>NC_139404.1:77219132-78653632 GCF_905368555.1 Meleagris gallopavo | reverse complement strand
TCATCTGAAGGCTTGCAGCTATCATACAGCAACTCTAGAGACAAAAAACTAAGGAGTATGACCACCTGAAGGGCAACTTTCTGAAAGAAAAAAAAAGTTACATATTTGATTTTTTTTAATTTTTATTTTAGTCTTCCATCTATAGAGAGATAAATCAAGAGACAGCAAACAAGACAAACACTAGAAGGGAAGTCAAGATTTTTATCAGCCCTGAGGCTCTGTACATAGGTTGCCATAGAGAGGCTCAAAGAAAATTGTGCAATCTTCTGACAGCTCCAAAGTTGACATCTTCAGAGCTGTTACCAAAGGCACAAGAACCAACTCTTAAAATACAGCAAGTACTTTTGTAACTCTTCCCAAAGGAGAAAAATAAGTGCTTCAATATTTCTTTATTCGAAACATATCAAGGAGCTCCATTCCAGGAATAAATATCAAGAGTTTCTAAGGACAAGCTAAAAATACAGAAGATATTTTTAAGTCTAGAGAAGCAACATTTGTTAATCCACACATTTTAGCTAAATATATAGCTAAATTTTTACCATTAAAGCGAGGATTCAGCCACTTTGCTGTGTAAATAAACTAGTGTATCCTCAACAAATAACAGTGGCTTTCCCTAAGCATGCTGTGTGTTCCAAGCTTCAAGTGGACACATTATACATACAAAAGCAAAGGAGCCCTTCAACAGCCTTCTAAAAGCCTAATACCCCATGTCAGCCAGAAATCCCAGCCATCTTAACTGTTCAAGATAGTTTATAGAGTTCAAATGTAGTCAAGTCCTTCGCTAGATAAACGCAAAGACATAAAACCCTTCATACCGTAATTATGGCCATTATTACAAAGATCAACAAAAGAGTTTTTGTACAGAATTCTGCAGGTAATTATTCAATTTCCAAATGGCTACTTTTCTAAATAAATGGAGGTCTACAATGAAGTGGTGTGTCAAGGATCAACAGGGATAATATGAGGACAATTCAAATTCACTTGGGAAAAGGGGAAAAGGGGACATTTTGAGAGTTGACATGATTTAAGCATCAGCCTCACATTCAGACAATTGATGGCAGCCATACTGTATTTCGAGGAATCCTGTGTAGAAAAAAATATTTGTTTTTCTGCAAAACAAATTCTGAGCTCCAGATCACAGCCAAAAGTAAAAACTGTAACAAGGGTGTGTGCTAAGAATGGAGGCAAACTAGAGGAGTTTAAGCACACATTCAGGGAAATAGGAAAGCCAAGATTTATCTGGAGCTAGAAAGACATAAGCTGCATACCCTCTGTACTGTTTCCAAATGAGAAAACAGCTAGCCCATACTGCAAATGACTTAAAATTAAAGTATTTATTTTATATTTTAAAATACCACCTAAAAGCATCAGAATTCATACCTCTAACTATGACTTTCATGTAAAAATCTGATGGAGAATTCAGTGTATCAGCAAATAAAGGGTAAAGCATATACCAAAAAAAAAAAAAAAAAATCAAGAAAATAAATATTTCAGTTCCTTGTGTGTAAATGAATGTTTAAATTTGAATCCATACATTCATAAAACAGAGATAAAACAACCAGAATTCATCTTGTTTGGACTCACCAGCAGGAAACGTACTAGCAACTGCAGGAAACCCAGAAGGGTCACAGTGGACCACATGCAAAATTCACACACAGTGATCTGCACCTCGGTCATAAATGTGGTTATTTCATGGCCTCACTACAAGGTAGAACAACACCGCCAGAAATTTCAGAAGCTCCCATGTCTCAGCACCTCAGTTCCATCTGCAAGTCCGCTGAGCTAGTACATCCCCAAGCTCAAAACCAGATGGTTCTATATCAAAAGGCTAAGTATTTTCATTTCACAAAAAAAATTGTGTATATATATATATATATATATATATATATATATATATATATATATATATATATATATCCAGTCATAAACTGTATGGATGTGACAACACTGGAAGAGACTGACACCTCATAGCCAGAAGACATGGGTTGTGAGGCTTTCAAGAAGTTGTTGTAGGGCTGTGCCAAGACTTCAGCGTAGTTCTTCTAAACCCTGAAATGGTCAAGCTACCATGTAGTGAGGAAGCTCCTCCAAATAGTCAAGCAGTTACTTCGTAAATATAATTCATTTTGCTGCCTACTGCACAAAAACTTCACAATAAGCAAGAGCAGCAGAAAGCTCTCAAACAGCATATCAAGTTGGTGTTTAATTTTTTAAGTGTATATGTGTATATACATAAAAAATATATATATACACACATACATACATATATATATATGTATATACTTAACCATCTTGTAGAATGGGAGAGAAGCACGCATGCCTCCATTCTGATCATGAACAACACAGTCCCCAGAGCATTTAAAAACATAAATCTCAACTCTCAAGGGACAATATACTCCACAGCAGTAAATAAAAAAAAAAAAAACAACCCTCTAAAAATTCTATTAAAGCTGTTGAAAAAAGTCTTTAGCAGAATAGTTCACTGCAATAAGAACCATGGCAGGAGAGTCAACAGGGGAGAGGAAGGACTAAAGAAAAATAAATTATGATATGTAGACACTTGCACATGCTGATAGAAGCCCAAATGGAGCTTGAAATAAATGTCATGATCCAAAGAAAAGTGATCAATGTCATCTGTACTTGAAAACATAGCAAAAACTGTGTTACTACTTGTGTAGACTTAATTCCCTAGCTAAATGAAGGTTTTGTTCTTTCTTGGGCATATACGATGATAAAAGTCAACTGCAGACACACTAGAAAACAAATTTTGACAGTCAAGCCCTGTTCAGAACTGCAACCTTGACTTATCTAAAATTTTTGCCTAATACTGAAACAAAAAGCTGTGAAGATGAGGTTTTGCTGTTAGTAGGTCAGGGACTTGAGCAGCCATTTGAGATAGGTGTGGTATTCTGGCCAAAACCAGCTGTACTTCTTTTTCTTTAAAAATTTCTACATAAAAACCTTTGAGAGAAGATGACAACCAGAGGACAAACATTTCTACCTACACTTAAAATACCATGTTTTGCTTAATGGTACTTAAAAGACTGGTTCTTTAGAAAAGCAAAAGGAAAAAACTGGATGGAGAGGAGAAAAGGCACTTAAAAGTTCAAGATGGGTACTTTATTTCTATTAGAAGAATAAGTCCAAGACATAAATAGCTTTCCCTTTCTTCTCTGATATTCTGACTTGATAGATAATTACTGTAAAACACTGAATTATGTCTCTATCCTGTCAGGCTGCTGGCTGACAGAAGCCTTGTAACAGTGTAACCCTGTCCCTACAGACCAAACAGAAATTTAACAGTAACTTAAGCTTCAGAATTTAAGGTATATATCAATATTTTTGTATCAGTTTGGTTTCCACTAAATTTTTTTTATGTGGGACTAACAGTACATTCTCTTATTACTGATACTACATATTACTGATACTACAGCCACATCCTCTAAATTTTCAATAATCCAATTCCAAGTCCAGCTGTGACAGCAATCGGAAGTCTAAAGGAGACATAATTCATGATGCAATACACATTCAGTCCCTGAATTCGGATTACAATCAGAACACAAGTAGTTATGGACTTGACACTAAGAAGGAAATTTCCCTACATAGTCTTTGAGCATGGCCAGCATGCTAGAGGCAGTCAAATATTACTCATGTCCCTTAACTAAGCCATAGAGCTGACTCAACTACATGAAGGGCGATGGTAAAAAACAAAAACAAAAAAAACAAACCACTCCAACAAATTGGATAATGGGACTCACTGTGGGGGTATCTTCCCTCAACCCCCCCCACTCCCTCCAAACTTCACACAAAATACTGGAGGGGGAGAGAGAGTTATCATTATCAAATGAACAAAATGCTTTCTGCATCCAGTCTCAAGCCTTAAACCGAGAATGGAAAACAAGTCTGCTGCTACTGAAAGTTCCTATATTCAATGCAAGTCCAAACAACTCCACATCTGAGAATGTTAGGTGGCTGCTATAGTTACTACTAACCACAAGAAAGTCCCATACATGTCCATGAACAACTAAATTACTATGATTCTATTTATTCATTTTAGCTTTGTTCTAGCCATTTTAGTGGTCTGGAAATAGGCATAACTGCTTTTTTAGAAGAGCAAGTAAGGCTTTCTCTTTAGGCCACAAAAAAGAAAGCCTCCAGTTCCATGTATACCAAAACATCCCCTCAAGACAGCTGAAATTTGAGTTTTAGAGGGTTGGTAGTTTTTTGGTTTTGTTTTTGTTTTTTTTTGTTGTTTTTAAAGGGTTTTGTTGAAGGCATTTTAAAAATTATGAAAGGCTTCACAATTTGAAGCAAGAAACTTTAACTTCTCATGCACATCTTATAAGAAGACCAAAAGGGATCTGTTAAGCCCCAGGTTGAAATTCTTGCTAATACTGCAACTATATTCAGAGTATGTCTGTAAGGTACTTACCTCTTCAACTTTCGGGACAGGTGGGAAAACAGGAGTTTGAGATCTTTTTAAGACAGAAATTATTTTTTTCCTTTAACTTTAGCGTCCTTGGTTTTTGCACAAATATTGCACTTTAGGTGAATAAAAGCAATATTTAATGTTTACTCGTTTCATCCAAAGTATTTCTACAGAGAAAAATAACAACAGAATAGTCAGAGAGGAAGTTTGTATTAAGGCAATCACCATCAGTTTCACTTCCAGGTTTGCCTTTCCCCTGACAATCCCTACTTTTGGAAACTCCATTTGCGGAGCCCACACAATGCACTTCTCCACATGTGGCCTCAAGCAGCAATCACCCTTTACGATTTTCCTGTGTCTGTTATAATGCTGTACAAAGTATTCCTGTACATAATTCTACTCTCCTACTAGTGACAATACGAATTAGTTCTATGCTGATAGCAGAAAAGGTAAGTCACCAAAACAAGAGCAGCACAAAGCTCACTGCTGCTACTGATGTCTTTCTGAATGACTCAAGACTTCATGTTTTCTTCCCACTGGCAGTGGTTTGAAAGGTATAGGATTAGGAGTTTTGCTTTTACTTACAGCCAAGGCAATTGTTATTGTCTACCCAAACCAAGTGGTGCTTCTGGGTACACCACATGTTAATTACCTCTTGCTGATGATACTAAGCTGGGAGGTGCTGTTGATTCTTGAGGTATGAGAGACCTTGTAGAGTGATCTAGGTTGGTTGTCCAACACTCCAGTCTTCAATGGCATGAAAATCAACAAGGGTGTGTGTCAGTTTCTGCCCCTGAGATAGAGTAAAGCTGGTAACAGGGCTGGAAGGTATGTCCTGTGAGAAGAGCTGTGGAAGTGTGCACTGTCCAGTCTGGAGGAGAGGAAGCTGAGAGGTGATCTCATTGCTTCCTGCAGCTACCTGAGCATAGGAAATGGAAATACCCATCTCTTATCCCCTGGTACTGACACGGGGATGCGTGGGGATGGCTGAAAGCTGTGCCAGGGCAGGGTCAGTCCAGGCATTAGGAAAAAATTCTTTACCATGAAAGTGGTCAAGAGCTGGAACAGACTTCATAAAGAGCTGGTTGGTGCTCCTCAGTTTTCGAGAGGCATTTGGAGACCACCACTAGTAATATCCTTTAACTCAGACAGTCAGACTCTATGGTCTGAACCTATGAACCTTTCAACTAAGCTAATCTTACTGAGAAATTCCCAGCTGGGCACATTCATCTTTGCATCAATTTTAGCCCAAACCTAGAAACTCGGTCCATTCACATAAGCTTCTACTACCATCTCTGTAGAGCTCTGAAAGCCAATTATGAAAAAGAAAGTTTGGACCTTTTTTTCAACTATATCTAGGATATCAATAAAACCTGAAACTTTACATCAGCACTGATCTTTTTTTTTAATCTAAAAATGTGTCACTGCATTCTTTAAACCGGACCCATTTTCAAGTTCACCATTTCACTTACCCTCTAACCTCAAAAAAAAAAAAAAAGTATTTTTCAATATTTGTAAAGCATATTTGCATAAAATTGAAACCCATACACAATGTTACAGTAAAATCAACTAAACTCTGTCATTACAAACCATAAATACAACATTTTCAAGAGCTGTGGTGCCATGTGACTTCAAGCAAGAATATAAAAAAAACTAAAATAAGAAAGATGCAAGTACAAGCAAGTGACACACAACCACTTAAACCCACAGTCTTTATGCACGGAGAAGTTTCTGCTTCTTTGACAAATACAGAAGCTGAGGAATCAGTACTTCTCTCCCATGTTTCCTCATCACGAGAAAAGTGTTGCTTCAATAACAGATGTGCACTAACTTATGAATTTCAGCTAGCGTACCAACTCAATTCAGCTGCTGCACTCCTAACCCCAAAAAGCTCAGGGATGGGAGCGTCCTGTTGTTTGTTTGCTTACGTTTCAAACCCCACTGGTTCTCAGAAAGCTCAATTCATCCAAATGATTCCCATAAGAAAAAAAGACCACTCGGTGAGGCTGCGCCACACTTCTCTTCTCGTGGCTGTTTCTTGATGCCAGGTTACTCTGACAACTTGTCACCATCAAGTTCTGAAGCTAAAGAGTGTCAACAGAAGCGCCCCAGTCTCTCACAGCTATCAGCAGGGAAGAGGAACAAATTTTCCACAATACCAAAGTTGTAAACTATTCCATCGTTCCTAAGATGACAGCTGCAGACAAAAAAAGATCTGCACGTCCCTGATGGTCTAAGCCATCTAATAGAGACGGACTATTTTGTGCACGTCAAATTCAGAGCAAATGCTATCTAGAGCCTCAAGCAAAGTACTGCAGTCTCGAGCAAGAGCCTCCACTCTTACAGCTGAAGGCCCAATCCTTTCATCAGCCAAAGATTTAAAGAGGAGAAAAAAAAAGGTATTCTGCACTATTACTATACCTTAGGAGAAGCCCTGCATAAAGCTTCAGGGTTATCATATCTCCTCTTCTATTTGAGCAGATTAAGAAGAAAAAATGAAAACTACATCTATGTATTTCTGAATATTAAAATCACATGGAATAAAGAAGCAAGACATCCATTTTAAAAAATGAAATAATCGTAGAAGCTATATTAACAGTAGTTCAGGATTTCAGCTTTCCACAGTAGCCTCGTATGTACACAGACTATGACTGAAGCTCGGTGAGGCACAGAAGAGGAAGTGTTTGCCTAGTACAACTCCTCAAAGTTCCAGCACCAAACTGGAAGCCGCTTACCAGTAGAGATAATCAGTTCTGCTTCAAAGCATCATAAGCTCTCATGAGAGAACCCCAGAGTTTCATAATTTCCTCCTTTTTGTATAACAAGTTAGGTATAAGCCAATTGAAAACCCTAAAAGAGTTAGGATTACAATAGCAAATGACAATGCTTTGATTTTCAAAGTCCACATCAAATCTTCTATATTTGAACAAGAGAACTCTAATAAAATTGGAAGAATGTACGCTACACGTTTACAGCAAACCAATAAATTCTCTCCTTTCTTGGCTTAGATTCTAAGCAACATCTGGTTTCAACACAGAATTTTCAGACATGCCTATTTATTTAGTAGAAACTGAAGTGACTACTGCAATTAGAAGGTTACAAAGGGAGAAATGTTCTTCGTGCACTGGCATCAGACACCAAAGTTATCTGCTTACACTGTCAGCTCTCTTGGGCATACACCCCTATCATAAAATTGATACATAGATAGCTACTGCAATACAGTCCTGGTTTACATTTGAAGCTCTGAGCAGTTCTTTATTTGCACTAAATTCTTTGGTGTTGAAGCAAAAACCACAGGATCAAAACTTAAAGGAAAGAATTGTTTTCCTTAGGAACCATACAAAGCAAGATGGTGATCCCCTGTAGAAATTCTGTGGTTCTCAACTGCAATGCAGGAGGCCCAAACTACAGCAAACTTTCAGGTGAACAGAACTTAAGTCAAATACAAAATTCAGAGCTGATTTAAGCCTTTAAGTAAACTAAAAACCTTCCCAATCAGATTAAACCCTTCCAAATATGATACACCTACCTCAACTCCAAGGGTAACGAGATTCTTTCAGAATGAGCTACATGTCAAGGGTAAGACAAGCCACTGCATACAGTATGTTCCCAAATTGGAACAACTCTAAGATGAATCAGCTCTAAGTGCTTTAATTCTGAAAGCTATGGCACATTTCACAGACCCTCACCTCCACATCCATCAGCTTCCAGCAAGCTGCCAGTAGCACTAGCCTACCCCAACTCAAAGAGAAGAAATGGGAAAAAGACCAGTGGGCTACAATTGAAATTCATTCCAAGACCATGCAGAACTAACCAGAATGGTAGAAAATATGGCTCAAATGGACTACCAGCTGCCTTAATTCAAATCTATGCAAATTTTATATTAAAACTACTAGGAAAACCTTCTCAATTTTTAAGACAGCCGCTGCTGAAAATCCGACAGGTTTCCTAGTAGATCACAATGCTCCCATTGATTTTAACTGAATGTGCATTTGCTGCTGAAGTTTAAGCCTATAACTTGTCTTATCTACAGTGGAGAAGAAAAGCTTGACGCGTAGCTGCAGGGTCTTCTTTACAGGTCTCATGCCTTCCCAGGTATCCTCCACCTTGCCATTTGCACAGCAAAGTCTCACTGAAATCTGATAGACCAAATCTGTTCATACTGAACTGCATCCTACTTTACATGCCATGCTTTGTCCATTTGTCAAGATCATTTCAAACATATGAGCTGAAGTCTTTGGAGTTTCTTGGATGGGAATGCAACCTGAAAATCTAGAAAGTTGCTCAAATTAGCTAAAAACAAAACAAAACAACACTACTGCTAAGAAAACTCTCAGAATCCCCCCGACCCATCCTCCTAGTTTGACCACAAATTTTAACTAACCTCAAAAAAAAAAAAAAACATTTATTTTACAGTTGATTTTACAATTTTACAATTAGACGAACAAAAGCCTCAGACTCTGTCCAGATATACAAAAGAGTTAACAGTATGAAAGCGAGCACAGACAATAGGAAGGCTACATTTCATGTGTAAGAATTGATCTATTGGGTTAGGTAAGGGTCTCATCTTATCACCTTCCCTATCTTTATAAGCAGCTACAAGTAAACACTCAGAAGAGAGTAACAGAACTCATGGGATACATACATATGCAAAAAAATATGTATTATTATACTACATTATTGTGTTTAAAGCACATCAGTAGCTTTATCTAGAAATAAATTAAGCTGTTGTCCAGCACTTCATCTCATTGCCCATGTCCAGTTTACACAAACAAAGAGCTCTCAGCTGCGTAAAGCCAAAAAGAAATGAAAACAATGCTGTGACTGAATTACTGGAGGAAAAATTAACCAGCCTTCCATAGAAATACACATTTGAATATTTTAAGCAGATGGTATATTTTTAAATGAGCACTTTCATGCTCCACAGTTGACTCTGTTTACCAACACGTTCCAGGGCTGATCTCCTTTTCTCCTTTTAAGAGGTTTTAGTTCTGTGGTCTACATATTCTTTTCTTCAAAGAGCAGTCATGGGTGGGTCACTCTAAGAATCTGAACACTACCACACTTTTTTTTTTTTTTTTTTAAAGAGCAGTTCTGAACAACTTCTGAAGGATTTCAGCAATTTCTCTTTTATAGCAAAAAGGAATATTTTCCTTAATACTATAGCAAGATGAAACAAAAGTGATTTATAATTGCACCAGACTTATTGCATTCTACAGAAGAAAATACACTCTTTAACCTTCAGGAGTGGTAGTACTGACTCCTCAGTCAGGTCATCTAGCTTTCATCCATCACTGCTGTTGAGCTCCATTTTTCATGCCATTAGAAGAGCTGCATATTATGTACTTGGCTGCAGGATGTCCAAAGAGTACAGTTTACATAAGAGATCAGTTTGCACATAATTTAGAAACTTGGTAAAATGCTGATACCATTGCATTAGTTTGTAGATTTGTTTTAAAAAAATAGGGAAAGGGCACGATGCCATACTTGTATTTAAAATTCAGTGACTTACTTTCCACCAATGTATGAAAACCAGCTCAGCTCTTTATTGCTACTTTCACACAGAGAGAAATTTCATACAGTGGGGTTTAAGCAAGTGTCACAAAACAAGTGCCGTATTATCAGAGAATCATAGAATGGCCTGGGTTGAAAAGGAGCACAATGACTACCTAGTCTCAACCCCCCTGCTATGTGCAGGGCTGCCAACCACTAGATCAAAACAGAGGAGAGGTATCTCTACCTAACTCACTGCACGGTTTTATACTGATAGAATTATTAATTGAAGAAAAATAGCATGATAGGTGCCTAGAGAACTTACTAGAACTCAGGGATTTCAACCAACAAATCTCCAGAAGCTCAATTGCTTCTGCTTTCTTCAGGGTCAGATGGAATTTCATTATTCCTCTTCACATGTAGACAAATTCTCCGTTCCTTTATTAACTAATTTTCCTGGAAAAGTCCAGGACATTACCTGAGTTTTAATAAACATTTCCTTTTATAAACGTTTTCCTTCTACATTCAGGTCTTTCAAATATGCTATAGTAAAAAAAAAAAAAAAAAAAAAAAATGGCATTCATAGCCTCAATAAAAAACTGTAGTACCTACAAAACCAACCTACCCAAAACACCAGATCAGTGATAGCAAAGGTATTGTAAGAAAGCTTCACTGTAATACTCAAATATTTTCAGATAGTGAAAACAGTGGCATAGACTGTAAGTTTTTCATAAACACCTACTATAGGTGTAAGTTTGTGATTGGTTTGAGACTGGCTTTTCCCTCCGTTCCACCTACCCCCCACCCCAAGTCCTCATACAAAAATATAGACAAATAGATCCTGAAAGATCCACAGGTGTTGAATCCTGCCCCTCAGAGCATGTTGTTATAGCAACTATATTCTTACTTGAAAATTGATTTCTTAAGAGTTTAAAAAAAATACCTAGCTTTACAGCCGCACACACAAAATCGACAATTCATCAATGTGAGAACCCCCATTTCCTACCTTATCATAAGGTTCTTTAAGAATTGGTTTGCTGACCACCTAAGGCAAAAGTTCACAGAAGGTGGTTGGACTCAGTGACCTCTAGAGGCCCCTTCCAACCCCTACAATTTTGTGAAAAGCCTTCCATAGTCACTACACTCAAGGAGAACAACAACAAAAAAAAAGATATTTGGAATCACTGAAGGCAGCACACTAAACTGCAGCACAGTTTCTTTCAGACTTCCCTTATCAGCATCAAAATTAAGTGTTAATGCCAGTGGGATAGGACATTACCAAGTCTCAAAATGCATTCATGAGAAGTCAAATGAGAAGGAGAAGCAGGTTCACCATTCCTGACAAAACAATTATTGTTCAAGTATTAAAATACTACTCCCAAACTTGGCCTGCAGAAATGTACTTAGTTGACCCAGATTTGACAGGATGTTTTAAAGGAGTGTTTAAAGGCTTTAAAGCTGAAGTGCTAAAGCAAAGCCTTCACACATGGTCTAGGTTTAAAGTCCAGATCCCAGAAGCACAGTCTACGGCCTGCCCTTCCAACCATGTTTCTGACAATGCACACATGCCTCCTTTCTGATCCTTGTTCTACATCACAAATACACGTAAAAAGTAATAAAGTGAAAGTATTACATTTTTATTTTAAATGCCCCACAATGTCTAAACTAAGAAGTATATATAACTACAACCACCATCTCGGAATGAAAATTAGGTTTTCACCATTCATTTTGAGATGTGGGGGGTATCATTTCCTTGATACGAGCATCTCTTATGTATCATAATTATTAAAAGTTATGGATGTAGCATAAACACACCTGCACCATCCTTTTTTAGAATTGGTCCTCTATCAAAGTGTATAGCAACAACTACCTGCTCAGACATTGCCACTGAAAAAATAATACAGTGGACTATAAAAATTTCCACTGCTTATTGCATAAAACCAAAGCACTAACGCCACACAAGAACTGTTTCTCACCTCATGAATATCTGGCTTCTGTAAAGATGAGGGCTGCTTCATTCAAGGTTTCTCCACCTGTCCCCAAAATCTCAGAGATATGTCATGTACACCACTTGGGAAAATAGCCACAATACTTCTGCTGTCACAGATCCCTGCAAAATCCTTTTCAGCACCCACACATACTCAAAGACAATACCTCCAGATGAAGAGAAGTCCATCGCAAAACACAAAAGACTTGCCAATTCAGTTATGTTCGTTTCCCTAAAATGAACTTCTACTAAGCCAATTAAATTTTCTAAAGCACAGACTGAATGACAGGCAGATAATCTGCTGGTGAACTTTGTTGTTCAGACGCGTCAAGAATCCAGCTAATACACATAACTGCCAGCCCTATACCACTTGAGTAACATCATCTATACATGTCTTCAAATTAACCCAGTAAGGAGCAGCAGGCTCAAAGCTCAACTCAACCAAAAAACGGTCCGCTACCTTTACTTCTGTTGTCCTGAAGCTCAGGCCCCAGATTTCTGGAAAAGCAAAGCTCTTCCATTCTGTACAAATTTTGTGCTTCTGGCTCAGTTACATTCATCAGCTGGTTCTCCAAAACAACGAGGAAACAAACATCTAACTTTTAAAACATTTCCCCAAGATTCAAATCAACTCTGCAGTTGATACGTACTCCAAAACTAATAATTATGGGAAACAGGTTTCAAAGTCGCTGCAATTGAAATTTGATTACTAAGATTGCTCTACTCCTAAAGCGTTTCAAGTTGACTCTGTTTCTACTACACTGTATTACGCTTTATGTAGCAGCAACTGCCAAGCCAGCACATACAACTTGGGAGCAAGATTGCAAGACTGGAAGTGAAATGGCCAACAGATACAATCTTCTCAAGGACAACATTATTTTCCACTTCTGCAAGTTTCAATTGAGCAATTGGACATGTAGAGAAAAACCATTCCAGAAGCCTTACATCTACTCACCTGCAAAAAGCATGCCTTGCCAGAAAGTCTTCATTCTCTCAGCAAGGCACGAAACATTCTTTCAGATGCTGATACTCAGCCTCCCACAAATGTGTGGAAACTCACTTAGGCCGCGGACTTCATTTGTGGGGGTACAGATCTGTGCCAAATGATTCATGTTTACTTGGCCAACAATCAAAGATTCTGTTCATTTAGACTGATGAATTTGTGTCCCCTTCCTCCCTCCCTCAAGGAAACCCACTCATACAGGTCAATTCATGGTGCTACTTTTTTAAAACACCGAAACCACATGAAGCATGTGAGAGGTGGGATACAAGTAATAACATAGGTTCTGTGCAACTGTTTACAGTAAGGCCTGAATCAAGAAAACCAAAGGGATTAACTCTATCAACTGCAGCTATGTGATTTTTCTTTTTCTTGCACTGCAAAGACAATTAAGCCTTGCTTTGCAGCAACAGTCAAATTTTAGTTTATCTTTGGGCAAAGCATATTCTCAGCCTGCCTGAAAATTAAACAATTGCTTGCATTCTTGGCAAAAGACAGTTCTTTGAAGCACAGGGCTTGTAGCTGACAAGAATTATATGCCTACTAAAAAAGTCAAAACAGATGATGTTCTATAGTTGCAGCTCTAAGAAGTCTGCCTTGGTTGGAAAAATTCAGCTGCTGTTTCCCTTCTGGTTATAACTTTGGAGCCAACACCCAATTTCTATCTGTCTAAGAGCTTGGATCCAAAAGCCCACTGCAACTTCTGCAGCTACATCACACACTTCTCTTTACATGTGCAGAGTAGTACTGCATTCCTATCTCATACACCCTTGTTGGCATCACTTATCCAGTGGGGCTGATCAGGAGCATCCTTCTTTTCCCTTCTAATCAGAAGGGCTCCTTGAATAAGCTGTAGCACTCCTGCTGTCAGACAACAGACTCTAGCACGGTTCTCCAAATCTGCCCAACTGCCTGAAGAGACATGTCAAGCAACACAACTATGCCACTTCACATTCTGCCATGTATTACATGTAAGAGTTGCTTTCCACATACACAAACAATCAACAGAAGCTACCTAAACAAAAATATATTAGTGGCTATCTAATTTCATCAGAATACTTGCATAATACTTTCAACACAACTTCATAGGTCATTATACCAAGCAGAAGGCATTTGGCCTTACTCAGGCCAATTACAAAGTTAGAAAACTATTTTTCTTAGCCTCAAGTTTTCTTACAAGCAAGAAAGCGAATTTCCTATTGCAGACATCAAGGTGCCCTGCAAACCCAGTGCCACTCCCCTTCAGCTGAGCTGACTCCACATCATTCCATGCAGAAACCCAGCAAAACACCAAGAAATTGCTCAAGTGGAGAAGAGTTGCAATAGACTTTGTCCCACTTAATATCAGGTGGAGGTGTGCAATGCCCACATTAAGAGAGAAAGCACTGATGCCAAGCACACAGTGCCTAAGATGGTGAGGCTATGTCAAAAAATACAGAGCCCGCTGCTGCGGAGAAGTGGCAATGTTCACAAGGAGGAGACAGGTGCCATCTCTTCAGGAAGATCTGTTGCTGTTCCTTTTTGTTTAAGGAAAAAAAGCTTTCAGTGCTTGACATTGAAAAGCTATCATACCACACTGTCCTTTCTTCCATTGTAAGAAAGGCAAGGGTGAGAACACAAATTGCCTTAAATGCTTAGATTTACTTCCTGTCTGCACAAGATGAAAGTACAGAATGAACTGCTTTATTTCCTTTTCTGAACAACAGACAACACATCTGTAGCAAGAGCACCTAATGAAAAGATTCTTTGATAGCACCGATCAGACAAAAATCACTGTCCACTTCTTTTAGAGGCATGTCAGAACAACTTCTGGGCATTCAGGTTTTTGATAACTCTCGAGCATGATGTAAAAATGCTTTCAGTAAGATCTCCAACGCGTGTTTTTTTTGTTGAAACCATTGTCTCTCCCCTACTACACAGCCATAACTTTAAAGGGTAGCACTGCTAGAGCATATAGGATCCAGCTGAACGCGTGCTGCCTCACGAACTACACTAAGACGATTTACCCCCTCTCTCTATACAACAAGCCAAAACCAATGTGAGCAGAAGGTTCTGTAAAAATAACTTCTTTTACCTACGGTTGCTATCCAAACCTTGCTTGAAGCAGCTCTGGAAAGAGCTCAAGTTAGGCTTCTGCTTAACCAGCTACTACAGCACTGACCAGGAACACTTCACCTAATTGTGACTGATGTAGCTGCAGCTCACAGAGGTGCACCTTGTTACCACCACTCACCTTTCTCATCTTCACACCAGATTACTGCAATGCACCCACTATAGATAGTTACACCATAAATCAATTAAACAATACCAGCTGGCATAGACCATCATGACTCCAAACTTGTATCTTCTCCCAGTATGCAGCACTTTGGGATTCATCTCCATCAGATGCCAAAGGGAGTCCTGGTTTTGTGTCTAAAGCAATAGGTTTTGGTCTGTCCAGCACCAAATGGATTTGAGACTTTATGCTTAAAGAAGCATCTTTTCTCACCACACTGTAGAAGTTGTAATTAGCACTTACTTTCAATGCACATAATTAAAAATAAATGGGAATCTATTTATTCCCATTTATAGATATTTATTTATTTATTCCCATACAGAGAGTTTACCAAAGGAAGTTGCGACAACATGAAATTCTGGATTTGATATAGGCTTGGGTGAGGCCTTTAAGCTTTCAGTGAACTTCTTTTCATAGCTGTTTCACTTTAAAATGCGTTGGTCTTTTAAGACTGAGATGGGCTACTTAATGACTTCAGGAAGCTGCCAAGTGCCCCACCAGCCGCAGAACTGCAGGAGATGGTCACCTCAGCGTTTAGCACACAAGTTACAGCTGACCAGAAGTCCTTAAGAGTAAAGATTTTCGTCAAGAACAAAGAGGAAAGCAGTCCAGAAAAGCACTGAGGGAGCAAGTCTGCAGAAATTTCTGGAAATCATCAAGATCTTCTGACTTAAAATGGGAGTCAGTAGACCATTTAAAACAAAAAGACTCCAAGAGCTCCAGCAAGAAGGCTGCATGTGTTCTCCAACCACCTTGAATGTTATTAGCTCATGTACAAATAATAGCCAATGGAAAATGCTGGAATTCTTCCAGCATAGAGCTTCCACTGCAGCCTTTTTGTGGACGTGGATTCCTTGCTGATGTTCAGAGCCCATATCATTCATTCAGGCAGTTCAAGGAGCACAGGGCAGAGGGGCAGCAACAGCCAATAACCCAAATTTTGGAATTATGAACTGTGATGAGTATACTAGACATCAATGTTGTAATTTACGTAATTAAGGAAGTAATTTAAATAAAGAGCTATTTAAAATAGCACTTGCAGATATAATACATCAAAATTAGATGGCCTTAGGAACAGTAGCGGAAAACCCTTCAGCCAGGGAGGTGGTCTTTAGGTACAGATCTCAAGGAAATACTTTTTTCATCCTTCAAGAGATCAAAGTACATAAACACATACTGCGTGATACCTACAAGACCCTGTCAAGTTAAGGGATGAAGTGGTATAACAACTTCCAGAACCAGGATGCAGGTACAAAACACAGCCACAGAAACCCACAGGGCATAAGAAAAAGGTGAATGAGATGGTATTGCTAAGAAATAGAAAAGGTAAATCAAAGTGATAATACAACAGGAAATCACCTCCAGAATACCGTGCAGGGAAAAAGCAGCACGTAGATCAGCGACAGAAGGTTAGGGATAACCCCAGTACAAGAGGAAAAAAACAAATCAACCCACACACCTAAGACATGGGGACACAGAAGAAGAATTAATGAAATTATTATTTGGCAGGTTCCATTGGCAGGCTTCATTTTCGTATTAAGTTTTTCTTCTGCTCAACTACCCCTAACAACAGGAGTAAAGAGAAAATAGTTAGTGTTAGAATGAGGTACCACAGACAGCCGTCAGTCTCCTGATCAGCCTGCAAGGCATGACTTTGGGTCACCGCAGCACACGTGGCCATCAGCAGACCTCAGCTAGTCCCATTTTTATTGTTACCATTTGTAAGTGTCGGGCGGGAGGAAAGCCACTCCTGCAGCAGCAGTCAGAAAGCTGGACAGGGCTAGGCACAGCCGCACAGCTCTCAGCAGGCTTCTGGAAGGGAGTGCTCTTCCTCTCTCCAGCAAGGAGAGCAGGATGGGCGGCTTCCAGTTTCAGAAACCAATTAGGCAGAAACTGCTATCAAAGCAACAGAGAGGGCCCTACCCTAACTACGTTGAGAAACAAGGCAGCGCTATCCCAGCCATTGGGCCAGTTTCATCAGTCCCACTCGTTCCTCTCGCTGAAGCTGCCCAGGGTGCTTTTCCAACCTATCTTCCTACAGCTCAACTTGAGCATCATCTAGTATTAAATACCACATTCCACCTGAAAAAGCAGCCAAACCTTTATGTACTGGTTTACGAGTGGAGCAACCAACTCCCAGGCTTTAATCCTTCAAGGGATGGTTTTTAAAAGCGCCACTGTACTAATGAGAGATGCATCAGGTTCACACATCAGCAGTTCTACCATGTATAAATGGAGGGTTACCATCCTACTGTCCTGTTGGAAGAGTATACAACACACACACTCACAGATAGAACAACAACAACAAAAAAACAACAGTGAATCTAGAAGGAAAACAAAAATGTCAACAAAATCCTATTTGGCATCAGTATAACATTCTTCCAGAGAGTCCAAAATGAGTTACTGCAAGACCGTCCTTTAGATTTTGCAACCAAGATTAGGTGTACAATGTGAGAACTAGCTAAAGCAAATAAACTTGTCTTCCTCACCCTCTACATTAACAAATTCTGCATAATCTGTTACAAAGCCATGATACTCGAACCATGGAGCAAAGAAGCCTTTATGGCAAGCATCAGCCATGAGACTGCTTTAAGTCATACTAAGCCTAGCAGACAACAGTACTTGTTGTAATTGCAGCAAATTATTTTGTTGGTCTGCAGTAAACACTTTCCAGAAGCTCAAGAAAAGGGGGAGGGGAAGGACAGGGAAAAAAAAAAAAGAATAAATTCCACAGTCATTAGATGAAAATTTGCAAACCAAACTTTGGGACTTCTATTTTTATAGATATTTTAGGTCATGTGTTGCATGACTACCCTTTGTTTCTCAGTATTTTTGTCCAATTTGGGAAACGACATCCATCTGGAGGCAATGCAAGAACACCTAGGTGAGGAACAAAAGCAAGCTTTAAGCTCATACCTCTTCTCTATGCTATAATCAGCAGGTAGATAGCATCAGCATGTGGAGAACTGCAAGCTTCTGATTTAAATATTCATCACCTGATTTTGAAGCTGATTTCTTGCACTATTAGACATTAAGATAACAGCTACCCTCTCACAACCATGATCTTTGCCATACCACGCACTTCCTACGGGCTCAACCTAAGAACTGATTTTTTTTGTGCAAAGAAAACCTACAAAGCCAGCAACAAAGATCTGAACAGAGAATAAGCTACTTGGGAATTACTTCAGCACAGAAATCCATATGGTGAGGTGGAAAGAAACACAGAATGATTTAAAAACCACCAAAAACATAAATACCAAAAAAAAAAAAAAAAAAGGGCAGATCTCATAGGGACTCTTGATGCTGGTACACCTTGAAAGAGATAGGAGAAGGCCACTGGGTTCCTACTCTTGCAACAACTATAAAATACTTGTAACTAACAACTATTACAGAGCAATGAGAGCAGCATGCCTGGGTAGTCATCTTCTTCAGAAGCCAGAAGACAAGAACCCGCTGGGAATCCCCTCCCATTCAAGGCTAAGCCCGATGAGAAGCCCTCTCATCAACTTCTGAGCACAGAGTCTAATAAGATGGAAAAGACAATGCCTGCTCACCCCTTCCCCCTGCATACCCTGAGCAGAAGAGCAATCACCACACTCCCTGCACTCCAACTCTCTTAACACAAAGCACAGCAAGCCCTCCTCCAGTCCTTCAGCAGTGCTTCCACCTCATCTTTTGAATCCTTTCTTCCTAGGGAACTACTGCCGGGCTCAATCAGAAGGTTGTCACCAAAGCAGGCGTGACCTCACCGCATCATTTCACCACTACTCCAGCCTTACAAAGGAGAGCAACGAGGCTGGCATTGAGCAGGCTAGGTTTTTGCTTCCTGGTGACCCAGAGAAGGTCTGAACCAAGATGGAGATACAAAAGCTGCCTACAAGACTCAAAGAAGAGCAATCCATCCATTTCCACCTGCTTCACAAGAAATCTTTTATCCCAGCTTTCACTCAAAAGGGTACAGAATGTTAAGTGTCAGTATGAACACACATTAAAATAAAAGAGCCCAACAAAACCTCTGTACACCACACCAGGCTTTTTTTCAAAGCAGTCAACAGCAGTAATAGATGGCTTGCTACATCATTCCACCAGGTGCTACTGAAACTCAAGAGAACAAGAAAAATATTTCCCTTTTTGGCAACCAGCAGAGCCTCTCTCTTACAAAGGGAAAAAAAAAAGTTTAAACTTCCTGCACTGTCTTACACGGATAGATTAATTGAAAATATGAACTGCCTTTCCCACAGAGTCCTTGCATGTGGTTCTCCTGCTTTGTTCTGACATTTTTTTCCAGACAGCAGAAGGACCAGGAGCACATGACTAGAGCGACTGGGGAGGGGGGGGGGGGGGTTATCACAAGTGCGTGTGCTTTATGCTACGGCCTTTGTTTCTCCCTCGGTGTTATACACTTGGGATCAAATCGTATTTGCAAACTTGTTAGTCTGCATCAGTTAGCACCCGCTTCACAGGCAAGCATCTGTCTAGTTTCTGACCTCAAACAAACAGGAAAGGAGCATCAATGACCTTTCAAGAATTGAGCTGTAGAGCTTGAATAAGGCAAATTTAGCTTCGGAGCGTGGCAGGGCTAGGTCTGGCTAGCATTAGACAGCCACCTGCAGAAATACCCATCAACAAAACCCGCTTCCTATTCCATACTCACACGAAGTAAATCGATAAATTAAAATGGAGTCATACATATATTTCCCTCCGTGTGAATTAAGATCTTTAATACACTTTAACCAGATCATACATAACCCATATTAGCGGCATAAGAGTATAAAGGGCACTCCGTGTTTTTCAGAGTGCAGCAGGCACACCGATCATGCAGATACAAAGCAGCTCCAGAACCTCAGCCCAACATTCTCCTCAAGGCTTCAACCGCAGCGGAAGTACATTTCGGTGCAGAAAAACGTCAGAATTTCTCATCTGTCAAAAAGCCCACAGCCAGGCAGAGTCCCGGCATGAAAAGCCTCTAACACTAAGAACACACACACACACACACACACACACACACAGAGCAGTGTCAGGTGTGACCACATGCGATATCGAAGGGATCCATCAAACCATCAAGCGCTCCAGATCCCATAAAGACCCTGTCCTACATTTCCATAGAGAAAAAAAAAGGGGGAATATTACTGAAAACAAAGCCCATAGCACAATTTGGCAACGATTTGGCTGTTAACAGGCACGTATTCAAAAGAGGCCTTCAGAAATCATTTGCTATTCCGGACATATAGTTAATCATAGGTGACCCGGAGTCGGGCCTTTCTCCAGTCATACAGGGAAGCAATGCCCATTCTCATAGCATGGCCGAGCCCACCAGCTGCAACGCGATGGATGGGCACATATCAAGCACTGATCATTTCCAGCACATCCATGCAGAATAAAGCACAGGCCTCATTCTCAAAAATATTCCCCTCGAGAAAACCTGGAGAAGGCATCCTCAGCTCCAAACAACCACTCACAGGCCACAATGAGGATCTCCTTATTCCCTCCACCGGGGATCGTTAGCAGCGTAGGAGACACCCTTTGTAACCCCCTCAGACACCCTTTGTAATCCCCCCCCTTCTTTCCCCAGCCATTTCTTTCCCCTTTAGCAGGCCGGGCCGTGGCTCGCCCACACCCCATACAGAGCTCTCCCCCCACCTCTCCCATCTCCCTCCTTCAGAGGGCACAAAACACCTCACGGGGACGTCACGGCCATACCCGCGTGCCCCGTCATTCATCCCCTCCTTCCCGAGGCACAAAGCCCGATCGGGGCGGTGGAAGCCCCGAGGAGCCCCCCTCGCAGGCACGGCCTGCAGGGACCGAGGGCAGGGCCGGGAACGGCCTTTTTACGTCCCGCAGGCCCGGCCGAGCCCGCGGCCCACCCAAGACGAACGCGGAGCAGGGCCGGAGGGCGGCTGGGAGCGGCCCGATACTCACGGCTGACTTTCATGCTGCCGAACGCCGAGGGCTGCTGCACCGGCTTGCAGCTCTCCGCGAAGGAGGTGGTCCTGGGCCGCCCGGACATGGTCTCCGGTTCCGGCTGCGTCCCGACGGGCTGTCCGCCTCCTCCGCTCTCCTTTGGGGCTGGCTGCGGGGCGCTCGGCTGCGGGCTCAGCGGGAGGCGAAGGGCGAGCTGTGCCACATGAACCGCCGGCCCCTTCCCCCCCGGGGAAGCCCCCTCCCCTCGCTCTCTCCCCCGCCGGCCTTTCCGCGCGTCTCCTTTCTTCTCTCGCCGCGCTCCTCCTCGCCGCCCGGCGCTCACAGAGCCATCCTCCCGCCGCGCCGGTGAGCTCAGAGAGCCGCCTCCGCCCAGCCGCAGCCCCCCGGGCCGGCCGCGAGCAGCGGGGGTGTGCTAGGCCTCGCTGCCCCCACCCTCAGCCCAGTCACATGGGGCGGAGGCTCGCGGCCCGGCTCCTCCGATCCTGCCGCTCGGCTTCTCTTCTTCTCCTCCCCTTCTTTTCCCTTTTCTGTCTTTTTTCCTTTTTTTTTTTTCCTGTTTTTTTTCTTTTTTTTTTTGTCTCTCTCCTCTCTCTTCCTCCTGCCCTCTCCTCTCCTTCCCCCCTCGCCTCTAAGGGAGGCGGCGGGACTACTTTTCCCCCGGCGGAGGGATCTCGGGGCTCCTCGATCCGCCGACGGGAGGCGATGCGATGCGGCGGCGCGCAAGGGGATCCGGCAGCGGCGGCGGGATCCGCGGCGGGAGGAGTTGGGTGAAGCGGCGCGGGCGGCCTCGCTCCCTCGCTGGCTGAAGGCTCTCAGTGCGGCGCTGAGGCGGCGGCTCCGGCGCGGCTCCTCATTGCGCCCGCAGGGGCAGCTGGCGACGGCTCAGGCTGGACAGGCTGCAGTGCGGGTGGTGGCCGGCGGCGGCGGCGCGGGCCATGGCGGTGGCGGCTCCCAGCTCCTCCTCGGCCGGCTTCAGAGCGCCGGCGGCTCTCGCTGTTGCTTCCCCGGGCGTCCGAGGCGCATGGGAGCCGTCCGCCCGGCTGAAGGCTCCTGCCGCTCCCTCCTGGCGCCGGCTGCCTCTCGCCGGGCCCCCCTCCCCGTTTCTGTTGATCGGTCCCTTTGTCCCCGCTGCTGCCTCCGCTGCGTGCCGGGCTCCCGCTACTGCGCTCTCTGTGTGCGCTAAAGCCGCGCAGCCGCCTATGCCCGTCGCCGCCCTACGCTGCGGAACGGCCCTAGGCACCTTCTGTGAATAGCCAGCCGAAGCGCCCGACGCACTCGTTAGCCCCCAGCCCGAGGCCCTTACGGAAATACCCGAGCCTCGTCGGGACCAATCCTGAGGCCGTTACGGAAATGCCTGTGACGGGTCGTAACCAATCGGGAAGCCCTTACGGGCGCACCCGAATCTCCCCGAAGCGAGGCGGAGGCCCAATCGGAAAGCGCTGCCACCGCCCTAGCAGCGCGGTCGGGCGGCCAATAGGAAGAAGGCCTCTCTTCCGGCTATTACTGGGCCAACCCGAAGGGAGCCGAAGAGGGCGAGCCAATCGCGGGGCGCTCTGTCTCGATTACACAGCCCTGGGACGGTTTCAAGCCGCAGCCCGAGGCGGAGAGCGGGCGCGAGCTGCGATTGGCTCGTGCGACGGAGAGCTGCGATTGGTTCACGGCGATGAGGCGGCCCGAAGACGGCAGCCAGCTGCCAGCTCTCGACCAATCCCCAGGCCGGGCCGGCAGCAGAGCCCGCTCCCATTGGGGCACGGCAGTGACGGGCACCGCCCCTCTCACCTTCATGACCTCACCGGCTGCGCAGGGCGGGGATGCGGCCGAGTGCGCGTGCTCGGGCCGGTGGGGCGGGGGATGGGGTTTCATCGCTGCCGCCGCCCTTAGTTATGGGGGGCTGCGGCCTCCTCCGCGGGGCTGGGAATTGTGGGTGGCCCTTGGGAGCTAATCACGGCTCTGGGAGAGAGGCCGTTAAGCGGCCCTCCCGCCTCAGGGGCTTGGCGGCAACAAGGTTCCCGTGAGGGAGGGGCGGCGGCACCGGCTCCGTGCGGCTGTTGTGACCGTTACAGCCGCTGTGGCCGGGCGTCCTGCCCGTGCAGTTAGAGCGAGGTGTGAAGCCGGATCCAAACGAGCTGTGTGAAAGGAGAGCCCTGAGAATGCCACTAGATAATACTGTGCTTGTAAACCGCCAGGGGATATGCCATCCTCCTCCATGTGGGAGCATAAAGCTTTCCCTCCTGGTTCTGCTAAGCTTGTAAAATGAAAAGCTTTAAATCCCCCCTCCAGTGCTATTGCATTGAGTGTTATGGCTTTAAGTCTTGGGTACGTTTGGCTGGAAAAATCCCTGGCCATGGAATATAATTGCTTATTTTAAGAGGCAGTTCACACCATGACTGTGTTAGCAAGGCCAGAAAGCACCTTGAGTTTATAGACAGAAAGGACATGTGGTAAACCTGGAATAGCAGAAAGCCAGTTGAGGGAAGAAGGAAGAAAATGAGGATGTGCAAAGTTCTCTCAGCTCAGCTATTGCTAGCAAATAGGAAACACAGTTTACATCAGAGCTGCTAAAATGGCCTCATATCCATGTCTTGGTGCTACCACGAAAGGGTTTTGCTTGGCGCTGGCCAATGTCCAGGCAGTGCTGTGACCTCTGGAGAAGCCTGTCCTTCCTTGGGGCCTGCGGGCTTCCACAGAGCAGGAGCTGAGATAGAGCAGGAGCTGGAGTACTGCTCCTGCTATGACCTCAGTAAAATCACTCGGCAGCCCTCAGCAAAAATTGAGTCCCACTTGCTTATACTGTTCTAAAAAAGCGTGTTCTCGCCAGAATAGTTTGTACCACAAACAAAATAACTTGGACTAGCAGCAGCACTTTTTGCCAGTGTTAGACTCTAAACAAACTGCTCCTTTCTTTTCAAGGTATCAACATATTGCCAGATATTTTTTCCTCCCAGTTCCATTCTAAATGACATTGCTATGTGAGAAAACAAAGATCTGGCCAATAGCAGCTAAAATTTATCCTTCAAAATAGCTTTGTTCCAAAGCAAAAAACCAACTTAGCCTCCCAAAACAGCCCCGTTCAGCGCTCTGCTCACCCTGGGGTGCTTGATTTGCTAGAGCCTTTTTCCTGCCTGATAGATGATGAATTATTTTACCTACTACAAAGGACTTTGGACTGTTTAAGGTTTGATTCATTGTGCGCTTCCAATGCGGCAGGGGAACTGGAAGCAGAGAGCGCTATGCCCTATCAAGGAGTAGAGTGTCTGAAATGAGAGTTCTCATGGTACTGCCACACCCCACGGCACCTTTCCGTATTCGTTATGCATCAGATGTCCCTGAGACGTGGTCTCAACAAGCTGCCAATGTCCGGAATTATATTTTTTGGCCCATTTTAGTAGAGCTGCTTACTCCAGCCAAGATTAGTCAGGGAGGGAGTTTAGTTCTCTAAAGAGTGATCTTCCATAAGATGATAAAGAGGCCATGGAAGGAGGCAGCATCCAGCCTTCTTCTACCTGGAATGCACCAACAGGCATTCCAGTCATCTTTTAGAGCAGAGCTTAAAATTGGGGCTTTTTTGGTCTTGAGTGCCAATGCCAACACAAATCTCTCCTTCTTATTTACTGACAAAATTCTTTAGAAAAGCCATATAAACAGTGGCACTGGCTTAAGAGAGATAGCCAAGCTTTGTGTCTTGACAAAGTGGGTGGGCAGAAAAATATTATGAGGAGAAGGAACTCTTTGTAATAATAGTATATAAAAACCAAGCCCATGTGTACTTTACCCTGCCAGTATCTCTGTGAAAAATGTCCTTTTTATGGTGAATCTGCAAGCTGGTAATACAAATGGAAAATCAACTTCATGCACATGCAGAGAACAAGGCTAATTCTAGAAAATGCTTCATGCTTACGCTGGCATAGCCCTTCACTAAAGCCATCCATCTCCCTGTACTAAAACATACCACATCAAACCCCAACTCCCAGTTACTGGTATTCCTGCTTTTCTAAAACACCAACCCTGCCTGTCCACTTGGGGAATGCACACTACTGATATCCCAGTAGTTCTTCTTCCTTTATAGGCAGTCCTGCCCATATTTCTCTGTAATAGTTAAGCAGTGAACTCTCAAAACCCTATTTCAGTCATACTGTCTTCTCATTTAAAATGAAACCACGCATGTATATTTAACATGTATATTAGGGTTATTATTTATTTGAAGAGACAAAAAGCTATTAACTATCTCCAATTTCTGTTAGTCTTTTCATAGATTATCTCCTTAGCTAGGGCTGCTGTCAGAAAAACCATTAACACATAAAGAAGGGTATCTGCTAAGCTTTCATCCTCAATGTCAAAAATGCTCTGAATTAAACTCATTTGGGGAAGTCATGAGTGAGCTAGTGGCTTTTTTAGATTGAAAGATTCTCTTTTGATAACATTGCAAAGTTCGTATTTATTTTTGGCCCCTTGGCTGATGAAATGACCTCCCTTTAGAATCCGCAAATATAAATAGAATTGACGCTTTAATGATCAGTTTTCACAAGCAAGAATAATCCTGTGTCTTAGGCATTAATATTGTTCCAAATCTGGATGCAAAGGATGGTTTTACAGCTGCAATGATTCAAAATCAAAGCGTTCCTGTCACATCCAAGTTCTCAGAGAGGGTGCCTGAAAACACGAAGCATCTGATGGAAATTATTGAAGTGTTATCTCTCCAAAATGCCATGAGGTGGCAGTGAATTAGAAAATTGGTACTATTTCTGGGGAGAACAAAGCTTTTAAAAGCTCAGTGGCAATGATGGAGAGGCTTTTTTGTTTGTCTAATTTGTCTACTTACATTTCATGTATCACCATCAAATTCAAATCCAATCACCTTAAGAATATGCTGCATAGATCTGCTCCAACATTCATGAGCAGCCAGTAGACATGTTCCTGCACGGGGAATTCCTGCTTTTTCTTTCTCCTCTATTTCCTCTTCAATTAATCAGCAAGAAATTTTTCTGTTGCCTTTTGGTTTGCTTATCTTACAGCTATTGCTGTGTCATTCCAACATCTGCCGTGCTAAGAGGGCAGGAGGGTAGTGTTTTATACTTCCGTTTGGCTGATAAGGATGAAATCATTCAAGGTTTCTTTGCACTTTGATACACTAGTGATTCAAACCAGTACTGATAATCCACCAGTTCTGCATCCATTTCTTTAATATTGCCAACTGAATTATAAAAAAATAATGTGGTATTTTAATGGTTTGCCTCTCGGTTAATAGGCACAGGCAGAGTTGATGGCTATAGTTGAATTTTAACTTTCCTCTTTTTTTTCTAGTGGAAAACCAGAGATTCTCTGACTGCTCAGGCATTAATTATTAGACAGTAACTCCCTAAGATTGGTTCTGATTTTTATCCCAGAACAAAATCCACCTGAATCTATGTTTAGAATGTACCGGTTACGTTTATTTTTCTGAGCAGAACAGCCACTTTCAGTCCTGAGAAGCCAACGTTTTGCAATGATTTCCTGTCACAAAACATGTCATCACCAAAATTGCTTCAGAGAGCAGCTGATGTTTAGCTGATCTGAGTGTGCGTGGGCGCACCTAGGTCCTGTAGGACACCAGGTAGAATCACTAGAGTCAATAGAGGCAGGTGCTCTGAACCTGGTGTGTATTGTAACAGAAGATACAGACAGCTTCCGTTTCCCAATTTTGCAGCACTGGACAAACTGTCCAGTGAAGGTTCACAGGAACACTGCAACACATGGAAAACAGTGGTGACTCATGATGCAGGCTGGTGCACCCATCTATGGAAGTCCTCTCCACCAATGCTCTGCAGAGGTTTAAGGTTGCTCCTACTCACTGAGAGAGACATCAGGTGTCACAGGGTGACAGAAAATGTTACTCAGCTGGGACAGCTTCCCTTGCTCTAGCATTTGTCCAGCCACACCCTGTTCCTTGATAGCCTTGAATAAACAGCACCCAGAGCCAGAAAAGCCATGTTGTTCTGATGAGCCTTTGACAAGCCCTCCAGACATTTGTTCTCTTGAAATCAAGAATGATGCCTGTTTCCTCAGCAGTTTAAAAAGGTTCAAATCTAGAAAATTATTAGGCTCTTCTCACATTAGATTCACTCCAGCAGCCAAAGACATTCATCCATCTGCTTTCTATTGTATTTCCCAGTGCTGCCAGCAGGCCTGCCTGTTTCTGCAAAGGGCGTACCAAGAAGCAGATGGGTCACTCTCTCAGCAAGAAATTAAAACAATCTCAGTAGGGTTGTGATAAAAAAAAATTGTTCTAACCACTTACTGGGAGCTCTCTGAATGACAGTATTTGTGGAAGGGCACATGCATGCTGCACACTCAATTTTTCTCACCTCCTCAGCCAATCTCCAGCCTAGCTGTCCAAATACAAAGAAAGACAACATGCAATCCGTTTAGGAAAATCTTGTAGGTAGAGTAAGCCTTGGCTTGATAACAGAGAGCGAGGCACAGACCTCTAGTGGCACAGAGTGCCTGCGATGCTGGCCTTGCTACGAGGACTCTGCAAGCTGAGGTTGCCATCTGTAGCTGCAATGAAATGTTCACTCAGCCATTGCTGTTCTAGCTGCCCTTACCCTAGTTGAAAATAATAGCACAAGTCTCCCTGTGGGAAAAAGAAGATTGCTCTTGGTGGGCTACAGGCACTCTTAATACCACAAGACAGACTGTGGGGAGTTTTATGCACTTATGTCTGCATATGAAGTGTGCACTGTACTTTGAGCAATATATAACAGGACAGTGATACACAACATGTAGCAAAATGGTGGAAAAGAGCCATGAAGAAGCCTTGGTCATTGTGTACATCAGTCATAGCAGTGAGTTTGCAATATTATTGCATGTACTTCCTGGGTTCTGAGGTCTTTGATTTGCAGCCCACATTAAAGCTGGTGATTGTCCTCAGTTTTGTCCTTTTTTAAAAGGTGACAGAATGGAGAGTGAGTAGAACCCGTGAGAAAACGCATAGATAATTATGAAGTGGCTGAAACTGTAGCAGTATTTCCATTTTGCTCACTGAGTTTTTGCCAAGCAGTCTAATTAATTTAATGATCCCTGTCCCTGGCTGCTCACTAATGACCACTGCATACTACTTCCTTCGTATTTGCCTTGCAAATAGTTACTAATTGTTGCTGCGCCTTGCATTGTACGTCTGGTGTTGACAGCTGTCATGGGCCTGAAGTGGGGACAGATGTTTCTAAAGGAAAGTTCCCTCCCAGATCTCTAAAACATCTGGAAAAGCGTGGAGTTTATTTGCATTGCTGAATATAAAAACTTATCATATACATGCACAGGGTAAAGGGAAGAGGTCTGCAAACACAAAAATTAAAAGTAGGCACTGGAATAAGATCAGAAGAGGCTCACTGCTGTGTCTGTAAAACACTGGATTTTTGCTATAAAAAATTCCTATTTCCCCTAATTCCACACTGACTGCTTGGCATAGCAAAGTCTTTTACACCCTTCACAACAGAGCACACCTCTTAATTTGATCAGAAAAACAACCTGTATTGCTTTTGCTTCAGCTTATTAGACACAATCCAAAAACCTTTTCTTCAAGAAGGGACTCAGGATCAGGCTACAGACCTAGCAGGCTGGGAACAAGAAACCAGAAGCATGAAAGCACCGAAAAGCCTTAGAAATCAATGGAAACAATTGCAATCCTTAAAAAAATAATAATCCAGAATCTCATTTCCTCCTGAACATTTTGTAACTGAGATTGTTACAAGCAACCTATTTTTTTTCCCCTCCATTTGTTTAGCGTATTTAGCAGCACTGAGCGTACAGACCATTGTTTTGCTAAGGGCCAGCAATGCTTATCTCCAGATCTCGCACAACTGGCTGGCTGCTCTGTGAGACTTGGATGAGCTCTTGTCTCAGACCCAGCAAGAGGCTGCAAACCAGCAGCAGCAGAGCTGCACTCAACAGGCAGCAGTGAGCAAGCACGTAAGGACGCAGAAAGGAAATGGCTGGGCTCAAGCAAGGTTAGCGTGACTGGAGCAGCAGTCACTCCAAACAACTCTGAGAAAAGAGCCAACAAGCATAAAAACCCTGGTGGGATTAACAGTGCCTTTCTGTAAAGGAGTCGTTTCAGGACAACTGACTTAAGGGAAGTGCTACAGTTACTTATTTTTTAATCAGACTGGATTCAAGCCATATCTAGCTGATGATGCCATTCTGAGTTCACAGGGACCTTCTCATTGCCTCATGGCACAGGAGCAAGAGGACAATGCAATTGATGGGAATGATGGCACTTTTAAAAGTAACAGAAGGAAATTGTTTTAAATGCGGTTATTGTGCAGGCTGGGATATTTTTCTTGTCCCCGGAAGGTGAAAGTTCCAGGAGATTTTCAAGTTCTCAAGTGGGGTTGCTATAGAAGTTAATGAGGAGGAGACTCTTCTCCATAGCTAGTAGGGGAGCCCTGGGGTAAGAAATCTCCCATTAGGTGATGGAAGATAATCTTTGTCTATAGCCAGCCCATTAAATCACTGGTGCAAGATATCATGGATACAGAAGAATTTGTGGTAATTATGGTAGAATCTGAACAAGTACTGGGTAATACCTCTGAAGGAGGTAATGTTAAAACTATTTTTATTTTTTTGAGTGTGATGTGAAATCTGCGGTTTGAACACAACCTTCTAACTCTACAGAGATGACCATACAGCAGCCTTTCAAGTATGGTAAAATTTATAAAACACTCTGAAACATCTTGCCCTGACCACAGTCAAACAAGATATTGGACTCCAAATCAGGGCCTGAGCGATTTGATATTCCAGGATCACCTCCTCTGAGCTCCTGAGTGATTCATCCTGCATAGGAGATCAAGCAAAGGCAGCAGGAAGCCTGTGTGGATGAATGAGAAGCCCCTGTCTGAACTCTGGCATGAAAAGGAAGTACACAGAAGGTAAAAGCATGGTGAAGTGACCCAGGAAGAAGCTTTGACTTGTGACACTGTCTTCTGGCAATTCCAGATCTATGAGGGGGGCCCCATGAGTACTGAGGAAGCTGGCTGATGTCTCTGAGAGTCCATGCTCAGAAAGATCATGGAGATCAAGAGAGGTTCTTGAGGTCTGGAGGTATACAAATTACAACAGAGTCATAGAACATCCTGAGTTGGAAGGGAACAACAAAAATCAGCAAATCCAACTCCTGGCTCCACACAGCACCACCCAAAATCCAAATCCTATCCAAGTGGTCCTTGAAAGCTGGCAGCTTGGGGCCATGCCCACTACCCTGGCAGCCTGTTCCAGGGCTCTACCACTCATGGTAAAGAACCTTTTCCCCTAGTCTGCACCTCTCCTGACACAGCTCCATGTCACTCCTGTTTTCAGGATGGGCAAGAAGGAAGAACTGGGGAACTATAGGATGGTCAGCCTCACCTTAGTTTCTGAAAAGGTAATGAAGCAACAACTAATGGAATCTGTTTCTAGACTCATGAAGAGCAAAGAAGGTGACTGGGAGCAGCCGGCATGGATTTACAAAGGTGAAATCAGGCTCAATCAACCTGACAGTTTTCTAGAGTGAGTTGACTGGCTTGGTGGGTGGACAGAGAACAGTAGATGTCATTTACTTCAAGTTTAGTAGGTCCTTTTACACTGTCTCCCGTAATACCCCTATGGACCACTCAGTGAAGCATGGGTTAGATTAGTAAAGAGTAGGGTGGGTCAAAAAGTGGCTTAATGTCCAGATGTGGAGCATCATAATAAGTAGCATGAAGTGCAGCTGGAGGACAGTCATTAGTGGTATGTCCTAGGGGTCAGTACTGTTCAACATCTTCAGCAAAGATCTGAATGATGGGATGGAGTACACCTGAAACAATTCTGTAGTTATACAAAGCTGGGAGGAGGTGTGGGCTGTCATTCAGAAGGAACTGAGCAGTCTGGGTATTGGGCAGAGAGCGATCTATGAAGTTCAAGAGTCCTGCACCTGAGGAGGAACAATTCCATGCCCAAATACATGCTGGGCACCAGCAGTCTGGAAGCAAGCTCTGCAGAGAGAGACCTATGTTGTTCTTGTGAACATGAAGCAGCTCTCCTACTCAGGAAAGAAGGTCCTGTATGTGTCAGTTCTTATGTATTTTGCCAAGCTCGATTTTTCCTTGAGGTAAGTACAGGTATTACTGATATTATTAGCTACACAGAATACATATACCTCTGAGGTTGAGGTGATTTCAGTGAATCTTGAACTCATAAAACAAACAGAACTGTCCTTAAAATACAAGATTTGGGGATCATCACTCATGGCTAAGATTTGTTACATGAACTTTCAGCAGAATAAGCAAAGTGTGGGCAGATGGAGGTTGGCAGAGCACACAGGGCAAGATCAGATGAGAAGTGGGAGATAAGTGTCTTATGACAGCCAGTGCTGAGTACTGCATTAAAGAATTTCAGTTGCATTTCCCAATCAACGACAATATGGGCTGGGTTGGTAGTGTGGTGGAAGTGGTAAAGCTAAAGCACTGTATCAAGACAATGCGCCAAACAGTGGCAATTAAGTCAGAGGCAATATTTTCAAGCTGAGCACCTCCATAAAGTAGAGAAAATGGAATTAATGACTGCCTGGGTGAAGTCTAACTTAAATGGCCACCCAGGAACTTGGAAGCAAAGGCAGTTCCCCAGGGCAGCAGTCAGCAAGTTGAACCACAAACTGTCCTTTCTTTTGCTGAATTCCCTGTCTCCTTCATGGCACGGTCCCGGTTTATTTTATGCACTGAGGCAGGATCCCATTAAGAAAAAGTATGTGATCATGTCATTAACGTCTGCCTCGAAAGAGAAGATTAGGGAAACATTTGTCAAGAATGGTCTAGGAATAATTGGTCCTGCCTCAGGGCAAAGAGATGGGCTGGAATCCCCAGCTGGCTCCTTACGGTCCCTTCCAGGGCTGTTTTCCACAAAATCATACATGATGTAGAAAGCCAAATTAAGTTTGCACAAATTGTTTAAATTCCAGGCTCCCCTAACTTCTGAGTTCTTGATTTCAAAAAAATTTTGGCACAGATTATGGCATGCTGTCTTTTAGGATCCTGACTGGTTTGTTTTAAAGCAAACTCAACCTAGTAAGAATACCACGATGTACACATCTACAAGGTCCCTCCGAAGCTTGTAAGAGGTAGATCAAACACAGGAACATCTTCCAGGGACTGGCAGAGACAATTGTGTCCCCTCCAGTTGTCCAAGGTAAGAGTGGCTGTAAGCAGAGGTCACTGTGCTACTGGACAGCCTTGATGTCAAATCCACGTGCTGGCAGCAGATGAGATAAGAGACGAGGGTGCCTGAGTTCCCTCCCAGACTGTAGAGGGCAACATGTGCCACCAGGAAATTTTTCCGTCCCTGTTTCTCTCATTTCCCATTTTTTCCAGACCCTTGAAAACAAGCAGCACCTTACCTTTTTCCCAATAGATCCTAGATCCAGAATCCTTGGTGGCTTAATCCATTCTATCCTCACTCAGAAAATGAAGCTCTCCATCCTCCCTTCTTCTCCAGCTATTCCACCCCAAGACACAACACATTCTTCAATCAGATTTATCCCTTCCATTCACAACAGGCTTTCACATCTGCTGCTTCTGCCATCTTGCTTCAATACCAGCATGGTGATCATTGCACGACTGAAAAAAACACTGCTTCCCTGCCAGCTCAGTGCCCCATTTCACAACATGATGAAATGACTTGCAGGAGGAGCGTGCTTGGTCACCACCTGCAGAAAGCCTGGCAGCTGCAAGGAGATGGAGCTTGCTCCGAGGGGGCTTTCAAAGGATGATTTGGAGATGGCTTTTTGTCTGCTGAATCCCAAGACCCATAAAAATGTCAAAAGCCCTTAAAGTTACACTTGCAGTTTGTGTGATGTGAGGGAGATTAAGTGTCTCAGACAAAAAAAAAAAAAAAAAAAAAGGAAAAAAAGAAAAAAAAAGAAAAAGAAAAGGAAAAGAAATCCTGGCAGATGTGCTGGAAATGAGGTAAAATGCATTTTTTTTTGACTTGTTTCTTGGAAACATCCTGAATCATGTTTACTTCAGTTCTTCCAGAACACTTGGCATGAAAATTTTGGTATAATGCTTAGATTTTTAGGAAATGGTAGGCAAGTGAATCCAAGATATTTTTATGGAAAATGCAGCCTTAATATGCACTGGGATGTTAATGCTAGATAATGAAGCAATAAGTATTTCATCTTCTTTCACTCTTGCTTTTCTCCTTTCCGTTTTCACTCATTATCAAAAAACTGCTAATTGCTGCACACTCTGGGCCTCTAACATTTTAGTCTTCATTGGAGACCTTTTTGCTGCAGAACAAATTCCTCGTTATCTGGAACATCTAAATTAATTGATTCCGCTGGTTATTGCAGAGTCATAAAAACAGTGGTATTAAATTGGGGACAAAAGTCATAGGCAGAGATAAAGCAGCAGTGTGTTCAAGCAGCTGAAGTGATCTGAGCACCGTCCTTGGACTTCTCTTAAACAGACGACTTTATTTTGTAAAGACAATATTCTGCTTTATTAAGTTAATTGATGTTATCCTGGGCTTGGGCACGCCTGCTGAGCTGCTGAGAAATGCCACCAGGTTTATGTTACAGGTGGAAGCCACTGTACTCTGTTCAACAGACACAGCTGCCAAGAGACGGCTATTGCAGCCTAAATGACATGAGCAAATTCATGTCTCATAGCTGTTTTGGTCATCCCAGCAGTTCCTTTATACTCTACAGGTAGGTTGCAAACTTGCAAAAAAACAATGAGACAGTGGAAATTTTGCTGTAATGAAAGCATGGCTCTGAACACTTCCAGACACGTTGCTGCAGAACAAAGCTGTGACCTGTTCTTTCATCTGTCACCCTAAGGGCAGGAAGATCTTTAAAAGTCAATGCCTCATTTCTGAGTGTGCATTAGAACAGCCTAAACTGGTCACAGGGGGAAATTATTTTATAACAATCCTGTAAAGGGAGAGACGAACACTCAGTTGCTCAGCTTTCAGCAACACGGATCTTGGCACCCATGCAGAAATCCAATGAATAATTTTTGAAACAATGTTGTCCCTCTCTTTCCAGCTGCCCTGTAAGGTGGGTGGTCAATGCAAAAACGACCTGATCTCCTGTTGCTGCTGCGGAACTGATGGCCATCCGCACCAGGAGGGGAACGGCCCAGTGTTTCAAAGTAAATAGACCCACGCTGGGTCTGGCTTAGGGGCATCTCCCCTTCTAGTAGGACAGTGCCCCCCACAGCCCAGCTTCTGATTGCATAGCACGACGCCTTTTTTTTTTTTTTTTTTTTTTTTTTTTAAGCACTTTAGTGAAATTTCTTCACTTGTGGGGTTGTTTCTAAGGTTGCCATTATCTAGAAATATCTCCATTTAGTAGTAGAAATCTCATGCTTATTTCAGCAGATGTTTGAATTTCTGATGGAGAGAAGAATTCTTGGCTCTTTCTAATTTGCGACTGTCAAATTCCAGTTAATTCCTGGTGGGGTGTTTCTGGGAAATTGGGATGTTTCCTCTTTGTGGGAGGTTACAAATATACACAAGAGCATGCACAAAACTATGATTTGATTCACTAAAACCAGCTGTTTGAACAAATCATCCAAATACAGCAAATACTGATTACTCAACAGCGACATCAGTCTTCATCACTTGTGTCCCAGACCGTTGCCCGATCTCCTTCCTCCCTTCCCTGTCTCAACCATGTTTTCCAGAGGATGTTGGGATTCATGCTGGGGTTCAAGCCTTGCTGGCTCAGGAAACCACAAGGGCTGGGAGTATTGGCTCTCATTTTCTTGTTCACTGAACGGTTGACTTACCACTCTGGCCCTCCTTGGGAAGCACTCAAAGGCTTTTTGTAAATACATATTAAGGAAGCCTGAATGTATCTCAGGGAGGTGGCCCTGCGTCCACTTGAATCACTTGAATGACAACTGAATGAGACCTCTCTGTCAGGGAGTCACAAAGAATGGGTCACAGGAAAGCACTAAATGTGTTTTTGTAACTGGTATGAAAAATGCTGTAATAGCGAGAAAATGAGCTGACACTTGTAAAAGCATAATCCACCATCAAGCGAAAGATTCACCTGTCACAGGAATAGTCTTTATCCAGCACCTGTATTTGGGAACTGTTTAAAGAAACACAGCTGCTTTCAAACAAGAACTTGAATCTTCTGTAACCACTTACAGCATATCCCACTGCCCATGGATCTTCCGAGCTGAGCTGTAAATGCAAGGTGTGATTGCATCAGCTAATGATATTCCTGCTGTGCTCTTTGGTTTGAAATATTGCCCTGATAATTTGAGCTAGATACAAGGTGAAACTGCCTGGAAAGCAGCACACATCTCTGGAAGGGTGTCTTGCTGGTTGCATTCACTGTGTCCAATAAAAAGGGAATGCCATTCATAGAATCATGGCTTGCATTGGAAGGGACTTTGAAGCCCATGCAGTTCCAACCCACCATTGAGAGCAGGACTGCCACTCTCTAGGTCAGGCTTCCTTAGGCCCCATCCAACCAGACCTTGAATGCCTCCAGGCATGGGGCATCCATAGCATCTCTGGGCATCTGGACAACTTTTTTGGGCAAACTGAACATTCTTGTGTCATCAGTATCATGTCATCAGGACACTGCATAGGGTATGCCTTTGTTTTCTCTGCCAGTGGCTCCTTGAGAAGTACCAAGGACTTCCTAAGAAATTTGGGTCCCTATGGGTGTCCTGAGCTATGGGAAGCTCCAACAAGCAAAGGCTCTTCAGGACCAGGTACAGGTGCACCTCCTGGTACTTGCAGGAGGTATGCCAGAAGGAAACATCAGCATATGAGGGATAAACAGGCCTCCCTCTGCAAGTACAATGCTGTTGGTAACTTGATGGGTACCAGGACCCCCTGGTCCATAACAAGACTTCAGAGAAAATGTTTCTGCTGACCCCCAGGAAAGCTGCCTGCTTCTGGCATGCCTTTCTGGTGCCCTAACTACTGATGAGTATTTCTTCTTGTCTGCTTTCTGAAGGGTGAGTGTGGTCCCATTCTTGTACTTGACAAGCTCTTTAGAGGAAGAGCAGAAGCCATGGGCTGCCGGAAGGAACTAGAAATAGAAGATCTATTGTCTGAGTAGACAAGTGATTCTGGGAAGCAAAGCTCGACTCTCTATCAGCATATAAGACAGTAGGTTAAAGAAGGAAGAAAAGCTATTAACAAGAAGGCAGCACTGGCATGAAAACAAATAGATAAAAATAGGCATAAAAAAAAAAATGTGGGCTGGAAATCAGAACAAGTTTCCTCAGTGTCAGAGTGAGGCTATGGAACAACCTGCCAAGAAAACTCTTAGCGACTTCTGAGATGGACTGTGATAAATTAAAAAGAGGGACTTCATGACTCAGTGCTTGTCACAGCAAGGGAACATGACAGTGACTTGGAGAGCCCTCCTAGTCCCACATTCCTGTTGATATGATAACAGAGGAATCTGTGTAAGGCGCAGTAAATGCTGAATCACTGAGCGCTTTATATAGCTGCCTGGCAGAACAAAGTCCCTTGCTCCCATCCTGTCTGCAAGAAGCTCTAGGACAAAAAAAGAGAAAAACAAATCCTTACGTAAATGGTTGCGCTCTGACAGCGAAAAGCATAAAGCTGCAGGTGCCTGAGCTAGAAGAAAACCAGCTCAACTCAGCTTCAGGCACCCACATAGTGGAGAGAGCTAGTGGTGTGGACATGAAAACAGGAGACCTCGCTGGGAGAGGGCGTGCCTGGAGGTGAGTGTGCCCCAACAGCTTCAATCCATAACTTCTAACACATGAAGAAAACTCAGTGCTTCAAGCTGTGTGAGCGTATTCCATGTACTTGCTGCAGCATGTGCATGGAGAGGATCATTTCCACAGTGGAAATGGTCTTATAATGCAGCAGAAATTTGTTTAACATCAACTGCTGAAGCTGCCACATTTCTCCTACTGTCTCAGGACCACTGATTTTTGTATGGTGTTTTTTTCTGTCCCTTGAGAATGGGATCACTTTCTGAAGCACAAGGCTGTGGTCAGGGTGCCGCTTGCACCATGGGTTCAATGCCTCACAGATGGACATCTACAGCTTATCTGTCCTTGGCTTTAAGGATAAGATCAGCAGCTACAGTTGGAGGAGTACATAGAGGTAGAGGCCAAGGAGGAGGCATGTGAAGAATGGGGTAAGGTAAGAGACTGATCTGGTGTCTGGGCTCAGGAAAGCAAGAGCGTTCAGGAGAGAGCTTCACTGAAGCCCTTATGGCTGTTGGACAACTCTTCCACAGCTTCTTTCAGACCTGTGGAAGCGCCCCTATGGATGTCGGTGCTCTCTCACCTTCTCAGAACCTCAAGCTCACTCTATATAGAGAAATAGGGTCATCAGCTGTTGCTCCTCACATTGCCACAAGAATGTCCCATGGTTAGCAGCACTTCTTTTTCTCTCTGCAGATGAGGGAAAGGTCCTTCATGGATCACTGTGGAAGATTTCCTGTTGCACTGTCCATAGCAGGGCACAAGCAGGCTGGCTTATACAGTCTCGCTATTTCCTCCTATGAGCCTTGTATTGTTTGGAGACAGCAGATGGAAACATGGCTCATGACTTGGGGACATAGCTCAGGAAGCTAGAAACATTCAGAGGACATCACTGCTCGTGAGGGGACATTGATGCTACAGGCCCCAAATGTGAGATGGCTCTCACTGAGCTCTCTTCTGTAGACACTGGCAACAAAATACACATCAAGGATGTGAGCTGCCAGAGCTCTCAGTCTGCCTTTCCACCATGGCAGCATGTGCACCCCTGTTCCTACAATTGCTCAGAAACCTTCGGTTCTGGGCAAGGTCCTAATTAAGGTGCTTTGAATCAGCTAACAAGGAGTCGGGCTCCTGCAAAGGCTGTGCACAAGGAACTGTGGAGGAATGAAATACTAAGTACTAAATACCAAATACTAAAGCAGCAGGAAGGCATGCAGTGCGCAATGCCCAATGTGATAATCCCCATAACATTAAGGGCAACAAAAGGTAGCCCATCATCTCTCTCTGTTCTCTCCTCTCACACACAGGCAGCCTGGTCCATCACACAGAGTTTTGGCTCTTCCCACCTGGATTCAGCATGTGTTCTTTGCTGGATATGGGAGAAGGCTGGAGCTGGGACCCACCAAAAGCATTAGGCATTGCTCACATACACCCTCTCCATCTTGTTGGTACCACTCTCCTTCCCCACACCCCACACTCCCTTCAGGAGATCCCATAGCAGGCAGAGCCTCCATCTCCCTGCATCCCACCAGGGCACCAGCCAAGTCCAGCCCCTTCAGTACTGTCTCCACAATTGGCTGCTCTCTCAGATGGGGAAGGGTCCACCAGGACCTCAAGAGTACATTGGCCTTGGGGATTGGGATCACACTCTGGAGTGTTTCCATTTCAGGAACAAGGTGGAGCTGGGGGAATACTGTTCCCCTCAAGATTATTAACACTGCTGGCTGGTGTAGGAAAGGGATTATCCTGCTCTGCTCTGTGCTGTGTGGCCTCACTTCCTGCACTGGGTGCAGCTTGGATGGCACAATGTAAGAAGGACATAAAACTGTGAGAGAGCATCCGAAGGAGGGCTATGAAGCTGAGGAAAGTTCTGGAGGGTAAAGTGTGTGAGGAGCGGCTGAGGTCCCGTGTGTGCTCAGCCCAGAGCAGAGGAGCTGAGGGGAGGCCTGATGGCGGCTGCAGCTCCTCACAGGGAGCGGAGGGGCAGCGCTGAGCTCTGCTCTGTGTGACAGCGACAGGGCCCGAGGGAACGGCATGGAGCTGTGTCAGGGGAGGGGCAGCTGGGGGTTAGGGATAGGGTCTGCACCACAGGGCGGTGGGCACAGCCCCGAGTGCCAGAGTTCAAGGAATGTTTGGACACCGCTCTCAGACGTAGGGATTGGATTATGGGTGGTGCTGTGTGGGATCAGGAGTTTGATGATCCCTGTGGGTCCCTTCCAACTGGGGATATTCTATGATTCTGTGATTACTGGGTTCAGTGATTTGTTCCAGAGCCATAACGTTCAGCAAATCTGGAGAAAAGCAGGGAAGAAAAAGCAGTGATGGTGAGGGGATTCACCCGCAGAAAGGGTAATTGAGAGAGACATGCTAACATATCATTCAGAGCTGGGCTGGGGACACATCTGGTGCCATCCTTTCAGCACAAGCTGCTTCCTGCCTTCACGGGGTTCTCCAACTCTCATTGCCCCTTCTTTCTCCTGTGGTGGCACCCACACACTGAAATGCCTTCACACGTATCCCAGCAGAAGTAGGAACATCACATTTACTGTGCTTGGTATTTCTCAGATGAAAATTAAACAAACCGCATTAATTTAAACAAACCTAAACCATTCCAGACTATTTCACCCACCACAAAGGCATACATCAGGGCACATAAGCCCCAGAAAAAGAAAAAAAAAAACAAGGGGGAAAAAAAAAAAAGGAAGGACCTTTTCAGATCCTCTTTTAAGACTGTTTGTTTCTCCTTCCCTTCAGTGCCAACCTGAGTGTAACCTATGACCATGCAACCGAGCCACACAAAATACAAGGACACATCCAGAAGTGTCACCTTTGGACTCCACGCTTAAATTTAGATACTACTGAGCCTTAACAGAGAGCCTCCAACATGCCCTGGGCCTCAAGGCCTGGTTCAGAGGTGGGACAGGTTGTGAGCTCTCCTGCCATCCCCATCCCAGAGGGATGCACTTCTGCATCGCTGTTTCCTCTAACATGGTGCGTTCTGGGAGGAAGGAGGCACTCGCCTTTGAGGCATAGGTGCTTGTGGTCACACAAACGTGGGTTTCAGATCTTCTTTGAAGTTCACAACAGGCTGAGTCTTGCCCTGGGGCTCCAGCCAGCATCCCACGGCTCCGCCAGGCTCCATATCTGTCTCTGTGCTGCTGCTGCTGCTACTGCCCAGAGAGCCACGGGGACTCTGCAGGCAGAGCTGGCAACACGGCCTGTGGCAGCAGGGAAATACCTCTTCGGAGCTGCTGCTGGAGTCCGAGTCTGGGTAGTGGTACAGCGAGTGCAGAATGGGATGTGCCGGCATCCCCAGGCTACTCCACTGCCGCCAGTCCTGTAGGGAAATGTTGCGGCAACCCTCTAGTTCTGTGCCGCTCACCGCCCAGCCCTGTGGCCCTGGCCAGCCCTTGGCAGGGATGGAAGGAGAGGACAGCGATGGCGGGGGGAGCCCTCTGCCAGCCCTCTCACCTTCCCTACCCGGCCCAAGGCACGGTGGCTCCCCATGGCTCCGGGTGCCCGGCCTGCTGCCCGCTGTGCACCAGGCACAAGGGGATGCAGGGAGGTCAATGGAGGTGGGAGGCAGCAGGACACGTCGCCGCCGTCGAGTCAGATAGGGGCTGAGGGAGCTGCGGGCGGCTGGGTGCCCCCCCTGTGCCCCACACATCCCGCCTGTGTGTGTAGGGAAGGCTGGGCTGCAGGTTCTGCTGTCCAGGCTGAGCTCCTGCAAGACTTCCTGCAGCTTCTCACTGCTTACATAGCTGACCTTGGGGGGATGCTCTCCAGCCACACCAGCTGAGGCATCCTGCTCCAGAGGATGCTTCCCAGCAAGCATTCCATATTCCTGGGCATGTTCTGGGCTGCGTTCAAGGCTGTTTCTCGTGTCAAAAAGCAGTGTTGGTGAACACTCAGGCTCCTCCAATAGTTCGTGCACATGGCTCACATGTTTCCAGAGGTCCTGAGCATCGCTGCTAAGAGGCATGGGACTGTGAGGCAGTGCATGCAGCACAGAGGAGGTTTGCTGCCCATCTTTTTCTGTATCCAGGGGCCAGTGCTCCCTGGGCACATCCCCAGTGCTGCTGCACTTCTCGCAATGCTGCCCTGTGCTCTGGGTGCAGGGATTTGGCACTGCAGGGCTGCAGCCACCCTCTGCTGACATCAGCCTCATCAGCTTCTCCTTGGCGTTGTTCACTTGCTCCTGCAGGCTCTCAATCATGGCGTTTTTCTGCATCAAACAAACAAAAGTGTCAAGCTTCTCTGCTCTCACTCCATCTCTGCATTCCTTTTTTTTTTTTTTTCCTTTTTTTTTTTTAAATAGAAAAACAGGTTATGCCCCAATTTTGACACTTCAGGACGAGGATGCAGAATGATAGGACAAAACAAACCAGCTTGTCCTCTCAGGAGGGGGGATGGAGGTGTAATGAAGGGCTGCCCACCCCATCAAGCTGGAAGTACAGAGGCCATCAAGTCCTTTACCTCTGTCAGCAGCTGTTTCATGGAGTTCTTCTCCCCTATCAGCTGGTAGAGCTGCTCCTCACTGTACACTGAGTGGTAGCTCCTGCTTGGGCTGCTGAAATATTTTGCCATGTGGCTCAGAGTCTGGTTTTCTTCTTCAAAGGCCTTCCACTGCCTGAGCTGCAGGCACAAGGAGCTGTTACTGGGGGGAGGCAGCCACAGCAGGGAGGAGACAATAGGATGGGGCATGGGGGACAAAGGCTGTGATAGATGTGCATGGAGACAGGCAGTGAAGTGATGCTGCTGGGAGCATCCCACACAGCCACACCCTGCCTGCTCCCTGACTTAGCTTCTAACATCAAGATAGTCAGCTCCTGCCTGTGTTGCAGCCTTCAAGCATGCAGCAAAAGCCCCCCCCCTTCTCTCCCCCCCAACCCTGTAACAAAGAGAAACAAAGAGAATTGCACACAGCCTTCACCCCAAATCGTTGGTGACAAGCCATCAACTGGCAGTGCTTCGGGTCTGTTTTCTTGTCTAGTGCTTAGCACAGCCCGGTTCACACCACTCATCAATCTCAGGCGAGCAATAGAAGAGCAAGCCCATTAGGAGAAACAAGGTGATGAATTAAAAGACGCGGGATAAATAAAATGCTCGAGACTTCCAGGCTGCAGCAATGGAACAGCAGAGGCAGAAGGCACAAAGCAGCACAGCTCAGCCACTCGTCCTTGCTCAGAGAGCACGAGCAGGCGTGGAGCTCCTCAGGGGCTGCTAACACAGGGGTTGGGGCTCTGTGCTTACATGGCACTGATCAGCTGCAGGAGCATCTCCAAGGCAGGCAGTGACCTTTTTTCCCTCAGGTATTTATGCGCCTGGCTGAGATCCCACAACTCTTGCACAGATCTGCTCTTTCTTCAGCTTTACCTCTTCCTCCCTTCCTCACCTCATTTCCTCGAGCCCTAACATCCCTGCAAACCCAACTCCAAGCAAGCAGCTGTTTCCTCTCGCTGTGACAATGGGAGTATTTTTCGCACTAATGGCAAGAGCTGGCACAGTACCTGAGGGACAAAGATGAAGCAGTTGATTGTCGTCGTACACACAAAGATGCCTCCAGAGGTGAAACCAAAGAGCAAGTTGTGCCAAGCGCGGAAGAAGCGGTGAATCAAGACAACGGTGCCGGCCACCAGGAAGATGAGGTTGACCCCCACGATGAGCGTTAGGGACTGGTTGACTGGCGGAGAGCTGACGCTGTCAGTCAGGCCGGCCAGGTATGTCCCATACAGCAGCAGCACGCTCTGGAAGCAGAAGCCAGAGCCTGCCTTCAGCACAGATGCTAGCAGAGCATGGAAAATGACATCCTGAGGCCAGCTCCCACCCCATGCCAAGACACTTGCTGCCATCCTGATGCATCCTGCAGCCTGTGTGTGTGCAGCAGGCACTCCACAGAGAGCAGCAGCCGCAGGACAGGGATGCTGCGTCAGCATCAGCTGGGCAGGAAGTCAGGACCAGTGGCAGCGGTGGGACCAGCGATGCTATGGGCCTGGAGAGGGGGAAAACTTTCTCCAGCATGCTGCAGTGGGAGCAGCCAGGGCAGATGAGGGATACAAGTCCCTTCAGGGACGTTCTGCATGGGAATGTGGCAGTGGGAGACATTCTGCAACAACACACCTCTGACGGAGCAGAAAGGAGCCTCAGAAGGATGTGCAGAAGGAAACAGCAGGAAGGAAGAAGAAGGGGGGTAGGCTGGAGGGGAGAGGATGTCCTTGGTGCCTCTAAATAGAAATCCAGGAAACCAGTCAGTTCAATTCTTTTCCCTGCCCTGCTTCCTGCCCGACTCCAGTGATGGTGCAGGGGCTGGAGAAGGGCTCTGCGCACAGCAGCCCCCTCCCTGCTCACACTGGCAGGCAGCACTGAGTGTTTCATGTCTTCCTCTCTATCACAGGGCACGATCTGCCATAAGCATCCTTTGGAAATGCCATCTAACATATTCCTTGCTAATGCAAAGACCCAAACAACGGGAATGTGACTCCTACATTACCACTGCGGCACCCAGCAAGTGCAGCTGTCAGCCTTTTGCTGCTAATAAATATTAAATTGTTATCTGGGCATCGAGAAGAGCTTTGTGGCCAGTGCTGCACATATTCTGTAGACTCTCAATCTGAGAGCACTGTGAATTATCACAGGGAGCAGCAGTGGTGAGAGAGCGTGGAATTAGGCAGACACTCAGTCCTGCTCCATAGGAGCATGTGAGTCCTAACTGGACCACAACCACATTCACTGGATCGTAACAGCACTCACCACAGGGCACCTCCAAACATACATCCTGAGGGCAAGCACCATAATGCCATTTAAAATTCACATAGTCTGCCAGGGACACAGACAAAAACATTGCCATCTGGTAAACTGGAACTTTAAATAAGCACACAGGGCTAAGTTTTGTTGTTGTTGTTTTAAATCCCGAGCCGAGGATTGCACTCCTCATTCAATTGATGACCTTGGCAAGCCATTGCTGCCCATTGCTGCGTGCCAGCAAAAGCGGGATAATACACTGAGTGGCTTCACAAAGGGCTGAGCACAGTAATGCCTTGGAAGATAAGAAGTGCTACATACACATGGAGATGGAGCCTGCTCTCCCATTAGTATAAGTCCTGATTAACTCCAAAGAAACCATTAAAGAAATGCCTGCTAGATAGGATCGGGGTCAGGCTGAAGGCACTGCTAATTAAGATTAACTATGACCGAAAAAGTTTTATTGTGAATGGAGGAACAAAAACGGTCTACAGGAAAGGCATTCCCATCTAAGCCCTGAAGAAGCCTAACACTACTGGAGACAATGTCAGGAATGGAGACACAGCACTGAAAGTGGCTGCCCAGGGGAGGTCTGAAGTCCACAGCACCAAAGACCTTTTAAGGCTAGGCTAGGTAAGCTAATGTCTCTAAAATGGAGTGTAGGGGGAGAAGGACAGTGTCTGGAGGCCTTTGTCTACTCTTTTTCCTATAGTTCCTAGTAGATGGTCAGTGAGTCAGAAGCGGATGAAGCCATGCACAAGGGCAGGCTGTGATCTCACCAAAATCTTCTCGCTGAAGTGCTTCCAGCCTCTGCCAGAGACACATGAGACCACGGATAATTACAGCTATAATTACACTTACATAGTTACATCAGTATAACTAACTCTCCTGGAATATGAATGGCCACGTACAACGCTACACCAGTGAAAGTGAGCTTCAGTGGTATAATTAAGCCGATAAACATCCTGTACAGGTAGGCACCAAGCACCTGTCGTCAGCACCTCACCTCCCTGATGTGGTGGCAGAGGACTCAGGGGCATGGTGCATCACTGGGGTGGGCGGTCAAGCAAAGCCTCATGGAAAAAGTGAGCTTTGGAAAACATTAAGGCAGAAGTTCTAAGGAGGAAGAGAGATGAGGTGTGGGTGGGTACAAGGTGAGAACCGGAGAGACAGCAGGGATAGAGTGGTTAACAGGGAATGCAAGAGGGAAGGAATAGAGGTGAGAGGATTTCAGGGTGAACAGGAGCAGCTGAGATCTTCAGATCACATGTGGCTTGAGAGGGCAGTGAAGTTACGAATACTTCTGAACAGTTTAGGCTGTGAGATCAAAAAGGAGGCGAGATATAGTGAGAATCAATAAATCAGTTACGTACCTTAAACCCTAAAATGAGAACGAGCCAAAGATCGGAATAAAGAGATGCACAGGACTGCATCCGGCTCACTGAGCAGGTCATGCCTTTCTCTGTGGCCTACGAGGCAATGGGAAGGCAGAAGTGAAGACTGCTGTCCTGCCCAGGAGCAAACAGACCAATGGGCAAATGGGTCTGCACACTCCTAAAGGGAAATGCCAAACTCGGTGCTGCTGAGGAAGACACTTAAAGGGAAGTTGTGGTATGCCAATTTCTACAGAGCTGGTTACACCTTTTCCTAGAGCAACTGCAGATGGCAAGGGGCTCTCCTGTGGCACCCAGGTGACCTGCACAGACTGGCTTTGGCCATTCACCAGGACCCCACTACTCAGCCAGGCAGGGCTCTGCTACCAGATGTCACTTCCAGGTCTGTGGCTGATAATTCTCTGTGTAATAGGCCATAGACACAAGCCTAACCTGGAGCATCCAGAAGGCTACACAGCTCATCTCTCTGTCTGGTTTTCAAACAGCCCCTCCAAATGCTTTGCCAACAGAACTCAGACAGGACACAGCACAGCACTGCACCATCGCATTACCCGCAATGAGACACTACGGCTCCGGAAGCACTGGACCGGGTCGGAGAAAACCCACGTGAAGAGCAGCACAGCATCTGCCAACACCAACACCGCCACCATTGCCAGCAGCTGGAGGTCTTTGATAATCTGCAAACATGTGGAAGTGTTACAGGAGAATGATGCAGTGGTAGCAACAGCTATCCCAAACAGCTGCATGCTGTTCTGGGCACTTGGTACTCACCACCCGCTTGTCCGGCACCCGCTGGGTGAACACCTTGTAAAGCCTCCAGCTCTTCCCCAGGATGGGCCCAAACACCAGGGAGGTTCCCACACACAGCAGGCAGAGTCGCAACTGCAGGCAGGGAAAGGAGCTGGACTGGGGACATGTCTATAGAGCCCCAGCTGACACTTGTGTCCAGCTCCCACCCGTATCCATGCATGTGGACACGTATGAGGGCACCCATCCTGGCAATCCCTGCTCACCTGGATGAGCATTTCCACTGATTTCCTCGATGACAGGCTCTGCTCCTGAATCCCGAAGAGGTAAGCACTAGTGTAAGTCAAGCCACTGCCCAGCAGGGTCACAATGTTCAGATTGGGGCTGGACATCTTCACGATCCTCCAGGAGACAAAGCAGGGAAGTGGTGACAGTTACTGAGCGCAGCAGCCCAGCAGCACTGGGACGAGGTCCCCTTGCAGGGATGAGGGTGGCCTTGCTTGCCTCGTGCTGTCCCTCAGGCTCATCCCTGCCCTACTGCGTACCCTCAGCACTGAACCTGAGCCCTGGGGAAGACCTTGCAGCAGGAAGGGAGGCCCTCACCTGTTTTTCCTGAAGCGGATGGTGAAAGCAAGGAAGAAGAGCGCAAGCAGGACTCCTCCAGTCAGAAATGTCCACACAACTCCCAGGAGGGCAGCAGAGAAGGATGGGGAGCTCTTCCCACTGCGGTCAGATGATGTCTGAGGAAGGTGGAAGGGGTGAGGAAGAAGGGGACATCTCTGGGGCTCCCAGTGAGGGAGGTCCCTTCCTTGGCATGGCTGCTCAGCCCCAAAGGACATGCAACCACGCTTCCCAAACTCCTCCCTCTCACACACACACATACAAAACAGCTGCTGTTTCCCTGGACATCATCGGCCTGTGACTGTGTGAAGTTGATGGAGCACTTTGTTTACCACTGAGCAGAGTAAATCCTTGCCCTAGCAGGGGGAATATTAATTGTAGCAAAGCTGCCAGGGCTGAGGAGCCAAGCAGCTTATGGCCCTCTCATTAAGGGCCGCGCTTGGCCAGTCCCTGCAGCAGCCTCACATGGAGCCAAACGCCTGCACACGCGTCACCAAGTTGTTCCTGCTGGCCCAGCAGTGGGGACAGGTGCCTCTTACTGCAGATGGTGACTTTTAATTAAATGCTGCTCTATTAATATTTGAAAAGCCCTTTGAAGTGGCAGGGGGTGGGAAAGGCCAAGGGCAGAGAAGGACACCCAGCGTGCAGCCTCTAGCAGGAGGGGACCGTGTTGCCCCTTGCCCCTCTCCATCCCTCCTCCCAAATCCCCTTCCCCGGAGGAAACGTACAATAGTGACAGTGCAGAATTCCTGCAGCATCCGCTGCTGCTGCTCCTGGTCGCTGAAGCCAGGCTGGCCATTGCAAAGGTCAGAGCAGTTGAAACCCAGCTCCATAGCACATCCTCAGCCTTCATCCAGAACAGCCTCTGATTCAGCGCAGGGTGCCCAGGTGACACAGTGCCATCCCGCACCGTCCTGCCCGGCCCCTCGGGGTGCCCTGCAGACCAACATGGAGTGGGTGTCATTGCGGCCTCCAGCAGCCAGTGCCGAGCCGAGACCAGGTGTGTGCCAGTCCTGGCACCCCGGCCCCTGTACACTCTCACTGCCTCTTTTGCTCCTCTTCGGTGGGGATTTTAATAGCCTCATTACCATTTTAGACATGAGGTCATACTTATACTCAAGCATCCCTACCCAATTACCATTGTCACTGGTTTTAATTAGCTTCCCGTACACGGCCCTAAACGAGGCTCCTGCCGCCAGCAGCTGGGGAGGACGCGCGAAAGCTCTGTCCCTGTTCATTGGTAGTGGCAGGCAGGCAACAACTCTTTCCAGGAGTGTTCCTTGGGGCTGCCCCGGCACACGGTGAGGCTCTCCCCCATCACTCACAGATGGACAAGTGTCTGAAAGGAGCTTGCAGGGCAACTCTGGGTGAACTCAGTAATGTCCAGCCACCCCTCAATGAGTGGTACCAAGAGCCAGCGCATCTCCACATGAAGCTGCCCCTCGGAAACACTTTGGATAAAGGCAATTTGCATTCAACTCAGTGTCTCCAGGGTTGACAACCTGCTTCTTTAGATTCTCCAAGACCCAAGATGACTTGTCTGCTGATGCTGAGCAACTGTATGCGGGTGTATAAACATCCTTCAACAACATTGCTCATGTCTAATTGAAAATCTCGACTCTCTCCTTGCCTTCAGATCCTTTTTTGAAAAAGCAAAGGAATAAAACCCCGAACTTAAAGAAGCTGAAAAATCTATGCAAAATGCCTGAGCCCAAAGTAGGCACAATGAAGGTTTCACCTGAGCTAAATATTTTTCATCTAGCTTTGAAAGTGACTTCTTCCTCCCAAAAATAAAGCAGCGTCACAACATGATGAATCCGAAGGTGGAAAACCAAAGAAGTCAATTTGCAAATAAGAGAACAATCTCCACATTTCCTGAACACCTCCAGGGATGGTGAGTCCACCACCTCCCTGGGCAGCTGTGCCACTGCCTCACCATTCCTTCTGAGAAGACATTTTTTCCTAATATCCAACCTGAGAAAGACCAAGAAGGAAGCCTCTGCTAATCCGTGGAGCTTATGCTTCTACTGATGAGAGATGGAGCCTACTGGTGGGGAGCAATCCCATCAGGACAGGATGCTGGGCCCCACACTTAAACCACCAACCCATTTGATAGCTTTTCCAGTAGGATGAATGACATGAGATGGGTTTTGCAATTCAGAAAACTCTTGCGCTTCTGAGAAAGATTCACGCTGCTCCCTTCTGCCATTCTTGCCCAACAAGATCCCTTCTCGTTTGACCTGAGAAACCTGCAGCATCGCCAACCCCAAGGCGACCAAAAAAATCCCAAGCTACACTTACTGCAGCACCCCCAAACACAGCTATTTAAAAATTGCCTCTTCCTCTCTCCTCTCAGCTTTCCCATACACCATTTCCAGCCACCCCTACAAAGTGTGCCATGCATTCATCCTCATCCACATTCCAGATATGGAAGTGTTGTTGGGTGCCCATCCATGCTGCTGATGCCATCACTTCCTGCTTCCATCCCCACTGAGGGCTCCCCTCTTTGCAAATCTGCCTCTTCCCAGCCATTCCCATTCAAATCCTATCCCAACGCACCACTCTGAGCCATGGCCCCGAGCTGCAGCAGTGGTGGCCTCCAGGCACTCGCACTGTTGGCAGCCACAGGGAGGCACAGCCTTCACTGCTCTCCATAACTGCACCCAAAAAAAAGCCATCCAGCTTGCTATTTACAGGAGCAATTCAACCAGTGGCTGAGGTGTGTGGGTTTTAATTAAAATAGAGGTTCTCTCCTCGCTGCACTATGGAAGTGCAGAGGGAGAGGCCGCAGCGGGACTTTTCCATGAAGTTGTGCTGCAGATGGAGGCTGTCCCCCAGGAGCTCACCATTTCAGGAGCTGGCAGAGAGGAGCTCCTGCAATCAGACACTGGCCCTGCGCAGCCCCATAGCCGTGTGCTCCCGCAGGTCGGGTGAGAGTGGCAGCACTGCAAAGCCGGGCAGCGGGGATGCTGCCAACCCAAAAAAGCTCACCATCGTTTTTATTATTTTTGCCTTTTAACATCAGACGGGAGCTTGGAAATCGGATGACAGGTTCCGACCCTGAAACAGGAGGCAGAGCAGTCTCTGGTGCCTCCTGGGCAGGGCCTCGCGTGGGTCAGAGCCACGCCAGCTCCCACCGGGCTCGCCCTGGCACGGTGCAGGCGAGGCGATGCCGGCACATCAAGGGCGCCAAGAAACGCCAGCTGCAACTCAACACGGGCTGCGGGCGGGTGACGGCTGCCAGTTTCCAGGGATCTGGTTTCCCTGCTCTCCTCCGAGCCCCGCTCAGGCTGCAGGGTGGCCGTAGGGCAGTGGAAAATGCACGGCCCGGGCTGTTTGCAACGCTGACGTCCAGCTGAGGCCGAGTGGGATGTCGTGAGCCACTCCCGGCACTCTGCCCCCGAGCAAACGAGGCAGGAGCGGGGGTGCAGTGCTGCAGGACCAAACAGGACCCTCTGCCCTGCTGAGGGATTGGGCGCAGCCTTTCCCCCCTTTGCTCCTTCCACTCCAATGAAACCCCGTGGATTCCGAGGAGCGAGCTCACCAGAGCCACAACTTCCCATCCCCGCATCCCACAGCCGACCCGCTCCCGCTCAGCATCCCCCTGCACGGCACAGCTTGCAGGGTGCGGGGACTTTCAAAAGAGGGAAAAAAAAACACCACACCGTCTCACGCCCACCGCCGTTGCGAGGCCGGAGGTGATCTGCAGGCACCGTGCCGCACCCCGAGCGCAGAGCCCACATCCCTGAAGCGGGGCCCCAAAGCCTCTCGCCCCCCGCTGCCCCGCTGCAGCCCCCGACCCACCTGCACCGGCCCGAGGCTCTGCGGAGCGCCGCCGAGCTGCGAACCTCGGGGCTGGCGGCGGCTGCGCCCGGCCCGGCTCGGCTCGGCTCGGCTCGGCACGGCACGGCACGGCACGGCGCGGCAGGGCTCAGCGCGGTGGAGGCGGGCGGCGGGGAGGGGCCGGGGCGGCCCCGCTCCTCCCGCCGGGCTCGGCGCCTCTCCGCCGGGGTCCCGGCTTAAACCCTCGGTGCCGGCTTAAACCCGGGGGCCGGGAGCTCCGCGTCCCACCGACAGACCCTGCGGCCCCCTGCATCCCCGCTCCTTCTCTTTCCCCCTCGTCTCCCGCAGCCCCGAATACCGCGTTAACTTCCCAGCCTCTCCCCGCTCTTTTTGACCGGGTTTTCTTCCCCGGCTCCTTCTGCCGAAAACCCTTCTCCCCACCAGCTCCCAGATTCCCGTCCCGGCCCCAGAGCACTTCTGGAAAGCTCTGTTCTTGGCCGAGCGGGTGTTCTCTTCCCCTACACCCCGTTACCTCGGCGGCTGCTCCGCCAGGCCCCGGCGTGCACAGCGATAGCTCCCACTGCCTCTGATCCCCAAAGCCTCGGCCCTGCAGGACCGGGAAGGTGGGCAACGGCTCTTTCAACTATGGCTTTGGTCACCTGCTGAACTCTCCATAAACTACTCAATTTTCAGTCAAAGTTTCCTTCGAGATAAACTGCATTTTGTGTTTTCTTTGGTTTGGGGAAAGTCAGATTCTTCAGAAATCCAGTTTCCTATCTGACCGCCTATGAGTGTCCTGAGTTGTCCATCCTGGCCCCACTCACTGAGGTCATTGGTCACACACATGCATGGAGCACTCCCATTTGGTTTTGCTCATGAGCACCAGTACACACACAGTGTGCACCAAGGTACCTAAACCCTAAATCAGGTACGTTTGTGATTGACATAAAGCACTGTGCCTGTCTGTTGTTTGTCATCCTCTTAGCATGTGGCAGCCAACGACTGCAACATCTCCACTAAAGCAAGGGGGAATGGAGTTAAACTGAAAGCGAGGAGATTTAGGTTAGATGTTAGGTAGAAATTCTTCACACAGACAGCAGTGAGACAACTGGCACAGACTGCCCAGAGAGCTGTGGGTGCCCCATCTCTGGAGGCATTCAAGGCTAGGTAGGATGGGGCCCTGGGCAGCCTGAGCTGATGGGTGGCAGCCCTGCCAACAGCAAAGGGTTGGGACTGGGGGAGTTTTGGGTCCCTTCCAACCCATTTTTTTCGTACACTCGGCCCACTTAGCCCACAATCCCCTGACTTTAAATTGCTGAGGCTTTGGCCCATTTGGGTGATCATTTGGATATTCTTTTTCTCTGAGGCTCTTGACACCTTTACTACTCTCTTGTTATTCCCACACCATCCTGTTGGCTTTGTGACCCTTCTGAAATTGTCTCTAGTGACATGGAATCATGGAATCATTTGAGTCGGAAGGGACTTTAAAGCTCTTTGAGTCCAGACCCCTTTAATGGACAGGAACATCCACAGCTTGATCTTGTTGCTCAGGGCCCTGTCCGGCCTGACTTTAAATGTCTCCATGGATGGGGAACCTCCACCTCCCTTGGCAACCTGTTCCAGTGCTTCACCACACTTATCCTAAAAAAACCCTTTTTCCTAATATCTAGTCTAAATCTCCCTCTTTTGTTTTGAAACCATTTCCTCTTGTCCTGTCACCACAGACCCTGCTAAAGAGTCTTTCCCCTTTATCCTTCTTATAGCCCTCTTTTAGATAACTGAAAGGCCACTCTCAGGTCTCTCCAGAGCCTTCTCCAGGCTGAACAGCCCCATCTCTCTCAGGAGAGGTGTTCCATCCCTTGGATCATTTTTGTGGCCCTCCTCTGGATGCGCTCTAACATGTCCATGTCTCCCCTGTACTGAGGACTCCACATCTGGATGCAGTACTACAGCTGAAGTCTCATCAGTACAGAGTAAAGGGGAAGGATCACCTCCCTGACCTGCTGGCCAAGTTTCCTTTGATGCAACCCAGGATCTGGTTGGCTTTCTGGGCTGTGAGGGCGCACTGCTGGCTCATGTCCAGCTGCCATCCACCCGTACCCCCAGGACCTTTATGGCAGGGCTGTGTTCCATCCTTACATCCTGCAGCTTGTCCTGATAGTGGAGACTACAATTCATGTAAGCAGAAGCAATGGCACAGTCTGAAGCAAGAATTTCAGCTCCGGTGTGGTTTCCACTGTGCTCAGAATCCAAGTTTACTCCCACCAGTGGAAACTGGTTTGCTAGCAACACCCTGCTCACCTATCCTGTCTCCTATGCAAACAAGGCTGATCCCAGATTCACCTGACAGGAGGTCAGACAGGTACGGAGGGCTTGGGCCTGAGACATCATTAAGCCCCCGTTTGGCCATTTCCCCACAATCAACAAGCTGCCAGTGGACAGGAGGTGCATTCAGCTCTTCATGACCCATTCCTCTCCACCTGCTATACAGAACCATGAAGGTGTTAAAAACAGTGTGGTTCTGCAGATTTCATGCACCCTGCCAGCAGCACGGCTGGATGGGGACCACATCAGGACAAAGGGTGGCAGGGCAGAGTTTGTAAGAAAGCAGGAAATTGGCTCTGCAGCAATATGGTCAGAGCAGAGGGGCTGTGATCAGCCTTGGTGAGAAGGCACCAGACACCTGGCAACAACGATGCAGATTCTGTCTCCTGAGAATCTGAGACCAACAGTTGCCTCATCTTTGGCAAGAGCCTCTCCAACTCGTTGGGATCATTTCATTTTTTAAGAGTGATATCCTGAGGGAATGAAGCTTATTCAGAGCATATTCAAGTGTCCATTGTCCCCGCTTTAGCAATATTTAAACCTTCTGGCAAACTGCAACAAATATAACAATGGGAGGAGACTCTCAAAGCTGTGAAGTTTTGACAAGTTTCTGTGGCAGGGCAGAGAAAGAAACCCAGCAAATCTTGGAACAGGCTGCCTAGAGAAGCTGTGGGTGCCTCATCCCTGGAGGCATTCAGGGCCAGGTTGGAGGGGCCCCTGGGCAGCCTGAGTTGGTGGGTAGCAACTCTTTTTGTGAATGAATTATTGAATGACTGAATTCCTCCAAAGCTTGTTAATGCTTCAGGGAAGGACCGTGCTGGTGTGCCATAGCAATGCTCCATACAGACCTCCAAGGACAGCGCTCCTGAGGAATCCAGCTGGGCTTTGCACAGGCCCCAGTACATGCCCACACAGGATACCAGAAGTTCAGCTAATTTATGTAGGCGACTGCTCATGTCCAGTGTGTCCAATAATCCAGCCTGCTCTTTCCTGTAATACTGAGTCCTCGTGTATTATTGTTATTAAAAGTTTAGCATGACCTGGAACCTAGGGAAAGCGGCCAGTTTCTTTGATGCTAATGTGAACCACCAAAGCTTTCAGGGTTCACCTGCTGTGGCCAGCAACACCCAAGCCCAGCAGCACTTAGTGGTCTCAGGAGGTATCTCAGCCTCGCAGGATTTGATAAGGAAACAACAAAGTCTCCTGCTGTGCTGTGTTTCAGCTGTGCCCGTCTGCTAAATAACAGGTGGTAAATGATGGTTTCCTTCAATTGTAGCGGTCCGTGACTACCTATGAAGTCACACAGTGACCTCAGCTCAGTCCTTCACTGCTACTTTGTACTACTTTGGCGCTGTGAGGATGTTTTTCTTTCTAACAATAGAGAATAAAAACAAAAACAAAACCCTTTCTATTAATGTAGATCTAACTCGCATCCAAGGCACAACAGAAGCACCCCTTTTTTCTGGCTCTAGCTACAAATCTGAAGCACTTTGCTGATTACAATCCTTCTCAGGTTGTCCTTTGTTGGGGCTCACCTTGCTGCTGCTGAGCGCTGTGCTGGCAAGAAGGATTCCTGGCAGAGCACTGAAAGGGAAAAGGGGTACACTGGGTCTCAGAAAATTTCCTTACATGCAACAGAACTATGAGAGAAGAAAGGGGGTGCTGAGGGTAAAGTGGGTTATGAGAAACAGGGTCAGGAAATGACTACTGTCCACACTTTGAGTGGAATCAAAGGTCAAAAATAATTTAAGAAATGACTGTAGGGAAGGGACTGGGTAGGTGGAAAGGTAAAAAGTGTATGAGTATCTCTGAAGGATCTGACACTTGGAGCCATGTGCCTGGTAGCCAATATCTTAAAGAAATCCATCATGTCAGAAGATTAGTTTTTTGAAGAACAGCAAATGCAGAGATGATGAGCTGCACCGAGAGGAAAATAACATACCTTTATGGCATCAGCACAAGATGCAGGATGGAGAACTCTCCTAACGGGAAAGATAAGCATGTCATGGAGAAAGAACAGGTTGAGCTTCAGGGTGTGAGTGCTGAAGCACCACCAGCTGTAAGGGGCATGCTTCGAGATGTAAGCCAGGAGCGTGTAGCTGAATGTAGGAGAGAAAGTGGGGCAGGAACAGGAGAAGGAGCGATGAGTGTGACATAAAAGGTAAATCAATCCAGGCAACCAAGGAGCCAATTACCTCTAACTCTTCCTAAAAGGCAGTAGAAATACATTTTGAAAGTAAAACTACTGTTTCAAATGCAGATCCGCAGCAGCTTTCTGAAGACACACAACAACCAATTTAGCAACTCCTTCAGTACTGTGACAGCGATGGGCAGTGATCTAAATGCGTCAATATCATACACCTAAAAGTCATGTGATAGATTTCCCATGTCCCTTAAGGCTGAGCCAAGCCCAGGATCACTAGTACAGAATTTAAAGCAATCAGACAAATACATTTGCCACTTCATTGCCTCTAAGAAACTTGAAGCAGTGACTGCAGATTGCTTTACCCAAACTTTAGAAACTGAGATGGGAAAATATTTTACAACCGCAGCAGCTTTTGGTGTGAGAGGTTGCTGTCATTTAAAAGCATTATAATCACCTACTTCATAGAGCTACACACACCAGCCCGACGTTGTTAACTCTGCAGTCTCTCTGAAGCTTTGAAACCCATTCATCCTGGACTCCTTTAAAACTAAAAGAAACACACCCTTCTTTTTTTTTTTTTTTTTCCTTAAGAAAAGGAGCCTTTGAAAAAGTTTATGAATAGAAGTATACCAATGAAATCTACATAGAGAAGACAATTATTACTAGATAAAAGACATGAAGATATTTGACAGCTTTTTTCAACCTAAAGAATGACCAAAAAAAAAAAAGTGAATGATGAAAAAAAAAGTGAATGACAAAAGCAACATGACTTTCAGGTTTGAAAACACCATTTTTGTAAAAGGAAAAGGGAGTAGAGAATGTTAATGCTGAAATGGTTGGGCTGCCAGGTAAATCCAACACTCAGGTGGAAACCTCTTAGGCTTGTGACGTTCAGGCACATTAGTGCAAGGAGAATGGATGAGCAATGGCGGGTTTTTATCACTCTAACCAATAGTGCCAGCGTCAACACTTTCTCACACTCAACTCAACTCCTGCAGTGGTTGGTCAAACCCAAGGTTTCCCCCACACTTCTGGAAGCAGGCTTGGGAAAACACATAGTCCTGGCACCTGAAGCAGTAGCTGAAGATGACCAGAACAGTCTTATTTTCAGGTGCCATTTGAGCCTTTTTGATGCCGGGCTATTATTCTGGATTTCAGGAATTAATGTGCTGCCTGAACAAAGCCGCCACAGACCCACGTCCACTCCTGTGGTTGCCTTGACCAGGACTACTGCTATTACAGTCGTCTGAAAAGAAGTCTCTGGAAAGATGAAAAGGTTTTCCTTGGGTGACGAATCAGCCATTAGCTGGATTTGCTGGTTCATGATACCTATGAATCTCCCCACCATCCCAGATGTTACTGGGGGACTCATCTGACAGTGCATTAATACGATCAGTGGGAAATAACCATTTGTGAGGCATGTTTCCCTATTTCTGACATGCTATATCCCCACCCATTGGGAAAGAGCTGCCTGTTACCTTTACACACCATAAAGTATGTTATGCCTTATCCATAGGCAACACCACTGCTTATTTCAGTAACATCTCATCCAGAATGTGTATGTCTCATTTTCTCACAGCAAAGCATCATTAGGCTTCACCTTTGTCCCCAGCAGCTTCAAGAAATAAACTTCTGGATGCAAACACTCAACTGTGCTATGGTAAAGCCAAGTTCATTTTTCCATGCTGAAGATAGTCAAGCCCTGCTAATCCTCTGCTGTGCAAATGGCATTGCACGGGGCCATTTACATGCAATGAGGACAAGGTGAACAAGGAGAAGGCTGGCCTCCTCATGTGGTGAGCATAGTCTCCCTCTGCCCTCTTTCCTGGAGGAAGGCACCCGCCACAGCCAGCTGCTTGGCACTGAGAGGCCAGGAGCTGGGATATACCTCACCAGGGCTCTGCCAACCACTATATAACACAGGCTAAGTTTACAGCAATAAATCAGAGCATAAACATATTTCTGTACTTCACACAGGGTGAAATGCCCACGGCACTCTATCAAGGCCTTCCTGGATGCACTCCACAGCAGTTCTTGCCCTTATGGCTGACTGCCGAAGAACCCTCAGAGCTCAGAGATGTAAACACCCCCTGCCATAACAAGCCCAGAGCACGCAGATTGGCAGCAGCTGAGTGAGGAAGGCTTTTGGCTCTTAAGGCCATACATCTCCCCTCCACGTGCTCAGCCATCCAGGTCTGTGGGCAGGGTGCCCGGAGAGGACCAGGCCACGGCACTGGGCACAGTCAGGGTTGGGGCTGCTCCTTCCCTATGAACCATCACAAAGGGTTATCTTTGAGCAGGGTTTTGAAAGAGTACATTGGACAGATGGGGTTGCAAGCTGAGAAAACCAAAAATAGTTTCAAACTTTCCCGAATTGTTTAAAACGTGTTTCAACCAGCCCAGTCACGTGGGGCTTCCGCAAGGCCTTTCATGATTGCATCTCTCCACAGAAGTCTGCTGCTGCTTTAAAGAGAGACACAAACAAACAGACACAATTTAACCCCAGATATGTGGAGAGAATAACTGGGGAATATAACTTTGCAAAACACAGTGCTGTGTTTGTTTGAAGATGAAAACACTGCGCTCAGTTTTTCAACCAGCCCTTCACTGCTGATCCTGATGGCAGCAATAAAGAGTGCTTGATTACGTTCACCCAGTGGATGTTTTAAAATTCTCTGGTCTGTTCTTTCCAACAGCACTGTACGGAACAGAACACAAAGCACTGAGTTCCGCTGGTGTTTTCAGGTACCTACCTCCAGGCAGGATTTAGGAGCAGAGGGCTAAGCCCAAGAAGTGCTGTGGGCCCTTTGCTAAGGATCGGGGAAATGTGGAGAAACTGTGCTGCCCCGGGCAGCAAAAATGGATCCACAACAGAGGCACAGAAGCTTCAGTGACCTGTTTCCTTGACACGAATGACGTTCCCAAAGCCAGATGTCTCCCATCTCCAAAAAAGACCTGCTGTCCTTAAGGCAGAGAGCCATGAAGGGAAGCAGAAAGCCCTTTATATCTGCTGTCCAACTCCGTTCCACACTGCTCCCATGGTCTGGTTGGCAAAGACTTGGTCAGCTTTCCTTCTTACACAGCTCCTCTTCCTGAAGAGCAGTGGGACAGCCCTCCCCAGCATAAATGCCATTTTATAAACAAATTAAGTCCATGGACAGCAACCACATAACATCATCCAGCACAAAGCACAGTGTTTTCTCAACATTATTACAAACGTTTGTTATAAAGTCATTTTTACTATGGACACCAGGACACCCATGAATAATGGAAAATCATTATTAATAAGGTGGAATTTTCCTACCCATTTGCAAAGCCCTGCAGATGAAATTTGCTCTGAGCACTCTGACCTGGCTGTGGATGTCCCTGTCCATTGCAGGAGAGCTGGACTAGATGACCTTTAAGGGTCTTTTCCAACTAAAACGATTCTATGAATTTATTCTTTTAGAGACTCCGCAGTATAAATAAAACATAATCCTCCACTTGCCCTACAGCTCCTTCTCCCAGCAGTAGCTGTTTGTGCCCCTGACTGTGCAAAGGGTGATGCTCCAACCTGTCAGGATCCAGCTTGTGAGCCACCATATCCCCACACAGACTGTTTGTTTCCCTCCCAGCTCCCCAGTGGCTGTGTCAGAGCAGAGGCAGGGGTTTTGTAACACACCTGTTCTTCACTCCTTTACATAAGCAGCTGGCAAGCAGCAAGGCTCGGTGAAATCATTTCCTGCCAAATGCAGCAGCAGTGCTCTTCTGAGATGTGCAAATGGCAGTCTGTCTTGCAGGGCTTTGAGGCTCTTTGGTCCAAGCGTAATATTTGGGATAAGCATACCTGCTTGTTTGTTACTGCTGACTTCAGGCCCTTTTGCTTCCACAGAGCCAAAGGAGGAGTTACAGACAGGGCATCTGGAACAGCACTCTGACACACGTTAAACCTTTGGCAGTCTGATAGCACGCCTTGAGCTGCCACCAGTGCAGCACCTAGCCCAGGACAAAGACGAGGGTAAAGGGATCTGCACACAGTGTTCCCTGCGAACAGTCATTGAACTGAAACTGGAGTTGCACTCTCTCCCACCACAAAATACTGGTTGGAAGCGGGATTTGGCCTGTACCATAGATTACTATCCCCTCCATCCTGAAAGGACATCAACTGCTGTTAGAACTTCACGTCAAAAATTCCCACTTCACTCACTAGTAGGAGATGCTGCAGCAGCAAGCTCTTCTACGCAAACACATGCACTCACATCTCATCTGAGAAATCAGAGAGCTATCGGGAAGGGATACAGACACAGCACATCTCCAGACTGTGACTGAAGGTTGCAGATGATGCTGGTCCTTTTCACTGCAAGCTGTCGGGAGCACTAGGACTGCCTTTCTTTCAATAAATTCTTTAAGCAGTTGGTGAGTGCAACGGAAAAGGCGCATCTAGCTCTAGTTATCTGGGACACAAGGAAATGTACATCTCCGCTTCATGATACTCACTTCCACAGCATCAACAGAATGTTCCCTTTCAGATCTGAGCAGTTTTACGTGAGACTAAAATGCCAGTCTGACATTCTGAGCATCTGCTTCAAGCATCTACGTACCTCAATGCTTCATTTACACTTCTTACTTCGTTAGTGCTAAAAGGTAAGGAAGTTTGAGAGCTGTGATTCATTCCTTGAGAGCAGAAGAGGGGCTGTCATAAAGATGTTGAACATCTGGAGAGATTTCTGCACTAGGAAATTGTAGCACCAAAGCCCAGGCAGACTCTTTGTCAGTGGAGGTTTCTAGCACAGCTTAGACAAACCCACCATGACCTGAACACCAGTGTTTCCAATTTCCTCCGTAAATGGAGAGGGTGGACTGGAGACCACCAGAGGCTCCTTTAGAGCAGTACTTCTATAAAGGTGCAGAGGAGGTTGTCTTGTGTCTTCGCATTAGCCACAAAAACAGGCAAGAACATTCCCAGATTGGTTACTACAGACAAGGTCACTGGATTGCTCCGTGTTTTATTTGGAATGGAGCTGCTGCACCATTTGAGAGGCTTTCATTACACTTGAAGTTGAACCACGTCTGAGGTAGTTCCTGATTAAGTTAATATCAAGTAATTCTTGTTTTACATCGTCCAGTTTTCCAATATACCACATTCCTGCACTGACATCTGGTAATTGCACAGCAGGATCTGAGACATTTTGGCAACAGAACACAAAAAACTATTAAGGATGTAGAAGGAAACACGGCATTACACAAGAAATGGGAACACAGCTAACACGATCAGAGAACTACATTCGAAAAATGATTTACAGGTCTCTGAGCGCATTAGGAAGAGGGAAACAATTCAAGAACTTCACTACTGTTGTTTCAGATTGCTAGAAAACTCTATCATGCACTGCCCTCTCTTGCTTAGATTGATCCTGCCATTTAATTACTTCTATCTTTAAACAATGGAGTAGATTTTGGGAACACAAGCAAAATAAGGTCCTGCTTATGACATTCTCTGATGTGTTACAAACGAGCTCCAATAGCCAAGAGTTTCAGCAATCCTTCTGGAATTTTCACCTACTGTTGGTTTTACACAGCACAGAACAGATCTAATCCATTCCCAGACTGTGTACAGCCCCATTTGTAATGTTCACAGCTCTGCAAGCATTCTGCTAGAGGAATACCAAGAGTTGAGACGTCGGCAAATAATGGACACACACAGCTGTAGAAATAACGTTTTTGGTTTAGTGTTTACAGTTTGTCTTACAGCTCATAATGAAATAATGTTAGAGATATTCTACATTCAGACATTTTTAGCAAAATACATTTTAAAAAACATAAGGCACTTTAAGGCTTCCTGAAACAAACGCTCACGAGAAAAAATTCAACAAGAGGGCTAGATGAGAACCCTTTCTCGCCTTAATGTTCAGGTCAGTAAAAGACCAATTCTCTAGTCAGTCAGGCAAATGAAATAATCAATGGAAGCTTCCAAGATAGAGTTACTGCTGCATTAGTGTGCATTCTGAAGTAGTCCACTTGAAGTATCTTCAGCTGGGGGTGGCAATGGCAGAAATTCATCTGCCCGGCGTGAATAAGATGCATTAAAAATAGTTCTTTGAACTGGTTAACAAAGACACAGTGCAGGGATTAAGTTTCATTACTTTCATTGGATTAAATTCCTTCCATTCATTATTGCCAACAAGGGTAAGAAACAAAAAGGAGCTGGTTTTCCTCTCCCTCCCCCCTACTCCCATTATAATTCAACACAAGATTTCAAAGACTCAAAATGACCAGGACAGAAGCCCATGAAAAACTGCATCTGGCCACTTCAGAGAATGTTTAAATATTCATTACTGACTTCCTCAAGTCTCACCTCTTATTAAAGAATAACAAACATAAAAGAACTGGCAACTGTAGAAATTGTTCCCAGTCAAGTTGATATTTTGCTTCTTTTCCCCCGTGATCTCACTGTTCCTATTAAGTACCTGCATTCAGAAGCATCAGCTCCCCTTGGCAAGGAGATGGCGAGACAGAGGAACAATGCCGGCAGGGCCCTAGACCCTGCAGGGAAGATGGAATGAGCAACTTTCCTTCACACACTTGTGTCTCAGTTTAAGAACATTTTCAAAAGCCAGACATGCTGAGCTGCTGTAGCAACAAGGGGAATGATACCAAAACACTGACTGAAGACTGCAGCCAGAGGCGCATCGGAAGCAACTGAAACGCACTATTTAAATCTGGCAAAAAAAGAGCTACAAGCCAGAGCACTGGCAAAACCAGGGCCTGCTTCCCAGGGCCTCCAAGGAAGGGATGGTAGGAACCTACCATCCGTCAGCAAATATTCAAGTTTCATCTTACCTATTTTATTGTCCAGTACCATTTCCAGTCTTTGGGGGCTAAAACTGCTGAAAATCTGGATTTCAGGGAGGCTCAGTATGTTAGGCACAGCAAGTACCGACCTGTATCCCTACTGCTCTCACATCCACCTCCACGGGGAAAAGAAAACAACTAACAAGTCATATCTCTTACAAGTCCCTGATTGTTTTAAATTCTGACTTCTTGAATTGCACTTTAAATCCCAGCAGCACAAAGAAAAATCATTAGCTATATTCACAAATATATATTTAAGACACATTTTATCAAGTCTAAAATGTATACATATCCATTGCGTAAGCTGTCAACTTCTGACTCTGCTACAGCAAAGCAGCTACAAAAACAGATTAGTCTATTAGCATTATTAGAATGGGGGTAGAGATGGGCTGCTTGTTTGGTTAGGCAAGAAAATGCACCTGAGGAAGGAGCTAAATGAGAACCAGCCACCACTCATCTTGGCCTGTCACACAGACAGGTGTTACTGTGGCAGCAAAGCGGCTGTGAAATCTAACTTTGTCAAATGAAAAAATACATCATTTCAAGAGAGCTGCTACTCAAGAGAAGAAAGGCAGGCACTACTCCACAGTCCTGAGCTCAAAAGATCTTGAGATCTCAGCTTACGCGGTTCACTTTAACTGGCAAAAAAGCCACAGTCCTGCTCACGCAGTTACTCCCTACTGTTAAAAATCAGCAGTAAACTTAAAATTGTGGCTCTGCAATGAGTTTACCGTCCGTTAGCATTTGTATGACAAGATTCAATCAGGACACGAAGAAGCATCTGAAAGAAGAGATGAAGAAAACGTTGGCCACTCACCAATCCCTATTTCATCAACAGCATGCAGTTGCTTTCTTTTCAAAACTGAGGGTTTGTCTTTCTAAGCAAACCTCATGGAATTTCCTAAAGTGATATCCAGTTGCTTTGTCCATGCACCTGTCTTAAAAACACACTTGTGAAAATGATTGGGAAAGGCACAGAGCATGTGTCATTCAATTCCTTATATACTTGTTGGTTGCAGGATTTAGATTAAGTTGCAATAGTTAATGAGCACACGATTTCTTTCAAATTCAAGTTCTCTGCAAAGGAAACCAGGGAAGCAATCAGTACCATCGAGGAAGTGCAAGGCAAGAAGTTAAACCTGCACACTGAGACAGACTGGAATGTACGAAGTTTCACAGACCTTGTTTGTCAGGTAACATTAAAAGGAAAATTCTAACTTAAAAAAAAATAATCACTAAAGCTAGTTATAATGAGTAGAATTATCAAAGTGCTTTAATAAAGTGTCAAGCATAATTAAACAGGACCATTAGCACAGAGCTGCCATAAGATATCCTAACAGGCACATGTGTTTTCCAAATGCAAGAGAGAAGTACAGGCTTTTAATTAACCCCCTTAGGACCAAAGTGGGTTAAGTAAAGTTATGCTTGTTCATTTTGCTTCTTAACATGAAATATTTGCTCTGCTCATGCATTCAAAGGCACAGCTGGATTTGCCGTACTGAGACTGCAACAAAAGCACTGTCTGCTGGAAATACTGAGAGGAGCAGCTCTTACTAAGCAAAACACCAACAGGTGTTATACTTCAAAATTCTGATTTTTTTTTCTGTGGGTTTCCTTTCAACATAGCTTAAGATAAGTGAATGTGTTACTTGAATAATCCAACAGACTGCCACCTCTATCGCAGCAAGAGCAAATGCAAATAAGAAAGAGGCTTCAAAACCACCCCCAGCAAGATGCTCAGACAAGGTGTGCTATGTTTTTTTTACTGGCTTTTCCTCTGTGTTAAGAAAAAAAAAAAAAAAATGCAGAAACTGTTCTTTGCAGCATGTCTCTCAGCACCTCCAATTCACTAAGGTGCTCTCTGCTTTAAATAGATGAGCTTAAAGATAAATGGTAGCCCTGCAGCAAGCACAGGAGAGCTGGCTGCTGCAGCACAGGAATATGGTTGCTTAAGGAAAGGAAACATCAATTAAGACCTTTCCTGCAATTCAGATATAAAAGTAGATTAGCTTCAGCAAGCTGAGACCCAAACATATGCTAGAGAGCATCACATCTGGTCCCATGCACAGGCACACACGGCCACAGGTCCGAGATAATATCAAGTCTCAACAGAACAACTGATCCATATTCTGAAGGCATCAGAAAAAAGCAGCGCTCCAAGTGTAATAGGAAGAGGCAGAAGGAGGAAAAAAAATGAATACTGTTAGGAGGAAGCACTAAGGGCAGCCCGGTGTAATGAAGGAGAAAAAATGGTGGCTCAGTTGTGTGGCTGTAATGTCTGCAGCAGCACAGAGACCCTGTGCCTCCAGGCAAAGGAGCAGTAACCAGAGTTTGGAAAACCTACTCCAGAATAACAAAAAAAAAACAGCTCTCATATTTGGTGGATGGATTCAAGATCTGTAAATGAAATCAAAGGAGACAAAAAGGAATCAAAATGCAATACAAAACATTGGGATCCACACAGCATCATTAGCCTGTTCCCAATTTTCGACAGTATTCAAGGATCTGGCCAGCCTCCTTTGCTCTGCAGGATGACTGAAGTCCTGTGAAGTGTCACATATTAAACGCTTCTTCACCTGCCAGTCAGGACAAAGCCCCTCCCCAGCCCACACGAGGGGGTCACCCAGACAGCAGACATCTCTAACAACCCCAGGTACCCTACAGGCAGTATCCACTGAGTTAGTTCTCCTAAGTAGCGCTGCAGCAAGCAAGCCGAGGCTTGCTAAGGTGCTCTGCCCTCTACAAGGACTTGAGGAAAGTTTCTTGTGAGCCCTTCTGGCGAAGGGCTCGTGCTTTGCTGTTCCATTATTACTTTTCAAACACTTTTCCTTCCGGTCTTCTTGTCTTGTTCTCTTGTTATCCCAGAAGGACTTTCTGCATCCTGCGTGCAGCAACGCTGGCTTCGTCCTCGGAGTCAGACTCACTCTGGGAAGTGGAGCTCTGGGAGGCAGAGCTGCAGGGCGAGGAGCATTCCGGGGAGCACAGGTAGTGCATCAGCGGGATGCGGTACTTCCCACAGAAGTCAACAAACTTGATTTGTCTGACACAGCTGTCAAAGTAGACACCTGTAAAGGCAGAGGGCACAGTAACAACATGTGAGACTGTATGAGGAGTAATTCATGTGCTCCACGAGGTTCTTGCATTTAGTGCAAATGGCTTAAGTTAGGATTTAACACAGCACTCGATGTGGAAGTGGAGGGGATACTGGAGAAAGAAGGGACCAGAGGACCTACGGAAACGTAGAACTTCTCTCCTTGGTGCATTTCTCCTCGGTAAAAATCTCAGGCTGGGAATTTGCAAGCTTCTCCTTAAATGCTGAATTAATTCACCCACTCTGTTTACAAATCTGTGAAACCAATTCTACCAGCTAGCAAAAATGTGTCCACAAATAGACCCTCTCTCTTTCATGGCTCCACTTCTATTCTGCCTGAGTGAAGTCACCATGCTGAGTTTGGATGCTGTTTGCCATGGCAACAGCACTGCTGTAATGCACAATTACCTTCTCTTCCTGTCACAGAGAGTGATTTTAGACACTGACATTTTCAGAAGTTTCCAGCAGTCTTTCAAGTCCTGGCTGGTATGGAGCAATCTTTTCTCCTGCAGTGTCAGAGCAACACTGCAGTGCTGTGCTAATTCATAAGGAAAATCAAGAAAAGAGGAAAAACAATCCACTGTTATTCTAGGCCTGTTCAAAGCTCTAAAAAAGGAAACATTTCTTTCTCTTCCAACACATAAGTTGCAGCCCTTCACCTTTGCTTACTGAACCTGTTTTGATATTGTCCCATATGGAGATAAGATAACAAACTGTACAATGACTGCAAGGTGTCTATTAATGATTTTCCTTAATCTTCTCAAGGCTAAATGCACCGATCATTTACTCTGAATAAAGCTTAAGCATTAAGCCAAATTAAGCCCAAGGATTTTGGGCTTATCAACAAGTCCTCTTCATACAGGTATTACTATTCAAGCAAGAGCTAAAAAGATGCTCTTGTTTACCACCAAGCACTGCAGCTCCACTCTTTCTCCATCTGGAAAGGAAGCTTGCTGTTCAGCAGCCCAATTTTAAAAGTTTGCCAAAGTTCTCCTGTCAGTTACTCAGACTGAGCTATTTTAGAACAGAAGGGTCAGAAAATTCAGAACATAAACGCACAGTGGAGTGCTGGGATAAGCTGTCGATGCTCCAACGGAAACACTGTCTGACATTTCCATGTAATTGTAGTAAACCAGTGCTAGAACTTTAAATGCTGTTCCTAAGAAGAGTGAGTGAATCAGGATCCCTCAAGACATGTTTCAGGAGAGCTGGAGCCAATGAATTTGTTGCAACAGCATATCTAGCCTGGCTGAGCTATGAGAGACGTGGCAAGTCAGGGGGAAAGAAAACCCATCAGGTAAAAGCAAGAAACAGAGCAGCAAAGGTAAACTTACCCCCGCATTTAGGGTTGGGACAGTTGCTGGCCAAGCTCAGATAGCGGACAAGATTCTCTGGGAGATCACTGGGAGCGTAGGGAACATTGCGAGTTTTAATTGTGCGTCCTGCCAATTCCTGAAGGCTTGGGGGGTTGTAGGTCAGGTCACGGACGAAGCGAACCACCAGCGGGTTCCCTCGCAAACTCAGCTCCTCCAGGTGAACCAGGTTAAGAATCTCTCGAGGGAGGTAAGTCAGGAGGTTGTTGTGCAGGCTGAGGGAACGCAGGGAGTGCAGCCTAAGGATGGAGATGGAAACGCAGTCAGGATGCGCAAGAAAAGTCATTCCACACCTGCATTACATACAGACCTGATTACTCTCCTCCCTCCTGACAATTTCTTCCCTTTGGATTTTCTTCTTTCTAAAGCATAAATTCATGCTAATGGAGATGCTGCTATTCCAGCACTCACAATGCTCTAGAAAGCTTGGCTCAGCTCTTGAATGCCTGCTGAAGAAAGTCTTCCATATGCTAGTGTGCCTCTCAGTACACACCCCGCAGTTCCCCCATCCGCTAAAAAAGTAGAAGTATAGAGACTGGCTGCTTTCAGCAGGAGATAATGTTTCCTTGTACCCAGTGCATACACCAAAAATGGTTCTGTGCAATACTTTGAATAAGTCACCTGCTCTCCCTCATGCATTAAAGATGACTGCTGGTAGGCAGCCAGCTCTGTGAAGCCCCACATTTTCACTGCTTGCAGCTGCATCATCCTGTGCTGTGATACACCAGATCTTAAAAGCTTAGCGAGGTCAGGCCAGGCTAGCATCTGCATGGGTGACAAAAGTACCCTGGCTTTCAGAGAGCATGTTTCAGCACAATATTCAGGGATGCTCTCAAGTTAGTACAAGTTACAAGACATCTGGAGTCATTAAGCATTGTACATCAAGAATAATCCCAATAAGCCATCAAAGAGAAAACTGTGCTGCCATCCATCTGCTTTTGGGGTTACAACTACACACTGAATTTTTCACTTCCCATCTTAGGCTATCCATACAGCATTTGAAGTGTCCTCTTCTCCCCATTATGCAAGACTTAATAAAGCAGTATCTCATTCTCTAGAGCTGTGTTGTAGAATTTAATGAATGCTAAAACTTTCTCTGATCCTAGAATAAGAAACGGCAAGGGAACACAAGGGATGGTACAGAATAAAGGCAAACAAAGGAAAGCTTTGGCTAAAACAAGACAAATCAAGGATTCATCGCTAAGAACGCAGCAGCGTGGCAGCTATTTATTCTCAGTTGGCCAGGTACTCCTCAAGGTTCCCTGCACAAATCTATTGGTTCACTTAGCAGTGTACAGTTGGTGACTTCTTTTCCACAACACTTTGATTGAGATTTCCACATTGTATCTTTGCAGTTTGCCTGCAGCACTAAGGATCTCCACGTTGACACTGAAGGACAAGTAGGTCCTCCCACTTGCTTTTATCCATAAAAGCAGAAGGAGGAGTTCAAAGGGTTAATTGCAGCTGTTGGCTGATGACAATAAATACTCACTGTGCCAGCTGAGGTGGAATGCTCTGAATCTTGTTGTCACATAGCACTAGAGAGCTTAGAGAAGGCAGGTTTGCTAACTCAGGTGGAATTGAAGTAATGAAATTCCCTCCAAGGTACAGAAATTCCAAACTGAAAAAGAGAAAGCACTGCATTATTTCATTAAGGTCATTTCCAGCCTCATTTAACAGCAGGTCTTCCCATCTCATGCAATTCTTAAAGAGAACTTACAGCTGACTAAGTGTGAAATAATTTGCTGAGGGGAAAGAAGAAACTGTTACACATCACAATTACAATAGAGCTGCTGTTTTGCAACAGATAAGGTTGAGCTTTACCTCCAGACTCCCACAGCAACCGTTACATCTGCAGACAGGCACCAGACACCAACTCTCCACACAAAGCTCCAGCTCGCCCCTCCAAGGAGGAGCAACCTGCACACAGTCTGCACACAGCTCCTGCTGCTGCCACTGTGAGTTCTCAGTTTCAACAGGAGTAAAGCAAAGTGGTTCCCCCTGAAAAAACTCACTGCATGTACTGGCCCTGCATGAGGGCTAGTCACACACTGCGATGCCATCTGACTCCTCGGTGACTAACTGCGGCCTTTCAGAAGAAGTCAGAGGCATCCCATCCCACTCTGATACGTACCCACAGCACTCCAGCTGCAAGAGCACAGCGTACGCTGGAGTCACGCAAGCACACACACATGTCAAGCAGACTGATTTCAGTACACCCATGTCACAGAGCCCAAAGCTACCAGGGACACCAGCTGTACTAGCTGCAGCTCGAGTCTGAATAGTAAAAACACCTCCCTGCCAAAACTCAGCAGATGGGAGACAGGATTGAGCGGAATCCTCCAACCAAGTGGAGTATCCATTATTCACCATGCATCTCTGCCCTTTCTGGACAGAAGAAGTTAGACAGCAACTGGTCATTGACTTCTCTTCCATATAATCTCTGCAAGGCCACATGGAATGGAGTCAGAGAGTCTTCCTCACCTGTTCTCAGCCGTGTGGAAGAGAAACAGAGGAAGACTCAGCTTCTCTGGCTGGGAAGGGACCCCACTGCAAATTGCGGTACACGCTCAGCTATGACAAAGTGGCTACAAAATTAAGTCACTTCTAAGCTTTAAAGTGAACCTGACCATCTGAAACAAAGGAATTAATCTTGCTTCACCTAAGAGATCAAGTAGGACAGCATTTGTGGATGTTCTGCTCAACATGCAAGGGAATACGCAGAGGAAAATCAGACATCATTCAAGAATAGCCTCTCTTCAACATGGACAACCTGTAGGTGAGGAGGGGGGGCACGAGGGAGGCTGTTGTGCAGAGAGTACAAGGGGAGAATATTTTTAATTAAATTTTGATCCCTTAACAAAGGAATTTCAACTAAAATTCCTCCAGCCTCCATTGTTTCCCAAGGTGGACTTAGGCTGCTTGGGCCTCATTAGGCATTAACTGCTGACAGTACAGTTCCTTTGCATATTTTAACTCTGTGCCATTGCTGGAGCTCATGTTGAAAAGTGTTGGGCAAGGGAATTTCAGTAATGTGGATTTCAATGTTTAAATAAGCTTTAGATGTGTACAGGTCTCCATGTCCTAGGAAAAGTGAATAATTAACTCTTTGTCCTCTGTGCTTGAAGACACCACCACTACAAACTCATTCTACTGGGGAAGGGAAAAAGGGAAGCAAAATATGCAGTAAACGTTTTCAAAATCCCTTTCAAGCCATAAAACACATTTCAAGATCAGCTTACTGCACATACTCAGCGTGCAAAACACTGCCAACAAACTTAGAGCTTTCAAGTCCATTCTTTTTAAGGGCTGCGTAATGAGGGCACTGTGACTAGCTAAGATACAAAGCCCCAGCACCAGGCTACAAAGTGTTGCTAAGAATTCACCAAATACTTACCAATACACAAATACCAGTCTTTCACTGGCAACAGAGGGCTTCTTAAAAATTGTTTTCCTTTTACCTACCTTCTGGACACTTTTTAGAGGTCTGCAGATTAGCAACTGGGACTAGTCTTGTACTTCCAATTTAAAATTTATCCCATACATTTAAGGCATGAAGTAGGTCAGTTCTGAGATTACTCTTTCTTCACTAGGAAGGATTCAGTCTCTCATCTTGGCTGAGCAAGACCGAGGAATTCCTAACAGCCATTTCTGAAGCCAAATCAAGTCAAAAGAATTGCCTGAGCAAAGCTCACCACGACCCAGACCAGGATTTCAAAGAGACACAAGCATTTTGTAATTAGAATTAGGCTGACCACACCACAGGTCACGGGTTGCTGCTCACCTACTCCTGTTCTCACTCCACATTGCACTAAGCCCCAACCTGGAGGCTACGGTGACGCTGGCTCTCCGGCAGCCCTGTTCGAGGAGGCACGCCTGACCAGGCTGAGCAGTGCAGTGACACGGTGGCTGGCCACAATAGGAGCTGTTCCTTTTGGAGCAAGGAGATGAGGTCAGGGAGCTTGTCTGGCTGCTGAGCACCCAGGTAGCAAACCCCTAACCGTGCCACAACCAGCAGCTTGTGGAACAGCCTGCAATAAAGCAACACGTGTTTGTCACAGCTTTCCTTAGGAGGACCATAGCTTGGTGGCTGCGCTAAGTAACCTCTCAAACCTGGTTCATAACCTTTCATAACCTGATCAGACCCAGATTTTCTGAGGAGCATTAACCTGCATGATCACAGGGCTGGCCAGCGAAGGTCTCTTGCATCACCGCACACACAGAGGGAGAGATCAATTTTTTCCCTATTTCCAAAAGCCAGCCTAGGAGCTTAGAAAAGCCAAATGTATGTAAATCCTTTTACATACAGGAAGGGAGCGGGGCAATGCTCACACAGCCATGAAGTGGCTCAGGTGGTGGCATCAAAGCGTACGTACAAGGTGCCAAGAGACTGCACGTGCCTGCTGGAATATGTCTTAATATTTCCAGGTTGTCCTGTACCACAAAACAAACCCAAGCACTTGGTAACTAAGAAGAGCCCACTCGGAGCACAAGAGCTGTTTTTAAATGCCCTATCAATTCCCATAACACTTCCACATCACACTTCAAGGGAAAAACGGCTTCTGGTACAGAAGGTGGACAACATTTCAACCCATCCAGTTTCCCCATAGATGCTTCTTTGGATAACATTTAACAGCCGACATCAAACAGATGCATCTAAATAGGTAATCTAAAAAGAAACGGTGACCCTGAAACAGCTCCAGGTCTGTTTAGGATAAATTTTTTTAGCAAGGAATTTCCACAGCAGCTGGAGGCTCATGCAAGGGAGGATTTTAAAAGCAACCCACAGTACGCTCCTGTTCACCCTGTTCTACGGATTTGTTAATTCCTGGGAGAAGAGCACTGCCTTTGCTGACATGCAAATTCAAGATCAAACAGTTGTCTAAAAACTATTTGCAAAACGTTTGAAGAGGGGAAGAAAAAGGGAGGCAGCAAGCAGATTTCCTAATGCCGTATCTTTATCAAAGCTTCATTTGCTGTGTTTCCCACACTGTATGAACCACTCTTAAGTGTATGCTTGTCTGACATGATTAATACTCGCCATGAATAAAAGCAAATACTCTGGTTTTCATTGCATCTAAGCCTTGACACAGACCTTGGATGAATCCAGTGATGAGCTCGAGGCCTTTGATCCCAGTCTTTGTATAACTGGGCTTTACTACATGTTTCCAAGAAGGAAAGGAACACATATGGCAGACGCCTGGAAAGAGCCTGCTTCTTTTCTGTGCTCTTCTGCTTGCTCCTGGTGCTCCACTGCGCGTGAATATTAACTGGAAGAGGAACACTGAATTTGAAACTCACATCAGGAGATTCAAGGGACCAAAGGCATTTCACTAAGTTCCTAAGGATTCTACCCTTTAAAGCACAAGACATCTCCCAAAGCTCACAGCCACGAGGACAATGTGCACCAGTAAACCAAAACCTACAGTGAAGAGCAGAACTGCACTTTGACGGCCTGCCTCACCCAAGAGATTTCATCCAAACCCAGCAGAAGCAGATGACTGCACTTCTAACTCACCAGTCATACTACATGACAGTTCATCGTGTGTCCCTAACTGGACCAGCAGCAGATGTCCGTGATACTCATCACACGGAGGAGCTGCTGGGGCTACAAGCCAAGTGAGAGACAGAACACGTGACCATCTCACACTGCAAACACAGCAAGGTCCACGCCGGAGGGAGAGCTGCAGAAAAGATGATGCTTAGAACCACTGACATTAAACTCACCTTTTTTGGGGCAACAAACACAAAAACAATGCAAAAAGGGTTGCTCTCACCAGCTAGTGCACTTTCTACCCTAAATTCACAGCAACAACCAGTGCTGCAATCCTCAGGAGATGGCTCAGCCACAATACCATTGAAAAATCCCTCAGTAGGGCTCACATTTATTTCTCAGAAATTTAAAAGGCTCTTTCAGATCACTACAGGCTAGAGCTCATGTAATCTGGAGGAAAGAGCAGCACTGCATTTTCTGGAACATCTCTGACAGAAAACAAGCAGCAAATGCTTTATCCTTGGTGCCAGCTTGCTATGACCAGCACCACCCTGCTGCCATCACTACAGCAATCATGGTCACCCATTTTAGGACCCTCAAACACAAGGACATCAGCAGACAGTCCTTCTGAAACAGCCTAGGAGGTAACATGATCAGCTGAAAACTGCCCACTTTCAACGCAAGATCTTGTGCAGCACCCAGGGGACAAGGACAGGGCGGATGGCTGAGGCTGGAAGCAGTAAGACAGCAGGACTGCCTGTGGTTCTCACCCATCGCAGTTCATTACCTCGCCAAGTCACTAGGAACATGCTAAGATGACCTGACCCCAGCTTGCTGCAAAGCTGTGGGTTTATTACCTTCATGTGAGTAAGATCACCTGACACATCTCTCATTCCAGAGCCTCTGCATTTGCACTTGCCAGTATGTTTCTCCTCCTGCAGCAGGTCAAAGCTGCGAGCTTTCCATTCTGTCAGCCTCACCACACAGACTCCTTTTACCTGCTGCATCCCTGATCTTCATTAAAACTGATGCACTGTCCCTTCAAAAACTGTATGTGAAGCAAAGGAAAGACATGATGCTTAGCTAATAACAGTTTTTTAAAAATTCAAAGCTTGGACATTCTCTTGAAACAAGAAGTATTTTTAGATCTCTGCAACTCAACTCAGCTCTATAATCAGAGGCTGGAGCAGATGAGGAGAACTGCTAACCCTGGGAACTGCAGTACCAACAGAAGGAACATGTCTAGTTAAAGTGCTACCTGCTTTTCTCTGTGGTCTTGGAGATCATGAGACATGAGAAAAAAATATTTTATGGGAAGTGGCATATGGAAGAAGAGTCAAAGTCTTAGTTTGCCAGCAGCAGTGAGATGGACACCTTGTAGCTTGAGCTGTGTGGTTAGTTCCTACCCCAGGCCCCTGCTGGAATTCAGAAACTGGTAGAGTCCTCCATCCCACAGCAGCCGGTCCTGCTCTGTTGCTCCTCAAGTTTGCTTTACCCACTTCAATGCCATGCATGCTCCCTTCACTGACACCTCTCTCATTGGCAGGTGAATCTGACAGCAGCTTCTCTCTATATTCCCTTTTTGATAAGGGCTTTAGGTCACCAGCTACCTGGCTCCAATGAGCACATTCAAGACCCCCTGCAGAGGAATATTAAATAATGAAGTACTGCTTTTTCCAGCTCTGGCAAGTAAGTGTGCTCCTCCTTTTTATTATTCAAGCAGTCCCCAATGCAGAAGGGTTGCTGACGGCGAAGAAGCTGACAATCCTGGAGGAGCAGGGGTTTACTATCTTGAGCTAAAGTTCAATTTTATTACAGTGACACATTAGCAGAAGTTCAACAAGTTAACGGCGATTACACGGGAGGCAGACACAAGCTGGATCTAGTTTAGTTTTTCTACCTGACGCATCACTTTGTAACGATAAACCCACAGCTCAATAGCTTTGTCCGCATTTGCCCTCTCAGAATTGTCGGTCTGGGGCTCATGCATGACCAGTGAAAGAAAATCCACAGGACAGGACAAACAGGAATCCTGCTTCAGGGCAGGCCAGAGGAAGAAAGTAGCGGTAGCTTGACAGCAGTGTTGCACAGAGCACAGTCTGCCGAGGCACCACATGCTGTGTGTGTGATGCAGGCAGGTGCCTTCCTGGGGTCAGCTGTGTGACAAAAACTGGACTGGAGGCTTGTTTTGTTAGAAGAAAAATAAAATGAGACAGAGAACCATAACCACAGTTGAGAGCATGCAAGGGGCAGCAGAAGCCTCTGCCTCAGAGGTAGTCACAACCGGATTCCAAGCACAACCCAGACAGCTACCATGGATGCTATTGGAGGCAACACAGGTAATCTCTCACATCGGTCTCCTGTCCTGTGAAGCTGGTGCCACTGTGTTCATGTTCTCTGTTGTCCCTGGAGCAATGGCTCCTGAAGAGATACAAAGCTGAGACTCCCCCTCAACGCACCGACCCCAACCCAGGATGCAGCCCAACTCAAAATGCCTCAAAGCACCTCTCAATCCCAGCTTAGCTCTGCTCCAGATCCTCAACAAGAGCACATTGTGCCATACCAAACTGCATTATGTTGCAGTGGACAAAACCATTTCCCTCCAGCGTTCCAGTAGCTCTACAATGCTCAGCTACAACTGTGGGATGTAGCATCCCATGCACTCAAGCTTCCGCTCTGCTGAGCCACCAGGATGAACCCAGTCTTGTAGGGCCAAGGTTGCTGCGACTTGCGTCAGAGAGGCTGCAAGGCTCAGCAAAGGGCCAGGGTGAGGAGAGGTCAGTCTCAAAAAGCACAGGGTTGGTCTGAGGCCCTGAAGACCAGCAGAACTCACTGAGGTGCCCGCATGACACCGACGAGTCAGAACACTGCCCGCAGCTTGTGGCAGGCCTCAGAGGCACCCATCCCAGGCCAACACAAGCAGCCAATACCGCATGGACGCTACATAAGATCTCTTCCCACCCTAAGAATGTTCTAGGTTACCATGATTCAGCCTTCAATCTCTGCGTCATTGGCCTGCAGCAGTCTGATCAGGCCCCAGCACCAGATGTGCCGTGACCCCGAGCGCAGCCCAGGGCTCTCCGCTTCAGACCTGTCAGATCCATACAAATTAGATGGGTGGAGAGAAATAATACCAAAACACAAGCAAGCACTCTAATGAGACTGCTGCTGCATCAGCAAAGAGGCCCCGGCATTTGCATAAGCCACAATCAGATCTTCATCCTCCCGCGCTGCCCATCAGCCGTGAGCCTACACCAGACCTGAGGCTGGGCTTCTCTCCCCGGCGGAGGTATTAAAACCAAAACATGGAGCTCGTACCAACCGCGCTGCCATCAGTGTGGGCCGCACCGAAGGCCGAGGCAGCACGAAGGGCTGCGGAACACGGAAAGCACGGCACAGCACGGCACAGCTCGGCGACACGAGGCGCAGTGGTGCCCGAGGACAGCCGAGCCCACCGCCCGCGCCGCTCCGGGGCCGCGGCCGCTCACCTGCGGAGCTCCTGGATGTCGGGCGGGATGCCGTGCAGGCGGTTGCCGCCGAGGCTGAGGCTCTGCAACCCCCGGAGGCCCAGCAGGGCGGGCGGCAGCTCGGCGAAGCGGTTGCCGCTGAGGTTGAGGACGCGCAGGGAGCGGCTCAGCGGGGCCTGCCCCAGCGCCTTGGGCAGCGAGCCGGGCCCGCCCAGCCGGTTGTTCTTGGCCAGCAACGTGTGCAGGCGCGGCAGGGCCAGCAGCTCCTCGCCCAGCTCCGCCAGCCCCGTCCCGCTCACGTCCAGCACCTCCAGCGCCGGGAACCACTGCGACAGCCCCGCGGGCAGCGGGCCCCACAGCCGCCGCGGCGACAGCACCAGCCGTCGCGCCTCCGCACTGCGCCGTGCCGCCAGCTCGGCAGCCAGCTCGGCCGCCGCCGACTCCTCGCCCTCCGCCGGGCCCCGCCGAGGCGGCTCCAGCTGCGGCTCTGCGGCCGCACCGCCCGCCGCCGCCATCCCGCTCGCCGTCCCCGAGCGCCCCTCCGCTCCGCTCCACCCGCCCAGGAACCTGAATAGCACCACCACTCTCTAAGGCCGTGCTCGATCCCGGGCCCGCCGCCCGCTGAGGGGGGAGTGGCGACCGAGGCCAAAGGGGCCAGAGCGTTCGTATTCATGTTTCGGGGCTCCCGCCGGCCGCCGCAGGGGAGGCGGAGACCCTGCCGCCGGCCCGGAGCGAGCATGCGAGGGAGGAGTACCTGAGGAGAAGCGTGCGAGGGGGGATGCTGTTAGCGCCGAGCTACGGCGTTACAGCCCCTTCCTTACAGCACAGTCGTCCTTGCAGCCCGCCCCCGGTCGGTCTGGCCTGCTCTGGCAGCGGCAGCCACACGGAGCGCCTTGTCTAGGAACCGCGTCCGCATGGTGTTTGTGTATCTCCAGGGATGTCCTTGCTTGCGCCTAATAGCATAGCTTTACTCCTAGGACGTTCGCAGGGCTTAACCCACGAGGCTTCTCTCTGTAGAGCTGCCAGGTTACAGACTGATAGCGAACTGAGCTTGCTGGTACCACGTATTACGTGCACGAGCAACGTGAGATTCCCATTTTCAGTTTGTTTGAAGCTCAACTGCAATGTGATGAAGTGCATGTAGTCACGCAATACAGTTACTCACCAATACTCACATGTGGTTTACTGCCTAAAACAGCAGCTCAGAACTTGCCAGGCTTCTGCTAGAGGTGGGCAACAGGCTTCTTGCTCTTCATCCCTCCCACAGCCAAAATCAGAGCCTTGCTAAGCATGCGTGTTGCACATGGCAAAGTATTTATAGTAGAATCTAACTAGTTTTGTAGCAGGCACTTCCTTCTCGTCCACCTTAAAATCCTGGGGAGTTCTAGGAGCAGAGATTAAAGTCAGAAAATAGACCTATCTAACAATGAGTACTGGATGCCTAGTGAATGTCAGTATTAAGACAGCATGCACAGCAGCTCATAGAATAAGGAGGTCCTGTGAGCTTTGCTACAGTTTGAAAAGAGCAGAACCCAACTGAAGACAAACATTTAGAGCTTTTCTTCTTAACTAGTTCAATGCTTCTTAACTAGCCCAAGGCTTCTGATCTGTCCTTGTAAGACAAGTTTACAAGGTCTTTACTTATTATTATTACTTCTGAGTTCTCCACTTGGTCCGCCTGTTTTGTGAAATGCACTGCCCAAACCAGAAGGTTCTGAGACCTCCCTGATGCCTCATGGACAGAGCAATTGCACCAAGCTTTATGGCCTGTGTCCCTGCATGCTTCCAGGTACAACGTTTTGCTCTCTCAGTAGCATGACCCTAACTCACCTTCACCTTGTGATCTGCTATAACACCAGTCCTTTCCTCTGGAACACTCTCTTACATACCTGCCTGCATGAAGCAGGATAAATTAAGTCCAGAGAGGGCAGAACACCGAACTGACACCGTGCTCTGTGCGGCACAAATGCAGAGAATCACAGAATGACAGAATGGCCCAGGTTAGAAGGGACCTCAAGGATCATGAATCTCTCAACCCTCCTGCCATCATGCAGGGCCACCAACCTCCCCATTTAATACTAGACCAGGCTGCCCAAGGCCCCATCCAATCTGGTCTTGTACACCTCCCGGAACAGGGTATCCACAACCCTTCTGGGAGCCTGTTCCAGCACCTCACCACTCTCATAGTAAAGAACTTGAACACATAACAGGTGGGCAGCTGCTAGGGGAGCAAAAATTCTGAATTGATTATAAAGCAATCCCATCGCTCAAAGTGCATGGCTGGGAGGTAGTTGTGGCTGCAGGCAGTGCTTCTGCCACTGGCTTACCTTGTGGTTGCGGCTTCCCACTTCTCTTTACAGTTTCACCAGCTGGAAACCACAGAGGGTTGCGTCTTACATTTGTCAAGTGCATGGAGGTCTGTGTTCAAATGCCACCACAGGATGTATGTAAGGTAGCTGTTTGGTTTTTTTTTTGGTTGGTTGGTTGGTTGGTTTTGGGAGATGAAAATGAGGAATTGAGGGTTGTAAAAAATCAAACAAGTGTTCTTTTTTAAATTTTATTTGGCAGTAATATCCAACCCCCCCACCCCCGCTTCAAAATATTACAAAATCAAGTAAAATAAGTGCACTAAGGAAACCTACAGAATACTGATAAACTTCACACACGTACAGGAGGGAATATAGAGGGAAGAGTAGGACTTGTTTGTTGCTTAAATTTGTTTTTTTAAAGTAGTGCCTTCCCTGCCACTTGCAGTCTCTACAGCAATTGTCCCAGAGGGCAACACCTGGAACTCAGCACTCCCTTCCTCAACAGCCAAGTCACCCTGCAGATGACAGTGACCCCCCTACCTGTTGTGAGTAGGCCAGATGAGAATCTCCAAGGATATCCAAGGCAGGTGAGTCTCATGTGGTTACCATAGTTAGCCTTTCCAACCACCATTGTTCTCCATAGTCACATATTCCCTCTGAGGGTACAAGGAGGGAAGAGCTACACTGGTAGCACCTCTTTCCATAGGGGCACATTCACTGCACCCCTACACCACATTGTCCTAGGATATGTTACATGGCTTGTTAAGAGAGCTTAGCTTGCCTTGCCTGAAGGAGCAGCCATTCCCTGGCCTCAGTCCAAGTGCAAGCTCTGTGAATCTTGACTGCTAGCATACAATTCTCCAGCCTACCCCAGCAGGCATCCTCACAGACTACAACATCTGCAGGAAGCAGGAAGGGGACTGGAGAATTAAGCCAACAGAAGCCCTTCTGCATAGATGTCTCCTGCACCATGCTTTGCTTCTCCCAGTTGGAGATCTTCCTGCCTGGACAATAAGATGTTCTTCCCATCCAGGGATAGCCTTTAAGGCAAGCTGTTGTGTTTTTTCTAAGGCACTTCAATGATCCAAGTTGCAAGGTAGTGAGCTGGGAGGCATGAGTTGGGGCAGAATAAAGCAAAATATTTATTAACTATGTTCCTGTGACTCCAGAACCAGCACATGATGCTGCTTTGTCCCTCTCTAAGGAAGGAGCTAGGAGATGTCTAATGAGCACTCCTGCTCCACCAAACATCTCCTTCAGGGTCACCAGAACACAGTGACTCGCAGTGTAGTCCTGCATTATTTGCAGCTCCTATGGACTCATCCACTCAAATCACAGATCCTAGCTTCTCAAATCTGGATCTTCATGGAAGAAGAACCCCTGCAAGAACCAGTCCCATTCTGTACTTACTGTGCCACAACATCCAAACGTGGCACAGTAGGTTATGATTCCCACAGCAGACGTGGCACTGCATCAGTCAATGGAAGTTCTCTGGATTAACATCAAGAATACAGCTCAAAGACCAGACAACTTTGAATAATCATGGTTCTCAGGAGAGACCACAGGAGGGATCAAGCTCTCTTCTTTTCCTACATTTGCAAGACACCAGCTCAGTCTTCTTCTTCAAGGAAAACATTGCGCCAGCAAGGAAAGGTGGAGATGCATGCCCTGCTCATCTTCTCTCAAGCAGAACATGCTTCTGCTGATGCAGGCTGAGTTTCGCTTCAGTAAGCACTATGGACTGCAAGACACCTGGCAACAATTGCTGAAGTTGTTCAGAAACAGGAAGATAGAAGTCACAGGCAGTCCTCTTGATTCAGAGATGTGCCACTGCTTGGGATGCACAGCAAGGACATGAAGGGAATGTGGACAGAGGATGCTTAGGTGTGTAAGTATATGAAGTACACTAGACAACTGCAGGAGAAAATCAGCTGGGCGTGAGGCTAGAGAGGTGACTGTCAACAAAACAGCTTTTCATTTTTAACTAGGACCAATGCTCTGAGAAACAAGATACTTGAAAATGACCAGCAAAAGGTAGTAAAAAATGGTCTAATCAGAGACACTGAAAACTGTGTCAGTAAGAAGGGTTCTAGCCCTGACCCTGAATACACACCTGGAATTAAAGATGAATGCTTCTGCCTTATCCCAGAGGGAGATGGAAAACCCAAGATGATGGCTAACAGCTCAAACTTCAATTGAACAGTTTTCTATGCAGTTAACCTACTAATGGCATGCCTCATACCTCTGTCTCTAGACTACCCAGCAGGTCCCTCTGGGCAGTTTAAGACTCTAAGCAGGCGGTCAGTGCTAGCCAGGGGAGCAAAAGCCAGAGAGAGCTGCAGTGTCAACCTGTGTCTAGTAGAAATTACATCCAGCCCTGCCTCTTTGTTCATTGAGGGACGCTGCAATCCCCAAGTGAGAAATACCCTGTAGCATAGGGCTCACAAGTTGCTTGCTTGTGGTGACTTGAGTGCAGTGAGATACAAATTGTGCACGGGGCATTACAGCACTGTCAATAACAAAAACCCACAGGCTGGGTTTTCGTGAAAGATCTAGAACTACGAAACATACAAATGCTGAATCACTACCATAGGAAATAAAGTAATAAAAAACAAAACAAAACAAAAGGGGGAGTCAGCATGTGAATGTGATAAGAAAAAATATGATAGCACCTTTAAGGAGAGGGCAAGGAGAGTTAAGAGTGAGATGAGGTCAAAAGGAACTGTGTTGCGTTGTAGCCCACAATGTACTGGAGGAGCTGCTGGGGACAGTCTGGTGGAAAGTAAGGAGGAATGTGCTGGACTCTTGTCAGCAGCACGGCACCATGACTTCCAGGTGTCACATGAGGCTGACCACCTTTGAGGAGCTCAAACCAAAGTGGAGGGTAAGCAGGGCAATGCCCTTGGCTTATTATGTCCTGCAGCACATATGCTCAGCCAGAAAACTGTCAGGCCTGTGCTGGTGCTGACAACTATGAATTGAAGACCCCCTCTTCTATCCAGCACTGACCTCCATCCTTTCCCCAGATCTAAGGGAACAAGAAATCCCCATTAGCTCCTGTGAGAAACTACTGTCACCCTGTGGAAGGGACCCAGGGGCTGCTGTAGTTTCCCCCCAGTCTTCCAAGGCCCCAGCAACGAAGCTCCCTGACCTGGTGGGCTCTGCTCCCCTTTCCTGGCCCCATTCTCTGTGTATTACAAAACAAATAACCCATCGCTATACAATGTAAATATCTGTGACTGGGCAACTGTAGCAGACACTTGTGCATATTGAGATCAGCACTGGAGGACAGGGCAGTAGGTTGGGCCCATCCTCCTGGGCTCCTCCGATATGGAGGCCCCTTACATCTCCTTGGTGCTCATCTTCTTGGTCTTCTCAGCCGTCTCCTAAAGAAAGAAAGCACAAAAGTGAAGCTTTGCACTGACATGGTTTGGCAGTGCCCTGACATCTTTGGTCCATCCATGAGCAGCGACAACACTGTTATTTTCCTCTAAGCCCCACGCTTGTATCTCTTCCCTCGGACAACTAACATCTCTCCTTGCTGAGTTCCTCCATCTAACAGAAACCTCCAAGTGGCAAAAGCAGAGGGAACATCTCAAACAAGGAGAGACTTTTGTAAGCAGATCAATCTTCCCAGCCCCATACTAACCTGATGCTTTTGCAGCTCCTGAACATATCTAGCTAGCTCCTCCTCAGTCAAATCTTGACCAGGTTGTTGTCTGTGAGCTGTCATCTTCTCATTCTTCCCTGCAAACAGAAATGGAGTTCAGTTTTATCACAAATGCAAATTTCACGGACAGAACCATGGAAAACAAAAAGAAGCAGACCAGCAAGAGTATGCCTCAGGCCATAGCACACCTCAAGTTTAATGAAGCTTTACATAGTCTGGCCAGACCTTCTTTGAAAGAAAATAGATGTGTGGCTACCTTGGACTTCAGAACCTGGGCTTCCAGACTGTCCCCCTATTGACCTACACCATGATAACAACGTGATAAGAAAGAGGCTGCACTCTGCTCTCCTCTCCTGTTATTTGAAAAGTAGCACCTCTAATAAACTCAAAGATTTTGGCTTCTTGTAGGGAATACATAGAAGCTCAGTGCTATGCAAGTACAATGGTGCTTAATGAAGAGGTAATTTTGCTTAGTGGAGATGCATCTTGCTGATGTATCTGATCTGATTCTTTGGTTTCATTATCTGTCTAACATTAACCTCTGACCCAGGCAGAAAGTGAAAAAACTGCTGTCCAACTGTGTGCTTCTGCCATGGATGCAGCGAGTTAGGTAGGTATCAACACTGGGTGTAGCACTGCAACTTTGAAGATTGTTTCTGGGCAGGCAGCAAAGAGTCTCTCATTTGGTTGCTTAACCTCTCACAGTTCCGCAGGCAGCTCTACAAAGTAAAACAGTTATCTTTTTTGAGGTGAATTCCTGCTGCAGCAGCCTAGTCCAAGCTGAGAGAATCCCAAAGCTTGTGCTGCAGACTAACAGATAAACATGAAAGAAACACTGCACATACAAACCTGTTGCTGTTTCCCTCTCTCCTCTCCTGCCCAAGCTACAAGACTCTGGCTGGCTATAGATCTGAACGTGCTGCTGACAGCTCCAGCACAGCAATGCAAACAAAGCTCATGCAAAACTTTGGTTTCTGGGGAAGAAGGCCAGGAAAATGCAGTGCAGTGCTGAGATGGTGAACTTCACCGTGAACTTTTAAAAATAGCCTTCCAGGTGAAGAACAGATAGACCAACAACCCTGCCTTCACTATAAACACTACCTCCCTTCATCTCTGTCACATTCTTTCTTAATGCAAGAAACTAAAGCGCTTTTCTGACATCGTTGGATTAAGTCTCATTTATCCATTCCTGGGGCATGACTCCTATTTTTCAGATATGTAAATATAAATACAGTGAGGATACAGTGAGGATACATATAGGATACAACTGTCCTGCTCACACCCATATATACGGTTGCAGACAGTAATCTATTTGGTTTGAGCATGCCCCAAGCCAGCAGGATGCAAAGCAGCTCTGGTCTGGAATATCTGCTGCTGAATTTTCATGATATCAAACTCAACCCACAAAGGCCAATACCATTGTTCCCAACTCAGTTACACACTTTCTGATCTCTAGAACAGAACCAACTTGGATCTGGCCATCTTGGAGCACGGGAGGATGATGGAGAACCCACCAGCAGAGAAGGTAACAAAGAACATTAGCGAGCCCCTAAAAAGCTGGAAAATAAAAATCCCTTTGCACAAAACCAAATACAATCATCCTCTGGAAAGCATACAGACCTTCACAAGTCATTGCAGTGCACACCCAGTTCCCACAGGCACAGACGCAGCGGTTGCACTCCACCTGGGTCTCTGCTCCATCCTCATAGGTTTCATCTTCCAGGGCACACTCTAGAAAGGCACAGAACAGGGACAATAGTTGTACCCTACAGATCCAGGAGATAATTCAAGAGAGGAGGTACAATCTCACTCTCAAAGAGAAGCTGGGGGATACCTTTGGAAGAGGCCACCAATCCACCAAGGGTTTCAGGTGGACCACTATGACAGAAATATTCACATTGAATTAGGTGTGTGAAATTAGCTCCAAAATAATTATTTGGGAAAATCATACACTTTGCTTTGTTTCCTCAAAAGCACACATTTCAAGTTCTCAATCCCAAATGAGATCTTGATATTGGGTTTGCTTAAATGTCCTGATCTGCTATATGCAGAAGAGAGCACCCAAGCTGAAAGTTTTGGTCACTGTGAAACGAATCTCTATTCCAAAAGGGTAGTTGCTGGGGAAAGCGTGTGTGTTTGCTGTAGCCCTAAGAAAGGAAGGAAATAAGAAAAGCTCACTCATTTTAGTTCACATTTCTTCTCTATTATATAATCATATAACCATAACCCTCAAAGCACTTAATTGTGTTGGTTCAGTGAAAACCATGCCCTCAGGGATAGAGAAGGCATCTCTGGCTTCCTACTGAATATCCCCTAGGAAGCACAGCTCGGTGTCACTGCAGTGGATGTAAATCCAGCACCTTTGGACCAGCAGGCGAAAGCACCCCCTGAGGAGATGATTAGATGAATGGCTTGGCACGCGTGGTCAGCAGAACACTAAGCTGCTTCCACGTAGCACTGAGCAGGATTTGGAAGGATAGCGAACTTTGAGACGCTCATCAGGGAGGGTCAGAGCACAGCAGGACTTTGTTCTGGTCCAACTTTTCTAAGTTATCCAGACATTAACTCTTCACATGATTTATATCCGTGCTGTTAAATACATGCCTTGACGATCAAAGCATACCTTATCCATTTGACCTACGTCCCTGCTTCTAAAATCCAAACCTTTTAAATCACATGAGCTCTGGGAGCTCTGCAACAGAAACAGCAGTATGTTTGACAGTGTAGGGATGGGAGAACAAAGGGTGCTGTGGGATAGCAGGTAGGGCACATATCAACATTAACTCTGGGAATGGAGTTACAGCATCCAATGGCTGGCTCAAATTGGTGCCTTTTCTCTGTTCCCTTACCAGGACCCCACTAGTTCCCCAATACAAGTGAGGAATTCCTACTTTTCTCCGGTGGATTGAAGGATGGGCTGAGGCACTTGAGAAATTCATTGAAGCTGAGCTTCCAGTCAGCGTTTTCATCTGACAGCTCGATGAGGGCATCTATGCAGAGTCCCCTAAAAGGAAACACAGAGGCATGTTCTGCACAGAGCTGTACCAAGTCATTCCTTCCTCTACTGGCTTCGGAGGGCAAACAAGTTAAACCAGTCACTGGCCTCAGAGTACGGATGAGTTGAACTAGTAACAACTAGGAAGGTTCCGAGATGCCAGGAATAAATGTCTTCTGCAAGAAAATCTCCCTGATGTAAACAGAAGAAAAACAGACACCTTTCTCCTGGCTGGAGAAAGGCTGAGGTGTGCAGGGGCTGGTATTCAGAATAAATCAGGCAGCAGGAATAGCAGCCTGCTGACATCTACATGCTGTCACACAAGTACAGATGCAAGCATAGTTCAACCACAAGCAGTCATCGTCTTGCACATAGGGGCACAGAAAAAGGGAAACCTCTGAAGCTATGATTTCATGTGATGGTTGCACCAGTTCTAATTACAGGCTCTCCATGAGCTCTGTTTTCCCATCATCTTCTTTGCACTGGATATAGCTATCAGGCAAGAGGCAAGCATGGTCCACTGGAAAGCTAAATCACTAGGAAATATAAAAGACAAATTTTCTGTCATCCAACTCACCTCCTGGCTTCAAAACTATTAGGTCCAATGCAAAAGAGAGTTGGAATGTATGGCTCAACCTGAAGGCTAAGGGTGGGACTGCTCCTTTTGGTGGCATTCATATCTAGTTAAATGATAAGCCATTTCATACACAGTTAGGTTTGCTGATTCTGTTTTTCTACCTGATATTTTCCACGGTTGTTTTTTTCATCCCCTCTTTTTACCACATCTGGTCCCTGTCCTTCTGGTATCCTGCCCACTGCCCACCTGAGCAGCTTGTTGGTCTCCTGGTCCACGTAGGTTGTGATGTTGACAGCAGTCTCGTTCTGCTCCACAAATTTCAGGAATTCGGTAGAGTCCAGGCGAGAATCGCCATCATCAAAGTTCTGTAGGGAAAGATGGGAAGATGTGAGAGGGTCCCACCTGCCAACTTAAAGTACCCCTTCCTTATTGCTCTTCCATAGGCAATTAGCATTTTTGAAGCACTAATGAAGCGGGTTGCATCATCCCTGTTTTTCACAAAGAACAGAGGCTCAGAGAAGAACGACATATCCACACTAGCATCAGAAATGGGAGACCTGGCTCTAGCTTCCTGCTCACTGGTAAGCTACACTGCCTCTCATTCACCTCCTGTTGCTTGATTTATGGCTCTAACCCCATTCCTTCTCTTTGTTCCAGCCAGCTCCCAGCTTTCTTATATACCTCCTGCCTTAAAGCAGACCAGTTGTGCTCAAGAAGGTGTCAGCTTTCCAACATGTGTAAATCCAAAGCTGCATAAGGAGCGTGACAGCGACAAAAGGGAAAATCACAGGAAGCAATTTTCTGCTGCTCCCAAAGAAGGAAAAATTTAATGCAACAGCTAAACACCTTACCACCAGCTTCATAGGGTCCTGACAGGACTCCTGGCACTGACGAGCAGGATTTTTAGCCCAATGTCCTGGCTGTACTCCCACTACAGTAATTGTATTCTGCCTCCCTGTTTGGAGATGTCATATCACAGCGCGGGGCACGCAGTAGGAACTGCTGGGCCCCCTCAGAGACAGCTGCATTGCAGTGAAGGGAAAATGAATCCTGCAGGCAGACTGCTGCACGAGATGCTGGTCAGCCTCTGCCGTGTGACTCAGGGCAGGTCACTGCACCTCCCTGAGCAGGGCTTCCAGGAATGCTCAAACACTGTCTGCTGCTATCTCTGGTTCAGGAGAAGCATGTAAAGCTAGGAAAATATCTGCCTGTCCTGTAGCCTGTATATAACTGCCCCACTAATATATTTCAGCTTCTGCAAGATGTTGAAATCTTTCTCCCTATTTATTTTGAAAGTGGCCACAGTTCTCTTAATGACCCAAACCTGGGTAAGTTAGTTTTCTTGGCTTTCAAGAAGACAGTATGCATTTACCTGATCCCCAAGAGACAACCTAAGCCACAGCAGCTTCTCACTATTGGTCTAATCTCTAATGCAGGGTCCTTCAAGGCCAAGGCCTGCCTGGCGTTTGACCCACGTCCCAGTGACTCACACAAGGCACGCTTCCAGAAGGGAGAGAGCAACATGCCACATCTGCAAGCTCCTCTGGTCAAGGAGAAAAGGGAAAACCTTCACCTCCTCCTTGGCTCCAGTGTTTATTGCCTGCAGGGCAGGAGTCAGGCCATTTGCGGGGCAGCGTGGAGCGGTGGGCTGGGCGAGGCAGGCAGCTCAGGCAAAACAAATATGTGTGTGCATGAGTTCATTTAGCTTGCATTACTTGGATATCTCCGACTTGCTCCAAGCCTTGAATTCTGCTTTAAATATATTTCAAAGCTCACTGGGCTGTTGACATGGAGGATTACCTTCTGACAGAGAAAGAAACTTGGTCCAGGAAACAGCATAGCTTTGTCATGGAAACTTTTGCCCCCTTGTGCCTGGCATCACTGCTCCACAACAAGGTGGAAAATAAGGGAACGTGAAGCTGTCTGCCTCTGAGCTGTGGGTTTTCAGCAGTGGGTGGCTGACAGAGTATGGCTGGGTTGCGCACAGCAGTGGAGCAAGCCCATGGCTGGCTCATGTGTTTAGACAAACCCCGTGGCCTGAGCAAGTCCCCTGCAATAGAGGTTGAGGACAGCACGTGTGTGAGGGCATGCCAGGGTAGTGGCAGACGCCCGCAGGGTGCCTGAAGCAGTGGCTTCAAGTGAGTTTCCACAAAAGGGGTAGAATTAATGGCTACAAAGGCGAAGATTCTCTCTGTAGTGTGGGGACTGGCTCCTCTGCCTCACCAGGGGGTGCAATTGCCATGGCAAATTTGCTTGCAGCATTAACTCCTGTCAGGCACCATTAATCTCTCACTGTCAACAGCTTATGATTTAAACACTCTCCCCCTTTCCCCACCTGCTCCTCCAGCTCCATCTTGAACGCTTTGAAGTCTTTATCAGGAGCCGGGTGCAAGGGGGAGGGAGGCAGCAGAGCATGCGGCAGGAGCATGGCAGAAGCGTGTGATCTATGGGTTATAAAAGGGGTGGGGATAGGGTGAGGCTGACAGGGAAGCATTATTGCTGGGGGCTCACAGGCAGTTTCATCTCCCTGCAGAGCACCAGGAAAGCACCAGCTCCCTGCCACAACCGGGCCATAATCCACACAGGCACATATTCTCCTTGAAGCCCCCAAGCACCCCTTATTTCCACCTCAATTAGCCTTGGGGTTGTCAGGAACAAAGGATCAGCAACATTGCCACATCTCCCTGCTCCTTGTATCTGTATTGCCAGCACTCCCACTCGTCTTTCCTCCTTTGGCAGTCCTTTGCCCTCTAAGATCAGTTCTTCTGTCCCTTACTATAGGCATACTGGGCCTATCCATGTTTTTTTTCCTGGAACACATTGGACGACAGGAGACAGAGGTGCTCCAGGTCATGTGCAAGTGGGTCTGTCAGTAGCTGCTGCAGGCAGCACAATGTAGGACACAGCAGGCCTCTCTGGCTCCTGTGTCATCAGGCACATCTCAATACTGCAGCTTCTTTCATGGCAACACTGGTGCTTTACAGTGACAGATCAAGAAATGGCAGGCTCTACTTGCCTTGAAGTACTTGTCCAGGACTTCACTATAATTGCTGCCCTTGGAAAACCAGCCGTCTGGGATAATTTCTGCTTCTAGCCACTGGATGACACGGCGACGAAGCTCATCCCTGTCCGACTGGTAACAGACAACTGTCGGGAGAGAAAGCAAGGATAAGAGGAACAATGGTGGCAAGGATATCATAGAGAGATTACGAGAAATAAAAGCCAAGCAGACAGTCCTGATGGCAGTCTGCAGGCCGCTTGAAGATGATCCATGGCCAGATTAAAGCAGGGCTGCCATGTGCTGAACGGTGGATGGGCTGTGGGTGACACCATGTGGCAAGGCCCGAAAACGACACTCCTGCCAAGCTGCCTTCCAGTACACTATGCCTGAGGTAAAGGAACCGAGGGCCAGCTGACTCATCTCAGATTGAGGGAGGAATGCGAATGACTGGCTCTGGTCAATGTCCCTGGGTTTTTCGATGCCAAGCACTCAGCCATGAGCCCTCAGGTACCAAAACCCCCTTCCTCTCCAACACCAAAGACCAGACAAAGAGCATTCCCCTGTGCTCTTCCCCAACCTTGAATTTTAGGGCCTATATCTCAGGGAATTTTGTTTCTTCAAAATCCTGGCTTGTCCGCTGTAAATTACAGGGGGCCAAGTTGTGCTTTTTCTCAGAGCTCTCCAGTCACAGGCATCATTTCGTATGCTAGTTACAAACGTGGTATTCAGAAGCAAACCTGAAAGATCATTCAGCTTATTTGCACTGTCATACCTGTCAATGGAGAGACAAGGGAATCTTTGTGCACTCCTGCCACTTACACACACTCATGATTTCCTTCTGAATTCAGTGACTACGATCACAACTGGATGGACCGATAAAATAAAAACCCACAGGGCATTTGTTTAATTTTGTGTTTGTGGTGTTTAATTTTGAGCTTCCCTAAAACTGATTTGAAGTGATGGTCAGGTTCTGACACTGTCCTTTGCCTTAGGCTTGAATGAGGGTTTGCTTTCATTTCTCCTAGGAAGCTGATGTTGATGATTGTACAGCTCCAGGACTGATAAGCCATGGATAGGAAAAGGGTCCCTTGGTGGAGCACAGGTCATGGCCCCAAAATCTATAGTCTAGGTACACAAACAAGAGATAAGGAGAGAAATCAGGCACAGGGAACCAAACAGACAGCTGATGGGTGGTGGTTCAGCTACACCTCCTAATTCCCCAACAATATCCCATTCATTATGCAGTGCTGCCCCTCTGCCATTGGGCCCATCAGTTAACTGCTCCTGAAACAAAGCTTCCTTTTATAAGAGTGCTCCTGGAGCCGGGGAGGACAGCAGCACAGTTCCTGTATCTTTGATCCCCAAGGAACCATGTCTTGTTCCTCAGTCTGGATGATGAACACAGCTTGTGTCCGTAGGGGCAAATTCACACTTCACCTTGTATGCTCCCAGAGTCCCTAAGACACTTCAGCACAGTTAGGAGTCCAGGAGTACCCAAGAGTAAGGTGACCCAAGAGTAAGGACTAAGAAGGTACCTGATAGTAAGGACCAAAAAGGTACCGAAGAGTGAGGACCCAAGCCCTCTTATTTCAGCTCATCTATCATCTCAGGCTCTGCTACAGCCAGTGCAGAAGCATCACTTGTACACAGAGCTGTCACTCCCCCAGCAGACCTCCCTTCCCAGTTCTCTTCCCAAATACACACAGATTCCAGACAGACAAGGAGATGGCTTCTTACCTGGACTCGCAGCTGGATTCTCAGACTTCTTCTCTGTTAAAGGAAAGACAGAAGAGAACATGTCTGATTCAACATGAAGAATTATGAACTTCTTCCTATCCTGGGTGCTACTTGGGCAAGAGCAGAGGAACATGGGAGCTTTTGGAAACAAGAGGACCACAGAGATTATGAAGGGACTGGAGCAACTGTTATTCAGGGAAGGAAAGCTGTGATTTTTCAGCATGAATAAGACTCAGGAAAGACCTCACCAATTTGTTTATATTTGATGGGCAGGAGTGAAAAAGACTGAGCCATACTCTTCCCAGGGCATCCAGAGACAGGATAAGGGGCAGTGGGTGTGTATTTAAAAACTTGAAATTCCATTTGAACATAAGGAATCACTTTTTTTGCTGTGAGGCTGGTTGAAGACTGGAAACAGGTTGCTCAAAAGAGGTTGTGTAGCTTCTCTCCTTGGAAATACTCAAAATCCAAGTGGACATAATCCAGGGCAACCTGGTTTGTCTTACTCTTCTCTGCTCTGTGCGGCCTCACCTCCTGCACTGGGTGCAGTTGTGGGTGCCACAATAGAAAAAGGACATAAAAGTGTGAGAGAGCATCCACAGGAGGGTTACAAAGATGGTAAAGGTTCTGAAGGGCAAAGTGTGTGAGGAGCAGCTGAGGTCCCATGTATGCTCAGCGCAGAACCGAGGAGCTGAAGGGAGGCCTGATGGTGGCTGCAGCTCCTCACAGGGAGAGGAGGGGCAGCGCTGAGCTCTGCTCTGTGTGACAGCGACAGGGCCCGAGGGAACGGCATGGAGCTGTGTCAGGGGAGGGCAGCTGGGGGTTAGGGACAGGGTCTGCACCACAGGGCGGTGGGCATGGAACAGCCTGCCCAGGGCAGCGGGCACGGCCCTGAGTGCCAGAGTGCAAGGAGTGCTTGGACATCGCTCTCAAAATCACTGGATTTTGTGTGGTGCCGTGTGGGATCAGGAGTTGGACTTGATGATCCCTGTGGGTCCTTCCAACTCAAAATAGTCTATGATTCTATGCCTTAGTTCCTCATCCTTGTCTGAGATTATGTTGTAGATATGTCTGTCCCCAGCTCTGCTGCCAGCTTTCCTTTACTTGGTCATAGATTTTGTTGATCCTCATCCTCATCTTGGGACTACCTTCCCAGCTTGTTATCTCAATGGACTTGCCTGGAAATTCTGGTCTATGGACCCTGGTTACCACCACCAAATCTGATACTGACCTGATGTCTTGGCTCAGCCTCAAACCTAGTTCATCATAACAACTTTGCCTGGTGATTTGGTATCAGTTGAACTTGGGTACCTTTTCCAGGTTTGCCCTGTTTACCTTGGCTGGCAGTTTTGGAAAAGTGTTCTGGTTGGCAAGGCTTCTGCCTTGCCTTGTTATCACACAAAGCTCTCAGCTGTCTGCCCTTTAGAGCTGTTCCTTGCTGCTCCTGGGCACAGGGTTACCTTTACAATGGCCATCGTAATCCACTTGGATCTTGGAGCCAGTGAGGCAGGCATCTCGGTGCAGCTCACAATGGTTCAGGTAGGTCTTGCCATTGCTACCACACACAGGCCTCTTGTGAGGTTTGCATTGCTGTGAGAAAGCCAGAGATGAGAGCTTTTACCTGCCTCTTGGGGGCAGCAATAAGGAGAAGGCACATCCCAAGTTCAGCCCAGTCCAAAAAGCTTTCAAACCCTCTCACTGCCTCCCCAGGAAAAGCCGCATGGATTAGACTGTAGATGTGGATTCAAAGGCTTCCCTGCATCCCATCCCCAGTCAGCAACATCACGGCAGGACTATTCCAGAAGCGGAGCACAGCAGAAAAATCAAAACTTGGTGTAAACACTGAATGTAGTCCTACAGCTGCAGCTCTATGCGCAGTGAATGTGTCTGTCCCAAGGTGTGCCCCCCTGCTTACTCAGCTCTGCTACAGCTCTCTGCAGGATCTGCTCCACCTTTCAGCATCTGAATTTAGACCACATTGCCAGCCAGCAGCAGAGAGCTCAACCTAAAGCAGAGTGAGAGCTCACCAGTACCACCAAGCAAGGTGCAAGCCTCTTTCTCCTGCATCATTCAGCCTGGCCACGCTGTCCAGACAACAGTCTCCCTACCCGCTAAGGGACCAACTCTCTTCCCAGAGCCCGGGCTGGCTGTGTCTGAGCTGCGGACTGAGAGGGAGGTAGGAGCAGAGAGCCCAATCCCAAGAGCCAGGCAGGAGCAGTTTGAAAACATGGAGCAGAAAAGAGCAGGGAGACCCTGTCTCCACAGCTGGCAAAGGTTTTTCTAATCATTTCTGACTCCCTGCTGGAGGAAACTATTCATGCTCACAGCACTCCACCACAATTATTTCCATTTTACAAAAGCTGATTTTTTAGTAGGGTGCTTGTAACCTCCTCAAACAAGCCTCTGGGGAGGGAAAGCTGTCTTGGAGTTTGCTGACTCTCCTTCAGTGCCCTCCACAGCCAGCTGGATATCAATACCCCACTAGGCTCACTAGGCTCTCCCAACAAAAGACCTCCAGCCATGTCTGCCATGTCTGTTAAAGACTGTGTGAGCAGCGCAGCTGCAAGTTCCAGACAATGTACATGCTGCAGGGCTCTTCCCTCACACCATGCAGCGAAAGGCCCCGCTGTTTGAAGAGCTGCTGTGAATCTGCAGCTGCTCCAAACCAGTCCTTGTGATGCCGCCAGTGACTGAAGTGCAGCCTGAGGGCTCGGCAGCGCAGGAGCTGTTCTGTCCCCATACCTCAATGCAGAGGCAGGTTGGCTCTCCCTTCTCTGTCACTGCACATTCCCGCCCAGCTCCGCAGAAAACATTGGCACAGATTTTGGATTTGCTCCTTGGCTCTTCCTGCAAGACATAAAAAAAGAGACACAGAATACATCAAGTCATCCAAACCAGCAGCAGCAGTCCTCAGTGCAGCTGTAAAATATAATACATGTAACTTATATGCCGGAACACAGAACACCAAGCCGGTAAGGCACAGATGACAGAACAGGACAAACATGATGGCAGAAGATGGACAGCTCAGACAATAACCAGGGAGCTCAGACAGAAACAGGAGCTGTGGCTATAGCCCCAGCAATAAAGGCTTTCCTAGAGGTCATTCCTGGAAAATCACCTAGGAGAACTGGAGCGAACATGAGCAAAAGAACGGCTAGCAAAAACAGCAAGAGTAATGCCCTCAAGGCAAGGACTGCTGCCTTCAAATATTCCATGGAGGGCAGGCAGCAGAAATGTCTTTGCTTGAGACATTTAAGAAGAAGGTGAACATGACCCTGGAGAAAGCTGTGATACCAAACAGAAGAAAGAAATTGCCATCAGGCACCAGATAATGCCCCTGTCACAAAAGAACAACACAGATCTGCAAGGCCCATTATCTCACCCCCACTGGTCAAGACTTAAATGCTTCAGAGAAGAAACATTGCCATGGATAATTATAAAGTAACCTTCCCACAGAGGAGTTCTTCTTGGTCTCTGACAGCTAGCAGTTGACTCCTGCCCTGCAGCACAAATTTTGCACTTCACAGTTTTCTCCTAGTTGTCACAAACACTCCTGTTGTTCGTGCCAATGTCAAATTCTTTTTTTTCTTTTTTTTTTCTCAAGTTCCACTGCATTCCTGAGCTGCTGACAGCTATCAGGGAAGATTCCCACAGGTTAACCACATTTTCAAAAATAACACCATTTCCTTTCACCAGTTTATGGTCTCTTTTTACTTAGACTCTGAAAGGAGAAGATGGTTCCAGGGGCTCTGATTTGGAGACTGTGATTTTAATTCATGCTTTGCCGTTCATTTCTTTTGTGACTCTTATTTCATCCCACAATTCCCACCTGTAAGTGTCCGGTTCAGGGCTGCCATCTACCTTCCACAACAGTTTGGCATCAGAGTCAGAAATCCGAGGAATGTAAAATAAGCAACGAGACAGCCTGAACCCATCTGCTCTCTAATACACAAAGACTTTTCCCCTTCCCATCTGAGAATCATTCTTTACCTCTGCTCATTGTGTTATCTTCACACTTCCAACATAGAGCTTTGCAAACAGATGATATAGATGAGGAAAAAGGAGCAGAATCCGCCCGAAGAGCATTACTGATACGTATAATGACAAACGCTGAGCACACTTTTTTTCTCCTGCTGCCTCTTTATCCCAGCAACTTATTTTTAACTTTTTGCTTTCAAAGCACAATTTCATAGCAAGTTGCTGCTTTCACTGAACAGCCCCCAGTGATAGCTGGAGTGTTTCCTGAGTGACCTTGACCTGGTCTTCAGAATAATCCACCTGCTAGCCTGCTGCACATTCATCCAGCCCAAGGAGCACACTGCTGGGACAGCAACCAAGACAGTGTTGAAAGAACGGAGGACGACAGCAGGGACTTTGAGTGAGGCTTCACAACCTCCACCCAGACTCTCTGGTGGCCTCACAAGTGCTACCAGCCTCTCCAAGCACGCCATGCTGGCTTTCTATAAAGCTCCCCTTCTTGGAGCCATGAGAGCCCAGACGGCAAGGGTAAGGCACAGGAGTAGCGGGCACAGAGTGAGGGTGCTTCATCAGGAGCAGAAAGCTTTTCTGCTGTCAGCAGCAACTGCAACTTGTTTTTCCTCTTTTGGTATCACCATGTGGAAATCTGCAAAACAACTGGAACCCTCATATTATTTTGTCCCATTTCTGGACACACGCAAAATCGGGCTAGATCTGGGGGTAAGAGCAACGTGAGCTGTAGGTGGCCCTGTTCCTTGCAGGGAGTTGGACTAGATGACCTTTAAGGGTCCCTTCCAACTCAAACGATTCTATGATTCTATAATGCTCTGTGTGCTCAAGGCTTTGCACTTTTGCCCTGCCTGATGTGCAAGGAAATCAAAGTTCTGTGAAGCACTAACACAAAAGTTCCTATGGGAAGCACTCTGATATATTATACAAGCACTACATTGATAAGGCAAAACTGAAGAGCAACAGGATTATGGCTGGGGTTGCAGAACTCACATGAATTCTCGTGTCACAGACTGACAAAGGGGTATGGATGTAAGGTGTGCCACTGGCTAACAGCACTGTCTGCACAGTTCCTAATCCAACTCAATATCGCCATTCACCCACAAAAAATTAATGCTTCATCAGCTGTTGTCTTAAGATATGTCTCCTTCTTAATACTGAAAGATCTGGAGACACAAGGCACAGAACACTACAACAAGAAGCCACAGCTCCTGACTGCCAAGATCTCTCTCCTTTCTGTTGTGGGGCTGCAGGGAGAAACATGATGTGTTGCAGCAATCAAAGAGATAGCTGAGCGTTGAGAAAAAACTTGGTTTGTGCATTCCATCCCATTACCCAAGCATGCTCTGGGCAAAACAGCTTTTGCAGAGTGCTGGGAGAGTAGGTCCCATGTACACTGGGGGGAGCACAGAGCATGCAATCTGTCACCTGATGCCATTTGTGCTTCTGGCTCTGGCAGCACGTTTCTCCCACTGCTCTCATCTGGGACTAATGAGCAAACCTGACCTAATTCCTGTGGCATCCCTTGGTTCTCTAATGCTCTGGTGTGACAGGGTGGAAATCTGGCAGCAGCATAAATGGAAGAGATAAGAAGGAGACAAGCAAGCATCCCCAGCATTAGGATGGCCATGAACAGGCAGTCCAATAAGCACCACAGTTTCTCTTTCTTAGGGCTACTGCTTCAGGGCATCTACAGAGCTCTGGAAGAAACCCTGCACAAAATACCTTTAAGTCTCATTTGGAAGGTTTGTTTTCAGTCGTCAGAGATAAGCTCAGTGCATGGGTTTTGAATCATGAATGCTATATAACACCGCATCGAAATCTGCATAATGTACCTCCCCAGGCAACATCACTGTTAGGAGTATGGAGGGCTGCAGAGCCATCTCTATGCCCTGTTCTGAAAAGAAACCTGCCATCAAGCCGCAGAAGCCATCACACCAAAACCCAACTGTACCCTCCTTCAGCCCTCTACGACCTGGTCGCAACACAAAACCAACTGCATCCATTACCATCCTGAAAAGCCTCTCTCTCTGGCTTCCGGGAGGCACAGGGAGCATGTCTGGAAGTTCAGAGCAGCAGAGGCATCCACGGGCAGCTCAGAAGGCCTGAAAATGGGCAGTCCCCAAAGCAATCAGGCAAAGAAAAAAGGATAAAAGGTCAGGTTTGTGAGACAGATCCCAGACCAGTGATGCATTCCTCAGGGGACTGCAACCAGGCACACTGGTTCCCAACACTGACAGCAACCTATTGAAAAGGTGTCAGCATGAGCTCTGCACTAGATGTAAAGGGGCCCAGAGCCATTAAACTTTCAGGCGCCCTGCTCTTCCACCTCCCTTCTGTGAGTAGCAGAACTAATGAAGCCCAGCCTCCAGCAGCTCTCTGCACAGCCTGTCAGCCAGCACAGGGCAGCTCATGAGCTCCTTCCTCAGGGGCTGATCCATGGGTCCCTCTCATTAAGCCAGTCACCCAGAGCCACAGGAACAGCTGGGTCCTGTCATCTCGGAGGCCTCAACAGCTCCATCAGTGGCAGTGGAAACTGGCTAATGGATTGGAGAGCCACTGGAGGTGAGGGGCAGGCGGGCACTGACAGCATCCGAGCACCACTGCCTCCTGGGGGATCTGGGAGAAAAGTAATTCCTTTGCAGTTTCACTAATGGGAAACAAGCTGGAGCATATATTTCCACCTGTGCTGGATAAACGGCGTGCTCCCGGAAGACCTGTGTGTGAGAGGAGGGGGCCTGCAGCTCCTGCAGCTTGGAGAAGGGCGCAGAGGTTGAGGCTCAGCACACCCCAAGCACGGTGCAGGCTGTGTGACATGGAGCACAGCCCGGCACAGGAGCCAGGCTTCCCTTGTGTCCCACTTGAGCAGGCAGCAGCCAGCAAGGAGAGGGAGGCAGGAACTGCAGGAAGGAGGCTTTTCTCCCTGTAACCTAACAAAGAGGACAAAGTCATCTGCCAAACAGCTGATTTCTCTTCCAGCGAGATGCTGCTAGCTAGCAGCAGCAGCCAGGCACACCTCTCACAGGGATTCCTCCGTGCTAGGGCTGTTTTCCCTTTTAAGCTGTAAGGAATGTCTGCACTCTGGCCCCTACAACCTCTTATTTTCCATCACAAGGCAATGACCGGTGAGGCCCCATAAGGGGAACAATGACATGGGAGTCTGGGAAAGAGGAAATCTCTGTCACAAACAAGTCTGGAAAATGGCTGCTGGAAGGCAGGAAGGCTGTGCTTGGCATCGCTCTCACTGTAGAACCTCGCTCTGCCGCTCACCCTAAAAACCCCTTGAACATAACCACCAGGCCAAAACCACCCTGCCTCGCAGCGCTCCTCCCTCTGCCCATCGCCACAGCCCTCCTGGAGCAGCGACTGGATTCCCTAGTGCCACAGTCCTCGGCCTGCTGCCCCCATAGTTGAGATTAATGAAGTTAATCTCATGGGGGCTGTGAAGTGAGATTGGCATCCTCACCCTCCCGGGACAGACTGGAAAAGAGAGGACCACGGGAGGTGATTTGCTCAAGAGCTCCCTACGGCAGGGGCTCAGCTCCCCTCTCTTCCTGGTCTGGGGCCAGGACCATGCTGCAACGTGACAGACAAACCACAGTCCCTGCTGGGGCACAGCCCTCCTTCCCAGACCCCAAATGCCCAAGGCCAAGCTATGTTTTGTTACAGCTGGACTTCTGGGAACCGCAATTCTCCATCCTGTTTTGCTTAAATCATAAAAGCAAGGCCAGAATTAACTCCTGAATGTCAGCAGGAGGGGACGGCAGACAGGACCAGTCACAGCACCTAGGAGCAGGCAGAGGAAGCCCCTGCTGTCAGGGGAAGGAAGAAGAGGAGGAGGAGCTCAGGCTCCTTGGGGCAGGCAAGGATGGAACATTTGTCCCTGGCTTCCCAACCTAAGCAGCCTCATAACTCCTCCTGCTCAGTAGCACAGACCCCATCCTCTACACCCCCTCTCCAAGCACACCTGGGCTCAGCAGTAAAAGAAAGTTTTTTCTGCCAGCAGCACTTTCCCAAGGAAGAAGGTGCTTTCCAGTCCCAGCCCACAGAGCCCTAACACTCTCTGCCCCATTTTGAGGAGCACTCACTTTGTGGTCCTCCCTCGCTACTCAATGTGAGGCTGTTCACACCATATACAACCAATCTCACATACTCTCTTTAGCCCCTAAATCTCTGGTGGGCTGCAGTATTTTCTGTGACAGGCAGCCCTTCCTTTATCCTTCAGCATCTCCATTTCCCCACTCTCAGAAGCTACTGGGATGGTGTATGCAGTGATTAATTTCCGAACAGGACCCAGACCTGCCACATTTCTCAGCTATCATCTGGTTCCAAACAGAGGGAAGAGTGAGATGAGCAAGTCAGCATTTACTACCCTATGGCATCTCCTCACCTCTTCCAGGAAGTGGAAGCACAAGAGGAACATGGAGAGCTGAAAACGCTGAGGTTTGCTAGCAGCCTTGGGCTTCTTGCAAAAAAGACCTCAGTAGTTTTGTTCCCATCACTGACACAGTGCTCTTATGATTCTCATTCCCAGCTCCATGCCTTGATCCTGCTTTACCCAACTCCTGCCACAGCACATTACAAAAAGCAATGGAAACTGCTATGGAATGGAGGGAAGCACTGAGTCAACCTGTGTGGGAAGGAGATGAGAATAGCACTGGGCACAAGCCAGTTTCACACTTCCCATTTTCTAGCCTTGGTCGCAGACTTGCTCAGCTCCTTGGTGATGCAGAGCCAGTTTGGGGTGGTTATCAGACTAACAAGGAAATCTGAAAGCAGAAGGAGAGTAAAACAAAGCTGCAAGGACACAAAAGTTTGGGAAGGCTGGACCACTATCCTGGAGCCTGCTCATCTATCTACCCTGCCAAAAAGGCACAGCTCCATGAGAAGTTAAACGGTGTCCCTGTTGCCAGAGCGAGCTGAAAGCAAGTCAGCCAAAACTCTGCTGTCTCAGAACCTTCAAAGTGCAAACCAGGGTCTCAGGAGGTTGGCAGATGCAAAAAAAGTTCTCCAGATTCTTTTAACCTCTGTTTTTACTACTGAATACCTGACAGCTGGCAGAAGATCATGTGCGACTCCTTGTCGGTACTAGAAAGAGGAGTGGAAAAAAACACTAAAAATGAAGTAAAAATCTTTTCTACAGGAGGAAGGAGGGGAGGGCTGAGCAAGTACGTGATCTGCAGTGAATGGCAGTGCACATGCAATGAGGACAATCCTCTGATTAAGAAGCAAGACAAGCGAACAACAACTTCCTGTAATTCCTAAGGCTGGGTAATGCTTTTCAAACAGAGGGATCATTCACTGGGAAATGCAATCTGAGGCAAATTTGTACCTAGTTGGGGCAACAGTTTCAATCCCAAAATAGTTTAAAAAAGGATTATTTTAAAATGTGTTTCATGAAGTGTTGCATACAGACTTGAAAGTTAAAGAAAGCAAAACAAAAACACATTTTGGTGAGATTAACTTCTTTTTGTTTGGCCAGCTCTGGTTTATGTTGAGAATAAAAGAAGAATTTCAACTGATCTGAAATAAATTTTTTGTTTTGACTCTTTGATTCAGCTAAAGAATTAGAAAAAGTCAATTATTCCCATGGCTTTATTCCTAAAATATCACCGCTTATTGTCTAAAGCAACTTATTCTTCCCGTTCTTTCATCTCCTTCCATCTGGCCCTTTGTGACAGTGTCTGGAAATAACGAAGAACTGTTGCAGACATCCCTTTCCCCACTCTCCGCAATCATGGAATTTTTTTCTGTCTAGCTTGGAAGACTGTTGATGCTGACTCCCATGGCTGACTTGAAAAAACAAACAGAAAGACAAAGCCGCAGTTCCCTTTGGTGGCTACAATAACCCAAATAGATGCTGCTGTGGGGAAAGCATCCTCTCCTCTGAGTCACTCCAGCAAAGCAAACAGCGCTGATTTAATGAAGCAGCTCTCAGACAGGATTTTACTGGGGAAAACTCCTCTCCTCACCTGCTCTGCTCAGCCCCTTTCTGATGCTCAGCACCATCTCATCGGTCCTGTTCCTCAGAGTCGAGCAGCCTATGCCCATCTCAGTCTTGGCAGCAACCCAAGCACTTGCCTGCCCCTTTTTCCACTGCTCTGGAAGCAGTAAGGAGGTTGTGGGGACTTGCTACCAGTCCCTGGGTTAGAGGGAGAGGCGGCACTGCAAGTGACCGTGAGGCTCTCTGCACTTCCTGGAGCCCCTGCTCCTGGAAGAGAGATCACTGCCTGAACTGCCTCCAAAAACACAAGCTCTTCTCTAGCACTTCTTGAAATCAGCCCAGGATGTTTTGCTTTCTGCCCTGCGGCCTGGCCGGGCTGTGTTTTGGAGATGAAAAGCCATGAGCATGCACAGCTCCAACATCCTTATGCATTCCTGGCTTGCTGGCTTTCCTCAAAACCACTGTGGGTGTGTGCTGTGGGGCAGCCTGCCTGCCCAGCAAGAGGGCTGTGGCTCTGTCAGACAGCATGCTGTGGGAGTGTTTGGGCAGTCCTTTAAATCCTTTTTGTGTTTCAGGTAAGAATTTGGGGTTTGTTTTTTTTTGGTCAAAAGGAAATTTAACAAATCTCCATTGTTTTTCACTTGAACAACATGCCCGTGGTTCTCTCTAAGAGATTGAGGTGCTGCTCCCTAAGGCACTGCTCTTAGCTGCCCTCCCACAACACTCTTCACCACAAACACTTGCCACTGGGTGACACAGTCCTTGCAAAGCTCCCCATGAGATCACACAAGGGGCAGAAAGGCTCCTCCTGGATCATCTTCCATCCCCAAGCTGCCAGTGCCCCCTCTGCATACAGCTCCACTTACATGATACCACATAAAGGATATTACTTTTTGCCTTTCTCGTACCCATTGAAAGACTGACTTCAAAACCCTCTCACAGCAATGAACTTTCCCCTGATGTTGTCTGACTGTATTCATAACCAACTCACACCTATTTGCTCATAGACTACTTCTAAGCTTTGACTTAAAAAACACATCTCCCTCTTGACATTTCATTCCCCCATCATACCCACTATGAAGTAGGAAAATATATAGTAACAGATATCTATCTTAATAAATAATGCTCTTTTATAGAAGTAGTATGTGTTTTGACTGTTATCAATAACATTTTTAAAGAAGCAGGGGATAGAAAAATCTTCTATTGTAATGGAAACACGGGAGACTGGACAAAGTAAGGGTGAATAACTCCATTTTACAGTCAGAAGAGGGCAAATAAAAATTTCAAAACTGCATTCATTATTTTTGTTATGACGCAAGCTTAGCCAAGATGATAATCAGAAGATTATGAAGATAAGTCACGTCTGCCAAATTCCAGATTTCTTCCAGAAGGAATCCTTCATACAACAAGACGTGACACACAAGATTAGGGATGAAGAGAAGTAGAATGGATTTGCCCTTCGGTTACATCCATCCATCTAGGAATGAAGAGAATGACAGTTGCTTGCAGGAGGCAGCTTCAGCTGTGTTTGAGCGCTTTGAAAGGAACGGTTTCTTTTGTGCAGGCATTTGTAAAGCTCTTTTTTCTTCACTGGGATCACACATTCACTCTCCTCTTCTTCCCTCCAAAACTCCTCACGATCTTGCTTCCCAGAAAGATGGTGAAGCACAGAGCACCGGTTCTCTGCCTCAGGAAGGTGTCCCTGCCACTGCTCAGCATGAGACCTGGCTCTGAGCAGCCAGCAGGCTTCAACAGACGTCCCCAGCTGAAGGGAGCAGATGGCACACACTTGGTTGTCCTCTCCCAGCTGAGCTGAACATGGTGCCTTCAGGACAAAGGTGAATTCCATTCTGGGAATGCAGGAGGGATGCAGAATGTGGACTGGGAAGGGATGGAGGGATTGCATTGTTGCCTCCGCTGCTTTCTGCAATTTGGGTAAGTAATGGACTTCTGTCTCTAGGGCTGCTAATCTGCTTTAAATGCCCTCAAAGAAAGCAAACGACAGCACAAGAAGGTCTACAAACAAATCCATTTCATAATAAATTCATTTTGTTTTCATTCCATTTCTGCTGCTAGTAAAAAATTTAGGTTAAGGTAATCACTTTCTTTTCCCAGCAATCTCTGTTGGCAGCTGGCTAACGGAACAGAAAGTTAAGCTTCTGCCATTAAAATGGCTTTGTTATAAAAAATTACATTATTTCCCAACACAAATTCCTCAGTATTAAATGCCTGAGCAATGTAGAATTGTCCTTGAAGTTGTGGGTGTAGGAATTTTACATGGGAAGATAGGAAGACAAGAGGAACTTTCCTAGAAGATATATTTTATTGCACAGATTTCCACTGCTCAGAAATACAGATATTTTGAACCAGAGACACAACCTGTACATCAGAAAAGTGAGTTATATGGGCTTTTGACTCCACGCTGTAGTTTTGGCTTGGTGTCACTAATAACCAGAAATTGCACCCATTCAAAGACTCCTCAATGGCATGCATGAAGGACCTTGGTGTCAGCCCATCTCTGTGCTAGTGTTCATAACAAACCCATCAGCAATACCTGGAACTGCTCATCAAAAAGTAAAGAGTAAGACTTGAGTTCAGAGTACTACATAGAGTGAATTTAAAGCAGAAGGCTAAGATTCACCAGGTATTTCAATAATCTTCCACATCTAGGCTAATGCTAGAAAGCCATCTGAAGTTCAGTGGGTGACTGCCATTCCCTAGAGTGGCTTCAAAAGCCACAAAATGGCTGACTGAAAGCATACCCCTACTGAACACTGTGGGAAGGGAAAACTGGAGGAGCTCAGTGATTCTGGGCCCCAGTAGCCTGGCTGCTGGAGCAGGAGCATGGCCCAGAGTAATTCAGCATAGACCCACTAGGAGCAAGGTCTCAGACGTGGCTGAGGGCTTAGCAATGACCACTTGTAAAAGAGGTAATTCACATGCAATCATCCTCACCAGGAGGTACAACTGGGTAACAGCATAGTGGTGAGCCAGCAGTAAAGGTGTCAGCCCTTGTTATGGGTGGAATGACTAGCATCCAACACTGAAAAGCAGCTGGATGCTTCCCCTTACAAAACCATCTTTTCCACTGCTGAAAACTTTGCCAGCACTGAATTGCTCAGGTTGAAATTTTCCATGCCAAGTGTTTGCCTCAGGCTGACTTTTCCTTTTTCGAGTGTCAACAGAAAAAGGTCAGTGGTTTCTGAGAACAAGATTAAGTTATTTTGTGCATGTTCGAGGAATTGTTGATGCTGTTTTGCTAAAAACGCTAAATGATTCGTGGCATCACTGCAAGAGCGTGAGGCCAGCAGGGGAGTCACCTAGGTACCTCTTGCCTGAGAAAAGCTACTCATGTCTGTAGAGTCTGTGCTCAAACTCTTCTCTAGAGTCTGTTGACACTCCTGAATTTTCAGTCACTTCTAAGAATAATCCTGTACTTTACAGCTCACAGATCCTGACCACTCTGCCCAAGCAGTGGCTGAATGCAGTGACCACGCTAGCTCTGCTGTAAGACTGCTGAGTCTGAAGCAGGATTTGACAGGCAGCTGCTGCCTGGGTACAGTGAGAAGCTATGAGATGAAAAATAGGGCCACACTGCATTCTACATGCCACTTTGCAGGTCATCAGCTGTTACAGGGAGCACAGCTGATGCCAAAAGAAAATGGTAACGGAAGACAAACAGTTAAAGGGTGGAAAAATGAATCAGGAGATGTTTACATAGAAGAGGCAGGCTTAGGATGCAACTAAGATGAATGAGAAGGCAGGGCAGGTAGGACTTGAGCATGCCCTGGAGGGCCTGATCAATGGGGAACCTGGATTCTGGGACAGCGAGTCCCAGTGTATTTAGTTCCCTCACCTAGTAAGCTGCATAGTGGGATACAGCTCAGAGCCTGGATGTTCACCAGCATCAATCAGATGTGCGTCAGACCCAGCGCTGCCAGCCAGGAGAGGGAAGGGACTGTCCCACTCTGCTCACTTCACGAACTGTGTGCAGCTTTGGGTGCCATAATATAAGAACGACATAAAACTGAGAGAGCATCCAAAGGAGGGCTATAAGACGGTGAAGGGTCTGCATGGCAAGGTGTGTGAGGAGCAGCTGAGGTCCCATGTATGCTCAGTGCAGAGCAGAGGAGCTGAGGGGAGGCCTGATGGCAGCTGCAGCTCCTCACAGGGAGCGGAGGGGCAGCGCTGAGCTCTGCTGTGTGTGACAGCGACAGGGCCCGAGGGAACGGCATGGAGCTGTGTCAGGGGAGGGTAACACTGAGGGTAAGGAAAAGGTACTGCAACAGAGGGTGGTGGGGTCCTGGCAGTGAGCACAGCCCTAAGCTGCCTGAGTGCAAGGAGTATTTGGACATTTCTTGAATTTTGTGTGGTCCCATGGAGCCAAGAGCTGGACTCAATGATCCCTGTGGTTCCCATTCAACTTGGGATATTCTATGATTTTATGATACTACAGACACTCTACCTGTGACAGTGGCTGTATCTTGCCACTCACTACTGCTGCTCTTGGAAAAGAATTACAGCACTGTGTGCTTGTTAGGGTTACGGACCCCGTGGTTGCAGCCACATCTCTAGAAGAAGCATAAAGAGGTGATGACTTTGTTTGCTTGTTTTTGTCTGTGGTAAGAAGGATGTAACAACTCTTACTGTAAAGTTTGATAGCTTCTCGAGTAATTAAGCAGCAGGTGCTCTAATGGGCTGAGACAGATGATGAAGCAGAAGGCAAAATGTAATTACAGATTCCCTGCACCACAAAGGCAGACAGTACTGAGAAATGCCAAACCAAGCTTGGCCCCGCTGGTCCCAGGTCTCCTCTTTCCCAACACCCACTGCTGTGCTTGCTCCTGGAGGGTCAGAGTCCTTGGGCATAAAACACTGCCTCCAAGTGTCACTTGCTTTGATCACCCAAGCAACTGCCATCCAAGCAGCAACCATCCTTCAGCAGAAATTAATTTTTCATGGCAGCTGGAGCTGCAGCTCAGTGAATTCACACCATGGTGCTCAGCAGCATGTGATGGGGGCATCCAAAGTGAAAGAAAGGCAACGGCACAAGACAAGTGACAGGCTAGAAGCTCATGGAGGAGTGGTACCTGCACAGCAACCATTGCTTCCTAAGCAACGAAGGTTATTGTGCCAGTCCTTGGGAAACATCCCCAGAAACCTGAAAGTTTATGGTGGCAGGAGAAGCTAAGATCTCTGTACAGAAAACAGATCCCCCAAAGACAGGCTGAGGGAGCTGGGTTTGTTCAGCCTGGAGAAAAGAAGGCTGTGGGGTGATCTCATTACAGCCTTCCAGGACCTAAAGGGAGCCTACAAACAGGAGGGGAGTCAACTCTTTACAAGGGTAGATGATGGCAGGACAAGGGGAAAGGGTTTTAAGTTGAGGGAGTGAAGATTTAGGTTGGATATCAGGGGGAAGTTCTTTACAGAGAGAGTGGTGAGGTGCTGGAACAGGCTGCCCAGAGAGGTTGTGGATACCCTGTCCCTGGAGGTGTTTAAGGCCAGGCTGGATGGGGCCCTGGGCAGCCAGGCCCAGTATGAGATACGGAGGTTGTGGCCCTGCATGCAGCAGGGGGGCTGGAGCTTAGTGATCCCTGAGGTCCCTTTCAAACCAGGTCATTCCAAGATTCTACGATTTCTGATTGCCAAAGCCAACTCAGTTGGCTTAAGGACAAGTTATTTCCATGGGATTTTTGGCTTGTTTCCCTAATCTTTTTTTCTTCCTTTTTCTTTTTTTTCCTCTCTGTTTTCCTCAAATAACAAGAAGCCAGATGTCAGAAAGCTTTGTTAGGCACCTCTAATCAAAGGAAGTATCTGAGATGTGGCTTGCAACTTTATCAATGCTTTCAGCCACTGGGTTTCCCCATGTACTGATCAACAGCTTGGCTGATCACCTCAGGTTGGCCTCCCAGGGGCCACGTTATAGATTACTGACATTCTTCTATTTCCCTCTCCTATCCCCCCCACGTGCTTCCCTCCAATTTCCCTTCTTGAAGAGAAACTCATCAGAACTGCTCTGGTTCTTTGACCAGGGCTGACTTTCCCCCCAAACAGCCTAGCATTCAGTGATGCTCAAAACACACACAAATATGGAAGGGAAGAAAAGTCTTCAGCCTCATAGGAAACCCAGCCCACAGCACCTGTGTGACATAGCCTGAAAATATCCTATTATCCTGGTAATATCCTGGGGCACTAAGCTCCACAAGAGGATGTCAGCAGCCAGGTTCCCCCTTCACACCAGTGATAGAGAAATGGCAGAGTTGATGTTCCTCTATTGTTTGTGGAACTGTACAGACATCTCGTTCGTGCAGGCTGAAACCTGGTGTTCTGCACGCTTTATGTCAAAAACACGTCAAAGGCAGGGGGAGAACACTGAGTCTGGATGTATTTTAAGTTAAACAAGCACAAAATATTTGGTGAGTTTCCCTTGCTTTACTGCAGTGTAAACAATTTTGGTATGCGACAGAAAGTTTCCCATTTAATGAGCATAACTGAGAAAAAAGGCCACACAATTTTTGCTATTTCAGCTAAGAACAGGAGAGCCTCAGCTTGCTCTGCACTGTTAGCAAAGTCCATGCACAAGGTCAGGTGGCCTTGCACAGCCAGGGCTGCAGCACAGACATGAGAGATGTCCTAGCAAGACTGCACGCTGTGCAGCATCCAGGGAAGACAAATGGATTTTTGCCATTACTTCCAAAAGGAAAAATGAACTCCCAGGGACGTACAACCGAAGCAGACTAAGGGCTTCAGAAGGCAGACTCTGGCAAATCCAAGTGGAAGACGTTAGCTTTCACAGCTGTCTGCGGCCTTGGCTGTCCACCTTGCCGACCTGCAAGAATTTACTGCTCCTCTAATAAAGTCAGCAGAAGAAAAACATACTCGTGCCTCAGCTGCTACAGCTCACAGCCCAGTGTACTAGCCTGAGCTGCTGATGATCATGGGTTCTCAGCAAGATCACAGGCTTGCAGCCACGTATCCAAAGAGGTAAAGAACAGACATGAATAGAACAAAATGTCTCCCTAGCTGCGAGCAGCTTAGAAGAGACTTGGAACAAAATGGGTACATGAAAGGGCTAAAGGGCTAATGAAAAATGCTTCTTCTAAAGAAATCACTGCTGTGCCTCGATTTCGAGTCCTTTGCTGTGTGAAAGCCTGGTTCAGCTACCTACTGCTTGTACCAGGGGAAGGGAGCTGTTCGTAAAAACAGGTTTGCAGGAGTTGCCACATTCCCAGAAGTCCAGACTCCCTGTAAGAGAAAGGATCCCCTTCCTTTGCCTAAAGTAACCAGACCCTCTTCTCCTGTGCAGAGGAGAGATTTCAGTGGTAAAATGGTATGCATAGAAAGAAGATAGGAAACTCAGAAGGGACAAAAGCTTTTCTTTTTCAACATAGATTTTAGAAAACCCAGGAAATCTACACACCCAGAGCATTTATTAAAACGTGCTCCTAGAGCTGGCTTTGACTCAAGCACACCAGGAAATCCATGGCAGCCTTTTGAACACTGAGAACAAATTGCTTAAGTAGACCTCATCACGTATGTGTGGACACTATTCTCATGCACTTGATACTGCACTGGATGTGCTTAACAAAGTTATACTAGATGCTACTTGTACAAATGTACAGGCTGTAGGAAACAAATACAACACAATCTGTTTTCCCTCACGTGATTTCGTAAGTATCACTGATGTTATAATAACGTATTAAACCACGATAAACATGTGGATATACTGCAGGACATCTTGAGGGTGTTGCAATTATGGGAAGTCTAATGTTGTGCAATGAAACATTTGGTAACACAACTCTGCCTTTCAGTTTTTGAGTAGAATCTCTTGATTGGTTTTCTGAATAAAACTTTTTGGATCTTCAACAATTTGGGCTAGCTTAGTGTGAAATAAAAATGGAAAACAAACAAACCACCCCTACCCAAAGGAGGGCAAACAGCTCCTCGTTGCAGGTCTCACAGCTCTCCTAGGATAAAAGCTGCCATACCTCCCAGTCTTTCCTTTCCAAGTGCCCAGACAGTGTGAAGGTGTAGAGATTTTGAAGTGTACCCAGCATGCTGACAGCTTTTAACATACCAGCTCTAAAAAGTCATCCCACTGAGCTGAAGGATGGCATGCACGTACACCTTTAGCCTATGGCAATAGCAAAGTAAGGTAAATAATTGTAGCCTGCAATGAACAATTTGCTAGAATTCACAGCACCTTAACATCTTTATGACAGCCTCTGCCAATCTAGCTGCTGACTGCACATCCTTCCTTTTCTTCTGAGTGCTCCAGTACTTGTAAGATGTGAGTCATTTCAATAACCTAGAAGAAAACAGCCCTGACCAAAAAGGGCCAAGTATCTTACAGAGAACACATGTGGGTATCGCATCTGTGCTGATCTGCAATAGCTTTTCTCTCTTGGAGACTTGACACTAATTCTCACTTACCACAGGAACTGCCAAATTCTTACCAATAGCAAGCATTGCTTGCTCTTGCACTTAACTCCATGAAACACACACAGATTAGTTTCAGCCTCTGGGAAGGGACTGCAATATGAGAAGCCCTTCACATCACAGCCAGCAGCATCAAGCTCAGGGTGCAGCGACAGACTCAAATGAAGTCTATAAAAGGGACACTGTTTCTAGCTGCTTGCATCTCCCCTCTAAGAGCAAACGCTCACTCTACAGCAAGAACAGCTAAAAGGTGGTGAAGCAGCACCCGGCATGTCATTGCTTACTGCTTCCTCTCCCACGTAAAGCCAAATTTACTCTGTCAATTCACACTTCGCAACCTGCCCAGCCATTCCTGCTGCATGATGGCAATTCCAGCCAAATGAAAGAGCAAGCATCTATGATCACTAAGCACCTCAGCTGCCCCAAGTTTAACCCTCCACGATATGCAAATCTAAGCCCTCTGTGACAGCCCACACTAATGACTTTCAGGAGCCTCATATCCTCCAAAGCACCAGGATGTCAGCACAGCTCTACCATAGGGACCCTGCTCCTTCAGCTGAATCAATGTCCCATTAAATCTTGTAATTTCTTCCCCTCCTCATAACACACTAAGCAACAGCCCATGAGACATACTTACTTCTACATGGTCCATGCATGGAATTTACTGCATTTCTTCATATCACCTGAGTTTTGTACCTTTGTCTCGGCCAAGACATTGTCATTTCCCCCTTCTTCCTTCCTTGTTGGAAGCCATGCAGCTGCAGAGGGATCAGCCTAAATTACCACTGGGATAGCTGCTGGCAGTACACAGTGTGCCTAAATTTTAACAGCTAAATCTCATAAAAAATAATGAAGCAAACACAGGCACTTCTCCCCAAGATGTTCTACTGCTTTCAGCAAACACTTAGGAACACATAATGCTGCAGAATGGGACTGATGCAGGAAGGAACAAACTTGTGACTTCTGGTGCTTACTGTGTGAACACCCACTGCCTAAATTAGAAGCCCTAGTTGTTAAAGCCAAGACAGTTGTACACACATTCCTTAAATCCCAATGCAGAGCACTGACTGTAAAAGAAGATAAGTAGGATGGATAGTGTTGGGGTGGGTGGAGGGTCATAGCCCCATAGCCCTGCACTGTCCAGAAACCTAAGTACAGCCCTGATCCAGAGCCACCACTTCTCACAAAAAGACACAGTTTTTGTGTGAGGGGACATAATCAGGACAGCAGTTTGCTAAGGATGAGTCAACACTCTGCGTTTCAAAGGGAAGGATCAGCCAGCAAAGAGGCCTCTCTCCTGAGGGTAGCAGGGGATGGGCCAGAGCAGAAAGCACCTCCTTGTCTTCCTCCTCTCATACAGCCTTCAAGCCTCGCACTGTGACTCATCTGCCACAACCCAGGTGAGCTCAGCCCTGCGATGGGGTGGGAAGGAGAGATGGGACATCCACTGGATGCAGGGATCAGACAGAACCTGAGAGGAGAGCACCCATATCCTGCCTTAAGTCTCAGCTTTGTGTCCTGAGATAGTCTCCAGCCATGGCTGCAGAGGCGGTCCTGCCCTTTCCCCTCCCTGAGCTCAGCCTGTGAAGGGACAATGAATGAAAAGCTGAGAGATTATCCCTCCCTGCATCAGCTTGAGGTTTTTTGTTGGTGGTGGTGGTTTTTTTGGAGCATGTTTCAGTTTTCAGTTGCCTGGTGGCACAGAAGCCAGAATAGAGGAGGTGGAGGAGGGAGCCGTAGCCACAGCATAGGAGCTGCTCACCTTTATCCACAGCACCCCCTGTAAAACCCCTCTTTCAAGATGTACATCACAAGAATGTTTGGCTCTGAGTTTAAAAACCACAGCCCTGGGGTACATAGGAGTTGTAGCCCTTTGCTTTGATTACAAAATGGGCTTTGAGCTGGAGGCAGAACATAGAATGAAAACGTTACCTAAGACAAGCAAACTATCTCCTCTCACCTCTCATCAGCTACCAAAATCAAAGAAAGTTCCAATCAGTTTGCCCACAGAAAAAGTGCATGAGCTCTCTTTGAATGCCTCACAGAAAGGTTCCTGCAAGCCATGGAAGCACAAACTTTCACCCTTGTGTACTCAGCCTTCCTGAGGTGTGACTAGAAAGGACTCAAGAACAAGAAATGCACAGAACTTTCTACTTTCTTTCAGAGAAGAGAAGGACCTCAAACATCCATATTTAAAGATATTTAAAGTTGGAGCATTAAAAAAAAACATATCCGAATCTTTAATTACACACTTAAAGTACCAGAGTGTCCCAAGGCCCAGGTCAAGATGCAGCCCAGTTCATGGCAAGCCCAGTACAAGCACATCTCGGAACAGAACCCATGCCCTTGGGACAGCAAGCAAGCAAGCTTCGTTCTTGGAAGAAATTCCTGTATTGTTAGCTGCCTAGAAAATCATTTTCTGAGAAGGGTGGAGCAAACAGCAAGAAAGCTGGCTGTCTCCACCTCTGAATGTAGCCAGCTTGGGTCAGAATTGCTGGTAACAGCTTGAGATTTCTAAATCAGGGCAGACAGCTTGCTTGCTGCACCCCTCAGTCCCAGGACCAATGCCCACACGTGAACCAAACCAAGTTACACCCATAAACAGACACACCCTCCAGCACCAGGGAGAGTAGTTCCTCCCATCAATGCTTATCTAGCTCTAAGAAACGGGGCACTAAGCAGAGAAACAAGAACACGCTCACATCCATGTGGGACTTTATAGTGCTCTGTTTGCTTGCATGGAGACACTGATGCCAGTAATGCAGCCTTTTACAGCTCTCAGGTCCCAGAGCAGTAAACTAAAGCTGATCTGCTGAGGTATGTGAGTGCAAGCATGCAATGACCCAGCCTCCCCTTGCTGCTGGGCCTACGCCTCACCTGTCAGCAGCTACTGTGGTCATCCCAACTTGCTTAGGTTAACAAGCATGAACCTAACTAAAGGTGTGCTGCTGGATTTGTTGTTGCTCTTCGTACAATTTGCATTGCCCATGGCTGTACAGATGTGGAGATGCCCTGTTACCACAGGGCAGGAGCAAGGCAGCATGAAAGGGCTGGGAAAGGGGTGCAGGCAGACCCAGGGAACCATCTTCTGCAGTCAGTCCTCTTTAATATCTTTATTAATGATCTGAACAAGGAGACTAAGGACCCTCAGCAGATGCTCTGGAAGAGCATAGCTAGGAGGAGCAAACAGGTAATGATCCACCTGTACTCAGCACTGGTGATGCAACACCTCAAGGACTATGTTCAGATCTGGACCCCTCACTGCCAGAAAGATGGTGCATGTCAAGAGGAGGGCAACAGAGCTGGTTATGAGTCTGCAGCACAGGTTTTATGAGGAACAGCTAAGAGAACTGGGATTGTTTAGTCTGAAGAAGAGGAGGCCCAGGGAAAACGTTATTGCTGTCTGCAACTCTCTGAAAGGTGGTGGTGGCAGGGTGGGGCTCAGCCTCTTCTCTCAAGTAACACTGATAAGGCAAGAGGGAATGGCCTCAGGTTGTGCCAGGGAGGTTCAGCTTGGGTACTGGGAAAAACGTCTTCTCAAGAAGAGTGGTGAGGCAGTGGAATGGGCTGCCCAGGTAGGAGGTGGAGTCACTGCAGAAACGTGCAGGTGTGGCACTGAGGGAGACGGCTTAGTGGGCATATTGTGGTTGGAATACATGATCATAGAGGTCTTTTCCAACCTTAATGATCCTATGGTTCTATCTATGATCCTGCACAGGGGGACTATTCAGCTTTCCAAAAGCAATCTTCACTGCAGACCACACTTTTACTGATGGGGCATATACACATGGTACAGAAGATCTCTTCTGTCACCACCCACAGATCAAAACTAGACAATTAGAAGCTAGAAATGAGGTGCAGCAGCATGAGGATAATTAACCACTGCAAAAACATGCCAAACGCAGTGGCATTTTCCATTTGTGGTAATTACTTAATCAAGACTAGATGTATTACAGGACATGCATTAGAGACCAGAGCAAAGGGAATTAATCACAAAACTGGATATATGGGCTGCATTAGGCAAGAGGACAGAAGATGCAAAGCATAATAGCTCCTTATGGCCTTATCATCTACTAATCAATGGGGAAAAATTGCTCCTTTTAGCATCAGTAGATTTGGTAGACAGCCATATTTTTTAGTGACAAGATAGGCTGTTGTTTACACAAAATACAGACAATACTAAGTTGAGTTTCATCCCGACCTATAATCTGGAATTCTCAAAGCTCTTTATCCTCACCATGTCAGTAAGTTTGACAGCTCACTGGCTGATAAACTGTCATTATTATTCCCTGTTCATCCAGCCTGAAACTTGTCAGAGTAGCTGATCATCCACTCCCATGGCAAACTGCACTCGCCTTACCTGCAACTTTGGGCATCTGCTTCTCAGCCTCACTGTTTCGTGAACAGATGCTCATAGGAGAGCCTCGAGAAGAGACCCAGCTGCCCAGCTGCTGCCTGCTGCCAGTGCTCATCCCCAGTGCAAAAACTCTCATAGCCTCCCGAGAAAAAGAGATAACATACTGATTAAGATCAAGGTCAGCAGTTAATATTAAAAGAACTAGGAAACATATTTCTCTGTTTCTTTTTAACAAACACCTTCATATATGACAAAGAAAAAAAAAAGTGATTTCCATTAGTTGCCACGACAACCAAAGGAAATCGCTAACCCATCTCCTCTCTCTCATCAGCGTCTGACAGACCAGTCAGGGGCAGCAGGCAAGCATGCCCTGTGCCAGAGCCCAGGCTCATCCACACCCTGTGGCTACAGGGAGCTCTGCCTACCCTGCCAAAGGCTCATCATTACTGCCTGTCAATGAACTACTTGTTGACAGTTCTGCTCCAAACACTGTCTCCATCTTCCTGGCTATCGCTACTGTTGTTGATAAGGGTAATAATGCTCTGCAATGCCAGCTGCATCTTCCAACTGAGAGCTTTAAACTTTTCTTAAGAGGAATGCATTCGGCTTCATAAACCTTTCTGTGAGGCACAGCACAGCTGTTACTCCTATTTTACAGATGTGAACACTGCAGCTCAGAAGAATTAGATGCCTTGCCCAAAGCCTGCATATAAATCATGGTGTGATGGTAGGAGCAAGAACAAACAGACCTGGAGAGAGCTGTTTGCATTCTCCTGATGCCATAGGCTCTGAACCACATCTGCTCAGAAACCCCTTTAACCCCACCAACCTTCTACAGCAAAATAAGCACTGATCTGGGAAAAAAGCAAACAGTTTTGTATGTTTAATGCTAGTGTACCACTGACCTTGTGGCTACAGCCAGGACATCCTAACTCACCCCAGCACCTGGATGTAGGCAGCTGCACTGCAGAGCAGCTTGGCAGTGATTTGTGAGGACACATTCATGCCCAGCTGTTCTCTCATTCCCTCAGCTTTCCCATGCACCAAGTCAGAAGCAGCCCAGGCACTGCAGTGACACCATACGGTTTAGGGCTACATACATACTACTGCCAGACTCAGCATTCACCCATGAAAATCAGAAATCCACAAAGAACCTGCATCAATTGCAAATTTCGCTCTGCTCTCCCATCCCAGGCCTAGGTTGCTGGAGTTATTGGCAAGTTACCCTACAAAAGAGTTGGTTCTCTGCATGTACGTACATGCATACACATGCATCAGGTAACAAACCACGTCCTGTGCTCCCCAATGAAGCACACGTAGGCTCAGTTTCCTCCACAACACAATTTTGCAGCAATGAAAAGTCAAAGAGCGAAGGTTAAACCACAAAGTGCAAAGAGGAGCTACAAGAAGCTGTTCTCCAAGGTGTTTCCTACAAATTCATCTCTAGAGGCCGATTGTGTTCAATGACTAAGAAGGTACAAACTCCACTCAAAGGGAGCTCATGAAACGCCTCTCATGTCCACAGTGAAAGGTGATCTCACACTGGAGCTTTTCCCTTGGAAAGGGCAGTGAAAGTTTCTTTCTACTCTACCAGTCTTTATTTTTACAAAACAGAAAGGAACACAGTACCTCGAAGGAACCTGATATCTTCTGCTAAACACGGCTGAAACTGGCAGTTGTGTTTAGAAGTTATTTGAGGAGTTTCAAAGGCGCCAGTACACAGAGAATAAAATCACATAAAGCTCTGTTTCTTCAGGCAGCCAGGGAAGAATGTTCTGCTTTGACAGGAGGAAGGGAGCTAGATGAAGAAAAGAGGTGGGCCCAGCACAGAGCAGAGGGGCCCCATCAACCTGCAATCTATGTGCAACCGCACAGGGGAGGCACTGATTATCACTGAGCACAGGGAACAATTCCTAATTGCTGGGACAGAACAACAAGATTAATGGTCTGCTTGTTCATGGAAAAAGAGCATCGAGATAAACTTACTGACTTTGAGATACTCCAGAGCACGGTATCATTTTTCACAGAACAGGAAGGGGACATTACATAGCTGGGATGTGTAAGACTGGATCTGCAAGACACTAATGGCTTTGGGTTGTACAAGCAGCAACTAATCCCTGGTCAGACAGCAATACTATGTGGAAGAATCAGTCTGTTCTAAAAATGCTATGAAGGATCCCAAAAAAAACACCTCTGAAAGCACTAGCTGCTCCAGCTTGGACGGCAGGGAATAACATCTGCAAGCATGTGTGCAAGGCTTTAATTGTGGGCGGGGCATAAATCAGATAATTTAAAACAAACAACAACAAAAAAAATAGTACTCCTTCCTCATCCTACTCACTGTCATATCATCCTCTAGTGCATTCTGTCCCTGGCCCTGGGGACAGCAGAATGGATCTCCATCAGAAATTGTGCCTCAGTTACCACAGTGGTGCCAGAGAAGGGGTATCGACTGAGGAAGATGAGGTGGACAGCACTCAGTGTTTGTTACCTGGGGGCTGGAACAGCCCAGAACTTTTGCCTGACACAGAGTGAGCGTGCCATCCTCAGCTGAGAACACAAGGGCTTTTCTGCCAAATTCAAGCCTCAGCCTCAGATGTGAGCGTTTGGTTTCCTGCCACCTCAATCTTCCAGCCTCCTGGGTTTGAATGATTGTGCTGCACAGTGGAGCTGGGTCACAACCTTTTCCGGTTATCCCTGAGGAATTTTACTCACCCAGACAACTAAACGGTCCAGACATAATAAAAATCCCCTGGGGCACTCTCTTCTTCCTGCATATAGGAAACGAGACAGTAATTCCAATCCCTCGTATGTCAGCTTCCTCAAACATAAACATGAAAAAGTGGCCAAAACACAAGAGGAAAAGAAAGTCCCTGAGCAGCAAAGAGTACATATGTGAAACATTACATCATGCAGAAGGAAAGAAAGCTCTTGGCTCCAGGCTACGATTACCAGTGCTGAAATGGCAGGGGCTGCTCCAGCACACAGGGGCCCCACAGGCACTGTGCTAGAGATCAATTCCTTGTTGGAAAACAGCAACAGGCTCCAGAATCAAACCTGGCCCTATGGCTCTGAGGCTGTGGGCTTCTTAGACAGGATGTGCCTCGAGCAGAAGCTGACAGCTTTGCTGGCCCATCCTGTCACTCCACTCCTGCTCACCTCTCATCCAAGGCTTGAACTCCCTCTTCTCTTCCTATGGTCTGATTTTTGGGTGGTCCTATGTAGAGCTAAGGGTTAGACTCAATCATCATGGATCACTTCCAACTTAGGATATTCTATGATATTTCCCTTCCCAATCTGGAAAGGCTTGAGGACAGTACCAGGCTCGTGTCTCGGTTCCACCACTGGTACTGCTGCAGCAAGTCCTTTTACTACCTCCCTAGGTCTCCTCACAGATAAAGAAACAAAGAAGTTGTCTCTGGCTGTAGGTAACTTCTGAAGCTATCATTATTTCTTGCAATCTTTCAGTGTGAGGAAAAACCGATTAAGAAATAAGGAGGGAAAGCTCTGCCAGCATCCATTCTCCTGAAGCCTCTTGATCTTGTTTATGTCCATCACATAGTATGACAATATTAAGAGAAAGCAGGAATAGTTTCATCTCTGGGACAGCAGCTAGCAGAACACAGCCATGAGAACCTCCACACAGGGTTGCCCTGCGACAGCCATACAGAGATGAGCTCCAGCAAGTCTTTCTGTCTCCTGGTTCGTATGTTATTTTCCTCAAAAGCACAGGGAAATCAGTACCCTCTCCCAGTAGGACTAACAGCCTTCAAGCAGCAGTTAGTTTCTTCTGCCAAAACGTGTACTTACCTGTCAAACAGTGGAAACATGATCTACCTACAGCTGAGCTAAGAAGATACCAAATCCCTACCTACTCAGTCATCCACACCAAACCTCTCGTTCCTTCCAAGCCTGTTCACCCAAAAGGAGCCTCCAGATTTTTTTTGAGATTATGTTCCCCGTGATGCACTTCACAAGGGGTGCTGTCTCAAGGAATCCCACACATGCACACTGGAGCACAAAGCTTGCTTTCCTTCATTGTCATGGGAAACCTGGATCTAAGGGCACTGCCCCAAGCAACTGTAGAGACACTGTTAAAATGGAGAGGTACGGTGTAATAAATGAGATCTCAGGTTAGAGCAGACAATAAGATTTCATAGATAATTCTGGGTGGCCAGTTTACATGGCAGAGAACAGATGTAATCTTAGGTAACTGCCGACTGGTGTCTTCAGCCCAGTGTGTACTGGAACAAAAGGAACTGCTCACCAAACTGGAGCACATTTCAAAGCAAGCAGAAAGAAAATGCTATGCAGTCACTGCTCATGCAGCATTTATCTGTGCTTAAACACAGCACTGAAGCCTCCAGGGCTGTTCATTTGCCATTTGTTTCTTTAGAACTATAATGCCTAGAAGTTGCAATCAGAGCCCCATAGAGCATGAGCAAAAAAGCTCCTGCTCTAACCAGTTCATACCTAACCTAATACACCAACTGTGGCAAAATCTGCAGCCTCTGGGAAAGCTGATGTATATATCCTAGCGTCTGCCATGCAGAGCTGGCTCTGGAAGGTGCTTCAGAGCATAACAGCATTCCAGTCTTTTCTGCTGCTAAGCTTGGAGACAATGATTTGAGGGATTAATCTCTCCAGAGAGGTGCTGGTTATTCACGGTGTAGCTCAGACATGCCAGTGCAGCAGAAGCTGACACCTCTGTGAAGGCAGATGCTGCAACCCAGCTATATGAGGCACTTCTGAGAACCCATCTCATTTAGCTTACAGGATGTGTGAGCTAAAGCAGCCTAGTTAACGTGAGTCTCGTGAGCCTGAAGGACTCATCTGGCTGAGGTTTGTCATAAACTCTCTTCTGCACAAAGAGAAACATTCCTCAGCTCATGTAATACCACACAAGAAAGATCAAAGGTGCCCCCATGCCACCTGATGGGCACGCAGCTGTACCAATAACAGCAGCTGGAGAATGCAACAGGCAAGAGAAGCCTTTCAGCCAGCCCTATGTTAATTACCAGCAAGGAATTTGCACCCTGGCAGATAAAGTCATTCACTCAACCACAGTGAATCTGCAGAAAGCAGCTCAGGCCCAATGGCAAACCACAGCTCTATCTGCAGAGCAGCATCAGGGTGTCACATGCACCTGGGCACTGCACATCACTTCTGTGTCACAGCTTACATCACACACACTGCTGCTCAGAGCTTATGGTCCCTGTAGAAAGAAACATGGGGCACCTGGCCAGGGAGTTCAACACAAGGTGTCCTAAATGAACTATGTGCTTTATCTGCCAGCACCCAAACTCGCAAATCATCCACGGCACACTCATTAAAAACCTTAGAAGCAGGTTGAGTTACCTGTGTGCTGGCATCGCAGCATCCTTTCTTTCCACTGCCCTGGACAAAACTATCACAGAGGCTTTACCAATAAATTCCAGAGGGAAACAGATATTTCTTAAAACAATAGCTTGAGGTCCAAATTACAGCTTTGTCCTAGAGCTATGCAACTACACCAGGATCTTGGCTGTAATTCATTAAGCGTAATTTATTAAGACAGCAGTTTTTCGTTTCCATCAGTGCAAGAACGTGGGAAAAGCGTAATGAAAGCAAGCTGTTGGTGCTGGCCAAGCCCTGCAAGCAGCCCAATGGGAGGAAGCACACCCAGCTTTATGGAGACCAGCTGAACAACCAGCCTCATCTCCAGGGCACAGAGGCTCTCTGCTGGAAGAGTGGCACAGGACCCTGGAGGGTGGGGAGTGTGGTTGTCATTATGTACAGGAGTCAAGCTGGATGAAGAGGAAGAGCTCAGGTGAGCTACGCAAACAGAACTTGGCTGGAAACTTGGTCTTTTCTGCCCCTAACACCTCTTTTCAGCTTTTTGTGTGGAAAGATTATACTGAGGGAAAAGGAGGTGGGGTGAAAAAATTAATCCCAGGGTTACAACAGATGTGCAGTGTTTGCAGCGCGCACTATTAGAAAAGGTTATAAATCTGGTCCCAAATGCTTGTCATCACTGTGCTGCCTGAGGGTTGTAACCCCTCAGATCTGTCAGTAGATCTTCTCATGACAAGAGATCCTCTAGACCACCTCCTCCAGTCATTTCTGGCCAGAATGAGCTAAATCAACTCACACTGTTTACAGAATGCTTTCCAAAGGCAGCCTCGTTTGGCCAGAAATGGGTTAAGGATAGGCCAGGGGAGTAGCTACAGGTCTCAGGGATTAATCTGAATGAATAGCAAACTGGCAAGCATCCACCCACAGCTTGCACCAATATACTTGTGCTGGCATAAATCTCATCATTAACATTCAAAATTCACGCTGAAAAGCAAGTATCCTGATGGGACGTATGACGACACTGGTGTAAGCGTGGTGTTCCCACACACCAACCTACAGATCTCACGGACACAGTTCAACAGTGAGCAGACTCCTTTCCAGCACTAACTTGGTAACTGCTCCAGCAGGAAACGCCTGATCGATTGCGTTACAGCCCTACCGATTCACCTGCAATGCATTCATCAGACATTCTGAGCCTCTGCCTTTTCCTCTGTTGTGATGGATGATTCCCCCAGATCACTGTCTGCTCACTAAAGACCCAGCTGAGAACACAACTGCCTCACATCCACAGGACCCCACTGATACCAGCAAATGGCCTCCCCTGACAGTCTGACCCAGGAAGAGAGACACAACACATTGCCTGGGGCTAGTGGCTGGCCTCTGGCCGAGGCACACAGTTCACCATCTATTGCTCTTGTGACTATTACTGAACTGGGCCAAGAAAAGCTCCCACATTTTGGCATGTCTCAGATTTTCCAGTCTGCACAAAGTCATGCCAAGAACATCGACTGAAGCAATTTCTTTCTTTCTTTCAAGACTTGAATTATGCACCTAACATTGTAGAAATGAGCCCTGGAACAAAAGCCAGTAATGTTCAGATATGGTTATGCCTACAAATGGATTAGAAGCTCAAGGCTCAGTGTTAATATTCTGAATGTACTGAAAGGCGCTAAGTGCAGATTGCAGCAGAAACAGAAGAAATAGAGCCATCACTTCCAAAAATCTAGGAGAGGGGAAACATGAAACATGAATCTTGCTAAATGCCAGGGACACAGGGGTGTGATGAAGAATATCTAGAGGGGGCTAACAGCCAAGGGTGCCTCTAACTGCGAGCAGCCCACCTTGAAGCACAGCCCACTTTCCCCAGACAACAAGAAGGTCCCAGTATCCCAGGTGGTGGTTCCTGCAAGCCAGCAGGTGCTCACCACCCAGCAGCAAGGGATCTAAGAACCCCAGCAGAAAAGTTGTTTGAGGCATCAGTTCTCCTCTCTGAAGTTTTTCTGAACTTGGACTGGAATTGAACCAAAACATTCACGGTTTTGACACACGGATCATCATCTCTGAGAGCAGCCAAGTCACTTTGTCTCTGAATGGTCAGGCATTGGAATGGCCTGCCCAGGGAGGTGGTGGAGTCACTGTCTCTGGCAGTGTTCAAGAGGCGTCTGGATGAGGAGCTACGAGATATGGTTTAGTGGCTTGTGGTAGCAAGGGTAATGGGAGAACAGTTGGACTAGATGATCTTGTAGGTCTTTTCCAACCTTGTGATTCTATGATTAATGTATCAGCTCAGGCACCAATCAGCCTTTACAACCCAGTTTTGAGCACAACAGCTCACATTTGTCTTACTCTCGGTTTATAAATGAGGACACTGAAGCTTGGAAATGTTAGCATGATTACACTTGGGCCACCTTCTAGATTCTCAAAACTGGAGTACAGTAGTAGATGAAAAACAGCTGAAATTTCAACTGAGTCAACACAACACTGGTGAAATCAGGAACTAGAAGCCAGATACATCCTTGCCACATTTCTGCAAATCACTGACTCCAACACACTTCACTCAGAGCCCTGTCACTGCTCCGCAGCTGTAGATGTCCCTGTTCATTGCAGGAGAGTTGGACTAGACTCCCTTTAAGGATCTCCTCCAATTCAAATGATTCTGTGACCTTATGGATGCACTACTGACACTTCCTTTCTTCAGGTTTCACTCTACACTGACCACAACTTGTTTATGGTAAAACTGTTCTGGCTTTTTCAGGACAGCACACAAACACTGACTACATTAGTATGCCATGTCTCCAGCAGAAAGTCCCTTACAATATGACAAGGTACGTGCAGCTGAAACACCAGCCCACCCTACCGCTTGGTCCCTCAGTTTCTTCAAGGGCTGCAATGGGAGTCGAACGGGGCTAGCGCTCGTGGGGAGTTCAGTGGGCGCTCCCCATCCCTGCCACGAGGCGGGCAGAGCGGCACGGGGCTGGGAAGCAGAGAAAGGCAACTCTCTGTAGGAAACCAGAAGTGTTTATACATTTTTGTGCGGAGCCAAGCTGCGATGCTGGAGGGCGGGGCCGGCCATCTGGGAGAAATATGTAGGGAGAAAAAATGCGCGCGGGAAGCCGCCCCAGCCCGTCCCCCCCGCCGGGACAGCTTCGCCGAGCAGAGCACGCCCGGCCGCCCCCCCAGCCCAGCTTGTGTTCATTTGCTCCAAATCACTTCCACATTTCCCTGCCACAATTATCGAATATTTTGTTCCTGACCTCACTTTTACGGAGCCTGCAGCGCCGGGAATTCAGGCACCGTTTATTTTCTGTCAACAGACCTTTGGGTTTACGAGTTTGGGGGCTAATGGCTTTCGCTGCCTGAAAAAGGTCATTGCAGTAAGCGAGGGGAAGAAGAAAAAAAAAAAAAAAAAAAAGAATAAAGAAAGAAAGAGAAAGAAGGAAAGGGAGACGGAGCGGCAAGGGGCTCCCAGCCCGTGCCCGGCGCTCTCAGCCCGCAGCCCCCGTCCCGCCGGCCGTCCCCTCCTCCAGCCCCGACCCCGCCGCCATCCGGCCCCGGAGAGGCCCGGCGGAGCCCCCCGCCCCGGCCCCCGCCTACCTCCGCTCGCAGCCGGGCGACGGCCAGCAGGGCACAGAGCAGCGGGAGAGTTTTCCAGATCTGCAAGAGAGGAGCGGGGAGGGCTGGCGGTGAGCGTGGGTCGGAAGGGGACACCGCCGCCACCGCCAAACTTCCCGCCGGCCGGCCGGCCCCTCACCATGCTGCGGGCTGGCGGCACCGGCCGGGCACGAGGAGTCGCGGAGGCGCCTTCTCCGGCTCGTTCAGCAAGGGAAGGGGAAGTCTCCCCCTCGCCCCGACCCGCCAGCCCGCGGCTCCACCCCCGGCCCGACCCCCGCCCCTACCCCCGCCCCGGCCCGGCCCCTCCTCGGCCCGCCCGCTGCCACCGTGCCGCGGGGCGGGGCGGGGTGGGATGGCGGCCCCCTGTAGGGGAAAGTGGGCTTCGTCCCAAAGCAGAGTGCGTGGTCCGACCTCGGGCGGGCCGGCGCGTAGCTGTAGGCTGTTATGCAGGGACGCGGGGAGGTCTGCAGTCGTTATGTGAGCCCGTGTCCACACAGCATTAGCGGAGGGAACAGCGGTGTGCCTAGCGCCGTGGGCTGGGCTGTCCCACCTGGAACGGCTGTCAGTGGTCCTCTGCATGTAAATACCTGTGATCCTCTTTATATCTTTAGCTTGGAGTTTCCAGCCCAGGGGCTGTAACGCAAGACCTGGCAGCACAGACTGGCTGTCCAAAGGGGAAGAGCCTGGTGCAGAAACAAAGTGCGAATCATGGAATCACTCAGGTTGGAAAAGACCTTAAACATCATCGAGTCCAATGAATTCATTAGTTCAAATCAAAAGTCTTAATGTCCAAGGAGCATCTGATATATAAACACTCATTTAACCCCTAAACAGGCCAGTCTTGGGATACAAAGAAGATGGGCTGTTGGAGTCAAGCTCTGGAAAAGTTATCCTGGATGAGGCTAGCTTTGTGCTCTCTTGCTGTGCTCACTCAAGCCTGGCGGTCTTGCTCTGTTTTGATTTTAGGAGTACACTTTCATAAAGCATCCTCCCCAGCATGTTCTGCTTCTGTCTGAGGGTGGCACTGGCCTGTAAATCCAGCTGAGAGATCTTCACTATTCCACTGCTGATGCTGAGCACTGTGGTTCTCAGTGTCTTTTTTTTTTTTTTTTCCTTTAAACTCACCTTTGTTTTGGAATCAGTTGATTCCCTGGACCTACTGCAGGCAGAGGTACATCAGAATTCAGCCATTCTCACAAGTAGCATTAGATCAGGCTTACTCACATATCTGATAAACTGTTCGCTTTCATTCCAAACTTGCTTTTAACATTTTAAAATGTAAACTGCAAAGGAACAATGTGTACTAGCTAAGCAATAAGAATTCTTCAGGAATCACTGCTCTTTCATGATGGACCCCCAAGAAGGGGTTTGAACCAGAAGCACTAGAATAAGAGGTTAAAATGCATTCACAGTTCTGGTTTTGAACTGTGGTCATACTGAAGATGATGATTCATCATTGCTGGCTATACAACTAAAGTTGTACTATAAAACGCTTCTAGTGAAAAGCTCTTCTATAAGGTTGAATGATGTTTGCCTGAGACTTTGAAGGTTGCAGTGCTCTGGTGGACCAAAAAAAAATGGGAACCATTGCTCCATGGGAAAGATATTATTCTATTATGTACATTAATATTTCATTCCTGCTGACACTTAGTTCCCAGTTACCACCACTTCTATACCAAACATTTTATTTTACATACAGGATTGCAAATTTTGGGATACAAACATGTATGCCAAGTGGCTGTGTGACCAAAATAAGGTAACAAGCTGTTGCTTGAGAAGTAGAGCAAATGAATCGTGGACTCATACTAGTATACATGGGTGGATACATTCATTCTTTGTCATTTAATAAACTAAAGCTTTCTGCATTCTTGGGGCATTGTAAATATCACTCCTTTGGACTCTCCAGTGCCTAATAAGGATTACTCAAAAGCTGCAGCCTCTCCCTCATTACAGCATGTGCACACATATACACCCAGTGTGACTGTATAAGCCTCATTTCCTAAGGAAACCCAAGCTAAACTTGTGCCAATAAATTACTTCTGAAGCTCTCGTCCATACCATGATATCACCCTCTCCACATTACTTCATTGCTACCCACCACCCACATCACTCACGTCTCTCCTTTCTCCATTGCTGTACCAGACACACAGCCATTCGCAGAGACTCTAAGGGATGAATGTCCTTGCAGTGCTGAGCTCAAGTCAATGAGCACCATGCCTGCAGTGTGTTTAGATGGCCATTCAAGTCACTGAGTGGTACATAAGTGAAAAGGCAGCTTCTTACCTTTAATGTTGGGAAGAGGCAGTGGATGAAGCCCATTATCACTGGTTCACCACAGCACCGTGAGAGTGAGTAAGACTCCCAAACTGCAATAAGATGAAATGGGATAAACCTCCAGCATACATACACACGTGGGTGAACTACATCAGATTTAATGCTTCTTTGACTCAAAGAGACTAGCTCAGGGAGTTACTTTGCTAACCAAAATAAAACAAAGAGGTAACTGTGGTTAACTGTGATGTGAGGATACATGACACACATTATTTAAACACCTTTTTTTACAATGATGTTATTTCTTATGTCTGTTTCACTTTCCTGTAATTTGGTGACTTTCCAGGCTGCATTTTGTTAAATACAGCTCCTACATTTGTTTCTTTTCTTTTTTTTTCCTTTTCTTCTTTGCTCTTGTAATTGTCTTTCTCACTGTGGTTCCTCCATTCTTTGCTTCTGCCTCAGCTGCAGCATTTCTACTTACCATGATTGCTTAAAGCTCTGTTTCTTTGCAGTCCTGATGCAGCTCAGTGCTGTAGTTTTTTCCTCTCTCCCTCAGCAGATGGTCCGCATTTTGTAGGTGTTACTGGGGACATTGCCATCCGAAGGGCACACAAGTCTGGCACTAGCTGACCAAGTGACTTGTATAAAATGCATTCGCTAATGGCTAATGCATTTGATGGGCTTTTGGATATTTCATTATCTAGAGCAGTAAAACGCCTAAATGCCATTGACAACCTGGCCCTTAGACTTTACCCTTGGATCCCTTATTTAAGGAAAAATTCTTAGGTTTTCTAGCCTAAAAGAGACATAATTTTCTCACATTTTTCAGCCAGGACTTAGTATCCAAGTAAGCCACACCCAGTATCCAAATCATGGAAGCATACCCGTGTCCAGCCCATGTAAACACAGCTACTTAGCGTTTGCCACTGCTCCAGACCACAGCTTGGTCAACGATTACTTGCCATTCTTAGCATCTTCTGGACTTGAATTACACTCAGATCCAAGTTGTAGTAGAGCAAGAAAGGATCAAAGAATCATATTAAGATCATCTAGTTTCAAATCCCTTGCTATAGGCAGGGACACCTCCCACTAGACCAGGTTGCTCAGAAGCCTCATCCAGCCTGGATTTGAATGCCTCCAGGGAGGGGGCATCCACAACCTCACTGGGCAACCTGTTCCAGTGTCTCACCACGCTCACCATGATGTGCCATGATTTAGTGAAATGCTCCTGCTTTTGATTCTATAGTCATTGAAGAAAGCTGCAGAAATGCCTGGAGCTACTGGAACAGGGAGAAGGGACTTTCTGACCTTCTGACACAGGCGTCTTGCCTGTGATCTGTGACCCTCATAGGACCGCAGTAGCTCCCCAGGAAGTATCAGGTAAGTCACCATGGTCAGCTAAGAAATGTAACAAGGACAAATACAAAGTCTTGCACCTGAGAAGACAGAGAATGCCTAGCTGTGTGTGAGGAATCTTTCCTCAAAAGGAGGTTTTCTAATGCAGTGGACAGTTGCTGGCAAGATACGTCTTGAGAATGGCATCAAGGTAAGATAAGTCATCCATCGTGCAAGCTATGTCACAAACCAGCATACAGATAAATACTGCCATGGAGATACACTTGAAGATGGAGTCCTGACTCATCTCCATACAAATGTTGCATGCATTTCACAGCACACGCTGTTAAATACAACATTATTCTCCATAAGTGAGGAAACAATCATCACTTCATTCTACTTCTTCCCCATTATCTTCCTCATTTTGCAGACATGCTTATAGAGAAATTCCTAAGGTCACTTCTGGAAGAGGATATGGTCAAACCCAGGACTTTTCTGTAACAGCATGAAATTTCAGCAGATTTATCTTTCCTGTATCAAGCTTTATCTTTCCTGTATCAGTGAACTATGTCATGTACTAGACTCTGCCATTTTCCATGTGATAAGCTCAGGCACACCATTCCCAGCAAGCTACTGCTATGCAGCAAGCAGTTGTTTACCACTGGCAACTACTGCTTCACACCATTAACAGCACTTTCACTATTAGCTCAAAGAGCAGTGTGTTTGTGCACATAAGTGAAGCAAGAAATCAACCCGGGATGTCTTGAGCTCAGATGTGCATTCTAATCTATCAGTTAGAATGTAATGTGCAATGAAACACAGGTCTTCCATGTACCACACTCACTTGTCTCACCTACAAAATGCTGTTCTCACACAGGAGCAAGCTTAACGTTTGACAGAGAGATCCTAAATGAATTCCCCAGAGAGGTACTAATACCTGCTTGTACAGAAGCAGGCTCCAACCAAAGGTCATCACTGGTGGCTTGGCTGTGGAACTTGTAGCTCTGGCCTACCAAATACTACAGTCAAGAGCCAGAAGGCCTTTCAAGGGTATGTGTTGATTATTCCCCTTCCCATGTTTTTGCAGCCATGCCTTTCTCCCCTCTCTGCAGCATTTAAACCCCCCTCCAGCTCTGCTTCCAACTAAAGCTGAAGAGTTGTTTCTTTGCTGAGCAGAGGAGGTACTGTGGAAGAGCCTTTGGAGGATGCTGCTTCAGAACACAGTCTGCTGGTGAGGACAGGTTGCTCAGGGATATCAGATAAGGGTGCTGGTCATTAAGGTGTGCCAGATGTCCCACAGCTGAGGTAACAGAACATCTGTGTTAATATGATCTCTACAAGACATACTGGAGTAGGTGGAGACAGGTCTCATGCAGGGAGGGTATGGAAACAAGGTTAATGAGTCCAGTGAGATCTGGGATGACCTTGTGTGTAGGTAGTTGTATTCCTCAGCACCATGCAATCCAGTTGTGACAAATGGGAGCTCAGAGACCTCTGGGGTGAACCTCTGCGCAGCAGCTCTGGCTGGGGATGTCTCCTAACTTCAAGGTATCCCCAGCTCATTCAAAAAATAGCGTTAGCAAGTCCTGGCTTTCAACACCGTTATAGAACTGTCAGAGAATCTCAAACTCACTTCCTGTAGCCAACTGCTCCTTACCCTTACACTATGCTTGTACAAAAACATCTTCTAGACCGCTTGCAGATCAGGCCTATGGCCCATAGAACAGCTGTTCCAAGGTTCTCCCACCCACACTCTGAGTAACGGTGCTAGCTATTTCTCATCTTCAAGCATGGGCAACCTGCTAGCACAGAACATGCTCAAACACATTTAGCTATTTGTCCCATACCTCAGCAGACCTTGAGATGATTGCTAGAAGGCGTTTTAGGAATTTCACTGCATGAGATGTATTCAGATCGTGTGAGTTGTGCCTGGGTCAGTTGGGGCTGGGTGTGGAACAGCAGTTCTGTGAGTCACTAGGCATCTGTGAGATTGGGAGCTGAGGTCTACATAATCTTATTGAACTATAAGACTATAAGACAGTTGAAGTATTCAGGACACAGATTTGGGGTGGCTATTGTGGTTGTCCATGGAAAAGCTTGAGAGTTGGCAGAGTGAGTCTGGGCATCTGATCTAGAACACAAACATTACCTCAGGACTCATAAAATGAGAAACGGTTCTGTTAAGCAAGAAAAATGTGCAATGTGTTAGTAAATACAGCTCACCCTAGAGACCAGCTCTTGTCATTGCTTAGCAATGTTATGAAATCATACATTCCCCTCCCAGCACTGGGCTAAGCAGTGGAAACCAAAGAGTTTTGATTTTCCCCCACACAGAGGCACAATGCTATCATTCCAGTCCAAGCTATCATTCCCCAGGAGATGATAAGCACCCTCCGCTTTACCACAGAGGTGGCAAATGTAGTTGCTGAGCTCTTGCAAGTCAGGCTATTGCATTATGTTTTAAGAATAGACAAAATGCTTGATTTCAGACATCTGCATTCGAACACGTTGGCCTTAAATTGCTGCAGCCAGGTTGTCAGGGTCAGGATTTATGCCAGACCTTTTACGTGCAAGAACAGGATAAATAGCTGTACACAAAGCTGTAAAGAAAGCTAATCCAAAAGAAAAGGTCATTGATTTCAATCTGCGTGAGAAAAAGCTTTTGGACTGGAAATGTTAGTGACAAAAGACAAAATGGATAATTTGTTGTTATTGCAAGCTGGACAACTTATCCCAGGAGAGTAGAAACTGGAAGACTGGGATGGAGAGCTCAGATGTTGTGCTACCTTCTCAGGGCCACTGCAGTGCGGCAGAGAGACTGCTGAACTGTTTGATGACATGGCAGAGGGGAAGGCAGATTCCCTTCTGGCAGCACAACAGGCTGTGATAGATGAACAAAAGGAAAGAACAAAAGGTCTGTAAGAGGGCTTGGAAAGGGGGACAGGCAGGTTCCAGTTGAAAGGCACAGATTCAGAACGGCCTGCTCAAGACAGAACACCTGGCTTAACAGTTTTGGCTCCTGTTGGTACTACTCTTGGTTGCATGTCCCAGCTGAGGAGGAAACATCATTTGTCTCAACAGGTAGGTGACATATGCTAGGCAGGATGGAGCTGTGCTTTATTAGCTCTGTCTCCATGCGTATCTGTACATGGTATATGCTAGATCTGGTGAGAATCTCTGGGGCCAGTGTATTAAGAGGCCTTTCACACTGCCCCACTCCTCATGAAACCCAAATCTGTCAAAGGCGTGGTTGAGTTGTGTTGCCCCTGGAAATGACAAATTAACATCAGCTGTGAATCTAGATTCCTTTCAGCCATTTATGGCCTTATCTGAGCCACAGTCCCTGGAAAAGCTAGTCCTATTTGTCAGTGAGACATTCCAGAGAAAACATCATGTGTTCGTTTCACAAAGTGAAACAAGAGCTTTGTTCTGCATGTTTTTTTCCCCCTTTTCTGAATGAGGCAGTTTTGTCCAGGGATTACAAGCCAATGTTCCAATCCCTCACAGACGTTTCCCATTATCAGCGCTGCCTCTTGTCCTCCAAACCATTTTCCACAAGACTTCTGTAACTTAGGCTGGGAAACAAAGCCAGGAGCTTTGAAGAAAGGACCCTATTCCAGACTGCTGACAACACTGAAAAACGCTGCAGGGTGTTGCCGGGACCACCCAGATTGAAGCACCCTCAGCATGGGAGCAGCTGAAAAAGATGCTAGTGGTGAGAGGAGGCTCACTAAATGCTGTACAGCCATTTAAACAGCTTGGTAAATTAGCTTGATGAGATATAATTGCATTGTGCAGAACTAGTTAAAGACTGCTGATAGACAACTGTGACTGATTATTAACCCTGATGCATACAGCAGAAAGGGTCCTTGTGTTGCATCCCTGAGACCTCCTTACAACCAGTGAGACTCCCCAGTATCTGGGAGGCAAAATTAGCCCTGCTCTGGAAAGCTACTGAAGTGGATTAAAGGAAGGTAAGGAAAAAGTGGGGCTTTTTCTTTGCATTGTTTTTCTCCCCCTCAAAGCATCATCCTCTTCTTGGAAGAGCTGGACCACCTACTTACTGCACAATTGCAAACAAGTCCCTTCCAAACAGAAACCACCAAATGGCACAGCATCAGGCTCTGTTCCACGGATCCCCCTCCCACTGAGCTCAACTACAGCAGGGTTCATTAGGCTGGATGGGCCCCAGCAGCCTCCTCAGTGTTGCCATGTTTGCACACTCCTTCGGGGTATTCAGAGATACTTTTCTGAAAATTTACAGAGAAATGCAGTAATTAAATCAAAGGTGAGACACCTTGATTTCCCAACCTCAGTACAGATCCTGGTGCACATTCTGTTCTTTTAAGCCAAACACTTGTGAACTGAAATAGAGCTGTCAGCCATTCTGAGAAACTTCCTGAAGCTGGATAGATCTTGAGTTTAGGTAGCCTGAATCAGTCCCTAAGACTTTGGTACTATGGTCTACAGAACATTGAGAATTAGCTTGAATTTAGGCTATGACTCCAAATTAGGAGTTATGGTCATCATAACATTTTGTGTTCAGTACTTAGCATAAACTCTCTACAACTCTAATGCTGACTGAAAATACATAAATAACACATTCTTTCTTTCCTACAAATTTTTCCACTTTCTTTCGTGATTGTGAATAAATATGCATTTGACTGCACAGAGACATCTCCTGCTTCTGTTCCCCTGTTCTGATCAGCACAGGGTTCTTTAAAGGCCTCTTCTCTTTATTTTCGAGCACAGATACAGTAAAAGAAGGAAAACCAGGCAATTTTAGCATAGACTAATGGTGTACTGTTTCACCCAGTTGATTTACTCTCCCCTTTGGGGCTCATATCTATTCTTCCTTTTCTTGCAAACATTATACTGCAATGGTAAACAAAATTAAAAACAACTTAGTTACATCGTTCAGTCAGAGCAAAGATCAGGCAATTTCCCTAAAGCCATGGTGATTTTTCTGTGGCTGCCAAGATACGCTGCCCAAGTGAAATCTGTTCTGAACAGATGAGACACTCTGCTAAGGAAGCAATGGATTAGTTGTCAGCTCACACATGTTAAAGTAGAGATACCGGATGCCCAGGGAGAGATATCAGCTTTTGCAACCAAGAAGAAAGAAAAGGGGACAGGGAAAAAGCAAAGAAACATTGATGTTTGAAGAAACATGACAGAACTGAGGCAGATAAACTGGAAAAATTCAGATCTGGAGGGATGCATGAGAGAGTGCTAAGACTGAATGGGTGATAAAAGCTATGGAAAGAAAATAATTTTAAAAATGTTATCTGCCCTTCAGTGGGAAGGTGAAACCTAGTCATGTAAGAGAGTAATTAATATAGGAGTGTTTCCTTGGTGTAAGTTACACATGACTGCCTGCATGGCATGGTTTTCTTCTCAAAAATTGGTGCTTGTTTGCATTTCAATGTCTTTTAATCACTGCTCCTGGTAGAAAAAATTAGGGTTGAGGTCGTACTATCCTTTCGAGTTGTGGAGTGAATATTCAAGAGATCTTTACAAAGCCATCTGCAGAGCACCTTCTACAGCAGCTCTGGACCAGGAGCTGCCTCTCTCTTGGGAGGACACTTCTGGTAACACATTTCTTAGGCAGCTTATAAGGAGCCAGAATTGCTTTTCCTTCTGGACAGAGGCTCAACTTCTCTGGATTTCAGAGATGCTGGGCTGTGCAGACAGCAAGACAGCAGAGGGCACACTGCAGTCAGTCACTGCAGGTACAGGATATCAGAACAGCCTGAGATAAGACAAACCGCATACACAGATGTCTTCTGAGGTGCTGTTCAGTGAGAAGATCAGTGTCCTGATGGTTTGAAGCATTTCAACTTGGCAACGTTCTCACCTGTCCTTTCTGAGTTTTTCAGTAAAAAAACAAAACAACAGCAACAATAAAATTCCATGCTGTGGTATCAGATGGATAACTACCAAGGAAAACAGCGAAGCTGGAGCCTTTACCAGAAGATATTAAGCGGCAGTCTTTAAAATGGGCCAACACGAGGAGAGGATGCTGCCCGTGTGCCTACTGTGTCCCACAGATACCTGTGGACAGAGGAGGAGTGACTCTGTGCAGGAACAGACCCTGGAAGCTCCTACTGACAGCACGATCCAGCCTTGTGTTCCCAGTCAGATTTTATTTCTGCCTTGCCTTCTTGTTCCCCATGGCTGGTTTCTTTTTCCAGTCCCCTTTTCCCTCTGGTCATTGTCTCTCAGTCTTGGCCTCTGGTCTTTGTTCACTCAGTCCCCAAAGCACCTGCCTACCTGAGCCCTCAGGCCCACTCTCCCTCCTTTTCTCTGGCATTTCCCCAGATATACTTCTCCTGCTACCAGTGTCCCTTCTCAAGCTCCTCAGGCAGTCTGAGGTCCCTAAACCTCAGCTGCTTCTAACTTTGTCTCCACTCCTCCCACGGTCCAGAATCTACCCTTTCTATCCTACATATTCCTGGTCACTCCATGCTACCCAGAGTCACTGCCTTTTCTCTATTTCAGCGTAAGGAAGCTTGTACCATTATAACTCCTTTAATTCCCATCTTGTCCTTGACACTCTGTTCTGCATTGAAGGTAAATGCCCTCCCTTCTCTAAGATACTTCGGCAACTGACAAAAGCAACCTAGGAGTACAGAAAGAACAGACTCTGTCTGAAAACTAACTGATACTTTTCCACTATATTTCCTGCAAAAGAAAAAACATTCCAACAGGCACACTTTTATTCCTTAAAAATGTGGCTGTTGGTGCCAACAAGACAACCCCTCTCTTACAGTGTATTAAAAAACCCTGTCAGCTCCCAACTGCTAAAAACTCACCGTTTTTACTGAAATTTTCCGTTCTTGCTCTCTGCCTCAGACATGTACTTCCTTTTAAGTTCTCACAGAAATAGCATCATTGCTTTCTGAAAGAGGACTTGGGAAAAGAATAGTTTTAACAGCACAGACTTGTTTTTCCAACCATTCCAGAAAGGGGTAGAAATTCGGAGAGCTGTAACAGGAGCTTTAGATTACAGAGAGGAGGCATCTCCTTCATTTCTTTTCTTGGATCCTTGAGTGACCATGTCACACCCCTCAAGAACTTGTGTTTGAATTTATCAGCACAAATACTAGTCTTTTTGAGCTACAGCTACATGATTGCTAACTGCTAACTGGTAGAAAAAAAACACAGGAGAACCTGGTTAAAAATTGTGGATTTTGATTCCTCTGATTTTACAGAGGAGTTCACACTCCTAAGTCTTGGCAGCCCCACACATTCCTCAAGATAAAATAAAAAATTCCTCCCCCTTCATTTTGTGACTTTCCTTTTTTTCTTTCCATACTTGCAGCGTTGCAGTAAGACTATGAAATTTGGCAGGATACTTAAATCAGGGTGAGAAATACAACTTTTTTTTTTTTTTTTTTTTTTTAATGTAGTCTCATGAAAATCTGTTCAGATTTTGGGCTGAAGTACAAAATGTCACAAGTTTTCACTTCCCATCTGTGATTGGCATAGCGCAGCTTGCAATTCTGGCCACGTGCCATAATTCCGTGACAGTTTTACTGCCATGTGCAAGTCCTGGCCCTGTGTCTCATTCTACCACTTTCCAGAGAGCTTTACTCCAGCTGATCTGTTGCCAGCAGAGAAGATGTGGCCAAATGTGATACAGGAAAACTCTAGGATGGCTGACGTCTAGATGCATATGTATTTCTCCCCAAGCAAAACACTTGTTGGATTACTGGAAAATCGGTCAACATGGGGAGTTATGGACTAGATGGGTGGACTACAAAGTAGGAGAAGCAGGCTGGACAAGTAGGCTCAAAATGTAGTGGTCAACATTTCAAAGTCTACTAGGAAGCCAATTGCAAATAATATTTCTCAGAGGGTTAATTCTGGGACTGGTATCATATAACATACTCATCTATACCGTGGAAAAGGGGGGTAGAGAACACCTTGAAGAGTTCACAGATATCAAACTCAGAGAAGTGGTGGATGCACTGAAGGGAATGACTGCCTTAATAAGCTGGAGAAGCAGGCTGGGAAAAACTGCACAAAGTTCAATAGTGACAAAATGGGCATCTTGTGAAGCCCCCATTCCCAGTGCAGGCTGGATCCTTTCTGTCTAGAAGGCAACTTTGTAGAAAAGAGCCTCAGGCTCCTGGAGGACAGCAGCTGACAATACCCAGAAGTATGCCTTGACAGAAATAGGCTAAATGCATACTAGACTGCAGAGGCAAGAGAGCAAATTAGGGAAGTGATCATTCCCTTTTGTCAACTGCTCATGAGGCTGCATCTGGGACAGTTTCAATTTCTGGTCTTCCCTGGTCATGAGAGATATCAATATACTGAGCTGGGTCCTCCAAGAAGATCAGGTATCTGAAATAGAAAGAGAGGCTGAGGGACCTGAATTTGTTTGACCTAGGGAAGAGAAGGTTGTGGGGGACCTAATTGCTATCTCAGACTACAGAAGACGCTATGAGAAAGCCAGACACTCCATAAAGGTCCAGATTGAAAGAATGAGAGGAAATGAACACAGGTTGCAGCAAAAGAAATTCCAACTAGACTTAACACACACACACAAAATCCCATCAGCAGAGCCAAGGCGAGTGGCTCAGAGTTGGGATTTTAGGACTCATTTGAACATGAGCAACCTTATCTAACTTTAGAATTAGGCCTGCTGGGAATAAGGGAATGGATTTGAGACTCAAGTGGTCTCTCCCAATCTATCCTCTGATTCTATGAATACAGGCAGCAGTAGCACTTCACGAACGAAATGTCAGGACTGACATTTGCTTGAACTGATCTTCAGTGTTGGAGACTGGCATATGGTTAAGGTTGGCAATCCATAATTCAGAGCTACAAAACCTCTCAGCTCCCACTATTCTGAGCATTCACCTTGTAATTGATTAAAGCATCTTGACTTGCAGAAAGGAAATACAGAGTATTCATCATTCTTCCCTCTTATATGACATCCATTCTGGGTATATGGACCCTCTTGCTCACAAACTCTGCTTCCTCAAATCAGTATTGGAGACATCTGAGCCCTCCTGCTTAAGTAGTGCATTCTCTGGGAGCTCAACCTTTAGACATCTGTTGGCCAAACCCTTCAAAGACAAGTGCAGTGGGCTTGACGGTAATGGAAGTCCTCACAAAGGAATTCCTTAAATCTCATGAAAGAGCTTACATTTCTCAGTGTCTTAAATTACAGACCTTAGGAAACAAGAAAAGCCTCAGGAAGCACTGCTACGCATTTAGTGAGCCTGGCCCTCAAGGTTGGGCCAGAACTCACTTGTTTTTTCAAATGGAAATTGAATTTGATGTTGGTTACCTAGGTATCGAGTATGAGACTTAGAGTGCGCAGTCCTGCTGCCCACCTTTCTGCCCTTGCAAAATCATTTCAATTCTGTTGAGATGGACCAATAATTAGATGGCAGCTATCACAGACAAAAAGCACAGTTCAGGAATCAGAAGGAAAGTAAAATCCTTACTTCTTTCTTCCAACACCTGTAGAACGTGAATAGCTATTCCTGTTTCGGTGCTTGTACTGGCCCCTCATGGAAGTGTGGGAAATCTGAGGCTTGCTTCATGCTGAGTTGTCTGAAAAAAAACCCAGAAAAGTTGGCAAAGTCGTTCTTTTGTCCTTGATTCTAGATGGGTCAGGTTTTTTGGTCTAAAATTCCATTTTTTCTTGGAATTAATGGATGTCTAAGTCCTGACAAAATTAAAGGAATAGTTTTGGTACCACATTAAACATCCAAAGTCTTGTGTTGTCTTAGCTGTGGTTGCCCACAGCAGTAATCAGCATTTAATGAAGATAACATTTCAAGCTGCCCTCCCACTGCTCAGTTCATCTACACAGATGTACAGATGCACACATACAAGAGGAAACTGGATTCCAGAATCACTTTCTATGTCTCTGTTAAAACTTACCTCCCCATCTTTACATCCCCTCCACAAATAAAAGAGCTTAGGTCATATTTGATTAAAAAAGGGGCAACAGGAGGAGGCAGTGGACAGAAGACAGAGAGGTTGTTACTGCATTTAAACTGCATTTGTTTCATTTGATGAGCACAACCCTTTGGGCTTAAATGGCCTTCCTGCTGGTGACAGTGTTTCTAAGGCCAGCTTAGAAACTGTAAATCATAATATGTATGATATTGTATAGCAATTGAGTACATGTCTTCATCAAGTGCATTTTGTTGGCAACTCCACCCACGACAGGGGAGTTGAAAGTCGATGATCTTTAAGGTCTCTTCCAACCTAAGCCATTCTATGATTTTATGAGTCTGTGATCAATAGCTGGCTTCCCAGTTCATCACAACCCCATGACACATTAATTACACAGACAGCACATGATGTTCCGGGGACTTTTCCTAAACCACCTTACTCCGATACCTTTTCTGAAGAACTGCAGGCATCATTCTGTACTAAGTGAATACTGTCTTTGTGGTATTTGCCACAGTGCAGGAAAATCTGTAAGCTAACAGGGTAGCTAAACAAGACCTAACTTCTAATGATAAATCACAATTAGCAGGCTGTGGTATCTCTTGTATTGAATGCATCGATTGTCAGTTGCTGCCAGTAACACAAAAGATGATTCATTCCTTGCAGTTCTGTTTTCATCTGAGCAACAGCATCTCATCTTTCCTTCTACCTGAGCCTTCAAGCCATGACAAAACAGTATATTTACTTTTTACTTTCTTTCTGCAAAGCACTATAGTAAAATGCCCTTACCAATCCTTTTTTTTTCCTTCTCTTTTTTTCTTTTTTTTTCAGGTTTGTTGTATCCATTTGGCTAGGAATCACTATTTCTCCTTATCCTTCAGCCTCAGTCTTGTCTCTGCAGACAATGTTTTTTCATTCCAAGAGTCTGCAAGAGCCAAGGGAGCTTGTTATTCTTGCACAGGTCAGTCTGCTTTCTTTGTTTCCTTTTAAAATCCAGCACATACCACACTCTGCTTCACTGGCTATTTCTAATAATTTATTTGTAGACACTGTTCAGTGTTGGACTATCAGATGTATTCCTTCCTCATACTCTTCCTCCATTTTTTCCCTTATTCTGTATGAAATTTCAAGAAAGAAAATATACTAAAATAATTTGTCTTTCCCTGATTATTTTTTCACTTGCAGGTTAAATCCTTCTGATTTTAGAATTGTGTGCTAATAACTTGATGGTACAGAATCTTGAGGCTTGTGAAGAACATTCTGGAGGACTGTGATTTGCTTTCAGTCTTAGCCTGTAGTCAAGCATATGACAGAGAAAATTCAGACACAGGAATACAGTTTTGCAGCATTGGCTTTAGCTCATCTGTATGCTACCATCTTCCTATTATTTTAGCTATCTGGAGTGTTATTTTCCTTACTTTTACTATAACTGAACCTGATTTCAAAGCAACTGCTGTGGAGGTCTTGTCGAAGGTTTATTTGTCAGAACCCTTCTTAGCCTTCCTCATTTATACCTCCCTTCGGACTGTAAACTGTGCATTTATACTCCTCATGGTATAAATCTTGATAGATTTGTCAATATTCCTTGTGCAGTTGCTGACTTTGAGAGGGAGGTTGCTATTCATTAGCTGTTTTTTTCATTTTGAATCAAATCTGATGCCTCCTCTTTCTGCAGCGTGGCCAAAATAATTCAGTTCCTCTGTGTGGATTTGCATTTTGCCATGGCTGAATTTTAGATTGCATTATCTGCCTCTTCTAGGCAATGCTATTAGGTTTTTTTGTCATGTTTCTCTCTGGGTCTGTCACGCATGAGAACGTCATCAAGAGCAACTCCAGCTCTTCACAGTCTGTGTTATTTTGTGAATTGTTCAGGGCATATCGCCAGGATAGACAGTGTTTTAAGAGGCAGCTGCTTGAAGTGCTGTCTTACACTCATCAACATGCCACTTTCCTAGGCCAGCCTGAGCTGCCAGTGCCCAGATTGAGTGTTTAGTTCAAAGAGTGTATTTGCTGTATAGAGCAGACAGGTGATCTCAGCTTGGGTTTGTAAGTAGCACCGTTTTCTCTTACTGCTTTCTTTGTGTCTCAGTAGTCTACGCAGCTACAGATTATAATTACGTTTCTCTCTTTTCTTATGATTACTGTACAAAATCATTCTGGTGCTTCCACCACTCACTTACAGCACACATTCTGCTCTCCCATCCTTTCTCAGTCTCACCAGTGCTGGATGCCACTGTGTATGTGCCACTGAGTTCATAATTTTAGGTAGCTGCTTTTCTATTGCATGGAGAGGACGTTCAGGTATGGAAATCCCAAGGGAACCCAGGATGTCATCCTCAACAATTCCTCCTGTTTCTTTGCAGAAGGGGAGAAATTAATTATTCATTATCCCCAGCCGCAACACGACTCCACTGCTAGGCAAGTGCCACTTCCACAGCCTGGCAGCCACATGGCAGGGAGCAGCAAAGCCCAAAGTGACACCACTCATGGTGGTGTTCATCAGGTAGTCCAGGCTGTGCTTTTCCTTTAGACTGTCTCAGGAGGCAGTTGGCCTGTGCCCTGATGAGAATATCCAGCATCACATCTGTGCCTTGTGGGCCCTGCTGTGAGAATTACATATGGCTCATTGCTTTTCTCCTGTGTTGTGTCAGGGAGAGTGCAGTGCTACTGCTGCTGAATAACTGTCCTCAATGCTGTTCTTTAGTCACACACTCAGGTTCCTTTCTGGCTGCTTGAAGAAGCATTCACACCTGCACTCCTGAGAACTAAGTCTGCTTGTTGCTTTGTGTGATGCAATTCATGCACCAAAGTCCTGCTGATGTACCTTTGCTACGTGCCTCTCTTTGAATGCTGAACATCGCTCAAGCTCTCTGCTCTCTTCCCCCTCTCAGCAGAGTGTATGACTGTCTAATGTCCATGTTTAAGCAGTACTGCCCCATGTTCAGCACTAGGAAGATCTTCTCAATGCCTGTGCTCTCTGAGCTCTCTCTGTTCAAATGCTAAATGGTTCTTCATTACTGATTTTCTTTGTATGCCTTTCTGGCTTGATCCTCTTATGATCTTTTCCATCCGTACACTGTGAAAGCAGCTTTTGTTATAGCTTCAGCTATCCACTCACTACTAGTCCCAGCCTGCCTAGGACTTTTTTCCTAGAAAACCTGTGTTTGTGCAGAAACATTTTCCTTTGCAGAGCTTCCATGCACTGTTCCTCTCTAGATCATTCTGTCACCCTGTACACCCTTAGTTCCTCTTCAGTTCCCTCTGCTCGCAAAAGGCTCTGCTCCACCCCATCTCTTTTGCTGTCTTTCCAGAAATTCCCCAGTCCCTTGCTCTGCTCCCCTCTGCTACTTCTCCTACATCCTTGCTTCCTTTCCACCATACCCCCACATCTGCACTCTGCTCCTTTCAGGTCAAGCAGCCTTGCTGCCTTTGCAATGGCCTCTCCCTTCATGTCCACAAGGAAGAAGCCAAACAGCTGGCTTGGTCAGGAGATGTGGATTTGAATTTTTTTCTAGTCTGAGATCTGATTTCTGGTTTCTCAAGCACTGAAGTGAGCTTCCCTGCTTTATTTGTCTCTCTGTACTGGAAATTGGGCTTCTCATCCCAAACAAAAATGCTCAAGGAAGGCTGTGAAGATCAGGATCTGATTCTTGCACAGACTTCTTCCATGCCCCGGAAAGATGAGTGTGCATGCAAGAAAACAAGTGAGGCAATACTCATTCTGAATTACTCCTCCCTTTGCTCCAAAGGAAGCTACAACATCACAGCAACACAAGATGGCTCAACATGTCCTCTGTTCAAAAACATGTAGTTTCTGAAATATGGGATTTACTGGAAGTGTCTCATCTTACCATCTCAAGGGACATCGAACTATGGGTCACCACTGTAAGGCTAAATCCTGCTCCTGCACCCCTGCGAGCTCTCTCCCCAGCACTGCATACCTTAGCAGTGAGTCAGACCACCAATTCATCCACTGCACAAGTTCCTTGGTTTACTTCCAGCCAAATAACCAAGCCGATTTGAATTACTCAGCAGCCTCACATGCAAGCTCATGTGGGCCAATAAAAGGTGGTCCAAAATCTGAGAGGGAGTGGTAGAGGTGGAGAAGTGCTATGGTCTCTTTTGGCAGCACTCCAGCAGCAGATTAGCTAAACAAGACCATGCACAGTGGGAGACATCAGTGAAGAGCTGCTGTTGGGCTTCTTTTCATAGAATCATAGAATCACCAAGGTTGGAAAAAATCTTCAAGATCATCCAGTCCAACTGTCCACCTGTCATCAATATTTTCCACTAAACCAGGCAGGTCACTCGATCATAGGAGATGAGGTTGGTCAAGCAAGACCTGCCTTTCATGAACTCATGCTGGGTGGGCCCGAACTACCAGTTATCCAGCACATGCCATGTGATCTCCCTCAAGATGATCTGCTCCACCACCCTTCCTGGCACAAAGGTCAGGCTGGCAGGCCTGTGGTTCCCCAGATCCTCCTTACAACCCTTCTTGTAAATGGGAGTCACCTTGGCAAGCCTCCAGTCCTTCAGGACCTCTTCAGTTGGCCAGGAATACTCGTAGATGTTGGAAAGTGGCTTGGCTATCACCTCCACCAGCTCCCTCAGCACCCTCAGGTGTATTCCATCTCGCTGCATGGACTTGTGTCAGTCCAGGTGCTTCCACCTGAATCGTTGGGGGGGGAGAGGGGGGTTATTCTGTTCCCCACCTGAGACTTCCAGGCCAGGGGGTAGAGTACTCTGAGGATAACTGGTCTGACTTTCAAAGACAGATGTAAAGAAGGAATAAAGAACCTCAGCCTTTTCCTCATCCTCAGTGGTCACGTTCCCTGCTGCATTCAATAAAAGATTGAGATTGTCCTTAGCCTTCCCCTTACTGTAAACATATCTGTAAGAAAGCTTTTTGTTCTCTTTTACCCCAATGGTCAAGTTGAGTTCAAGCTGGGCTTTTGCCTTTCTAATTTTCTCCCTGCATATCCTAACAACTTATCTGCACTCTTCCCAAGTTGCCCGTCCCTTCTTCACAAGAGGTAGATTCTCTTCTTCTCCTGGAGCGTCAGGAAAACCTCCTTCTTCATCCATGATGGTCTTCTTCCCCACTGGCTCATCTTGCAGCACAGAGGGACAGCCTGCTCCTGCATCCTTAAGACTTTCTTCTTGAGAAGCAGCCTTCCTGGACCTCTTTAACCTTCAGGACTGAATCCCAAAGGACCCTCCCTACCAGAGTCCTGAACAGTTTAGAGTCTGCTCTCTGGAAGTCCAAAGTAGCATTTTTGCTGGCCCCCTCCTGAAAAGAGGCCAGCTTTGCTTGCCCCTTTAGCAGCCTGATGATGGTTGCAGACCTTCTGCCTTGCAGGGCTAGATTCAAATATCTTCCTTTTTTAGTAACACTCTCAGGCAACAAGCAAATTAGGAAATTTAGCGGCAATTAGTCTCAGAAGCCTGATCAGATAAAAAAATGTGGCTCTGCACACCTGAAATCCAGTGTTAGTAACAGCAAATATGGACCAATAGGCATAATAAAAATAATAAAGAAAAGCACCAGTGAGGTCTGGCTGTGTTTTGTTAATCTAGGGAAACTGTACTCAGACACTGTCTTGAAACTGGTGTAAAATGGGTGTAAAGTGAGAGCAAAATGAAGCCCTGTGAGTCTAGATCTTACTTCATGCAAGAAAGATTGTTCAAGAGGAGCTCCTCCCTGAAATCAGAGGAAAGTCATTGTATTGCTTGGCACCTGCCCAAAATGATTTCATTTTCTGTTGGGGATTAAGATGCATTAATAGCCTGAGGACAGCATTTTCCTTGCCAGAAATGTCTTTCTTCCCTCCTCTGATTATTTTAAATATGAGGGCTTGCAGGTCAGGAGTGAACACCCAGCAAGTATTACTTGAACCATCAAATGAAAGTGCAGCAGTATCATTTTCTCTTGAGCAAACACTGAATTAATTAAAATGTGCATTCTGAACTTGGCAGATTTCACATTTTTCATAAGAAAAGTACAGGTCTGTACATTGAAAAGGCAGACTAAAAATAACCAGAGATATGACACCTGAATGGCAGTCTTTAAGACTTTAAGCCACACTAAAAGTTTTTCTGGCAAAACGCTATCTTTAAGACTGTCATTTACCCTCAGCCCGCTCTCTACCCCTGAGCAATATAGCAAAGCTGGCAAAAGCCTTCATGTAAATGTGATTATGCTGGCCAGAAAATCCTTTCAGCGGCAGAGCTGTGCTCTCTTTGGGGAAATGGCATAACCTACATGGGCCAAAGCACTCCTGCCAGCCGAACAGTACCCCACAAGGGAGCAAGGCCGGTATAACAAATAATGCAGTGAAAAATGTTTCTAGCACTTGGAAGCCCAGGCTGCGGACATCAGCTACCAGGCTTCCACCAGCTCATGGCTGCTGTTTGTCTATAGCAGGCTCATGATAGCAGGAAGCTAATATATCACTATTTACATCTCTGTATCAACTTGGAAGAGCTGTGCAGTTCCCCCTTCAGATCTTGAGAGGGAACTGAGACCTCACAGAAGCAGAATGCAGGGTGGGACTGGACAGATATGGGGCAAGAAACCTGAACGGCTCAGTGCCACCAGAGCTGATGCCAAATAAAAGTAGCAGCAATCTATGTTGACAGAGCCAAAGCAATTTTTCTTCAAGATTTTGTGCAAAGGATACTGCAAAGGTAGAGGGAGAACAGCACTTCTCTTGAATACCACATTAATAAGTATCTGTACACAGACTGAAGGTTGACTTACCTTTTCTCCCCCTCCAAAACTCCTTTCTCTTGCTCTATTCTTATAATCCAAGTTCAGCTGATTTGTGTAGTGACACACAAGTATGAAATTTTCCTTCTCTTCACTGCACTTGTCATTCTCCAGCAGATTGATCTGAAAACACAAAGTCACTTTAGTCATCTGAAAATACCAGGCAAAATGTTTTCATTCCTACCTGTGTGAATCTGGGACAATCTCATCTGCTTCGGTACATTTGTATAATAGCTGAAGGAAGCCAAATAGCAAGCTGAAAAGGCTTTGAAGGTCGGCTGTCTTTCTGCACATCCAAAAGGCTTTTTTTGTTGTTGCATAGTGAGATGATGTGGACTTCCTGCTTAAATTCAGCCCTTGGCTGTAGCATGGGGAAACTGGAGGGATCCTTATAAAAGATGCTCAGAGAGGACTCAGTAAGTGGAGGTGAGGAATTCTTGCAGTACCTTGAAGCAGAGACATAGTAAATCTTTGATGAACTATGTGTCTAGGTTTACATTAAAGAATAAAACATTTGTGCAGCAATCATTCTGGGCTCAGCAGTTCCTAACCTGGAGAACAGGCTGGCTTGCTAACGGATGAATTTCCTAATTCTCTGTGTAGGCAGAGCAGAAGGGTAGAACTCTCCCAGCAATATATGAAAATTGCCTTCAGTGTAGGCGGAATGGCCAGCAGCACACCATGCCCATCCCAAGAGAACTGCCAAATGACACTGGGGCTATAGGAGCCACAGGAGGATGAGGGAATGGCTGCCACTCAGACCCGGCACTGCAGAGACTGGTTGGGATCACAGGAAATATCTGACACGGGTCTGAGCACAACAGCATGGACTGGGCTGACAGCTTGTCTGCACCAGGAGTCGTCCCATCCTCATCTTTCTGAGCGGGAGCTCCATAGGATGGCTTCTGCAGTACGGATAGGTGCCAGACTCCACTGTGATCTGCTGGGAGGCATCTGTTCATCCCCAGTGAGATGTTCTCTTGTGTCTGCCCTTGCCTCCACAAAGGAAATAGAAGCACGTGTGGTGGAATCTGCAGCATCTATTATGCATTAAGTGAATAACAAGGAAGTGTTTGATTTTCATCTAAAGATCATCTGCATTAGAATGCACTCTCACAGAAACCATAAGACTTTAGGGGGTGTGTTGGAAGAAGAGGGTATTAAGCAGAGTAAAGCATCTTCACTGTAAGAAAAGTTTTATCAAAAAAAAAAAAAAGGTGAGCCAACACTCAGCTACAAAATAAAGACAAGTGTTCCAGGCAAAATATGACTAAAAAAGGAGACATAAATATCTCCAAAGGCATCTACAAGGAGAAGAATTCAGGTTATGCACTGAAATCCCAAAAGGCTCATATTAGGAGAACATCTGTATAGGTACCCTTGTAAAATGAAACAGCTCTTCAAGAACTTGCTGAAATAATGAGCAGATAATAACTGTCGTGGGGCACCCAGGTTTCAACAGCATGCTTAGCCTGACTGAGAAGGTGTCTGGAGGTGTGAATGGGCAGAGTGCCACTGCTTATGGAAGACACTACACCTGATATTGACAACCTGGAACAGCTGGAGGCAGGGGCAGATGTGTCTGAGATGGCTGTTTCTATTGTGCGGGTGGAGATCAGACCCTGAAATGGGTCTCTGCAGAGAACAGAGAGCTGACTGCATCCGCTCTTATTAAGGAAGTCTATGGACAGTGAGTCTATATGTCATGGAGATGTAGCAGTCCCACTCCATTTCACGGTAGATTTGTGCCGCTCTGAATGTGAAATTGCCCCTTCAGCAGCTGTTCCAGAGTCTTCCAAGGGCTAATTTTGTGAAGCAATATCTGCCTGCCTGATATCCATTTGCTACTGAAAGCAAAGAAACAGAGCAAATGTAACTCTGCTCAACAAACAACGAGTCCGAAAAAGATAGTGGGAAGAGAATGGAAAGCTATCAATATCCAGGATGGTGAAAGGCACAGGGAGTAACTGGAGGCAGCCAGCATGGCATGAAAGTCAAAATCACTGCCCTCTCTTCCCCTCTTAAACTGACAGAAATAGAGACAGATGATAAATAAATGCAGCTAAGTGGGATGAAAGCCTGAGGGAAGCTCCAGGAGCAGCTCGGAATGCACCAGCTTTTAGCTGATCTCTAGGTCTGATGGAGCTGCCAGTGGCAACGGAGGAGCTGATGTTAATGCAAAACTGATTCAAGATGTTCCTTAAACACCAGGCAACGAAACTCGTTTGAACTGCAGCAACAGCATTATGTCTGCCATAGTTAATGGCCCACAGCAGCAGTTCTCCTCCAGCTCTCCTCCTGCCTACCTTCTCACCACTGCTGAAAGAATGTGACACCTGCTCAGGAGCTGGTGGTCATGAACTGCAGCACTGATCTCTGCTCCTTGTCCCCAGACTCTTCTCCTGGCTGGACAAAGTATTAAGAATATAGGTGAGCTGAGGACAGTCAAGAGCAAAAACATCTATTATGCTGAAACATTTATTATCACAGGCTTGCCCAGCTTAGTTTTTTCTAATTGAGCAAAGCAAACTTTGGTATCTGGATCAGTCTGTTGTAGCAGACCAACCGTGGTCTGTGTAATAAGGTCTGGAGAAGCCTGATGCCAGAGCTGCTTCCCCTGCTTATGCAGCAGCAAGCTTGGAAATGTTCCTGAATGACAGGAATAGTGCTGCAATCTACAGGGTACATTTTGCTGAATCTGGAGTGAATCCTGGGCTTTACCTCACATCCTCGAGATAATTTAGATATTAAAAGCACCTAGGATCAATCTCGGAGTGTGGTTTGCTTCAAATTTATGTTATAGCTAAGGACCACAGAAATTCTGATGCATATTCAGCAGTGGCATTTCAATAGCAGAGTTGGTTTTCTTAACCTGACCTCCTATATTCCCAATGACAAGCACAAAACATACAGGTTTGGTCTCATCAAAAAGCTCAGCAGCCGCAGTTGCCTTCAGGGTGAATGTTAATCCTATAATCTCCTTCATTTTCTGTGTTGCAGCATAGTGTGTGTAAATGTATTGCAGTAGAGACCATGCAGAATCTGGTTCATGGAACCCTGCATAAGCTTGGGTGAGACCAAACAGAAATGTAAAAGAAGTATCCCTGGGCTTTGTCCCTGACCCATACAGAGGGCTCTGCCATGAGCAGAATCTGAGAGCAGACTCAGAGCTGATTTGTTCATAAGGAAATAAATGGGACCAGTCTTGCACAAGCTCTCACTCAGGTGATGTCAGGGCTATCTCAGGCTGGAGCTAGTAGGCACAGGCCAACGTGCAGCCCAGGGAGCAGGCTAACCATTAAGCAATGCAGATGATGGCAGACAATCTGGTGCTTGAGCTCATGTTTAGATTTACTAATATGGAAAAACCTCTATTAATACAGGCCAAATCTGGTGTACTCTGTCTGAATGGTAGCTCAGTGTCATCAGCCAAGGGCAAAATGCACCTGAAAGCAGCTTGTAACAAAAAACAAGATTTTTTACTTGCAACATAATGAAAAGAGCTCATCTTAGAGCCTAAGAAGTAGGGCTTTGTACACGCCAACCAGGAAAGCTTAGCACAGGGAAGAAGTAATCACTGGCTGTGATGCCATGAGCTCTCCTGGCAGCCCAAAGCTTGTTTCACTCTTTCTTCTGCATGCAACAGCAAAACCATACGCCAAGTGCTAGCTGCAAATTGAAGTGTCTCAACTCCCTAGACAAGAGAAATGTCCCAGCATTTATGAGTAAAGGAATTAAGACTGAAAACAAATCAACACATTTGAATGAAGAATTAAGAAACAGCTCCTGAGACATTTTTTCCCTTAAAATTTTACCTTTTCCCCTCCAGTTAGTGCAGGCTGTTCAAGCAAAAGAGGTGTCCCTCTTAGGGAGGGGAAGAATAGGACAGGCAGACATTCTGCAAGCTCTTTCTCCAGTCTCTGCTGATGCACTGCATTCTGCTAATTTAATTCCTCCAGAACAGAGACAGACACAAGCTTGTGTAATTGGTTGTAGACTGGTGCTTGTAAGACTTACACCACAATCCAACCCCAGTGATGCCCTCCAGATGTGATTGCCTCCTTCAGGTTAGAAAGGTTATCAGAGGAGTCACATCTTTTAAATTCCCTGGAATGTAGGAAACAGGGTGTGTACAAGCAGGATTTTGCAGGCATTGTGTGCCTTTTCTTACCACTGTTATATTCCAAAAGGAAGCCTTTCAGCAAGAGTTGTATTACTCTTAGAGTCGAGCCCACCAGCCTATGTGGAGATAACAGTCCAGTCAAATGGCTGTGTGCTCCACTAAGGTACCCTAAGGACCTAAGTGGCAGAGGAGCCAAGACAAGTTCCCTTCCCTTTTCTCCTTCCTTTCCCTTCCATTACGTCTGCTTGGTGGCTAATAGTAAACTCACACTCAAGCTTAATGGGAATTCCTGCTGCTAATCACTTTTGCAGAAGCCTCAGGGTGGAATGGCAGTAAATGCCTGGGTGTATGGGGCAGTCTGGCTTTGCTTTAAAAATAAACTTTCCTTAGTTATCTTATTCTCCCTTGACTTTCACACTCTCTTTTTGCTAAAAGACAAGCAGAAGAAATGAAGATAGCTCTTCTTTTTCTCTCCCAGACAAAAACCATTTCTTTTCATATCCTCCATCCTGTCCCATCCAAATCTGTTTTGCACATACCACAGAGGAAGAGTTTGGCTGGACCCCAGATCCCCTGCCCTTGCAGGACATGATATGATTTGAATGCAGCTGGCCATGCTGAACAAACATCTGCCAGCTGACAGACAAAGTGAGGCAAGTGAAGATGTAAATAGAGCAGCAGAGGCTGCACAAGGCTTTGCAGGCCACCAAGTACTTGATGTCTAGCACTATGTATATGAAAATATATACCTGAATTCATGATCTCATTGCTATAGTAACTGAGTAATGTAGTTTTGCTGCCCCACAGCCCAGGAGACTGGTTAATAATAAGTTATTTCTCTAATACAGAACATCAGCTAAGTCTTGGCAAGAGCAAATGATTTGCCAAAGACCTTGACGGGAATTTACAGGAGGCAAGGGGACTGAACCTGATGTTTTCAGTCTAATGTTTGCATGAGATGTTCCTTAAAGCTAAATAAGGTGAAAATGGACTGAGAGAAGTGTGAAGCTCCTTTCAAAACTTAAGGTTGTTATTCAAGACTGAGAAAATGACATAACATTGCAACACAGGCTAGATAATGTGATAGAGAATAGGATTTTTGAATTTTGTTTTGGCCCCTGGTTGTAGGTAATTTGGACTCAATGGAATATGGACTACAACAGTATCCAGGAGTATACAGAAGCCTACAGATTATAGGGCACTACAGAAAATATAGGAATCTCACCTGGAGAACTGACATTGTTCATTAAGACACCTTCTAATGCACCATATACAGCAGATTGTATATAAGCAACTAGCCTGGCACTATCAAGGATGTTTTTTTTGTATGACTCAAGAAGACATCACAAATAAATGAATTAGTAGATATCAGAATCACCCACCACGTTACCTCTCAGACATAGAAAAGGATTCCAGCAGCAGGCTGCTTCCTGCAGTCCTCTGTTGCATAAAAGAAGAGTATCACAGAATCAAGTTTCCCCATCAACTACTAGGAGACACAGAATTTCCATATATTCTGTTGCTGTAACATTGCTATGATTCTGCAGAGACTGAGACGGTATTTTAATATTTACTTACCAAAAAAAAGAAAGAAAGAAAGAAAGAAAAAACTCCTTGCAAGCTGATACTTTGTATGTCAGATGTGTATTTGGTTCCAAAAGGATGGCTTTAAATCTATCATGAAATATATAAATAATTCAAAGGATTATATACTGAGTGCATGACAAAAAACAAGCAAACAAAAACAAAAAAAAAAATCAGTTCCCAGACAAGAAAAATCTATTCAAAACTGAAGAGTAGAATGGAATTATAGAATTATAGAATCACAGAATCAGTAAGGTTGGAAAAGACCACTAAGATCATCCAGTCCAGCTGCCGATCCATCACTACCATACCCACTAACCATGTCTCTCAGTGCCACATCTACATGGTTCTTGAACACCTCCAGGGACAGTGACCCCACCACTTCCCTGGGCAGCCCATTCTAATGCACTGCTCTTTCTGAGAAGAAATTTTTCCCAGTATCCAATTCACCTCCCATGAAGCAACTTGAGGCCTATCTGGGAAAAGAGACCAACACCCTCAGTACATTTTAGGGAGTTGTAGAGAGCAATAAATTCTACCCTGAGCCTCCTCTTCTCCAGATTGAACAATCCCAGTTCCATCAACCAATTTGTTGCCCTTCTGTAGATGGGCTCCAGGATCTTAATCATAGAATTGGTTGAGTTGGAAGGGACCATTAAAGATCTTTTAGTCCAACTTTCCTGCAATTAACACGGACATCTACAGCTAGATCAGGTTGCTCAGAGTCCTATCCAGCCTGACCTGAAATGTCTCCAGATTCACCATATCTCTGGATAAGCTGTGCCAATGCCTGACCACCTTTAGTGCAAAGAACTTCTACCTATATCCAATCTAAATGTCCCCTTTTTTAGTTTGAAACCATTTCCCCTTATTCTGTCATAGCAGACCCTGATAAGAGTCTGCCCTTTTCTCTCTTACATCCTCCCTATAGACACTGAAAGGCTGCTATCAGGTCTCCCTGGAGCCTTCTCTTTCCTGTAGCGAGGGGCCCAAAACTGGATGGAGTAAGCTGAAGGTACTCCTTTCTACTTCTTAAATGAATTTAGAATCCTTGAAAATTGCTTTCAAATGGCAAGAATAGCTTTTGCTGCAGGAAAAATATATAGTAAAAAGAGAAGTTGAAAGTTCTCTCCCAAACAATATTTTTTGTCCTCCTGGTTGCTTAAATTATGAATGCTGAATTTTTTACTGATTGTTTTCTCAAACTTCCTATGGTCATCAGACAAATTAGCAGTGTTACCACAAAGACAATATACCAGAGAGTTCAAATTTGAATTTACAAGTAATTTATTTTCCTATTAATCTGTTAAAATGACTTTTGTCTTCTTTGTGTTAAAAAACTTTATATCAAACAGCAAGGATTCCCTCTAAGGGAACTGATATCTTTTTAAGATTTTCATTCAGATCTGACAAAATTCCCATTTCACAACTGACTCTTCAGCAAAATCTCTACAAAGTTAATGAAATGTCAGGCTTAGCATTCTCACCTGAAATAAAAAATCAAGCAGAAAAAATATTAAAACAACAAGCCAACACTTTTATGTTCTTTGTATATTTTGTGAAGAAATATACTCCACAGAATTGTGTGGTCTTTTTCTGTTTGCAAGACACCTTTAAAAATAAGACTCAATCTATTATTTTATCATTTAAAATCAATCTTCTCAGGCCCACTGAGGTTTGTAGATTGAGCAGCCTGCCATGCAAGGAGCCAGGAAAATCATTTCTAAGCTAACAAATTATCACACCAGACTTTCCTGGCAATTATTTTAGGTGTGACTGATCAGATAGTCTTCTCAAACAAGCTGTTTTAATTATGTCAAATAATGCTTTAAGCATACCTAAGCTCTCCTGAGTGTGATTCCACACCAGAACCTCCTAATAATCACAGAACTATGTAATAGCCTACCACAGACTTCTCCACTTGACAAGAGGTCCTTGCAGCTGCAGCAATGTTCAAATTTGTTTTATTTGCTGCTACAGACCCACAAATGAAGTGCACCAAGCAATGCTGGATGGGTGTTACCTTCATAGTGGCCCTCTTACAACCACTGCAATGGGGACATGATTCCTGGGAACTGCTTTCTTCTCTCTCTCCCTCCCTAACTCTGTATATCATCCTCTCTGTACTCTCTAACTCCTGACTAGTGTGTCTCTGTGTGGTTACTAAGACGTTGTAGGTCATTTTGGAGGTGAAAATGGCTTGGTAAAACAACAGCATTTTGTTCAGGATTCAAATTGCAAAGTTGCATCAGCAGGAGTGGATGTAACATCAGGCAGCTCCTGTCTGAGCTGTGCTGCTCTATGAATAAAAGGAGAAAAATCAGTTACTCAAGTGACATTCAGATGCCACCCTCATATCTCACACACAACATTTGGGAACACATTTGGGAATAAGACTGTGTCTTGTGCAGCTCTGCTGATTTTATGCCCCAAAGCACAGACATGGCAGAAGAGATAGCAATGAAGCTTGGAACACTAGGGAGCTGCATTTCTGTTTGCTTCTCCTCCGTGCCAAGTCATGCACCCCATGCATGGCTCTCAACCAGTCCCACAGTAGGAACAGCACAGTATAAACAGATGGAAGACACCTACCTGCAACAGTTTTCTGCCACATTCATCACTGAGAAACATGGGCTGTAATCACCTTAAACATTTTGCCACATTCCTGTAAAGGAAGGAAAAGCAAACATAAAAAAAACTCATACCTCAATGACTTGCAGTTCACACTGAAAGAAGCAACTGAGGCAAAAGGAAAGCACCCAGGAAGGCTTGAGGCTGTGGTTGCAGGTGCAATGGGTGCCACCAAGGCCAAGAGCAGTGTGGCCACTGTGCAGAAGATTATTTTGGAAGACAGAGACCTTGTGCATAGGAAATAAAAGCTTTACAGTTTTACATATTTGGTCAGGGCTATCCTTTCAAGCAGCAAAACTCTTCTGCTTGCTTTTTAAACACATTTGAGACCATCAACTTTACTGTTCAGCATGGACTGTTAAAAGCTTCCTAATTGTGCCATTCAAACAGCTTGTGATATATAGAACAGAGTCGGTACTGAAGCCCTCAAATGATGCTAACCATGGCCAAGTATTTGGGAGCTGCAAAATCTGAGCAGCTTGGGAATGGGGAACATTCTGAATGAGTTGCTCAAGGAATTATCTGAAATCTGCCAGTCTGGCTGACACTGTGTCTAAGAAGAGCAAAGATGCCTTTTGCTGTTTCTGCCTGCAGCAAGAAAGCACTGCCTGCAGAGGAGTGGTCCCTTAGAGTGAAAATCAGTCGAATTTCATTGGCAGCACAAGTCTGACTGGAGGCATGTCCGAATCCTGCTGTGGGGCTGCAGAGAGGACTGGAGGTTTCTTACGGTTTTAGATTTATTTATTCTCTTTTCTGCCACTGGAGGGCACAGCTCACTTTCCTGCAAGGTGAAACAGAAATTACAGGGATTTTGCCTACTGAAAAGGTTTGGAGTCCTTCCCATCTTCCTCTATGCCTGCTTTGCAGCCCTTTGGCTGGACCTGAAGACCCGGCTGAGAAGAAGAAAGTATCTGTGACACAGGTGAATGACACATAGGCACAATTGCCCGTTGACAGGCATTTTCCTCAGCACGGCTTTTTGCTACAAGAGACCTGGTGCCTGCTGATATACAAGGTAGGGCAGCCAGTTCTCACTTTGCACAGTTTGAAAGAGAACCTGATATTACTGATACTCAATGGATTGCATTTAGAAACAGTTCTGCCAAAATGCCACATCTCCTGGTTTTGCTCTGCCCTGTTTGTATGGTGCCATGGGTTTGTGTGGCAATAAGAGCCCTGCTTGGGGGCAGTGATGGCTCTTGGTATCACTGGACAGGCTATGCAAGGGGACAAGCTGTGTAAGACTGTACTGCCCTGCTTTCAATGTCAGGGACTGATTTTTGAGAAAGAAGAGATGCCACCTTCTGCAGAGCAGAGAGTGACCTTTTCTGCAAACAACATTTTATCACCAGTGAGTTTTTATTTAATTTCTCCTTCAGCAATCACAGGCAGAACAGTGTGACAATCAGCACATCCTCTGTTTTGAGATGACAGTTAAAATTTAAAAAGAGCAACCACAGATTTGAGCCCTTTTTTGTCTTATTCCCTTTTACTCTCAGTGCATTTCTGAACTGCCATAGGCTTTCTGATGCTGTGTGAGGACTAAGGACTAATTTCCCAGATGTGCTTTTCATTGATGAGTGTTCATCCAAGTAAATATGCAAAAGCATTTCAGGTTGGGAAGTGCCAGGAAATTGCTCTGTTCCTGATAAGACAGGTACAACTGATCTCCAACAGTGGCATCATCAGTTTTTTTTGGCTTGTTGATTAGAATAATGAAACTTTGCTTTTAAACATTACAAATCAAAAGAAACAAAAGCTGTATTAGTGAAACTGCTTCAGCTTGTTGAACTAAGGTTCTGTGTGTCCTAGTTACTAATAATTTTGATCATGATGAATAGAATTGCTCAAATACAAATACATAAGGAGTTACAAATACTGTAATCTTCCATCCAAATGAACAAAAGTCCATATAAAATAGGAAACATGATCTTACCACAGCAGTCAATTAGTAAAAAACAAACATCAATAGTAAAGATTATTTCAGTTTTGTGGGAGTTCTTTTTTTCTTCAGAGAGAATGGATATTAATGAGAATTTGGCAGATGAACTGTAAAAGTAAAAATAAAAGACACTCCATGATACTGCTATGTCCAAGTGCCAGCTATCAGCCTGCAAAAGACTAGGACACTATGAACAGTGACTTTGAACATGCAGATTTCCCAAGCAACAAGACTGCATTTCCATGCAAACTATCAGGCTGCTAAAAATAAATGCCAGGAGACTGAAAGGATCCACATTATATAAGCAGAAATGCATATAAATCAGCATTTCATGAAAGCTCACCATAAGGCATCAGCAAGTCTTCAATGGGTGTCTTAAACATCTGTTTTTGTTCTCTGTCTCTGACAAGTTGGCTCTCCAAATGCACCAGCTGCCAGGCTACCAGCCCTGGAAACTCAGAGAAGGAACAGACAAGTATCACCAGCAAAGAAGAGCACGACATGACTGAACGGTGTGTTCCCAGGTGCCTGAGGGAGTTCTTCTCAAAAAACTCAGGAAATGTAGGTGCTAAAACTATGGGCTGCAAAAGCACTGCAAAAGCCCAAGGCAGGGCCCTGAAGACACTGTGGGTAGATGCCCACAGTGCCATATGGCCACAGATGTTACTCCACGCTTGGTCTCCAGTCTGGGAGCTGAATCCCTCCACCAAAAGCAGTAGCAATAAGAACATTCATCATCATGGTAAATATCCTGTAATGTGACCCATGAATTCTTTTGGTATCTCGTGTCCAACACGAGACAACTAAAACACTCCCTCAGTCCCCTTTCAAACTTACACCCGTTAGTTGCCAGATGGCTCTAAGTCTCCTTAGCCAAAAGTACAATATAGATGGTACTGAAGGACTTTGCTCTGACAACACTGAAATCCCACTGCATTAATCTTAGGTGAAAATCTCTGGTGCTAAAAATGGCTCTATACCCAAATATTAGGCAAAGTGAGTAATTTGAAACATCCCTGAGAAAAAGATTAAGAACTCAGAAAAAGCTGGACTTTCTCCTGAACTACATTGAGCACATAGATAATTTAGATGTCAAATCTCTTTCTAGTCAGTGTTTTAGCCAGGGAGGATCTGCTCTAACGCTATTTTGCAAGAACTAGAAAGTATCTTTACTGAACTTCCCACAGATAAATTTATGCTTCAGCTCTTTGACATCAGGCAGTGTCTCTATTGACAGTAGGGTTAAACCTCAAGATGATTATGCAGTAATCACGACACTCCAGATTTACTCCTGGGTTCCTGGGAAAATTGAACAAGCAATCTCCATTAAGAGGTCCCAGAATATGGGATGCAGTCTGCTTCTAATTGCCAACATGGTCAACAAAAAAATGGTTTAAAATACTTTTCAGAGAAACTTTAGTAGACAGTAGGAGAGATTTCCCAAAGTCAGTAAGAGATGCAGGAACAAAAGCAGGCCCTCCCACTGCCTGCTGTTAGTCACAACACACAGGCCACAGCTTGTAGTGGTGAAGGATGAATGAGCACCTCCAAAAAGGAGACAGACAGCTGTCACTGTAAACGCTCTTCAGTCACATTGGTTTAATGGGTAAGAACTTAAAACACATCTGAACCTGAATGTCCTACTGATAATGGCAGTTGGGGCCATAGGCCAGACTGCACATCACAAGCAAAGCCCACTGTGCAGGTTGATGGTAAATCCCTCAGTCCTGGTGGGAGATCATTATGCACAAACCTCTTTGCATTCCCCTGCAGGCAGCAGGGCTGCACAATCCTGCCCTGCTGAGAGCTCTTCTGCCTTGAAGAAATGGTACACAGCTCCAACTCACTCTTTTGTAGCGTAGCATGTTGTGCAAGGGCCTTTCAAAGCAGCCCCAAGAGTGGGTTTTGACGACATCACCAGATGGCCAAGGGTTTTGACATTTAATAATCCACCAAGACTGGGGACTGGAAGTATATTTTCTTCTCCTTCTAGCCCTCCCACACATTGTATCTTGCCTTGTCTACTTAACCCAGCAGAGATTGCTTCTGCCTTTCCCCTTCCTGCCTTTTTGCAGAGCCAGTGCACAGACTTCTTTCTTTTGAAGAATCCTTAGCTTCACTGCACTCCTGCTGAGCATCCAGCCTCCTTTTTTCACTGAATTCTTCAAAGCCTTCAAATATCCCTCTAAATGGATCCTCAGAGATCTGGTTCAGCTCAGCTCAAGATCCTGTGTATTCTTTTTTGCCTACAGTGAAGAAAGGGCTCTGTTTAAAGAAGGATCTTATATTTTCATTTTGCCCTTGATTATTTCTTTTGGAAAAGTTAAACAGCAGCTGGAAAATCTCTATTGCAACTCGAATATTATTTTCTGAACCAGATACTTATTTTAATGCTGTACACAGAAACAATATGGAGTTTCTCTGGAAGCAAAAGCACTGCAGCTTCTTTAAAGCCATCACTATTTTGGCAGCAGCTATTTTTACCAGCAGAAAGAAGCCTAGGGTTAAGAATTAAGCTTTAGAAACCTGACTGATCAGAGCTCCAGTCACCTCAGTGCTTCCTATCATAATCTCCCTTTTCTTTTTCCTCTGGGAATTTTTATTTGGGCTGAAACCCAGCATAAATAAAACTGGCCAGAGTTATTGTTGGTCCTTTAACTTTTACTGTTGTAGCAGCTCTACATGTTGAAAACACATATTAAGTTTTGAATTAGACCTAGGCTCCCTTCCCTTCTGAGCCCTTCTACTATTTTAGAAGTTTGAGGCTGTATTGCTCAAAACCCTAACTGCATTCACCTGAGCATACTGTTGACCACCTAATGGAAAATAATTCTCATGCTTTGTAAAGAGTATTTTTGCTAGAAGATGCTTAATGTCAACTATATGAGAATAGAGGCTGTTTCAATTCTCTTTTACTCTCTGAAAGGCACTGTGAACACTTGTAGACAATATCTCCTTTTCCAGGAAACAGTCTTGTTGCATCACTGCTATTAACCTCTTGTTTTCTGCAGAGTTTGATTTTGTCTCAGGAGAGGTGGCAGAAGAGCAATAATATTCCTCTCTGAGCAGGACCCAAGCACAGTTCTGCAAACCAGACCAGACCAGCATATGTGGAGTCTCAGCAGACTTCCATCAGTAGTGCAGAAAGGAGTAACTCCAGGTTAGGTCAGAAAGTGAAACACCAGATATGGGTAACTGCTAAGGAAATAAATAACAAGGAAATAAGCCTATCCTAGCAGCTGCTGTTTTCTGTTAATGCAAATCTTCAGACTTCCAAGAAACAGGAGCGGTCATTCTTTTTGTTTGCTATTTGTAATGAGTTGAAGAAATGCAACATTCCGGTTTGAATAACAATAAAATATGTTTTCTTATGAAGGTGCCCTTTCCCAGAACCCACAGGGAAATAGTTGGTGCATACACATTTGTTGGCACTTCTCTGAATCTACTTGTTACTCTCCAGATTTCAGAGAATGACCTGCTTCATACCTATCATTGATCTGTAAGGGGAGCAATTCTTTTCCAGAAGAAGTCACTGTGAAATATCCACACTCTGATCAACTACAGTTTTGAGCAAGTCATTTCTCACCCAGTTGCTGACTTTTCCTTTCCTCTGAAAATAAGTTATTAGTCAATGACAAACAAGTGCTAACAGCTGAAGATATCTGCTTTACTCTCAGAGATGGGAGTGTACAGCCAGAGGTATCTCTGCTTTCAGACTGCTCTTCAGGTCAGAATGACCTTTTCCATCATTGACTGATGAAAGGGAAGCATTGCTGCTAGGAACAGATTTTGCCCATATGACCCATCCATAAAATGAAAACTGTGAGTAAGAACAAAGGATCCAAAGGCTTCAGCTTCATAATTTCACAGATCTTACAAAATATGCAGTAGATTTTTAAGATTAGGGGATCAGTTTTCCTGCTTGGGCCAAGCTGTGGAAGTAAAAACAAGAATGGTCACAGAGTTGATGTAGTTCTAATGGGCAAAGCAAAGGGATGGGAAATGGAGTCTTGCTTTGTGCTTAGGAGTAGTTATAAAACTGCAAAGAACTTTGACTTGTGCAGAGTGATTTTTTTTTTCTTCTTTAAATTTCAAATATTATTTGAATTTGAAACTAACAGATTTTTGGCATATCAACTTCCCCCGTGAGTATATCGCATTCTCAGCCCTTGGTAGAAAGATCTTGGAAAGAATTAAGCAGGTTGAGAGGTGTGTCACTGCTCTTCTTCCTTCAACTAATGGCATATATTCACTGTCCAGGGAAATTATGGAGAAACACAACCTCCCTACTCATTGATCCAACAGAAGAAACATCCCAGCCAGTTGTGAAAGACTGATATAGACATAACATGTGGCTTTGTCTTTTCCCTTGGACTCATTCAGTGTGTAACCATGTCTATGAGTATGTCTTGACAAAGAGAAGGCTGCCTCTTTGAAGCAGCTTTCAGCAACCACACAGAGACCAGCGAGACAACGCTTGTGCCTGAGCAAAGCCAAAGTCACTCCTGACAGTGCAACAGCACACAGCGAACGGAAGAATTACTAGTGAGAAGCATTTTCACAGAGGTGGATGAGTCCTTCTCTTTAGCCCTCAGCATAATGCTGGTCTGTAAAATGGGGATGGAATGAGGGGTAACAGGAGTTTAGGGAAAGCACCACATCTAAAGCAGTCCTGCAAGGGTCACAGGAGACATAGCAATCTTTCCTCCAGGGCTGCAAATCACAATTATGTTAGCTAGGCTATGGAGACATAACACTATAAACAGAAGTAGTTTATTCAAAGAGCAAACCTCTCTTCTAAGATGCTATTCAGAGAGGTATGAAGATGCCAGTTTAGGAGGCAATTATTAACCTTGGCAGCTGCCTCACCCACTCTCAACAGTGAGGAATATGAAACCTGATAGATACAAGGTTCTGTAATGCTTAGGGACATTTCTGTTTTAGTTTATATTTCTGATTTATATAATAATAACAAGAACACTAAAAAAGAACCACTCTGCCATTCTGTCTTTATAGGTCAGAAGTTTAAGGTTTTAATATTGCCATCATTTTTTTAAACAATAAAATAGTCAGGCTGCACATTGTATATATATCCCCCTATCTGGCATTCTGCAGTAACCTCATTTGTATTCTGTCTTTTCCTTAGCAAAAAAAAACCCAAACCACCACTCTGCATTGCCACAACTAAGTAGTTCCCCACTGTGATACAGACATTGCCAAACATCTCACTAAATTCAGCATACCGCTGTTAACACATTTTATTCATACTGATGGTCTGCACAGTGCGTTCCTGAAGCCTTGCTTTAAAATTTAAGCTCCAGACCTTTAACAAAAAAATATAAAGCAAAATAAAGTGAGTATCTTTTCCTATGCAGCTGTGCAGTGGAACTGTATCTCCTTCAAGGATGATCTATCACAGTTTTTAGGCTTTTTTTTTTCTTTCTCCTCCCCTCCCACCCCCCAAATCCCATGAATGGCTTAAGTGTCTCCCTGTACAAAGGAGAACACCTTGACTTCTTGAAGAATTATTGCCTATAAAGTCCTTCTTCTTTTCCATACAAAAATGAATTTCAAGCTGTGGAGAAGCTTTAGACTGGATGATTACACGAAGTGAGACCCCCTCCAAGACTGTAGCAGGGTAGCTTCACCAGCAAATTCTCCAACACACAAACCAACACCTGGGGCACTGTATTTCTGCCTTGAGGATTGGGAGTGGGCAGATCTACTGGGGATTAAAGTCTCACTGGCCCTCTTGGTTGGTTCTTCACAAACATGCCAGTAGCCATCATGCTCCAATTTTGTGAAGGGAAGTCCAGCTAAGCACATGAAGTAACTTCAAGTAAGGGAGTGTAGGGAATCGAATGACTTTCTGGGCCAGAATCATTTACTGTAGAGCTCCCCTTTGCTGTCAACAAGGTAAAGTTTTCACCTGTGAGTCTAAGCAGAATATACAGGAGGATCCCTCAGCTAAATAAAGGCTTTAACACTTGGTTCAGAGATATGAAAGCCACAGCACTCCGAAACACGTTGGATTCTCTGGGGGTTGGAGAAAGGGAAGAATTAACCTCACCTAATTTTAGTCCTTTCAAAGTAGAGGTGGTTAGGCTGAATTAGACCCATCCCAGAACCCATGGTAGGCATTCTAGGAGATGGCTCATAGCCTCTTAGACTCATTTCAGGATAAGAGCATTTACGATCTTGAGCTCCCTCTATCATGTCAGATAGAAGCAGTTGAAGTTCACAGCGGGCACCTCAGATATTCAAAGAAGTGAGATCTATCACTTCTTTTGTGGACAGAGCAAAACATCTGTGGAGAAATGGGAAAAAAAATGTCAGTGATATGTGTCGGGAGCAGCAAGACAGAAAAGATTCTTCGCTTTACACTGTGTGAGACATTTTCTGCAACACTTTCCTTTCCTCTGAATCTGGGAACCACTTTTTCAGTTTTTATTTGCATCACTCTTACTCCACCCATTGATGCTACACACAGTCCCTACAATTATTAGATTGAACCCTGCTTCCCGAGTGACAGTACAGTCGGTAGGCTATAAAAATGGGCTGCTCCACAGAGGACAGTGAGCAAGAGCAACAGCAAGGCAGGCAGTGCAGGGACCTCTCTGACCTTGGCGTAGCCCCACAGCACCCAAACAATGTGATCAAGGCAGATCCAGTGCCAGTAACCATCATAAACCACTGTACAGTGATTTCCAGGCAAGTCCAGAGTAATGACGAAGGTGTGAGATCAAGCCAGGAACTCAGGCCATTGAAGTCAAGAAATAACGTCAATCCTTGGCTGGTTAAGTACTTCTTAAACAGACTTGGACTCAGCCAGTAATAGAACCTATCTTTAAACATTCAGCTTTTTAATTATCAGGATACTTTATTCTAATCTCTCTTTCCCACTCTCGTTTTTCTTTAATGCTATGTCAACTAACAATCTCCCCTAAGAGGAGCTGGAAGCAGAGAGAGAACTATGAAAATGAATTATAATATAAGATGATACATTCAATGTCCTGCAAGCAAGCAAGAAGAGACGATCACTGCTGGATTCTCGTTCTTCCACTAGAGCTTCACAAGGCAGCACCAGCTCCATAGCTTGGGCAGCTCAGCCACGGCTATAATTCAGTGTAAGTCAAAAATGTTATTTCAGCAGGAACAGCTGAAATAGCAGAGGGCTTCTTGTCACCATCTCTGGACAAACCCAGGAGAGAGAAATGGCTTGTTTTATGCTGTCTCTCATTATTCCTGGCACTTTATGACTCATTAAGTGTCCTAGTTTTGTGACTAACTCCTGCTGAGCTCAACACTTGATATACATTTATGGGTGGCCTGTTGGCTGTAATAACAACTGAACTATTCATAATTCCCCTAATCATGTTAACTCCTTCCTTTGTGTGCCAGGTTTCCTTTAAACAATAGTAAGATAAAGGTACTAGGGACCTTGGTTCTAAACACAGAATGAATTACCTTTATCTCGACAATTAATTAAAAAAGCTTTTTACAAGAAAGGGAGAAAGGAGGACCTGGGCAACTAAAGGCCAGTGTGCCTCATCTCCGTGCCTGGGAAGATCATGGAACAGATCCTCCCAGAAGATATGTTAAGGCACATGAGGGATGAATGGGTGATCTGAGCCAGCCAGCATGGCTTCACCAAGGAAATCTTGTTCCTGACCAACCTGGTGGCACTTATGATGGAGTGATGTGGACAAACGGAAGACAACTGATGTAATTTAGGTGGACATCTGCAAGGCCTTTGACATGATCCCCCACCAAATTCTTATCTCTAAATTGGAGAGACATGGACTTGAAGGGTGGACTATTCCTGTAGATAAGGAATTGGAAGGCTGCAGGCAGTGGGTTGTGGGCAATGGCTCTATGTCCAGGTGGAGGCTGATAACAAGCAGTGTCCCCTAGGGGTCTGTCTTGGGGCCGGTGCTCTTTAAGATCTTCATCAATGACATTGGTAATGGAATCGAGTGCACCCTCAGCAGGTTTACTGATGACACCAAACTGAGTGGTGAGGTTGATAAAACAGAAGGAAGGGATGCCATTCAGAGTGACCTTGGTAAACTCAAAAGGTGGGCCCTTGTGAACTTAATGAGATTAAACAAAGCAAAGTACAAGCTTTTGTGCTTGGATCAAGGTAATCCCAGATATGTATACAAACTGTGAGAAGAACTCCTTGAGAATCATCCTGCTGAGAAGGACTTAAGGGTCCTAGCTGATGAAAAACTTAACATGAGCCAGCAGTATGCGCTTGCAGCTTGGAAGGCCAATGAGTTCCTGAGTTCCATTAGAAGAGGAGTGGCCAGCAGGGCAAGGCAGGTGATTGTCCCATTCTGCTCTGCCCTCATGAGACCCCATCTGAAGTACCGCATCCAAGTCTGGGGCCTCCAGCATAAGAGAGATGTAGAGCTTTTGGAGAGGGTCCAGAGGAGGACCATGAAGATGATCAAAGGTCTGGAGCACCTCTCCTATGAAGAACTGAGGAACTGAAGGAACTGGGCTTATGCAGCCTAGAAAAGAGAAGGCTGCAGGAGACCTCATTGTGACCTTCCAATATTTAAAGGGACTTTATAAACATGAGGGAAATCAACTTTTTACAAGGATAGATAGTGATAAGACAAGGGGGAATGGTTTTAAACTCAAGGAAGGGAGATTTATATTAGATGTCAGGGGGAAGTTTTTTACTGAGAGAGTGGTGAGGTACTAGAACAGGCTGCCCAGAGAGGTTGTGGATGCTCCATACCTAGAGGTGATTAAGGCCAGGTTGAATGGGCCCCTGGACAATCTGATCTAGCAGTTGATCTAGCAGCTGGCAACCCTGTCTGTGGCAGGAGGTTTGGGACTTGATGATCCTTGAAGTTCCTTCTAACCCAAGCCATTCTATGATTCTACGCTTCTATGCTTCTATGATAGCTGTATATTGCAATTAGACACACTTGTTCTGAGCCTAAACAAACCATGCTGTGTCCCAATACATTTTATATTATTCCCCTTCTGAATCAAGCATTCTTTTAAAATCCATGTAGATGGATGACTAATACTGATTCCACTCAGAAGGCTTGGCAGCAGACACATAAGTGTTATATATGAGAATTGGTACCAAATGACTCTTCCTGTCCATTACAGGTAGGAATTCAGAGTAAGGAACCATTGTTTGTGAATGTTCTTGTGGTATTAATGATCTTGTCAGCTTCTGCCCTTTTTTTCAGCTTGCATTCTTTGCAAAAGGTCAATGACAATGCAAAACAGAGCCCAGCAGCATGCTGATCCAATCTGGCAACCAATGCAAACAGGGAAACTACAAGCAGTCCACAGAAGCTTGACAGACACAAGTATTTTTTGAGATTACTGCACATTTAACCTGTCTCTTCTAAAAGCATCATGCACAATTATCTCAAATATAGACATATCTGTGCCTTGGCTTAATTTTCCTTTCATTCATTTGAAACACAGAGCCACTTAGCCTGGCCACTCTGAAAAATGGCAACTTTTGTGTTATCAGTTGAACAAAACTAGTCTATTTTGGAACATAGCTGGTAAGTCACCACCAGCCTCACAGAGGTCTAAAATGAAGATTATCTTGTGTTACTTTAAAACTAAGCTTGAGCCAGAGTCTGCCACAGAAGTGTGCCCAATTTCAGATTTCTGATTGGGAAAGCTATGTGCAGAACTAAAGATGCAAGTTCCTACCATATACTGTGTTTTGCATTTGTGGCTAAAACAATGCTGGTAGCACACCTATGTTTTGTCTACTGCTAAGTAGTACTTTCATAGATTGAAGCTTTTCTCTTTAACATCTTTCCACTTCCCCCAAAGGCCAGTAAGCTGGAGCTGGGCAAGAAGTTGGGAAGGGACAGCCAGGACAGCTGACCCCAACTAACCAAAGGTCCTACGCAAGGGATATGACATCATGCTCATCAATAAAAGCTGAGGGAGATGGGGAGGAAAGGTGACAACTGTGGTTGCAGTTCTTGTCTTCTCAAGCAACTGCTATGTACGCTGAGGGCTTGCTTCCCAGGATGTGATTGGACATCTGCCTGATGATGAGAGGTAGTAGGTGAATTCCTTTTTTTGTTCTGCTTCTGTGCAAAGCTTTTGCTGTTTTTATTAAATCGTGTCTATTTCAACCTGTGAGCACTTCTGTCTTATTTTCTCCCCCTGTTCTGTGGAGGAGAAAGAGAGAGAAGTCAGCAGAATGAGTATCTTACAGCCAGTCAGGGTCAGCCCACCACAGAGTTCTGGATAAAGATTAATTTTCCTGACTGTTTTTCTCCATTTCTATTGCTGCTTATAAAGAAAACAGATGATATACATTTCAAAGGCACTTCCATGTAAGAACTGTCAATTTGGGGTCTTACTTTTTAAGTCTTCAAGTTTGAGCCCACAAGGATGTGGTTTTATGACCAGCATATTCTCCTTCCAGCCTGTGTTCCCCTCATGAGAGCAGCCCCATGCTCACTGGTGTCTATTTTTACATTGTTTGACTTAGGTCAACAATAGCTACTGTACAATCAAGAGGAGAGCCAAATGAGCTTCCTGATCTGACTGGGAAAAATAAGTACAGTTTGTTCATTCTTGCAAAATATTTTGATTCTAAGTTGTTTTGTACTGTGTTTTGACTCTGCCATAAAGCATCCCAGAATGAGCAGATGATGCAGGAAGCCTGCACAGAAGTCCAGTTTGCCACTACAGCATTTCTCATTATGTGCAGCAGTTCTATCAGCAGGAAAAAAACCTACAACCAATGATTTCTGTCAAGGACTTTAACTGTGATAGGTTTTTTTTTTTCCTTGCATTGTTTTATGCAAATTTTAAACCCTTTTTCTTGGTATCTGGAGCTTTTGCTGAAGGATGATGGTATTCTGAAGTTAGAGACATGGCTGTTATTAAACAGAGAAAATGCAAAGATCACCTCTGAAGGAGTGAGAGCAACAAAGTGCAGTGCACAACCTTGAGCTTAAAGGCTGAGCAGGTTGGAGGTGTTGAGCCTGGAGAAAGGACAGCTCTGCAGAAACCTCATTCTGGCCTTCCAGTACTTAAAGGGAGTTGATAAACAGGAGGGAGAGTGACTTTTGATATCGGTACACAGTGATAGGACAAGGGGGAATGGTTTTCATTCAGAAAAGGGGAAATTTAGTTTATGTGTTAGGAGGAAAGTCATTACTCAGAGGATGGTGAGGCCCTGGCACTGCTGCCCACAGAGCCAGAGAGACCCAAAACTATCGGCACCTGGTCTATGGGACTTGCCTCTGACCATGGAGGGGTTGGGGCTGGGGAGGCTTTAAAGGCCCTTTCAGCCCAAATCAGGTTGGAATTCTATGATTAACACTGCCCTGGATCCACTTCGACTGTTTGTGGGACAAATTTGGGGCAATTTTGCCGTGTTTGAGTTAACTGTGCCATTTTGTTGCCAAGTGGATAGTTGGATCCCACATGGTTGCAGGACACAAAGACCATGGGATGCTGAAATCCCATACCAGCAGCACTGGCTGAGTAGCTTACACTTGGGTGGCACATTGGTTTTTGGGAGTGGTGAAGAGAACTTTAGATAGAAAGAGCTGTCTTAACCCATTGGTTTTGTTTGAAATGTAAGTACTGTCCTAGTGCTTTTTAAGAATAAATTGTAAGTTCCATGCTAAAGCAAGGAAGAACTTCACTGACAGAGTGACACAGCACTGGAACAGGCCGCTGAGAAAGGTGGTAGAGTCTCCTTCTCTGGAGATATTCAAGACCTCCTGGATGCCTTCCCGTGCAACCTGCTGTAGGAAACCTGCTTTATCAGGAGGTCAGACTCTATGATCTCTAGAGGTTTCTTCCAACTCCAACAATTCTGTGATTCTGTAATATACATCTCTGGAAGCAACTTAGTTATTTTCTTATCCCATAAAACAAGTGACGTTGCTCAGAAAAGACTCTAGGGAATTAGATCCTTTGAGAAAGAGGATGAGTTAGTACTGAAGATGAAATGCAAATTTTTTTTAGCATAGTGTCTGGTTATTTGATTTTCAAATACAATAGATTACACTGTTAATGGAAATGTAGCTTTGCACCTTCTGTTTTTCTCCCAGTAGACTTAATCTCAGCACTGTTTGCATGCCAAGCATGCACGCTCACAGCTGTAAGCTCTGGAGAGAGGGAGAAGGCACAGCTTGGACCTGTGCTGATAAGATCACACAGGGTCTGTAACGAGGCTGGGAACCGGCCCCATTGCCTTTGCCAAGTGACTTCACCACAAGACCATCTTTGCTTCTGCCTGCAGGAACTGTCCCACACCATTACAGATAGATCTCAGAAGCCAACAGATTGGGGGAAAAGCATGTGGTTGTTCTGGAGTCCTTTGGGAGATCTGCAGGAACAGGAGTCTTCTGTTCCACTCCTGTGCTCCAGAAAAGAGGTAAAAAACACAGTGTTGCCTACAGAGCAGTTATAACTTCCAGTATGCCAATTGTCTTTCCTAGCTGCACCTGCACTCCACAGCTGCCAGAGTTCCCTCTGTTTCAAGGCTACATGTGTCAGTCACTCAGAAATAACACAGAGCATTGAGGCTTTTAAATTACAGTGAAAGAAGCAGGCCATGCCTGGACAGGAAAAACACGAGCCCCTAATTGCTTGGGAGCCCTTGGAGATGAAAGTACTACAGGAATGCCACATAGCAGTGCTGCTAGCATTCATGCTGTGCTGCTAACTAAAGTAGCTTTCCATATGTACCAGTTATGGAGAGAGACAATAATGGAGCTGGAGAAAATCACAAAGCTCATTAAATCTGATGGCCTGCTATGTAACAACATGGGGAAGTACAAGGAGTAAGCTTCTTCATATAGTGGAAATCACTGTTCAAAGCACTGGCTGTACTGAAAGCGCCAGGAAAAAATGCATTGGGGGAACAGGGAAGATCCTTTGGAGCTAGCTGACTGCAAATAAAGCAGCTGATTAGATTTGTAGCTGTCTCTTTGTGAAGAAAACCAGGGTGGAAAAGCCAGAGGAACATTGTGTTTCTGGAGAGGACTGCAGGGTTGTACTGGAGAGAGGGAGAAGTAGCCTCCTGCTGCGCTGGTATGTGCAAGGTACACTGAGGGAATATCCAGCTCACATTTCCTCCTGCTGGAAGTAAGGCACCGAATTCCAGCTGCCAATTAGCTGCTCAAACTAAAAGCTCATCTATTTTCCAAGCGTTTAGGTAAAAATAGAGAAATCATAAGTTGCGAGGAAAGCTTCTGCTCTATTATTGTACCAAAGCAGAGCATCTTAAATAAAGCCGGTGATACTACTTTGCGTGCGCTTCGGGCAAGCTGTAATCCCTCATCTAACATCACATGAGCCTACAACAGCCCAGCTAAATGGAGATAATTACCATACAAAGACAGCCATCACCCTGCTTGCTTCCAGCAAGGGATCGACTTCTTTTTGCTGGGAGACCCTATCTTCACAACCAGCACTCTGAGCTCTCCGGAGCTTCCCCAGGAGGGAAGAACTGAGCTCTCCAACTTCATGCGGTGTCGTCACCGCTCCGTCAGCCGTAAGGTACCCAACGGCCCCAAGGGCAGCAGGGAGCGCACTGCCCTCGGCGCGCCACGACTCCGCCCGCCGTCACGTCGCGCCTGCGCGCTACCCGCCCGGGGCGGGTTGTGCAAGATGGCGTCGGAGCCGCGTCGTACGGCGGCTGAGAAGTACCGGCCCAACCGCTACGTTTCGTTGCCGGCCGAGCTCGACCCTGCCACTTATGACTCGTCACTGGAGAAGCACCGTGCCGAGGCCGAGCGCTTGGCCATCCGCGCCCGGCTCAAGCGGCAGTACCTGCTGCAGCTGAACAACCCGAAGCCGCCGGCCGTCATCGTGAGTGGGGCGGGGGCGCGGGCGGGGGGCGCCGGGCTCCGGGCTCCGGGCTCCGGGCTCGTCCGCCTCACACGGACGGGGGCGGCCCGCGGCAGAGCCTGAGCCCATCCCGGGCCCTTGCGGGCGGGGCCGTGCCCTCCTCTCCCTGTGACCTTGGTGTGTGCCCCTCCTGGCCTGCGTTACTGGGTCCAGATGGCGCGATGCGGCCTGGGAGGGTCTTGCTGTGCTTCTGGGCCGTGTTTTGGGGCTCACAGTTTTCTCGCTATCTCAGGAAGATCCTGCCTTGCTCCGCTGGGACTATGCCAGGACGCACAACGTGTACCCCACTTTCCGCCCGACGCCCAAGACGTCCTTCCTAGGAGCTGTATTTGCGATAGGCCCTATCCTTTTCTGGATAGCTGTCTTTAAAACTGAGAGGGTGAGTTCTGCTGGTGGCGTTGAGCATCAGGGAACACCAGGTTGTAAAACACAGGTCTGCCTTAAGACTTAATTCCCCCTGCATCTAAAAATGCTTAATACTAGTGAAGTATTAAGGGAAGGAAGGCTAGTTAGTGCCGAACCTTTGCAAAGTCTCATAGCTGAGTTGCAAAGTTCCACTGTGCTAAGAGGCCTGTGTTGAATCCGCAGATACAGCCAGTCACAGTTTCTCTGATTTTGCTCATATATGGAAACCATAATAAAGGTTTCCATGGTTCCACTGACTCTAAATTAATCATAGGATACCACAGTTTTCAGCTATTGACATGCTTTAGATATGTTCTCTAAAGTAAAAAGTAGGGAACTGGTGGATGACAGTCTCCCTTTTTCCATTTTCATGAAGTAGACAGAAGAAATAGTGGTTTTCTTTACAGGTAAAGCTGGAGCAGGCTGCCCGGAGAGGTTGTGGATACCCTGTCCATGGAGGTGTTCAAGGCCAGGTTGGATGGGGCCCTGGGCAGCCTGGTCTAGTATTAAATGTGGAGGTTGGTGACCCTGCCTGTGGCAGGGGGTTGGAGATTCGTGATCCTTGAGGTCCATTCCAACCCTGGCCATGATTCTGTGATAAGGAGGAGCACTTAAGCTGATGACAGTGTCTGATCTCACCTGGGTTTTTGAGCTTTTGGAAGCTTTTGTAACTTGCTTCTGTTGTAAATCTTGGAATGAGGATGTCAGAATCTAAGCAGCGGCAGATCTTTCTGAAAGTAATGAGCTATATTCATTAGAATCATAGAATTGCTTAGGTTGGAAAAGACCTTAAAGACCACCAAGTCAACCACAACCCAACCATACTACCCTAACTCTTAACAGCCCACCATTAAATCATGTCCCTGAGCACCACATCCAAATGGTTTTTAAACACATTCAGGGATGGTGACTCAACTACCTCCCCGGGGAGCCTATTCCAGTGCCTAACTACCCTTTCTGTAAAGAAGTTTTTACTGTACTTTGGGGTATGCTAGGTGAATGCCAGTCAGTGGCTGCTTTTATTTCCCTCTTCTTTTCTTTCAGAAAAATTTTAGATCAAGTCATAAACCAGGAAACACAAACATCAGTATTATTTGGAATAATATTTTCTAGAATGAATCTAAGTAACAAGTGCTAACAAACTTACCAAACATGTTGATACAAATATTGTTGGAACTTCAATATTTCCACAGTTCTTTGTCACTCTGGACTTGTTTCATATGCTAAACCATGCTTGGGCTTAGCCACAAAGTGTGAATCGGCACGTGAGCGTTTGAAAATAAACCCTAATGAGTGACATCCCTGACATACATGACAGAGAATACTGAATCTGAAGTGTTTGATGCTATCTCTAGAACAGTGTGTTTTCTGATTCCTTTATTGGTGTTTAGGGATATTTCCAGTGGTTTATAAAGCACAGTATTTGTTATGTTTCTCCCTGAGGAGTGATTGTTGTATGTCTGGGAAGCTAAAGACAGACTTCTCAGTCTTAAGCAATTCTTCTGTATTTATCCAGGTAAGAAAGAGTCAGGGCAGTTTTCTGTGTGCAGTAACAGTACGTCTCTCTGAAATGGTAGATGACTGCCGTGTGAGATACAAATGGGCTGAAAGTGAGCACATGCAGTGAACATTCCGGCAAGTTACTAAGGAGTTTCACCATACTTTAAACTTGGTGTGGTAATATATTCCTATACTCTTTGCTGAAATATTAGAGTTGTTTTGCTCTTATCCCTGGCTGATTGAAACTTCCTCTCCATTAGAGTAATGATGAATGTTCTCTCTTCCACAGGATTATAAAGAGAAGCTTATCCGAGAAGGTAAATACAAGCGACCATTCAGTGTTTTTTAAGTTGCTGGAACCACAGTGCTGCTCTTGAGACAGAAGTAAATAAGATGTACTGCATGCTGATGTTTCTCCTTCAGAAGAATAAATCTTAATTACTCCTCAGTCGTCTTTCATCTTTAATAATTACGGAAAGTGCAACTGTGCAGAATCTTTATATCTACTGCAAATAGATACAGAGGGCATGTCCTGAGCTTACCAGTTAACTCTTTTGTTACAGAGATTTCTTTTAAAATGTGGAAGTTGCTGCAGTTCAGGCTCAAGTTTAAAATTAATAGCAGGTTAAAATATTAAGCAATCCCTATACAGTTTCCTAAAAATCAACTGCTCATTTACTAGGTACTTCTGTTGTTGGTTTGACTATGTAGTTTGCCCAAATCAGGTAATAGACAACTCCTTTTCTATATTCTAGTTAACTATTTAGGAGCCTGCCTGCCTGTTGTCAATAAGTTGATTTTTCCTTTTCTGAAAAAATAAAATCCTACACCCTATATTTGAAATACAATTACTGTACCAGTGTTGGAAATAGTGAGCTGGACATTGTCACTCTTTATGTGACTAAGCATTTCCACAAATTTTGTGATTCCTGTATGCAGAGGATCAAGAACTAAAAAGATGAGGTGCTTCTTTTTGGCACTGGTTTCTTTGCAGTATAAGAGAATTCAATTTCTCCCCTGGAAACAAGCTATGATATTTATAATAAACATTTAAAAAGCATAACTGAACCTTGTGTCTGCAAAAGTATCTCCTCTGCTTATTCTGTGCCAGGGTCAACTGGTGTAGGGTGGCTACAGAATAGTCACCACAAAGTAGTGAAATGTGAGTGTGAGGAAAAGATCTTAACTCAGTCTTGAATTCTCAGATGGCCTCTAGGTGCCATCACAGTCCAAACAACACTCATTCTTCAGACAGTGTAAAGGAGCTTTTTTTCCTCAATGTTGAGGTCAGTCAAAAATGCAGCCTTAAACGTGAGTTACAAATCCTCCGTCTGCTGTGAGTGCAGCCTACATTACTGACTGCAAAGCAGGTCAGCTCTGGTAGGCATTCTGTCTTGCATGATTAGGATGTTGGTACAGGCCATTTGGAGTCTCCCTCCATCTGAGCAAACTGATGAGCCTCTTCACAGACTCACAGAACAGCTGGGTTTGGAAGGGACTGCTGGAGGTCATCTTGTTCTCTTCTCCTGGCTCAAGCAAGGTCTTGTAGAGCTGGGTCAGAACTGTCCAAAAGGCTAACCTCTCTGAAGCAAGTGTCCTCTGTGGGAAAACTGCTCCAGTGCTGTCACAGTAGATGTGTGTTTGCTGATAGTTAAGACAAAAAAAAGTTTTTAAAGAAGTGTTCCCTGTTCTAACTCCTCACTTTCTTGCCTGGGTCATGAAATGTTTAGGCTGGCTGGAGGCTTGGCACTAGTAGTGTGCAGCAGCTACTCTGGACTTTGGCCTGCTTTTGCAATCCCATATGTGCTTCCAGCAAGCCCTCTGCACCTGTCTGCAACTTGCTCTTCTGCTGCCTTAGCTAAAGCACACTTCAATTATTTTCTTTGCAGAACTGCTTCTAAAAGGTTATTGCAAATGATGCTACAAAATAGAGCTGTGGGTCATTGCTAGAGAAGAGGCGTCAATGCATGGAGAATGTGTTATGTAGGGAAAGAAATAATTGCTTGTCTGAGCATGCTAGATTAACTATCTTCCTGCTGCCATAAACTAATTTGATTTCCCAGGATTCATTTCCTCAGCTAATTGGAACTTCAGTTGCCACACATGTAAATTTTGCTTTGCAGCTGTATTGTTTTAGGCCAGTTGAACAAATTGTTCAGGTGGGTTGTGGATGGGAGCAGCACCTCTGGTCTTCTAGGCCAGCCTTTGGCTGGCTTGATGTGCCTGCAGGAGTGTGTGCTATATCCCCGTGGGTTTGAGCATGGTGCTTGGAGGAAGGCTGCCCTACTTTTCTCTTGTGCTACTTCCAGATCTCCGAAGGCTGTTTTTTGGTTGTTTTTTTTTTTTTTTTTTGTGAGGAACAAGTATGTGTTGCTGGGGGTGAGGTTGGTAGTTTGAGTCTGTGGTGCTGGGTGAGCAGGGGAAGAAGAGGGGGGTGTTTCCCTTCAGAAATGAAGAGAGAAGACAGAAGGGTAAGTGTGCCTGATGGAATTTTACCCTTGACTGATGTGTAACCACTCATTTCTGCTTCAATGATAATACTGTAGCAAAAGAAACCCAAGCCTGCAAGTAATTGGATCATAATTTATGTCCCAAACAGAAAACAAGCTTTTCCTCTCAGCCTGTGAAACATTTAGACCTCATTTATCCCTAGATCAGTCTGATTAAGTCAATTTTTCTGACAAATGTAGCCTCCTGATCGTCATCTTCTGAGTTGGCTATTTTAAAGTAAACATATCCCTGTAGATTATATAACGTAGTGCTTTGTTCCAAGCTGATGTTTTTTTTTTCCCTGAAGGATCTGGTGTAGATCCAAGTCTGATGTACGTAACTGTTCCAGCTCTGCGTTTCCTTCTCTTTTGGGAAATGGAAGATTGCTCCTTTGGAGAAGTAGGAAGCACAGATCCTCCTGGTACCAAACTTAGTAACAATTTTGCATCCTAGTCTGAAACGTACACAATCTTCTTAGTTTTCATGGGCTCAGTAGGAGAAATCAGTTCCCTCAGAAAATGAAATGAGCATGATTTTAAGCAAATTAGTTCAGGATCTGAGAGGCAAAGTGCTTGGCAGCAACATTTAGCACTACCTGTCTGACTAAATTTGACATTTTGAAATGCTGTTTTGATATCACAACAAAGAGTGCATGTGCTAAAGCAGAGACCTGAAGGTTGGTTGTGCATCTCATTCCTAGAATAACTGTTTGGGGTTTCCTTTTCTGCCCGCACCCTGTGGAACAGGAGAGTGGCTCAAAGTCACCACCGAGGCGTGAGGCTAGAGTATTCCTGTGGTTTTTGAGGTTCTTCATAAAAGAGACCTCATCAATTGTTGACAAAGAAGTCAATGTTGATGGACAGCTAAAATAAGATTGAAAAGGAAGCTTTCCCTTAATTAACAGTGAAGCGCTTTGGATTCTTTGACCTTTTCTAATCTGCAGAATGCTTTTCTGACCATAAGGGCTCTTCCTGGCAACCATCCACAGCCCAGCAGGCTGAAATGCCCTGTTCTGGTAGGAGGCTTACATCTGATAGAGCTTTCAGCTCTGTTTGGAAAAGTCTTCCCTTGCAGGTGGCATGAAATGCCTCACTGATCTTCAGCTTCTCCCTGTGAAAGGCACATCACACCATATAGTCAGGAGCCCTTGGAATGGTGGCTGTCACCTTGCATCTACAGCAAGTATAGCATTCATACCAACTGCATATGATGAGAGGCACTCAAGTATTTCAGCTCCAGAGTGGCACCAGGATAGCTTTAATTGGGTACTTGAAAGCTAAAAATAGTGGTTTTAATTTCATTTCCCGAATTACATAGGCATGGTCATTTTGTTGACTTGGTGGCTGCTGAAAATGCCATTCTGCACTCTTGTTGTCTGAGCTGGCTGTGCTGCCACATATAGGTGTGCTGGGTTTCCCTGTTTTCGTTCATACACTGCAAGTGACAAATCCATCTCTTTACTTGCAGTTAGGGTTGAAGTGGCTTTTCAGAGGTTCCCAGCACTTGTAGTAGTTTTTATCTAGGCAGTTGGAGGTCTTGAGGCCCCACTCAGTAACAGCCATACTGAGGGAAGATTCAAACATGAAGGCCTGGTGGGAATAGGAAAGGTAGGTTAGGACAAGGGAGAGTCTGAATCCAGGCAAGGGGGGTCTACTCTAGCACAAACAGGAGCTGTACACATGTCCAGCTCTGCCAAATTCTTCATCTGACCTGATCAGCCCAGGGGAAGAAAACAACTCCCAGCAGGGATAGGCACATCTCTTCAGAGCTGATGCTATAGTGCTGGTCTTAGCCAGGTCCCAGGAGTGACTTTGGACTCTGCATATCCTGAAAGCCAGGTTGCTCAACGAGCTCTAGCTCTGAGCCTGTTGGTGATGATTTAATTTATTTTAGGGAGTAAGAAAGGAAGACAGTTATGCGTTTGACTTCTTTGTCCATAGACTAAGACAAAAATTAAGTTAATCAGCATGAAAATTCCCAGCTTCCTGCTCAGGCAACAACTTATGTGGTCAGAAGATCAAAGCTGCCACATCTCATATCCGATCAGCCAGAAGTGTGAATGCTACAGCAATTTGGTCCAAGAACTTTTCCACCTTGCTTGTAAGAAGCTAGGCTTTGTGAGTGTCTCAGCAGCAAAATGCTGTGCTGGGTACAAAACCTTCCAGGCTCCTTACCATAGTCCCTTCTGCAACTCTCTCAGGCTCCAACTTGGCTTTGCTCGCCTTCTCAAAACAGTCAGCGTCCGGCCCATGTGGAGTCATCATGCTGTGCAAGCTGGCCCCTCCAGGCTGGAAGCCCTCCTCCTTTGCTTCATAATGGCCTTTGATGAGCCCCATGAACTCACTCATGCAATTCCCTAAAGAAAGCATAGAGAAGAGTTTGTGACACAAAAGCAGCCAAGAGCTTGAAACCCACAAATTGGGCAGTATGGGGAGTGGAGGTTAATAAGCATGGCTGCACAAGAGAAGACATCAGGGATCCTACAGGCAGTGCTCGCAAAGTGGTAAAGATTTTATCACACTTTCAGTTATCTGGAGTCAGAAACAGAAAACTCCCTAATATGAAGGTGCATTGATGTGGGTAGACCTGTGTTTTTCCTGCTACATTGAGCTGCATAAGTACTGAAGCTGCATATAGACTGTATGGGTAACTTGGTATCTACAGACCAAAATTAGAGATATTAGATATTAGAGATCTGAAAGCACTGGAAAGGTAGTTCAGTGTAATCATTCCTGTGTTGCAGGTACAAAGGCACAACCACCTGGTGAAACAGCCTAGGCTGGAAGCACAAAACTGTTTTGTTCTATGTCCTTTTGCCACTCCAGTCCAGTCAGTGACTTCAGTACCTTATGCTTTTGATGTACACAGGATCTACTTAGTTCTCAAGAGCCACCATGTGCACAAAGACAAGGAGACAAATTCTGTCTTTGCCTGAGGAAGAATACCTTACGCAGACCCTCTGAAACTAATGGAGTGATGTACCCTAACTTAGCTACAGATGTCCAAAGCCAATAATGCAGTACTTATTAGTTATACTCTCTCTGAAGAAAGTATGTTAACAACTGCCATTGCAGCCTTCCAGCTTTAGTAGATCTGATGTGACTAAACAATATGGCAGCTTTCTGCTGAGTGGTCAGTTTGCTGCAAAACCAGGACATGCTTCTGCAGCTCTGCTATATATAGCCCTTTTTAACCACTTGTTCTGTCTTTGTTAAGTACAACCTGAGGCCTGAAATATTTAACAACAATACTAATTTAGCTCAGAGCACAGTTGGCCTAAAAATGTATGCAAACAGTCATTTATTTTCATCCCATGTTGTCGGCATCTCCTGTAAGAGTCAATTGTACAGGCTTTTCATTGAACTCACTTAAGTGCTGTGCTTGGAGCAATCAGGGAGCAGTACAGGCTGTGAGAGCTTCATTACCAATGTGCCTTCTACATAACTCATCATATCACTTGGGGAGAATGGGCTGGTGAGTAGGAAGCCAGGCAGGGACTTATGTGTTGAGCAATTTCTTGTTCAATTGCAGGTTTCCCATCGGACTTCCAACAACTTTGGTGTGCTTCTGCTCCCTATCTGTAAAATAGCACTATCCTCTCCAAAGACAATGTTGCGAAGTAAAAAACCTCAGTGGCTATTAGATATTTTGTCCTACCAAGATAAGAATCATACAAACACTCTGTCAGACACAGATGCAATATATATTCCTGGTATAAAAGAGGTATCAGATATATTTCTACCTCTGGCCCAAAGACTTTAGGAGTAATTCACAGCCTCCAGGCATGTAGAAAGTGATCGAGAGAAATTGTACTTACAAGTTCCACAGCCATCTTTGTATTGAAATAGTTGTGGTGTCCAGGGATGTCTGCTAAGGTGGCAAATTTTTGGAATACCATGCCTATATTCCTGCGTGGGGCAAAGTTAAGGCACCAAGAAAACTGTAACTCTGAGTGCACCAAAATTCTCTGAACGCTTCTTTGAACAGACGTATTAATGCACACGAGAAGAAGAGGCCGAAGGGGATTTCTGGGAAAAGAACTCTTGAACTCTCTTCAAGACCTCTTGAAAAATGTTCGGAAGAGAAGATTTACTGAATTAGTGTTTCTCCTATCCCCCAGTTTCTTGTCCTGCTATGTCTCTGCAGTGACACAAAGTTCTCATCACAGCACAAATTTCTGAGAGAACTATTAAGCACAGTGTTCTGAGAACTAGCTGTTGTGATGCCAACTGTACCCATTCAAGATTTAGTCCTCTATGCCTGGGCTAGAGTAGATGCACCATGGTCACCGTGGATTCAGTGCTAAGCCTATGGCCAAGGCATTGTGGTCAAACAAATACCTGTGGTGGCTATATGTGTGGACTCTGGTAGGGTAACCCAGTGTGGGGAGCCAGGTTTCTAACATCCATTCAATGCAACATGTGGCAGGGACTACCAGAAAGAAACTACCCCTAGGGGTGATGACAAAATCCCCCAAATACAGCCAGTTCTCAGTCTGAGAAGGAGCTCAGTTCCTCCCTCTGGCTTTTGTAAATGCCAGTGGTACCTCCACCACTGTGCAGGAGTGAAGGGGGGCTCAGGAGAGCCAACCCAACCTTTCACTGCAACTCTGAGCTCACCCTGCTAATTCATGGGCAGCTCTCACAGTGCTTTACTCCATGTGCGTTGTCATATTTTCCATTCTCCCATTCTTTTGTACCCTAATGAGTTGTTCTATAGTTCATGGCTGGATGGCAGGATAGTATCTGTCCAAGTCATGCAGTGCAATTTAAGTGTGCACCCCATCTCAGCAGGAGTCCCTTGGGTACAGGCACAACCACCTATGCAAGCACAACCAGCCCTCACCTCTGAGTTTTCCAGAGATTTTGCAAATAATATCATCTCTGGTTTTATTCATTTTTCAAGGAGAACTCACTGACTTCAAGAAGCTGTGTGTAACTGTGCCAAGGGCAACAAATGAGACTTTTTCACTGTGTGCTTTCAGATAAATGTAGGCTAGGTTTTTCTGCGCCTCTGCACTCAAACAAAACCCACAAAGATCAGACATACTGTGGTAGTAAGGTGGCCGGAAGGTGTTGTTGGCAACCCCCCATCGTGGGGGGAATATGACAAAGTCAGCGATCGCCACTCCAGGACGGGTCGACTTGGCTGTCAAGACAGTGAAGATAGATGGATCCTGAAAAAAACAACAAAGCAAAAAGCATCAAACAGAGCATGACTCAGGTCACCCCATTGATAAATCTGGATATGAATATGCATAACAGACCTTGGCCTTTCCCTACTTTCTTCAATTTGTGGATCTCAAAATAATTTGCTTTCCCTCCCTTCTCACCCTAATGGGTCACAATTCCCCCTTGTGTAGAGGAGAAAGCTGAGAGAGAGGGAGCAAACATGGTATCCTTAGGATTTGGGATGCAGCACTGTGACTCCAGGAGCAGTCTCCAGTGCTCCTACCACCTCTTTCTTGGCAGCTTTTGGAGCACAACATCCTATCAGGGGTATTCGCCTCACAGCACCAGTGGCTGACTAACAGGGAGAACAGAGTGCAGATAAATTGTCACTTGCTTCAAGGATTTTTGAAGTTTCCACTCCAATAGAGCGATTTTCTGGGCTTTGATCCCAAACCTATTTTTCTCCTGGCAGGTTTTTTCAGAAATTAAACAATGCTTTCTGCTGCTTGTCTCGCTAGCGGTGCTTCCGTCTCCTTGCACACCCACTTGCCGAAGCAGTGCCAAGAGATGGTATGGCTGTGGGCACCTCTCCCACTGGGCTGGTTTCCTTTTTAGAAGAGCTGCTCACATTGATTTTGGCTTTAGTTATTTTCCATAAGATCTAGAAATTATTGCAATGAGAGCTGCCAGCTCTTGGAATGTGTTTCAAGAGCTCAGATGAACCATGGGAAGGAGCCTGTACAATTGCAATAAAATCAAAACAAGAATTTTAAGCACACATCTTTTCTCTGAGTTGCATGTTGCATACTGGCTTCAGTATTCAGCCCTCTTTCAGAGCACAGGCTTTCTATGCTAGGCTGTTTAGGAAGCTGATCAAGCTCCAGTTCTGTCATTGCACCACCATGGAGGCTGTCTTTTTTTTTTTTTTTTTTTTTTGGCAAGGGCTTGTTTGAGGCCCAGGAAAACAAATGTGGCAGATTTCACAGTTTCTTATAGCATAACGTATTTTTTAACAGTCACTGGGACCGTGGAGCTCTGGATGAATTCTGATGGTACAGCATTCACAAAGCCTTGCTCTGCCTTGCCTGGCTACAGAACTTACCGCATGGTCAAAGGCAACAGAATTAATGACCATAAAGTTTTCCAGATGGTATTTGTATGGTGTGTAGTTCCCATGCCAGGCTACAACGTTGAAGGGGGAGAAATCCTATCAAAGCAATAGGTACAGAGAGAACGTTACCACACACAACTCTCCACCTTTCTGCACACACACGGGATGCTGCCCCTTCTCAAGTTAAAATGGGTTTAGTGCTGGTGAGATATGTACTGACAGCCTGGAACACAAGGCCCTTCAGGCACAGCCTGATGCTGCAAGGACATGGTTTTCCTCAGCATTCCCACCTGGAGAGCCTTAGCCCTCTCTCCAGGGCTCCACCTCCGAAGAAATTTGAGTGCCAAAGCAGTGCTTGAACAAGGTGGACTCCAGCGCTGGCTCTCCAGCAATTTAAAATTGGCATTGGATTTCCCTATCTGGGAGAAACATGGCTATGTAGGAATAAGGAGGCCAAGACCACCACTGAGTCTTTGGATTAAGTTTCCATGGACTGTTTTTGCAAATTGAGGAGCCTCAGCTGGGGAGATAAAGGAGCCAAGGTGAGAGTACAGTCCTATTCCATTTCAGTCAGCTCAATGTCCTGAGACAACATGCATGCTAACAAGCTGTAGAGACCACATTATGCACTGGTGGCTGCTCCAGTGTTTTCCTGTGGCCTCCTTACCTGCTGGGCTGTGAACAACTTGCCCTGGTACTTGCTGATAACTGTGTAGCCTCTTGGAATTTTCCGGTCTTCATACCATGCAACTGGAACCAAGAAGTCACGAGGGTTTGCCAGGCCATTGGCTCCTGCAAAAGAAAGAAATGTCAGAGCATGCTGGGCAACCTGCTAACAGGGCTCTGTGGGTGCCCTTCTGCACTGGGACTGACCACACTTCTTCTGGATCCATCATGAAATCTCCAATATTCATGTGCTTCTTTGGCTCCTATAAGTAGCTAATTTAAATATATCCTAGCATTTAGGTCCATGCTCCCTTATGTGACTAAGACAAGTCTCCCTCCATTCTTTCCTAAACAGGATTAGTCTTTCAACCTTTATTAAAGATGTGTAGATATTGGGAATTAAGCAAAAAAAAAAAAAAAAAAAAAAAGGAGGGTGAATTGCTCTCTATTTCTGGACATCCTGCTGCTTGGACACTTAGAAATGCAGAAACGTGTCATGAGGGAGCATAATGCTTTTCTGAACAAAAAAGTAATAAAACGAGGGCTAGTGATACTTGTAGACTTTGAGCATACTGAGGGGTGGTTAGAGTAAGGAATGCATTTTCACAATGCAAAGCACCATATGGGTGCTGCAATATTCTTCTCATTAGCATTATTGTTGCAAAGTGTTTTGAGTTTCTTGGATAAAAATGCAAGACATTACTACCTGCTGCTAAAGTTTAACAGTCAGTGCTTTTCTCCAGCTGCCATTTTTCAAGTGAAAAGTGAAGTTAGAATAAAATAAGAATGAAATACAAAGAATCTTGGTCTCTGAGGAGAAGGCAGGTAGGTGGTAAGAAGAGGAGCTCTCGTAATTACCATCTCCTGAAAAGGTCTACAGGCAAGGGCGCTCGTTTTCTTTTCTGCAGAAAGTAAATGTTATAATAGATTCCTGCCTTCTGGAGACCAAAAAGCCCTCCTCTCCAACAGTGTCTGAAAAACTAGCTAATGGGAAAACTTCCCACGAACAGGCAGGTGTAACAATAGCAATAATCAAGTGGAGCAGGCACATAGCATAAGAAGCAAAGTGAAGGCAGGCAATCGCAACTTGCTAAAAGAAAAGCTGATGAAAAATCAGTATAGATTCAGTGTGGGAAAAGCTGTGCAGAGCATGTCGCATGGGACAGATGCTGGAGTGGGGCCCAGCCAGGGGCTGCAGGCTGGGTAGGCTCCTACCTGTGGGCTCCACAGCTCCAGCTTCACTGTGAAAGCTGTGAGGTGCTTTCATAGGCCTTCAGTGCTTTCACACTGTGCCAAGCTTGTTACCAGTTTAGAATACCTATTCGGCTTAGCTCAAGCACAAGCAGTACTTTAGATCTCACTGGGAGCCATAAAACATGCTCAGCCAAGGGGAAAAAGGAGGCAGATGAGGTCTGAGATATGTGAGAGCCCTGGGCCTGTGCTGCCTGAAAGCAGCTCTGCTCCAGCAGCCCAGTCTGGAGGCAAGGCTGATCTGAGCCTTGTGCTGCTCATGTTGCTGATCCCTGCTTCTCCAAGAGAAAACCTTCTGACACTTCTTCCCTCCTTCCTTTATACACTTATTATGGCATGAAAAATAAACACAGATCATTATTTTTCAAACTACAGGCAATTCAGCAAATCCTCAAAGATTCTTAACCAGAAAGGAAAGTTTCACCCAACACTGTGGTTTGTGACCAAACGTTAATGAGCTTTAATGAGGCACGGTGCCTGTGCAGACAGCAGCAATGTGCTCAGCTTGCACAATCAAAACACTAGCCTTGTACACACACACAGACATTTTGTGTTCTCTGCTTTTCATCTGGCATTCCCATTGTGGTGAGTCTCTGGCTGTGCATTAGAAAGCTGAGTCTGGCTATAGAGACGAAAGTGTTTACATAGGCGGGAGGGTTAGGGTTAGGGTTAGGGTTAGGATTAAGATTAGGGTTATTAACTCTAAAATAAGGCTTCAAGTGTATCTGCTGCCTCTGAAATTCAATTTTCCTTTTACCAGCTGACCTCTCTCCAACTACTCCATATCTGTAAGAAGGAGCCATCAAAGAGTCATCAGCCTCAGACTTGCAGACCAGAGGAGGAAAAGGAAGGTGGAAAAATGAGTGGGAGAGAAACAGTCCCTCCAGCCCCAGGGGAAAGTCATGATGGCTGAACTGTCTCTGTTCCCCAGTGCTCTGCTGGGGAATAACAGTGCCAGGATGGAATCTGCCTTTAGGGAGGAATGCGTGCATGGGTGGATGGATTACATGGGAGATAAGAGATAGTTTAGCAATTCCTAACTCTTTCCCTTTGGAATGCACTGTAGGTCTGATAGCAGATGGTTACCAATGGGTCCCAGGTCAGGTAGCTCAAAGTGTGCCCCGTACACCTCCAGGATGTAGCCTCTGGTCTCTCCAAACACCTCCACACTAAAACGCATTCCTTGCTGGAAAATAAAGGAAGAAATCAGGATCATCCCTGTACTTTGCTAACAAACCAAAAGCAACTTAATGCAGGACATGCCAGACATGCTGTGGCTTTGGCTGCCTCTAGCAGGCCCTCAGATCGCCCCAGGCCTACACATAGCTGTGTGACCTTCTGTGGCCACGCATCCCAACATGTGAGGCGCTGCTCTTTGAATTGGGTGCCACTGCATTCTCCACCTGCAATGGGTGCCATCTAGGGCTCTGCTACCTAATGGAATTGGCTTCTGCTGGGTTCCTCTGGTCCCTCCAGAGCCACAGAACTCAGCATGAACCACACAGAGCTCAGGTTTTTGCTGTTTGCTCCAACAGCGGGCCCTCCAGCTAATCACAGCCCTTACCTGGATAACACAGATTTCATTGGGCTCCACTAGCATCTTCCCAAACTCAGTTGTGATGAGCAGTTTTCCTTGCTGGGGCACTGTGAAAATAAAGTGGAGGTAGAAGAGATGAAGGAGCAGGCTGTCACTGTATGTGATGGCTTCCTCTCAGCCCCCTTAGAAGGGGACAATTACATTAGCTAGGTAGTAACTTATTCTTCCTGCTTTCTGAGAGCATAAGTAGTACTTCACTAATGTCTGCAGTACTTTCTTTGGCTTTTTTGGCACCAAATTGCTCACATTTTGACATGGAAATCTGACAGATTTACAAAACCCGCCCTTTTACCTCAATTACTAAAGGAGAGTGGGCATGAATACTATTTTATCAGAGAAATGTTCCCACTGGTGACCAGGAAGCATTTCTGTCCCTTGGCTAAAAAAGATGCAGGTAAATATCAGGCTCTTGGCCTTGTGATGATGTACAGAGTATTTTTCTGCACGCACACTCTTTATGTGCCAGTCAGCTCTCATCATGGCAGTGTTCTTTCTTCAGGCTGGCAGAGTGTGGGAGCTAAGCTACCATGCCAAATCATCTTGGATTAAAGCAGTGAAGGCAATTCGCTGTAAGCTGTTCAGAAATTCTAGAGCTTATGTTTTCCAGAAAACCTCCAGTGTTCCTGCTAGGGATCTGGGAAGGGATTTCTGAGAGCCAGGCTGCTGCTCAAAAGCAACAATGAGTTTTGGCTCCCTCTGTGCTGCTTGGTAGTGATGGGACAAGCCTGACAGCCCAGCTATTGCCAAACCACCACATCTGGATGGCATGTGAGTGAAATCATCCATCCTCAAGTCTTTGCAGATGGCTGCCAGGCTCTGGCTCTGAAGGAGGAAATAAGCAGGCAGGTGGCAACCCAGATATGTCCTGCATGAGAAAGGAGAAGCCAGTGCATCGACTCACCGATCAGGAAGTCACCGTCTGAATTATAAAGACATCTAAAGGAAAAGGAGAACAGGAAGGTCAAGGCTTCACTTGTACATATGCTCCTACAGAATCACAGCACAGCTGGAGCTGGACCTCTGGAGGTTACCTGGCCCAACCTCTGCTCAAGCAGGGTTACCCAGAGCAGAGTGCCCAGGACCAGACCAAGACCATTACAGGGGAATTTTGACCTGGGAGACCAACAGAAATGCGAAACGTGGGTTGGGGAAGGTGACACAGGGGCAGGTGCAGGTTTGATGTGTACAGCCTGGTAGCAGGTTCTTTTCCTACTTTGGTGCTGTCTCTGTGGCCTTGGATGAAACAGCCTTTGGCAATGGGTAGCGATGCTCTCCAGAGGCTGTATTCACCTCTGAGGAACTTTGGTCCCTGGGACAAGAGCCTGTGGGCCTATCACATCTCCTTTGCCTGCATCCCTGCATCCATCTCCCTCATTCAGCCCAGCCTCCAACAATCAGTCTCTGACCTGTCAAGCATGGAGGTGTTGCAGACAAAGATGTGGATGGCGATGCCGTTGCGTCCTCGAGGCTCTCCAGCGCCACACAAAGTGTGCAGTCCCTGTGGGCAGACCCCAGGCCTTGGGAGTGTCAGGCAGTCAGGATGTGCAGCCCCATCCTGCTTCATCCCATCCCTTTGCTGTGTATCAGCCAACTGCCTTGCCACTTTTTGCTTTAGCCAGGTATGCAGTTGGCTTTTCTTTGAAATCCTAAGCCCTGGCACCCCAACTTACGCTCACAAAGTCCAGCTTGTTCTGGGAGGCTTTCGGTATTTCAAAGGGCTTCCATCTCAGCTAGGTTGCAGCAAACAGAAAGCAAAAAGGGAACACGGTGGTTATAAGGTAAATAATGGCAATTCAAAAGGAAGCAGTCTGCTCCCCCTCCCTATTGCCCTCTACTTGCTGAGAAAGCTTCTGTTTCCTCTTTGCCTTGCTTAATTTGGTCTGCAGGTTTCTTTTGATTTATGGAGCTCTTTCCCTTTGAATCATAATTTTGTAAAGTAATTGGCTGGCCTGTCTGAGAGCCAAGGTTGGTGTTGTTTTTTTTTTTTTGTTGTTGTTGTTTTTTTTTAAATCCTATTTGAAAGCTGTCTGTTACTCTATTACTAACAACACTGCTGAGAACAGGGAATTTCCTCCCAAGACCTAGTGGGACCCCTAGGCAGAAGGTGCCAGAAGAGTCCCCAGTGTGCTTGTTACCACTAAAGAGCATCATGAGGGTCTCACTGTATCTCTTCAGAATCAGGTGCCACAGCTATGAACCCATTGCAGGAGGGATTTTGGTATAAATTCACTCAAGCACCTGAAATCTGCAGGATGGAAATAGCTGATGGCCAGATCCTGCTGGCTCTGGCCATCAGAAATGTCTTCTGCACAGATATGCTGTGCCTCAGATGAAATGTCAGTAGCTCTGGGCATGCAGAGCTGAGCATTTCTTTACTATGAGAGTAGTGAGGTGCTGGAACAGGCTGCCCAGAGAGGTCGTGGATGCCCCATCCCTGGAAGTGTTCAAGGCCAGATTGGATGGGGCCCTGGGAAACCTGATCTAGTATTAAATGGGGAGGTTGGTGGCCCTGCATGTGGCAGGAGGGTTGGAGATTCACAATCCTTGAGGTCCCTTCCAACTCTGGCCATTCTGTGATTCTGTGATCCAGGAGAGTGGTTGGGATTGGGCAGCCACTGACAGCATGGACACATGGATGGACAGACAGCAAGAGGAAAACAGAAGGCAGCAGGGATAGAGTGGGAAAAAGAAGAGAAAAAAATTCAGGTTATGAAAGTGGTCTAAAAGTAAGTAAACAGTTGGAGAAGGAGAGCAGAGATCAGCTTGCAATCCAGCCCACAGATCATCATTGAGGATGGTGCTTCTCCTCCCAAATTTTTGCAAGCTGCTAAGCCATTGACTGGTTCCATGTGCTTTTTACCCAGAGGGTCCCTTTGAGTTTACACTTTACCACTGTAAGTACAGCAGAACTGGGGTGCCGAGTCAGACCTCTACATGGTGCTTAAAACAGGGAAGCTATCAGTGGTGTTTCATTTTCTCCCTGCCCAGAAATCGTGGCTTCCTTTGGCCAGCTTCTTTTTATGCTGGAGAGCTTTCTTCTGCATCAGCATTCCTTGCATGGATGCCATGCCTTATTTTTTCACCCTCTTTGTCCCCATCTATGTTTTGTATACACTGTGCTTTTTATAACTTTGCCATTGTCTTTAGGCAGCATTCAAGGCTAAGGGTTTTTTTGTTTTGTTTTGTTTTCCCATTGACCTCAATGAGCTGTGCATGAGATGGCTCCACATGGTAATCCCTTTAGATGGATGACAGTGGGGAAAGCTGTGGTGTGAACTAGGTGAAGCGCAGACTGCCATGGGGAGCTGGGGATGGGCTGGGAGCCTGCACAGCTGCAGTTGAGCTGTGTTTGGGAAGGAAAACTACAGGAACCTAAACAGCAGCCTGTCACCTCTGCTCGGTCAGTGGCTGGAAAACATGTTCCAGCAGAACCAGAGAAGTATTTAGACAAATGGGGAGGCCACCGGGAGGCTGCAGGATGGCTAACGATGATGCATCAGAAGAGGGAGGAGCAGAAATCAATGAGCACAAGGTTATGTCAAGAGGAGCACAGCAGGAGGAGAGAGGCAGATTAGCAGAGCTAAATGTCCTGGGGCTGGCAGGAAAGAAATAATGATTAAAGATGATAGCAAGGCCGTAACAGAGGGAAACAAATGCTGTGCCTCTCCAGAATGGAGTTTGATTTCCCAGGAGGGCTGCAGAGGAGCAGGCTGGCAGCCAGCAGCCTCCTGATGGGAGGTGATGGCAGTGTAGGCCCCAGCGTGAGCCTCTGATGTGGGAGGATGAAGGAGCAGCCTGCATCCTGCAATCCCACATCATACCAAGGGCTGTCCCCCTCCCTGGCTGGAGGGCGAGGTTACCTGGTTGGGGTCAGGCTCCACCTCATCCCAGTTGTGTGTCAGATGGCCCTCCTGCAGAGGCTGAAAGGGCTTGTGGCAGACAGAGGGCAGGATCCGATAGAGCCAGCTGTGGGGAGGAACGTGGATGGGATGAGGCTGGGGAAGAGGTGAGGTCTTCTGCACAAATGAACGCGAGTGGGCAGGGGGAATATTTGTGTTGGTGGCCACTGGAGCAAGTAGTATATTAAATATTGAATGTTGTCTCACAGTCAGAGACTTCCAGAGAGGTAGGGGGAGTCTAGAGGGATTTTATTGTATCTGTAGCTGAAATACAGCTATTTCTCAGGTGGGAACAAAGGCTACATAAAGACTGAAGTTCAGGCAGCACAAGGATGAGTGTAGTACTTAACTAAAAGACCAGAGGAGCTTCAGGAGCTAGAAGATCACAGCCAACACCTGAATTTGGGTGGATTGCTGAAAGTAGCATCCTGTATAACTACATACAGCTGTGGAGTCAAAGTTTTATGGGAGATGAAGTCTCCTAGCACCACAGAAAGTCCCCCATGCCTCCATCACTGTCTGTATTATCTGGAGGTCTCTTCCTGATCACTATAAGAGCTGCCAGCCCCCTGCCTAGTGTGATTCAGCTGCCCAGTTGGCTGTTGAACAGTTTATGCCACCATCCTTTGAGGTTCAGCAAAGTGGTGGGCTCACCATGTCATCCTGAACCACTGGAGCCCATCACCCTTTGCAGGGCAAGCTCTTCTGATAGAGGGCAATGGCAGCCCAAGAATGGACATCTCAGAAGCCCCTCAGAAACACATGAGTCTGACGCTTGGTTTGTCCAAAGCAAAGGTTTCTCAATCCAGGGCTAATGTCAGTGTCCTGCCCCCATGTCCCAAGACATCCAAGGGCACCTGCATGGGTCCTGATTTGTCCCCACACATGCCACCATCGTACCTCCTCCTGTTGGTGGCCCGGGGACAGGTGAAAGCTGAGCCCGAGAGCTGCTCCGCGTAGAGGCCGTAGGGGCAGACCTGCGGGTTGTTCTGCAGCGGGGAGAAAGAGGAACCAGCAGTGAAGGATGTGAGGCACTCGCAACCCCATTCAGTCTGTGAACAGCCCAGGCAGCCCTATATCCCCACTCTCAGGGTGCTGGATGCCCAATATGTACCAGCCCAACCTAAAATCCATTCCTTTGCAGCATCACCTGGAAGCTCTCACGGCCATCAGGAGCTGCTAGCACCAGAATGCAGTGAGAGCATCACAGAGTGTTATTCCCAGCACTTACAGACTGTATATTATTACAATTACAATTTCTCTCTGTCTCTCTCTTTTTTTTTTTTTTTTTGCAGCCATGCACTGTTCACTGCTTCCCTCCCTTCTGCAGGTTCTGGGTGAGAATCCTGTCCCTCCATGCAGGGTCACCCTGCAGCATCACCTGCCGGGGAAGAACCAGTAAGAGGAAAATCTCCCATCACATATTTCCCAGCCTCCAAACTCTGTCTTGTTGGCAAGGGTATGCAGTGGAGCAGGGGGATCAATAGCCTTTGTCATTTTTATCTGAGCCAGCATGACTGCAGATGCTGGTCTTACAAATACTGCAGTGGAGAAAGGATCCACCCTTGGGACTGAAGATTTTCCATCTACTTCACTGTCAGATTTTCTATTAACTCTTTCCATACTGAGCCCAAACTCTGTCCTGATGAGGGCTCTTTGGTGGAGTACTTCAGCAAAGCCAGCCTGGAAATTCCTGCTGACATAAGAAGACCCACGGAAAGGAGAGAAGGGACTGAGTGCATAGCACCAAGTGAAAAGTGAATCCATTAAAACAATCCAACATGGTGCATTTTAATCGAGTGTATTCCAAAGTTGTTTATTTCTAACCACAGATCTGCCTACTTATGACAGCTCATAGAGGGCAGCCGTCATCCTGCCAAAGGCCAGTAACCCCACTGAATTAGATCCATTCCTGCTGAGATCCACAGCAGTGTGCACGGTCCCCAAGCCAAGCCTCAGACTTCTGCTCTGACTCAACCCCCACCAGTTCCCTCCTACTCAGCGTGCTCAAGCCACTTCCATTCCCAAATCCTTTCGGAAAAGCTGCTGCTGAGCAGAGGAAAGCCAGGCGAGTTGCAGCTCCTAAGCAAAACTTGGAGTCTCACAAGTAACTTTAACATAGAAGGCATAATGGGAAGTATTTAATTCTGATTTTTGCCAGCATCTTATTATTCTCATCTTGCATAAGGGAGGCTCCTGAAGACTTTTATTGTGGAAGAGAAAAAGAAAACACATTAATTTAGAAGGAAGCCCAGGGAACAGATACTCATTCTGCTCTTCGTCTTTTTAATTAAGCATTTTCACAAACTCAAACTCTGTACCTGTCCCTCTGGTAGAGCTCCTGGATAGCGTGGGTCCTCAGAAGCATGTTCGTTTCCAAATCCTGACATGTACTGTAAAGTAAATCACACAATTCTTCAGTGTTTCAAAAACACAAGTGAAACCTCCCCAGACAACTCACCCCTCCCTTCCCCGTCCTTTTTTTCCACAATCTTTGCATGCACTGAGACTTTCCCCAAGTGGCCTGCTCGCTTGCTTCCATGCACCATCTTCCCATCTCCCAAGACAGTTTCTCTAGTCAACCCTGTGGTGGGCTGAGAAGCACAATCAGGACCTGCTCTTCTGTTAGACCTGCATGTACATTTTGTTGACATTCTGTGCCAGGGATTGAGACTGGGGGTCATTTGGTTGCATGGTTCTCATGACACGTCTCCATGGCCATCACAAGAAAAGTCAGGACTTAGCTGGGATGAGGAAGGAAAGGAGGCTGGGACTTAAGCATCTCGCTGATTTGCCCTAAATGAGTGTAACCCAGTGGGGTGCGAGGTGCCTACCATGGCAGCAAGCAAGAATTAAGGTGACCATCTAGGGCCCTAGGGCAGTGTACAGGTGAGGAACCCATCCAACATGTTCTGTGTGAGGGCTCAGTGGGGGGCTGCAGGACCTCAGGGGAGGCAGCCCCTCTGATCCTACAGAACGAAGCAGCCCCACTGCATCCTGCATGAATGCAGAGGTATTTTGGCTGCGATCAATTGCTCAGCCTCATGGCCCAGCAACAGAGTTAAATATTCATGCTGCCTGCTGTCCCTCTCCATGCACGCAGCCTGAAGACGCTCATGGTACCGCTGGGAGGCAGCTTGTTCACTCAGACCTCCCAGCTTCAGATTGACCTTTTCAAAATTCTTCAGTTTCAGTGTGGAAACCACTCCCCTGGCACAAAACTTGCTGCAGCCCCGTCTTCTAGGGTAGGCAGGAGTGCATTTAGCTTGAGTTGGAGCAAGGTGCTTGCCCAGCTGTCCAACTTGGACAGAACAGTGCTGCCGTTACCTTGAGCAGAGCCGGATTGGGTTTGTTACTGCGGTGCCTGGATTTCTTCCCCTCATTCTCAGATTTTGCTGAAAAAACATGAGTTTTTCTCAGCTGCCCGTCAGCTATTTGTAAAAAAAAGTCCCTTCCCAAAGGGACTCATGCTGGCCAGAAGCCCTGCCTCACCCGAACCTGCTTTCCGTAGGACTGGGGAAGATGGATCTCTCCTTACGCACTCTGCACTCCACCTGCTTCTGCACGAAGCACATTGATATGCATAGCAGCAGGCCACCTAAACACCCTTGGCAAAGGTATTGCGCTGGAGCATCTCTGCCTTTTTTTCTTTTTTCCCTTCCTTCTGAAAGGAAATGCAGCACTACCTGCTGGAACTGCAGCAGTTCCAGAGTGAACCCACATCTCCCCATTGCATTCTCCTTCACCAGCTGCAAAGGATGGAGGCAGGAGGGAGCCCAGAGGGAGCCCAGAGGCCAGCCTCTGCAAAAAGGGAAAGAAAGGGGCAGGTAAGGGTGCTCAGCATAGGGAGGGTTAATGAAACTGCTTTGCAGAACATCACCCCTGTCTGCAAAATACTCAGGCTTAAAGCTGGTCGTGAGTCTTTTCTGGGGAATGCAGGGAGAAGCTGCTGCATCGTTGTTCAGGCAAATCAGTTTTTCTCTGCTGAGGAAAAAAAAAAATCCTCAGGTGACTGTATTGAGAGGGCTAAAAAAAAGAACTTCCCTCTGGCGGGCAGGACTGCAGTTGTGGGAGTCAGACGATTACCTGATGGTGGTTTATTGTCCTGTAGTTTCATTGCTCCAGGTTTTACCTGGTTGTTTGGTGTGGCTTTTCTCATTCACTCACTTTCTTTTGTCATTCCCCTGGGGAGGGTTGCCTCCTCGCCTTTCCTTCAGGGGTCAGCACAGAACACGATGTGGTTTGCCAAAAAAATCCTGCTCAAGCTCCCACGTGTAAATGCATGGCTGGGGAGTTAAAGCTTGCTATTTGCATGCTCATATTCTGGCTGGGGAGTAGAGAATTTGTTTATTTATTTATCTTCCTTTTTTGATTTTATTTGCCTGTTAGTTTATTTTCTAAGTAAACCAGTGCTGAAGGATAATTAAAACATCATAGAGCTCAGATGTTTTGCAGCAAGAGGAAACAGCTGCTCAGGTCCAGCTTTGAACCCGTCTCAGAAAGGCTGAAAACCTCCTAATGAATGGCTTTCCTTGTCTGTTGTCTCTAGAGTGCAGCCACAGTTATTGGGCTGGCTGTTCTCATCCCCTGCAGGACAGAGGGGCAATGGCGTGTTTTGGGGCATTGCAACCCTTCTTCCCCATGGCCAAACCTTCTTCTCCATTACCTCTCTTTCATCTCCACGACCACTTTTTATTCTCCACAACCAACCCTTCTTCATGACCAACCCTTCTCCATGACACAGCACAGGGCAGTGACCTGCTGCTCAGTCCCTGCTCCTCCTCCATGGCTCCTAGCTGATCAGGGACTTTTTTAGTAATTGGGCAGGTGATTTCTCCGTGAAACAAGAAGTTCTCTGTGGTCCTTTGCTTTCCCTTCTGCTTTCAATTATTGTCATTATTTTGTTCATGATCCCATAGATTTTTATGTAAGCAGGAGTATGTCTGATTCCACCTTGTTTTTGTTTTGTGGCTTTTTCAGTAAAATAGGAGAGATGAAAGCGCAGCACAGCATTAAAAATTCAGCAAAGCGCATTGATTGCACTAACTGGGATGCAAAGCAGAGAGCTCGCAATGGGTGTCACGCTCTGACCTATAAACCATAACCTTTTGTTCACCAGATTAGACAGCAGGGATGGGAAAAAAAATGCATTTGAAGTCTGAACACATGGGCTGCAAGATAATTAAGGCCCTTCTTCAAACGCTGCATAATACATTTCTCTATCTGCTACTGCTGCAGGATGCACGAAAGCAACATTCATCTCTGCACAAACAGCTCACTGCCTTGTCCCAGCTCAGAGGGGCCCACACTGGCACGTTTAAGGCAAACCCACAGGAAGATGAATGAAAATAGGGGCAGTAGTGGGGTGAAAATAAACGGGCTTCCTAACAGTGCCAGCTCCTGTGTCTGGGGAGGAACACGGTGGTCCTGGGATGAGATGTCACCCACTGTAATGATGACCTGGTCCCCTACACCACAAAAATTCTGGCAAAAATTGAGATTGCAGTCCTATAAATAAGCAATAGAACAACATCCTGCCCTCCTTGCAATTCACTCTGTGCTGGGAGAGGAGGGCATGGCTTGTCAGGAGGAACTGGCACTGAATTTTCCATTTACACTGAGCCATCGACCAAGGATGAAGCTTCCCTGGGCCACTGGGGAAGATTGCACCAGGGTTGCAACAGCTGGGCAGATGTTAGTGGCTAGATTTCATAGGCTGAGGGGGAAACACCTCCTGGCAGCAGGGCAAGAGGGAGAGGGGAAGAACAAATAAGGTAATGCAGAGGTCCTGAACAGGCCTAGTCAGATCAAGAATGATTTACAAAGGAGAAGAAAGTGATAACAGCCCATTTGGGTGAAATATAGCAAAGTCCTATATCTTGAGAGGTCTTTTAAACACACCTTAAAACACAAAAGGGGGACAAATTGAAACTAAATGGGACGTTACCTCCAGCTAAAATCTATCACCAGGCCTCAACTGCACAGCTCACTGTCCTGCACCTCACTTCCATCAGCCCCTCCAGAGGGACCAGTCAGGGAGGTTTGGTGCTAAAAGAGGCACGGAGAGGATGACAAGGGCAGGCAGCCCCTGCACTTTCAGTCCCAGCACTCACGGTCTCTCACCTTCAGGCTTGTCATGGTCCTCTTGGTCTTCCTCCTTTGTCGGCAGATGGAAACTCCAAGCAGTTAAATAGCCAACACAGCCTGATGTGGTTTCAGAAGTCTGTGAGTGCGTGTGTGTCCAGCCAGGAGGGCTGCATCAACTCAGCTGAGCTGATCACAGACTGGAAGTGAGAAAGTCCAAGAGAGCTCTGGAATTGTTTGCTCAGCCCAGTCTGTGTTTAATCAAACACCAACCTTCCCCTGGGCCAGTCCCGGGAAGGGTTTGGAAATAAGAAATGGAGGTGAGGGGGACACTGTCACTGCTGCTTTTTCTCATCAGCTTTTAAACAAGGGGTTGTAGTTCCTACACACGGGCGAGAAGATAAGACAAGGCATTTAAGAACAGTCATTTTTGCAACTTATTTATGAGCCTCTACTATAAATCACACCCCTAGCAATTTTTGTGTATGGCCCTCTAAATGAATAAACACACATTTGTTCATTATGCCTCTCAGCCATGTCGCATCTGGTCTTAGGGGACAGAAGGGATCATATCCCCGTGCTGGCGAAGTCAATGATATTGGTGCAACACTGCGTGGCAACATTACACAGCACTTCAGGGGCAGAGGCAGGGGATGGCTCTGTACTTTACCATTAGAGCTGGTGAACAAAAGTTACAAAACTCTGAAATATTAATATTTTGCAGGAAAGCTGTTGCCAAGGAAGGAGCAGAAGCAAGCAGGTGGCACAGAATACTAATGAAAGCAACTCTGCATTTCCAGAAGTAGCAGGAAAAACAAAAGAGCAATTGATTTGATTCGATTTTTCTTTTTTACTTTGAATTCTCCTCTATCTTAAAAAAAAAAAAACAAAAAACAAAAAACAGAAGAAAAAAAAAAGTAGCAATGTTTTTTCCTTTCTGTGTCTTGCTCTACAGGGAGGCACACATTCAGATTTAGATGTGACACTGTGGTCAATGTGCTGTGAGAGGGACAACTCCTAACAGCCTGCCTTCTCCAAAAACCTCCTTACACCACCCTCAGTAACACATCAAGGCCACTGAGGCCTGTCACTTTTTAAGGTCTACAGAGAAAGGGAATGCCTTTGCTCAGTGCTAGTGCTGGGTAGATGCATTGCTCTAAAACAGCTCTTCTCTGTGGATGTGACAAAATGGCTCCAGCTCTGCTGCTTGTTCTTCCAGTGACAGCTCTGACAAACTAGGCTGACTGTTATGAAAGAGTGAATGGGGTATATGAAATAGTGTAGTCAGCAGGACTAGAAATGTGATCATCCCTCTGTACTCAGCTCTGGTGAGGTCACACCTCAAGTGCTGTGTTCAGTTTTGGGCCCCTCACTACAGGAAAGACATCGAGGCCCTTAAGTGTGTCCAGAGAAGGGCAATGGAGCTGATGAGGGATTTGGAGCACAAGTCTTAAGGGGAGTGGCTGAGGGAATGGGGATTGTTTAGTCTGGAGAAGAGGAGGCTCAGGGGAAGCTTTAATAGTCACTATAGGTCCCTGAATGGAGGTTGTGGTGAGGTGGGTGTCAGCCTCTTCTCCCACTTAACTAGGGATAGGGAGAAAGGTAGTGGCCTTTAGTTGCATAGGAGAAGGTTCAGGTTGGATATTAGAGAAAAATTATTCTCAGAAAGAGTGGTGAGGCACTGGAACACACTGCCCAGGGAAGTGGTGCAGTTCCATCCATGGAGTTGTTCAGTAACTGTAAATGTGGCACTGAGGGACATGGTTACTGAGCATGGAGAGGATGGATCGATGGCTGGACTCCATCTTAGAAGTATTTTCCAACCTTAATGACTCTATGATTTTATAAGACTGTGATTAATGATAAGGGGGAGGTAGTTTGCCTTTGATATCCTCTCTTAGGATGACACAATAATACTGGTCAGGAAGGACTTGAGAAAGTCACTACAGCAATATTCAGCTTAAATCAAGGTCAGCTTTAAGATCATACCAGGCTGCCTAAGGCTTTATGCAGTATTGTTTTGAAGACTTTTAAGGATGGAGAATTCACAGTTTCACCTGGCAGCTGTCCTTGTGGTCAAAAAGTTTAACTTCTATGCAGCTCACTCTTCCCATGTTTGAGTTAGTGGTAGATGTCTTATCATGCACTGCTGTGAAGAGGTAGGTGCTATCTATCTTCTTGGTATCCTCCCCACAAGTTTTGGTTCTCCCAAGGCTGCATCATTTACAGGCCAAACCAGCCCGGTCCCTCATCAGAGGAAGGCTCCAACCCCTGAGCACCTTGGCTGGCCACCATTCAACTTAAAGCCATTTGTCAGTGCTATGCTGGGGAGGCCTAAAATTGGATGCAGCGCCTCCTCTTGTCTTCCAAGAGCAGGAACACTACAGCCAAAGCAGTCTACAGGACCTCACCAGCTCCTTGATTGCTTTTTTTTGTTTGTTTGTCCATGTGGCTGACAAGATTTGAGGCAGTCTGTCTTCATTTTTGCTGTTTTGTCTTCATTGTGCTGTTTCACACATGGCAAACACCAAGTGAACAGAAACACAGCAAGCACAGATGCATCTCGGGAGACATGAGCTGTGAGGAAATTACTTGGAAATGGAGATAGATGTAGTCAAAGATTTGTCTGGAAAGATCCAAGACATTAATTGACAGCACTGTCTGGAGTTGGTGCCTCACAACCAGTAGAGACAATGAATGTTGTGGAGAGATGACCTAAGAAAGGAAGTGTCCCATTCTTTCTCAAACTCTGTGGGGATTTCTGTCTGTTCGAGATCAAGATTGGCCTACTGTCTCCAGCCTTCCTTGCTTAGACACTGCTGGGACTGAGTTTAGCTCTTCTGGCTTCATGAAGCTAGAGGTTATGTCACGCAGTCATCAGGAGCAGACTTGGCTAACCTGATCACGCAGTGTAAGGCAGCAGTGCCTAGCTGATGTTTGCTCTAAAACAGATAAAAATTTATTCATATTACAATGTGGGTATACTGGGGACAAGTTCAACTGAGAATATCGATTGTTTTGTTTTGGCAGCACCAGAAAGTCTGAACCATAGACTTGGACTCCCTTGTGCTAGACTCTAGAAGAACGTAGACATAACAATTTCCAAGTTATAAGCTTTCTTTAGTTCTCAGTTACTGATTGCCATCTTACCATATGCCCAGGAAGGCTCTCTATATACACTTACCTCTTCGAGCATTACCATAAGAAATCATGTCAGCACCAAGGAATTCTCCCCTTCAAACAAAGCTGCAAATAATTTAGCTAACCCTGAACAGCGATTCATCATAGCCAAAGAAATTCATCATAGCATTTGCCAGCTACTCTGGAGATTCCTTTCCTACCAGACAGTATGTAAGGGTAGAGTTTATCTCACATTTTCTGACATTGAAGAATTACCTGTTTTGGAAAACAAAGTTACAAAGTTTCAGGGGCTTCAAGATCCGCTTCCCCTTTCTTGAGCCATGCAGTAGGATTTCATCTTACATTCTTTTTTGAAAACCTACATTTCATTTTGCTCAATAGGTTTTTACAGGTCCTGCTCACTTGTCTTCTTCTGATGTGACAGATGAAAGTAAGTACCTTGTTTTTATGTACGATGCTTCAAAAGTAATGCCTCCCATTTATTTCAATGAAAACTACGACAGGTACAAAGAGCACCATAACACTATTTGATAGAGCAAATTCTCAGCTACAAAATACTAGTTTTCAACAGTTACCACCACTAACTATGCATTTTTGCCAGCAATGAACAAGAGCCTGCATGCCACACTTGTCAAAATCTTCATGGCCACCTGGGACATGACTTGTCTTTCATGTTGCTTTGACACCACTGACACCCACCACCACTGCCTCAATGTGTTCACATCCACTGTCTGGTCCATAAATGTTCAGCAAGCATTGATGAATATCAGTGGGTGCCATTTTTTCTTCATGGATGAATTCAATGACACACCTTTAATTCACCCACAATTCCATGTCAGATATCATTTTGTCAGATTGCCCGTCTGCTGCTGGTTGTCACACAGCCACAAAATGGAAGGTTAAACCTTTATTGTCATACCACCAACATCCACCTCTGATTTTGTGAGCTAACATAATCAAATAGGAAACATTACTTTTGGACCATCCCTCCTAACTATGTGCAGACCTACTTCCTACTTGTTTTCTTCTCTAACATAAGGAAATACATGGTGTAATCATTTTACTCACTGGACATGCTACATCAATGTTTCAAAGCTTATTAGCCTGTCTACCCTTGCTTTTCCATTCTACTCAGGGAAAAACATAATGAGATGTTGCTGAACTACTATTTCTGGCCTTTTTGATTTATTGATCTCCAAATTATATGAAATGCAGAAAAGAAAGGTTTTTAACATATCTGTGGTGTTTCTGACCCAGCCTATCCAACTTAGGAGGTAAATCATAAATCTATAGACTATTCCCCATTGCCTTGTTGTCCTTCATGTGTCACACTGCAATATGTTGCCGAGAGCCATTTGTGTCTCCAGGGATGAAGGTATTCAAAACTCAACTGGACATAGTTCTGGACAACTTGCTCCAGTTGTTTCTCCTTGAGCAGGGGTATTAGATGCTCTCAAGAGGTCTCTTCCAACATTAGTGATTCTGTGATTCAGCTTCGCCAACTCCTTTAGTTAGTTGCAGGGTTCTAAAATATAGATCTTATGAAATATTAAGTACAGAGGTACTTTATTAATGTTATAGCAACTGTCTTTGTTGCTATATGAATCATAAATATGATTCATAGTCACAATGAATTGCTATCACATAAACATGATTCATAAACAAAATGAATTGATGGTGGAAGAATGAGCTTTAAGAATATGCAGTGTTTTTTCAGCTATCTTTCTAGGTTTATGACCTTTGTCCAGTGCACTGCTTCACGTGGCTTTTACCCCAGAGAGATTCCAGCTGCAATGTATGATGAAAGTCATGAGAAATGTGAAAAATCAGAGCATTGGCTGTTACAGCCATGCATCTCATGATATATATGCACCTGCAGCTGAGTAGCTGATATCTATTCTCACAAGCATTGTGATACAGATTTACAAAGATGTGCAAGGAGCTCATCTATGTCAGGGAGGCAGAATGAAAGTACCAAGGGGTTTGCTTGAAAATGTAACAGCTTGAAAATGGCATCTGGTGTTCAGCATATCAATGGTGAATGGAAGATTAGAGGGAAAATAGGAAAAGCCTTTCAAATGGAAGATGAGACAGTTTATACTGGCCCAATAGACAAGGGGACTCAAATAACTTGACTTTACAGCAAATACATTGAAACACATTTTTTCCTGCTAAATCACCTTCAAGTTCAGGTGGTGGGGCATTGAGGGGTAAATGACATGGGTGCTGAGGAAAAAGGGAAGGAAAGACAAGGAACTTCTGACCTTTCCTTCCCTGCGTACTCCATAAGCATTTAGTGCCATGTGACAAAGGGAAGGCTATTATGTTTTTCACTGTCCCTTCACTGTAATTCTTGTCCCTTAAAGCATACTTTAGCCAGATCAGAGCCTACAGCTTCTTAAGCAGGTGACACTAAATAGGAAGGAGCTGTTGAATCCTGTTGAGCTGTTGAGGATTGAGAGGCTTTGCAGAGAGATCTTGGCAAACTGGGCAATCACCAACCATACGAAATTCAATAAGAGCAACTGCACCTGGGACGAGACAATCCTGGATCTCTGTCTACAGACTTGGGAAGGAAAGGCTGGAGAGCAGCCCCATGAAATGGGATCAGGGGGTACCGGCTAATGGCAAGTTGAATTGGAGTCAGCAGTGTGCCCTGGCAGCCCAAAGGGCTAATTGTACCCTGCGGTGCATCAGGCCCAGCACTGCCAGCTGTCAAGGGAAGGGGTTGTCCTGCTCTGCTGCATTTCGTCATTTTTTCCTCTATTTTTTAACTCTTTACGCACTGCCAAATCCTACTCTCTAGAGCAGCTGTCTTTATTTATTTACCTTCATACTGCCTAAAATTAAATCCTTTCTTGGAATCTCTCATCATAATATGAGACAAAAAAGTAGTAATATTCACTTTTTTTTTTTCTTTTCTTTTTTTTTTTTTTTTAAAGCACTGCCAACAGCTTTGTGGCAAAAAGGCTCTTCTTAGTAACGTGCACTTTTTTTTGTAGAGTAGTTGTAATGAAATATGTCCTTGTCATTTTTCTGGGACCACTCAGCAGCAGATGCCAGACAGGTTAATTATTATCATTTATTTGTGCAGGAAAGGTCATAGAAGTCATCTGCAGCAGAGAGCACACGCTTCTTGTCACAAAAAAACAGATGCTGCATGGATAGAGGCTGGAGAAGCCACCTGCTCACTTTGCTGTGTTCCTGTGATGCTTCTGCCTTCAGGCTAGAAAAGCCACTTCCAGGAGATGGAAGAAAATTTAGTCACCTTGGTCTGTTCTGCCCTTCCCCCTGAGCAGCCAAGAAGGATGGCTCCTGTTGGACAGTCGCTGAATTTTGTGATACAATCTTCTTTTTTTCATCAGGGATAGGAGAGCCCATCAAGTCCACGTAAGCCAGAGTAGAATGAACCTCACGAAGAGAGGATGGCATCAGATGCCAAGATATAAACTCTGAGCTTAGTCCTAGACCAGATCTACTAGGCTTCCTTGGCTTTTAATAAATCTTTAACCCAAAGCCAGTGGTTCATTTCCACTTTGTAAACGTTAACTTTCAGGTCAAAGGGAACAAGAAGTGCATGATTTAATTGCACACTGTTTTATTTCATGCTCCATCTCCTAGTCAAAAGAAATGACTGCTTTGGGTTCACAAAGCACTGACTTCTGTTCAGTTGATCTAGCCAAGAAAGAAGCTGGATTTTTATTTATGTGTTTGTACTGCATTTGATATCTTGAGAGAAGGCTGTGCTGAGGAGGAATTTGCACACTTTCATTAGGTATGGAGCCAGAGTTTCTGTACATTGACAAGCCCAAGGGGCACAACAAAATCTATCTCAATGAAATAATTTCAAAGCAGGAAAAAGAAAATATGCCTGTACTTCATGTTATTTGCAGTAAAGGTTGGCTAAGAAACTGAACTGACAAAGATAGAATTTGTGGTCTCTTTGAAGAGCACACATAGCTTTAATAATCTAAATCAGCTTCCAAGTATTCTGGGGGACTTTTCCTCCAAGCTGTATTAAAGAACATCTTTCAGAAAACTAATTCTACTCTGAAAAAAATCTAACAATGACAAATGTGCTTTCCTCTACTGTTTCAGGTGTCATCACTCTCACTGTTAGGAAACTACATCTAATTTCAAGATCTGTTTAGACTCTGGCTCTGGGAATCACAGTTTATTTCCCACACCACATTCCTATCACTTGAATCTATCATTGAAAAGATATGCATTTGAATGGTGAAGTATTTGGTGGATAAATAATTGGTTGGATGGCCACAGCCAGAGGATTATGGTAAATGGCTCTATGTCCAGGTGGAGGCCAGTGATAAGTGGAGTCCTCCAGGGGTCTGTCTTGAGATAATGCTCTTCAATATCTTTATCAGTCACATGGGCAGAGGGATTGAGTACACCTTCAACAGGTTTTCGAATGACACCAAGATGAGTAGTACAGTTGACACAGTAGAAGGGAGGAATGCTGTCCAGAGAGACCTGGACAAACTTGAACAGTGCATCCAACTGAACTTAAATGAGGTGCAACAAGGTCAAGTGCAAGGTATCGCACTTGGGTCAGGGCAGTCCCAGATATGTGTAAAATCTGAAAATAACTCCTTGAGAGCAACCTTGCTGAGAAGGACTTGGGGATTCTGGTGAGTGAAAAACTTGATACAAGCCAAGTATATACTTGCAGCTCAAAAGGCCAACAGTATCTAGGGCTGCATCAAAAGAGGGGTGACCAGTAGGGTGAGGGACTGGTCTGCCTTTGTGACACCTCATTTGCATTACTGCATCCGGACCTGAGGCCACCAGTACAAGAAAGACACAGAGCTGTTGGAGTGGGTCCGGAGGAGGGACACTAAGATGACCAGAGGGCTGGTCTTCCTATGAAGAAAGGTTGAGGAATTTGGGCTTGTTCAGAGTAGAGAAGAGAAAGCTCCAGGGAGACCTCAGTGTGGCCTTCCAGTAGTTGAAGGGAACTTATAAACAGGATGGAGACTGACATGGTCTGGTAGTGATAGGATGAGGGCAAATGATTTTAAACTGGAAGAAGGGAGATTTGTATTAGATACTAGGAGAAAATGTTTTACTCAGAGGGTGTGAGGCACTGGAACAGGTTGCCCAAAGAAGCTATGGATGCCTCATCCCTGGAGGCATTCAAGGTCATGTTGGATGGGGTCCTGGGCAACCTGATCTGGTGTGTGACAACCCTGCCCATGGCAGTGGGGTTTGAACAGGATGATCTTTAAGGTACCTTCCAATCCAAGCCATTCTATGGTTCTTTAATGTTATGATTGCAGCTCTGCCTGCACAACTGCAAAGCCTGTATGCTGCTGTTAGTGATGTTGATGTTAGTGATGAAGACTTAGCTCCTTCACTGACCATTCTGATGCACGATGAAGAAAACAAAGGGGTCCCATTCTTCATTTTCCCTGTTTGCTGATCACATATTACAATAAACTACAGTAGTGCAAATGGATAATGCAAAGAACAATGCTGTTTTTAAAGCCAGTGTTTTGGCTATGTAGTGGTTTCTCAGTAGGTAGATTAGTGTAGTTGATAGGACATTTGAAGAGAATTGGGAGTTATTTTTGTCCTCCTTTCCCTCTTCCACTTAACATCCACCTGATGTTTTTTCCGAAAACAGTGCTTGTCAGAGAACCTAATACACAGTGCTGCAGCAAAGAACACCCTAAGGAAAGCTTACCTCTGAGTACTTTCTGGTAACTTGCCAGCCAATGACAGGTTCATCAATAATGATAATGGCGTTTGTCAAAGAAAACTAGTGCACTAAGCTGTAGACATGCTCAGCACTATAAAGGAATCAAAGAATCCAGTATCCTCTTATGGAAAGTAAGATGGAACAAGAGCTCTAATGGGAAGAGCTGGCTAACAAAAGAAAGGGAAATAGAAGGATTAAGCTCTCTTTACTGAATAGCAGAAGCAGCTTTTCTCCTTGTAAAGCCTGTCACCTCCTTATCAACAGAAAAATGATGACTCTAGCACAGACTGCACCACACCTCACTGAAAAAATCTATTGACTGCAAGCTCCAGCACAGCAGTTCATATCTCATTCGTCATAAATGGAGCATATTGAAACTGCCTCTGCAAATATTATCAATAATGAAAACTGATAGTAAAGTTGCCCCAAAACTTCATTACTGCATAGGTTCAACACGCTTAGAGCCAGAGGCACCTTTGCTAAAGAATGCTGTAGAGCAGGCAATCCCGTTGTTTGCTACTAAGCTGAAAACAGCTGAAGAATTTAAGGTTACTTAATATATAAGTTTCCTGTATTTCTGTTCAGAAATCAAGAAGGCAGTTCTGAGGATTTTCCATATTTAGGACATATTCATGCTTCTATGCCCTCAGTGAAGAAGCTGGACATAAACCAACCAGAATGTTCTGCCAGGCCCTTTGGGAAGAAAGGATCAGTGCTCATTTGCTATTCCTCTCACCTGTGCGCATGTTGAAGTCCTTCACATCTTGAAATACATCCATGAATCATTTTCCCTAACACTTTGCACTAAGCATTAGGTACAGAGCATCTGGGAATGTATTTCTGAAAACAGAGATGGAGAAGTTCCAGTTTAGACAAAAGGGGTAAAAGTAATGTGTGTGCCTGTGACAGACACCAGGGAGACAGACAGGAGAGGGAGAGAACAAGAGAGAAACAGAGACAGGGAGAGATGTAATGGGGCACACAAAAGACAAAAAGTCAGAGATAGAAAGTGAGACAGCAAGACAGCAAAGTGGAAAGAAACAGAGAAAGATGGAGGGGCGGGGGAGCACAAAAAGAATAGGGACACGGAGAGGTCAGACAGGGAAAGAAATCAGAGACCAAGAAAGGGAGCTGGAGGGACAGAGAAAAGACAGACAGTAGGCTCACACAAGGCATGAGGAGGGGAAGGCAGAGAAATGGTAGTTGAAACACAGAAGGAAGAGCCAAGCGTGGCACAGAGAAAGTGCCTGGTGCCACAGCCTCAAGCTTGGAGCTGCAGTGTCATGTTGGCAGCTGAAAAGAATGAGGGGCTAACAGCACTGAAACAGATTCTGGTTTCTTACTCTGATTTCTGAAGTGGACCTACCACTTCTCTTAAAAATAAATGTAACTTCATCAACATGTATGACTTTACTACACAACAAAGAAGTTGTTTTTTCCTAAAAGGAAAAAAAATACACATAATTGTGGCAACCTGCTGACATTTAAATAAGTCAGAATCTTTATCTGGACTAGAGATCTATTTGCATTAAAATAACTAAGATGTTAGATTCACAACACTGTGTTAACACAAGCATAAGATGATCTAGCTAGTTACTCTAGCTTATGATAAATAAAAACCAAAACAAACCGGGTTGGGCTGCACAATGAACATGTAAGAGAAAGATGAACATAGTTTTTCTCTAGTGACAATTTCAAACTAATGTTCAATCAGTTTAAGAGAGGGACAAAGCTGAATTGTGGAAGGGATGGGACAGGGAGTAAAGGTAAAATCAATGGAAAAAAAAAAGAGCTGGGATGGTTGTCCCACACCTGGATACACACTACACATATTGAGCAGGCTAATAGTGCCTGCTTGAGTTTATATCAATTCTAGTTTGTCTAATTTATTATTCACTACCCATTCTGCTGCTGTATAACATTTAGCAAAAGAGAAGGTACTACAAATCAAACTACTGCTACAAATCAAAATAGGATGGAGTTATTTAAAGAGAGCTAAAGTGTATGCTAGCTGTGTAAATGCAGAAACCACAAAATAGGGATAGAGCAATTATCCTAACCCCAAGCATGGGAAAACTATGAAATTTCAGAATTATATTTAAGCATAGCTAGAATATGCTAACACCTTTAGCTCAGTCCTGGTGAAATGCTACAAGAAAAGTGGGTAAAAATACTTGGGGAAAAAAAACCCACATACATAAGTATTTTATCAATCAATCTATTTTAATCTGGGACCTCAAATACTAAAATGCTGTAATCATGGTCAGATGGGTCTGCAGTCACTTTTCAGGGCTGCTGACAGAGAACACCACAGAAATGTAGCCTTTGCCTTTTAAAATTACAATCAAATGACAGCTGTCTAAAGGATTTCTTTGCATTAAAATTAACCATATCAAAATTACGACAATGTTAACAGCAGAACAGAGTTAAGGGTAGTGCTAATGGAATATTTTCACAACACAAAGAGCTTGGAAAAACTTTTGTTCTCATTTTCTTAAACATACAGAATTTTATATATATATATATATTTTTTTTTTTTTTGAAGTAAACTCTTTAATTCCCAGTGTATTGAAAGCGCTACAATTTGATAAACAGATACATCAAAGCCATGCCTCCACTTAGTAACTGAGATAGTGAGACTGTCCATGAAGTCATTTGTCAGACCATGCAGCAAGTCAATTCACTAGCAAATGGAAATAACCTGGCATGGACAATAAATATTTGGGAAAAAAATGAACACAGCTTTTTCTGATGACAATTCAAAACAAATGTTTAGACATTTTCAGGCCATCCTGAGTTATATGGCTCACAGGTAGACAAATGAGCCCCAAAAAACATAGCTGGCCCTATAGCAGGAGCCCTGCCCTGAAGCAAACTTCTCTCTCAAACTGCTAACCTTGTACTGCTCGCACACCTACTCTACTCTTTTCAGTACTGTTTTCTTTGCCTTCTCTTCTTCTGTCCTAATGGCATATCTATTTCTAATATGCTCCAACATCCCAACTGTCATAGCCTTCAGTCCCACTTGAGGGACAGGTCCTATGCATTTTTTCCTGTTCCTGGAGCGTGAACTGATAGCTCACACTATGACTTTGTTTCTTCTTTGGGGAGCATCAGGATCAAAGTGCTTGAATACAGCTGAATTGGAATTAGGACTTCCCTACAACATGCTAGACAATGTTCTTTTATTGATTAATTGAAGAGGGCTACTTTGGAAAGCTGTTTCTTACAAATCAAAGACCTTGTGCAACTGTTGTTTCATGTAGCATTTTCAATTAAATGTCCTTCCTTACTCCGCAGCACTGCCAATTCTCTTGAAGAAGCCAGAGGGTGAAGGAAAAAATACTCCTTCCCAGCTTTCTTGTCCTACCCTGCAGCTCCTTGGTAACAGGAGGGACTCCAGTTCTGATTACCGTAAGACAGGATCTGACCTTGAGAAAACAATTCTAGCTTTCGTTATCAAAGGAGCAGAATCAGACATTGGCACTGCCCTGATCTGCATAGCTCATAGATTATCAGCTATGAGTTTTTCAGTACCTTATTTTTTTCTGCTCATAAACTAAGTGTAAATATTTTATATATGCACCTGAAAACTTAATGAACTCAAGTTAGCAAATTTCCAATTTCTGAAAATGGCCTAAGGAAAAGAAAAATATTCATATTTTTAATAAGCTAGACGGGTATACCTAACTGTCATTTTTGTGCCTGATTAGTAGCAATAGGCAGCTTTCCATTTATTTCCAGGCAGCTGCTAGAGAAGGGCTGCAGGCAGATGTAATCTGGAGACTGCAGAACTCAGCTCACTGTCAATTTCACACCAGCATTTTACTTTCGTCTACATCTATTTATTATTAATCTGTATTTATATCTAATTCCAGCTCTTAGTTAGCCTTCGTCACAGGCTTAACCATTAGCAGTGACTATGAGGAAGGAGAGAAAAGCAAAAGGAAACAATGAACTGCCATGAATCAGGTTCTCACCACTCTACATAACTGTGGGGAGGTGAGAAACTCTACAAAGCTTGGGCTATTTACAAAACCAAGAGCAGACAAGGCCAATACACTTTCCACGTTCTCAGCACTAAATATGAGAAGGAAACATCACAGAACTTTCTTTATAGTCATACCTCATTTCTACTTTTACAGGGATTTGTATCTCTTTTACATTTCCATCCATTTGAAGGCTGGATGTTCTTATATTTCACATTTTCTGAATCCACTAAGCTCTCAGACTCAATAAGACCATGCCACATTTGTTGCATATACGCACTGTACAAAAACCTTACTTTTTCCATCAACTTTCAAGACATTGCCCTTTACCTTAACACAAAGTACAAGAACACTCAATTATGAAAAGATAAACGGAAGTATCTGATCTACTTCGTCATCTCTAAAGTAAACAATTCTAATTAAAGCAGCAGAATTTGTTTTCCATTTGTGATTTTTTTAGGCTTAAATACATTTTAATCTTTCACCTATCACTTTTATCCCTTTTCAATATGGCTGAATATTATATTTCAGGTGAAACAACACCACACACTTAATGACAGCATTCTATTATCTTCCAGACCACTCCTTACTCATTCTTACATTTTGCTCACTTGTTCTGTTCATTTTACTGCAAATGAGAAGCCAATTCAGTATCATTTTTCTGTTAGAGGTAAGATGAATATAATTCATTGCAAAGACTATCCATAAGTCTTCTAAATGGAGAAAAAGATATCAAATATAAGTGCTAGGCATGACAGTTTACCACTGCATTGTGGGAGGCACAGAATTTATTGCACACTTTCCCCAAATGTTCCCATATCTTCAGGCAATCTTAAGAAGGACTTCAGGTTTCAAGTTAGGTTTCTGGTAATTCTTCCTAATGTCTTTTCTGGCAAAAGTAGCCTCAGCAGTCTACTTGGCCAAAGCATGATTTCATTTTATTCTGCTTGACATAAGAATTATTGTCTTCAAGCACCCAGTAGGAATGAGAATGTTGTCAGAAACTCAGAGAAGTCATCTTCCACTTCTCTTTCAGTGTTTAGTCATAATGAAGGCTCTTCAGTGTTCCTCCTCCAAATCTCTTTCTTTCCGAGAAGCCAGGAATCTACAGACAGAAAAGATAACTCATTAGAAGTAGCAGGAGTTTCCCTCTCACTCATATTCATGTTTCTCTTACTGCACTCACTGCAACAGTGCCATCCTTTTCCACACTGTTCCCAGAATCAGGACTAAAACACTTCAGACTAGTACTAGAAAAGCATTAAACAAGATGTCAAAGTATAGTATGGATCTTTTGTCCTGTAGAGCTCCTTTAGGAGCCTTTAGGCTTTTTTGGCAAGGTGTGCAATGAATCCTAAACCACTTAATTAGAGATTTCAAAGTTCATGTTTTCCCCCAGATTCAAACGCATAAAAGAATTTCTCCTCCATTCATTCTTAAAACTATAATATCACCACATTCTATTAAACAACTGTTGAGACTTAATGCCTCTAAACTGAGACAGCAGCATTTCATAGTACATTTCATTGCACAGTTGAAAGTACGATGTTATCAACTGGTGAAAGCTTTGAGAAAACCATCAGAATAGAAAAAGCTGCAATAATACAAAGGATTAGCACTCTTATTTTTGCAGACTATCTGTATACACTGATTACATTGTGACAATGAGTGCTTACCAAAAAAAAATCTACTCAAAACCATCAAAAGCTTCTCTGGTTTAATGGTATTTCAAACATTTGCAATCCAGTACAGCCACAAATCATCCAAAGGAAAGAAATATGCTGCTCTCTAATACTGTACTGGATGGCTGTCCTATTGGTGACTCTTAAAACTGTGTGGTTATGATTCAGAATAACTTGAATGTCTAACTTGACATAAGCAGAAACAGCAGAATCAGTAAGCATCCATATTCTCACAGGATATATGAATATTAAAATGGAAGGTGTCAGCCAAGCATTACAGATCATGCTAGGACAGTAAGGGCGTTTGTGGTTGATATGGGGAGAGAATGTAATTCACAGTATGAAGTAGACTGATGGGTTATGTAATTCATTGGTAAGCTGAGACAGCAAAGAGCTTACCCAAAATAAAAGTCCACTACAGAAACACAAGTTAAATCTAGTCAGGCCTAAGACTAAGGTATTCATTCAAGAATTATTTTGTTCAAGCCTGAAAGGCAGTAATCCCTGAGAAAAGCCAGGTAGTTTTACACAGAAGTTCATCTAATCCAAACTGCTTTGGGAATTCAGAAAAGAAAAATGCTGACATTATAACTCAAAAGTAGAAAGACACCATAGCTAAAAACTTATCTGCTTCAGCATTTTCTATGTCAAAGCCAATTAATTAAGAGTAACAATTATTTGTTTATATGAGATCTGATTGAAGCCCAGCTACAAGCAATTTGAAACTTATTGTTCTTTTCATCCTGGAGAATTCTATTAACAATAAAAAAAAAAAAAAACAAACAACAAAACACAAAAGGGATTGAAGAAATCCATTGCAGAAAACCCAAAAAGACATTCATAAGATACACATGAAATAGCTCATTTCAAATCATTATGAATTTATATTGAAGTCACCCATTCCAATTTGGATTTTGTCTTTAAATATGGCTGTCCACAGCTTAAGGTTTGTTTTAAGCTTTTGAGCTGTTGTCACTGAGGCAAATGAAAGTAGTCATCAGCAGGCTGTAATCTTTGGCATGAGATCATAAAGAATGTAAAGTTAATCTGGCTAGCTACTAGAAATGATCAAATAAGAAAATAAAAACCTTACACCACGTAACAAACAGCACACAATCAGATTTCTGCATTAAGCTATTATTCCCACGAAAGGGAATTTTTCTAGAACTTGAGTAGGAGTGGAGAGGGGAGAAAAAAGGGAATCTTGCAGAACTGAAACAGAAAAAAAAGCAAATTTATTTCTAAGAGGCATAAGAACATGCTCACATAAGGTAAGCATTTTATAATTCCAAGTTCACTTTTTCCTGCTCTCCCAAAGGAGTTTTCATCTCAGCTACACTTACTGATACATTTCACACTACTTCTGTGGTGCTATTCACCATAATTTGCAAGCACCTCACAGACCTGATGAGTAGAACTTCACTGTTTTCTGTATGTTAGACAACACATGAGAAAACAGGGGCAACAAAAAGTTGAAACGACTTGCCTGTCAAGACACTCATTTGACTTGTTCTTTACCAACTGTACGGGAAAAAGTTAATCTAACCATTTAAGAATTAATTACAGTATGGTATCATATTGCCATTTTTTTCCTGCAGTTCCACTGGTTCTATGAAAACTATCCATACAAAATAAACAATGCTAGTTTCATCTGTGCAAAAAAGCCCTTTCATTGACCTTCATGACAGCATCTCTGGCTTAAACTTGCAAGCCGACAGTCAGAAGCTGAGAGATTTGAAAGAGATCCTGTTAACCCAATTTATTTCAACTATGTTAGCATACTTAGATTACTGCTGATCACATTACAAACATTTCAGGTGACAGAAGTCAGACATTTTTCTGCCTATCCAAAGCAGTTGTGGTCCCAGATAAAAAAACCCACCTCAACTACTAGCATAAATTAGCATTTAAAGTCACATGAAGTCCATGTTTTAAGAAAGGTCTGTATCAGCAGTTCTTGACACTGGGAGAAACAAAATAAAAAAGAAAAAATTACAAACCTGATTGCCATCTCTTAAGAAGTATCTCTTCTCTATGACCTGGAGAAACAGTAAGAGAATAATTTTAGCAGGCACAACATATGCATAACCTCAGATTTCAACCAATACTTTACACATGAGCACTGAAACTCATGGCTAACAGGGGAGAGATCTGGACCCAAGCCCCATGCTCTAGGCCTACTGCTTTAATTACAGTGCTTTGTTACACACTGAAGGAGTTGCCACCTTCATTGATTCCTGGAAAAGCTGTCATCCTCAACTTCTATACTGCAAATGAAAGTAGCCCTCCTTTAATAATGGGGGGATTGGTGTCTCCTTATTGCATCAGAGTGAAAGTTATTCCTATCTGTCTCTGCAGGTGCAGTAGTTTTGCCACAGAAGCTCAATTTGCAGATGTCCACTGTGCAATAGGTGAGGTTTGACAGAAGGTAGCCATACTTCTCTCTGTGAGAATGATACACAAACTGACCATGCTGAAGGGCACCTATGCAGCCACCACCACCAGTCTAAGAATCAAAAAGCAATTTGTATCATTTTGTATAACCTGCACCCTCCTCCCAAGAAAATTCAGGCCAAATTTCATTTCTGAAGAATGATCTGTTACGGGACATCATCTGTTTCACTATGATCTCTTTGTGCAGGGGATGCAAAGTGCTTTAAGCCAGAGCAATCCTGTCATTTTCACAGTAGGTCTTGATGCTCTCTTGTTGAGGAAAGAAAAGTAAGATACTAAATTTCTTCATTCCTGAAGTTTGATTTAACCAGGAGAAATAGAGCTAACCATCGTCTTCACAGAATCACAGAATAACAGAATGGCCAGGGTTGGAAGGGACCTCGAGGATCATGAATCTCCAACCCCCCAGCCACATGCACGGCCATCAACCTCCCCATTTAATACTAGACCAGGCTGTCCAGGGCCCCATCCAACCTGGCCTTAAACACCTCCAGGGACGGGGCATCCACAGCCTCTCTGGGCAGCCTGTTCCAGCACCTCACCACTCTCACAGTAAAGAACTTCCCCCTGACATTCAACCTAAATCTTCCCTCCCTCAACTTAAAACCATTTCCCCTTGTCCTGCTGTTATCTATCCTTTCAAAGAGTTGATTTTCCTCCTGTTTGTAGGCTCCCTTTAGGTACTGAAACGCTGCAGTGAGGTCACCCGCAGCCTTCTTTTCTCCAGCTGAACAAGCCCAGCTCCCTCAGCCAGTCTTCTTAGGGGAGGTGCTCCAGTCCCCTGATCATCTTTGTGGCTCTCTTCTGGACCCTCTCCAACAGCTCTCTGTCTTTCTTGTACTGGGGGCTCCAGACCTGGACACAGTACTGCAGATGGGGCCTCACAAGGGCAGAGTAGAGGGAGACAATCACCTCCCTCTCCCTGCTGGCCACCCCTCTTCTGATGGAGCCCAGGATACCATTTGCTTGTCTTGTAACTCTTCACATTACTCTAGCTCACTGCAAACCCTCTGGTCTTCCAAATGACTTCAAAAGTATATGCACTGTTTTTGCACAGTTGTGAGTTGTTCTTCATTAGTCTGTACAGATAAAAAATCATATTTTCAAGTTGATCAGAGATCTCCTCTTCAAGAGAAGACTAGCCTTTGGCCTGCCCATACCTGGCTTGAGTTGATTCAAACTCAAAAAGCACAAAGTGAAAGGAATAGCTGTTTTCCATGCTCAAATCACAGTGTTCAATATGTAGAGCAGTAAAACCTAATTTAATTGACTTACCTTATCAAAAAATCTGCTTAGTTTGACAGCATTGGATGAGCCTGCAGCCAAGTAACGAGGATTGGTGCAATCCTAGAACACATGAAAGTCAACAAACCAAGCACAAGAAAATCAATGCAATGAAGACAGACATGTGGAAATTACCATAACATTTTTCCTTACACATGCACATACAGTCAGTGAAGGGAAACAGTCTATCTGCTATTATTTCATCTCCAAAGTCATTTGAGAGAAAAATGGATTGAGAAGAAATAAAAACAAAAACCTTTGGTGTTTTAAGTTTAGCTAAACCAAAGTTTCCTTTTTCTCAGAGTTTTGGGAATGAGAAGTAAGGCAAAATCAATTGCTTAAGACAAGGAGCAGTCAAGTGACTTCAGAGGTGCAGTATCAGAAGATGATACAGAAATAATCCTAGCCAGGTATTATGCAAGGTATTGGTTTGACCTGTGGACCTAAACTCTCTACTCATGAAAGGCATGGAAGCAGCAGCTTTTCTTAGTACTGTGCTTCATCTAGATCTCTGCCTGGAGGGTAGACTCCTTACACTAGATGCAAAGTCAATTCTACACTGCAAAGTAACTAGAGAATTCTGATTTCCCCTATGCTCTCCATATCTACCTTCTGTCACCAGCCACAAAGTCAGCTAATAATTTGTACTGGCCACATGAGATTGTTCATGTGCAGAAACATTTACACAGCACACTGATAATGTTAAAGACTGTAATGTTTTGGCTGGAATAGAGTTTATTTTTTTCATAGTTGTTTGCATGATGCTATGGTTTGGATTTGAAAACAATATTGATAACACATCAATGTTTTAGCTATTGCTCAACACTATTTACACAGCATCAAGGCTTTCTCTGTTTCTTGCTGCTGCACCAGCAAGCAAATTGAAGCTAGAAAGAACCTGGGAGGAGACACAGCTAAGGAAACTGACTTCAACTGACCAAAGGAATATATCACACCATAAGGCATCATGCTCAGCCATAAAAACTCTGGGAAAGGAGAAAGAAAGTGGGGACACTAGGACTGATGGTGTTTATCTTCCCAAGTAACTGCTACATAGGCATGATAAAGCCCTGCTTTGCAGGAAGTGGCTAAGCATCTCTCTGCTGAGGGGAAGAAGCAAATGAATTCCTTTTTTGCTTTGCTTGCACAGTTGCCACTTTCATTTTAAACTGTCATTACTTCAACCCATGAGTTTTCTCTCTTTTATCTTTCTGATTTCTCTCCGCCATCCTATCGGGTGAGAGTGAGCAAGCAGTTGTGTGGTACTTAACTGCCTGCTACGGTTAACCCACTACACATATGTACCCATATACAGAAATAAATAACATGGTCTTGATGTTTCATTCAAAGATATTTTGTGTCAGAACTAAGAAGAGGGAAGAGAAAACTCTCAGTCATCAATTCCAAGATCAGGAGCTTTATCTAACCCCTCTATCTTTCTACAGTGAAACAAAGACCATCATTTCATCACACAGAGGTGTCAGCTAATCAAAACGTGCATGACTCCAGCACTACTGAGAAAATCTCTAAAACTGCAATTTTTGTAACAAGTTTTACTTAACAGAAAATCAGAATCACTGCCATATAAAAGAAAAACACTGGTGACAAGGATACTAACCAAATTTATCTCTTCAGCATTGAAATCCTCAGCCAAGAAAGCTGTTCTGGTCAAAACTTCATTACGCTTAGTTTCTGGGATCTGATCCAGCTTAGTTCCTATAACCAGCAGTGGAATCTGGTTATCAGCAAACTGTTCACGGTCATAGTCACTGAAGGAAACAAATATAATCCTGAATGGAGTGATGGTCATCTAAGTGAGCACAGGGGCACCATAAGATTCCCCCTTCCTTTCAAATAAGAGCAATTTACCAACATTATTTATCTGAGTGAGAACATGCTGTATGCATAAATTAAGGCTTCGGCATCTAAGACCTTACACAGAAATTGAAAGAAAAAAGAAACCATGGGATTGGATTTCTCCTCTGCATAGAATGACCTGCAGGTCAGAAGAAATGCTAGGTAATTTAGACAAGCAAGAAAGAAACAGGGGTTTCATTCAGTATTACACCAGGCATATGCAGCCATCAGAGAGTAAGCAGGGAGCAGCATCTCTGAACATCCAAAGTTCCAACATTTTTAAGGCAGGGCAATGAGGTAAATCACAACTGTGAAACATTATCCCTTCCCACATTAGATCAAAAGGGCTGCAATAACACTGCTGAGGTCTCAAGTTACTAATTTCTACATTCAAGTAAAGGTAGTTACTGAACCCTGAATTCCAGTAAGCTTTGATTCAAGTATGAATTATGATCAAAGATAGTCTTTATAAAATAAATTATATAGTAATTAAACATCATTACAAATCCATATACCAAGCATTGCCCTTAGGATACCTGTCAGTTTTACTTAAGACAAGCTAAAGTGAAGTAATTTTATGAGTAATAGCAACAACTTGATCAAGTAATTGGTAGGGGCTGAACATCTGTCCCTGAAGTTAAGTTTTAGAGAAATTTTAAGTTTGCTTAAATGCAAGCCCTCCTTCCCTTCTCCCATGTTTCTACAGAAGCACCTGTGTACCAGCACAGGCAGATAAACAATGAAATCTACCCACAAAAAGCTGTCCTTTATTATTGCTTCTCTGCTCGTGCATGTGGTTTATCAATGACTTGATAACCCCTTTGATTATATATATAACACACAGAGAGACAAGAGGACATACTTGACAAATTGCTTGAAAGCTTATTATTAACACGTTCTTTACACGGAGTTCTTTAAGCTCTTTTTTCAGGTACACTCCTGAAATGACTCCCATCTACCAAAAAGTGAATGTACTTGGTCTTGGTGCATTCAGGGGAAGCCCTTCCAAACAGAGTCATGCCATTCCACGACACTTACTGTACAAGGGCTTTGCATCTCTTCAAGTATCAGGGAATGAACACACTCAGGCAAATGAAGGGCATAGTAAACATCTTTTCCCTTAAAGCAAGGTTTCTGCTACGCAGTTTGGGAATCTACTGAGAGAATGGCCTGATTAGCAGCGCAAAAAGAAAACTACAGTGAATTTCTTTGGTATGTCCTCATTTTTTATTTCTTTCTTAAAATTCCAGCCACATTTAATTTTGCGTGGTTTTCATACTTAGGGATGAACAAAGACTCCCACAACAGCTTAGAATTACTGTGCACATACTGTGTATGTTTTCCACTCACCCGTTTGTCACGAGTACTCCTGTTGGAGCGACATCTCTGTTGAGTGCTTCCAAAGACCAGCGATATAAATTCTGGGATGATTTCTTGTTGGTTAAGTCATGCACTAAAATTATCCCTAAAGTGAAAGAGTAGGCAGAAAGATGCTATTTAATGATGCGTGTCTTTTTCTTATCTTCACAAAGTGACATCTGCAGGTCCCCAGATGTCTGACAACCAGGAAAGGGAAGTATAACCAGTTTGGTTACAGTAAATAAGAAAAACAGAAAATATTGCGATGCAACAGTTGTTGTTTTTTTTTCCCTAAAGTTGCTTATCAGGAATTGGATAAGAATAAAAAGAAAAATCTCACAAAAAAAGGGAAAAGAACAACCACCTCAGGATTTAATCTGCAAGTGGCTTGCGTGCATTCTCTGATTCTGCTCCGCCTAGTCTTAAGGATACAGAAACTGTATTGCTGCAGCAGAGAAGTCATCCTTTCTCTGCTTTGCCTAATTAGTAAACATAACCATTCTTTTGGTCACACCATCTGAGAAGTCCAAAAGTTCTTCCTCTGCTTTGAAGGGTTTACACAGTGCTACTGCTTTCCTGCATTGTCAAGAACTGATGCCAGCTACTTGGGGAGGTATCCACAAGGGAAACTCACAGACTTTCACAGTCCACTAAATGGCTGGTAGAAATATGAATGAATATGATTTCATGTATTTAAGCTTCCAGCATTTTTCATCACTATCATCTTTCACAATGTAAAATCAGAGAGAGGAAAATTGCCAGCCAAACTTCCTAGCGGTGCTATTAACAGACACCCACTTCTGATAACCACAGTTCCTAACTCCATTACCAATTCCTGCTAGCAAATTTCTTCTATTTATTCACACCTTCTGAAACCTGTGCAATGTTCCCACTTCCTCCAGACTTTAAATCTTAATTAATTCAAGGCATAATATCCTTATCAGGATTTGTTTTAAACACATTTAACAGCCCATAGGTGTAGAATACTAGTCATTTTATCTTTCACCTTAATTCCTAAAGATGCCACCCACTGTACACACTAAAAACAAACACATTCTCCACCACTTCACATCACTGTGCACATAGACTCAGTGCTATGAGATTTCCCATCACATCACAACCATATCCTTATTTCAAAGCACTTATCTTAGTAATTGCAAGAAAAGACAACACAACCGTCTGCCCACCTCTAGCGTAGGGAGAAAAAGCATGACACAATATAACTTGGCCTGTGTCAACAGATTCATAGGTGCATAATCTGTGAGAAACTTGCTCTACCTCCAGACACTCTTCCCTAGCCGTGTTTTTGATAGGTTGGTTCCATTCTCTGCTTCACTGAAAGCCTACAGAGATAGCTGCGCCAGCAGAGAAGAGAACATCAAAAAAGAGCGGGAAGGACCAATGACCACTCAAGGAAAAGTTCCTCCCACAAAATGTCTGCAATCCATAGCCTTGCTGCCTGTTCACTGTCCTGAACTATCACAATCCACACACCACATGCAGGAACAACTAAGCTGAAGAGCTGAGGTAGACTCAAGAGTAAACTGTATCAAGCTTCAAAGTACCCAGGTCTCCCTGGAAGCCAGCAATGATGTTGCTGCAACCAAACACCAACTGTCTTTTGAAGCCCTATAAGGTGAAGCAGTCAGGCAGAAGGAATGCATTAATCTTCTCACACCAGGTGAGAAGCAATCTGTGAGACAAGCTGACAAGCTCTATCAATGGAATTTATTTAATGAAAAAAAAAAAAACAACCCAAAAACCACAACAGTGCCAAGGCTAACTACCAAAGCCAACAGTTTTCACATGCAAGCTAATTATATTATTTGGGCAGTAAAGATAAATAGCTCTATTTTAATAACTTCATTGATTATAACATAGAGACATAACTTTGAAATTTCATCTCCTAATGTGCTGTTTTAGGATATTTCCAAGTCCGATCTACACAGGCTGGCATGCCTGCAAAGTAGGTGTCAAAAAGAACTCCATTTTTTTTCATGTACAATAGAAGCTTATTTTGAGGCCCTTGCTTTGAGGACACAACTCAAATCAAATCTTATTTAGAGATGTCTGGCTAACAGTACAAGCAAGAGATACCTGCATACAGTTATCCCCTTGGGAGGGGGAAAGAAATAACTAATTAAATAATCACAGTGCAAAAATTGCTTACTATATAGCTTAAAATATTACTGAAGGCTCTCAAATGATGAGGAACAAGAAACGAGAGTCAAAGTGTTTGAGAGAGATTCAGAAGCAGATGTTAATCAGGTATATATCTATTTTCAGTGAACTATCCTTGGATGCCAAAAAAGTAATAACTGAAATGCAATCTCTTATTTGCTACCTTAGTGATACAGATGAACCACCAGACCTTTAAATCAGTATCTCAAGGGAACAGATGCCATCCTTTTAAATGGCATAAAATGTAACTTTCCACCAATCTTGCAAGTTGCAGATTCAACTACTACAAATCACTTGACAAATTAAATGAGCAGAAGGCAAGATGGTTATCAGAATATTGCAATTTTATGGGAGAAGAGTTCAAGTTTGACATCGTGGGATATAACTATCATAGTTCATACCATAAATTCAAGTTCACATTTATAAATTCAAATAATTATTTCTGTACTGTAGGTTTTGGAACTAGACAGACAAGAAAATATAAATTGTATTTCTGCACATATATCAGGCCTGGAGAGGTAATGGCAGCCTTTTACGTCTGCATGCGTAGCTGGAAAGGACATCACTGCAACACTGCAAAGATTCCTCATTGCGCTAGCTGCATGAGACTGAAGGGGAAGGCTGATGAAGCTCATTTGTACAGGTTTGTCTAAAATAGCTTCCCAGTTCAAAACGGAAACCATAAAATTCTAAGAATGCTAGCAGTTGTTCGTTTTTTTTTTTTTTTCTTTATAAATATGCTGGAATCAGAAAAGAGAATGGGACAGTCCTCAGCTAGCCTTAAAGTAGTCCTGCTCCAGAACCAAGAGAGCTCTCAACAGAAACAAGTGACAAAAAGAGATTGATACCAAGCAAACTTACCATTCAATGAGTTATAAAATACTGCTCTTGTGCTTTTCACACTAGTGGCACTACCCACTGAACCTCCAACATCCCACAGCTCAATATAGTATGTCTTCTCTTCTGGAGTCCCTTCTTTGTAGTCATGGATCTAATGGAAAATTCACATCATACATAATCACAGCATCAGCTTCTCGGCGTTAATCTGTACAATACAGCTCAAAGGACTACAGCACTTGGATAGAAAATTGCAAATTTTAACAGTGGCAGCATTTCAAATCTCTCAAGTGGAAAAGGACTGGCTGGACAGAGTCAGGCAGTGGCCAGCGGATATCAGAGATCTTTCTCAGATAAGATGGAGTTTGGGGAATCGGCAGGAAGCATTCTTCCTACCCAAATATTAGCAAATCTTATGCCTCATTATGTAATACTGTATTGCTAAAATGGATGTAAAGAGGTAGTCATAACTTCTTGTGCTAGTACCACAAGATTAAGAACACTGACATACTGAGTTCCCACTGGCCACATCTTTTTCCTCTCCAAATTCTCACTGACATCTCAACTGAAGGAATCAATCAACAATTTTTGTTTTATTCTGCAGTGAAACAGAATTGCTATGTTTCCTTCCCCACATTTAGGAAACATACTGTGGGATTCTCAGAGATTAAACTCACAGCCAGTAAAGCAGGATCAGTCCTAACTGACAGCACTGCATTTCAAGGAAAATGCAGGAAACACTGATGAAAGATGAAAGCGGTCATTGCTGTGCTGTGAGAATGAGGTGGATAACCTCATCCTCTGCAATGAGCAGGAAGGGAGACATCACACTGAGTACCCTCAAGTTCAGAGTGAGAGGGAATGGCCTTAAATTGCACCAGGGGAGGTTCAAGATGGATATGAGGAAACATTTTGTCTCAGAAGGAGTGGTGAGGCAGTGGCACAGCTGCCCAGGGAGCTGTTCACCATCCCTGGAGGTGTTCAAGCAACATGTGGATGTGGCACTGAGGCATGTGGTTAGCGGGTGTGGTGGGGAGGGGTTGGAGGTTAGACCAGATGATCTTAGTGTTTTTTTCCAGCCTTAGTGATTTCTGTGCTTCTGTAACGAGGTACCAATTTTTCCCCAGCGCATTTGGCTGCCCGGCACCTACTCGCACATCCACCGAGCAGCCCACCGTCCAGGACGGGTTTCCCAGCACCTGGTTGTGGCACAGGAGGTGCACGAGAGAAGACTTCCCAACACCTGCAAAGGCACACAGAGGACAATGCCGATCAACCGGGATACCGCACGACAAAGGGACCGACGGAGACCGGGACAATCAGCCCCGGAGCGGCGGTTAACGGCCAACGCTTAAGAACCCAGAGGCCGGGTCTCGCGGGGATTCTTCCACTCAGGCAGCGGCTCATTGCGCATGCGCCCCGGCTGCAGGTGGGGGGCATGGGAGAGAAATGGGCGCCCCCGCCCCGCGCTGTGCGCGCGCGCATCGTGCTGAGGGATGGGAGGGGAACACGCACTCACCGGAGTCGCCCAACACCAGCACCTTGACCCTATCCAGAGCCGCCATCTTAGTCTACCTAGCAACAACTCCTTCGCGTACCAGTCTTCTCGCCGTGCGCTCAAGCGATTCGCTGGCTGCTCGAGAGAGCGATGCGGCGCTCGCTTTCTATTGGCCGAGCTCCCACCTGGGCGGGGACCATCTTGGGCTCTGAGAGAACGCGATTGGTTCTCGCGGAGGGTCGGGCGTCTCGCTGACGCAAACGGCGCGCAGTGCTGACGCAAACGGTGGAGCGGCCGGAAGCACCGCCCGGAGAGGGAGGGAGAGCTGGCGGCGGCGGCAGGTCAGTGCCGGCCCGGGCAGGCCTCGCGCGGGGCCTGCCGCGGTGCGCGCCGGGAGCCGGGCCCGGGTGGTCGGGGCCCCGCCTGGTTAGTCTGGAGCACCCACGGGAGCCGCGCTGACCGCATCTTGAGGGGTTGCTCCTCTCCCCTGCTTCGGCCTGGGCTCTGAACCGGCAACCACCTTGCTTCCTGTGTTCTCTGTGGTGGCTTTATTTTTCTATTTTTTTTTAATTATTTTTATTTTTGATGATACTGCTGAGCCTCTCGAGTCTCCCATCCCAGAGGGCCTCGCAGAACCCGGTGTTGAAAACCTCATTTGTAACAGCCGGTAGAGCTTAGGAGCCTATGCACGTGGCATAAGGGGTGCTCTCCTGAGCTGGGCTGTCACGGCGGTGTAGGAGGCCGGCCCAGCACCTCTTGTGGAGTTGGGGCTTTGGACGTGCCGTGCTAGAACATCCAGGTTGCAGCCAGACGAACCTGGTGCTTTGTGACAGCAAAGTGCTGCTACCAAAAGGCACGTGCTTAACCTCCCTCTTGTGCAGGTGTTAACCAGTGCCTGAGCCTGGGCTCTGCTGCCATCCGCTTCACAGGCTTGCAAGCTATTTTCTCTGTGTGTAGTAGTTTTCCTCTTACTTTGTGAGGTTGATGCTTCCCAGGGGAGCTGATAATGTCTCATCTCATGGTGGGCTGTTAAATTGATCAGTCAGTGGGCTGTCAATCCTATGTCATCACAGTTGGCTCAGAATAAAGGAAGATCAGCGTTATAAAGAGAGTGTTCAGCAGTGCACTGTTAGGGTGCAATTTAATGAAGTATAGGTGATTTAGCATCTTTCAGCCCGAAAAAGTTGAGTATCTCTTCCCTGCGCTGGCATTCTCTCACTTTTGGCTCTAGGGCTCATCAGAGTCTTCCATGAGCATTGACTAAACCACTGAAAAAAAGGCCTTTTTTTCTGCCTTTAGTGATTTAAAATTGATGCACAGAAAAGTACCATGAGTGCCAAAGCTGACACGGGAGAGGGCAGGACCACATGCTTGGAAGAAGGCAGTAAAAAGGAATGAAGGGCAGTTTTACCTACTGCTCCCTGTAGGATGCTACTTCCAGTTCATTTTCATGGAGGCTGCCTCAGGAAGTTCTTCAAAGCAAGAAGCCAGAGGAATTAAAGCCAATCTGATATTTTGTAGCTATTTAGTTTCTCTATTTCTTACTGTTGCTTGTATATGCTTATTTACTATACCCTCATAAACTTTTCTGAGCCTAATACTTTCATATACTTTGTTACTACTTTTCTGAATACCTGAAAGTCAGACTTATGTTGTGGATGCCCCATCCCTGGAGGATTCAAGGCCAGGCTGGATGTGGCTCTGGGCAGCCTGGTCTGGTGGTTGGTGACCCTGCACATAGCGGGGATTGAAACTAGGTGATCATTGTGGTCCTTTTCAACCCAGGCCATTTTATAAGTCTGTCATTTACGTAATCTGTCTTGGTGAAAGGCATGATGTACCGGGTCTCTTCAATCTAGTATATGAAAGGGAATTACTGCTTCTTTCCAGCCCGAAGTTTAACCATTTAACCAGCAGCACTGGGTTAAGCCCATTGTACTCTAAGTGTAATCACAATTTCTTAGGCTTGATATTTTTGAGAAAAGCGGTTTTTTTCATAAAATGAAGGAGGAAAAAGGAAAACCAACAAACACACACAAAAAAAGCATTGTCACTTGATAATGTGGACCAGTGCTGAGAAATCTAAAAAATGAGTGTGCTTCTGCTAGTATATACATAAGAAATGCTTTACATTGTGTAAGCTAATGATGTCCCTGCTTAGAGTATCTTTTTGCTACCACCTGCAGAAGGCTCACTCTTCTACATCCTTAACCATGCTGTCTTCTATCTGCCTTGCATATGCTCTAGTCTAGTAATTTAAGTAACGTGGTCTTCGGTCTTTGAACTGCTCTGCATCTAAAATACCATAATTTTGGTTTTTTTTTTGTGTGTGTGTGTGTTGGTTTTTTACTTTTTATCATCTTGATTCACTTCACTACATAAACAGCTAATCACTGAAGTCAGCACAAGATGGGAGTTGGATTGTAGCTTCAGGCAGCAAAGGAAGAGGAAGATCTCTTTCTGTATGAGGGAATAATTTAACTTAAGCTGCAACAGGAAACTGTATCTTCACCACTTCAGATACTAAGTTTCACCTTCAGTAAATGGTACACTCCACCTTTTTTTCTATATCTACAACTGAACAGTTTGTTAATGCTACTACGCATTTGATGTACTTTTGAATATATGTTTGTATGTATACATACACATAGGTAGTCCTTAAATTCATTGCTATTGTTATGCAAGGTTAAATCATGAATGTGATGATGAGTGCAGGTTCAGAATGTAATTCTCAAGCTTCTGCTTGCATGGTCGGGCTTTGTTGCCTTAGGTGAAGTTCCATATATTTCTGCTGAGAAGATTAGGTGAAAACATCATATTTTCAGCTGGGCTTTTGTCTCGCTCCAATTTATAGGAGGGAGAGGAGATTCTTTGATATCTATATACCTGGCGTGAGATTAAGAAACAATGGTTCAAATGGTGGTCCGACCAGTTTATTACGAATCTTAATCAGGGAGATGAGAAAGGGGAGAAGGGCGGTAGAAAAGATAGGAAATAGAAGCAAGGAGTCTTTGTAGGAAGCAAGAGAGAGATAATCACCACCATGGATCCAGCCTGGTTCATAGTTCAGTCATTGCTCTTTAGTAGTGGTGGGTCATCGGGAGTAGTTGTTCTGTTGACGACGACGACTTTTCAATGGTAGTACCAACTTATTTATAAGTCCAAAGTGGTCGAGTCAGCTCTCTTTGGAATGACAGCTCAAATCCAAAGTGGTTGAGTCAGCTCTCCTTGGAGTGGCAGCTTCTGGCTCTGGAATCTCAGCAGAAACTTCTTTGTTCCCATTTTCCGGACCTTGCCAGCAGATAAGAGGGATGCCCACCTGCATCCTGTTTTTCACAGGATGTGATGGTATCATTCCCCAGTTTTCCATACTGAGCTGGAGCTATTTAGTCATGTAAACAATCCTGAGTACTCTTTTCCAAAGCCAAGCAGCTCTGGAGGAAGGTGCTTTCCAGTGTCCACAAAGTGATACTGATTGTCACGCAGTAGCACCGATCACTTGCCTCCTCAGTAAATCAATTAGAGTCTTATCACAAGAAATACCTCAGGAAGCAACCTTTGAGCCAAAAAAACAAAGAAGGATTCTCACAGCTTTTCAGCCTTTTTTTTTGTGCAGGAATGTAATTTTTATTTAAAAGAAGTGAGCTTTAAGAAGAAGAAGATGTACCCATGGCTACTTGGTTTCTGTTTCTATAATACTTCAGGGCAGGTAGGTCTTGCAAAGAAAGTGAATGATTTCACATCAAATGCAGGCAAGTGTTCCTGCAGTTTACAGGAAAAGGAATTCAGTAGGCTGTTGATGAAATGTTGAAAGACTTTGGTTTTGTAAATGATGTGGTATAAAGGCAGTTCTAGGTAATAGGGATATGTTGCACAGATTGTGATCTCATGCCATTTTTAAATTGTAAAATCATTCCTGTTATAAAAGATGTTCCAGCCATTACCCTGACCAACCAAGTCCCAGCACTAAACCACTTCCCTGGCAGCCTCTTCCAATACCTGCCCACCTACCCTCTCTGTGAAGAAAACCTTCCTGATGCCTAACCTAAGCCTCCCCTGGCAAAACTTGAGACAGTGGCTGAAGTTACTTTGTGCATACATTTGAAGTTTCGATGAGAAGTTTTCCCATTCCCATTTTGTGCCTCCCTTCTTTGTATTCAGGAAGGTTCAGAATCACTCCTGTTGGCTCAACCCATTCATCTTCCTGAACACAGTTATTAATTTTATTAGAGTTAGATATTATAAAGGTAGGTTTGAAGTTTGCAAGTGACAACTGGAAGGAGGCATGGAGCATAGAGGATCTTAAAAGCCTGTCATACTGAGCCATATTTAAAGGTGAAGGACTCTGTAAAACGTCAAACATGAATACAAGAAAGACAGAAAGTGAACAGGGAAAGTTAATGGCGAATTACTTGAATTAACTAATCAAGTAATAGGCCAATGCCTAATACTCCAAAATTCATATTCTGGACAAAATAAAAAAAATTAAAACCTGAAACTGAAATTTTCTGACATCTGTAGGTATGCTCAAGACCTGTGTCTTGGGCATTTCATTCAACCTTACGTATGATTTCTATTTTGCAACCTATTCCCTGCATTTCTTTATCCAACAGATCTTATTATCTTGTGTAACTGTACACCTTTATTTCCAGCAGATTTTTCAAAAAACAAATGTTATTACAAAAGGACTGTAGCACCATATGCATCTGTGTTCTTCATATATCCATAATCCTGAATTGTATTCATGTAATTCCAATAGAACATTTCCCCCAGTAGTCTTATAATCAAGGCCATGTTTCGATTTAGAAACTGGGTGTTCCAGAGCATTGTCCTGCCTAGTGTGCTTTGTTATTGGTGTTGTAGGTGCATATTGCATAGTGCTTTGTCTTGGCCATTGCTTTTCTTCTGGTTTTTTTTTTTCTTCTTCCCAGATAGTGTCCCTTCAAGTTCATACATTAAAGGCATTACAGATGTTATTATGAAACAGATGCACGTCCATTAAAACCTTGTTAGGAGATGTTATCATATTTCCTTGCCCATGTAATTAATTCAAGTTTGACTTCAGCGCTCTGATGGGATGTAAAATCACTGCTTAAGAAGACAGTGGTAAAATCCTTTGCTTTTGTATTTTATAACTGTATTCTTGTGGTATTGGATTACTGTTTGTGAGATGGATCCTGTCCTGGCTAATGAAAGGCAGCAAGGAGTTGGGCTCGTGCTGCAGCCTGAGACTATTTGTAGTAGGGTGGTAAGATGTCAGCTTCTCCTAGAGAAACCGTGCTAGATTCTGGCCTTGACAAGGATGTTCTTTGGCTTTCTTTCTTTTAAAATACTAGTCGTATTTTTTTCCACCCAAAGGCTCATCTTCTTGAAGGGAAGTTTGATGGGAGAGTGATTTGTGGTGTTTCCAGTATGTGTGTATTTCCATATATCTGTGCCTGGAGGAAAATCAATGTTACATGCAGGATATACCCAGTATAGTGAGAGGATAAAGGGGATTTGGATGTAACTAGGAACTCCAGTAAGGGAGAAGAAATAATTGTATGTAAACTCCTGGCGCTGCTTGATGAAGAGTTTTGAATCACAGCACATGATACTAAGAAAATTTATTAAATCTCTTCCATGGTTCTTGGCAATAGTTAAAAGTACATCACTCTCACTACAAGAAAGACATTGAGGCTCTGGAACGTGTCCAGAGAAGGACAACAAAGCTGGTGAGGGGTCTGGAGCACAAATCCTATGAGGAGCAGCTGAGGGAGCTGGGATTGTTCAGTCTGGAGAAGAGGAGGCTCAGGGGAGACTTCATTGCATCTACAACTTCCTGAAGGGAGGTTGTGATGAGGAGGGGTTTGGCCTCTTCTCCCAGGCTACAAACAGGACTCGAGGAAATGGCCACAAGTTGTACCAGAGGAGGTTTAGGTTAGCCATAAGGGAAAACTTTTTCTCTCAGAGAGTGGTCAGGCACTGGAATGGCTGCCCAGGGAGGTGGTGGAGTCGCCGTCCCTGGCGGTGTTCAAGAGGCATCTGGATGAGGAGCTGTGAGATATGGTTTAGTGCTTGTGGTAGCAGTGGTGATGGGAGGGTGGTTGGACTAGATGATCTTGCAGGTCATTTCCAACCTTGTGATTCTGTGGTTCTATGATTTTAAGATTCTACATACTCTTACAGAAGATTTTTTTATTAGTGTCCTGTAGGTCTGAACATAAGCTTTTAAGGCATAATTCAGTAAATTGTATCTTAGATTTGTTTGGAAAATGTCTGCAGAATTCTACAGCTGTCTAATCAATGAGATTGGTGCAGAGAAAATGCTTTCCATCAGCTCTCAGGTGACATATCTACAGTGAGATGTGCTTAGAATTACAGAGTTCATAGAGGTTTGTTTGTTTCTGGGATCAACACTTAGAAATGTCTCGACTTCCAAAGTTTGTCTTTTTAAATTACTTCTGTGTTGCCAGGTGTGACTTCAAGTCAATCTTATTAGTTTAGGTACAGTGCAACACTCTGAGTAAGTAGAGTTATTCAACTTGAATGAATAAAGCTTCTGGCTAGATTCTGCATTGACACAGTTTTATGGTGTCTAAATGTTGCTGATGGATTCAGTCCAAACCAAAGCTTAGCTCTAAGGGATTGTAAAATTGTTGAAAATACTAACAGAATGAAAGAGATTTTCAGGGACGATGTCTGTGACTGTATTCACATGGACTCTGGCTTCTTTATGCAAGAGTTTTCAGTCCTGTATGGCTAATTCATACTGGGCCATTCTTTATTGCTAACAATTTTATCTTCACCCAGTTTAACACAGAGCTCCATTAAAAATGACCTTTGTGAGCCTGTAACCATTATGTGTGAGGCATGCAGAAGAAGGCTGACTTGAGAAATACTTGCTTCATAGCTAATTCATGCTGGGATAAACATAATTAGATTTCCTTGAAGGGAAGTTGGAGCTGGACATCCAGGCACTGTTTTCTATAAGCACTTCTGCCTGCCAACAAACAGACAACAGATTTTGTTCAGTTCCTTTCAATTTGAGCACTGTGAATAATATTTGGCCTTAAGACAGAAAAAGAGATAGCTGAGGCGGGGAAGTGTTTTAAAAGAAAAGAATAAGAATGTCCTTTGTATTCAAGAGATGAAACCAACAAACCACGGTGCAAGGCTGAATTGCTTTGTAGTTGTGCTGGCTGTAACCCTTGAGAGAAATGCAGAGGAGGGTTAAAGAGAAGTAAAGCTTCAATGACTAATGGCGTTTAAGGTTTTTGAGGGGGAAGCATTTTTCATATGAAAGATAAAATCCAAGTGGGTTACTGTGCTAAGTGATAACAAAGCTTTGAGCAGTCTTATCTGATGGAAGTGAGTCATCAGCTGGGGGGTAAACATACAGAGCTTGATAATTTCAGGGGGTGTATGAGTGTGGGGAGTAAGAAAAGTACTGTAAAAATACTGTTTGTCAAAAAGGATATTACGGGTTTTATGATAAGGATGGAAAAAAAAAACAAGACACCCATCCAGATCCTTCTTTCTGCTGTCTTTTCCCACTTTTCTCTATTTAAGACTCGAGTGCTTGGGAGGTACATGCTCAGTGTGGGAAAAATCTAACAATCTCTAAGTGAGATTGGCAGAATTTAACTATTTTTGACATTAGCTCACAGATAAAAATTACTTAGCAATGAAGAACAAGCATCTTCATATGTGTTATGTTTTTTTTTTTTTTTTTGAGACTTTTTGAGGAACCTTTTGCTTAAGAAATGGTTATTCATACCCTAAAGCAGAATAAAGGCTGTTATTGAAATAGACCAGTCAAAGGTTTATTTGATGTTCACTGGAAGTACAAACCTCTGCGTGTTTCCAAAGCATGTATAATACTCATGCTTACCTTGAACCTTCCATATATACGTGCATTGAGTGGAGGGAAATTCTTTTATTGGCTAGAGATAGACTTGAAATTGAGGTAATATAGGCTTGAAATAGCAGAGGGAAAATGCACAAAACCTGGGGAAATGACAGTAAACCTTTGCCTTATGAAGAGTTGCTTCCCTTTGTTACATCCACTTGTTACATCCACTCTTGTGGGCTGTCTTATGGCCTATCTTGTTGTAGCCTTTTTCTGCTTCTACCAAGATAAAAGTTTCATCCCTGAGGAAGCTGTCTGCTGGAGCTCAGGTTCAAGACAGCTTTCTTGTTCCAGGTCTGAGTAGAACTGCAACTGGCTGAATGTTAAGGTAGCAGTTTGTGTGCTATTGCTTTCCACCATTTTGTTATGAGTTTGAGGTACCACTTCCTAATTCTATCATTTTGTTATGAATTTGAGGTACCAATTCCTAATTCTACGATTGTTGCATTGACATTATTATCATCTAAGGAGGGAAAATGCCACGTCCTTTTCCTAGCTGTAGGAAAGATACATGAAAACTAGTCTTCTGACTTCAGAAATTAACTGTCCTTTTTTTTGTTGTTGTTGTTGCAGTATACATGAAGGTCAAGATCTGAAGCTGCTATGACTGACCCAGATGTCCTCACTGAGGTCCCTGCAGCTCTCAAGCGCCTCGCCAAGTATGTCGTGCGTGGTTTTTACGGCATTGAACACGCTTTGGCTCTGGACATTCTCATCCGAAACCCCTGCGTGAAGGAAGAGGACATGTTAGAGCTCCTTAAATTTGATCGGAAGCAGCTGCGGTCTGTACTCAACACCCTCAAGGGTGACAAATTCATCAAATGCAGGATGAGGGTAGAGACAGCTGCAGATGGAAAAACCACACGCCATAACTACTACTTCATCAACTACCGCCTGCTGGTGAATGTGGTGAAGTACAAGCTGGACCACATGAGGAGGAGGATCGAGACGGATGAGAGAGACTCCACCAATCGCGCCTCTTTTAAATGCCCCATTTGCTTCAGTACTTTCACAGACTTGGAGGCCAAACAGCTGTTTGACCCCAGGGCAGGTAAGAGTATGGGGAGCAGTGCTCTGGCTTTCTCATTTGTGAGTGCTGGGTGTTAAAGAAAGGGAGTCTTAGAGCGATTCTCTCAAGCCTGGTGGGAGGTGGGAGCACTGTTTCTGCAGAGTTAAACATGTGAGTACAAAAATACTGAACGCTGTTGCTGTGATCTAAAGAGTCATACTTTGCTGCCCTGCTGGTAGTTTTGGTAATGGATAGGGTAGTTCTTACGTTATCTGTACAGGCAAATAGTAATTCTGATAAAATGATTGTAGATAGATATGCTTGAGTGATAAGAAGCGGGGAAATGGAGGACTCATCCTGGTCAAATTCAAGAATGAAAAAGGCAGTGTGTCCTTTTTGGTGGCTTTTTGATATAAGCTGATCTTGCGGTTAAACTGTCGCTTTCTTCTTGACTTCTCGGTTGCAGAGAGGACATATAAATTGCTGACTTTATATGAAAATTTATAATGTAGATATGGGCATGCTGGGAGTAAACTATTACCGTTTAATTTTCTTCTAGCCGTTTCATTATACTGTATGACCTAGTTTCCCTAGTGTAAAGTATTCTCACAAAAGTTAAAAGGAATTAATTACAGACTTCTCTGTGGTTGGGAATAAACAACTTTTCTTTTTTTTTTTTTTTCAAGTCAGTGTCTCAGTGGAGATGTGTATCTGTCTCATGCATATAAAATCAGTCATTGCAAGGTGTCACCGCTGGCGCAGTCCAAATGCTTTGAGTCTGAATCTGTGCTGGTGAGGGAAGAACACCTGTGCCCGATGAGATCCTATTGTGCCTCTCTAATCTGGGATTATTTTGAGGTGAAGGCAGGGAGCAGAGGTTGGGCATCAGGCCTCCACCCTCTGAACTAGTTTTCTTACTCTTTAATCTTTTCATTTGAATTCTTTGCCCTGTGTGCGCATATATATATTTTTTTAAGTAAAAACGGCTGCTTTCTAACATAGATTTGTGTTATCCACATGCATTCCCTGTCCTCTAGAATTTCCTATCAGAAAAGAACTGAGACTCTTAGGTCGCTCCCAGAGAGAACTCTGAACAAAGTGTGCAGGGGGACCGGGTTTTATTGTACAGTGAATAACCACCCTTTTTCAAGGATGCCTTATCAGTGCTGTGCATTCACCTCTCCCACTCACTGAAACTCCTGGCAGCACAAGAGCTGAAGGGCAGCTGAAAGCCCTGGGTATTTCAGTCATGGCTGACCTGAGCTGCTCCTGGACAGCAGCTGTGTTGATAAAATATTGTGAATCAGAAAGCAGGGCAAGAGAGGTCTGTGGAGCAGACAGAGCATGGAAAGCATCTTCTATGCTAGAAGCTATACTTAATGGCAATTTGCTGTTAAAAGGCATCTTGTTCTATTATTTGCTTCTTCAGTGTCCTTGTCATGCAGAGCTGGAGACAGTTCAGATTTCTTGGCTTTCCTTCTGCTTCTTTCTTCTTTTCTGGTTAAAAATCAAATGCAAACTGACCAATTGTTCTAGAATGAAAGTAGGATTAGAAGAATAGGCTCTCTCTTTTCCCCTTCCTTATCGGTGATGGTAAGAAGGTTTCTAATGTCTGTCTGTGCTTGAGATCACTCTATCACAATCACAAAGTTATAACTGCAGCGTCTCTGTCAGCCTCCCAGCTTCATCCGTTGTCTGTTTCATGTAGACTACAGGTCCTCTTGCTTCACGTCCGCTTTACTCCGTTTGTGGATAATTTTGGAATAAAACTGAGGTGTTTATTTTTTTCAATACAAGTTGTGATTATTGTTTGAAGGCTGGGAAAATGTTCGCCAAGAGAAACTGAATGATAGTGATGAGGGAACACAGAGGTGTATTGTCATGCTTTGATTGCTGTTCAGTTTTATTTGAAAAATACTTTTGAGCAGACACCAAGTTTGCTTTTTGTCATCGTAGTATTCATGTATCTTAACTAAAAGATTATCTGTCTGAGAAGCCTGGGTGAAAACTTAATTAAATCTTGTGAAAACAGTGGAAAAAAAACAACCTGTAATGTGCTTTAAACAAGGGACAGAAGTTGGTTTATTATAATCCATGAGCGTGGGTCAGACTCCTTTGAGCATTTTTAACCTCCCAGGTCAAATGTTACAGGCAATGCAAAGTAAGTTTGCATTACCATTCCAACTGTACCTGGAGAATTGACAGTAACAATGAAAACTATATTAAGAGCTTTCATTTGGATGAGCTGCTCTCTTTTTGCAGGTAGACTTGGTGTTACTGTAGAGGCTTGCAGTGATGGTTTAAAAGTTGCAGTTATCATTCCAGGCTTTTGAATACGGAGGTGAATATCCTAGAGTCTTTTTGAGCATGCAAGATCACACTTGTTTCACTCAGCTAATTGCAACAGAAAACATGTAGAAAGAACTTGAATTCATGAGGTTTCAGGTTTGCGTTCTGCTCATTGACCCGACTGTGCTTTTGATAGGAATTGCTGCAGTCTGGCTTGCTGCACGGTGCTGACAGTTCTTACCCACTTTCAATGTTTTGAGAACTACAGTAAGAAGAACCCAAATGCTGTGTAAATAAAGTCTGTCTTTGAGCCTTTTTTTGCACGAGTTGACTGAGAAAGGAAAAACGCTGTAGTCTTCCAAAGAGATCTGTTATAAACACTTGAAAACTGATCATTGCCTTACCTTTGTGCTGTGGCCTGCTGGCTGACCTGCGCTCTGATCTTTCATCGCTTTGTTCTGCACACATGCTAGCAATTGTCTGCCATTGCCGTTGTGAGGAAGCCTCATGCAGGCAGAAAGCTACAGCCATTCCCTTAAACAAGGTAAGGACTGTCTCTTGAGGCAGAGCTGTACGAGAAAAGGTTTAATTGAATAACAGTAAGAAAAGTCAGGTGTTAAGTGTGTACTGTGAATAACGCTGCTGAACTGTCTGCTTCCAGATCTGGGATTTCAGTGAACACTGACATAAGGGGCTCTGGTTTTTCAAGTGTTTCACCTTCAGCTGGGATGTTACTTCATCTGGCTCTTCCACAGATCTTTGGAAAGATTGCTGTTTCGTGTGGTTTTAAAAGTAGAAACTACAGGAACTTATAATTCCTGGAATTATAGAGCAGTCTAAGCAATTAGACAGTAATTTGTGGATTGGCTTAAAAAATAGACATGTAAATCTCAGAAGTTTACATATGTGCTGGTATGGTCTCTGTAGGGTGAGGTGGACCCAAGAGCTGCGTTATCTCACCCAGTAGAGGGAGCTGTCTTCTTTTCTCTATGCATACTGGCTTAGGTTGGTTGATTTGTTGAATGTCATAAAAATGGAAATTATTTTCGTGGATATGTGTTCTGTAGCTTGATTAAGTGGGTCTGGTTGGGGAAGGTCTCTGATGTATCCTGTTCTCAAATTCTAATCATATTTGTAAATCTAGACTAGCGTTGGATTTGACTGTCAAACTCAAGGTCAATTTGAAAGAAATGATGTGACTAGAAACTGCAATTGGGAGAGTGGGGCTGAAGTGGAGGAGTGAGAGAAGCTAGATCCTGCAGTGCATTACACTGGCTAGTATTAAGCCCAGGATTTCCTTGTGTATACTAAATACCAAACTGTGTCAGCGTATCTACCAAGGTAGTAAGTGAATTTGATTTTTGAAAGAAAATAAATGCTAAATAAAGTAACTTCTGTTCATTTCTATGTTTGCAATCTAATTTTTATACAGGCTTGTTTTCTTTCACTTCTCTTATTCTGAAGTATAATGTTGATGTTAACAGTAAATGTACTTGCAGTTGTCTCTTACCTATATCATATGTTGTGTCCTCACCATAACGCTTGGTTAGGTAAGATGTGAATAATAATGGAAATAGGAGGATAGAAGGTAAATGGGTAACATGAGTTAGGGAGATGATGCTGTTGGAATGTTCTTAATTATGGCTGTAACTACTAGAGTCTTTTGTTATTGGGTATTGCAGCAACTAACTACTTATATCCACCTTGCCTTCCCATGGTTTGGTCCTGGTTTGATGAATAGCTATTACAATCTGATTGCTCCTGGAGATGCACTGTAATACTAGCATACTGTTCATGAGAGTTATTAGGTGTGCTGTTAGGAAATGTATCTTGGGAAGAATAGTTAAAGGTGGCAGTCTCAGTTTTCTAGAAGGGGAAATAACACCTTGAACTTCATCCCTCCTCTCCTTTTACTGTCACTTATTACATGCATTCCTGTTACGAAGAAAACGTATGTTCAGATGCTGGTTTTCTGTACCTGGCACAAAGTATCTTATACCATACTCAGGCATCATTTATTCAGCTGAGCTTTTACATGATTTGGGCCCTATTATTAAGATTAGAAATTTGACCAGTCTTTAATTTTTGCCTTATCTGGAGCCCTTTCTGCTGGGCACTCAACTCCTCACTTCATCCTCAGCAAGCTATTAGAACACAACCGTCTTATTGTTCTGGATTTCTGCTTACTCGGGCAAGTTCTTCAAATCTTCCTCATCCAATTCAGATGACTTCTATTTTGTTCTCTTTCCTTATGTCTTATCTGTTTTGTTGTTTTTTCCTATGCTCCCCCTTCTACTTGTTTTTCTTTGTCTTGCCTTTTCTTCTGGAGCTCTTCTGTCCATCTCTGGTACATCTCTGTGGTTTCTCTCTTTTTCAGCCATTAGAAAAAAAAATCATGTTGAGCTATTCATTCTGTGCATTCATGCTTTATATTCCATCCGATTAGTTTTTGCTTGATTAATTCTTATCCTTTACATCGAACAATTTTTCAGAATAGGCATTCTAGATAGCTCTGTCTACCATATACTGCTGTCTGTGTGTTGTATGATACTCCTACTACAACAGTTGACAGCCTTACCAGCCAAAAGCAGGACTTAAAAAGTCTGTGTGAATTGGCAGGCCAGAAACTTTCCCTGAAAAAGAAAGGATTCAGAGCAATTCAGTTTTGAACAACTTTAAATTCTGTGAGATTTTTTTCATTGTCTTTGTTGTTAGTTTTCCAACTGTTTGCAAATGCATCGCAGTGTGATTTTTCTTGACTTTTCAGGCACATTTTGTTTGTCTGCCCTGCCACACAAAGCTTTTGGCACACGCCAGCAGAAGGAAACTATCCATACTCTGCTTAGTTTCATTGTTCCTATTCAAATTTCTGGCAAAAGCTGCAAGAATATTCCTGTCAGCTTTGCTCTGCTCCAGTGTGATAAGGCCTGGAGCTACAGGGAAGGAAAAACTGAAGAAAAACATCAAAATTAATGCGTGTTTTTATGAAAGTAAGAATACTCTTCAGAAAGCCTTACAAGGAGTATGTAGGTTCTATCTATAACCTGAAGGGAATGAGTTCAAGCTGGATGCTCTTTCTGAAAGGCACCTTTTTGTCTAACCATGGATTATTCGAGTTGATAGAGAAATAGGTGACAGTAATGTTAGAGACTCCAGGGTTGTAAAGGCCTCTTTCGAGGCAAAATCCAAAACTCAGTGCTGTTGCCTGTGGAGTGCTGGCTGGTCCCTTCCCTGTACTCCAAATTGTTCTCTGGCTAGTGTGCCTTTACTTTTATTTTTTTAATCTGATAAATGCAAGCCTTTACTTACAATATTGATACGATTTTTGTCTGCAAAGGACATCTTATTATTAGAAGCGCAGGCAATATTTGTCCTTCAAGTAAGGGTTATCGCTTTCACTTTTACTTTGGCTTTGCAAATTGAAATAGATAACAGTAAGATCTTTAGATCTGTGAACATTGCAAAAGCGTTTGCAGTGATATCCTGAAAGCTGGACCGCACCATTCCTATCTTTTACTCTGATATCTTGCTGTTCTTTTGATACTGCATGCTCAGTAATAGCATCTGCAAAGTGTCATCCTTTTAGTCATGGGCTTCTGCTTGTAAGTCAGATTAGGAGCACATCTGGAATCCTTTTACTTGTGGGACAGTGCTTTTACTAGTGCACCGAGAAGAATAAGTGATAGAGTTCCTCTAGATAATACCAAGTGGTTCCAAAGTGCTTAAAAAAACAAAAACAAGCAAACAGATTAATACTGCTTTTCTGTAACGCACTTTAAATTTGGTTGATATCTTTTGAATTTTTTGATGTTTGCTATTTATACTGTGTCCAAGAAATAATTACAGTGGAGCAACAGTAAAAAGTAATTGGCATGTGTGTGAATCCTTTGTGAGTCTCTAAGTCATATGATATTGGGAAGTAGGTGGTAATGGGGCTTTACCATGAAATGCTTCACTATGTAGATTTCTCCAGCTTTAAAACTGTAGAATCATAAAGTTTGGAACAGACCTCTAAGATCATCTAGTTTAGCTGTTTACCCCTCCCCACCATGCCCATTAAACCATGTCCTCAAGTGCCATATCTGCACATTTTTTGAATATCTCCAGGGATGGTGACTCCACCATTTCCATGGGCAGCTTGTTCCAGTGCTTGCACATCTCCTATTTTTACCTAATATCAAATCTGAATGTCCCCTGATTATCCTCAGGGTATCCCCACAGAGATGTGAAATGCAGAATAGATAAGGATCCTGCTTAACATAAGCCTTCCATGTTATCCAATGTGTGCCCTTCCAGTTCAGCTCTTGGGAAAAAACCCTACGTTGTACAGGTTGAGCAGGTAGATGATATTAGGGAAATCTTTAACGTGAGTTAAATGTGAGACCAAAAAATACTTTAAAAGAACTATTTTTAACAGTTTAAAAGCTAATATTAAAAAGTTTCTTCAAATCTGTCAGAAATAGGGATGATGATGCAACAGTAGAATTGAAGGGGAAAGAGGTCAAAGAAAAAATGCTGAGATGATTTTCATCAGCTTTGCCCATGGGATGGAAAGTTTCTTTAAGAGGAACTGTTTGCACTTTCTAGAATAGTGGAATAGCAAAGAAGCTTTGCTCACTTGGTATTCCTTCAAGAAGAAGTATTTTTCTTGAGGCTTTGGGGGCTTTTTTTTCATTTGTTTGCATTTTTTTGTTTGGTTTTTGAGTTTTCTGGACGTACTTCTTGTATACACCAGCGCTGCCTCAGGCTTCTCTGGGAGACAAAGAAACTACTTGCCCATCTGACAGTGCGTTCTGAAGAGGTCTTTCGGAGCCTTGAACAAAATATGATTGAAACAAACAGAATCATTAAGATTGCGAAAGACTGCTAAGATTACTTAGTCCAACCATCAACCCAGCCGCAACACTAAGCCCTGCCCTTCAGTGCCACATCTGCATAGTTCTGTCTCTGGGGACAGTGACTCCGTCACTCCCCTGGATACCCCGTTCCAATTGATGGCACTCGGTTGCACAAACCTGTGAAGGGGCTGTCAGAAGAAAAGTGTAATTGAGTAAAAAGATGTCTAAAAATGGAGAAAACATGGTAAATGCTAAGGAATCTAATCTAGGGCAAGGGAAAGGTGAGAGATGACTCCCATTGCTTTTATTAAAAGGGGAAATGGACTGGGTGATTCCTGAGCGTTTCTGACTTGACAAAACCATTGCTAAGCTCCACACAAATATTAGGACACAAATGAAAGCTGCCTACAGTGATTTCCTGAAGCCAGTTCCATAGTTAGAATCGTTCTGACTAACTTGTTTTTGGTCTGGAGACGTAAGAACAATATATATATTGTATATATTATAATATATAATAATTATAATATATATTATAATAATTATTATAAATTATAATAATATTATATTTTAATATATAATATAAACATTATAAATATATTTATAATTATAAATATAATTATATTATAAATATATTATAAATTATTATAATGTTGTTATTATAAATTATTATAATAATTATACTATATATATAAGCTTATAATCTCTCTTCTTTTAATTTTTTTAATGAAAAGTAGATCCTCTGTTGACAGAAATACGTAGCATCTTGCATTTTGCTTCAAGATCAGTTCATTCTTGTTAAAGGAAAATGACTTCACTATACGTACTGAAAGTTATATTCTGAAGTGATAGTCTCTTCTTTGAACTTTTGTTTCAACGTCTGAGATGGGGAATAACTGAAGGAAAAGCATTTATGCTGCAGAACAATGAAATCCTTGCCCTTGAGGGGAGGGAGGAGAGTCCTTCTGTCAGTCTGGTAAAATGCTTTTAGGTTGTCTTGTTGGTTTGGGGAGATGTTTGGTTTTGTTTTTTTTTTTTTTTGGGGGGGGGGAAGAGGGGGGTGGGAGGAGAGGGGCGGGAGGAAGTATTTTTTGCTTCTTATACTTCAAAGGAATGATTTTTTTTTTTTTTTTTTTTTTTTGGTCATGTGGTGAAAAGAATGTCAGAGTTGGTCCCTGTTGCCATGTTGCCACTCAGTTCTGCACTTGAGGATGAGCATTTGAACCTTCATTTGTGAGCTTGGAAAATACCCTTTTCCACTAATTTGTTACACTCTCTGAAAAATTAATGACATCCCCTCTGGCAACATTCAATCAGTTCTTTGTGTTATCGTGTCAGTTCAGACCTGTTTCCAGCTTACCAAGAAACATCGGTTGTATGAGTGAGTGAAAAACATGGGGTTTCTATAGTGATCTGATCAATTGTGCAGCAGGATTGCCAATGATAATATAGCTTCCCTGAGCCAATTTTCAAAGCAGCTGAGGATTGTGAAGCTGAAGTTTCTTTCAGTAGCATGCCAGGTGACACTGTGGCAGGTGTCCTGATGAAATGCCTGATAACTGGCAGTAATGCCATCTCCATACATGCCAAACATATACTCCTTGCACTTGCAGTCCACATGTATCCTGCCAGCTCATAAAATCTGCTTCCTTTCATTAGCAAGAATGAGCACTGCTCGTCTCCCAGCTCCATTAGCCTTGATTCTTGACTGTGGTGTTGAGGTAACCAACAGCAATCTCAACTTATAAACAATGCTGAGTTACATTTTTATGGGAAGATGCTGGTTCCTTCTACTTTTGATAATGTTTTGGGACTGGAAATCGGGTTTTCCAAAGAGTGGCCGACTGCTATGTATTCATTGCTACCTTTTTTCTTTTTTTTTTTGTTTGTTTGTTTGAGTCCCATTACAAAATAAAGCCAAATAGAAGGTAAGATTTGTACGGATGAATGCACTCATAGTCACTGATCAGCTCACAACACAAACATTTGTCTGAATTTGTTGGAAGTTTAACATTAGTACCAGCTGATGGAATCTAGCTTGTTGTCAAATAGCATAAATTTCATAATTTGTTTCAAAATTGGGGAAAAAAAAAAAAATAAGTAGTCTTCTTTTGTTGTTTTACAGCTGCTCATAAATACCAATTTCTCAATTTCTCAGTGCAGTTTTCAGTCTGGCTTTAAACATAGTGGTGATTCAATATGGCTTTCAGTAGTGACTCCAGGTGAATATCCTGCAGCATGTGGGCTTTTACTTTGGAGAACTTTGTCTTGATGCACACAGTGCTTATAGCTGGCTATTGAAAGTAATTGCCCTTTTCTCTACATCATCCTCCACAACTGTAAGGTTGAAATTGAACCTAAAGAACAAAACTGTGTTCAGAGTTTTCATACAGACACTTATTTGCTCCCTGGAACTGTCAAAGGTGGTTCAGTGTCATCTTTTCTCCTGTCCTTTTCTAGATGATTGGTTTTCCTCATTCTAATTAGGATGCTTTTTAATTAAATGATTTTCCCAGGCTCTCTAAAAAGGTGTAGAGGAAGAACTCTTCTGTTAGTGATGTTTACTGTTAAGGTCTCAGCAGTTGACAGAAATAGTTAATATTTGAGGGGGGAAATTCTGTGTAGCCATATTGGCTATGCAGATAAGAGAATTAAGCTGGAGGTTCAAGCTTTATCGTCACCCGAAGGTATCAGAAGCTCTTTTGCTTGAAAAATGTGAGATTTGGGAAGGAGGAAAGAAAAAAAACGACAGAACTTAGGGTGTGATAAGTGTGAGACCGTATTCATTTTAGAAGATAATCAAACCGTCCTCCGGTCAGTGTTCCACTGAACTGCTCTTCAGGGTGAAAGGCATGAAACCTATTTGGTGAAGATTTGCATTTCAAAAGGGTTGGCAAGTCTTTTAATTCTCTCCACCGGGGATGGCCAGGAAAGGCATTTCGTCAGAGCGCAGCATCCTGTCTTCAGTGATTAAAGGAAATCTCGGATGCGGAAGGAAATGGGCAACTGCCTTGGCAGAACGGGAGAAAGCTCAATAATACAAAATAGCTCTAATAAAGCCGATCTGAGATCACGTAATGGAAGAATTTTTCCCTCTTTGCAGTCCTCCAAAGCTGTTTTATGGTTATATTCTTAGTCACCTGCTTGTTCCTAAGGAATTAAATGTGTCTAATATATTTCTTGTTGTGTTCGCTTGTGGGGCTAAGGCAGAGCATCTTTCCTCTATTACCTTTGCTGTTGGTCTGAATGTGTGTGACCCAGTTTGCTGAGTTCAGACTGAGAAAAATCCTCTGAACGCACTTCTGTTGACAAGAAGATAACTACTTTGCTGCAAGACTGAGTATGAACTCTTGTGTCTGTATTTATGGGAATACATATTTGAATAGCATAGTTTTAAGTTGCAAAAGGATGATTAGCAACTTCTCCCAAATGCAGTGAATTGTATTGAGAAGAGAGATCTGCTTTTTCATTTCCATAATAATTGCACTCAGCTGGTGAAACTGATTCAAAAGGTGTTTGCTTGTCAGCCCTCAGGCCTAAGCAGCAGCACACCTGCTGCTGCAGTGAGTTGAGGACAAGGTTATAGTCTGACCGTAAAAGACAATGGCTTAGGTGATTTGTGATGCTTCACCGCTGAAATGGAGATGGCTGTCTGAATGGTTCTCCCTGCTTTGTGAACACCGTTTTAGGAATAAATGACATTTCTTCTTGGGAATGGATTACATCAATTTTAAAAAGATTCCTATTCTTATATGAGAAGTCAGCAGCAGTTCTATTTAAATTGTCTGGTATGTATGTAAATACTAATCTAAAATCTTAAAAATATTGCAGTGAAGCTTTAAAAAAAAAAAGGGGGGGAGGGAGAGAAAGGAAGCTGTGTTCACGTGCTGTATTTGATGCTGTATGTAAAAATTTTGGAAGAGTTTGAGCTGGTTCTGTGTTTGGCTTGATTCTTTTGGGAGCTTCAAAGTATTTAACTTGAAGTCTATTACACAGTGTTGTAACTGAACATCAGATGACAGCACAGGAATGTTTCTGCTGAGGAGTGTTCAGCAGTACCCTGTCCTTCCCTTTAGTTAAAGGTCTTGCTGCAGGTAAGTGACTTAGTGGTTCATCTGAATCTGCCTGCAGCTGAAAGAAGATAGCAGATAGGAACTTCCAAGGGATGCTTCTTTCAAGGGATGAAGGCCACTCGGTTCCACAACAGTTTAATATTAACCTCCAAAATGAAATCCTAATCATGTCCATCTGTAATACATTTGGTTGTTGCAGTGTCAAGGATTTGCTGCTTTGCGTTGACAAGACTGTCCCTGGATTAGACTGTCATCAGCGCGAGCAACTTTGGTTCTGAAGCCAGAGAAGATGTGGGCTGAGACTAAAGACCCCTGTTCATATCAGTATGCAAATGGGATTTAGGGGATCCTCCTAAATGTTCCTGGGGTGACTGTGGTATAGATACCACAGTAGAAGCTTGCAAGTTTATACAGAGGCCATGAGCTCCGGAGATCACCCTTCAACCACATATTTTCTTGTCTTTATGACTTATTACTTAGGCTTTCCACCTTCTCTCTGAAAGGGAAATATAATCACCTTCTCTTTACACTTGCTTGATTTCACTGGTTAAATCAACAGCTTTTTGAGCAGAATTTTTCCTACTGGGTTATTTTTTGCTAGTTTCCAATTTTGTGCAACTTGGAAGCTCTAGATCCCACACAAATACAACTCATGCCTTAAAAATACCAATGAGCCTCTGCTAATCTTCAGCACTGTTGTAAAATTTCATCTTTGTACTGTTATATTTAATAGGGACTGAAGTGTTAGTGGTACCAAGTGTGAGTATGTACTTAAGAAGATGGAAAGCAAAAGGAATTAACATGAGAGGCCTTCTATTTGAAACTCCCTGTGAGAGCTGAGAGATTTGCAATTAATGTCAGTGTGTTTGTTTATAATCAATTTGGGAAGGAGCATTAAGACTCTGCAAATTTCTCAGTGTGGAAAAACAGGAATATCAGTGTTAGAAATGCCTGAGAATTCCTTTAACTAGCAGGTTTTGTCTTTGTCAGATTGCTGCTTGATTCTTACTTAATATGTGATACAGTTTCAAATATGCATTTGCTGATTCTTTTTTGAAGGCTATATAAAACAGCTTTCTTTAATGCCAGTGTTTGCATGCAGATATGAAATGCAGTTTCTCATTGTCAAAACATTGATTTTTTTTTTTTTCCAACTTGCGATGACTCTTCATTTAAGAACTATTGTCAGCTGTGATGCAAAATCCTTGAATACATTTTTATTATATGCTTTTCCTTTTCAGGTTATAGCAGTTAAAGCTTAGAATTGTTATCTTACTCAGAAGTTCTCTTGTTAGAGAATATCACTATGGCACAGTCTTGAGCACAGGCACTCACTTTGATCTTGTCTGTGTAGATCTGTGTAAGTGTTCCAACATTGCGGTGTCTGAAGAATCAGTTTATGACACCGTTTTCATCCCTATTCTGCCAATCTAAAGGTGTTTTTATAAGGTTTATGGTGAGTTTTCTTAGGCAGTATAGAAGGGGAAAATGCTGGTATGGGTGAGTAATATAAAGGGTGTGATGCTTTGGACTTCAGTAAATGTCATTTTTTGGACTTCTGACCATATCTGTAGTTTGCAAAGACTTTTGCATTTTAAGACTTGTAGACTTCCAAATCTGTCTCATTAGAACACTGCATGTGCATATCCTGTTCTACTTTCAAAATCTTTAATAGAAAGTATGAAATAGAAGTGAGCCAAGATAGACTCTTGGAATGTACTCTCAGGTTCATAGAAAACAGTGATTTAGTCTAAAAATGCTGTTCTTCACCAGTTACGCAATCATTTAATTATTAGTTAATCTGGATATTTCCTCAGTTTCTTAATGAGAATACAAAGCAGTTGAACATCTTCGCTTTTCCCAGTTGAAATATTTTGCTTTCTGTTTTTCCTCTTATCCTCTAGCACATCCAAAACTTAAGATTGAGCTCACTCTTTTTCTATAATAACTCATGGTCATGCTCCGTTCCCTCTATCCCAGTAGATTCTCTTCTGTGCTTTGGCCTCCAACTTGAGTGTCCCACCGTTGCTGTCACCATTGTTGAACTGCACCACCCACTTCTTCACTGTGCTCACATCCACTGTTCTCTGGAAGTGTTCAGCAAGTGTAAGTGAATGTCAGTGGGTGCTGTCTTTTCCACATGGAGGAATTCAGTGTCACACCTTTGCTTCGTACGCACTTCCATGTCAGATGCCATTCTGTCACATAGCAACAACATGTAATAGAATATTGGTGGAAAGGTTCAACCTTTACTGCCATACCAACCACCAAAATCCACCTCTGACGTTGTGGACCAATATAATGCCATAGGAGGCATTACTTTTGGAGCAGTCTTTGTATATTAGTTCAGTAGTACATGTATAAAGTTTCAAAATTACATTAGTGCCTATTGAAAAAAAAAAAAAAAAAAAATTACTGATGGAGTGAGCAATCATAAAAGCTCAGAGACTGATCTAGCATATTCCTGTAGCTTCCTTCCCTTCCAGTGGCAACTTCTCATCCCTTGTCCGGTGTCAGGATCTTGAGCAGGAGGAATACAAAGCAGTATCATTTTCTTATTAAAGGTTTAAATCAGACTCTGTTTGAAAGGCAGTGCTTTGGCATCTTTAGAAGACTCATATGGTATTTAATAAAGTACCCTGATCTTTTGCTGCCTAGTTTTGTCTAAGAACTGAAACTTTCTTCTTGCTTCCAGTCACTTTGTCTGGCTTTCGCTGACCCTGATGTAAATCCTGTATAAGTACTTGAATGCTTTGTTGTGAAATAGAAGGATGCTTCTCTTGCACCTCTGATCTGTATTGCCATGTTTTTGTGATGTGCATCAGGCAGACAATGAATGGATTAAGTGGGGATGGTTGTTAGAACTTCTAAGTGATGAATTAGCTGGAATTAGTCCTTGGAGCATACAGAAGTGGATGCCACTAACTTTGTAGTGCTATTCTTCATCTTGTGCCCAAGGAGAATTGGAAGTATTCTGGGTTGGGATTGCAACGTCAAGAAGTGATTCCTTTTGTGCCTGCTTCCAGTTAAAAGCTCCACTTTTCATAGCACAGCCAGTGACTGGTGCAGGTGCCAGCAGAGCGAGGTTATGTGGTTTGGGGTTTTGTTTATGTTTTAATTCTCTGTTCGCCTCATTTAGTTGTAGCTCTAAGGCAAAACATCCCTTGGTCCCTGTGTGATCACATAGAACCAGAACAAATTGCTGCATTCCCCAGATTGTTGTGAACGAGGCAAAATTAATTTGAAAATATGTAGAGAAGTTAGAGTTTTTGTTTTTTAAAAAAACAAAAAGCTGATGCAAAGTGTAGAGAGATCTTGGGCTGTGTAAGTGAGGAGGGATGCTTCATCTGAGTGGGAAGAGAAATTTTTGGTCCTTGTCCTGCAAGAAAGGAGTGTATTTAATAGCAGAATAGTGAAGTACTCAGGATCCTTACTATTATTAGATTTTTTTAAAAAATGTATACATTCTAGGAGGCAAGGCGGAGCACAGAGGAGAACTTACTGATATGGAGCTCAAAAACATTCAGCTACTGCAGTTATGGGCATGTAAGATCTAAACAGAACAGTTCTGGAGCTTTCTGGCTTTGAAAAGAGTGAGTAGTGGATGCTCAACCAACAGGAAATCAGAAATGGTAGAGGTAGAGCTGCAGTTTTATTTCTTCTGTGAACGCACATCTAACACAGTATGCAAATGCCATTTCTTCTCAAGATGTCCAGTATATTATGGTTTTCTACAAATGACTTTATTCTTGTGTACTGTATTAGACAGTGAATTCTTGCACTGAACTACTGTGGTGGTATTCACATTACAGCTCAGCTATGCTGTGCCCCCTCTTCATCATAGTGGGGGAGAAAAAATGATGAAGAAAAAGCTGAGAGGTTGAAATGAGAATAGAGAGATCACTCTCCAATTGCTATCACTGGCAAATAGATGCAGCTCAGAGGAAATTAATGTAATTTATTGCCTGTTGCTAACAGGGAATGAGTCTGCAGTCAGTCCATAATGCTTTTTCTCTGCCACTCCATGGTTACCCTCTGCCCCTGTGCCCCTTCACTTCCATGTGAAGACCCTCCCAGGGAATGCTGTCCTTCCTGAACTGATTCTGTGTGGGCTTCCCACAGGTTGCAGCTCTCCAAGCACTGCTCCAACGTGGCTTCGTACTATGAGCTTCATTCTCCAGGAACAGTTCGATATGAATCCTCACAGGTGGCAGCTCCCCCAGACCAGTAGGGGCTATCTATGGCCACATCCTTCTTCAGGCCACTTCCACTGTTACATCACGGGCTCCTCCACGGCTGTGCATGGAGATCTGCTTCATGTGGTGCCCTGTGGGCTGCAGGGAACAGCTTGCTCCATCATGGGCTCTCCTCAGGCTGCAGCTTCCTTCAGGCTACAGCCACCTGCGGTAGCCAGTGGGAGCTGGCTCTTATCTGACACAGGGCAGCTGTGGGACTCTGCTCACAGAAGCCTCCCTGTACCAAAACCTTGCCACATCAGCCTAATGCACTTATTTACATGAATAATATTAAAATGTGCTAGTATTTATTAGCAGCAAAATTAAAGAAAAAAAATTGTCAGTGTTATTCTCTGAGGACAATTACTGACTGTTACAGTGAGAGTATATGAAATAACACACTTATGTAAGTATACATATCCATCCAACTTGTGTGATGCATTCTGGATACTGGATATAATTTGGTGATGAAGCTCAGAAGAGACTCTGAGTTGAGTCTGTCAGTCTCATCCTCAGAGAAAGCTAGATGTCTAGACATATCATCATTTTATTCCTCAAGTCATAGTTTGAAGCTGTAAAACCTCTCATTTGTCTCTACTGCAGACTATCAGTTGTAGGACGGCACCGTTTGTTAGTTAATGCTGCTAAAATAAAAACAAAAGGCAGCTCAAGAAACTAATACAGCTAACATTTCTACTATTTTGAAGACTTTGGAAGGAAGCTAAAGTTAATAAATAAAATTGGTTTTAAAATATAATTGCAGGACCTTAGATATTCCAATAACACAACTGAATAAATGAGAATTTCCTCTTGAACATGGGCACTGATGCTGGGCAAGATATTTGACTCTCCTAATGAGTCATTTGCAGACCAGGCATGCACAGCTTGTTACCAAGGCTTTCTTAGTAAATTTGTGAGAGAGGCACTTTCAAGTCCAGCATGGCTGTACCAAAGCAGACATTTGATCTAGTCTGAAGTGGCCAGTGGCAGAGCTTCTTTCTTGATGCTGCCAGTAAAGGAAGCCCTGCTATTGAGTGAAGTAACTTATATGTTCATGCCTGCCTTTTAAATGTCTTATGTTCAGTGAGAAGAATCCTTCCCAGCTGCCGTAAGTACCAGATGAATACAAAGCCTGCCAATTTTGTTCTAAGACTCTAGAGGACCTATTAAAATGGCACATGTTAGATTCAAGCTCACATATGGTCTGATGTAGTTAAACTTCTCTTTTGTATGGAACAGTTCAATCCAGGCGAGATGGGGAGCTGCTGCACAGAAATGATGTTTGAGTTTTATTAAGAAAAAGCTACATTCATTAAAACAAACAAACAAACCATAATATATATAATAATTAAAATAATGACTTACTACTTTATCAGTGACTGGCATAAAACTATTTTTTTTTACTCTTTTGCACTTTATTTTGGCTTCTTAAAAAAGCCTGTTGCAAACGGAGAGCCCAAGTGTCTTGGCTCAGATTTTGGATAATGTTTTCAGCTTTATATTAGATTACCTTTAGGGGATCCTTTTGGTCACTTTCTACATCTGTAAATTTTTGCCTTCACCCTTAATTTTTTTTTTTTTTTAAGTAGTGATCAGTTCATCAAATTCCACCTGAATTAAGCTTTTTTCCAATCCACTTTCTAATCAGCAAGCCCACTCTATCTACCAAAGTGAAAATGCATGACTTATTGCATAGCTCCTAAGTAAAACATGCTAGAAACAGCAGAAGAGAGTAGGGTGAACTAGAGTTGCTCGTACAATTCTCTGCTCTTCTCCTTTTAGCCTGCATGTGTTGAAAACTGGAGAAACAGGACGAAGGCATCATGAGGTGTTTGGTGCTGAGTCATGTGCAAAATACCATGTTAAAGTCAAAAGCATTGCTGTGACTTTAAGTTAAACAGGTTAGCAGATGGTCTGTATCAGTCATGTGTAATGTGCCAGTTCATGTGCTTGCTATGATTCCAGTAAGGAAGGCACTCAGCCTTGGTGAGGTATTGACTGAAATGTCATTTGTTGGAGCCAACAAGAAAGGAAAGGGGAAAAGGTAATATTCTGTCCCTTGGGACGCTGAGAAGTCCTATAGCATCAGATGGACTTCCCATTGGACAGGGTGCAGTGTTGCATGTATGGAGAGGTTCAGCAGTATTATGGCCTATAGAGTTCTTACAGGATTTTCTTGGAAGAAAACAACTTTATTAATCAGTTCAGCTGTTGACTGAAAGAAAGTTTGCACATGAGCATGCAGTTTTGATGTAAGGTATTAAAACAGGGACACAGGCTATGCTTGCTCAGGGTAATTGGCATACCTGCATTGACTCCAGCACCATCTTAAAGGTTCAGATTTTCTGACTCTATGCATGCTGTTGCATACTGAACAGTGTCCTTTCTGGACACTGTTTTGATGCTGCTGTTGGATTGGTTTCCATAAGGAGTGCAGGGCTCCAGAAGTGGTGGGCGATTTGATACCCTTCAAATAGCAGAAAATAGGCTGTCTGGCTTTCTCCAGAAGCACAGTGGAAAAACGAGCTAAAACTGGAATCCTGAGGATTAAAAGATAGAGCAGATAACTTAAAACTAGTGAGAAAACATTGATTTGTGAACCAGAACGATGATACAGAATCAAAATTTTTCCAAGGGAAGTTATTGTTAACAGTTGTTATTTATCTAAAAGCCGCCAGCAGTGGGAGAGAAGTTCTGTTTGAATTTTTCTTACTAGGTTGTCAATTTTATGTCTGTTGTGGCTTTTAAAATGTTATGTTTTTTCTAGTTTGAAAAATAGGGACAAAGTACGGAAGGAGCAGTCAGTAAAATATATAACTCAATTTCAGTATGTGTTTGGGACTGCTTTCAATTAGAGAGAAGGGCTAGCACAAGTAGCCCATGATGTTCTAAAGCAGAATTCTTGTAACCACCAAGGCTGGCAATATTCCAGGGCTCCTTATCCTCAGTCTGTCTTAATATCCTAACCTAAATTTTCTTACAGAAATTGAAGAACAGTTTGTCATCGTTTTTGTTACTAAAGCATACAAAATATCCTAAACTTGCTTTTCACGACCTTCATAAAACTGAACAAGTCTGTCTTTGCCATTCTTTTTTTTCCCTAATGAAGCATATGTGTTCAATTGTCATTTTGTTCCTTTGGAATCATTACAGTATCTGAAGCTGCAGTCTCTTTATCACCACAGGTGGTCATAGGGCAGAATGGAGCAGTGTAACATACCATTGTCTCATGCTTTGCGTGACATAGTTATTAATATACACAGCAACCAGATTTTCTTTTACTGTTTGCAGCAGCGCACACTTGATTCCTGTTCATTTTGTCCTTCATTTTAAGCCTGAGATTTTTGCAGCGTGTTGCCTTTCTGCTCACTCTCCTTGTTAAAACCTAAGGACAGTACCTTCTACCTGTCTCTACTGAATTTCATAATGTGGATTGCAGACATTTCTTCTTTTGGTTTAGCAGCACTGCTTCCCTAAGCATGTGAACCCCCCTCTGTCCTTGTTTTGTTCTCAGTCACTAGAAAACATTAGCTGTCACAAGGACCTGGGCAGACCTTCAGAGTAGGGTTATCTCCACTTGAAACTGACTACTTGTTGAGAACAGTTTTTAGGTGTGCATCTTTCTTATTATCAATTCATTTTCAGGTTTTTTTGCCTGGTGTGCTTATGAGGACAATTTCTTTCTGTACTTACAGAAGATGACCAGGAAGATGAAGCCAGGCTCTCCACGGTGGTATACCTGTGGGAGGACGAGAGGCAATGGGTGTAAATTTGTTCCAGCTATATGTGAGGTGGAGGTTTTTTCCCCATGAGAAGGGTCAGGAGGTGCAGCAGGTTGCCAGAGAGACTGTTCAGTTTTCAACCTTAGAAGTCTTCCGGATGATTGGATAAAGTCTCAAGCAGCCTGGTTCATCTCAGAACTGGCCCTGGTTTGAGCCAGAGGGTAGACTAGAGACCTGCTGAGATCCCTTCATCCTGAACCACTCTGATCCTAGTCTTTCTCGCGTCCCTCTTAGCTTTTCTTTTTGCCCTTTGCGATTGTCACTGGAATTTTGACAGTTCTTGCTCATATCACAGGGAGTGCTTTCAGCAGTTCCTCATTTTCTGTAGGGTAGTGCTGACACTACATCAAAAATATATAGCTCATTTCACCAACTGCACAAAACCTTAGACTCTACCTGATTTGTTTTTAAGTCTGTATGACAACATGACATCAGTTTCCAAATGTGTTGTCTCCCTGTGGTTTGCTGGTGGCATCAGCACTTCTCAGCAGTGACATAGCTCCAGTGAGACTGTGATTGTCACCTCCTGGGCTGCACTGCTGTACTTGAAAGTAGGTGTGAAGGCAGCGAGCTGTCCTGCAGTCTCAAAACAACTTACTGCCTTACGGCTTCACAGGTTTGATCTTGCATTCTGCACAGGCCTCAATAAATGCAAGGATCTGTATGCTCGTCATACATATACATACATATACATCACCCCTCCCTGCTTCTGCTGCAGATCCTAAGAAGGAACTGAAGAACGGTGGGGCTTTTTGGGCTGTCGACTGGAGGGGATCAGGCACTGCCTGCCCCTGGGGAGAAGCAGCAGTTTTTCCTTCCTCCAATCCTGCCTTTACCAACGTGGTTTCCATTCATCGCGGTGCTCAGTGGCACAGGGCAGGATGCTCCCCCCGCTCCCATGTCGCCACCTCATAGCACATCACTTCCAGGCGAAGTGGCACTGGAGGGGGTGATGGCTGCTTAGGAATGTATCTGTGAGCAGATGGCAAGGCAGATTATTGTTCATCCTAGGGCGATGATGATGATGATGTGCCAGCTAGCTGCTGGTTGTCCATCAGAATTAATCAGGAGATTCTGTGGCATGTGATCAGCAAAACCACTCCTCTCTCCTGGGAAAAGGGAAGGAAGAAGAGAGAAGCAGCTCTGTAAAGCGAGTTATCAGAGATGCACATATTTCCAAAGATAGGAGAAGCTTCCTGTGGAGAGGAGGCTATTTAAGAAAAGCAGGAACATTTTTAGTGTTTTGTTTTTAATATGTTCTCGTGCTCTTCTATGTTTCTGCTCTATGCCTAGCTCCTAAAAAGCAACAGTAAATTTGATCGCTTTCTTCTTGCCTTTATCTCACTGGAATTGTAGAACACCTGAAATAAAAATGCGTAGAGGTTTATAAAACCTTTATGAATACTAGCTGCATGTATAGCATGAAACATTACGCGTGGATGTGCCTGGTTTGGGTTTTTGCTCTGTCAGAGGAAAGGACTTGAGGCCTGCTGTGCTGAAAACACTTCACAAACATGAGTTCCTTGTATACTCACAATATAAACTAGGCAAAAGCTGAGTCAACCCACTGAGCTGAAAGACAGTATCAGAGGTACAATTCAGAAGTTTCTACGCTTTGCTGATCTGAAGGGTAGTTTACCCTTCAAAGTGGTGTTTCTTATTTTTTTTCTTACTGTTTGACTAAACTGGTTAATGAAGTGCTGAAACAATTAGCAGATTATGTTTAATCAAAGTAAGAAAGTAAATAGGAATTACATTTTTGGATATTGTTTCTGTAATGGAAAACAACAATAAATTGAAATTGCTTAGATAAGCTGTCTATCTTACTAACTCAGTAAAATTTGTTAAACTTTTTACTCAGCTTCTGTTGTCCAGTCATGGCACATCCTTTTAATGTACAAGAACTCTGACCTCCAAGAATACGTTTTGCTGGAGTGTGATTTATGGAGAACTTATGGTATTGTGTCTGAAGATGTTTCAGGTGGTACATTAAATACTTTATTACCTAGAGCTATTGGACATATGTACCATCTACCTTAGTACTGCGTTTTCAACAGGCATGCATTGTGAGATGTAGAATATGGGATGGAATTTATTTTCTTAATCACTTCTCTTTCCTTTTACGCTTTCTTTTTAAATGATGGCGTAGCTTTAGGCCATTAAAAAGGTACCTCCTGTGTCAAATAATCTGAGGTCTCTGTCTGCGTTGCGACAGGAAATAGAAAGCAAGGCAAAGGCAATTTAAGCTTTTTTGGCTCTTATTTTGCAGGTGATCAAATTTGAGACATTGGCCATAAGAGGAAATTTACTTGAAACAGAAATGAGATAGAATGATATCAAGAGAGGTAGTCCCTCTGGACTCTCAAGATTTGCAGATGTCAGGGAGGCTTTTTATTGCTTTGTCTGGCATTACGATAAGCTTCATCAATATGTCTCCCTAACAGCTCCATGAGTGATATGGCAGATCACCAGCATGTTATTCGAGACAGCAGTAATCTGTAGGTCAGAAAAACTTATAGAACACTCCTGATGCCAAGAAGTCCTTTTTTCTTGCTTATGTTACAGATGATGAGAGTTGGAAATAAATTACTGGCTTATTTCTGGTTGGGTATAGGTCAGGCTGAACTGGTAAATCAGTCTTGCAGGCTTTGTTTCTGATAAATTCTAACTCTATCTTTGCAGAAGGATTCTTGGTACTTTGCATCTCTAGTACCTGGAATTTTCTGTCCTAGTTGTCTTTTAATAACAGATGTAATCTCAGGAATTAGTGTATTTCTGTGTCTCTGCCCTTTCAAATGTTTTTTTCTTTTCTTTCTTTTTTAAATTATTCTTGGTATGCAGGTTGCTGGAGTGAGACAACTTTAGAGACAGTTATATACTCAGGGATGCTCTATAACTCCTAAATATTTTGCTGCTGCTAAGAAGATTGTTACACATCTTCTGCAATGAGAAGTTTCCTGTTTCTTTTCATGAACATTACATGCTTTTACCATGAAACCTGTGATAAGAGATTGCAGTGCAGTAGGAAAGAATTGTAGAAATGCCAATTTTTAACGTGTGCATTTGGCACTTAGTGCTGTCTCACTGCACCATGCTATCACTTCAGTTCTTTTCATTTACATAGGGCCATGTGGTTCTCACTGCATGAGTTAGAAGAAAAAGGGATGGGTCAGGTAGGAGAGTTCCCCCGTGGTGCTTTCAGTACTGTTCCCTGTTACTCTGATAACATAGCAAGGGAAAGTCAGGCAGGCTGAGTGCACCACCTTTGGAGGAAGCTTTCCATCTCATTGCTTTGGACTTCCCTTTCCACCCTTCTTCTGGTTTGGGCAGTGACCCTGAGCAGAGGGTTTTGTGCAGAGGGCCCAGGAGGTAGGGTCCTGCTCAGCTATCATCCTTTTCTGGCCACTGGGTGCAGATTTGGGTGTTATGTTAGTCATGGCCAGTTTTTACGAGGAAGGGGGAAAAGATGGTAAAAAGAGTAAAGGAAAAAGCACAATTTGTCCATTAAGGGATTTTTTTAAAGGCATTTCACTAAGAAGAAAAAAGAACTTGAGAAGCATGGCTGTACAGAAGAGTAGCTAAAGGAACAAAAAAGATTACACTGATACTACAGTTTTCTTGATTGCAAGTCACAAATGAGGTTTCATGTGATAAAAGGTAACGTATTATTAATACTTTGCAATGCAGCAGAGCTAATAGGGCATTCAGATAAAGTGTGTGTGTACACGTCAGAAGGGAATTGGTCAACTTTTGTACAACTGAGAATACAAGGCAATTGATGAGAAAATGCTAATCTGCATCCTTTTTATTACCAGCAAAAAATGAGTCCCCAAAAGTAAATTGGAGAGCAATACCTGTTCTTATTACACGCTATTGTATAGCTTGGCAGTGCTGGGGCACCCTTCAAAAACTGCAGGCTGGGAGCATGGTCTGTTGCACCAGTAAACAGCAGATTCGGTGAGTGTTTCTGTTCCAGACCTTCGGACAGGAAGGTAAGAGAACAACGTCTGCTCTGATGATATGCTGCCTTTGTTTTGAAGTAACCAGCATCTGAAAAACCCGCTTTGTTCCATGTCAAGGGCTTCCAGAGCCTCTCAAAAAACAAAGAAGGGAAAGCAGACTGAAGAGCAGTGCGTCCTCTCTGCTGGCCCATCTTGCAGTGCCATTGAAAAGAGCTAGAAAGAACACGGCGTTGCTTCCTCCTCCTCGCTGTTGCCAGCTGCTGCCATCAGGCTCCCAAGGCCTGCTTCTGCTTGAGGCCCTAGTATGGAAACCCACGCTTCTGGCAATGGCTTCTTGGCCTTTCAAAAGCTGCCTTGGGAGGAGGGTTTAAGCACTTCCTTCTTGCTCTTTGTTATTGAAGAGATTCCTGGTGGGTATGTGAGCAGATTTGCATGAAATAAAAAGCCTCAGAATCCCTTGTGTAACCTTCTTTTTAACTGGAGTTTATTATAATGAGAAGAAAATGACATTTTAGATTTTTTTTATTAATCTCCCTTGTTCTCCATTGGTGGCCCTAGTAGCCTTGCGGATTGGAAGCTCAGACAGTAGGGAATTTTCCTTGCCACGCATAAACTCTGAAGGGAATTTGAAAGTAAAGGTTTTCAGATGTTGGCATTTCTGAGCCATCTTCTGTTGAAACGGATGTCCGTTTTGATGACAAGTAGCATAGCAGGTGTGTCAGAACTGTAAATCCCTGTTCTTGGGGAATCTCTTGTATGCTTCTAAAGGGATTCAGGAATTACAGTAAACATGGAGGAACAGATCTCTCTCAGAAAATCAGAAGTTGTTTGTTAGGCTGTTGTGGCTTAACAAACTGATCTCAGGCATGGGAAGTATTTCATGTTTACCTGAAACAGAGGAGTAGGAGTGTGGGTGGGTCTTAAATGAATCTCAGTACGTTCCTCTACTTTGATTTCCCTGCCCCTAAGTGCTCGGGATTTTCAAGGATGAGAAATGCTGTCCTTACGTATTCTAAGGTATTGCCAAGGGTGTCTTATCTCAGCAGTTCCTATTTTTGTTAACAGCAGGGTTCGTTTTGTGCCAAGGAGGTCCAGAACAAGTGCTGGACACTATTTTTGGCCATCTGTACTAACATTCTAGCAGCACTATTTTTCCAAGTTATACCAGTGATAACGTGACTGCCTGAGTAAAACTCACTCTGCAGCTGAACAGAGACCTTCTGTTTTCAGGACTGGCAGTTCCTCAGTTTTTATACGTTTAGACACTGCTCTCAGTCTTTATGCATTTGCACACTGAACATATGCACCAACTAAGTGCAGTTTTATTCTGATTGCAGTCAGACACTAGTTAATGGCAATTACAAAATAGATTTGTTTCACCATTTGCTAATAGTGCTGTGTTAGAGAGTATGCCTGTATCTCTTTTTTAAGTAGCCATTTTCTTACATTTTAAACAAATTGTTTTGATCATTCTTTGAGTGTTGGAGAATTGCAGTTTTGAGCCCTCTTGAGCATGTTTCTGGCAGTATTACCTCATCTAACTCAGAAATAGTGCTGCTGTGTAAGGGCCCTTAAATGCTGTGTCTGCTACATCTATATTATAATAATAGAAGCTTTGAAAAGAAACTGATTGACATTAACCCCAAATGAAATGTTTACTCTCTTTTTAATACCTGTGGGCAATTCAGTGCTCTGAATCTATATCAAAGAAGAAGAATGTTTAAGAAATATTATTCAGGCTGAAAAGCAGGAACTCAAAAATGAGAGCTGTATCGTGGCATGCATATATTATGAAACGTTGTTGAATTGTATGATTAAACACTGGGTTTTGCCCTCAATGAATTCACAAAATCAACCTTTTTTGGAGGCTGATTTAGTGTGTTTTACAGCAGAAGTATATAAGACTGCTTCCCAAACCTGTTGTACCTGTGGGTTAGACAGCGAATGCAGCCCTGAGGAGCTAGATCTTATTCCTACCTGTGCTGTGGATTCTTGTATCATGTTGAGCAGATCAGTGAAAAAGCATTTGCAGCTGAACGATCCTTGCTCATCACCTAATTTGCAGAAAGCTGCCTTGAAATCTTACGGTCTGATGCTGGGAAGTATTGATCTCATAAATGTTTCAGTGGCAGAGCTGGATGTTTTGTTCCAGAAATAGGGTTCCCTAAACAGTGTCTTTTCCTACATGTGGCCCAGTGTTTGTACCCTGAGGGGCTCTAAAAACAGCGTGTGCTCTGATCCTACTGGGGTGTCCAGACAGGACTAAAGTAAAACCGTACACTTTCTGTGTTATGTTTCAAGACAGAGTACTGCAGTCAGCCTTGGGCTGTGGCATGTCCTCAAGAGCCTGAGATCCAGTGGGCCATGAAACCTCTCTTAGAAAGATGAGATGTGGCACTGCGTTTTATGTAACACACTGTGCTCTGTAATTGGCTTTTTTAATGCATTTATAGAAGCACTGAATTACTTGCAGGGAGAATAATATTGCTGTGGTGTTCAGGAGACAGGTTTATTTGGTGGGTTTTTCTGTCCTTTGCCTTAAGCAGAAGTCAAATACGAATGCAGATGGGCCTATGTCTCCACTATGGGGAGAAAAGAGAGATGGGGGGAGAGAAGGTTAGGCGGTACAGTTGGCAGGAAATTCATCTTTCCTGGGGTCAGACGGGTTTCCCTCTCAGGCGCACTGAGTTGCTTTCTCACTGAGATGCTAGGGATGGATTCATGAAGGCTGAGTAGTCCCTTTAGCTGGGAGAGTCTAAAGATCAGCACATCCTGAAGTCTAATCTGCATTATCATTAATGCAATCAACCGTCAATTGTTTTAACAATTAGCTCTGCTGCTAGCTTTGTTCACTAAAGTCATTAAAACTCTCTTTAAGCTTCAGTTTAACCCCTTCAGGTTCCTATTGCTAGTAGCTGACTGTCCTTATATGCTAACGTGGAGTGTGTTGTGGTAAATAACGATCCAGGTCTGTGTAGCCACTCGACCTACTATTTCTGTCAGTAATGATTCAGGGGAGAAGTGCCTTTAGCTACTGTCCTAAATAGTCCTCTAAATCCTGAAAATCAGTGAGAAACAAAAGGAACTTAATTATAATTAGTACTGACAGCTCTGCCTATTACTTAGACTGCAAAGTATTTCCATTAAATTAGTTTGGATTGTTTGTGGAGGGAGAATACAAGAATTGCTCTGTTTTCCTTTCCTTTTTTTTTTTTTAAAAAAAAATATATATATATTCTGTGCAAAACTTGTCGAATGCTTATTTTATGCTGAGCTTTTCCATTCTATGCATCCACCTAAGTTTAAACTGCTTAGGAAAAACTCATCAAAATCAGTTTGGCTGTTTTGAAGAATGGGCTGAGAAAGCAGAATAAGAGACAGGGGAAAGGTAGCTTCTTCTGTCTGTGTTCTAAATGGCAAATTCTGCTATGAAGAGATCTTTTGTCTCTAGCTTGTCTGACATCTTTCTGGATCCCTGTTGGTAGGAACCTAGGAACTCTTGTCTTTTCCTCAGTCCTTTAATAGTCCCTTTCTCACATCAAATGAAGCACTCAGAGTTAGAAAGTGCTGAAATTCATGTTCCTGGTGCATCCTGTGACATTTTCTCTTCCACAGATTTTTTTATTTTCCGTACTGTGAAAGATGAGCTACGTGCATGTAATAGACTTTATGTCTGATTTACTGCAGAGGAACTGAAAACTTGTGAGAGTAGGGGAAATAGTGCAAGCAAATGGCAGTAGCAGTCACAGGAATGTGATCTGATGACTCTCCAGGCCAGCTATGTTTCTGTGTTGTTTCGGACTGGTCGTTTTTAGGTAAACTTCTCTAAGGCTGTCACAAACTGTTTTTCCTAGTCAGTTGTCATGCCCAGTTCTAGAGCCTGGATGATGATGGATTAAATAACTGCATGCTTTTTGCTGAAACAAGATTCAGAGAAGCAAGTTTCAGTATCTAAAGGGGAACTACAGGAAGGAAGAGGACAGACTCTTTAGCAGGGTCTGTGGTGATAAAACAAGGAGAAACGGCTTAAAGCTCAGAGAGGGTAGATTTAGGTTGGATATAAGGAAAAAATCTTTTACAGTGAGGGTGGTGAGGCACTGGAACAGGTTACCTAGTGTTGTGGTTGACAGCCCTCTCTTGAGACTTTAGAGGCGAGGCTGCATAAGACCCTGGAGTTGGACTGGAGGGCCCTCAGAGGTCCCATCCAACTCTAAGTGTTCTATGTTTCTATGAGTCTATGATCTCTTAGGTATCTCAAACCAAGTACTGCTCCAGTCAGCAGATAGTGCTGAAATTCTGCTATCTGTGCCTTAGGTTCACCCCCCATGTAGTGGTAATAATGCTAAAAGAAGGTCGTAGCAGATTTTGAAATAAATTACCTTAATGTTTTGTGCTTGTTGTCAAGAATAAAGAGTTGGGTGAGATGAATGCTGGAGTAATAAAAATGACCACAGTATAAAGTACAGTGTGATGCACCTAGCATCTTTTGTAAACATCTCCTGTACACATGGAGCTCATCAACTGGAAACTGCAAAGGCAGAAGAAAGGTCTGGGAGCATTGCTAGAGCTTGTGATAATTGAAACAGCTCTTCCATGATCTTAAAAGGTCTCAGTGGCCATTGAAGAAGAACTAATGCCTTTGGGATTTTGAGATATCTCATCTGGAGAGTTACATACACTTCAGCTTTTTCTGTATAGCAGAAGGATGAGAGCAAAGTGGAGAAAGTGTGTTATGAGGCAGATAGCATGGCCAAAGGGATGGGTGGCCAGTTTTATTAGGGGGAGACAATGCATGGCTTGTTTAGACTGGCAAAATGAAGGTGGAGGGAATTAGTAGGACAGCAGTTTGTAAATATATCTGAAGGATTAACAACCAGATGGAAGCTAGCTGAGGTGAGGTGCATGTTTTGGCACAATAGTACATAGGTTTTAAATGAATGGGAGTAAACTGAGCTTATAAGTATCAGAATAGTGTGAGTCTGAGGCAGCATCCCAAAGAGCAGAGTGAAAGAAAAACCCCTTTGGCTGGATATGAGCTTGATCCTTCTAGCTACTGGAACAGGCTGCCTTGGGTGCCTTATCCATGGAGGCCTGTAGCAGGGGACTGGAACTGGATGGGCTTTAAGGTCCCTTCCAACCCTAACAATTCAGTGTTTCTATAGAAGGCCTTGGGCAGATTCATTTCAGTTAAATGTGTAAATATGCAATGAACCAAGCTAACATAATGGAAGCAGTGTTAACTCTGATGTCTCCTATCTCTGCTAGCTCCTGTTGCACCATCGCTGCGTTTTTGCACTCTGTAGAATTACAGCAGATATAGCACACATGCTTTGGGCATTGGGCGTGTAATGCATTGACCTTTTCCTTCTCTCAAGTGAAATAAAGTCATTGGGAATTGTCTGTAAATATGCTGGCCCTATACTTCAGAGCTTGAGCTGCTTTAGTCACAGCGTGCCTCAGGGAGCCAGATGACCAGTGTATCTGTCCTTGAGATTGTGGGAGCAGATGAGATCTTTCACATGGCTGGTTTTTAACATGCTTTTGTATGTGTGCCTGAACAGGATGTATGTGCTCTCTGTTGGTATTTCCAAGATGCAAGAAAGCTCCAGGTTATCTTCTTGCCCTGCCTCATGCAATGTCTTTGAATGGAAAGCCATCAGTTGTGGCTATACTGAAGGAAGAAACATGTCATCAGAGTGGGAACGTTGCCATTCTCAAGCTTTAGATGGCCTTCACTTCACGTTTGTCATATGCAATGCATGTTCGTAAGGAGCATGTGTCACTGCTGATGTGATGTGCCATGTCATAAAAGCTCTGCTGACATTTTGTGACCTCTTAATGTCTAACAGAAGAAGTTTGTAAGATATAAATGCCATCTGCCATGGCAAACCAACTTCTCAGTTCTCTAATCACATACGCCTCTTCTGAAATGCTACATCACCACAAAAAAAAAATCAGCATATTAATGGAAGAAGCCTGTCATTTCACTCATTCTCAGATTCTTTACATAATTCATCTATTAATTTTATTTTCTGCTTATGACAAACCCTGAAAGGTGGAAGTTGCAGAAAAACCATGATAGCTTCAGGAGTTCCGTTTCATTAGAGCTCTATTTGTTGTCTGATTTTTTGGTGCTGTGAATTGGAACCGTTTTCCCTATGATTTTTATCTCTTGCATATACTCACTCATGGGATTCACAGATGGACGTGTTTTCACAGCACGAGCTGTCTCAGGAAAATGCAACAAGACTTTGTGGCTGAAGTTAGGGAGTAGGTTGTGAAAAGTAGAGAGTTTTCCTCGTCTTTGTTCATTTAGACTGTTATGGCAATTGAGATGTGCTTGTTATTTTAAATTGATTTAACTTGTGCCAATTTTTCACACTGATAGCCTCAAATGTGGGATAAGGAGACCAAACTTTGGCTTCAATTGTTGCCAGGCTGACATCTTGTATAGTTGTTCTGCTTTTGAATCAGTAGTGCAATTTTACTAGGATGAAAAAGTAAGCAGTGTTTTGTGCTTTGATAGGAGAAGAGAGCACTTTATCCACCTACCCTTTACGTTGCTTACTGCTGGTGTCAGGTGTTCTAGCTTTTACATGTTGGTGGGACAAACTTTATAAAGCTTTTGCAGGAAGTTTGCACATGTTACAGTCCCCACATACAGCACAATTGGGTATTTATGAGTAACAATGAGCAATACATATTTTAGACGGTGCTAAGGTACAAAACTGCATTTCTACAGACTGGTGAAAGGGTACTGATTCTGCTTCCTGTCCTGAAGTGTTTTTATGTGTTTTCCAAGAGCTGCAGAAGCATGATCTAGCCCTCACAGCCAAGTGGGCCTGTTTTAATCACTCTGCTACAGGTGGGGAAGGAGATACGCTGAAAAATTAGGTGATAAGACCAACAAATCTGTGAATGCAGCAACGCACGGTGCTAGAAGTCCTGGTTTGTATACTTATCTCATTTTATCATGCTCCAATACCGTGGGCCAGCCCCCTCCATCCAACTGCGTTTGTACTTACCATCAGTAATATAGCAGGCTTTAATACTGATCCTAACACTTACTGCTGGACATAAACATAGCCAGAGGAGGGCCATGAAAATGATCAGAGGGCTGCAGCAACTCTCCTATGAAGAAAGGCTGAGAGTGTTCAGCTTGTTTAGCTTGGAGGAGAAGGCTCCAGGGAGACCTCACTGTGGCCTTCCAGTACTTGAAGGGAGCTTACAAGCAGGACAGGGCCAACTTTTTACATGAATGTGATAGTGACAGGACAAGGAGGAATGGCTTTCAACTAAGAGAAGGGAGATTTAAGTTAGAAATTAGGAAGAAATTCTTTACTCGGAGGGCAGTGAGGCACTGGCACAGGCTATCTATACAAGCTGTGCATGCCCCAATCCCTGGAGCTGTTCAGGGCCAGGTTGGATGGGGCTCAGGGCAGCCTGGTCTGATGGGTGACAACCCTGCCTATGGTAGCAGGGTTGGAATTGGATGGGCTTTAAGACTCCCTTCCAACCTAAGCCATTCTATGATTTTATTATTTCCCTGATACAACTTATCCTCAGGCTCCCTGTTAGTGAAAAAGGCTTTTTTTCTTTCTTTATTAGGATACTGAGAGATGATCCTATATATTTTTAGGTGCCATGGAAAGGGTAAGTGAAAAATGACACAAGAAATCCCAAAGTCTCAGAGCATGCTGGCGTATGTAAGTAAGTTTTGGGGAGGCAGCAGGATTTGCTATTGTACAGCGTTTCAAGGCTAAGTCATTGTGCTGCGCTGCTGCCCTCATAGCGAGCCATATGGCGGGGTCCTACTGTGCAAGTACTTCCCTAAGGTTCCTGCTCACAGATGGAGCAACGGAACCAAAAGGCCTGCTGTGCAGGAGTTCAGTCAGGTTTTGTAACTGCATTGCCAGGCAACCATTTCAGTCGCCTTTCTGTTTGACCTGTTTTTCTAACTCCTGGTGAGCTCTGTGAAACAAGCTTATTCTTAGTTGATTTCATACAATTGTTAGTTTACCATTCTTAATTTCAAGAAATTAATGTGAGCAAAATTAACTTTTGCTACTCTGCAGTAATGACTGGTCTGCTTGCCATGGCCCTACTGTAGGAGGAGAAGCCATCCTTTTGCATGAATTTCACTGTCATGGTTGTACTAACAGTTACTGCAGAGCAGTTTGGGCAGTGTCAAGCTGCAAACCACTTCATTGTGGAACTGAATTGTTCCAGAGGCCTGGGAGATAGCAATTCCAGCACCTGGAACAGATGATATTTGAGTTCCTAGTACTATAATGTGAAGCTTTTTATCGCAGCTTAGTCGTAGATAACATTTAAAATGTCTAGCAAGAAAGAGTGTGTGGGATTAGGGAGTGTCTCAGTAGTGGTACTGTAGCACATCTAGGCATTTGAGAGCAAGAAACTGTACCCCAAGCTGGGTTTCACTGGGTGACATCAGAGTGCTGGCTTTGTTTTCTGCTTAAATAATAACCAGGTACATCCTTTGTGGAAAGGGATTGTCAGAGTGAGAAGAGCTATTTAGCATCAAGCCAAGTAAACAGTGAGGCATTGCTGTTGAAAACGCTGCATAAAGAGCTGGCCTTGTTGCTTTTCTTCTGATATTTAGCAACTTTTTTTGTTTTAGGAACTTTCCGTTGTACTTTCTGTGAGACTGAAGTGGAAGAGGATGAGTCGGTGATGCCAAAAAAGGATGCAAGGACACTCGTGGCAAGATTTAATGAGCAGATCGAGCCCATCTATAAGCTACTTCGTGAGACGGAAGATGTCAACTTAGCCTATGAAGTCCTTGAACCAGAGCCCACCGAGATTCCTGCCTTGAAGCAGAGGTGGGAACAGACCCTGTCTTCTTTCACCATACTGCTTTCTCGTAGTGTGTTCATATGCTCCGTGAGGCTTTCCTAAGCCTTGTGCATTAGGGATCCACTTGTTCAGCACCAATGGTGCAAGCCACTGACAAATTCCCTGAGGAATGTATGGTTTATAAGGAGATGACTCATCCACTTACCCACAATCACTTTTTTTACTAAACAAGGCAGATTACTATTCTTCTAATCAGTCTTCTGCATGCACTTTTCTGTGGGGTAGGGGACATGGATCACCTATGGCTAGGATGTATTCCACATTATAATCAGAAAATCAGGATGGGGAGTGACTGTTTACAAGTGTGGATAGTGATAGGTCAAGGGGGAATGGTTTCAAACTGAGACAGGGAATGTTTAGGTGAGATATTAGGAGGAAGTTTTTCACTTAGAGGGTGGTGACAGACTGGAACAGGTTGCCCAAGGAGGTTGTGGATGCCCCATCTCTGGAGGCATTCAAGGCCAGGCTGGATGTGGCTCTGGGCAGCCTGGTCTGGTGGTTGGTGACCCTGCACATAGCACAGGGGTTGAAACTAGGTGATCATTGTGGTCCTTTTCAACCCAGGCCATTCTGTGATTCTATGATCTTTAAAACATTCCTGCCCTGGAATGTGGGAAATGACACTTTCTTTCAGAACTTTTGTAGTTGTACAAAAATCGATGATGTTTATAATAACATAATAATGCAGAAAGATGTGGGGAGCTGTCAGTTTTGTCAGCTATGGTGAAATGTGATGTGCTTCTCTCTGTTTAAAAAAATAATTAATTAAACGCCCAAGAAAAAAAATCTGTACCACGGGGAAGCATTCCCACTGCGCCTTAGGATGCTTGACTTCAGTTAATGGGAGAACAAGCAAGAGACTCTTTACTTTCAAGCTAACCTTGAGAGAGAATGTTCATCATATATTAATGCTAGACAGTTTCTAATTAGTATAATAAAAATTACTTGTCTATTCATAGTCTTTTTCTAGCCAAGGATATAGCTAATTTTGCTCATCGTTCTGATAAAAAAACAGAAGCGATATACGGAGGGGAGAAGATTTTTCCAAGGTCACTCAACATTTCTTTGTTGATATGGGGAGTCTTTGAAGCCTTTGTTCCCAAGCTGACTCACTAAATTTTGCTTTAAAAACTAAGTTCTGTAGTTTGTGTACTAAAACTGGGATAACCCCACCAAAAAAAGGGTCATTTCTCAGTCTTCCCCATGGCCACCTTGTCTCGGTGCACAGGAAATCAGCACAGCAGAAGCCTGTCTATGATTAAACAGGAGCACCCACTTACTTGACTCTTAAATACTTAAAAAAAATTGTAAATGTTTAATTACTCCGAGCAAGGAATGATAAAATAAATAAGCATTTTAAAACCCTTTCTTGAGCACAACTTACTTCAGCACATATGATGATTTAATTATTTATTAACTCTTATTAATTCAAGGCAGATAATTGCATGAAAGTATTGCTGTGAGATTATTTTTTTTTTAATGCCAAATGTTGGGTTATTTATTATGGCCATTTTTATGGAGTCTTGAATTTTTGAAATCATTGACAGAACTGACTTTTGATGATTTTTGAAACTGACAGAAAAGGTCACAAAGTGCCCACGCCTCTCTGCACAGACACAGGTGTTGAAGATGGTAGCTCTAACCAACTGCACCAACAGCATGCAGTTGTCATTCACCTGCCATGTAATCTGGTCATACCTCCATCTGTACTTTGCTAGGAGTCATTAATTTTTTTAATCGTGCGAGTTAGCCACGTAGTTTATAAAATATACATGCTTTGTCTGAGCCATTCTGCATGGTTTCCTAAAACAGGTGGATTTTAATCATAGAATCATAGAATGCCCTGGGTTGAAAAGGACCACAGTGATCATACAGTTTCAACCCTCCTGCTGTGTGCAGGGTTGCCAACCACCAGACCAGGCTGCCCAGAGCCATATCCAGCCTGGAATATCCCCTTCATTTTCTTATGTCAGAATAGCATGATGTTAGATAACATAAATCTTCACAGAATTCGTTTTTTGTGGTCATGCTATCTAGGACCATGAGTTGTTTCCTTTGAAGCTGAATCTGTTAAGAGTAGCTAAATGGAAGAGTGCTTTGTTTCAAATATGGCACAAAAAGAGTTATCCTTGTTTTGCAAGACCTTTAATTAGTAGCCTGGACAGGCTTGAGGTAAAAATTTCAACTTGTTTTCCCACTGCACAGTGTGGTTTCTGTGGCCCATACTTCAGCTATGTTAAGAATTATTTATGTCACCTTTGAAGACAGCTTAACCACTCACAGAGCAACTTCCATCACGGTAAAACAACCAATGGGTAACGGAGCAAATGTAGCTAGAGCTGGGCCATTGAGCTGCTGCTGTCTGAGCAGTTCCTGGCTCCAAAGTGGCTGTGCAATGTCTGGAACCAGGGGAAAGAGTACATCTTGGATCCAACAGAGGAATTCCAAGAGTGCACTGCCCTCATCTGCCCTGTGCTGCCCGTAAGGCAGCTTGCACATCTGGCCTTTTGCTGGTGCCTGATGTAGGGTGTTTAATGCCATCTCTTGGATGAGTGTGCTGAACAGTAAGATCTCTTCTTGCAGTAAGGAACGTTCTGCTGGTCACATAGCCTTGAGGCTGCCCACTCCTTCTAGCAGTACGGTTGAAGACGCAGTTGCATAAATGATGCAGTGAGTTGGGATATGCTTACAAAGTTCACTGAGGTCTGAGAGTCGACAAAATGTCTACATTATTCCAGGTGAATGTGACACATTGCAGTAGATAGTTTAAAGTAATTCATGTTGTAGGTGTTTCTTACAGCTGTTACCTTCATTTTGAAATGTCCCTGATATTACGGAATAAAAAGTATTTTGCTACTGAATGATACTGCGTGGGCAAAAAGTCCATTTTGAATATACTTCTGGGCACCTCTGTGTGAAAGTAGTATTAGGCAGCTCTTGGCGCTGGAGAGTATTTAGCTGTCACACTGCAGCGTGGAGAGGGAGAGGCTGGGGGAGAGTTGCATTGTACATCTTGTGGAGGAAAGTGGATTACATAAAATTGTCAGGGAAACGCTGGTTACGGATTTCTATTGTGTGGGAAGCAGAGCGGTGCTTTTCACAGAACACATGCCTGTCTTGGAAAACTGAAAGGTGCCAACACTTGAAATAACACACTGGGAAGAAGGTCTCTCTGTGTGGTTCCTTAGGTTATATAAGCAGTGCATGTGCACGAGTCTTTTCCTTCAGCCCAGAAATTCAAGGTTGCTGTGAAGCTTTCCCAGCAGGGGCTGCCTGTGGGAGAGAAGCAGTTAGTGTGTGGACACATGCTAACACAAACATTGTGAAGTATTTTGCTATCAGATCGCAGTGAATGCACTAGTAAGAGGTTGTGAACAGTCCTCAATCCTAACCGAGGCTCAACACGCTGACATTTCGTATCTAGGGAAGAAAAATGATCACCTGTCCATGTTTCCCCCTTGTTTACACCTAAAAATTGTGCAGAATTAGCTTGTCAAGCAGTGGTTAAATCCTCGCTGATATAAAAAGATGCATATTACTCAGGTCTCCAACTGCAGCCTTATTTTAAGCTTCTCCGTTGGAGGAAAGGTTGCTGGGTAGATAGCAGCAAATGAACCGTGCTCACTCACAACTTGTGTCAGCTCAGCTGATAGCAGCTGGCAGCAGAGCAGGAACACTGCTAGCATCCATCATTGATTTCCTCTGGACAAAAGGAGAAACCCAGGCAGTTCTGGTATCCGTGAAAAGCCTTAGCTTTAGCTTAGCAGCCTTCGCCATTGGCAGTCAGATGGCTGCAATTCTATGGCATCTAATAGGGGTTGTGGGTGGCCTCAATGTGCAGTAAATCTACTGTTTTTCTGTGAAGATGAAATGCAGTTTGGAAGTAGAGGAATAGTTATCGTTGGCTTCCTCCACCTGGAGAGCAGAGAGCTTCCATTCTTCTGCATCTGTAGCCAGACAGTATTTTCAGCTCATTTCCATCAGTATGCAGAAAATACCCCGCCCGATGTCCTCTTTCCATCAGATTCAAGCAGGACTGTTTCCTTTCTTCATCAGTCTCCTGAGCTAGAAGGGAGCCTGAAGGAAAGTGTGCTGGCAGCAGCTCCTCTCAGAACACAAAGGAGTGCTAGACTGTGCCTGTCCTACCCTCACATTCTGTTATCACCTTTCTCCCTCCAGCTTTTCTGCTGTGAAGACAATTCTGTCTTATCTCTTCCTGCTCTTCAGCACCATGCGAAGCCCTTTGCCCAGCCCATGTCCTTGGTTTGAAGCTGTCCTCTCATTTTTCTCTGCATGGATTTCCCACTCCTTCCAGGGCAGTAGACAGTGCAGATATGCTGCATAATGGGGGAGATGTGTTTTGTGGGGGCACTGTCACTCACCATTCAAGCAAGAGTTAGATCAGTATTTTTCTCGACGAGTTAACCCCTTCAGGAGCCCTGAGGTTAGTGTCTCACAGATTGAGCATGCTGGGTCTTTGCTCCTATCATCTGATTTGCTTAGAATTTAGTACTGGATTTTATGCAATATAAGGTTGCTTTGTAAAAGCAAAGACAATATCAGATGCCAAACACTAGATTATTGTGGGACCAAGTTTTGCTGCTGTGACTTTTATTTCAGGGTATTCTGGAATTTTACATTTGTTTTTATATTAAGTGCATCAGCATCCTTAATAGTACTTGTTCTCTTCAGTAGCTGTTTTAGAAGTTGCCATGGCGTTATGTAGGGCTCTCTACTAAAGACCACAAGTTGCCCAAATCTGCAAACTGATGTAGAAACTCCTGGACCACATGCTAGAAATGAAAATTCTTGGTGATAGTCCATTCAAGTGTTGCAATGCTGGCCAAGAGGGACTTGTTCTGAGTGCTCTGTTTTTGTCTCTTTGACTTTTGTGTAGCAAGGAACGTACAGCTGGGACTGGTTCAGGGACAGCTGCTGTTACGGGTGGACACCATCGAGAAGCCTGGACTACAAAAGGACCATCCTATGAGGACTTGTATACCCAGAACGTTGTCATCAGCATGGAAGATCAGGAGGATGTTAACAGATCTGCAAGTGAAGGAAAACCAGCACGAGAGAGGCCCATTTGGCTACGGGAGAGCACAGTGCAGGGGGCTTATGATCCTGATGAAATCAAGGATGGTAAGAAAATTCACCGAGCAGAAGCACTGCTCTGCTTACCTGATGCCAGAAATACATTACCCTGTGTGTACAGCTGCTGCTCCCAGCGCTCCGGGTTTTGCCAGCTCCCTTCTCCTGTGCAAAGCACCTGTGGTGTAGGTAGATGTAAAAAATCCCAGTTGATTAGATGCACAGAATTGTTTGTGCTTCTGAAATGTTAATTATCTGTTACCTCTTCCTATACCTTTATTAATGGATGTTCTCCTGCCTTGAGAGTTTATTGCTTTTGGATGAAGGTCTTTCAGTTTCATCAAGAAAGCTGGCCCCCGGTGGGACACTGCTGGAAAATAGCATTTATTAACATTTGGTGACTTTGAAGCCTATCAAATCTACCAGCAGTGTTTTTGTGCTCCCAGCATACAAAATATTTTATATGAAGAGTATGTCAGAAATAAATTTTCTGGAAGCACAGTAGGAAAGCCTATTACAGGTGGGTCCTTGCTTTCTGTTGGTTTCTCATTGTCTTTGCTTTTATTTTCATTCGTGTTGAGGACACGTTGTTAGCTGACCGTAGCTAAGATCTTGTAGGCATTAGTAGAAACTTTCTGCGTTGCTAAGTTTGCTATTTAAGCTTACACACTAATAATAGGAGAGACTTTTTATCGTTTGTATGAGTATAAATCGATAGATACAGTCTTCCAAGTCACTTGGGGATTATAAAATAATCCCTGTTGGTGCCCTAGGAACACAAAATGGCAAAAGGGAATCGTGTATAAGTGTGAGATCCTGAAATAGTTCCTTTCCTAGCACCGAAAGTGGAATGGAGTTCTACAGGTAGAAGCAGATGTGAAAAAATGGTCAGAAGATACCTGTTGATGTTGTTTGCATGCAAGCCTTCAATACAAATGGATCCTATAACATTATCCCAATAGATTAAACAAGGTGGTGATGAAATGAACCTCCTCTTGCAGTCTGTAGCAGATGATGTTACTCAGAAGCCATAAAGTTCTCATCACGTTTTTCTGCTAGACATTCAATTCACCTCTGCTTTTAAATGGGTGCTTTGAGATGACTTTTGGTGTATACAGCATAAATGTTTCTCAGATGACACTGAAGAACATGGAGGGAGAGTATATCTCCTACAGTGCAATTGCATCACTGCTTCACCTCACCTTGGAGATCCAAGAGGGAGCTTGTGGAAATAGCCTGAAATTGCTGTTGAAACACATTCCTATAACTCTTGCATGTCATAAATGGGAAGGAATAAAATTTGGAGCCACTGAACGAAAACATTGACTGCTTGGGTCTGGCAGGAACAGTTCTCACAAAAGTCTTTTGTGCTATAGAATAACAGGCAGACAGCTAAACACAAGGCTGCCAACCTAATGCCTTTGCTCTTCCTTTCTTTCAAGAATTTTGTCTGTGTATTAGTAATAGTTGTGGTCATCACCTGTTAGTAAGCTTCATTTACAATAAAACACAGTTCCCATGAAGTTAGAGATAGGTCTTTTGGCCTTTATTGTACCATAGGAAAGGAGAGGCCACATACTCCCCTTGCTTTGAGTGCAAAATGCAGGACTTACTTCCTCGGTTTACCTGTTTCTCGGCATATTTTTGTCTCAAGTTGAAAAAAGTAACAAGTGCATTTTTGAACACTGGAGGGCTTGGGTGTCAGCTGCTTGGATGTGGTGCTCACATCCCAGGCTTTGGAAAAGAAGACACGGCATGTTAATTTATGAAAGCAGAAAGCCATCACATTGGCTCCAGGAATTGTTTGCACACAGCTTCTCTTGGTGCAAGAGAGAGAGTTTGCCTTGGGGAGTCTGTCCTACTTTTTGGGCCTTTTTTGTACATAAGGTTTTCTGTATCTCTTTTTTTTATTCTGTAGTTTTTCCTTCCTCCTGCCTGTAGGTTTAATGATATTAAGAAGACTCACAGTACTCAGCAAACATAGGAAGTTTTTTTGCAGAAAGCCACTTCTTGAGCAAGAATTTCAGCTTTTGAATCTGTGAACTGCATGCACCCTGCCTGCTCAAACCTTGTCAAACCCTTCCTATAGCTATTGTGCAGCTAACCTTACTGAAACAGGGACACAGGCTTTGCATCTGCCAGCTTGGAAACCACAGTCCCTTTCAGATAGAAGATGCAGGTAGAGAGCCAGACAGACAGGCCTCGCTGTTGTGGCTGGGCTGCAGGTTATCATGGGGGAACAGCAGCTCTTTTAACACAGCCTTGCACACTGTGCTGCACAGTGTGGCTTCAGGCTGTGAGCTTCATCAGCTTTGCAGGATAAATCCCACGCGCTCTCACCATGATCCTCTAATGAACTTTTCCCCTTCCTGCCTGATAAGTGCAACCCTGAGCTTACCAGACTGTTTTATGCAGTCTGTAAACAGTGCTGTTTTATAACACACGATTTTCTCACTCTCCCTGCTTGGATCCATCTTAATCCTTATAGATGAGGAGCTCAGCAGGGTAGGGCCAGGCTTGGGCTTTGTGTTTGTAGCCTGTGCTGGAAGCTCCCCATGGTCATAGAACCACAGAATCATATAATGACTTGGATTTGAAGGGACCTTAAAGGTCATCTAGTTCTAGCTCCCCTGTCATGGAGAGAGTTGCCACCCACCAGCTCAGGCTGCCTAGGGCCTTATCCAACCTGGCCTTGGACACCTCTAGGGATGGGGCATCCACAGCTTCTCTGGGCAAATTGTGCCAGTGCCTCACCACCCTTTGAGTAAAAAATTTCCTCCCAATATCTAACTTAAGTCTCCCCTCTTTTAGTTTGAAACTATTCTTCCTTATCCTATCAATATCAGACCAGACCATGTAAAAAGTCTGTCTTCCCCTGTTTGTAAGCTCCCCTTGAAGTACTTGAAGGCCGCTGTGAGGTATTCCTGGAGGCTTCTCTTCTCCAGGCTAAACAAGCCCAACTCCCTCAACCTTTCTTCACAGGAGAGGTGCTGCAGCCCCTCTGATCATCTTTGTGGCCTCCTCTGGACCTGCTCCAACAGCTTCACATCCCATCCTTCTTGTGCTGCAGGCCTCAGGCCTGGACACAGTAGTCCAGATGGGACCTCACAAGGGCAGAGTAGAGAGGAACAATCTTTTGCCCTGCTGGCCACCCCTCTTTTGATGCAGCTTAGGATACAGGTGGACTTCTGTACTGGACCAACACAGGCAAGATGTAACACCTTAACGGCAGCAAGTGCACAGATTTGCTGACTCGTTTCAAACTTTTCATCCACTAAAACACACACAAGTCCTTTTTTGTCAGGGCTGCTCTCAGGAAGTTCTCCCAGTCTGCGCTCATATCTGGGATTGCCCCAATACAAGAGCAACACCTTGCACATGACCTTGTCGAATCTCATTAAATTCATTTGGGCCCACTTTTCCAGCTTGTCCAGGTCCCTTCCTTCTGTTGTATCAACTGCACCACTCAGCTTGGTGTCATCAACAAACTTGCTGAGGATGCACTCAATCCCACTATGTCATTGATAAAGATGTTGAAGAATGCTTGTTACAATACAGACCTGTGGGGGATACCACTTGTCACTGGCCTCCACCTGGAGATACAGCTGTTGACCACAATCCTCTGGCTGCCACCATCCAACCCGTTCCTTATCCACTGAATGGACCACCCTTCAAATCTGTATCTCTCCAATTTAGAGAGAAGAATATGATGCATTCTTATGCTGGGGGATAGAGTGCTCTTGCGCTCTCAGAAATGTGTTCTTAAAGAGCTGTCACCTCTGTTCCATTCTTTTGTACATGACAGTTTCCCAAGGGATCCCATCCAATAGTTCCTTAAACAGACAGAAGTTCACTTTCCTGAAATTCAGAGTTCTGATTCTGCTCTTTGCAAAATCCTCGAGATTACGAACTCAAACAGGGCATGCTTCCAGACTGCTTCCAGTCTTAACCTCTTTATGATCTCCTTTACACTGGTGAGCACCAGGTCCAGTAGTGCTCCAATATCTGGACCAGGAAGTTGTCCTCAACAGATTCCAGGAGTCTCCAGGACTTGCTTGCAGCTCACTGTATTGTTTCCCCAACACATACCTCATCCACCACCAGGATGAGAGCCTGTGAGTGCAATGCCTCTTGCAACAAAAGCAAGAAGACCTCATATCAACAAGCTCCCCTTGATCAGGCAGTCTGTAGTAGACTCCAACTAGATGTCATTTATTGGCCTGTTCCCTAATTTTAACCCATCAGCTCTGGACCTGATGATGTCTGTTACTCAGAGGCAACTCTTCACAATCTATCTACTTCTTAATGCAGAGAGGAACTCCCTCACTCCTTCTGCCTATCCCTTCTGTAGCCCTCAATCATAGTATTCCAGTTATGGGATTCATCCTACCATGGTTCTGTGATAGCAGTTCATAGTTTTCTAATTGCACCACGGTTTCCATCTCCTCCTGCTTATTTCCTGTGCAGTGTAGAGGCGTTTTAGCTGTGCTGTTGGCCGTGTTACCTTCTTGGAGGAGCCCTCCCAAATATCTTTGTGACAAATGTTTTTTTTCCCCTCTCCTTCTTCAAGTTACAAGTGTTCCCTGGCTCTTCTCTGTCACTCACCCCCTTCCCCCATCAATTGGAATTTAAAGTTCTGCCCAGAACATTCTTGCTCCTCTTGGTCAGTTGCATCCTATCCCGATCTTTGTCATCTCCAATGGCTTGGGATAGAAGGGACCTTGAAGATCATCTAGTCCTCCAGGCTGTTAAGAGAAAACTTCACTCTCTCCATCTCTTAAGGGAGCCAGCACAGAGAAGGGTTGTGACGCAGCCAAGGATGCACAGCGGCAGAAGGGAAATTAGGATTCAGAGCATCTTCAGTGCCAGCACCTGAATCTCTCTGAGGAAACTTTCATTCCTTTGTATCTCTTTGCAGGAGGGCGCGACCTGGATGCCTTCCAGGAGCGTGAGGAGGGCCGGGCAGCTCTGGATGATAATGAGGAGGTGATGCGTGCCCTGCTGATCCATGAGAAGAAGACACCTTCTGCTTCTACAGTCACCGTTGGAGGTGCCGCTCCTCTCTCTGGTGCCAATGCCAGTGACTCCGAGAGCGAGACGAGCGAGTCGGAGGAAGAAACTCCTCCCCGTCCTCCTGCTGCAGCCACCACAGCGTATGGGCTGGAGGAGGAGGATGAGGAGGAAGAGTTCGAGGTGGTGGCAGAGGACCCCACCGTCACAGTGGCTGGGCGTCCGCACTCTTACAGCCAAGTGAGCCAGCGCCCTGAGCTGGTGGCCCAGATGACTCCAGAGGAAAAAGAGGTTTATATAGCCATGGGGCGACGCATGTTTGAGGATATGTTTGACTAACTGCTTCCTGCCACAACCTTTTTTAAACAGTTTTTTATCCAGAGACTTCCTAGTAAAACAGAAGACTGAATCTTTCCTCACCTGTGCACAGGGACACTGGGGCTTGGAGCTACTGATCTTGGGCATCTTGCCCACCAGAGAAGGGGAGCAGGAAGGCTCTATGTGCCAAAACAGGTAGGGGAGGATAAGTGAGGATGTTTGTGAGGTAAAAATCTACTTCAGGGTGCCCAGCACAGGCACTGGTTTAACCCTCTCCACGGCCGAGTAGCTGCCTCTCCCCAATTGCTTGGGTCTATTTTTGTTGCAGGTCCTAGTGAGCTCCATGTCCCTGCCCTCAGAGAACACAAGCACTCCATGGCATGGTTAGAGTGCTCTGCAGAGGGTGTGCATAGCCTAGAGGAGAGGGAAGTAGTGCTCTGCTTGGACAGTATGTGTGGTTGACCTCCTGCCAGCAGCCGCTGGCCATGGTGCAGTTGTTGCTGAGCAGCCCCTGTTCTGAGTAGCAACCTGTTCCTTTCTTGCTCCCCCTCTCTCCTTAGTCACCTCAGCACCTCAAGGTCAAGAGTAACTCAGAACACAGAGTGAAAGCCTTGGCAACACGCAGCCACTCTTTGTCAATGTAACAAAAGCCTTTCATGGATCTGAGCTGTCAGGGAGCTCTGACTTACCAGGAGCTACCTTCATTTCCCAGCAGTGCTGCCTGGCACTTCTGTCCAGCTCTGTCCAGCCTCCAGGGCTCCAGTGTCTCGCTGCGGGCAGGGCTGCTGTCAGGCACTACCCGAGAAACAGCATCGCTAGTTTGTATTTTCAGTCACACCCAGGTTGCATCAATTTAAAGAGGAATCGTGCAATTTTAAACTCTGCTTCGGCATTCTCTCTTACCATAGAAAACCATGTACCAGTGCCTACAAAGCAATACCAGATTTGTAATGTTTTCTCTACCAGCTGAAAGTGATGGTTTTCTTTTAAATTGTTGTGTTTTCTTATCCGGTAAGCGAAGTGATAAAAGAATTCTGTGTTTCAGAGGGTAGGAGCAGCATTGCGTGCTGCTCAGTTTACATGGGCAGTCTGACTTTGCTGTTCATTGAGACTGTAAATCTGTTTTACACTAAATCTGCTTTTTAGGTTCTGCTAACCCTGTAATGCCGCCTTTATGGTTTTATTTTCAGCTTCTTGATTTTTGAATTCTTTTTTTTAAAGTGTTTTAAATTTGCTTTTAAGTCATTTTAAAGTGGAATAAATAAATGGAAACTTCTCCCCTCTGTTGTCTTCTGACTTGTCATGTGTCTTGTTGGAAATCTTCACTTATCATTTTGATTTACTTGATTCAAGAAAACAGCCCATTCGAGGCCCTCCTTTGGGACTGTTTTAAATCCCACATTGTAGCTCTGCTCCTCATTGGTTCCTCATTAGAGCTTCATGGATGCCTCCTGCTATCTTCCGCACTTAGGGAAGGACACTTCATTAGAGTAGTGCTATGTGGGCCCCTTTGACCAGTGCCTCCATTCCCTTCTCTTTTAGAGTTTTGCTATGGAGAGGCCTCACTGATATTTGTTCCCAGCTAAAATTATGCTCTTGCACAGATGGATCTAATATCAAGCTTCTAGAATCAAGCTGATAAAACTCAATGAGCAGTTCACAGAAAAAAAAGTTCTTTGCCAGTTCTGTCTCAAATCTAATCTGAATTCAAGGTTAACCCTAGAGAAAAGCTGCTCCTTTTACAAAGAGCCAAGGATAGAAACTGAGAACTAATCCTGAGTGCTATGCAGAAACTCATGCTCATAGCACACCAGTGGTTTTTAGTTTGAAAATTAAAGCTGTAGGTTTTCTCCTAGCTGGAGCAGGCTGGTGCAAGGATAGAGCTATTGGTCCAAAGGAGGGAAGGCATTGCAGCCTCCTCTGGCTGCTGGACCACATGAGCTGTGTTCATGCTAATCAAATAATACAGAGTGATCCAGCTCTGAAGCCTTCCTGTGTGGCTGTTCTGCTAACCTCATTCAAACCATTCCTGTGTCTGCTTTTAGCCTGAAACACATTTTATCTGATGAGTGTGCTCATCAGTTCAAGTTGGAAAATAAAACAGGTTCCTCAAGCTGCTTGTGCTCCTGACCCCAGGAGCCCTAACACCGGCATCTATATCCCACTATGTGAGAGCCTCCATCTGCTCCCACTGTGGGAGAGGGAGGATGGCATCTTCCCTGTCTCACAGCAGGTTGGTGAAGGTGCTGGCGAAAGTGAGGATTGCTGTCACTGTAGGAAAGTAGAAATCATAGAATCATATTTGGCCACTTGGGCACACTGCTGGCTCATGTCCAGTTGAGCGCTGACCAACACCATAGATCTATTTCCTCTGCACAACTTTCCAGCCACTCTGCCCCAAGCCCTTAGCAATGCATGGGGTTGTTGTGACCAAAGTGCACAACTCAACACTTGGTCTCATCCCATGGCCTCAGCCCATGGATCCAGCCTGTCCATATTCCTCTGTAGGGCCTTTCTATCCTCAGGCAGATCAATACTTCCCCGTAACTTGGTGTCATCTGCAAATTTACTCAGGACACACTCAATTCTCTCATCCAGATAATCAATAAAGATATCAAACAGGCTGGGCCTCAGTACTGACCAGTGGGGAGCACCACTCGTGACTGGATTTAACTCCATTCAGCATCACTCTGTGGGCCTGGCCCTCCAGCCAGCTTTTACCCACCATAGAGTGTTCTGTCCAAGCCACAGGCTGCTTCTCCAGGAAAATGCTGTGGGAGAGGAGGACTTTAGCTTCGCTGAAGTCTAGGTAGACTAATCCACAGCCTTTCCCTCATCCACCAGATATGTCACCTGATAGATGAGGTCAGTCAGGCAGGAACTGCCTTTCATGAACCCATGTTGGCTGGGCCCGATCCCCTGGTTGTCCCACACATGTCCTGTGATCACACTCAAGACCGTGTCCCTTTGTGCCACATGCATACGACCCTTTAAACACCTCCAGAGATAGAGACTCTACCACTTCCCTGGGCAGCCCATTCCAAGAACTGATCACTGTTTCCATGAAGAAATTCTTGATGAGAGCCAACCTAAACCTCCCCTGGTGCAACTTGAAGCTGCTGCTCCAAGTTCTATCACTTGTCACCCCCCTCACTGCACCCTCCTGGCAGGTAGCTGTGGAAAGCAATGAGGCCACTCCTTAGTCTCCTCCAGAATGAACAGCCCCATTTCCCTCAGCCACTTCTCACACGCCTTGTTTTCCAGTCCTTTTGTCAAATATGTTATTCATCTGTGCACACGCTCAAGCAATTCAAGCTCTTCTTGTAGTGAGGAATTCAAAAGTGAACATGATGCTCCAGGCCCCAAGGCTCCCATAAAGCAGCTTCCTCCACCAGGTAGTCTGCAGTCCTGTGCTGCTGCCTCCTTCCAACAGACCAACCAGGCTGCTGCTCCCAGGAGCTGAAGATCCCAGGGAGGAAGGGTGGAAAAGCAGCATCTCCTCTTCTTGAAGTCATGGAAAGTGCCTGGCCCGAGGGTGCCTGCCACAGAGCACGGGGGGGATGCTGAGGAGCCTGGGGGTACAGGAGGCTTTGCTTGGCTCCCTGCCTCTTCCAGGGCTCGTTCAGAGGAGAGAATATTGCCATGGCAGTCAGACACAAGGTGAAAGTTGGAAGTTCTATGAGCAGGTGAAAGGCCATGAGGTCTCTCAGTGGCGGGGCAAGCCCTCTGTCTGCGACATTGAGTTATGGAGGAACAGAACAGTCCCTGCCTGCAGCTGTGCACTGGCATGAGCAAGCAGGGCTGTGCGCTCTGTCCCTGGAAGAAGGAAGAGTCAAGTCACATGGGGCTGCTGTTGGACTGATGTGGCCACGTCCTCAGAGAATCCTGGGCAGGACCTGTGTCCCTGGCTTGGTTGCTGTTTGGGATACCTAACGAGCTGCCAGCAGGTGGCTTCTTATTTAGCATCATTAATTAGGCTAAGAGAGAGAATGAACTTAATTTATGGCTAAACAACAATCAGATTTTGGAAGCTCCTGCTGCATCATTAGGATCATATTAAAGCCAGCAAGTGTTCCTGCAGCAGCCATCCTGGCAGCAGCGGAGAGTTTCTAAAAAAGATGCTTTAAATATAATAGGTAGTTTTGCTTCAAACACATTCCTGACCTAAATATAATTTGATTTCCATCCCTTTGAATGCTGATGCTGATGCAGAGGTGGCAGCAGGGCTGGGCTGGCTGCAGCACAGGCTGCAGCTCAGCTCCACTGCTGTGCACTGCCCGCTGCCTGCACACAGCCAGAGATGTGCAGACCCTGCTGGGTGTTGGTGTCCAGCCCTGAAATCAGGTGGTGCTGAGCAGGAATATGGGTGTGCAGAGATGTGCATTTGGCAGAGAGGAAAAGGGGGCGAGGCATACTGGTGTGGCAAAGCTGCTTCTGTGTGTTTTTCACCTAGAATCCATTGCTAGTCCCCTCCATGCCATTGCTTGCTGAGAGGAGGGTGAGCAGTGGTGATTTTGCAGTAGGCTAAAGCTGTGAGCAGCGTGAGGATCTGGCTCAGGTGCACCCGGTAAGCCGATCCTCCTGTTCTGAAATGCTTTTGTTGTGCTTCTGACCATGGCAACCTGCCTCGCCAGAGTTGCCAGACGCTGCTGCAGGGGCAGTGCTTTTCCTATGTCCTTCAACACTGCTGGGAGGGCGAGGAGAAACGTGCCAGCACCATGTAATGGTAGCCAGCAGCTGACTTGGGTCTGGTTGGGCTGCAGCATCCAAACCAACCTTTCCCATACAGGAGACTGACAGCATAGGTCGTTCTGATTGTTTTATCACCAGCATCAGCTCCAGGCTGGTCAGCCCCAGCACTCAGGCTTTCCTGCTTCTTGATCTAGGTACAACTGAATTATTTTTTTTTCTTTCCCCTTATTCTTTTCCTCCCTTTGAAATATTTTGAGTTACTGAATTTCTCACGATGTTTCTCTGCTGCTTCTAACATTATTATTTTTTTTTTAATGCAAATCAAGCTGTAAAATCTTTCTGGGGAAATGTATCTGCTCTCCGTGCTCTGTCACCATCATTATTCTTCTTTTCTGAGCAACACTTCCTTCCAAGGAGATGTACTTTGAACATCTCCCAAACCTCCCAGTGATGTCAGGAGATGAAAGCTATCCCCATTACAACAGGGGAAACTGGAGAGAGCCGAGGTTGGAGGGAAACACGGCCTTCAGAAAGTGATGCATCTTCAGAGACATTTCCCTTCCACACACTCTCCCAGGCCACATGGGTGCCATACAGAAGCAAAGAAAAACACAGCATGCTGAGGAGGGCTGTGGCTCTCCATCCACTTAGCCTGGCATATTCCTCTGTCTCTGAGCAGCCCATTAAGAGGGGTAATGTGCTCTGAGTTCATCTGAAAGACCTGCCTCTGCTTTTCACCAAGCTGGAAAACTTACTGCAAGAACACCAGGCAGCAGCAAGCTGCAAAAAGGGGTTCAATTCCACATGAAAGACACTTCTTTGTTGGGGTGTTTCCTCTGAGTGTGATGTCACGTAGGTGTGTCTGAAACAGGTGCAGGAAGTCATTCAGGGAGCTTGCCAGCTCTGCTGGAGCACATCTGCCTTTGGGATGCTGACAGACAAGGTGTTTTGTACACCTGAAGGAGGAGAGCAGCAAATGGAAGCTGGAATTTGTGTTTGTTACAACACTGGAATCCATCTGAAATGCAGAATAAAAGTTTATCCTCATAAATGACAGACCTGGCAAACTGTGTGGACTTTTGCCATGAAGACAGGTGTTGAAATACTCATCTCCATCCCTTCTCCTGTTTTATTGTTTTTTGACTCTATTTTTTACTGCTCACATAGTAGAGCCTCACGAAAGCACTGAATGTCTGGGTGCTGCCATGAACTGAAGACTGGCTTGGCCACTAATGGGCTCTGTGTGGGACTGCTAATTTACCAGCTGAGGGGGTCTGCCCTGGAAAGGTGTGAGTCAAGCCATTAGAAATAATGAAAACAAAGCAAATCAATACTGTGCCTGGAAGCATGTTTCTTGAGCTGGTCAGAAGTACTGTGCAGGAGATGGCACTGAAAGAGCAGCTCCCAGTAGTGTAGGGTGTGCTGCTCGTGGATATGGAGAGAGCAGAGAGGTACCAGGAGAGCCATAACCAGGGCACTCATCTCCTCCCTCATCACAGCCTGGCCTCCAGCAGGCCTGCAGGGAGATGTAATAGCTTAAATACAGATATTAAATGAATTCTTGGAAATGTTTCCCTCACCTGAAAGCACTGAGAGGCTGATGGCAGCGGGCAGCTCTCAGGCTAGCTGAGCAGCCCAAGGAACCAGAGCCATGGCAACTTGTAGCTGCCTGTAATGTTTGGGCGTCAGGGTTTGTGCTACCAGTGCCAAGGCCAGTCCTCGAATTTCGAAAACTTTGCAAGTGTACCCTTCAGCAGTCCCACATGGACAAAGCATGACTGTATAATCAGATATACAAATGGGGGGGGAGGGGGAAGGTGTGTCCATCTGTCCATCCAGGAGCTTGGCTAACATAATTTATATTGGAGTAATGAGAGAAAGTCACTCACCCTGTCCTAGGCTCACAAGATGAACTCCTGATGGAGTGGATCTCCAGAGAGAGATCCTTCCCCACTGGCAGTCAGCTCTTAAATGGGTCTAGGAGAGGTGGAGCCAGGCTCCACCCCTTCCTGCAGCACAGGTGATTTGCCTTCACCTGTGCTCCCATGGCTGACTCATTGCTCGCCTCAGGTGATCAATCAGAGGTTCAGGCCGTGATTCAGCAGCCCCATACAGTGGTGTTCCTACATAAGTTGCTTTTAGCCCATGGAAGTGATAAATCTGCATTTTATTTTGCTGTGGGTACTACGATGCTTGCTGGCTCCAGGGCTGAGTCCCAAGGATGAGACACATTAGCAAAAAGTGACATCTTTCTTGCAGCTGAAGATGATAGCAGCATCATAAGAGGTATTTCTCCAGATGCCTTCCTCTTTATTGATACAAACTGCACAAAATCATACAGGGCTGGCCTTAAAACAGTGTTGGGCCTCTAGGTGCCCTTTTGTCCACATGGCTGTATGTGAGGGGTGCTCTCTGTCCTGGTACCAAGAAGGGGCAATGCTCACACTGCCAGCTCCTGGAGACAGAAACCCGGCTGACCAGCCAGGTCACTAACAGCACATTGTTAGCAATACCTCACAGCACAGTGGGTTTTGATGTGGACTACGTTCCCAGGCCAACACATCTCGCCTTTGGTGCTTCATTCGGCAAAGATGTTCTGAGCTTTCTTCCTCCTTGTTTGGGACAATGCCAGGAATAATGCAGGAAACCAACTCCCCAAAGAGATGACAGAGAAATGAGCAAAGTCTTTTTCTCATCTCCTGTGTCCCCTTTGACAGCAGAGGCCTCACTTGAGGGCAGAAAGGCACTATTAGGAAACATTAGGGAGGAAGGGAGATTTCTGTTTCATTTCCTTCCTTCTCCAGGTGGAAACTAAATTATACTAGTGCTTCTGGAACTATTAGCTGTTATTGCCAAGCATCTTTAACAACCAGAGCAAAAACTGTGACAGTAGCCATGCTCTAGCAGTGATGGAGTCCCTTCCCCACCCACTGGAGAGAACCAGGCTGTGTCCGTGGGCAAGCAGAGAGGTCCGGGGCATGTCCTGCTCATAGCTCCAGCCTCAGTGGTACAACTCACAGAGGACTTCCAATAGGCACCAGGTGATCCCAATTCCCAGACTACAGCAGGTGGAGGCAGAGCTCTGCTCAGCATAAGCCCTCATCTTAGTTACAAAGTGATGTGTTTGGGCTCCTTTCCCCACTCTCCTTGTGATTTTCTCCTCTGCTCACTTATGCTTAAAGTACAGTGACTATCAGGCAGTGGATGTTGGCCAACAGGGACCAGGAAACCTCTGGCTCTATGAAGCTGCACTGATGTGCTCCCCTAAGAATCCAGCCTCAGGCCTTCATGGTATCATCTGTACAAGCTCTCCACAGATGGATGGTTTTCACTGTTTCCAAAACGCTGCTGTTTTTGAGGTGGAGGCCAGCAGTACTGCCACAGGCTGAGCAATACAAAGCAGGAACTGGAAGCTGCAGTGCAGAGTATAGGGGGAAAAAAAAAAAAAAAAGCAAAAAGCCTAGAACACCATAAATCCTTGCAGCTAATGCCTAGTGAATTTTAGGGCCCATTAGTGCTGAAGACTTACTTTATCGCTAAGAAAAAATGGCAACTCTGATTATAGAATCCTTAAAAGTATTAGGGAAAGCAGTGGTTTCCATCATTTTAGGAGGCATCTCCAGGATGTGCGAATGCTCCCTGTCCCTCAGGTGACTGTGATACAGCTAGGTACCAGGCTTTCCATACCTTCTTAAGGTATGGAAATCACAAAGGCCATATCTGCCTTTCCTTGTGGCAGTAGATGGAACAGTTGGAGCCCCTTCATGACTTTCATGGAGAGGGCAGCTCTGCCTACAGCTGAGACTAATGCTGTAAACTCACCTCTAAAAACAAAGCTATGAGCAAAGCTAACATGTCTGGTGGGAGACAGAAAATAACATTAATAAATGGTATCACCATTCAAAGTATTTTCTCAATGTAAGGCTATATTGAAGTAATACACTTCTTAGGGACAAATCAGCAGCAATTAGAGTAATCAAATTGACATTTAAAATAATCCAACACAAGTAGAAAATTCTATTTAACTAAGTAATAATGCCAGTCATTTTGTACAGTCACTTTCAGAACACAAAGAGAATCCTTCATCTCTGAAGCCCATGACACTACCAGTTTTCTCCAGCTCCTGTTCTTCTAGCACAATTCAGTATGCTTTGGGAAGGTCACTTGCTAGGAAGTCTGCTTCCCACAACTCTCATGCCATCACTGCCTAAACAAGAACCTCAGCAAAAGTTATACTTCCTTAATACGCTCCATTAACACCTTCTGGTCATGTTAAGCAAGCATTAAATGCTGAATTATCATTAGAGATTGCTTGAGCGTTACCGGATGTACAGACTTTCTTACACTGTAAACAAAACCAGACTGTTCTTGTCACTGCTGCTGTTCTGGCAGTGGAGAAAGGCTGGGTCAGTGAGGTGCAGTCAAGTGTGGGTCTGTGTCAGGTCCTGAGGTTTCATTTGGGACTGCAGAATGATTCTGGCTCACTGAAAATGTGAGACTTAATGTCATAATTCAAGCAATGCTTGAAGTGGCTGTAATTAAAGCAGCAAAGAATCAGCGCTGCCAGGGCACACTGCTGGCTCAGATTTGACTTTCCACCAGACAGAACGCCCACATCCCTTTCTGTGGGGCTGTTTGCCAGCTTCTCGTCCCCAAGTCTGTACATATATTCAGGGTTGTCCCATTCCAGGTACAGAATATGACGCTTGCTCTTGTTGAACTTCATGCAGCTGGTGATCGCCCAGCCCTCTAATTTGTCAGGATCTCTCTGCAAGGACTCTCTGCTCTCAGGGGATTCAACAGCTCCTCCCAGCTTGGTATCATCTGCAAACTTAGTATGCATTCAAGTCCTGTATCCAAGTCATTGATGAAAATGCTGAAGAGAACCAGCCCTAAGATGGAGCCCTGTGGAACCCCATTAGTGGCTATCCGTCAGCCTGATAGCCCCTTGTTTACTACTAATCCTTTGTCATTCCTAAAATTAAGAATCGTCATTTCCTTTGTGCTCCCCAGAAGCAGTTATGCCTTTGCCACAGCTGTGATAGTCATCAGAGACAAAGGTTTGCTGAAATTCAGGTAGATGTTTGTTGTCATTCTCTTCCTCACCCACCATCTTTTTCTCCCCTAGGCTACCACGTCGTCTTTTCTAACCACCTCACTGCTTCACGCAAAGTGATCTACCTGTTTCAATTTCTGGAACCATCTTCCTGCTCAGGAGTCCCTAGATTCCAGAAATGTTTTTGACACACTCCTTTTGCTCTGTACTACGCTGTTTTTTATTCACTCGGGTTATCTGCCCTCACCTTTGGCCCCTGTGTCTGTGTGACCACTTCCACTACCAGGAACAGTGTCAGGGACAAGTAATGGGAAGTTTCTTCAGAAGATCTCCAATGACCTGGCTCTTCCTCAACTGTAAAGAGAAATGACAGTTGCTTGCTCATCTATCGTGCAATTTGTCATCTGGACAGACCATCCCACACACTGAAAGCAGTTAATGCGAGTCCAAGGATTCGAACACATCCCAATGGTTTGAATGCATGTGAGCTTTCATAAAGTGTTAGATTCAAAATTAGGTATTACCATGCCATTCCAGCCCCATTCCCATTGGAAATGTGGATTTAATGTCCACGAGCAAGCCAACATACTTACCTGAGCTGTGTACCTCCTAAACTGTTGACTTCCTTGGGACACCAAGTCTCCTCTCTTCAGTCAGGACACTGGAAATGTGGTCTCCAGAAGATGGGATATGTGAAATTAACTCTCTTTTATCCCAAATCCCAGAGACCATCCAAAGGCTGGACTACTCAGCTGAACACCAAAAACTTGATAATATGGACCACAACAGTGAGCAATGTGCAAAGGTCTCTGCAGCATTACAGCATGGGCCTGGGAACATTTATTTCCTTTTTCTCTTTCCCACTGGTTTCTGCATTCCCCAGTTCTCCTGTTAGCACAGATCTATCCCAGTGCCACCCCATCGCACTGCCTCAAGGACCTCAGGCAGCTTCTGGAGCTCACAGAGCAGTGCATCTGCACAGTGACAGCATCCTGGACTTGAAATGGCACAATGAGGGCCAGTTCCCACATCTCCATCCACAACACAGCACATCCACAGCTGCTGGGAGTGGGGATGAAAGTGTCTTGCTGTCATCTGGCTGCAGCTCTTCTTCAGTGACAGGCATGAGAACAAGCTCAAGTGTTGTCAGTGGAGATGCATCAGATTCCTTATGGAGATGGCAATGCCGTGAGCTCTGGGGAGAAATGCATCCCCGGGGAAAAGTGGGAGATCCTTGCTCAGTGGTGCTGCTTGTGCTCGGGAGCTGCGTGATCAGAAGAGCGGAACTCTGAAACGTGTCTTGTACCTTCTACAGGCAGCCACTAGGAAGGCTCAGCTGTGGCTTTTCTAGCCTACACTGGTAGCTGACGCCTGTTGGGCATCTTGAACTCATGGATGTAGCTTTACCTCTGCAAAATCCCTGCTGTAAGCAAGGCTGGCATCTGCCTTTCATTCTTCCAACAGCTCTTTCCCTGTTTCCTCCCTAACAGAAACCAAACCAAACCAAAAAAACCCAAACCAAACCAAAACAAAACAGAAAACAAACTGGAGAGCATTTCATTTTTCAGGAAGGCTTTGGCTACATGAGGGCATGGAAAAACAATGGCATTCTCTTCCTCTGCCCCCATTAATTCCTCCTTTAATTAGATCACAACGAAAGGGAAGCGTGGTGTAATCAAATTGTCCTCCGAGTGCAGTAAGGCACAGAGTGGTGCTGGTTAGGGTGAGTTCTGCTCGGGAAGCAGCTTTGCCCTCAGCCCTGCCCTGCTGCAGAGGGGACACATTGCATCCCCGGCCTCCATTCCTCACAGCCATATTTCAGTGGCCACCCAGAGCCCACAGCAGCCTCTATCCACATGCCTTCAGGGTGCCCACTCTGTCTTTTTATTCCCCTGTGTTTTTCCTTGGGGTATCTTGGGCCATTCTCTTGCTGGCAGAAGTTTGCTATGCTGCAGGTTTCCCTGATTGTGGAAATAAAGGAAAGCGAGCTGTCCTCCCTCAGCACCTGATGTGGGGACAGGGGATGGGAATTAATGAGGCAATCATTGCGCAGAGCTGTGAGACACGAAGCGCTCGCTGCTGTGTCTGTCAGACAGCCCCTGCAGCTGCCACAGCTCGGCTGCATCCAGCCCCATCTGCAGCAAGGGGAGAGGAGGACGGGAGACTTAGAAACCTGAGCGAGGAGCGTTTCCTGCAGGGAGACGAGTTCATTAAAACAGGGAGCGGGGGCAGCGGCCAGTCACGCAGCTGGTGCTGGTTGTAGAAGGATTCCAGGGCTCAGTTTCAAAAAGACAGAACCTGAGGTGCACAAACAGGTACCTCACACTTACCAAGTGCTAATGCCTCTCTGTAACAGTTCTCATGCCCCAAGAAAACTCCACAGGAACAGGGTTCACTGTATAATTTTTCCATTAGGGCTTGATAGGACACCTGCTCGTCTGCCCTGGGCGCTATCATGCTCACAGACAGTGTGTGCTCCAGCTGATGCATAGTAATGTGGCTGCTTGTCCTCAAGCTCCAGATTCAAATAGAGATGATGTTGGCTCTTTTCTTCCTCTTAACTTTTTTGTATTCCCTTGAGACTTCCCTCAGTTTCTGATCTTTCAGGAAATTATCACTAACAATTGGGAAATCATATTAAAGTGATGTTTTACTGGGGAGCCACAAGTTGATACAGTGGGAAAGCACAAGAAAAGTGTTGATCTGGAGTGCAGTGACTTTGGATTTCATTTCAATTTTAGAATAGAATCATACAAACACAGAATCATTAAGGTCGGAAAAGACCATCTAGTCCAACCATCCACCTACCACCATGGCCACCAAAACATGTCCATAAGTACTGTCCCTAAGTATATACCAGCCTATCTCAGTGCCACATCTACACATTTCCTGAACACCTCCAGGGACGGTGACTGCACCACCTCCCTGGGCAGCTGTGCCACTGCCTCACCACTCTTTCTGAGAAGAAATGTTTCCTATTATCCAACCTGAATTTCCCCTTGAGGGGGAGACAACAACTTGAGGCCATTCCTTTCAGTCTTATTGCTGTTACCCAGGAGAAGAGGCTGACACCCAGCTTGCTACAGCCTCCTTTCAAGTCATTATAGAAAGCAAAGGTAGTTGTAGAGAGCAACTTGGACTTCAGGTGAGTTAATTCTCAGAGACTCTGGCACACGTGCGTTCATGTAAAATAGACATCAGCTGCAGCCTCTCCTCAGGAGATGGGATAGAGGGATTCTGGTCGACTTGATGAGAAACCTGAATGAAGAGATGGAACCAAAGGACCTGTCTATGCTCCATGAAGGATGGGAGGACAAGCAATGGTCTACCACAGTGCTGTTAGCCTGCCGCTGAGACACCAGTCTTCTTCACGCTGTTATCCGGTGCCTTGTGCCTTGGCTCTGCCTGCTGGATTTCATTTCACCCTGTAGGAAGAGGTGTTCACTGCTCTTTCTTCTCCTGTGCCTCTGCAGCCTTTCCTCTTCCTGGGATGTTATGTGCTGGAGTTGTGCCATCCTTCTGCAGCCAGGTGAGTAAGAGAGAGTTAAAGAGATGCTTTGGTAGCTCCACAGCCACCACACAGGCATAGAGAGGTTATCATGGAGAGGCATGACTGTGGGTCAGTCCTCATCTCTGAATGATGCCAGAGAATGAGTGGTGGAAGTTTACAAGGCACAAAAGTAGACTCAAATGCACACCAGCACTGAGAAAATACAGCGATGGCTCTGCAGGAAGGATGCTTTGCTGGATCTCAATTCACACTGTACAGCATTCTAAAAAACAGGGCTGGAGACAGAAGGAGCCTGAAGCTTGGCTGCAAAACCCTCAAGAAACCTCTGTGAGTAACAACGACTGGAGCTTTGATCCAGTGATCTCCCACTGCAACCCTGAGCTCTGCTATCTGTCTTTCACCCGCTCCCAGGCTCCATTCCCATCTTCCTTATTTCCCCTTCTTAAGCGCAATCCATAACCTCACCTCACTCTGACTCTGGTGGTAGGCTGTAGGGAAGTGGAAAGCTTCAGCCTAGTTTCATTGGTCAGGTTCGAAGGGACTGTCACTTTGATTGGTGCCGTGACCAGACTTATCAATACAGTGGGCGTGCTGCTGAGTTATAGATAACCTGAATTTAAATAAACACATGCACAATGTGCAGCATCCGTGAGAAGCCCTCATCAGCCCTTCAAGCACTGCTGGACAACAAGAGACCAGCAGCTGCATGTGGTGGTAGATAAATTACAAGCACCAGCACTATCATCATTTGGATTGCTTTGTGCTTTCTGTCCCGAAATTCTCCAAATGGTTCCTCTATCCTGTTAAGTTCAAAATGTCTTGCAGGTAAAATATTTCTCTTTTCCCACTATAAATGACTGAAGTGGAAAGTATATCTGCTACTGAATTTCCTTCCAGGTGTCTTGTAATTTAATTAACCCCAAGTCACATTTGAGTATCTTCTGAAATGAAGGAAGGATGCTAACCCACTTGCATAAGAAAAAGCTTATTCAGGTAATTGCTTCTGGGTCTCTTAATATGGAAAGAATGTCTATGAGACAGCTAGGGACTTTCTTATGTACTTCTAATTAGTTATTGTTTTTGTTTAAATTATATACAGTAATGATGTAAACTGATGTGCCTTTGAGGATTTGAGCCCCCAGATTATTGCTGGGTGAGACACTTAGCACTGGGAAGCGTTCAGCATACTGATGGCCATCTGGCTCTGCAGTATCAGGCTGAGAGGGACTGGTAGAGGACTGGGAACAGCGGCCTTCACCTGCCTGGAATTGGCCTTGCATCTCACCAAAAGCAGTAGGCAGCATTTGGCAGGATGTTCCCATTCTGAAATCCTGCCAGAAGAATACAGGAGCAAGGAGATCCCTGACTCATCAAGTGACCATGTTTGCTGTGGGACTGAGCACCAGCTCCCAGCCCTGAGCTTCCTTATCAACCCTGCACTCATGGCCTTCTGGTTCCCTGCTCAGTGCCAGCCCTTCTGGGGACAGTTTTCCTGATTTGGAGCTGACTATTTACGTCCTAGTCAGTTCTGCTAACTTGTTAATGCCTAACCTGTACCTAAATCAGATTTCAAATTCAAACAGTCATCACCAAGGACACAACTGCTGAAGAGGCAGAATAAGAAGCAGATGTAAACCAGGACACCAGATAAACATCCTCAGACTTTGACGCATGGGGTGTTTATAACCAAGACTATTTACAGTGAGATGTCAAATGTCACCTGAAGATGAGCAAATAGTTTTGCAACTAAATGATCAGTAGAAATAGCAGCTGAAAACACACACGAGATGCCTCTGAGCCTGGTCATTTGAACTGCAGCTTAGAACAAATGATATCAGTCTGACAGATTCCATCCCTTCACTTCCCAGGTAATATGGAACTGCAGTATCAGGTAAGCTAAAAAAAAATCCAATCTGATTTGTTTTCTGGTATACACAAGAACCCACTTCCTTGCCTTGCACCTGCAGGGTGTCCTGATCTATCTCCCCCTCTGGTGGGATTTTCCTCTAAGAAAGCTGCACAGAGAATTTGTCACTCAAAAGCCCTTACTGGGTACAGCTGGATACTGATGGCAGTCATTGCAACCTTGAAATCTTAAGGAGTGACTCTCTTATATCCTACACATAGAGGATGTCTTTGAGTAGATCACACTGAAAATGTCTTACCTCATTATGTCTGCACTCATACATAATTAGTGAACAGCAAATTCTGGACAAAACACTTTAAGCTGAAGGTAAGGCTGTAAGTATGTCTGTGTTTGAGTGTACATGCACAAAACCAGATACATATATATGGACACATACAGATGCATATATCTAGAGCATTAAATGACTAGAGCCACAAAGAAAGAGGTGGCTTGCCTCCAAGGTATTCTCTGAGGGAGAGGCAAGGTGTGGAACAATGTGCCCTCACGTGGGGCTGCCTTAGCTCCTATATGTACATACAAATAAGCTAATTCAAGGTTTAACTGTCTTTAAATCTTGTGCAAAGCTGTCAGGAACAATTCTATGGCTTTGTGACTGTGGTCTAATAGTACCAGTATCTACTGGCCACCTTGAGTCTAAGTAACCTTAGCGAGGTTTGCTGCTAAAATGTATGGCATTGCTGGCACTTGCTGATTGCACATCTGAATGTCTTGTTTCCATTTCTTGATTAGTAGGCAACCTCAGAAGATGGTCAGAATGTTTCTGCTTGGTGCAGATCTGCCTGCAAACCCTGAAGGTGGAGGTGGGGAGAGAACTGAGTCTGTGATCATGCTCTTGGCAATGGAGGAGACTCACAGCCTGGGTATTACTGCAGCAGCAGGAAACAAGTGTGTCCAATTCCTTTACAGGATGTGATTTCCATCCTCATCAAACAGTGGAAGCTGGAATAAATAGAATTAATGAGCTCTCGGACCGTTGCGGAAAGTGTCAGTAGAAGTTCCTAGAGGCAGAAGCTACACTATTCCACTCTACCTGCCCTTGAAGGAGACACTATCTGTGAAAGGAAGGACAATCGTTCTTGAATTCTACATTTTTTCCACCCATCTCCTACATCAAAGGCTCATGAACAAATGAGGAATTAGATTGGAAGCAAAGGTGAGAAGGAAAGTGTAGCTCTCCCACTGGGCAGAGGAACACTGCAGAAAAACCACTGCTGAGCCTGGTGCTGCTCAGAGCTGCTGTAACTGGTCTGTCCAAGGCACCTAAAATTGGTGCAGTGGTTGAGGAACTGCTGAAGGGTTTCATAATGAGGTAAGGTGAGGAAACTAATTGTTTATGCATATAAAGCAGTATGAACTAGTGGAGTGTGAAGATGGAGAACAAACCAACCCTAAATGAAACTTCTTACTGCTACTGTTGCTTTGAAAATATAGAATCCTCATGGATCACCCCATGAAGACTGATTAATATTCAGAAGCAATCATAAAGGAGCACAGATGTCTGGCAATTACATGGAGAGAAGCAGGATGCAGAGCAGAACCCTGAAACAGCTGTGCACATCCATCAGTTGCTGCCGTCTTCCAATTTCCCTTCCTCTAACCTCAAAAGTATATATTAGTACTATTGGGTGACAAAACTCACAAGAGTTCTGCTACTTCAGTATCTTGTTTACGTCATTCTGACATAGGGACCTGTGTCTGCCCCTAAAACCAAGGGAGTGTTAAGTGCTGAGGTCATCCCATTCCTTGCTGAGCAGCAGTGATGAAGTTGGAAGGAACCAGATTTGGGAGCTGCTCTGTGAGGAGGGAATAAATAGATCAGAAAAAGAAAAAAAAAAAAAAAAAAAGATGAGGAAGCCCCAGGGGAAGCATTATTCACTTGCTCGTGTAATTTCACTGGTTGCCTCTGGTTTTTGGGTTATCAGGCAGCATCTTTGCTATCACCAGGATGGACTTTTTCCACAAAGCACAGTGGAGCTAATCACTCCTGTATTCAAACAGAACTGAAAAAAATCAGCAGTGAAGTTCACTGTTAGACATGATGCAGTGGAATTTAAAGGTCCCTTCCAACCCAAACCACCCTATAATTCCATGATACAGGAACATCACCTTCCCCATAGTTGTTTTTTGACTCCCTTGTAAGCTTCTTCCACTAATTACTGACTGGACAGAATGCTGATCCTGGTGATCTCTCATTCACACACAAAATGGCTGTTTTAAAGCTTAAAATGTGGAGGTAAGAGGCTTTGTCCTTTCCAGTTTTGTCAGCCAAGGAGCTGGTGATGTAGCTTTGAGCACTGGGCTTGCTCATTGGACAGCAGGCCACAGTTTACAGCAAGGTTTGGTTTTCCCCAGTGCATAAGGTAAAGGGGAGAATTTTTCTCTGCAAGTTACAGAGCTTCTGTAACTCTAACACCACTACGGCCCTCTTCCCTAGAGCCAAGATGTGGATTTCAACCTCCAAATTCCAGCCCTGATTCTCAAAATACCCACTAGTGAGACGACAGCTACTTATTTATTTCTCTTAAAGATACAGTCTTTACCATAAAAGAGCAGAAGGAGATAAAAACAATTTTTTTCATTAATGTTACTCACAGTTTATGGAAGAAATGCAATAAGAAATACTCTTGGTGTGAGACTGAGATTAAAATAATTTTAAAATTACTTTTCTTCCTTTGAAAGCAAAAGTAATTAACTCAAAAGTGCTGGCAATATTAGATCAGCTCTAAGTGATTAGTGTATATATTTAGTACTTTAACTGTCCAGTCATGAGAAATGCTAGGAGATAGATAGGGTTTATAACAATTATATTATCCCCACGTCAAAGAGGTGTTTGTTTTTTTTTCATTTCAGAGAGAGCCCATGCTCACGGAAAAGTCAAGCTTGCACAAGTCATAATTAACAGCAAGTCTATTTACTGTGGCAAATAAATCCCTGGGAATGGAAAGATGTTCATTTCTCTGGATGTTTAGGATAAGAATTTTTTTTGGAGTTGCATTTGCTGAGATGAATGCTTGTCCTGTTGTCAAAGACTCCTGGAAGGGACAGAGCAAACTGAGTACATTCACTGCCCAGAAAGCATTAAAAGCATTATCTCACTGTGCATTAGTTGTGTTTGGTAAGTCACATCAGGGTTTCCTATCTGAGATAAAACTCTCTTTGGTGCTTTGGGAAGACTTACTGGATGCCTTACGTAAATACATATCTCAGTGATTCTGAGCCAGGTAAGAATGAAGTTCAAGTGTATGACTATTCAGCAGAGGCATGTGGTATGCCATGCTGGAGCAAAGATTTAGTGAGATGCATAGGTCAGCTTAGTACAATGAGAAGAAAATCACTTACAGCCTCTGTGCTGCAGTGGTATAGTCAAATCTTCCCAAATTACAGAAATGGGACTGGTCCTGCTAACAGTAGCCACATAGGAGAAGAAAAAGCAAAGTTCAGTAAATGAAGTTCAGAGTCATGAGCTAATTGAAGTTGGAAGGATACTCTAGAGGCCACCTAGTCCAAACCTCCACTTAAAAGAGGCCTAATTAGAGCAGGTTATTTATGCCTTTGTCCAGCTCCAAGGATGTAGATTTCACAAATCCTCTGGGCAATGTTTCAGATTTTGATGATCCTTATGATGAAGAAGCTTTTCCCGCATGAAGTCAGAATTTCTCATGTTCCAACTTGCCCTCTTGCTCCTCCTATCACAGCATCTCCACAAGAAACCTGGCTCCATCTTCTCTATACCTTCCCTCTGTTCTCGTAGCCTATTCTCATATATTACATGCTGCAGTTTCCTAACTATCTTGAGGCTGAACTCCATGTTAATATCTTTTATTACTGAGGAGGCCTACACTGGATTCAACATTCAAAATGCAATGTTAAGAGGGGTGACCTGTTTCTGCGGTTGGTGTTTCCTATTTCATGTTAGCAAAGAGATTTCCAGCTCTCTTGCTGTGACCAGGATGGAGATCCCACGCAGAATGCAATGGGTATTTCAGCAGGAAGGCTTAGAGAAGGGAATGAGCTTTGGCAGATCGTTAAAAATAAAAATAGGTGTAGGTGTCAGAGCAGGCACAAGTCCAAACTGTCATCAGGGACCTTGGGGTGGGAGGAGAAGTGGCTTCAGGGCTGCAACAACACTTAAGGCCGGAGAGTGTTGACTAAGGGCTGGTTGTAGCCATTTTCCCTGTCACTGTCCAACCTCTGATGAGTCGTGGCTCTTGAAGGCATGGGTTGCACTGTGGGAGCATGGAGGTCATCTTGCCAGGACAGGTGAGGGAGGTACGCCGGCCTGATGGCAGCAGGAGCTGTGATTTTCCTTGCGCTGGTGGCTTGCTCTACCATGGTGGCAGTTGAGCAGATTCCTTCTGAGGCACCAAGTGAGTGGGTGGGTGAGCAGGGAGTGAACCGCTGAGCTCATATGGGGTTGATTGTACGAAGCATCTGCTGAGTGCTCCGGCTCAGAGGCAGAAAGCTGCACAGAAGAAAATGCGAGGGGCCCAGGAGCCCCCACTCCTCCCGCCCACCCGCCCACCATGCTGCTGCTGGCAGGCAGCGGGATAATATCTTCACGTGGCTTGGAACAGATTGTCAAATGTTGTTTCGTGGCTTAGAATTCTCAGGGAGATTTAGATTAAAGTGGTCTTCCATTTGTTTTACTATTTATATTTGCAATGGATGGCTTTTTTTCGTTTTGTTATCAGGTTGTGACTTTCCGTGTATTTCCATGAGAAATCACTCACCCTAATAATAGTACCATTTGTCAAAGAAGTAAGGGGTTGGCAGTGAAAGGTTTTGATATATTGTGCACATATATACAAGCATCCCGCTTTATTCTGAATGGACCATTCCAGGCATGTGTGGAAATGCCTGGAATTTCCATCAGAGAAAAAACAACAACAAAGCCCATGCAGCCAAGCCCTAATGCCCAGACAGCTGAGTTATTGGGAACAGCTCCCATCCCATTGCTCTCAACACGTGTAGGTGGGACGGTTCTGTCCATATCCATCTCTGTCCATATCCATCTTCAGTTCTCATGCGCTTTGAGATGTCTCAGAGTTACAGCTCTGCCATTTTGCTTAGTGCTGCCTGTGTGGATGCACAGACAATCACTTCATTGCTGATGAAGTGCTGAAGTTGGGACACCAAGTAGCAATCCATCGTAGATCATGTATGGAAAATATCTCCAGGCTGTTGGACTTGAGTCCCAGCAGAAGAGCTGGAGCCTGCAGTTTGGGAGCTGTAGTAAAATGATTTGGAACTTACTGGGGGTGATAGATACAGTGTCTTTTAGAAAGCTGTAGCTGCCAGATGCAACTCATGCTGGATCCCAGGGGATGAGCATGAGTCACTTGAAGAGCTGGAAACTGGAGCCTCCCACCACCAAACTGCTGACAAACCCTGCTACATGCAAGCAGAGCTGTCCTGAGCCTACAAAGGCTGCCTGAAACTTTGCAAGACAATATCCAGAGGTCAGCTACAGCCAAATCATAGTTACAAGAAGAAAAGTTAGCATAAAAATATGAACCTTACTTGTGAGAAAATCCAATTATATTCCCCCAAAAAGCACAATCTATAATGCTGGAAGACGCTTTTTGAACATAAGTCCAACTTAATAAAGGCAAGAAGTGAAAGTAGTGAACAATAATGATCATTACAAACCTTATTACATAGAGTAAATGCGAATAACAAAATGTCTGAGAGCTGTGCAAACGTCACCAACTAGGGAACAAACAGCTGATGGAGGAAGATAAAACATTAATGATAAAATCCTGGGTTTAAGGATTAAGGGGCAAGAAGGCATTATTAAAGTATATTGAGACCTAATGAAATCCTTACTGTAGCACAGGAGAACAGGATTCAAAGGAACCTCTTGAATTACCAAATCCTACTGCTATATGTAGCAATGTCATATAATCCTCTTCATGAAATTATTAGCGTTAATCTCAAAGTAATTCTTTTTGTACCCAGATTGAAGTGTCGTGGGGCACCAAAACCATCTTAGAACCTGATAATTCAATTGGTTATAACCTTCTTGTGATTTCACACTTATATTTGTTCGTTGGCATTTCATACACATTTTCTCAACCAGGTTCCTCAGCAGGTTCACTACTTCTCTTCCCATTGTTAGTCCTTATAGGTCCAGTGGTGAAGCAGGCTGACTTGCCAATCGTGATACACGAAAAGAAGAAATATTCATTGAATATTTATGTCCTGTATCTGGAAAAATCAAGGATGTGAGGGATGTGCTTATTTCACAGGAATGTAGAAACGCAGAAATGCTTTCTGTCTCATCAGCAGCAATGGGGGATGTCAAATAGCAAGAACTGCAGAGAAGTACTGTCTGCAACAGCAGAAAATCTGCAGCCAAGAATATTGAAAGAAGTGTCTGAGGAACTTCCAGGACCACAGACAGTGGTGATTTGTAAAATATATTGAAAGTCATAGGAAGCTACAAAGGACCAGAAAAGTGCTGACATTTCACTGTTGATTAAACAGAGAACGTTGTGATTTCTGAGGACAGTTCTTGTTCATATTGCTGCGGGTTGTGCCTGCACAGCTGGTACAGCACACCCAATGTCATGCTGCTCCCAAGCCAGGCAGGGGCATGCCAGCAGCTTCAAATCGTGAACCTACACTTCAGAATGGTACTGTGATGACCTGGATATCCCACGTCCAATTACCTTGAATCCGGCCCCAGACAAAATCATGCCTAAGCAGATATGAGAGATGAGTAAATCATTAATGAATAGTAGCACAGTCAATGCCAGTCAATGCCAAAAACTATTTTCTTAAAAGCAATCAATGAAACCTCTTATAAAAATTAGGTTTCGTGCTTATCTGATTAAGGTAAAGCTATCTGTATAGATCTCTGGAAATCAGAGAGAGATGTCTACTTGACAGTTTCATGTGTCCTTCCGATTTAAAAATGAAAGCAATAAAAGATGAGTATAGCTTGTACTGCACTGGTGAGATTAAAAACTGCTTAATAGCTCTCCAAGTAATTGTCAAAGAGAAGGAATGTGGTGAGATGTTTTTATGGGATCCTCAAGCTCAGTCCAGAGAAGATCAAGTACTGAGTTGGTTGTGCTCTATAAATACTCCCACTTCTGGCAGGAGATGGTCTGTCCTTTGGCTAAGTGAGGTTTGCAAAGTAAGGCAGCTAAGACCAAAGCAACACAAGATCCATCTGTAGAATTGTGAGGACAAGGTGGGAAGAAGAAAAGATTCTGCACCAGAAGCAGCTGGCTATTACAGCAACTCGTCAGACATTCAGCACTGTAGCAGGGAACTATTTGGAGCGCCAGGAGCAGCTTCTAAGTCTTGTGAGATTTTCTCAGCTGTGTGGAGGGCAGCCACTGACCCCAGGACAGATGCAGCAAACATCCATGATACTGCTGGTGAGAGCAATTGCCTGGCTGTTGCCTGCAGACTGTTTTCCAACAGCTGCCTGCAAACATTAGAGATCCACACTTGAATTTCATTATCTGATCTGTTGCATGGGAGTCACTCAGCCAGGTATTTGAGCATTTTATCGCATTATTTCCAGCACTGCAATTTTTCTGGGCTGCTTTGGGAAAGGAGGAATGCATTAGCATGTAGCAAAGGAGAACACAAGCAAAGGCAGTGAAACAGGCAGTGCTTGGGGCGAGCAGCTGGAGGCTGGCTTGGGGCAGTGCTGCCTCACACCTGGGGACTGAATCACCATCAGAAGCTGGAGTGCTTTAGGAGTGCTTCAGATGCACACATTCTCCTTCCATTTCGAGTTCAAGGAACTGTGTGCTCCAAGGCTGCTCCACATTGCAAGCCAAAGTAGGATAGGGGAGACAACCAGGAAATTTCACCAAAGCTCTTTCCTAATCCAAACAAAAGTGCTGAAGCTGACAGCCCCATAGATGAGCCCACTGCTGAGTGCAGGAGGCTAAAGGGGCTGAACATTTAGGCCTATCAAACAGTTATAACTACTTTTGGCACATCCTTTCCTTATGAAAGTTGCTTAACAGGGAAGGCAATTTTTCCTTCATGTCGTCACAGAGATGATCATCCAACTCTGTGAGGGTGCCAGACTATTACGGAGCTTCTGCTCCTCATCATACCATCGCTGGTAGTGACCTGGGGAGGACAACCTTGCTCTGTCTCTCTTTTTCTCACTTAAATGGGTAACGTGAACAAAATTTATGCAAGTACTACATGGCTTCTTCAGGTAGCATTGAAAGGAAATACATAGTACCAGTACATTCTTTCTTCTGAGGCTGACCCTCTGCAAAAATGTTGACTCTTACTATACACAACTGTCATGCAGAATCAATGTTGTGCGTATTCCACAGAAACTTATTCAAAGTCCGTTGACATCTGTGGAAACTTCATCTTTGATGAGCTCTGAACACTCACAGACCTGCTTCCCATAACCCGAAGTGTACTGCCTTAGATGTGGCATGATAGCGGCTTTTTCAAAATGCCCACAAAACTGAGACATGCAGAGTTCAAGACAGAGAGTATTCAGGAGAAACCTACCTGCCTATCTTATGCATTTCAGCAAAATAAATCAAAACATCTGTCAGGAGGTTCAAAGTTGAATCTACAAAGCTCTAAGCACCTTTGAAGGTAATGGAGAGCTTTTACCTCTCACTGCCTGCTCTGAAGAATCAAACACCCATAGAATATCAAGGTTTAGTGAGACAGGAAGCTGTTTTTCTAGTCGTTTTCTTCTGGTCATCAGTGGCTGTGGTTTTCTTCTCTCCTGTTTCTCTGAGAGGCATGCTGCTGGAAAAGAAAGTGTTTGTTTGCAATGGGGAAGCCTAGACCTTTTCACATGGCTTAGGACATGGCATGAATGTACTGTAACAGTAGGAGTTTGTCTTTATCTTCAGAATTTCATTTTGGTTCTTGTTCTTTATCTGCCTGTCTCTTCTAATGCTCACTGGGTGCAAGGAGATGACATTGCAATAACTATTGATATGGCAGGTAGGGATGGGGTTACTACTAGCAAAGTAGCAATGACCAAAAGATAATACACTTCTCTTTATGTGTGAAAACATGTTTTAACTATTCACAACCAGCACTGAAAAATCTAACTCCAAAATGAGGTGTGAACTGTGCAGCTTGCAGAGTGCAAGGATGCAAGCCTCCTTTGCAGAGTCAGCTTGAGATATGGCAGCAGAAGGAGAAAACACCGCAAATGCAAATGAGATAAGAGTAAGTGACAACACCACAATTCAACTGTGAGTTCATCTGTGGTGTGGAGATGGCAGCGGTAAAAACCTCCTGTTTTTTTTTCTGATGCCTGTGAGCATGGACTGCTGCTCTCCATGTGTGTGTCTTTCAGGTGCACAACTATGTTCTCTGGCTATAGCTGGCTCCCCATGTGCTGCAGGGCATGAAACAGGACTACAGCCTCTTTTGTCACCAGGTTTTCTCCTCACTCAGCCTCAGCTAGCAGCCTCATTTACCCTCTCTACGGGTGAGCTGGCCCATCTTCCCCCCCGCCTGCTAATCTCAGCTGAAAACATCGCATCTTTTCCTGTACTCTTTTAACATCCATTTTTGTAGGCAATAATTTATTATTTAAAGCAGTGCCTGTATTATTTAACTCACTGGAGCATTTGTAGGATGGGGTTTCCATGAAGCAGGTTGTGCAGCATCACTGTGCTGGGCTGTGAGACACCAGAAAGGTAACTCTCTCTTCATTAGGGCAGCTTTTCTTGGCCAAATTGTCTGCAGGTTTTGAAATGCTACCTAGTGCTTTTGAAGTCCTCTAGTACTAACATACATATGTGTCCAGATGTGTACCTCTGTACGTGTATGTTATGTGTCAGGAGGATGTAATAATGGCTGGATCATCCATAGAGCTTTGCTAAGATGCAGCTTTCTGCACTCTGTGCCCCACTGCTTTCTTCGTCTCTGAACCTAGACTGGCCACTTTCTACCGTGATTAAGCTATAGGTCTGTGATAAGGTGTCTTTGACTTCCCATGAATACCTACTCGATCCTTCAGCACAAAAAACATTTGATTTTCTTTCCTGGGAGGAGAGTGTTTTTCCAGATGCCCCCCTCCCCTTATGGCAGCTGTTATTTCAGCAGGCTGGCTGCTGCTTCTGCTCATCCACCACTGTGCTATTTATTGAAGCCAGCTGAACTTTTGGTCTTAGGGATCAAGGACTGCTGTAGGAAGTGTTTATTTTTTGCCTGTCGTTTCTTAGCTTTTCTCTGACTTTTCCTTTTGCCACTCCTCCTCCTCCCAATTGGCATACGCCAGAACCCTGGGCTAGGCATGCTCTGCAGACCTCTTCTAGTTCCCTGTCAATTACTCCTCCTTGTTTACGGTAACAGCTTATATCACATTTTATTACTGTGGCTCATGTGCCTTTCACATCATTGCTTTTGAAACACCGCATTTATTCTGAAACGAGTCTGCTCTTCAGTCTAGCTCCTCACTGTTTCCTAAACCCAGAAGGATTTTGCTGTTGGTTCTGCATTCTTTTTTTTTTGATTGCTGCAGCTGTGTTCATGTTCCCGGACGACTGCTCAAGTCTGAGAAGTGTGGAATTTTTTCCCCTCTTCCCTTCCTTCTTTCAAGCCTTTCATCCATCCCTGCCCCTCCTTTCTCACCCTCTTGAGCTCATAAGTGCTGCACAGCGTTAATATCTCAGCTACTGCTACACAAGACCTGGGCAGGCAGAGCCGATCTCCTCTCCCAGTGCACCACCAAAGTACCTTACAACCAGCCTCCTGTGTCACAGTGTGATGGAGCACAGCTCTGAGCTGTTTATTCCTGTTGCATCCCCTAAACACACTCACAAGATTGCTGTTAAAATTCATGAGATTTAAGAATATACACTTTTAAGGTTTATCCACTCTCTGCCTTCTGGGTCTGGAAGCACACTGAATGGGAACTTCCATTTCCTAGAAAGGAAGCTTCTGCCTCTACCTGGAGCATGGACAACACTGATTGCCTAGAGAAGTTATAGCTGAAGAACAGCTTGAAGCCAGAGTGGCTTTGTTGTAACTGAACTTTACTCTTCCAGAGTTGAGAATCTTGGGAAAGAGAGTGGGGAAAAGAAAGGATATCATGGGTTGGGGAAGTAGGAGACACTTCTGTGAGGTGAGCTTATGGCTGCTGAGAAGCAGTGGTAGCTGTCTCTACCTCCAAGACTTTGCTCTTCTTTCAGCAACACCAGGTAGCTTGGCTTTCCAAGAACATGACTTTGGCAAAGCTGGCAGAAAAGCTGTGATTATTTTACTAACTCTGAGGGTCTATCAACCTGGGTGTCCTCTAGAGACTGTTCTCTAGAGGATGTTGATTTTTCCAGACCCACTTTTGTCCTGAGAGTGGCAAAAAAGAACCAGGAGAAATATAGATATCATTTAACCCAAAGTGTATATCTGGCTATTGGAAGAGAAGAAAACATCTCCAGAAAGTGAGAGCTCCATAGAGCAGGATCATATGGGAGGAGAATGGGAAAGTGTTTGAAAATGTCCTTTGTGTTCCTGAATCTGGAGGGTAGACGCTCATGCTTATACGTTGTTGTGCAAAGCAGATCATTAGACATAGACAGCTGGACAGAAGTGCCACCACTCAGACGGCCTTCAGTTGTGACAATGGAAAACCAGGCAGGAGCTGGTAACTGCGATGGATCCTCTGCACAGTAGCAGGTTAACAGAGGCTCACAGCAAACATGAGATCTTCAAAGAAGAGCCCGTGACACTGAGTAACATATTACCTGACTTCTAAATGGAAGTGATCGATGGAGTCAGATCAGACTACCCCAAAGCTTCCCACACTAGATAATGTAAGACAATGTCTGCATAGCCTTTGCTGCTGCACAGCTCCACCTAAAACATGACATTGAACTGTGGCTTGAGATGGAGGAAATTCTAGCAGTCTTTAGGATCTCAGCAGACATTGGAGAGCTGAGAAACTCAGCTCTGGGGGCTTCTCTACTATGTATTCTGGCATGGCTACTCTAAAGCTGTTTTTTTGGGACTTCACCACAGTTTTGCAGCTCTCAATGATCTTGGAATAATCCTACATCTTTTCTGTGCTTCAGTTTGTCTTTTCTAAGAGAAAGCAATAAATATATTCTCTTATTACAGACGAGCTGTTGAAAACATACTACTACGCATCAGTAAATCAGTTGGAGAGCCTTCACTTACTACAGGAAATGCATGCAGAGCGTCCTGCTTTATTATAAGATTGAAAGACTTTATTTTCAACCAAAAAGGCTAATACGTATAGAAAGCCTTACCCACTAGCAGCTAGAAAACAACAAGAAAAATCACAAAACAAATCTATGAAACAACAATTTTAACATGAAGCCATAGAAAATGTGAATATAGACTACTGCTCAAGATAGTACAATAAAATGTAGACTAGGTAACCAGTTGAATAATCAGAACTGCTGGAGACTACTGGCAAGCATTCCTGAAAAGGAAATGTGATAAAGGTTATCTGTTGGGAAAGAACATGAAGTAACTTTTCCTTTCAAGAAAAGAGAATACTTCCTCTCTATACAGGTAATGGAGGATGGAGAACAAGAACATGAAGAACTCTACATCAATAGCTAACAAATAGCTAGAGGAATTAATAAAGCAGTTGTTGTGTAAGCAGCTACAGCAAAATAAGGTGATAAATAGCAGGCAACTGGGGCTTATAATACATTAGGCAAACTAACTTAATTATATTCTAGGTAGTAGACAAAAAATACCCTACGGTAGCTCTTTGTATAGTTCCCTGAGATGTTCTTATATGTAGATTACTGAAATCTGAATGGTATTTCTCAAACTCCAGCTTTTCCAGTGTGTGCCAAATGCAGGGAAATAAACGTGGGACGCCATGCAGAGTTTTGCAGCCAACACACAGTAATTTTAAACTATACAACAGTCTTAAGGATATTTTCTCAATCTAGAAATTCAAAAGCCACTGAATGAAAAGTGGATTACACCATATCCCCTTTCATAACAAGGATTTGAATCTTAAACTTCAATATTCCAGAGTGGCTCAAGCACCCAGCTACACAGATGCTTTGCTATTAGAGCAGCCAGTGGAGCTGATGCACATAATCTGGATTTATTTTGCCATCAGATGGTAGCCAGCAGTTTGTTGGAGGCAGGAAACCTAAGCTGTGAACAGACGTGATCATCTACATTCATCAAGAAGCCTGTTGCCCACAGATGCTTATATCTCTTCTCCTTGCTGCCCATGACGCCAGTTTCCTGCGTGATCTCTTGTGCTGGGAATGGAATTGCTCACACACCTTTACTTATTTCTTGGTCTTGAGGTCCAATGAGAATTATTTTTGATCTATTTCTCCTAAGAATGCATGGAGGAAGCGTTTGGACCCTCAATCTCCTACTGATTTCTGTTCTTACTTATATTCTATGACTCTGCATTGCATGAGTCCTCTCTTTAGGGTGAGTGACGAGGATATAGGCCGTTTCTGTGGGAGATGATGATAGAATGTCAATCACAGGAGTGTCAATGGAGTGCAAAACTGATTATACCCTTGCATTGTACAAAGGTTGGTCAAAAATAGCCAAAGATGTTACTTAAGCAGGGAGGTCTCCTGCCATCCCCAACTCAGCTCTTATCTGGCCAGGAGATTGTACAGATCCCTACTATACTACTACTTTGTGCAGAGTACAAAGACAGATGAGCATGCATGACTCAGGAGGATCAGAATACACAAATTGCAAGCTAGAGGAACGAGATGAAGTCAATAAACTGAAATTCAACCCAATAAAAATACAGGTATGAATAAACATGAGTACAGAGAAATTGAAAGATCACAGAAAAGAGACCCAGGGTTAATGACAACACAACCACAAGAGAATTGCTAGATGCGGTTGACACAAACACATAAAATGCTGCGTTAAATGGAATTGGGATTAATAGGTGTCATGACTTTTAGCGAGTAATGGAGCTAGAAAGTATTGAAGCATGTTTTGGTCAGCATAATTCAAATAATACCTAAGCCAAATGGATGGAAATGAAATGAGAGAATGCAAGAATCAGCAAATCTCAGCCCATTTTGTTTGCAAAATAACCCCCAAATCAAAACTAACGCACTCTTAATGTTGATATGAGTTCATCTCCTAACTTCCAGTGTAGAGGAATAGGACACTGGTTCCCTCCTTGAGGGGAAATGGGATCAGCCATTTTTAATTATCCTAATTTGCATGAATTACAGCTTCACATGTAGTGTTCTCTTGCTTTTTTTCTTCTTTTCTTTTTTAAAGAACAGAATTCATAACTAATAAAACTAATAATGCATTGTTGCTGTGAATGTGCCCATCAAAAGGCACAGGGACTATACACAATGGGCTTTAGGGAAGGTGAACCTCAGGAATGTGATAACTGTCCAGGCTGGAAATAGTGATGCAAAATAAGTTAGTAGTGGAAGAAGAAAAATCTGTTTAAAAGCCTCAAAAGCTGCACTTTTCCTGGGATGACATTTGCAACTTCCGAGGCTGGTCTGATGACAGTCAGACCATTTGCAAAGGTGTATATGCAAGTTACCTGAGTGAACTAGCAACAGTGATGCTAGTTCAGTGTTTTAGATAAGAGGTGACAAATTCAAAAGGAGAGCAGACCAAACCAAAAGTGATGAGCCAAACCAGAAGGTAGAGGTTTATCTGAATCGCACTAGATGACCTTTAAATGTCCCTTCTAACTCAGATGATTCCAAAGGTCTAGGTGTCTTTGACACCCATACCTGCAAGTGAGTGGCAACAACTGTCTGTGTTCTCTTATACAGCAGTATCTGCCACACTCTGCCTGTGCTACCACCTCCAACAACAGAATAGGATGGCAGAGGGAGGAAAACATCCTAAGGTACGGTATGCATGGAAGAAATAAGTTCAGTATGTTTAAAGTTAAAATACAAGCAGGATACACTATAAGTAACTATAAGCATTGTAAACATGATTGTGCAGTCTTTAATAATTTTAAAATATGCTTTTTATACCACTCATTGCAGGAGAACTTTCTCAACACAAGCTAAACACAAACCTCTGGCTTCCCACTCCGAAATATCTAATGGCAGCAGCCCAAAGCAAGGCTGACTCTGGAAGCAAATGATAAGTCAGCCTTTGCTAAACTAAGCTCTTGGGAACTCCTTAATTCTTGTACTGAAGGAGGACTGCCCAGTTACCTACACTGCTGAAGGCCAGCCATTACAAGTGAGGCGTGCTAATCACCAAGGCAGGCCACAAAATGCAGACTCTCCCCATCTGGGGACAGTCCTTCTTCAGTCCTTCTTTCTGCCTCATCCTCACACTGGGCATCCTATGAACTCACCCTGGAGATCCTGCGCACTGGGACACAAGTTATTCTGGCATTTTTCTTCTTTCCCCAATTCAATTTGCCTTAAAATGGAAGACCTGTGCTGCAGACCTACCTGTTTTTACACAGGTATGTGCCATAAAGGCAATACAAAAGTTGGAAGGGGTATTCCTTTCCTCAGCCCCAGCTCTGCTGGCCTAGATAGTGACTCACCTCACAAGTTTCACCTGAGCTGCTTGTGAGGCAAGGAAGTGTGTTACAGGTCCCATAGCTGTGTAGGAGACAAGAGTCTGTTACGCTTGCAAGATGGGTCTTAATTACTAACTGCAAATTGTTACTTGGTGCTAAAGTGCTGGGAGAAGACAAATGAAAGCAGAGAAAGCATTCAGTGGCTGCTGAAGAAGGCCTACAACACCCAGACACAAGGAGATGTCTCATTAATTATTTGCTTTCATCCCCTTTGGGCTCAAAAGACAGCAGCAATAACATTAGTTTTATTTGCAGCTGTGTGTTGTTTTTTGACTGAGGTATGTGTTTTCTATTTATACCTTGTTGTTTTTCAGTGCACTTCTTTTCAGTACGGGAATTAATCACCCACAATTTACCTTGAGCATGTAATTCCCTCCTGGTGTCAATCATTCTTGTTTAACAGCATCTCAAAGACAGCAGCGGAAATGAGGACTGCTAAGAACACAGTGATCCTTCCAATATTACTGAGCCATTCAGGATTACAGCTGTTAAACGCAAGCAGAAGCAGGTATGAGATGTTCAGCATCTGAATTCCACCCTGAAATAGCAGCAGTTGTCACTGGACTGAATTCCAGAAAATCTCTCCTAGAAATCAGCTTTGACATTTTGTTTTTCTGTGTTGGTTTTTTTTTTTTTTAATCCCATATTTTCTCTTGCAAAATCTGCTTAAAGAAAGCACAGACCATTTGCATTAATCCAGGGAGAGAGGAGTAGAACAAAAAAAAAAAAAAAAAGAGGGGGAAGGAAAGATGGAGGAGTGAATGAGGAACAATTCATCAGCACTAAAATCTGGCTAGCTTTGGCTTTATGCCATCCTGGTAGATGGCTAGCATTACTATCAGCAATTTCCCACCCAGCCAGGAAAGTTTTTTTGTTAATACACATTGTGATTTTAACAGTACACGTGTAGGTGGTGAAGAACTGGATTTTGTTAAAACTTTATAATCAAGGCGAGAGGAGGCAGGCACAGTACATGACAGAAACATGCAGTGTCAAAATACTCTCATTTATTATCCCCCAGGTCACACTGGCAGATCCTTCCCACCTCCCACCTACAGACTGGTCTCAGCACTAAGAAATGTACCCAGCAGTGAGGGTTTTGAAATACTTTTTATTTATTTATTTTAAGAACTAGGCTAAAGATGGAAATGAAGTATCATTCATCATCACAGAGGTTAAAAGTGGCTGATCATACTCTGTATCTATTTATGCCTCAATGAAATTGTGCCTATGGAAAGGGAAATAAGCAGTGTTGCTCAGTTCAAGATGAAGAGGAATGTGCAAAAATGCAAATTTCACAAAGAAAAGGTAATTGGTAGTTTGTTAACAAATGGAAATGTGATAGAGAACTGCAGCCTTACACACCATTAGCTTGGGCTTAAAGCTGCGCCTGCTTCATGTTCACAAGAAGGCTTTTACTCTACGGTAAGGACCACCAGAATGGCTCCGAAAGTGTTGATTGTTGCATTTCATTCTGCTGGAAGAGGCTGCTATGTATCTTGCATTAGCTCTAGACTTGTACTGAGACCCACTCCCACCTGAGTTTTTGGATTCATTCTGGAGAGAGTTGCTTAAGTGCAATCCCTTCCATTTGTCATTGGTTTTTAATCTCACCAGATGTGTTATGGATTACTTCTCTAGTTTACCAAAGCAACTTCAAATGCTTCTTCTCCAGTGTTTGAGACCTTCTTCTCTTTTGCAAGATGCAGAAATATACTTTTATTCCATCAGTTAAATCATAAATTAAACTATTAAAATATTAAATAGAATCAAAAAGCTAGGCTGGATTTCTGAAATGACCTTTCAGTCTAAGAACATAACATTAATAATTACTTTGAGACTTGTCTTCCACCCTGAGCAGTGTCTGTAGCCTTACGGAAACCAATGTATGTCACACCTATTGCTTTCCCCTTATCCCTTAAGCTAGACAAGCTGCCAAGAAGTGAAATTAGATTAGTTTGGCAGAACTTATTCTTTTCTTATCCATATTAACAGAAACATGGTGAGTCCAGGTATGTACAACAAAACCTTGTGAAAATAACAAAATGCTCATAGTAAGAAGCTCTGAGAACTAAATCATTTTATGTTTTGTTTTGTTGTATTTTTCCTCTGACAGAGCTGAACAGTGCCAAGACAGTCTTCTCAAAGCACACTGCTTCCTTACAGCCCAGGCGATGACTTCTCAGTGCAGCATGATAGATAATTTTAGCCGAAGAGTACTCTCAGCATTACAGATGCATTTTACAATTTTGCTGCTTCCAGCAATTACATTATTTCCGTATTAGCCTCTTTCTACATCCCAGTCAGAGCAGGTTGCAGAAAAAAAGTGAGGCCCAAAGAACATTGTTTCAAAAAACATTTGTGATGCAGCCAGGAAAAAAACACAGAAGCACCCTGCCTCATGAATTCAGTATCTGTGAGTTGTGCCAGGCAAGAAATGAGACTTGGTATGCTTTTATACCTTACGTTGTCAAAACTCATTGAAAATTAATATAAGTAATATTTTTATCTCTGCATGATAGCAAGGGGCTTTAGATACGGTGTTTTGTATTCAAATGGGATTTTAATGTAGTATCAGAAAGATTGTGATAAAGAGCTTTACAAATCTCCTAGTATATTAAATGTAGGTGTTCCTAGAAGTTGGAAAACCTTCAAAAGCAAGTTAAGGTCAGTTTAATTTAGCTACCTTTCCTGAGGTAAAAGAGCATCTGAATTAAATATAATGACCCGCCTCTTCCACAAACAGTTTTCTAAGGCAGGATTCTCCCAGAGCTCTAAAAACAGTCTTATGGGATTTCCTTGCTGGATGAGTATAGTGTGTGGAGGTTGTATGAGCAAATGCCTTAGAGGAAGGTAGATCAGCATCACTGCTTAAGAGGATTAATTCTTTAAAAGCTACTTATGGGAGAGGTGATCTTTTATATGTGAACCAAAAGCAATTAATTAAAATGGGTCAATTAGCCTCTCAAATACAACATGCATTCAGAGTTCTGGTTTTTATGTATTCACACGTGAAACTCTAAAATAAAGGTCGGGGGGAAACCTACGTGACTCATACAGGGCAGAATGAAGAAGTAAATATAGCCTTCACCTTCTGTTAGTCCCATGCTCAGGAACATGTATATTCTGACATGTTGGGTTCTGTCAAGGGTGCATGTCACAGCAGTAGTCTGCATCTGTGCCATCCTCTAGCGTAACAGAGCTGAACAAACTGTGGAGACAGAAAAATGTGCAACCCAACACTGAAACAAAACCGTTTTTTAAGTGGAAGAGTCAAACTCCAACTGTGTAAGTGAAAAGGGAATTGTAAGGAATTCGACTTTTTTTGGTCTTCCAAATAAATACAATGCATCAATAGCATGAGAACAGAAAATCTTTAAATTTTGAGGTTTTTGAAGGAGGCATCACAAACTAAATTTTAGCACAAGTCCCTGGAAAGTAAAGGCAAACCCACCTAGACAAAATTGGTTTTGCTGAGGCTAGACTGAATGCAGTGATTTGAATAATGTCAGGCATGCAATATATTTTAAAGAACAGATTGATGAGACCTAGAAATCTTCTTTGTTCTATCAGTCAACTTGAAATGCATTTCCTTTCAAATGTGTCTAGAATCCACACAAGAATCAATGTATGTAAATTAAGAGATGAAAGCAATAATTCATACTGGTAGGAAAGCATAATGCATTGCTAGTATGAATGCCAATCATCCTCCATAGGCTATGATGAGTAGGAAGGGTACATGCACCTAATCAAAACTGAACATTTCAGAATGCACACAATCCATAAGTGAGAACTTTGGGGTTTACAGTTTGTCTATAAGCACCCAGCAGATGCAAAGAAGGCTGGGATGCTGTATTTATGTTAACCAAGAATGGACAGTTTAAACACTGCTTCCCCTTGCCCCAGCCCTGGTTTTTCCAGAAATGCTGGGCTCATAAGGGAAAGACCAGAATCTATACTTCCTAGAGGACAAGTGACTGAAAGGTAGTATACGTAGGCTATTTAATAAATAAAAAAAGGCAATGAAGCATAGCTTATGATGCAGCTGGATAAGTAAGCACATAGATCTGGTGTACCTCACCTAGAATGCAGTGGTCTTATTTGTGTGAGACTTGAATTTGCAATGTGGGAGCATGGTCTCTACCACGTATTTCAGAAAATTCCTCCTGCAGCTTCTTGGGAAACTCATTTGGCTGTATGTTATCACCCCAGCCTTGAGATGTAGCATAGCTGGGTTCACTTCTTCACTAACAAAGGCATCAAGTTGGCCAAGGTCAGGACAGACTGACAGTCTGGCCAGTATGAAGCTCTGCCTCACACCCAGACTTCTTTAAATAGCAGAAGTGAGATAAGTGTTGAACAGACCTGAGTCACTGGCAAATCTCAGAAGAGGTTAGCAGCAGATCTTTGGGGCTAGTTTGAGCTAATGGGAAGACTGAGTGAGTACATCAGGTTTAGAAAATGATGCTGGAATGAACAAAATGCAACCGTCTAGGGAAAAAAAAATCATTTTGCTATTTTCTAAGCAAAGAATTCCTATCTTAATTTTCAATTTTGTTACAAGATATTTACAAATATTTTAACGCTATTTTGAACTTCTGACTTGGAAATGAGTGCCTGTCATCTTAAATAAAATATACTGAATATAACACTAGGAAAACTCTTCAGATTCTGACTGATGGTATAGGAAATGGAACAGACTTCGGCAGCTTGGGAAATTAGTAAAAACAGAAAGCTTGCATGTGTATTCTCAACAGGCTATATATTACTTCCAGGATGATACTACTGGCAATCTGACAAGGATTTTTTGGAACATAATGTATTAATTCTTCTTTGAAAAAGGATCACCAAAAATACCACTAAAAGCTCCCAATGAAATGCGATAAAGGGGAGCTTGACGGAGAAGGGAGATTTCCCTGACCATGCCGCAACAGAACAAAAGAAAAGGATAAACTGAAACAGCTGTTCTATGAGGCCAGCTGCAAGTACAATTTTAATTCCCCCGCTTTTATGTTAGACAGAGTAAGAGATTTATTTATTGCTTTCATGAGATGTTAGAACTCTTTGTAACAGCGGTTATGGGGCAATACCTGCAGCTGGTTCACTACAGGCAACAATACAGACATTTGTTTTCTGCCTGTACAGGTAGTTCAGAATGCACTGACCATGTGAATATCCTTTTAGGAATCTAGAAAACAACAACGATGACAACAACAAAACCTCTTCATCATTTCTGAAAACTTCCTTGGGCAATGGTTAATTGCTGCCAACACTGTTTGTGGACAGGGATCCCAAGACCTGAGGCAAGGTGAGTTACAGGAATGCATCATTTAGATCCTTCTCAAAAATTTAAGAAAACAAAGCAATGGTGGGCTGGGATCCACAGAGGTTGAGGCTACACAAACAGAAAAGCCTGGGTTGAAGAGTTAAGCTAAGCTCTGGCTTGAGGTGGATTATGGATAGGACCATTTCCTTCCGCTCTTGAAGAAATAGACATTTAGAGAATTACACACAGCACAGGAATTGCAGAGGCATGGGCTTTGTATTTATAATGTTGCAGATCAGCACTGAGCTAACTTCTCAACCAGAAAAACACCCTGCAAATGTCCACTGCCTAAAGGCTGAGAATGGGAATGGAACACCAAGGATTCAAAGCCCCTGAGACAACACAATCCCTTCCAATCCAGGCACAACACAGCAAGTTCCCATCTGATACATCACGTTGGCAAAAAGAAAATCCCTTACTGAGAGACAGAACAAGGGCTGAGTGATAATACAGCTGTAATTCCTGGCATGAAGAAACATTTTTTTTTAATCTTCTAGGACTGATTGAATTTTCATGGCTAACGTTTCTGCCAGATTTCCTTTCAAAGAAGCATCAAGACTAGGGTGAAATATTTTGTAGCATATTTGCAGAGGGGACAGAATGGTCCCATCTTCCTCCAATTTGTTCTTAAACGACTAGGAAGAAAAATGTATGATGGAGGGAGGGAGGAAAGGAAGGCGTAAGATCCATTGCAGTGCTTAAATTCACCCATGGAAAGAGTTAATCCATAGACAGTTGATGAGGTGGTTTGCAGTCCCTCTGTGACAAAGGGCCAAGGCATGGCTGTGGTCAGGATGTAGACCTCATTGAGGGGGATGATGCTGTAGAGTATTAGCTAGCTTTTCTTTGCAGACTTCATAAAGCGGTTGAAAGCCAGACTGCAGGGAGCATTTCTTCCCTGGAGTCTTCTGATGAGGTTGTTTATTATAAAGCATTGCTTACTCTAGAAGAGACAAGCATATTGGTCCTGCAGGTCAATAGTAATGTACTTACAGATTCTCAGTTGTTGAAAATGAAAGATGCAGACATAAAACTGAATGCCCTTAATGACAGAAGGATTGAAATACTGGGATGTGGCTCCATTACTCTTGACACTTCTCCTTTTCTTTCCTTGCCTTAATCTTTCTACCTCCTTTTTTATGCAAACAGCTACAGTGAATTTAAGACTATGAATACACACTGCCAGTTACCTGCTTTTGGATAGTTATGTCAAGTCTAGACTTTTCTATGAAGATTTTTTTTTTCTGCACAGAGGTCAATAATGTGATATCTGATTTTTTGTGAATTGACGCGTAGTTTTTGTTCCTATGATTCATCAAAGTAGTTCAAGTGAATGGACCTTTTTACCCTATAATTTAAAATAAGGATTTTGAAGGGCATCTGAAACTTTCCCCAGCTAAAAAAACATCTTTTCTGTTAGCATTGGAAGAAACCCCATAAAATGCAAAATGTGCTGATGGCTTCTATGAAGAAGTCTATACTCATTAAATGTATATTTTTTCCTTTTCTAACTCCTTAACATTCTTTACAGGATCCTGTAAATGAAATATGCATTCAGAGATCATGTTTCAAACTTGCAAGACTGTGTGGGTTTGAAACCAACCAGGACAACTAGCCCTGAACTAATCGAGACCTTTGTTAGTGCAGAACCTAGAACAAATGAACTAACAATTTAGAATACATTAGCTGCCACTTCAAATGCCACCGACAATTTGCAAAAAACTCAGAGCAATAACGGAAAAAGGCATAAAATGTCAAACTTGTAGAAAAGCTGACAACAAAAAGAAATTCAGCATGAATTACAGTCTTCCTGATTTGCTAAATCTCTTACTGATTCTGCTTTAGCAAAGGATCTTGTTCTCTCAAGAGACTTAAATGCAGCAGATTATCTAACACACTCAATTAATGCTTTAAGTTTCTTCCCTGAAAGCTTACTTGATCTAGCAGTTGGCAGCCCTGCCCCCGGCAGCGGGGCTGGAACTTGATGATCCTTGAGGTTGCTTCCAACTTGAGCTATTCCCATTCTGTGACTCTGTGCCTTGGAAATCTGTGATCTCTTGCTAATGTGTTTGGGAGACTGGTCAATTTGGTGATCTGGCTGCATATAACCTGGTTTGGTGTGCATCTGATCATTTTGTCAAGGACAACTAGCTCTTTATTCCACTGAGAACTATCACATTTTTGTAGCTTTCTTCTTTTTTTTTTTTTTTTTGGAAAGCCTAATAACCAGTGACTTTGAAAAGGCATCAGCTCCTGCTGTTTTGCAGCTACTAGGGAAGATGAAAATGTTCAGAATGGAAAAGGCATCAATGAAAATATTTTGTAAAAAAAATTCAGATAAGGTACATACTGATCAAAAGTCAGAATAAGTTTGGTGGAAATTAAACCCTTAGGGAAGGAAGATAACTTTGCCTGCTGATGACCTGTGCAAGTTATTAGACTATTTTAATGAACCACTGCACCTTTAGATACACCAGATGTCCTACGTCTTCAGCTGGCATTAGGTATATAGGCTGGATTGCAAACCTGGGCCATTAGAAGTCCAAACAGCCTGGCTCACTGCAGGGCTAGGAAAGACAGACAGTTTTGCCTCGTCATTGATGAAGCAAGTGGGGAAAGATGTAGCTAAGCTATGTGACAGCTACTGATCTATACAGTGCAGTGTTAGGTGAAGAACTTAAGGACTAGAAAACTGCATGATATACAAAGCAAGCTGGCTGCAGACAACAGACCAAAAAGCTAGCATGAGAACTGCAACAAAGGATGATAATAAATTATAGGCTAAACTAAGAAAACAGGATGGCAGAAGTAGTCACGTAATGGTTTCTTGTCTAGCAGTTAATCAAGCTGCCAGACCCTCTGGCCAACATCAAAAGCAGAACCCTAGTAACCTGCACCCTTATGCTAATCTGAGCAGTTTAGTAATCCACAGTTATATGGTATATGACATACACTAACTACCCAAGTGTTTACCCGTTCTCTTAGACAGGTGTCCCAGAAAGGCCCCACATTTGTCACAACTAGAAATGAATTTCTCCCAATTAGACATCCCAGAGTTTTATGTTCTTGCTATAGTAAAGATACAGCAAGTAACTATGGTGCAGATAATAATTATTGAGACTTTTATACTTCCCATGGCTTCTGTTACAGCCTGTATTCCACAGTCTGTTAGGAAACAACCCTTCCTTCCAGGGCAACACAATCTACGTCAAGTCCCACTTCTTCTTCTTTAGAGAACCTTCTGCAAGAAACACATTGCCCTACTGCAATGAGCCAGTAAGTAATAACTACTTAAAACTGCATGCCTGCTATTTGGATTGCTGTGATATTTCGTCATTGAGATTTGCTGCTCTTCCAGGGTAGGGTATATATGTGGAATGTAATTCAGTGGGTCACCATCACAATGAAGTTATATGCTTTGCCTGAGCTGAATGGAGTTTAACCAAAGAAAGACCACGTCCACCTTTCTGCCCAGGCCTATAGCTCTGCTTCTCTTTGCACCAGCCCTAATGTTCATTCAACCTTGTACAGAGCTAATCTAGCTCATTAATCCACAAGAAAATTATTGACTTTTCTAACAAATAAATACATTGCTGGAGAGATAAAAAGCCCTAAGTGTTCAAGTGGATGGAGAATCTTCCCTTTCAACAACAATGAGAATAGATTTGTTCAAGATGGAACACACAACTCTATCCACAGACTAATCCGTACCTGCACATGGCCCACTCTGCCAAATGTTGCTAATACTAAATGATATCCTCATTTTTTTACAGACACATCCCACCTTGTCGCAGCTTCTTCATTAAGAAAGCTCATCTCTTGGTGTGAATTTTTATGGTAAATATTTCTATCCTGTTCTAAAGGGGGAAAAAAAAAAAGGATAATGTATTAATATTACATGAGGATGATTAACTATTTTCCTACCCATTGACACCTATTAAGAATGAAAATGGCACTACTGTTTCTCAACAATCGCCATAGCATTTAGGCATCCAAAGGTCCTAAAATAGTAGGAGACATTTGGCCTTTAAATGCTAATTTTTAATAGCTTTCCATACAGCTCAAAATTTAAAGGGCTAAAGGAAACTTCAAGTTATCTTGAGAATCAAAAAACACCAAATGAGCCAGATGACATCAGGTCTGAGTACGGCATCTTTAGTAAACACAGACAAAACAGTGGTGCTACGTGTGATTCAATCAAGAAGGAGTTAAGGAAGAGGAATATTACGAAAGCAAGTCCACGCAGATTTATGGAAACAAGTCTTGACAAGCAGGCCTGACTTCACTTTCTGATGAGATTACAAGTTTGTTTGATCAAGGTAACCACATAGATGTGATATACTTGGACTTTCCTAATAAATTCAATTTAGTACTGCTTGACATTTTGATTAAAACATTAGTATTATATAGCCTTAATAAAACACATTAAATAGATTAGGATCTGGCTAATTGATAGAGTTCAGCAAGCTGTTCTAACCAGATACTCACTGCTGACTGGGGATATTTTTAGTGGGGTTCTGCAGACAGGAACACCATGCTTGCTGCCATTCGTTGCTCTCCTCTAGTGTCTGGAATTACACAGAAACATGTAAGATACTGGCAAATGTCCCTAAGTTTAAAGAGAAATGGCCAGTTATTGAAAGTCACATTTTTGACTGCATGGGCATAAATGGGTTTTCAGTATTTGACAATGTCTTCAGTTAGGCAAAAGCTTGGAGGTTCTCTTACAGCTATAGCTGCAAGGCTGTGGTCTAGTCAGCTGCTGGTGAGAAAACAGTATCACTGAAGGGGCATAGATTTTAACTACTAATTCACACTTAAAGAGTAGTAGGAATCAGGCGCAACAACAACAACAACGAAAAGCAAGGTGCAAACAGTGAAACCAGAAGCTACCTATGAATGATTTTTAAAAGGCAAGGAGTCATACTGCACGCCTCTGCACCATGTCTTTATTTAGACCACCAACAGTATAAATCAGAGATTAAAATTTGTTTGCAGCTTAATAAAGTCACAAATTCTAGCCTGTTGGTTAAATATGCTATCAAAATATAAAATAAAAAAGCCAGGAAGAGAAAGCAAAAATACGTGAAGGAGAACTTTGACCTGAACATTATGAGTGATAAAAGAAACACTGTGAAGAAAACACTGAAGGACACACTCTCTCCTTGTACTATTTGAAACACAGATTGCATTGGGATGTCTTATTTCATTTGTTATGTGTCTATTTAACATCTAAAATCTTTCCACATTTTCATCACTATATAAACCTATTGTTAATACTCTTGGTGTCAGAGCTGTCCAACCTCAGAAGCATCCTACTAATCATCATCTCAACACAGTGCAAACCAGCAACTGCATGCCCCACCAGACTATAGCTTTTTTTTTTCAGCTAGAGAAAAAGTAAATGTTATGTTTTCTCCTCTGCCAAACCAAAATTGTTCCTTTTTTTTTTTTTTTTTTTAAACACCAGAGCTCCTTGCCATATAGGCCACTCAGTGGGACTCCTTTCTATGAACACTGTCAGAGTAACTAAGTTTCCAGATGTCCAGCACTGTTCTGTCTCCCTTTGCAATGCTTCTCAAACAGTCTTTCCAAGAAGCTCGTCTCTGCCTCTGCATTTGTGTCCAGCTTACAGCAAAATGTTCAAAAAGGACCTACAAGCCTTACATGCACAAGTGAACTGAAGAATTTTTCATTGTGTTCTTAAACAGGACGCCTTGATGTTTTGCTAAAGCAATGCCATTTTTTTTCCCTACAAGTTTGTTTTTTTAACTGCACATTAGCAGTGGGAGGTTCCTAACCTTTTTGGATACTCTGAGATAATATCTAATCACCAATACCCAGATCTTGATAGCTGTTCCTCGAAAGGCAGATGTTGATATTCCAAGAATGTATGTATCTTATTCCATTTCCAAAGACATTTTATCATTCTTCTAATTTCGTTCCTCACTTTTTCTCACTTAAAGCTATTAATTTTATCTGCTTTTCTTTGCTCTAGCACTCACTGACTTCCAGGCTATTGTCCTTTCTCAAAGTCTGTCCATGACATTTTTTTTCTTCACCCTAGATACTTCAATTTAAACCTTTTCTTTCCCTTTCATATTTACAATTCATGTTGGTATATTTCTTTTGTCTTCTGTTAGGTTTTTTTTCTCTTCAGATGTATTGCCTACAGTGAACACAAAGAATTAGGACGTGGCATTCTTCAAACAGCTTAAACTGTGTTTTGACTTCTTCTTATTCTCCAAAACCCTGCACTTGTGTCTTTACAGATCTGCTAACTTAGTTCCATCCTCTTTTTCATTCTGTCTCCTGGTCAGAGCCATTACGTATCTTGTTTCCCATACTGAGTTCTGTTCCTTTTTCTGGCTACTGAAACCTTTCCAGTTTCATTAGCAACGCATCATTTATTTTTCATCTGGCCATAAGTCAAGCTTTATTCTTTGAACTTCACTTTTTATCATTCAGATGAGGAGTACTAAAATCATAGAATCGTATGAAACCATAAATCATCAAATAATCATAAAACCTTTTGGAACACAGACGAGTTGAAAAACAAAAGCGTGGAGCTCAGCGTTATGAAGCTGACGTAAAAACTTCTTGCCTTGCTACACGGAGCTGTAGGACTTACCAGACAAAAAAAAAAAAAAAAATTAGGCATGGTAATGAGCACTGAAATTATAAAGCACCCCGAAGAAAGAAACTGCAATGTGACCAAGATGAATCACTTCTAGGTTTTATTATACAAGAGATGCTATATATTTAGTACCACACATAATAAGTTTTTTACAGTTGGCTCCGGGCTTCCAACTACATTGCCAGTGCCATGTCATGAGTCACTGTTAATCGCCGACTCGTTTGTTCCCGACCCCGATACCCTTTCATAGCATCCTGCGTGCAGGGTAACATTTCCCCCACATCACACCTGGCAGCCAACAACAGCCACTGCACTCACAAGCCCAGCACCTAACCGCCCCGCTCTCAAAGCACCCCAGCGGCAGACGACGCCCTCCAGAGCCAGCCCCGCTGCCTCGGCCCTCAGGTCAGAACCATACGGCCCCCGACCTCTCGCAGCCGCCTGAGCCCAGCGCGCTCGGGACAGCGCCAACCGCCGCATTGGGGCGGGGCGTCGCGGAGGTTAGAAGCCTTTCCAATTAGTGAGAGCGCGTGCTCATCTTGACAGTGTACCCAATCAGAGGCGGCGGAGCTCTGCCTCGCTATCCCTCTCCTTCAGCTGGTCTTCCCGCCCGCTTGGCTTGACGCTCCGCTTACTGGTCCGTTCGTCCAGCCGATCGACTGCCGAGCCAATGAGAACAGCTGTCAATCAAGAGCCGCTGTCAGTCACGAACCTTTTGCCCCGCCCCGTCGCTCTCTTCTGGAGGGGCGGGGCGTGAGGGAGAAGAGGGCGGGGCAGGAGCAGCGGCCAGGCGCGTAAGCCCCCGTTCCCTCCGGCACGGGCTCCGTGAGCGGGCAGCGAGCGAAGCTGTCCCGTCGTCTCAGGACGGCCGCCGCCCGTTGCTCGCTGGCTAGGAAGACGAGAGGCTCCCAGAGGCTGCGCATCCTCCGCAGGGAGGGGAGAGGAGGGACCGGGGCGGCTCCAGCAGCGGGAGGAGGGCGGGGGCAGCAGAGGGAAGCGCTCCGCCCAGCCCCCGGAGGAGACAGTTCTCAGCGAAGGGGTGCCGAGGGGAAGCGGGGTTGGGTGCAGTCGTGTTTTTGTAGCGCTGTCGAAACAACTGAGTACCGAGGGCGAGAGGAGGAGGGGGATGGACCCCGCTCGGTCAGATGCTGGCTTGAATTCTCCATTGACTTCTCGCTCATAGCCCGCTGCCAGATGTGGATGTCTGGGTGGACCTCGTTCCATCGCTCCGTGTCCGAGCGTAAAGCTTAGTTCTGCTGCTTGTGGATCTTTCTTTTATTGTTATTGCCCGAAAGGACCCATGCCGGTAGCCTGACAAAATGAAGCCTTTGTATTTTTCAGTCAATTATACCTAATACCGATTAGTTGGTTTGGTACAAGGGGCTGAAGCGCTGCCTCGCTCGGAGGACCATCAGAGACTCTCGCTACATGTAGCTGGATGTGTGGCGGCACATCCTATCGCCTTCCCCACGCCTTCCTCCTCGAGCTTTTTCCAAAATGAAGAAATTCAATTTTCGCAAAGTTCTGGATGGTCTGACCGCCTCCTCGCCCGGTGGCAGCGCTGGCGGTGGTGGGGCTGGCGGAGGCTCCGCGCATCCCGGTGGAACTGCGGGCGCCGCGGGGACTCCTCGGGAGGAGATCCAGGAGACGCTAACTTCGGATTATTTCCAGATCTGTAAGGTAAGGGCTGGGGATCCCTTCGGGTAGCGGTAAGGAAAGGAAAGCTGCGTAGCTTAAGGGGCTTGGTGGGGCGGGGGGGTGGGTGGAAGGAAATGGGATGCCAGTGAGCTTTTTTACCTGAGAACTGCAGTGATTGTATAAGGACTTTGTACTGAAAGGCAGAGATGTCTGTGGTGGTGGTTGAGTAGCGGTATGTTCATTGAAATCTGGATTCGGGAGCAAAACCAGAGTACGCACTTGGTCTCCCAACTAGCAGCGAGATTGTGGACAAAGAGCTAATCAGGTGGTACCAATATAAATAACAAGCCCTCAGACATTTAAAATTGTCTATCTGTACTCCCCCTCCTCCCAGCTATCATAGAACTGCTCAGGTTAGAAAAGACCTTAAAGATCATCGAGTCCAACCGCAACCTAACTATACTATCACCCTTTCTTCCTTCTCCTTAAGGGAAGAGGCACAAGCTGGAAACAAAAGATGGCACAGTGATTGCTGAACATAGCACTTTTCTTATTTGCAAGGGGTTGGGTGTATGTTTAGGGTTTGTTTGTTTGTTTTTTTAGCATCGGTGCTGAAGATTATGATTGTATGACAGTAAACTTAATGGAACGGCATAAATATTGAAAGTTTCCAAATTTGTTTGGCATTGGCTTTTATGTATTGGTTAGATCTTTCTGTGGGAATTTTCTCCAAATAGCAAGCATAAAATATCTTTATGGTTTTTATCGTTTTGTTTTGTTTTGTTTTAATGTCTGTTTCCTGCAAAAGAGCTCCCAGTGCACAATGAAATCAGTAGAAATGACTTGGTATTTCTGACCAGCTCTGGAGTTTTAAGTAATACTTTGGTAATGAAGTACAAAAAAGAAATGAGAGATTGTATTTTTATCCTCTAGTCCTACACTTTTATCTTTAACTTTGACGTTAATTGTGTTGACTTTACTAGAAGTTTGTGTGTTTGTGTATCTGTTAGGACCTGCAAAAACAGAATTTTTAGCTAGTGCACTTTACGTTATTACAAGAGCTTCACCTATTAAGCATGGTTTCATTAGTCAGATACCAACTGAGTTGGAATTTAGGTTATAGCCCACTTCAGCACATCCCAGTATTTGAGGAAGAAGGATGAAATATAAGCAAGCAAGGCAAAACTGTAGGAGAGTGTATAAATCTGTCCCAGTGCAATATACAGCTTTCATAATAGCAGATGTGATGACTTTATTCTGTTCTCAGACACAGTGAGTATTAAAACTCATATAGAGTTCAGGCGAAGAAAGATGAGCCCCTATCACTTAGAACAGTCAGATAGACCTTTTGAATAGGTTCTATACCATGGGGTGTCCTGAGTCAAATTAATCTGTTGTTTAACAGTGCTAAATTATTACAATTGTGTCTGTTTACACTGGGGCTTAATTTGACACCTTTTGCTTATGTATCCAGTATTACAACAGTTTATGAAATTCAAGATATCCAGAACAGTGATTTTCCACTTTGTCCCCTCAGAAGAAAAATGATGCAAATAACCAAGTTACGTTGATATATCTTTAGGTCTGACATTCTGAGAATTCTGAGTAAGGCTAAGACTCAACATAATTCTTCCTTTGATAATGCCAGGAATCTGTGTTTTATGTGATAGATGTGTGGCATATTTGCAAAAATATACGATAAATCTTTTATAAACAAAATCAATTAATTCTCTATCTTTGTATTTCCCACCTTTGGCTTGATATTTCTTGCAGGCAGTTTTGTTAGGTTTTGACAGATCTGCTTAGAGATGTGGGTGCCCAGGAATACAGCACTTCTAGAAGATTTCAGTGGGTAATATTTGCCTCTCTTTTTTTTTTTTCAGTTAGGAGATTTAGCTGTCAGGTTGAAATGCTCTCAGCAAAGTAAATATTTGTATGGGAGTGTTTTTGGTTGCAGCAGTACTTGCTTATGAATGCGTGGTACTGCAGAAGTCCACTCTATGGTATACAAAGCATTGGCTTCCTTTTTTCAAGGTACAAAAGCGTACTAAAAGCAAACTTCCCCAAATAATCCCTGATTATGAGCTCAGGAAATACTGCAAGGTTTAGTCAGCAGGTTCTACTTAATGAGCTGTGTTGCTGTTTAGTAACAGTATAAGCATGTCTGAGTGAACTGACAAAAGCTCACAGGCCCCAGTCCTGCATTATGCACTGTGCAAGTGTACCAAAGGCAGTGGGACTGTATGCAGGTACATATACAGGTTTATGGTGCATACTGCAGGGTGCACAATCTGAGCCATAATTTGTATCTTAGTTGATATGTATTAGACAAAAAATACTGCCAAACATACATGTAATCCAAGCTTTCCCTTCCCAAAGCTTTTGTGGCATAGAACTTCTGATTTTTCAGTTGTCTGCTTTCACGTTAAGTTACATAAGTAATACAGGCTGCAGTTTAAGGATCCAGGATCTGTGATCCTGCTGCACACAAAACAGAGTGAAGCTAATGGCAGTATTGGTTTGTTATGATCTGCACAATCATGATAGATGGATTCTGCTTCGAGTACCTCCCCAAACCAATTTTTTCTTTCTTTACTGATTATTAAATCTTCATTTAGATAAGTAGTGTAAAAGCTGACTCATACATTAAGAATGAAAGGGCCTTACACTGCATTCTTTACTTAAATAAATTGCCTTTGTGAAGTTTGTAGGAGGTCTTCTTGACTAAAAACACTGATCTGAATCCTCTAGCAGCAGACTGGTCTTACTGGTAATGTATGTTTTATTAGTAATGCATCTGAAAGCTGTCTCTGTTTTTGACGTTTTTGGGATACTAATTACCATGGTGTCTTTTTAAGACAAAATGAAATCTTAGTAGAAGTATGCTGAATATTTCGTTTTATACGAAATGTTCATTGTGAACGAGATGCTCACAATGAGTCACTTTTGCCATTTATGTTTGAATCATTAATGTAATCTTATGTATTGACAGAATATAAATGAAATATTCGTGAAATGATTGCACGTGAAATAGCTGTAGACTTTTTAAAGCATCATAAACTTGTGTTGGTATCTGTAGTGATGAATCATTGCCATCTTTCTGGAAGTACTCATGTAATATGAAATTTTGGCAGAACTGTATTTTGTGACAACTGGAAGCTGAGGTATAGATCATATTGTGTATCTAAGGCTTCTCTTGGGATATGGGTATCCACGTGGTAAAAATACTGATTGTGATTTAAATTAATTGAATGTGTGAGATCGGAGAGTCATGCCAAAAACTAGACGCAATCCAATAGAATATGTTAGTAAAGTTTGCATTAATTTCAAGGGCGGTGGACTTAGCTTCTTCATTTATTATTATTGAGGTTTATTATTAAGGATTTTTTTGAGCCATCCTGTATTTGTTTATGGCTTGTAGAAATTAAAATACGGCAGCAGAAAGAGATCTCATTAATACAGGAATCAGGGATGATTAGGATGTTGTAAATCATTTAAGTAGAACTTTGAGCAGAAGGGATGTAAATGGTGAAAAGAATGATTTTCTTACTTTTGTAGGGGGTCAATTATAATGTGGTACTGAAGGTTGAGGAAAACTGACTAACCCTGAAGATGCAGATTTTGAGAACACGTGGTGTGTATTCTTTATGAAAATGAGTCTTCTGTAAGGAACTACTTGAGCTGTTCCTCAAGAGCAATCATAGAGTTGAATTTGTAGAGCAAGATGTTATTACTTTTATGCAGAGAGTGTTTAAGATCAAGATCTCCATAACTTGGTAGTAAGAGTTGTGCTTGACTAGACCTACAGCCTATTCTAGTGTATTTTCTTTGGCTATATGCAGAAAAGATTCTAGAAGCTCTAAATTAAACTTGTCACTGAATTATTACCAAACTCTAATGTGGTTGTGACTGCCTTTTAAAACCAATCAGCATCCAGTCAGTAGCCAAATTTCAAAGACAGCTTCACTTTTTCAATCTACCACTAGCATTTCACTCCTCTGGGATAATGGCTGTAATAGAGACCTGTCTAGTTTCGATGAACTTCTTTGTTATGTTGCCTTGTGATATTACATAAAGACATTTTACTGAGATATTTCAGTTTATCATGCAAATTTACACACATTATTTATCTGGATTTCCTATAACAGTGTCTTAAATTTTAATTCATCATTTTAGATATGGTAATACTTTATTTTGACAGTCTCTGAAGACAAACATCTAGTCCCTTTGATAGCAGTCAAGTAGATACTTTAACTGGAGGTACAGCATGAATATGCATCTCAGTGTCAATAGAAATAAGATGAATTTCCAAATGGCAGTTTAAGAACAATTGTGCAGTAGCAGGCAGTTTTATTTTTGCTTATAGAGAATAAAAAAAATTGTTACAAGCTGTCCGTAATGTTTCAGTTAGCATGAGCTGTTTGGTTAATCTGTGTTGTCTCATTAAGAAGGTCACTCAGGGCCAAAAAAAATACCAGCGTGAAGCTTTACATTTCAGAGAAAACCCACTTTCAATTAAGTGTTAAACCTTACTTGTAAGTACTCAGAGTTCATTCTGTGGTAAATACAATATGACGTTGAGAAGGATTTTTCACACATGCTGTATTTTGGATAGAACATTAAACTGTAGATTCCCAGTCACAGGACCACATAATTTTAGGGATTGGAAGGGAGCTCTGGAGATCACCTAATCCAACCCTTTGCTAAAGCAGATTCCTAGAGCAGGTTATGCATGAAAATATCCGGGAGGATTTTGAATATCTCCAGAGAAGGAGACTCCACAACATCTCTGGGTGTAAGTGCTATAAGTGACATTTCTGTAATTAGATGTCAGTAATCTTATTACATGTGTGATGATCATAAAGTATTTTGCTTTCTAAAACATTTGTAGTTATTTGAAATAGGGCTCATCAGCAGGGAAGAGCACAGCATATTGGAAGCTTCTTTTTAGGGAAATTTGAAGATATTAAGCTACCTGTAGTTGTTTTGTTTCTTTCAAACAACGTCTTTATTTTCTGCATTCCTTTATTTGATCATTAGTCTATACTAGCCCTGAATGCATTAATGCAGACCTTCAGGGCCAATACATGCAATTACAGCTTCAAAACCATTTTAAGAGTTTTAATATTGCAAAACAAACCACTTGAAAATTCTAATTTTCTGATGTTTGCTTGCAAATACAGCCTTTATTTGCATTATCCCCTATTTCTTCTATAGGTCTTATTTAGTTGAACATAGTGTTTGCTGAACAGAAAGCACTTCAATATATCTTTGTATACATAGAGTTTACCCACGTATTAAGTTTCCCATGGGCTTTCTCAGCAGAAGTGCTCTTTGCTGCACTTTTGAAAGCTTTATAAACATTAATGAATTGATCTTCACAGTATTTATCTGAGATGGACATATCACTGTTCTTGCTGCATAGATAGGAACCGAGGCACAGAAAGTTGCACAATGCCAGATTGCCTAGTATTTGCTGTTTTGAGAGTTCAGCTTGACTTGCCTTGAGTCTGTATTTTTAGCATCCTCTTTTATACCACTTGCATTTTCCAGTTATGCCTCCATTGTTTTCTCATTTTGTTGCAAGTACTCTGCATATCTACAGACTAGCTTCTAGGATAGTCAGAAAAACTCTGAATTTCCTTCATGTCTTAGATGACTGTCGATGAAATTATAGCTTCAGACTGGACCTGAATTGTACCTAAGATGTGTGACTGTCATCAGGCTCCATAACCTCAAAATGGTCAATCGCAAAATGGAAAGACTATTAACAACCATATGTAAAAAGTTCAATTCGTGGCCCTTTGCTTGGTCATTTATAAAACTAAGTGATAAGAGGATTGATAGTATTTCCTTTTCAGTTTTCCAACTCATCTGTAACTTGCATGTTCAGTACCAAATAGGCATGCTTGACAGACAGTATCTTTTTTTAACAATAAAAATAACTTTGATCTGCCCATAGAACAGATCAGTCTGTGCTACGCATGGAATGAGGCAAAGGTGATGAGAGAAAAATACAGGAGAACACTGTTTGATTAATCTCTGCAAGAAGGGGACAAATTGATTTTGCACGGATTATCATAGTTTGTGAATGTCCTATTTTTTTCTGTTTTTTATGTGTGGTTTTTTTTTAACTGGTTTATTGGCTGTACTAAAATGAAGTGTTCATAAATGCAGTTTATATAAATGTATTAATTTCTCAAAATATATATTAGGATAGGAGGAAGCTATAGGTTTACATGATTAGAAGTGTGAGTAATGTGCATCTGTGGAGAGAAGAGAAAGCAGTATTGTTAGGTACAGATGGCTGGTAAATACGCTCAAATGTAATAAGATGTTATCTTTGTACTGTGCTGTGTCCATTCCGAACAGTTCACCAGCAAAGTCTGTGGGTAGTAAAAAATAGTAGAGACAATCTGTTGCCTGTAGCTAGGGTCAAAGTCTGAAGAGGTACACTTTTTATGGTTCGTTGGAGTTAAGCTGTATACAGAACTGGAGGAAAAAAAGAAATGATCCTTAATATTCAGGGGTCTGGGTTAATGGGTGTGTTGAATTCAGTGCGATATTGTGCTGGTATAGGTACATATTGATAACATGTTTTTGTTGCAGAATTTGATTCAAATCAGTTAGACGTTGTTGCTTGTGTTTCATAAAAACATCCGCAGTGTAAGAATGTTAGTTAATGTTGTGAGTCAAACACTCAGAAGTCCAGGACCGCTATTCCGCTACTGTGGAAATATAATGGGTGTATCTTTGTGTTACAGCCCAGTCTTTATTGCATCTTCTTATTTTCTTGAAGTCTCTGTTCCTATCATCCATCAGATTTGGTTTGAGCAGTACGCAGCGTATGGGACAGATGGATGGAGGCTTTTAAGTTCTTTACTGTGAGAGTGGTGAGGTGCTGGAACAGGCTGCCCAGAGAGCTTGTGGATGCCCCGTCCCGGGAGGTGTTCAAGGCCAGATTGGATGGGGCCCTGGGCAGCCTGGTCTAGTATTAAATGGGGAGGTTGGTGGCCCTGCATGTGGCAGGGGGGTTGGAGATTCATGATCCTTGAGGTCCCTTCCAACCCTGGCCATCAATGATTTGTATTCTTTGCCACAGTTCCTGTGAGAAAATTTCCCTATTATCCACTGGACATTGCATAAAGTCATACATAGTGAATTCTGATGTCTGCTCTGTACAACCCAGTCCATCTATTGCATTTTTCAAGGACGGGGATGTGCTTTCAGTTTCAGCTACCCAGCATCAGTTTTACTGCAGGAATATTCCATTGTAGCTGTGGATAAAAGTTCATTGTAGTAGGTCCGAAGAAACCTGGTTCATTCATTGCTTCTCCTTCTTTATATTTTAGTTGGTCACTGAATGAGGCAAAGGCAGGAATACTGGCATGTGATTATGTAAACAGTGATTTGATTCTTAAGGTCTTTGGATATAGCGTGTATTCCTTTGTGCCTGCTAGCTATCCCCATGGTACCATCTTGATCAGTACTGGGGGGAACACTAACATTCAGGATTTGCTGTATTTCACTGCTGTGAGGGAGCAAAAAGCAGCCACCAAGTACCTTGGTTTCATTCAGAATGTATCTCTCTCATCTGTGAGATAAGCTGCTGGCCAGTAACTCCAGATTAAATTCTAAATTCAGATAAAACATACAATGTGCAAAGAAGGTAGGAAGATTAATTATGAATTATTAATAATAAGTGAGCACGATTGAAAATACTAGTAATGAAAAACTGGTTTTCCTCCTTTGCAGGTAGGTCAAACTGTGCTTTGAAATCATTAGATTTGTTTTTAATTTTATTTTACCTTAAAGCCAAAGCTAAGTTTATTAAAATTCATGGCATTTATCTATTTTGAACTGTAGCTGAAAGAAGGTTTTTCTATAAACAGCTGACAGTTTCTATTTCTTGACAGTTTCACTAGCAAGAGTGGGAAGCCTCTTACAGCATATTTACTGAACAATGAATGCAATTTCTTCTTACGTTTTCCAATTGCCTCCCTTTTTGCATATATATATAAATATATATAGTCATAACTATCCTTTTTCTCTATCTTAGTAAATAGTTTAATCTCAACTCACAAGTTCTACTTTTGTTTTTCCAATTCTCTCCTGCATCCCACTGAGAAGGGGAGGGAGTGAGTGAACAACTGTGTGGTACTTAGCCACCTACTGGGTTAAGCCACGAGATTTGATGAGGTTAGATTTTAAGAAAAATTATTCCCTTGAAAAATGAAAATTTAGCTAATAAAATTGTTTCTTTTGTGGCCTTGGATTGGAAGCCTACTAACATCTTGTCCTGTGTCTATCTTTTCTAAGCAGAGAATACTATCACCAACAGAGAATCTAGGCACAGAAGCATAGAAAGGAAGGATGTCATTGTTTTGTGAGGATATAATGCATGACAACACATCTTCATGAGCATCCATCACCCGTTTCTCACCGCTATAACTCCAATGAATGGTGTAATTGTTGACCTTTTTTGAATATTTCATAGATTGCTGAGTAAGAAGCTATGCAAGTTTCTGTTAAAACTTCTTTCCTTGCTCCACAAACAGATACAGAGTTTGCTTCAGTGAGACTTCTGTATTGGCATGTTGACCACAATTTGGAAATAGATTCTACATCCTGAGTCACAGGCTTAGACTACGTAGTTCAATTTAAACAAGTACACAGCTCATCAAAACTTATTTAGCTAAGTAAATCAATTTTGCTGTCAAATATTACGCAGAGCCGGGTATCTGCAAAATGTCAGTCACGCATTTTACATTTATGCAGACCAGCAGGAACAGTTTTTCCTTATTAGTCCATTGGTACATTTTAAAATAGATTTTAGTCCTGTATTTTCTGGAGTTATTTAGAAAAGAGCAAAATCACCTTGAAAAAATAATGACTTTGCAGGCTAATGTAAACTACCATGTAACAAAAGTTAAGGAAAAACTCCTAATACTGAAAAGCCAAATTATACACTATGAAATAACTGCATTGGATACTGCATATTACCGCTAGTGAGATTTTTCTCTTTTCAGCTACTGAAAAACATACTGTTATGTTCTGTACAGCAAAAGTGTTCGTTGGTAGAATGCTGGCAAGTCCAAGTAATAAATGAATATAGGAAATTTAAGTAAATTTACATGATATACATATATATTTTTGGAATTCACTGAAAGAATATTTGCTTGAAATGATTTTAATCAAATTTAAAATAGCATGATAAAACTAAATGAGGATTTATACTGAAATCATAGCTACATTTGTAGTTGTTTTGTTTCAAATAAAATGTTTCAAATATTGTATATAAACTGCACGTCCTAGGGAGCACAGTCTGCCTCTAGAAACTATGTGCCAAAAAGGAGACAAAAGAAATCTGGATAATGTGGAGAAAAGCAATCCTGGCTCCATCTGCTGTCTGCCTTTTTGCTCCCTCGTTTTAGCACCTTCTTTTTTAAGATGTTTGTGGTAGGTAGGTAGGCCCTGTATTTATGAGAACACAGGTTGATACTTTAGAATACTTTCTTCAGGTTTTGTCTGCCGTGGGGATAGCTTTGTTTTGGGGGGAAAAAAATCTACTTTGTTTTGCATTTTCTACTGACTATTGAAAGTTTTAGTCAGTATTGTTAATCCTCTACACTGTGCAGGTTAAGTAGGAATTTTCCATCATCCTAACATCAAGTTTGCAGTTTTTCCCTCTTCTTCATCTCTATGAGTAGATGCTGTGAGGAAGCCCAGACACAGTTCTAGAATTGTTTTTTCTTACACTTACAGCTCACACAAGATTTATCAATACATAACTGAAAAATCTACTGTTAAGTGGTAGTTTCTCATGTCATTTTCTCACAGTCCTTGCAAATAGAAGCATTGGGCTAAGTCTAATGAGAAGAGGCTGGTAAACTGAAGTTTGACAGGTTATTACTCCTCTGCTTAATAGACCTGATCTTTATAATCACCTTTGAGACTGCTCTAATTCATGTTAAAATCTCAATCATAAAGATTTTGTTCCATCTTAACTGTGTACATTATAGCTTTGTTCTTCTTCCAAACTGTTTTTGTCCTTTATTTGAAACCATGATCAGTATAAATATTTTACTTGAAAATTGTCATTTATGTTGAGGATCAATGAACTTCAACAGTATTTTTTTTCTTCTACAAATTGAATAATCACCAGAACTTTCAGGTTAGAATAGGTACAAATATTCTGATTTGAAAAAAAGGCTGTGAAATGGATATAGCAGTTCTGAGTCAATCCCAGAGTTTAGAAATATTTACTCAGCTATGATCCTGCAGATATGTGTATGTCTGTGCTTTTAAAACATAATTCTACAAAACAAGACCCAGATAAATTATATGTCTATGTAGATTGCAGAAATACACACATGAAATGATGGTAAACACACAGGCAAGAATGAAAATAAGGCTTTAAAATTATTGATCTTTACATTCCTAGATCTAAGAAGCAATGCTGTAAGTTCCAGTCAGAATTAATAGAAAGATTTTTTTTTTTAAATTAATAAAATCTTTTCTAGAATGTAAGTATTTTTCTGGTAGAGAAGAACAAATTTATTCATGAGAGTAAAGAAGTATTGCATATAATAGAAAATGAGTAATGAAGTTAGGTCAAACATTGGATACATGGGAAAATATATTTCATAATTCCTGATGATTTGGTGACATGAGAGGTAAAAGCATTTTTACAGTATATGTAAGTCTAGTACCAGTTCATGTGTCAAATATCAAATTATTTATTCTGAGTAATTCTACCACTTGAGAAGATGAGAAGGTTAAAAAAAAAAACCTACACAAAAAAGAAAACCACACAACACAAAAAAGATACGGAGTTGTGGAGATCTTTGAGAAATGTCTACATTAACATAAAAAGTGAGTTATGATTCTACAGCTTACTGAACTAGCATGTGTTTCTAGATTTTTGCAGTCTAGATACTAGTAATTTGAATGAAGACATCCCTTATCAGCAATAAGTAAAACATGAGATGAGTAAGTCTTCTCTTAAGGAAGTGTTTATTTGTCAAAAAAGATACATTTAGTTGTTCCCAAGCTACTTGTGAACATCACTTCAAATGCTTCCAGCTGAACAAAAAAACAAACAAACAAACAAAAAAAAACAGTTGTAGTTAGAAAGCTGTAGATGTCATCAACTGCCTTTTACTCATCAGGTCTGTAATTTGGGAAGTTCTTGTAGAAGTTGTTCCATAGGGTCTACTGAATGGTTCAGCTAACACAACTCATGAACAGGATAATCTTGAAGCTAAAATATCTGAAAAAAGTCGAATTCTGCTCACTCTAGAAAACTTTTCAATCCCAAGGATACATTAAAAAAAAAAAAAAAAAAGTATTATTTGTTATCCAAGTTTAGAATCATAGAATTTTATGGGATAGAATTAAGGGTTGGAAAAGAACTCCAAGATCATCCAGTGCAAATGTCGACCACCACCAATATTTTCCTACTAAACCACTTAGTTATGTCTCTTAGTACAATATCTAGATATTTTTTTTAATACTTCCAGGAATGGTGATTTAACCACCTTTCTGGACAGCCCATTCCAGCATCTGACTGTTCTTTCAGAGAAGGAATTTTTCCTAATATCCAACCTGAATCTTCCCTGGAGCAACTTGAGGCCATTCCGTCTGGTCCTGTCACTACTTTTTTGGGAGAAGAGGCCAACCCCCACCTCGCCACCACCTGCTTTCAGGGAGTTGTAGAGAGTGATGAGATCTCCCCGAGCCTCTTCTTCTCCACACTAACAATCCAAGCTCCTCAGCTGTTTCCCATTAGACTTGTGCTCCAGACCCCTCACCAGCTTTATTGCCCTTTTCTGGACATGCTTCAGGGCCTCAATGTCTTTTTTGTAGTGAGGGGCACAAATCTGAACATTGTACTTGAGGTATTATTAGGTAAACAATCACACTCATTACAGTTATTATTATTATTATTATTTGTATTTTCTAGTCTAGCTTTGTTATTTTCAGTCTTTTTGTGTGCGTGTGTTGGACTTTTCCATCATGAGATTGTTTCTGATAAGAATCAGGCGAGTCATACTGGTCATAACTTCCAGGTTTAGATAATTTAAAATATTATTTGAGGATGTCTTCAAACCTAAGGATGCATTGCATCTCTGAAAAATCAGAATTACAAGCATAGTATTCCAAATAAAGATTAGGAAGGGATGAGTGATTCAGCTGTTTGTTTTGAGAACAACATCTCTGGCATTTTTGTTTTTGTTTTTTTAAATTGATATGAAGGATTTTTCCTTCATAGACTCAATTCAGTTTATTGTTCAGTTTATTGATTTATTGGATGTCTTCTTCTGGATAAGTTCCATTTCTGTTCTCTGTGGCTGTTCTGGTCAGGCTGAAACTTTGTTTGTTTGTTACAGCACTGTAAAATCATATTAAATGTCTTTTTTTTTTTTTTAATTTAGAGTTACAGCTGCCTTTCATTTTGAGGTTATCTTTCAATGTACAGTTGCACATTAGTGTATACTTTATAATCTACATTGTTACAACAAAAACATAAAATGTCCAAGTAAAGAGCAAATGTAGAAATTAACATGAATGAAATTCACCTCTGTATTTAGAACAATGTATCTTTTAAAATACTTCTGTGGAAATGTATTGCAAATAATACAGCATAAAATAAAATCATAGAATCACAGAACTATAGAATGGTTTGGGTTAGAAGGGACCTTTAAGATCATCTAGTTCCAACCCCCTGCTATAGGCAGGGACACCTCCCTCTAGACCAGGTTGCTCAAAGCCTTGTCCAGTCTGGCCCTGAATGCTTCCAGGGAGGGGGCATCCATAGCCTCTCTGGGCAACCTATTCTAGTGTCTCACCACCCTCACAGTAAAGAATTTCTAATATCTAGTATAAATCTACACTCTTCCAGTTTAAAGTCATTTCCCCTCATCCTGTTGCTACATGCCCTTATAAAAAGTCCCTCTCCAGCTTTTCTGTAGGCCCCTTTCAGGTACTGGAAGGCTACTAATAAGGTCTTCCTGGACCCTTCTCTTCTTCATGCTGAAGAGCCCCAGCTCTCTCATCCTGTTCTCGCAGGGAAGGTGCTCCAGCTCTTTGATCATCCTTGCGGCCCTCCTCTGGCCCTGCTCCAACAGCTCCATGTCCTTGTGTTGGAACCTCCAGAACTGCACACGGTTCTCCAGGTGGGGTCTCACAAGAGCAGAGTAGAGGGGCAGAATCACTTCCCTCATTCTGCTGGTCACGTTTCTCTTTATTTCATCCAGGTTACTGTTGGCCTTCTGAACTGCAAGCGCACATAATTGGCTCACATTGAGTCTTTATCAACTGACAGTGTTGATTGCGAAAATGTAAATTCTTTTCCTGTACCCATAACATAGAACTTACATGCTGTTGTTTGTGGTTACATTTCACTTACTTTGTTATTTTGTTCTGTTTCAGACGGTTCGTCATGGTTTTCCTTATCTACCCACTGCCTTAGCTTTTGACCCAGTTCAGAAAATTCTGGCAATTGGAACAAGAACAGGAGCCATACGAATGTATCCTTTCTTATTCAGAATGTACACAATTTCTCTGTATTTGTAACTCAGTGACATGAATCATCTTTACATCCAGAAGCGCTCAGGTAAGGGTACAGTTTATGGTGTTATGTTATGCCTCATTTTGTTTTACTTTATTGACTGGAAAAGGATGTGCTGTTGAGGAATTACTTTAGCTTCTTCAGGTGTCTGAAGGAAAAAATTTTGAATAAGTTTTTGCTGTATGTATGGCGTATATTGGTATATAAAGCAGAATTAATTTTTTCTTGTGCTGCGAGTAAAGAGATTTTTCAGTATGTAAAGTTAGACTACAATGTGATGATGAGCAAAGTGGGAATTTTGAACTGGCAATAAATAAGTTAACTGTTGCAATGCAGCCAGCTGGAGAAATCTTCACTGGAAATAAGTATGCTTGAAATATTGTTTAGACCTTCCTATGTGAATGATGGGAAAAAGATGATTTTATGGCATAATGCTTCTCTTCTTGGAGGAGATGTTTCAGGGAGGTAAGGTTAAACAATCTAAAAGTAGCTGTTTCTTTTCGTTAATTATAGAGGTACATTAGTGCCAGAACATTACGTATGTTTTTATACTGCAGGAATTTTAAAGTTAGTTGTCTAAACAGAACAGATTGAACATAAATGAAATGAAAATTTGAACAACTTTTGTTTTAGAAAAATATGAGGAGAATATTTAAATGTGTCTTTCAAAATGTTATCTGAATATATATTTTTTAAATTTGTCTTGGTTCAAATGTATTCCAGTCTGGTGAAATTGCATATAATTTAAGAGAAAAATAGAGGAAAGAATATTATAGGAAGCTTTGAGAGTTACAGGATACAGAAGCAGTAAACCAATACTTTTTACAGCCTCTTGCAGCTAAACAGATTCCAGGGTTGAAAGTAGGGGGCAATGCTGTATAAAATAGCAGTTAAAGTAGCGTATTGTTATGGTTTTACCCAGCAGGCAGCTAAGCAACACACGGCTGTTCACTCATACCAAACACTATGAAGAAAATCAACTCTGTCCAACTGAAACCAGGACAGTTACAATCTAATGAACAATCATCTCATGAAGAACCATTCTATGCCTCTTGTAACATGACTAAAACTTTAATTTCTTCCATTTTTGGGTACTCTTGTCCTGAACAGTTGTGTTTTCGTATACCTCATTTTCTTTCCCCAAGACTCAACTAAGCCAGTTATGTAAGAAACTTTGCTTTGATGATTCTACTCTTAATATTTTCCCGCATGAAGTAGATTAAATATATTCCATTCAGAGTAATTGAATTTATGCGCTTCTGGGAAAGTTCAATTCTAGTATCCATGCATTCTTCTGAGAGTTAGGAAACATTAGAAGGCTGGAGCCTTTTATCTGGAAGGTTCATTGATACCTTCTATAAGCAGGGAGACTGGCAATTTCATAGGTAGTGCAGGTATTGTAGAATGAAGGTCTTGCCGAAAATTGACTCCTAAGCCCTCTGCTTCTTTCCATCCCAGCAACCTGGCAGAGTTGTTACTGGCTAAACATCCTATACCTATGTCAATCTCTCAAGAAAAAATGAGTACAGAGCCCAAATTAATACATCTTTGTGCAGAATTAAGTTAAATCTGTAGGTCACTTGTTGCAGGAATGGAACATAAAGTGGAAAATAAGCTGTGTCCCACACCTCATATAAAACTCTGTGTGGATTATCTATGGAAATTGATTATAAAGGGTTAGAGGAAGAAGGAAGAAGAATATTTTTCAAAGTACCTTCTCCTTTAATGTCTCTTCTCCAGTTTTGCTAGCAAAAATCTACTTCATTTATGGAAAATTTTCTAGGAGCTGAATCAAACATGGGTATCAAGATTATCAGACAATCTGATTTTTTTTTTTAAAGAGAGATGCCATCTCATAACATAAATGCCTCATGGTTTTGGCACACAGAGCCTGGTTTGCTTAATTGAGCACTGAGTCAATGAGAGCTATGCTTAGAAGACAGATGGTACCATTAAAAGGATTACTTTTTTTTTTTCATTTTTTAACTGAGACTTCTCAACTTCACTCTTAAAGCTTTACAGAACATACTATGTAAAAAGCCTAGTTATGGACTAGTAAGTTTGTCTGTGTACGTAGCAAAGAAGAGCGATGAGTGAAACAGCCTGAGGCCATCTACTGAACACTGCTTATTTAAACTAATCATGTTGGTTTTAACATGCCATTTTTAACTGTTGCAGGCAATAAGATTCAAGCCAAGATGTAAGCGATTAGTATTAATTCTGAAAATACAATTTATAATGGATATATTTTTAAAGCAAACTAAAAGTAGTTCATATTGTAATGACTCTCAGTCTTCCACAGTATCCTGTAAAAGCATTTTTTAATAGAGCAGCATAATTTCATTCTGCAATGAACATATTACATAACAGAATGATAGAATTTGTTCTCATTCATTGTATTCTAGCAGTGAAGCTGGTGCTTCTAACCAGTATTGTGGATGGTGCAAAAGGATGTTTGGCTACCACTACAAAAATGCAACCATTTATTTGTTTAGTACCAAAAGGGCCCAGTTTGGATCAAATTCCTTTGTGCTAAGCAGCACAAAGGTATAGCAAGACAAAATTCATGTTTAGTATTCATGTAATTATGTAGAACAAGCTTTCCTGTGACCGGTGCAAGTGACATAATGGTACACTTGCTTCCTTGTCTTTCTGTAAGGTTCACAAAGTGATGGCATATCTAGTGTTTGTAAGCTTAGAAGTTGAAAAAACAAAGCAGTTTCCAAAGAAAAATGAAGCATGTATAACAGCATTGAAAATAAAGGTTTAACACCACACCTTTAGGTGATCGTTTCAAACAATTGAGCAGCATGACTGAAATAGTCTGTTCTAAATTGGCCTGAAATAGACTACTATTCATAAATTTCCATTACAATACAGAGATAAATGGAAGTTCACTTTGGAATGAGTGTCAATTTGCCTTCTAGATTTCTTTTCAAGCTGTTCTAGCAGCTGTAGCTTCTATAGCAATGGGAATTGCTGTTGCTATGCTCTAGTGATGCTAGTGGTCCCTGTGGGATTCTCAAGAAACTTCAGACAACTGTAGCTTTTACCTACATCAGTGTCTGATGGGCGCTGATCCTCACAGAACAGCTGTACTTCATCCTCAGAATGAGTGCACGTTAAATCACTGATGAATGAGTGTCTTCCTGTTACTGACACTGAATTACAAAACCTGCAAATAGAGGGCAAAATACTCGCTCTAGAAACAATTGCTTTGTCATCTGGTCATCTTTATCCTTCATCCCTGTTCTCAGCACCCATACTTAGATCATGTTTTGTTACTGCTCTACCTATACTATCCTTGCTTGAGGCAAACATGTTCAGATGAAGAAGGGTTATGAAATTGAATTCCTTTTCTTATTATCTCCATATGGTTTTTCTTTAGTCTTAGTCTGGAAAACCTTCTGACATTACACACACAATAAAACAAAGTGTACTGTCTCTAATCTATCAGAGAAGGCATATCACTATACAGGGAGTGAGACAAATTAAGAAAATTGATCAGATTGAAGTCTCTTCTTCATTTCAGGGGAAAAGAAGGCTAAGGTTTTGTCACATCACATATCTGAATGAATAGATCAAAATCAGCGATAGAACTGATTATTCCAATATCATATCTGAAGAAGTGGCATGTTGCTTTCCTGTTTCATTATGTGTATTCCTACATTGCTATTTAATCAACTCAAAAATGCTTGCTGAAATTCATTATGGGTACTTCATTTCATGGAGTCACTGTGTCTTTTCACTTTGACTTCTTCCATCAAATCAGTGGTATGCCAGTATAGCCATCTACTACAGGCATATAATTATCTACACATTATTGTATTGAGTCACTGATTATTTTGTGACCAGCTTCAGTAACAAAAAATCTATGTGTAGACCATTCCATAGTTATTATAGACCATTCCATAGTTATTATAGACCATTCCATAGTTATTATCATCCTTGCTTATAAAGAAATGAGGGAAAATTTAAAATCCAGTGCAAAGATATCTACTGTGTCGAGAGTGGCATCCAGACCGTGAAAAGCTTATCTATCACCATGCTGGCTTACACTGATAATACATCCTTGGACATATTTCTACTATTTTCTATTGTCATGGGTAATAGTTATTCTTAAGACTGACAGGCTTCATGTTGTTGTGGGTGGTGGTCATAGGGCATGCTAATCTTCCTTTCAACTGTTCGTTACTTGAGAAACAAAAGCAAGTAATCACAGCACTTGCAAGGCCTTTCTAGTAATGGCAATATTGCAGTGTCATCTGGTAATATGATAGTCATTTTATACCTAAGCAAACAAAATTATTCCCACTCACTAACACATAAATGTGAAGTTGTTGCTCTGCCCCCACCTTTTGCATATCTGCACAGTCCTGACACTTTCCTTGATCTGACTCTGGTGTTCAGCAGATCTTTCCAAAAGCACTCAATTAACATGGTGAAATACTGTTTCTGTTTTGCTGTGCTATTTTCCTGATAGGTTAGATTATGAAATGTATTAGTGGTGCTTAACTCTGATTTATCAGAATGAAACTGTAAAGAAGCTGGAAAGAGTGTATTTTTGGGTCTGAGAGGGGGGGAAATAGAGGATAATCCTTTTTTTTTTTTTTTTTTTTTTTTTCCCCTTATATTTAAAAAATCTGATTTGCAAATCAGAACAAAATATCTACAGGATCTGTTCAAGAGCGATTTTGCTTTTGGATAGTATTGGAAATAATTTTTCTAGCCTACTTTGTGTGCTTTTTCACATGCTTTGAAAGCAAGGGTAATTTTGGAATGTCAAATATGATACAGCAATATTTATTTTAATAGGTATATCTTGTGGAAAATAAAGCACAACTTCAACACTATCTCATTTGTCTCCATTGAACAGCCAAAAGTCATATATCTGATGCCAGAATTTCCATCCCAAGTAAAGAGGAAGGTGAAATCTAAACCTAAGATAGCTCTTCTGAACACTGTGCATCTTCAGCAGCTTTTGTACACAGACATTGTTACACGGAAGTACAACTGGGACTGTTTGTGTGCTCTAGAGAAAATGAAAAAGAACAAATGACGCTAATTAAATCATCACCCATAGAATTCTGTAGAGGCACGGAATTTTACAGTTAAAGGAAGTATGGCAAAGAATGTTTGATGTCAAGTTGATCAAGATGGATATATTTAAAAGGAAATACAAGAATATAATGTAAACATTTTGGTCTGCTAGAACAGTAGCTTAACATCTAAATATAAAATGTGGCAGATTTACTCTCACTACAGTTGTTGTCTCTAAACAAGGTTTCAGTAGATCTTTATCCTTAAAATAAGCTGGCTGTGTTCTTTGTTGTTTATGTGATTTATTGGGCAGATGGAATGGGGGAAGCACAGACAAGATCATAAAGCTAAAGTTCTGGTGTTTGATTTGGAAGAGTCATTGATGTGTTTAATCTTTATCTCATTGTGGAATATATTTGGAATTTTTCCAGAGTGCTTAAGTAGAGCAGGGGCACAAACTTCACAGACAGCCAATATTCCAAACATAAGTTTTTCTGAAAATCTCACTGATAATCAAGAAATATATATGTCTATTTTTATATGCATGTGTATGGGGCTGCTGAATCACGGCCTGAACCTCTGATTGATCACCTGAGGCGAGCAATGAGTCAGCCATGGGAGCACAGGTGAAGGCAAATCACCTGTGCTGCAGGAAGGGGTGGAGCTTGGCTCCACCTCTCCTAGATCCATTTAAGAGCCGATTGGCAGTAGGGAATGATCTCTCTCTGGAGATCTGCTCCATTGGAGTTTGTCTTGCGAGTCCAGGACAGGATGAGTGACTTTCTCTCATTACTCCAATATAAATTATATTTGCCAAGCTCTGGATATATATATACACCATCTGTATATCCATTGACTATACAGCATGGATACCTAAATGGGTTATTGCAGAAATGAATTTATTGTCAAACTGCACAGATCCACAGTTCAGGGAATTTAAAATCTGTATGAAGATTATTACACATCTGGTTACGTGTGTGCTCATATCTGTATACATACTAAGTCTCTGCATAGATGTATATATTTGGGTCCACTGGTCTCATGCATTTTAAGTAATATGTAAAATATGCTGTAGTTAAAAGTGTTGAGCTTATTGCACTTTCAATTGATGTTTATTCAAGAGAAAAAAAAAATGAATCTAATATACGAAAATCTATTTTTCTTACTAGATTTTTTTTTCATATATTTGGAAATGCATATAGAAATGGGAGGAAGGTGGATGGATCTGGCAGCATTTTAGTCAGAGCTGATGAGCATCATCATCCCTTAGGAAAGGCTGAAGAGACCTGGGATTGTTCAGCATGGGGAAGACCAAGAGGGGATCTAATCCAAAGGGCAGGAGTCGAGTGGATGGGGCCAGGCTGTATTCAGTGGTGCATCATCACAGAACAAGGGGCAGTGGGCACAAATTCTAACATAGGAAATCCATCTGAATGTGTGAATGATTTTCTTTATTTTGAGGGTGACAGACCACTAGAACAGGCCGCCCAGAGAGGTTGTGGAGTTTCCTGCTCTGGAGATATTCAAAATCTGCCTGGATACTTTTCTCTGTAACCTACTCAAGGGAACGTGCTTTAGCAGGGGAATTGGACTAGATGATCTTCAGAGGTCCTTTCCAACCCCTAGAGTTTTGTCATTTTGTTACTGCATTTATGAACACTGCCTAAGAAGAAGCACTTTCTGGAAGTTTGTTTCAGGAATTTAATAAGAAAAATATATACCATGATATTCAAATTTTGCCTAATAGTGATAGACAGCTATCTCAGAGAAGTGATATATCTTAATTAGATCTTGTGCTAGATGGCTTTTTATATTTTCCTACCTTTCTGTTCAAATGTTTCTGTCATTAGCAGAAATACTGTCTTGCAGAGGAAGTAATGCACATCAATCTGATCTCCCTTCCCATCTGCTCATTATCTTCTTAGACAGATACACATGACCTAAATTTAGCAAACATCCTTTAAACACAGAGTGGTTGAATACTCCTTTGGTCAGTTTGGATCAGCTCTCCCAGTCTCTTGTGTACTCTTTAATGAATCACTGAGATGTGTGGTAGAAGTATACTTAGATTTGAGTAAATTCCTGTAGTAGGCACACACCTTAGTTAGACTAAGTAGTTCTCAACTACGTAGTGTCTTGGAAGTCAATTATTAGAATTTACATCGTAGTGTTTTAAAATAATTATTTTCTTTTGTTTGTTTTTCTCATTATTTACTCCATTTAAGGTCAGACAGTTTATATCTCAGATGTGAGTAGATGTTTGCTCTACTTCAGTTAGATTATAACAGTAGTGCTTTCTCGTTCATGCCAGTTTCATGAATCTTCATTTGTAGAGTTTGAGAGATACTTTAAGTTAAATGCTTAAGGTGTAGTGAGTGACTAACACAATACATCAATAGCTTATTTGTTGAGGAACTTAATTTAAATGTATGATTAGGATAAGGAGGTCTCCTATATTCTTTATACAGACCTCATACATTTCCTAGTCAGTAGGTGTTTTGCATAGCTTTAATACCAATTCATTTTATCTTACTAGACACGTTTGTGAGAGGGACATCATTTTGAAATGCAATTATATAGTCTCTTAGGTAAAAACTAAAAGAAAACTGAACTTAGATTTTGGTCGTTTTTAAACAGAAGAGGAAGTACTGGAGTGGGAAGAGTTCAGGTGCCAGTCATGAAGCCAGGCAGGAAAGTAATGCTGATTTCCCTATAACATATTGATAAGAGGGTCTTGGAAGATCAGAGTGACTGCAAGGTGATACGGAGAAGAGATTCTTTGCCTATGTTTTACTCAGCTCTTTAGAGTTTACTGGAGGAGGTAATATGTAAATAGGGCATAAATAGCACTATTGGGTTTTTTTGTTTGTTTGTTTTAGTATATTTTGAGTGGTATCTGAAGAATGCTAATTGAGCTATTAATCTTAGAATAAGTTAAATGTTGCACATGTCAACATTTTCCCACAATATTGTAAAGCCAAAATGATTTAACAAATTCAAATGATTCTTTCAAATTTTCATTATATACTTCTCTTCCCTGTCCTCTCTGCAAGTTTGAGGAATCTTACTTCCTACTTATTCATTAAGAATGCAGAATATTTGCTTTGCATCATGTTTAAAGTAATAGATTACTTGTCTGTTCTCTGATTTCAATTTACTGAGAGTTGTTTGACTTCTTCCCATTCAAGGTGTGAGAGATTTTGTTTATTTACTCCCTGAAGGAACTGAGTCATCCAATTTGAGTACGAGATAATCCTGTTAGGAAATTGTGTGTGCAGTTGAGAGATACTAGCATATATTCCCAGTGATAAGATCTAGTTACAGGGAGAATTTTTACTTTCCTGATGTATGCTGGAAATATAATACAGTGCAGAGGAAGCAGTCCAGGAGGTTTCTAGAGTGTGTGGAAGATAACTTCCTTACACAGCTGGTACAAGAGCCTACCAGGGGTGGTGCCCTGCTAGACTTGCTCTTCTGCTCTAGCAGGGAAGGACTAATGGGAGATGTGAAGGTTGAGGACTGTCTTGGATAGAGCCACTGTGAAATTATTCTTGGTGATGTCAGAAAGGTGACTAGCAAAACTGCTAGCTTGAACTTCCACAGACTTTAACCTTGTCGGGACACTTGTTGCAGGAGTTGCTTTTGAAGGGTAAAGGGATCCAGGAAGCCTGGATGCTCCTCAAGACAGAAATCTTAAAGGCACAAGACCAGGCTCTCCTGAGTGCTGTAAGGCGAACCAAAGGGGAAGATCGGTCTGGATGAACTGGGAACTGTTGTCGAGACTCCAGGAGAAAAAGAGAGTCTGTGTCCTATAGAAGAAGGGACAGGCTACTTGGGGAGATTACAAGGAAGTTGCTGAGGTATGCTGGGAGGAAGTTAGAAAGGCAAAAGCCTAACTTGAACTCAGATTGCCCACTGCAGTAAAAGAGAGCAAGAAATCCTTTTACAAATATATTAATGGCAAGAGAAGAACCAGTAAGAATTTCCATCCTTTACTTGATGCAGCAGGGAATCTGACCACTGAGGATAAGGAAAAGGCCTAGGTTCTCAAAGCCTACTTTACATCTGCCTTTAGCAGTCAGATCAGTTATTCTCAGGGCACTTTATGCCCTGACCTAGTAGTCTGGGATGGAACACGGTATACACTCTTGATGATTCAGGTAGAAACAGTAAGAGAGCTCCTCCTCTACCTGGACTGTCACAAGTGCGTGGGACCAGAGTGGCTCCATCCTCAGGTGCTGAGGGAGCTGGTGGGGGTGATTGCCGAGCTGCTTTCTGCCATCTATCAGCACTCTTGGCTATCTGGAGAGGTTGCAGATGATTGGAGGCTTGCCAATCTGACTCCCAACTACAAGAAGGGCCATAAGAAGGATCTGGGGAACTACAGGCCTGTCAGCCTGACCTCGGTACCAGGGAAAGTTATGGAGTAAATCATCTTGGATGAGATCACACGGCACGTGCATGGTGTGCAGGGGATCAGGCCCAGCGGGTTCATGAAAGGCAGGTCGTGCTTGACCAACCTCATCTCCTTCTGGTTGGGTGACCAGGCTGGTAGATGAGGGAAAGGCTGTTGATATAGTCTGCCTGGACTTCAGCAAAGCCTTTGACATGGTCTCCCACAGTTTTCTCCTGGGGAAACTGGCTGCCCATGGCCTGGACAGATATACTCTTCTCTGGGTAAAGAACTGGATAGAGGGTGGTGCCCAGCAGGTAGTTGTTAATGGAGTTAAGTCTAGCTGGTGACCCGTTACAAGTGGTGTCCCCCAGGGGTTGGTACTAGGGTCCATCTTGTTTAATATCTGTATTGATGACCTAGATCGTCAATAAGAAGGGATTGAGAGCACCCTCAGTAAGTTTGCACATGACACCAAGCTGAGAGGTAGTGTCAATCTGCCTGGGGTAGGGAGACCCTTCAGAGGGATCTGGATAGGCTGGATCGCTGGGCTGAGGTGAATGGGATGAGGTTCAACAAGGCCAAGTGCCGGGTCCTGCACTTTGGCCACAATAACCCCATGCAATGCTATAGGCTTGGGGCTGAATGGCTGGATGACTGTGAAGAGGGAAGAGACCTGGGGGTGTTGGCTGATGCTCGGCTGAACATGAGCTGACAGTGTGCCCAGGTGGCCAAGATGGCCAATGCCATCCTGGCCTGCATTAGAAATAGCCTGGCCAGCAGGAGCAGGGAGGTGATCATCCCCCTGTACTCAGCACTGGTGAGGCTGGACTTTGAGTATTGTGTTCAGATTTTGGCCCCTCACTACATTTTCTTCAGATGCTTGAAATGTTTTTATAGACACTCACAGGTTTCTTACTTTTAGAAGGGTCAAATAGCTCAGCATTTGAGAGCACTAATCAAATTAATCAACTTGACAATTCTCCAGCAACCTCTGCTGAAAGATAAGATGTGGCAGACCTTCTCAGAGAAAGGGTAGAAGATTAGACCGAAAATCAAATGCAGTGGTAGATGCTGCTACTTAGAGTTTGTGCTCATTATTTATCCACTAGCTTAGAAATGTAAATACTGACTTGAGACATGAGACTCTCAAATCAGTTTTCTTATCCAAAAGTTTAAACCTACATGTGCCATTATACACTGGAACATTTTTCCTACCAGATCATTTAGACCTGTGAAGTATTTTTCACAAAGTGAAAAGGAAGTGCAACCATGTCTTTATACGCTAATGATTTAGTCAAGCAATTCAAAGGAGGAATCTTGTACTCCAGTCTGTGTTTAAGGATATAAATTTTATTTTAAACAGTTTTGGCAGTCTTACATTCCTAATTAAAATCATAATTGATTATCTTCCTGCTTGCCAGAAATACCTTTACAGTCCAAGTTTTAATTAAATATTACTTATTTTTGCATTCTCTTCTTCCTTAATAGGAGAAACTAATACTGTCTACAGATCTAGCAGTGTTCTAGACAGAGAAGTCTGGCTTTCTGAGCAATCAAAGACTTGGGCAATCAAAGACTTAGGAAATCAAGTTTTTATCTGACCTTTTTGCTGATTTTGAAATGAGTGAAGCTTGCATGATATTACAGAAAGCTAGGTAGTTTGAAAATTTGATACTAAGGATTTTCAAGCTGCTTGAAAAATCATCAGAACCTTTTGACAGGAATAAACTTGCAAAAACTTCTGTTAAAAAAAATTTGGAAAAGCTTTTGATTCGTGAATTTTCTTAAATGCATGGTTAGAAAATTTCTTATTCCTTGATCAACTTCAACACCAAGTGTGTGTTTTTATATTGTCCATGGAAATTATGCTTTTTCTTTTTTTTTTCTTTTTTTCCTTTCCCATTCTAGCCAGTCCGTGGTTATTTCTAGTCAGTCTATGGTTATATAATCATAGTATATATGCCCTGGAGTCTTGTTGTCACTACTTATTGCAATTATTATTCAGACATGATTGTGGAAGTTTAGACAGGATATTCTTAACAACAAAATCTTGTAGTTATCTTTTAAGGTAAAACTGAGCTATGAATCTGATGTTAGATTCAATTCATTGGCACATAGGACCTCTCATAGAGCTTTTTATTTCAGCAACAGTGTTAATCAGTAATTTCTATAGCATTAGAAATAGATTTTCACATATCTTTTATTTCAGATTCTTCTAATGTGCATAAGCAATTATATATATATTTTTTTATTCTAGTGACAAATTACTTTGCATCTGTCAACACTGCACATAGCATTCATCTTGGTCTTTCATCAAGATTGTGTCAATATGATTATAGTTCCTTAATAAACTTATTAAAGAAAATAACCTTTTCACATGCTTAATTCTCCAGGAATTTTTACAGATTTACAAATGCCTCAAACACTACCAGGTTTATTTATTACCACTGGAATATTGTGACTTCAGCCTAAGTGACAGAAACTTCAGAATCTCAAAATCATTATTTAAATGCTATTGTGCTACCCTAGCTCCTACACATTTTTAAAATGATTTTCAATTTCTTGAAGATCCTAAGAGGAATTTTTCAAACCTATTAAAATTTAAGCTTTTCAGTTTGTTGACATGCACTTTTTTATCTATCATAACATTTTTCTCATCTTAAGTATTTTCTCTTGTTCTGTGTCTCTTCATTTTCAACATTAATTTTGGAGAAAAACTTCAAATTTGTCTCAGATTTTTGGGGGGCTCCTCCAAGAAAACAACGCAGCTGAAGTACCTATATACCAATCCACACAAACATGCGAAATAAGCAGGAGGAATGGGAAACCATGATGCAATTGGGAAATTAAACCCTTCATGCTATCATGGAAACATGGTGAGATGACTCACATAGCTGGAATATCATGATTGAGGGCTGTAAGCTTTTTAGAAGGGATAGGCAAGGTAGGAGGGGTCGGGAAATTGCCTTCTATGTTAAGAAGTGGATAGACTGTGAAGAGATGCCCCTGAGATACTGTCGCAAACAGGTTGAGAGCTTGTGAATTGAGATTAGGAACCAGACCAATAAAGGGCATCTAGAAGTTGGAGTCTACTACAAGCCAGCTGATCAAGAGGAGCCTTTTGACAAGGCTGTTTTGCTTCAGCTATGAAAAGGTGTTGCGTTCACAAACTCTCATCCTGGTGGGGGATTTCAGGCTCCTCAATATCTGCTGGGATAGTCTTCAGATTGGTGCTCTTCAAGACCTTTTTCAATAGCTTAGTGGGATTAAGTGCATCCTCAGCAAGTTTGCTGATGACATACATCTGAATGGTGCAGCTGAAACAATAGAAGGGAGGAGTGCCATCCAGAGGGACCTCGACACGCTCAAAAACTGGATACTCAAGAACCTAATGAGTTTTAACAAGGCTAAGTGCAAGGTGTTGCACTTGGGTAGAGACAGTCACAGATATGAGTACAGACTGGGAGAAGAACTCATTGAGAGCAACACTGCAACAAAGGCCTTGGAGGTCCTGATGGCCAAAAAGCTGGACATGAGCCAGCAGTGTATGCTTGCAGCCCCAATGGCCAACAGTATCCTGGGCTGCACCAAAAGAGAGATGGCCAGCAGGGAGAGGGAGGTGATTGTCCCCCTCTACTGGCCTTGTGAGACCCCATCTGGAGTACTGTGTCCAAGCCTGGGGCCTCCAGTACAGGAAGGGTGCAAAGCTGTTGGAGCGGGTCCAGAGGAGGGCCATTAAGATGATCAGAGGGCAGCAGCACGTCTCCTATGAAGAAGGGTTGAGGGATTTGGACTTGTTTAGCTTGGAGAAGAGAAGGCGCCAGTGAGACCTTGCTGTGACCTTCCAGCACTCGAAGAAAGCTTATGAGTAGAATTGGGGACTGACTTTATACATGGTCTGGTACTGATACGGCAAGGGAGACTCTCCAATCTAATCTATTCTATGATTGTCTGTTTCTCTCTAGCTCCAATCTCTTGAAAACTGTAGAGGTGATTGTCCAGTTTTGTGACTTTATATGAGGCCAAGCAGTACCAGGAGATCAATGTCCCGTGGCCTTTTTGGAGACTTACTGTTTTTTTTTTTTTTGTTTGTTTTTTAAACAGTGAATTAATTCTTTATCACTTCTTTTTGTTTAGTTTTTTTGGATTTTTGGTTTTTTGTTCAAAAATGTATTCAAGTGGCACTGTAAGATTTGATGGTTTGTAATTTCCCAGATCACCCAAATGTTGTGTGTGTGTCTTATAAACTTAATAGTAATTTCTTGAATACTGTCTGTTGGTTTCTGAACCTACGTTTCCGATATCCTGATCTCTGATAACACACGAAACAAGGTGTGCATAAAGGATGGACTCTGTTAAAAGCCGAATCAAAAATATTATATATACTTTTTTAATATTCTTGATTGATTTTTATTTTATTTTATTTTTTTCCTGTTGCCTTGGATAACCCAGGATGTTCATGAAGTTTTGTCCTTGTTATTGTTTTGCAAGCTTCTCATTTCCAATGTGATTAAAACATTTCACTTTTTTGTTTTAGCCCTTTTAATACTCTGGATCTCAGTGTAAATCTCTAATGTGAACTCTAATGAGTTGAATGTGATTATTCCAGATGGATGTTGTACTTTCCACCTCCACATAGCTTGACTGCATTTTCCTCCAAGTTTTGTTCTCCTCATTAAAATAAAATATTTGGAGAAGAAGAGGTGTTTGCTTTCTATTATAATGGGCAGAAGTTATGTTAAAAATTGGTTTTGCATCAAGAAGTTTTGGCTGTTAGCTTGGCTGCTGTTCTTATAAAATCTCCATTGTAAATATTTTCTCCTGCTTTGTGCAGGGGCTTGAAAAACTAAGAGATACGTTTTATTAACCCATGCCAATAGGTGTAACACCAAGCAAAATGTAAGGAATTGTGTAGTCTTTCTGGTACTCGGTCATGTTTGTGTTTAAGTTAAAATATTCTTGAGAAGCATCACATATAAAAGATGACAGAATTCATTAATTTTTGAGGCTTTAATTTTGCATTTGCAGCTTTGCCCTAACTTGCAAACAGAACGGTTCTAAAACAATATTTTGTAATCTGGGCAGATATTAATTAAAACTGAAAAAAGCAATACTATATAATGGTAACAAAGCAGTACCTCTTAGTAAGGCCTTTAATCATTAAGTATCAAAGTAATTAAGATGACTTAGTAGAGCTATGCCTGTTTTTACTGGTGAGGAAACGGAGGCACTGAGTAGTAAAGTTATTTGATCCAGTCTTTAATGAGAGATGAGTAAAGAACACAGGCTCTTTGATTTCTAGTTTGGAACTTTAGCCACAGCTGTTTTGATGACATTTATCCTGGAAGTTTATATATACGTGTTTCTGCTGATGCCTTCCAGATCAGAAGGAATTGAGGACTGATTCCCTTAGTCTTTTTACCTTGTGCTGCCATAAGAGCAGCTTAACAGAGTGATGTGTTAAGGATAAGTAAAGTACATCCTATATCTTATTTTCCCCATATGCTTACTGTTGAGGCTTAATCCATAGTTTTTGGTTACATATTAGAATTATTGGACAGAATATGTAGGATAAATGGAAATTGTTCTCAGATTTTGAGTAATCTGATCACACGCACAGGCATTTGTTCTGCTACACACAGAAATACTGTATAAAATCCCAGGATGCATAGATTCAGTGTGCACATTACTCAAACGTCAGAGGAGACTACAAAAATTTCATTGCCCAGTATGTCACTGTGCATTATTTTAGTTCCTATCTAAAATGAGGAAGAAGGAGGAAACAGTATTCTCACAAAGGGAAGAGACAAGAAGATATTTTTGGCAGCTGTAAACTTGCAGATCGTCTTTGCTTTTTGAGGGAGGGCCTGGGAAATTGCCGTGTAATGTGGTCACCTGTCAGGAAAATTACCACTAGTCTCCAGTGTTGAGCTTAGTTTTTTGGAATGTTAAAGAGCAGAAAAATAGCAATATCACTGTAAGTGAGAAATATTGATGACGTGATCATTTTAATAGTTGCAAACTATTTATTACTTGGTTAATAAAAGATCCAATATTATGTTTATACTATGTATCAGAATATCAAACTCTCAGGTATACAGAAGTGGCTCTTGATATCTATCTGTATGTTAGTTTTTAAGTTCTATAAGCCCACATTTTAAAAAAGTCTTTAATTTCTCTCTTTGTAACACTCATTTCGCTCATAGTTGCAGGTTTTAATCAATGTTGCTTAAGGGTTCAGACAACTACCAAACTTATCTTATCCATACTGTAGAATCCCATTATTTGTTTCTTAACACCTTTCTGCCAAACAGAAGCTGTTAGTTTCTCCCTTGCCACTTCTCCTCTGTCACTGCCCTCCAGTAGCACAGGGCCATTACCACCATTGCCAGTAGAGAATCCTCAAACTACTCAGTGTGAATCGCATCTTAAATGACTACTGTCATGGGCAAGTCCTCCTCTTGCTTGTCTCCAGCTTTGTTTTGTCCATATTTTCAGTCTCTTGGGCAATCTCCCCTGCCAGTAAATGACAAAAAGTATCAGGTACTCCACATCACAGAATCCAGGGATACTTCTTCAGTTCTTCTGCACTTTGTGTTCTGCAAAATTTCAGAAAAGCAGTGGGTGTTTTTCCGTAGCTGTGCACAGATGTTTCTTATATCTTCTGGACCAGAAGCCATCATACTGTCTATCTGGCTATTCTAATGAGAGAAGATACTAGGAGAGAGAGAAGCTAAGACATCATCATTTCAGAACGAGGATACAGCTGGTGAATATTGTCCTGCTATTACAGGAAATCTAATATTCACTTCTAGGATCTTCACACTATCTAGTTTCCATGTAATGCAGTATTTCTGCTGTTGAAGAAATCTACAGCTGCATCACTGCTTCCTCTGAGTTTCAGCTGATACTCACATTATAAGCTAGCTTAGCAAACCCAAGAGTCCTTTACTCCAGCCTGCCTAGCACTCTTCTGCACGTTACCCTGCCTCTGCACATGTTGTGGCTCTGACAATTACCTACCATTCTGATGTGTCTCAGAAGTTCTCAATAAACCCAGTGAGACTTTTCACTTGCAAGAATTGCAGGGTTTTGGACAGAGCCCTGATTTTCCTTTGCTGCTGTTCACAGCAGGATATATACATTTATATACATTGATGTATATAGCTGTACACAAAGTATCTGTGATTATACAAAGTAACTCAGCGACTACTTTATGTTAAGTGCAGAACTTGAAGACTTGGCTGTCTTATAGCTGTGTCTTTTATTTGCAATTGAAGAATAGCCCTGAAGTGGTCAGATGGTTGGACTTGATGGTCTTTGCAGATTATTCTTCCAGCTGGATTATTCTACTCAGTTCTGTTCTATTCTCTTCTGTTCTGTTCTGTTCTTCCACCGACAGCTATAACTGTTGCTAACAATGGAACATTATTAAAAAAAGTAGTTTTAAAATTTTCCTTTAATGAAATTAAATCAGGAGATGGAGGATAAATTCTGACTGACTTGGATTGTTCCCTGAATTCACTGGCAGGTCTCCAGTGATGCTAGAATACTCCTGCACTTCCAAGTATATTAATCTAGCTTTTATAAAAAGTTTAAAAACTCATGGGGTGTAGACCCCAACAGCTTTGGCCATACCTGAGCTCGGTGTACAGTATACAGTTGTGACAGAAAAGACCACAATGAATGAACTCACATTCTATCTGGAAATGTGTTTATGTGTTGGGAAGTCAACCCGTAGAGATTGTCACACTGTTGCAGCTAACACTATGATAACACTAACTCAATAGGTGCGCCTCGTGGGCTCACTGTGAATTACCTGCCTGAGCTGTAGTCATAGCCTTGCCAGCTGCATGATTGTCTTTTTGTAACTAGAGACTGTGCTCTTTTCGCTTTACAGTAACTCATAAATATTTAAGATAATTTTTGAGCAATTAGTGCTGCTTCTGCTCTAGAAGCTATGAATTTGTTATGCGCCGTGGCTTTCATAATGTGTCATCTTAATTGACTTCAGTCAGCTTGGCAGAGAAAAAGCAGTAAAACTGAAAACATGTAAGACTGCAGTTTTCTAGTTGCATGGATAATGCGTGATGTGAATTCTAATCTATTTTAATGAAAATAGGCTTACTCCACTCTACTCTTAACCTGAAAATATGCTAACACATCTATTGCATCATAAGAAGCACTTTACACGTGAGTTACCTTGGGTAGCAGCTGACTGGGTACCATACTACTGCTTCCTATTTATGGAGTGACTTTACACTTGAATGCAGTCTGTTTCATGATGCTTAAAGACAAACAACCCTTTACAACTATTAAAATGTAAAAAAACATATGTTGGGCTAGAAATCTCTATTTCCACTTTTTTTTTTTTTTTTTTTCCCTTCAAAGATGTAGTCATTGTGTATTTCGTATTCATTCATTGTGCATGACTTATCAGATTGAAGTGGCTTGTGGAGAGGAAAAGCAGTCCCAAGGTAAAACACTGGGAGCAGTACTGCAAGAACGCTGATGCTGGTTTATTTTTAAAAATTCACATCAAAGAGCCATTTAGGGGAATGAATTTTTCTGACATTTTTTTTTTTTTAGAATTTGGGAAAGACATTTGTTTTGTTTATCTGTAATAGTTCTCTTAGAATGTGATCATATATACTTGACATAGTTGCTGGAAATCTTGAGGATTCAAGCCTTATTGCATTCTTGCCCTGCATCTGAGGTTGGCTGTTATGTCTCTCTAGAGAAGATTAACTGCCAAGACTGGGAGCCACCCAGGTAACTGGAGATGGTGAGGTGTGCTGTACTCATGGATTGGGTGAGGAATGGTGGAGGATTGGTGCTACAATTGCAGAGAATGCTCTTTCCACCTCTACTTTTTCTTATTAGATCCTCCATTTGCCTCTTATTTTTGTTTTTTTTTTTTTCTTTTTGTATGTGTTGAGAGGAGCTTAGGAGTGGGTTCCTTTGTAGTGCCTTCACAGTGTAGTTTAGAAAAAAAACCATACTGAAACTGTGGAATTATTTCACCCTGTAATCAGAATCAGTTTGCTGATGTCCAGTGTCCAAAGTTCCTGAGAATATGCAGATCTAGTTATTTTGTTCTGGAACTGGGCTTTCCTTACAGTGCCTATTGCAGAATTCAAGGTTACAGTAATTCAAGATAAGCAATTTCTTTTAACATAAACCAGAATATACTATGCCACAGTGAATATTTTCTTCTACATATATACTTGATATACCTCACAAAAATTTCCAATTCCCATTGTTTAGATTAACTTAAGTTGAAAGTTACAGAAGATAAAACCTTGCAGCAAAAAATGTGTTCTCTTGTTTTACTGCTTTAGTATGTTCAGAGCTAACTCAGACATTAAATAAAGTCTCTTTTGATATAATCACTTCAAGATATTATTTCTTTTTTAAGATTCTTCAACCATTAAAATTTGTATGACAGGTTATAGATTTGCCTAAAGCTTTGGACCTCACTCCGTCATCCATGAGCTTGTTTGATGTGCCATACAGTGCAAGCTTTGCTTGGAATTCTAATCTTTTTGTTAGTCTTATATTGGTAGGATGAATGACTGGATGTATCTCTTTGTTGAATCTGTTCAGCAAAATGTTGTGGGTTGTTTTTTTTTTGTTTGTTTTGCTTTGTTTTGTTTTTCTGTGCTGATGTAAACAGTGTAGGGGATAAGAAAAAGTACAAGGTTGTTTATCTGCTAAACTAACTCTCCCTTCAGAAGAGATATTAATTTACAGTCTTTTCCGTTGTAAAATGCCATTAGGAACAGGAAATAAGATTAATATAGAATTGATTGCTAGTTGTTTTTATTACTGACTTTTTGCTTTTTATATACTGTGTTGTTGAGTAGAGAGTTTCACTTTTGATTCCAAATAGCAGTTTGCCATCATCTTCCAGAGTGATGTCAGCAGGAGTTACCTAGTTAATTTTGTTTCAAATGATACATTAGTTGTAAGTTTTGACTGTTGCATTCAGATATTATGAAGACTATCACTGTGCCCTTCATAATGCTGACAGTTATTTACATAAATATTTTTAATCACTTTTTTTGCTCTCTATTGTTTGAATACCATCAAAGAACACAGATAATCTTGAAGCTCAGATGTAATTTAAAATTAGTGTTTCTAGTATTTGCCTGTGTCTGTATTTTCCATTCTCCTCTCCTTTCCCTTCGCTCTTTTGTGTCCCAGTACTTTGTGGAACTGTCCAGGACGTAGAACCATCAGCATTTTGCAGTCTACAACCAGATAGGAATTACTCTTGACATCACTCCTGAATCAGTTAAAATCAAGAACCCACAGGGCAAATATTGCATGTGTACAAATTGTTTACAGCTTCTGTGTGGTTGGCGATGATAATAAAAGTAGAAAAAGGGTCCTGGGAAGTAAGCCATGCAGAGAATTGCTCTTTAATTTTGACAGTATATTGGCGGCTGCATGATCTTCACAAAGGCTAGAAATATAAAGTACAGTTCTTTCTAAAAAATTACAGTCAGTGGCTGAGACAGATGCTCTTTAAAATGACATTTAGTGATATGTGGCATTCAAGTAGTCAAAATGTTTTTTCGTATGTCAACTATTCTTCATTCTATTTAGCTGATCTTGGCAGATCTTACTGTATTTCTGATAACTTGTCATGGAAAAGTGAAGAGCGTTCTGACTTTTGTCTTTGCTTTGTCCCATTTTCTTTTCTTCCACTGCTGCCTTTCTGTAAGCGAACTCTTTTCTCTTATGAGCATGATTTTATGCATACATATCCACTTTTTGTTGAGTGGTTGTTTTTAAAGCATCTCCATAAAGTGGAATGTTTTTAAAACATCCAGGTATCACTCTCTGTGCTTCTGTTTCTATTATTTCCATGTTGTAGTTTTATTATTGTTGATGGAAGACTTTTATACAGAGAGAGTTCTCAATCAAAATAGTGTTGGAATTGCTAAAAAACAGGTGAGTTTTATCAGTCAGGCATCATTTTAGTTTAACAAAGATTAGAAATAGAACATGTAATAGTTTTACAACATCGATCAAAAATTCTATATGTTGAAACAACTTTCAAGTCCTGTTTCTTGCATCCTAAGAGGATACGGACCTTAAATTGTTTAAAGTCATCGAATTACCTATCTTATACTAATGTTGCTTTAGCTGACTGTGTCATAGAGCTTCCTGAGTACATACACTTGCATCCTCAGAATGTAGGATGTGTGAAGCTAAAACAACAGCTTTGTGTGGCACAAGCAGCAAAGACCGCAAAACCAGCCTACGTGCTGGAGGTTGCTCTCTAGACTGTAAAGATATGTGAGTGGTAAGAATAAGTTCAGGTTCCTAAACAAGTCTTTAAATTTTCATAGAACCAAATCCTTAAGGGCCAATAGTCTTTTTTTAACCTGTAGAAGCAAAGCATTTTTGCTTGCTGGGTTTTTTTTGTTTGTTTGTTTGTTTGTTTTTTTAAACCATATTTCATAATAATGCAAAGACGTTAGTTAGCTAGGCTTAAGTTTGGAATTATATGAACAAGATTGTGTTGTATGCCTGGTTACTGTCTTTTTTCCAAAACATTAATTATGACAAGATCTTTCTGCCAGTTTCAAATTTTCAACTGAAGTTTTTTCACTTTTTTATTTTAGTTATGAGAACTAGTGACTCAAAAGATGTATGGGCAATGGAGAAACATCCATCTCAAAGAATGCTTGTTGGACTCCAAGAAATGGAGCATCTTGTTTTTTCAAATAGTGTTACCGTGCTCTTTGTATCTATTGTGGTTTCCAGTGAAATAAATCAGAGCCACTACTTCTGGAGCAACCTACATGAAATGAGACAAAGGATGTGTTTTACAAGCTCCAGGATTCTGTAGGAATGTATGCAGTGGTATTTGAAGATGAACAACCTTTCTGGATAGAGCTGAAAGGTTGTATAGGATAGAAGAGGCCAAGCCAGACACAACCTTTTCACTCTTTCTGTGGAGGGCATTACTTGGAATATTCCTTTCTGTGCACTGCTCCCAAGTTATGTCTGAATGAGCTAAACGCATCTCTTCAAAACAAAGCCTAGGAATTTTGTGCCTAAGTTTGCTCTTGGGCATTATTTTACTAAGCAAAGTAGATGCAGTAATCTGGTTTGCAGGGGCGCCTTACGTGTTGGACCATTTCCATATTATCTACTTAATTTACATTCTCTTGGATTTAAAAAGATAAAAATGTATTTGATGACCATTGTTAGAGCCATCAGTCTGGTTACCTAAAGGTACCTACCTAATTAACAAAAAGTTATGTCTATTATGGAATGTCACTGAGGCTTTTTTCCTGGGACTAGGCATCTTAATTAGAGACTGTGCTTGTCAGCCAGGTGCTCTTGTCCAGTATGGATTTTTTTTTTTTACTGTTACTGAATTATTAAGGCCATTATTCAGCGTAGTAATTCAGTGTAAATATTACACGAGATCTCTTATGAAGGCTACCAAAGATCATGAATTTATTCATATCATCTCAAATGATTAGTGAAAGATCATATTAATACATGAGCATTTTATATGTTGTTATGTATTAATTTTTACATTATTGATAAGCATAGGAATTTAAGAATTCATCCTTTCTCACCGCTTCCCAGTATTGTTTGAAAAATATTAGCTTAGTTCCATGTTTCCGATTTGCTCTTCTCCAATTTCAGCTTTCAGCAATTGCTTCTTATTATGGCTTTCTCAGATCAAGGAGTTTTTTAACAGCTGTATTTTTTCTTCTCGAAGTTGTTCCGTAGACAGTAGGCAAAACATCTCAGTTTTCTTTTTGATAAATGGTACTGATAGCTTATATAATCTCTTTGTCCTTGATTCTGTTATTCACAAACAAAAAGAGGAAATGTGCAGGTTTGAGACCTGCCCAAAATATATTTTTAATAGTGTCTCTAATCAAATTATCACATATCCAAAGATCATAATAGCTTTTTAGAAGTAGTTCCTCGTGAAGAAGTAGTTCATGTGTGTCATTTCCTGAATCAGTCACTCTTTTTCAGGATTCAGTCCTCAGTTTTGTTTGCATGGGCCACAGGTTTTGGAATTAAGCAGGACTGACTTTCCTCCTTTTTACGTATCCTAAAAAAAAATCAGGTATTACTTACACATTTTAGCAGCTGTGGTTTAAATTTCAAGTAACTTAAGAAATTTATGAATAATCCTGGGCTAAGTTACCCTGTAGAATTACCCCTCTAGAGGCATAATCTCTCGATGACAGAAAGAATCTCATGAAGTAATCTGATACTTTCGTTTTTATCTACGAAGCTAGCAAGATACACTAATGAAGACATTTGGGGACCACTCAACAATATCAAAAATTGACTTGTGGCACTTTTGTGTTAAATGCAAAGCATAGAGATGATACAAAGTTTATAAAATGACTTCAGGCAGCTCTGTATGCATTCAGTTCTGCTCTTCCTAGGATCCACTGTTTAGGAAGTCATCCTCACTGCTTTGATGATTTGCTATGACAGTTATCTGTATTACGGTTTAGATATATTTTTTTGATACACGAAATATACAACACTTCAACTCTAAAGGAATGTGTAGATTTTGTGCTGCGTTCCACCTCTTTGTTTGGAAGATGCATACAGTAGTCATTTCATTCATTTCGAGCTATAACACCCTCCCACACACCAACAAACTGAGATGCTGTTGGCTAGTTTTCTGTAAGCAAAAATGCAGAGAAACCTCCAAAAAATAAAAATAAAAATAAAAAAAACACCAAAAAAAACCCCACCCTCAGTTGCCTGTAGGTATTATCTATTTGAGGAAATGACTTTATATTGACACAGCTACCCACCTTCCATATTAAAACGTTGTATGACAACAGGATGTGCGGTGTGGGAAGAGGTGAAAGCCAGTAGAAAGGCTGTGTTTCTCAGTGTCAAATAGGGGAATGATACCATCTTCATGTAAGGCTCTAAATATGGCTTTTAAAGACAGTTCTGCAGCTCACTCTAATAAAGAGTATGCAGTCTGCACTGGTTAGCACTGACATCTTAAAAGCAATCTTCAGTCTCTGATTTACGTGTTACTGTTGAAACAGAACCAGAATAATTCAAGAACTGCATAACAAAAGCCTGTGACCTGTATCAAGTGAAAGATAAAATTCTCATTGTAATAATTCCCCTTTGCCTTAAAAGCTTGGTATGGATCACTTTCTTTCTAATGTAATCACTAAGAAACTCATGTTATTAAAGGTATGTCACTGAAAATCAGGAAGGCTGTTCCATCTTCCAATAATTTGATCATAAACCTTTTGAAGATATTTCAGAGATCCAACTAGCAAATAATTTGATTATGTGAGACTATTTCCTTTGCTGTTTCCAAGCACGATTTTATCCGATTTAAAACCATCAAAAATATACTATAGAACTTGATATTCATAAATTGTCACAGTCCAAAATGAGTCTTGATTATTTTTACTCTTAGTCTCCACAATGGTTTTTTGAGATTCTGTTTAGACCTTTTCTTTTACTGCAGCCCTACAAGAGTTTAAAATTAGCATTTCACAGCTTAAAATAAGTATCCTTCCTTGAAGTTCTTAGATTTTAAGAGTGATAGCTATCAAACAGCTACCAAATACAGTTTTGTAGGCAAGCTGCAATAAATCAGTGCCTCATTCAGAATTGTATGGCCTCAAGGGAATATTTGGAAGTTATCTCAGTGAGTTAATGTGCAATGAATAGACTACTGTTCATACATATGTTACTTAATGGCAGTACTATATCTTGTGAAGTATTGATATTTATTATATAATTAGAGTAAAAAAAAATTATACACTAATAAGAACAGAAAATAACTCAGGAAGTCAAGTGTTGTTTTTTTTTTTAAGAAAGGATTGCCATACTTGTATCTGCAATTATAATTTTAATTCTGTTGCTTGAAAATATATTAGATGTGAGCTTTAGTTGTATGAATACACAACATTTTTTCCAAAGTTATTGTTTTTAGCAACTTTGGAGTTAGTTGATGGCTAAAGTTAGGGATAAGCTCTGAGTTCAGTAGCTTTATGAACGTCATTTGGTTACTTGTCTATCATAGTTAAGGTCCTGTTTTCAAATGTTGCAAGGAATACATTGGTGGGATTTACTGTAACTTTTTGGGGTACTGTTGCTGTTAGTTGCTGCCCTTGTAATGCTACTACATGCATGAATGTGGCATGCCTGTGGTCTACTTGTAGCCCAAAAAACTTCCATAAGCAGTCTTCTAACTGTGTAGACTTAATTAGCTGTACCTTCTGGCTCATGTTTGAACACCTTCAAAGAGGAGACAAGGACAGCATTGGTGAAAGTATTATTTTAGGAAAGTGACAGTCTTAATGACTCTGATATACCTGAGCTCATCCTATTCTGTTTCTCTTTTTAATTTTTAATAGATGATTACTTAAATCTCTTTGCTTGATTCCCACTTCCCTACTCTGCAACCCCAGTGTGTGGAAGGAAATATTGCTACCTGTGCAGCCTGTAGGGGGCCTGCTTTGCAGGGGGGCTAGACTCAAAGATTTCTGGAGGTCCCTTCCAGCCCCTACAACTATGTGATTCTGTGATTCATGTAGTTTCTGCAATTTCTAGCCAGGATCTTTGTAATTTCAGTGGTTTAGTAAGAACTCCTATAAGTTCTTTAGACTCCTAATATTGCCAATTAAATAATGAAGTTGTCTATGTTTAATCTAGTGCTGCATCACTTTCCTTTTTTAAACAGGAGAGAAAATGACTGATCCATTGAGTTTTCTTATGCTTTCCAGGAAGCCCTGGCAGCATAGCTCTTGCATGGGCCACCTGGCCCAGAAGATGAGGAAAAGGCACATCTCAAGGACTGTATATGAATGAACATTCATGACTCAGGCATTCTAGAACATTGTTTGTGTGACATACGGCATCATTTGCCTGTATATCTGCCAATCTGTTCTGTGCAAAACCATTTTAAATTCAAACCTCTACATTTTTCATTTCAAAATGTACAGTTGTACAAAATTCAACCTGTTGTGATATTCTTTAATTATGACCTTAACATTTAGATGTCAATTTATTGAAAGTGGTATCCTAGAAACTAAAAGAAATGGGAGAAAAGCATATTCGCCTGGAAACAGTAACAGAACAGAACTAGCAGAAGCACACAACCTTACTGTTGTGTGATAAGCCATCATTTTGGGAAAGTATGTATACGGATTTTAAAATGAGCTTTCTCACAGAGATGTAGAGGTAGTACTCCTTGTTTCATATCAAGATGTGTAAGAGATATCGCTGGTCTTTCTCCTCAAAGTAGGAAAATAAGAAAGGGCAATGACAGTTGAAAAGATAGACAACATAATTAAAAAACATTTACTAATGCTTTATACAAATGCAGAAATAGCAAATGGGCATTTTGACTGCAGTGTACCACTTGAGTTACTAAGTAGCTGAGGAGTGACAATGAGAAGAATATTGGCAGGCTTCTTACAAAGCTCATGCAGAGTTTGCCTTTTCCCTAATAGCTGCTATTTCTGTGGGAAAATGTGTAGATTTTATTGTTTCATCTAGTTAGGTTAACTCACTGATATTATTAGAATGTGTTCTCAGAACAACATTGCAGGAATCTCAGAATCTATGGTCTGCCCTCTGCTGCTTTCCTTAATAAAGTAGAAATCGAGAAAGCCCATTTTCTCATCTCTGTTTAGCCTTTAACTTGTTCATATAAATTCCTTATGCTTCACAATCCCTATTCTTGTTGACCAAATTTAACTACTTTGTCTCAAAGGATCATTGGGGCTTGAAATGTTTGCTTACTAGAGCCTTATAATGTTGAACATTTCTGTGCAACTGGAACAAAAAAGGGTCTGTAGACAATGTTTTCAGTTATTTTCAGATCATAGAATCATAGAATTACTCAGGTTGGAAAAGACCTTAAAGATCACCAAGTCCAACCACAACCTAACCATACTATCCTAACAACCCTCTGCTAAATCATGTCCCTGAGCACCACATCCAAATGATTTTAAACACATCCATGCCTATTCCAGTACTTAACAACCCTTTCTGTAGAGAAGTTTTTCCTGATATCCAACTTAAACTTCCCCTGATGCAACTTGAGGCCATTTCCCCATGTCCTGTCACCTGTCACCAGTGAGAAGAGACCAACCCCACTCTCACTGTAAGCATCTTTCAGGTATTTGAAGAGAGCAATAAAGTCTGCCCTCAGCCTCCTTTTCCCCAGACTAAACAGCCCCAGTTTTTTCAGTCTCTCCTCATAGGGCACATTCTCCAAGCCCTTCACAAGCTTAGTTGCCCTTCTTTGGACCTGCTCCGGCACCTCGATGTCCTTTCTGTATTGAGGTGCCCAAAAGTGAACTCGGTACTCGAGGTGAGGCCTCACCAGTGCTGAGTACAGGGCAGGATGACTTCTGTAGTCCTGCTCACCACTCCATTCCTGATACAAGCCAGGATGCCATTGGCCTTCTTGGCCATCTGGTCACACTGCTGGCTCATAATTCAGGTGACTGTCCATCAGTAAGGATGGGATCCAAAAGAGGGGATGCTCTTAGTTCTTTTCCCAGTCTGTACTGATCTTTGGGATTGACTCAATCCAAGTGCAATACCTTGCAGTTGGCCTTGTTAAACTTCATTAGATTCTCCTGTGCATCCAGATCCCTCTGGCATACCTCTCCCCTGTTGTGTCAACTGCACCACTCAGATTGATGTCATCAGCAATCTTGCTGAGGATGCACTCAATCCCACTCTCTGTGTCATTGATAAAGATGTTGAAAAGCGCTAATACCAAGACAGATCCCTGGGGGACACCACTTATGACAAGCTGCCTGATGGACATAGGGCCACTGACAAATAAATAGGCATTTCCGTGAAATTCCTTATGTTGTTTGCATAACAGTAAATGTGGAGCCTCCTGTAGATAAAGACACAATCCATAAGTTTGTTTCAGAATATTCATTTTTCCTCCATGCAACACTTTTCAACAACTATTGTTGAAAGATAATGAGATTTTCAGACACATTTTGCTTCCTTCCCTGGTCTTTAAATGGAATGACTGTCATTTTTTATTTTTATTTTTTTCCATTTCAGAGAGTGTTCCACTTGCTGTTACTGCATGTTTATTCTGTGATCATATGAATAGGTACATGACATTAACTTAACACTGTTGCATTCCTGGAGGCTGGTAAAGGGATACCATGTAAACAGAGATAGTAGGCCAGGACAGTCATCTTATGGCAGGCATATGCTCCAGGCAAGCTCACGTGCACCAGTGCAAGTCTCCTCAAAGGTTTAATGGGGACATCTTGTTTAACAGGAGTCTAGCCCCTCACCTCTGAGTGTTGAAAGAGTTTCTGAAATTAGTATATTCAGTCAACAGGCATAGTATGGGCAGACTTTGGTCTTCCTTTTTCATGGGTGCACCTTTATAACTGACAGATTTGCCAAGTAATGAAACTGTGTTCTGTTCTTCATATCACTGCTATCAATGACAGCTTGTATTCAATGTATAAAATATGCTGAAACCGGATACAGGTTCATGAACAATATCTGGGCTATGAAGACTTGTTCTACACTAGCAGGTGAGAATTTGGAGCAGTTTTTTTTTTTTTTTTTTTTGACACAAAAGTGTATTTTGCTTTTGTTTCACAGCCTCATGAGAAAGGTACTGACAGCAACACAACAGTATGTTGCAGCAGTGAGAAGTTTGTCTAACTGCACTAGGAGGTAATGTGCATGTGGTCTTGCACTACCTGGAGCTGTGTTATCCCCAAACTGTTGAGCTTCGCAAATTTTAGAGCACTGTGAGAGCACAGGCTTCTCACAGTACAGCAATGATGCCACAGACTCTTGGCTGATTGGCTTATGTTCTGCAGCAGGAATTCTGTAGTTAGTTGCTCTTTCAATCCTATTGCACCAGCAATGTCTCAGAGGCATTTTTTTTATCCCTAGGCTAAGAAATGTAATTTCAACGGATGCATCACTTCTTGTTTGGTTGTGTTTTGGTAAAGAGTGGTTTTAGCCAGTGGAGTCCTTCCATTTACTTTGTGGTGGCTCCTTCCACCTTCCTTGCTGGCTGTATCCCTGTGGGGAAGATTTTCCCTTTGGTATTCTGTTCAATCCTCTTAGCCAATGGAAGTTTCCAGCTGTGGGGGGAATAGTAGGGAATGAGATACAGCTCTCCAGGAGCATGAGGCATAGGTGATGTTAAAGAAAAGACTTCGTTAATGCTGAAGGTGGACTGCATAGTGTTGGAGGTAAGGCTATGTTGTGTTCTGTCCCTCCGCTCAGGGAAAATATCTGAAGCAGTGCTTTCTGCTTTCCACAAGTGCAAGACTTCCTACTCTGCAGTGTTAGGGTAGCATTGCATGATTTAATAGATCTCTTCCTGCTTAGCGGTTACCTCCTTCTGTTCCCTTATCTTCGTCCTAAAGGCAAATGTGGGCTGAAGAATTGGAATAACTCCTGCTTTTCCTTATCTTTCACAATTACAAAATTATCTACAGGCTCCTCCTGATTTTCTTATAGTTTCAGACTTTTAAAGAAATTAATCTCGTAGTCTAACAGTATTTGTCACCAAGCAGAGTTTTCACAGATTGTGTCAATTTCTGCTTCAGCAACTTTTGTATCATGCACATCTGAAACAATGTCTGGATCAGGTTCTGTATCAGACATCAGAGCTTGGAGAACTAATTTCAGTTCTTGCCTGTCTCATTTTAAATGTACTTATAAATTATCATAAGGATTAATTATTGGATTGAGTGTTCTACACTGAAAAAAATTTTCTAGATCTTTCTCAATTCTTAAATTCTTAAATTTTCTGTCCTTTTCTTAAGAAAAAAAAAAAAAAGTTGAAATGTATGCTATGAAAAAAAAAAATTCTCTTAATGCTGCATTTGTGCTAATCAGCAGTCAAATGCCATTAATTGGCAGAAAGCATAGATACCTTCCTGCTACATGAGGGGCACTGAAAGTTAGGACTACAGAAAATACTCTTAATTTCGAAAATCAGGCAGATCTTAAATATTTTTGCCAAATGGACAGGATCCTTTATTTGTTGTCTGCCTGGAGCTTTTCTCAAAATTTTACTTGTATAATGCAGCTGTTACAGTTAGTGAATCAGCAGCATATTGTCTGAAGTCCAAGAAATTAATTCCCTGTTATTTTGTATATTATTGTAATTTGTTACTGAAGGCCAGTGAATTGTCAGCACTATGTGGGAACTCAATGCCTAATGAAAAAACAATCACAGTTGTTCATGGTTACTTATATCTTACTTCTTGAAAAAATAGGCTGTTGTTCTTGGGAGATATTTACATTTTAGTGCATAGCAAAAAGTTTTTCCTTAAAATGTAGTTGCTTTCTTGGAAAGAAATGAATTTAATGTAGTTCTCTGATGATACAACAACAACAACAACAACAACAACAATAATAATAATAATACTTCTAGACATAAGTAGTTTTTGTCTGTTTCTCAGTACTCCAGAGAAGAAAATTTAAATCACAATCACATTCATGAGCCATGTAAAGATTTAGACCTCAAAACGACAGGTGCTATTGGAATTGCGGAAATAATTCCTCAATTTCTTCTTGGTGTTTGTGGTTTTGATTACACTGTAAAGCTAGAAGTAATTTCATTAAGGAATTTTTAGTTTAGCAAAGGCATTATACATCGAATACTGTTCTTGGATGATGTAGTCATAGAATCATTGAATTGTTTGGGTTGGAAAGGACATTAAAGCCCAGTCAGTTTCAGCAACCTGCTGTGGGCAGGGCTGCCACCCAGCAGCTGCCCAGGGCCCCATCCAACCTGCCCTGAACACCTTCAGGTATGGGACATCTACAGCTTCTCTGGGCAACCCCTTCCAGTGCATCACCACCCTCTGAGTCAAGAATTTTCTGCTAATGTCTGATCTTAATCTACCTTCTTTTGGTTTAAAAATATTCTGTCTTGTTCTTTTACTACCAGACTATGTAAAAAGTGGAGCTCCCCCTTATTTGTAAGCTTCTTTAAGCACTGGACTAGGTAAGTGTTTTTTCTTGCCTTCTGCATAGCGATAATGCTGGGTTTCATCTTTAGTTTGAAGTCCATTCTTTAAATAAGACAGCTGAAATAACTGCGTTTTTCAACCACAGTGTAATCTGAGCACTCAGAAGCACTCAGATCTACCTGTCTTTTAAATCATGTAATTTTAGAAGCCAGAGCAGGGGAGAGGAAGAAAAGAGCAAAATAATTAACTTTGAGAAATCTGTTACTTGGACAGAAATGTCCCCGAAGTTTCCTAAAAATTTATCTGGCAATCTCTCTCTCCTTGCTGCACAATAGCAGAGATTTCAATTATACCAACTAGCTGCAGACCATTACTTTCCTGGCAGCCTTCCTGGTTAGAAAGCATACAAGTCTAATTATAGGTGGCAGGCCACACCACTCCAAAAACTCCAGTACTTTTCTGAGTAGCAGCAGCTGCAGGAACTGAGGATTTCATACCTGCCAATTCACAGCTCAGATTGATCTTTACCTGAAGAAAAAAAAAAAAAAAGCGAAGAAAAAGAGCTATTCTTTCCTTCTCACCTGGGGCATACTTACATCCCATGGACTTAACAGTGAGAATATTAGAAGATCTCTGTACATGACTGCAGCAAAAGGCAGTAGATTGCTTCATCTTTAGAGACAAATCTGTGTTCTCTAGATGCAGTTGTTAATTTAGAAAAAGATAAAAGAATAAATACATTTCCTCTGAAAAAACAGAATGAATGCATTATTTTCTTGAGGAGAGAACACACCATATACCTATCTTATTATTCTGTACCCTCATATAAATGTGATTATTTAGGGAACTGGTAATTTGCTTTACCAACAGGAGTGTGTGTTATTGGTGCTGATGTTTAGAAGTTAGCTGCTTCATTAGCAGTTTAGTTTTTCATTGGTGGCTGAGGTATGTCTGAAATCTATATAAGAACTATGTAACAAGAAGGAAGTACATTTTAGGGAAATTTTCTCTGCTTTTTCTCTTTTGTTTGCCTAGTCTTATGTGGGTTTATTTGTTTGTTTTCGTGAAACACAGCTGTAAAAATCTTGATAGATTTACAGAGAGCTAAAAAGCTGTTTGTCTAGGTAAAATACAGTGAGAGGAACTCTCTGATTTATTTTTTTTTAAAAGAAGACTGAATGATAGTTTTACTGCTTTGTACATTTTCCTTCACAGGAAGAAAATGGCTGCTCAAAAGATTGTCTGAGTTAACAGAGAAATGTATTAGGGACTTAAAACTGAAGTCTGACAAATTCAAATTAGAAACTGACTTCATATTTTTAGCAATAATTGTGGTTAGTCTTTGGAATGAAGTAAAAAGGAAGGATATAGTGTCTTTATTTCTTGAAATCTTTATGGTTTCTATTGCCTTTCTGAAAGACAGACTTTTGTTATAAAAAGCAACATTGTGGTGGTCAGAGAAGATCTTTTCATCACCCCCTGGAATTTCATATGTGTCTGGGGTGAGAAGGGCTTAATAGTAATAGACAGTACTGCTTCATTTCAGAGACAATATTACAGAGATTTACTTTTTTTTTTTTTAATGTTATAATATGAATTAGATCAGAAACATTTTTAGGGCTTCGTACTTCTGCTTGATCTACAGTTTTGTACTTAATGAACCAGCAGAAAGAGAAGAGAGATCATGCCTTTCTATTACTGTAGAGACAAAAGTCATTTTTTTTCTGCTATTCACATTTTCCAACAAAGAAGTAAAAGAAGCTAATAGAAAAGAACTGATAATAAAATGTTCTTTTTGTAACATTAGACAACCAGTATTTGACTACTTCTACCGTTTGTAATAATGCAATATGTTGCACAGTGATTTGAAATAAATTCAGAGGAAGTGAGAGATTCTTGGTAAATGAAGTACAAATCTAGTTTAAGTTTAAAAGTCTGTCTTGCAAAAAAAAAAAAAAAAAGTCAAAACATACCTGAATTAACACAGGACGCTTTGGCATACAAAGTACTTGGTGCAGAGCTTGAAATTTGTGAAATCTGACTCAAACAAGGCTTAAAGCAGGATTTGCTCTTATTTATGCTTTCCCTTCTACCAGGCTTTTGATAGTAGATACCTGCAGCTGCTTAGCTCTTTACTGTTTCCTTCTTTTGATGAGTTTCTTCTCAGACTGACTGTGAAGCAGTGAAACCAGTGTTCAACTGTGGCATCTGCATGGTGCTGGAGGAACATTGTTGCTGGAGATATCGCTATAGGACAAATATTGGATTATTCTGTGTGCAAAGATAATGTTTGTTATTGGTGAGGACATTGAAGCTGCCGTCACTGTCTCAGATTCTTGTAGGTAAAGTATAATGGATAATGCACTGGTCATCTACAGGTGCAAATATTTTGAAGTCAAGAAAAATTTAAGATATTGCCTGTATTACTTAAAAGCATCAACCCACCACCCCAAGATAATTAACCAAAGGGATAACAACCACAAAAAAAACCTTTTCTGTTGTATCTCTAAGTATCAAAAGTTGTTTTCCTCCTTCAGCTACTATAAACAGTAGTAGTAATGAAGCAGAATATCTAGTATGGAAGGGAATTGGAGATTTACAAATTAAATTCTTAACCCATTTTTATTTCTGGATCCTATCAATTAGCAAATAAATATAACGTGGAAATAATGTGCCACGTATACATTTAATCCTCCACCTGAATGCATATAAGTCCATGGGGCCCAATGGGATTCATGCATGTGAGGGTACTCAGAGAGCTGGTCAGTGTCATTGTGAGACATCTCTCAATTATTTTTCAGTGGTCTTGGGAATCTGGAGAGGTCTCAGTTGATTGGAATCTGGCAAATATTATTCCAACTTTCAGGAAGAGCAAGAAAAAAGAAACTGATAATCACAGACCTGTCAATCTCATTTCTGTGTCTGGTAAAATTGTGGAGAAAATCATGCTGGGCATTATTGAAAAACACCTGAAGGACAGTGAGGTCGTTGGTAACAGCCAATATGAGTTCATGAGAGGAAGGTCCTATTTAATTAACTCAGTTTCCTTTTATGATAAGGCCACCCATCTAGTTGACCAAGGGAAACCAATTAATGTTATCTTTTCGGATATCAGTAAAACTTTTGTTTCTCACAATGCCCTTAGGGACAAAATGTCCAGCACACAGCCAGACAGAATGTAATGCAGTGGGTTAACGATTGATGAGATGGACACAAAGAGTTATAGTAAATGGGGTTACATCAGTCTGGTGATCAGTCAGTAGTGGGGTTTTCCAGGGCTCCATTTTAGGGCCAGTTCTCTTTAATGTTTTCATAAATGACTTAAATGACTATAAGGTGTTTTGAGAGAGTTTGCTGATGATACTAAATTGGGAGGTGCTATTGTCTCCATAGGGAGTGCGGAAGCCTTGCAAAGAGACCTAGACAAATTAGAGAGCTGGGAAATCACCAGCCACGTGAATTTTAATAAGAGCAAGTGCCAGATTCTGCACCTGAAAAGGGGCAACCCTTGGCTGTACATACAGTCTGGGGAATAAGATGCTGGAGAGCAGCTCTGCTGAAAGATATTTGGGGTCTTGGCTGGCAGCAAATTGAACATGAATCAACAGTGTGCCCAGGCAGACAGGAAAGCCAACTTTCCTGTATCCTGGCGGTGCATTGAGTGCAGCATTGCTGGCCAGTTGAGAGAAATGGATGTCCGACTCGGCATTGTGCTAGTACAGCCTCTCCTTGAGTATTGTGTGCAGTTTGGGGCACCACAGTAGAAAACTCTTAGAGGGTTTCCAAAAGAGAGCCACAAAGATGGTGATGAGTTTAAAGAGGAAGATGTGTGAGGAGTGGCTGAGGTACCATGGTTTGTTCAGACCAGAGAAGCGAAGATTGAGAGGAGACCTCATCATGGCCTACAGTTTCTTCATAATGGGGACCATCATGAGGGGCAACACTGCTCTCTGTTGACTTGGGATATTCTATTATTCTAAGATTCTACTGAAATCCTTGCACTTTCCAGATGTAGTAGTTATACTCAGCAGGTAGACTGTATGTGGAAATGAAAGAACATCAGATGAGTTTGCTGTCATAAATGCAGAAAAAAAGAATGGCTTGACTTGTAAATTGATTGTAACAGGCTGTGGATTGATGTTGCAAAAATGAGTCCTTCTGAAGAGGATGGAACATCCAGTTTGCCCAGAGAGGTTGTGGATGCCCCATCGCTGGAGGCGTTCAAGGGTGGATGTGCTGGATGTGGCTCTGGGCAGCCTGTCTGGTGATTGGCGACCCTGCACATAGCAGGGGGGTTGAAACCAGATGGTCGTTGTGGTCCTTTTCAACTCAGGCCATTCTATGATTCTATGACAAAATTGGTAGACAGCCTTTTCTGTTGTTTAGTGTAAGCTCAGCTTTTAATTTTGGGACTTTAACATTTTACTGACTTGCAAAATAAATGTATGTCATCCATAGCACAGACTTGAGTTAATAGGTAGATCAACAATTCAGAGATTTTAACTGTTATTTTATATATATTTTAAAAATATATTATTGTGGGTTTTTTATGTTCACTTCTGATACTATCACTGTGATTTTAGAGTACCATTAACAATAAGTTGGATTATTATTGTGCAATGAATATGAACATTGAAGATTAGAGTATAAATATCTTTGTGAACTGAATTTAAAGTCTACTTTGGTGTGCATGTCTTAAAAAACAGAATCATTATTTTGTTATCAGATCACAGAAATTTGCTGTGTAAATCTTTGTAGTCGGGGAAATGCAAATTTTAGTCCCAGAAAAAGCTTTGATGTGGTAAATTTAGAGTTACCTTATTTTTGACAGAATCAGCATGTGACATGTCTAGGCTAGAGCTACAGCTCTTCCTCTAGTGTTGATTATTTTAAAACAATTAAAATCAACCTACAAGAAATATGGGTAGCAAATGTCTAATCTAGATATTAATATCTGATTAATTAATCTAACTAATCTAATATCTAATTATTATCATTGGCAAACCAGAATTTGGGAGAAAGTGTTTCAGTATAGAGTACGACAGCAGAACTTTTCATACTCAAGTAGGAAAATGAGTGCAGATGTTGACTATTAATATGCTGTGTAATCATAGTTTATCACACAGGAAAGCAGCTGTTGTAGACACCTATCAATTTCAACTCTGATGCCTATCTTTGGCAGAGAGAGGAGTGCAGATCCAGTAAGAGTAAACATTTGTATTCAGACATGGTCAGTTTGACATCATCCTCTTCTGAGGCATTTCATCTCATTCCATTTATTTACAAATCAGGTCAATTTGTCATGCTACCGATTCAGTGCCTTGATGTAAAATGTTTAACAATGTAACTTTATCAAAGCTGTGCCTTATCACATATTAGGGTATGAGCATTTCTCATGTTTCAGAGAAACCTGCCAGCAAATTTGGACAAGAAAACTTCCAAGTATTGTTGGTAGCTCTGAGTATATTTTGACAATACTTGTTTTAATAAATCAATATTCTCAGAAGACCTTCTTTTATAGCTCCTTTTTTATCTATACAGATAATGGCATTTCCCTGCACAAACATAACCTCTGAAACTCTTCACCTTTTCCTTGAAGATTTTGAGTTCTTCCAAAGTACAAAAATTACAAGATGAGAAAAGTCTGTGTTGAAGAGGACAAAGATTTTTCCTTTTTTGTTTTGTTATCCTATTTTTGTCAGGCTTATGTCAGAAAGTAATTTTTTGGTTTGATTGCCATTCCTTAATTTTTAAATATATATTGCAGCATTTTTTTTTTTAATTGTTCTTTTTTGTGTCAGTGACATTCTGGTAGAAATTACCTCAATTTTCTTCTCCTTGCAAGCACTGATATTTTTCTTTATTTACTATCTTCGTATTCCGCCCCCAAGAACAAACAAGCAAACAAACAAAAACCCCACATTTTTTTCATCTCCATGTGTTTGTGTGTGTATGTGAGCAAACTAGTTTTTTCCAGCTCCTAATTCACTTGTTTAAGCTGATTTAGCAAATATGTTGGGATCCTGGCCCACAAAGACTTCTCTAGTAAATATGTATGTATGATATTGTATATATAAATACATATTCTGTTGGAATGTTGATGTATTACTGAACTTCAAGTATTCAAAATCTTATGCTTGTATCGAGAAGTTTTGGAAAGCATAAGGAGAGGAAATATGACAGTGGGCAGTCCATTTCCAGAATCACCTGGATATTTTTCTTCGAAGAATGTGGTACTTATACTCATTGATACCAAATGGAGATAAGTACTTCTCTTCCCTTAGATTTTGCTCTGTAACAACCTTTTGCGTTCATTTTATCCACCTTAAAATTAATCTAAATGCTGAGTATATGCTGAAATTGAAACAACCGTGGTGGGAAAAATAAAACATTGTTTTCCTGTTTAGATTAGTAAATTTGGTAAGCCAAAAACTGAATCAGGAATGTAGAGATGCAGAAACAGTGTATGTATGGAGGTTCTCTTTATATTTTGATTTGCTTTCAGGTCTTGAAAACAATAGAGAAGTAAAAAAGATGTGATTGTTGCCATGAGTATTTGTAGGATGATGTGGAATAGATACAGCTTCTATATCTGTTCATTCATTAATGATTGTTCAGGTTTAACAAACTAAAAGCTAACAGTGCATCTCTTTGCTTAACCTCCTGAAAATTTCTGCTTTGACTTTGACATTAGTGGAGAGCCAAAGACTTTACTAGTCTGGTCTACCTACAGTTTATGTACTAAAACTTCAGTGTGGCTATACAGTATTTCAAACTTCTGAAACTCAAAAGAGGGAAGGAAGCTCATGTAGTTTATGTATGTATGCACAGTCAAGTTGGATTACTCCCTGTTTTACACCTGATTTCTTTTGTCCATTTCCTACATGTATTATGATTTCTTTTAGGGTCCCATTTGGGCTGTAAAAACTGCCTCTCCCTAAAGAAATGTCGTGGTTCATGTTGTGCTATGTGGTATCTGCAGCTATCTGAAGTAGATCACAACAATTGTAGATCTTGACAAATATTATAGCAATCATAAAACAAGGCTGGATTGATAGTAATCCAGCCTCAAGATTCTCCACTGCCTCTCTTCATCCTGTAGAGAGAGGTTTGGATTATTAGAAGCACCATATTGCTGTCAGTTACCTAGCATATCCTCAGCATGAAAACTGTGCTTCAGCTGTTGCACTGTTTTGGTTCTCTCAGATTCTACAAAGCATAATCCTTGGATGGAGGCAGAGATCTCAGTCTTTTTAATTTGAATTGCCGAGGTTTCTTGATTTTCATCCAAAAAGATCTAGAATTGGGTTATTATGAAGCTAATATTGTATGGCAGTTTCTAAACAGTGTCTTGCTTCACTGAAACATGCAGATTTTTAGTAAATGGCATGGAAAAACTGGGATCCTAGAAGATATCTGCTATGTCAGTTCTATTTCCAGAAGAAAACAGAAAACAGTCTTTTCTTCAAATGCTAACGCTTTTTAAAAGTTACTCAGTGCTCACCAACTTTGCTTTCAAATCCTTACTAATTTTTAACCCATGTTAAGTAATGTATTTGTAAATTTTAATGCACATAAAACATAAATGCTCGATACAGCTATCATCAAACATAAACATAGTTTGTAGAAAGTGCTTAGTTAAAGTAGAAAAATCATAGTTCATGTCCATTTATGCAAAAAGGACTTCATAAAATACAGCTTAACCAGCTGCTAGTTATGCATTTAATGTAATTTAAATGATTAACTGTTGTCCGTGGTGTACTTTATTTCAAAATTTGATAGAATAGTTACTTGGCCCATGGGAGGGTTATAAAAGTGGTGAAATATAGATAATATTCTGTATCTTGCAGGAGATGAAGAGGAATACCTCTTCCATAAAATTTGTTGCTGAAAACTTTTCTTAAAAAGTTGGCTGTCTGATATTTGAGATGCCTTTTAAGATATATACATTTATAATATAATAGTACAAAACTGAATGTAAAATAAAATCCGCCTGTATTTTAGTGAAATTTTGTCAAACTCTAAATAATTTTCTTAAATTACAACATTTTTAAAAAATTCTGTTTATTCAGGCAGGACTAGCTTTGTTGCCAGTTTTTTTTTCTATTACTGATAGCAGTTAAGAGTTCCTTTGTGTTTTATATGTCTCTTCTGAAGAATGAAATTCTAGATTAACATGCTCCATTATTAAATGTCACATATACTGGTTTGTAAAAGTATTGAGTATTAATACAGGTTAACTAAAACGTTTGGAAATGTTACTCATCTCTTTTTCTGGGGCAGGAATGAAATTACTGTGTAATTTAACAAATAAAACTTGCTTTTAATAAGTCATTGAATGTGAAGGATTTTTTGTGTTGTACCCATGGACCTCCTGGAATCATTTAGTACTTAACAGATAATAATAAAACTGAAGCAGATGATGAATTTGTGGAATTGCTGATATCCTGACTAACAAGCTGTGAGCACTTTCCCGTTAAGTTATAAAATTATCTCATAATTTAGGCAACACTGCACTGCCTAAGCAGAATGTGGTGCATGACCTCAGCATCTTTCTTTTGCTGGATGAATACTGAAATATCTGAATGAAAGTCTTAAAGTGAGTGTATCTTTTTGTTTATTGATGTTATAAAGCACATTCCTTGGAGCAGTGGAAATGTTGAAGTCAAGCAAATTAAGCTCTAAACCACTTATCAGTTGAAAAGCCTGAGTCAAGATCAGGTGCTGTCGTTCTCAATGCATTAGCACCTGTATATTAGTGATATTTTTTTTTTTTTTCCTGAGAGATTGTATAATGTATCTCTGTGAGGGTATACATTGTTATGCATATAACTCTATTTAAAAAGTTTTGTGCGATGCTGTCCATGGAATTTTTCTGACATATTATTGAGTAAGACTGAAGATGAATCATCACTGGGTATCGTCAAGCAGTCCTCTTTATCTTCAGTGCCTTAGGGTTATATGTTTACTGTGTCTCTTACTGCTTTTCTCCAGCATAATTGGAGAACTTACAGAATGTTGACTTAATTTGATTTATAAAGTTGAGTACTTACAGTAAATCTGTGCATCAGAACACAATATTTAACAATTGTGAATCTAACTTGAAACAAAGCAGGAAAGCCTTTATTTTGTGCATAAAAACTTCCTTGTTGTTATGATCCTCATAATTTCTGGATAATCATTTCACCTTTTCAGTAGACATTTTCCATTCTTCGTTTCAATTCTATTAACTTGTTGACCAGCCTAAGCAAGTTAGGTTCAGGGGGAACCTTATCACTTGCTAAAAATAAAAATACAAGACATTCTTACTGCAGGACTGATGCTTGAGAGCACAAAAATGGCCCAATTTAATAGCTATGCTTAGACCAAACTGGGAGATAGACAGCAGTATATTAAGTGTGGACAGAAGAGCTCATCCTAAAGATCCTTGAACTCCTTAGTTGCTAATGACATACAGAACTGTGATTGTGTGAAGTACCTGACATGAATAATTGGTCAGAAGTAAACAGGACAACCTTTAATTATCCTACAAATGTTAGACAAAGAAGCTTTTCTTCCGTATATCTGTATTAGCTAAGTATTTAATGAAACTGTCAGATAAGAGGGAACATTATTTAATCATCTGTTTTCATCTCCAACAGAATTGGCCATATTTGAAGTCCAGAGGGCTTGGGGATAATATTCAATCTTGTTTCAAAGGTTTCCAGTAATGGCTAATTGATGTCGCTGTTTAAAAGAGAAAGTGCCATGTGTATTCTCAAGCACTTTCCTGCCACGGATTAAGGTTTAATAGATTATTTTAGTTGTATAACTTTCCCATAGCAACTACAGGAGAAATTAGTATTTGGAAAAATGGCTTTCTATTTTTAGAGGCATTTAGTTTGACAGGTCTTTTGACCTTTTTTAGAGAGACTTACTAGGTGATTGATTTTCATCTTATCTTCTGTTCTTACCAGTTATTCTTTGTAACTGGCAGCCGTAAGGAAAACCAGCACCTGGTGATCACTTACAAAATGCTAAAAATTCAGCAACCACTTAAAGAAGTCTGTGCTATAAGAAAATGTGAGAATTCTTTATATGAGGAATATGAGAATTCATTTCTATTAATCCTGCATAGAACCTATATAGACAGCCTTGCTTCAAGAGCACAAACAAAACTTCCTAAAACCTCCTTTCAGCCTAGCGTCAACAGATATGGTCAGACATACTGACAACCACAAGGATAAACAAATACTAACACAATGTGTTAAGTTCAATATTTTTTCAGTATAAAATAGTTGTAGGTAGTTGTATTTTTTTTATCAGTGACTGTATATACTATAATCCATATATGTGGAGTTATGTACTGAGTATATTTAGATGTATGTAGCAAATACTGTGTTAAATATTAATATCTGAAGGCTGTGCAAATAGAAATTTTAAAATGGCCAAATTAAAACTACCTGTCTGCTTTCTTTTGTAAGATATTAGGCTTCCATCTGTGCATATAGGGGGCCAGTGGATTGTATGTTTTACAGGCCCTTCTAAAAGGCAGTTAGTGGGATAAAATTTAGTTTTAATATCATTTTTCTTTTTGTCTGTGTCTCTATATGGTGTTGTGTAGGCACTTAGCTATGTTAAAGTGATTTGCTATCTTTAGGATGTTGCAAAATACACGGCCTTCTCATTTGTAGCTCATTTTAGGTTTCCATAACCTTCAGCATGTGTTAGGTCCAGAGTTAATCTCTTCCAATGTGTTCATTCACTCTGTAGCTTTCAGTCAGAAGTGATTATAAACCAGCTTTACATATTTCTCAAAAACAGCACTTGTGAGTATAATAAATACACTGTTCACTCACATAAACAGATTATAGTTTGCACTTGTTGTTGCCTTTCTTGTTTTATCTGTGTTAGCAAGCTTCCTGAAAAAAAGGAAGCCTCCTGTAAATGCAAACTCTTTCTTAATAGAATTTGTTACTGCCACAAGAAGTACAACCTCAAAATATTGAGCTTTCAAAGTGGCTGCCTAGCAACATAGTGCTTTTACAGGGTAGCAGCTAAATGGCTCCTTTTTGGAAAAGAATTTGGGGCTAGCTGGTTTCACACAAATAGCTTGTATGAAACCATTCCCCTTCATGCTATTTGCAAAATGTTGCTAAAGTCATTGCCTCAGAATATCTGTTTTTCACAGTTTGCTTTTCGAGGTTTAGGATTGACTGAAATCAATCACATAGTTATTGTATCTGTTTTTCATTTCTAGAACAGATGATTCCTAAAATATCAAGGATATTTTGACATAATCTTACAAAACTTATAGCCCTATGAGTGTTGGCATTGCTTTTCATATCTGCAGATATTTTGAGAAATAAAACAGCTCCTAAATTCATTGGAATCAGAAAAATTGAGAAGTGTTGATGTAAATTTGTATCCAACTTGTACTAATGATTTTTTGTAGCATTCTTCCAGCTATCCAGCTGCCATTAAATACTGTCTATCTGTAAATCATTTAACCTGGAAGAAATCAAAGTTGCAAATCTTTAAGCCTTTATATATCATAACTGATGTTCTGCTGTTCCTGTGATTGCTGTAATTTGTATGCATGAATGGAGAAATCTATGTCAAGAAAAATAAACAAGGCAAAGGCAATTTTAGACCAAAAGCTCATGCTTATTGGATGCCCAAACGTTTGTCTGTATTTATAAAACACACTGCACTTAGCAGTGCTAGAGAGCAGCCAATCATAGCAGATAATTCACCTTTTCTTTGCAGAGGAGAAAAAAAGAAGCTCTTTATTTGAACATCTGGGTAAACTCAAGACATAATGAATCTCATTGTAAAACTGAATACTTCTATATTTAAAACAAGCAAGAGAAAAATAATGCTGAGAGTTATTGTTTGATAACACAGTTTGCAGTGAATCCACAGCGCATGGAAGGTCATATGGCTATGATTGGGTTTCAGGTCATTTTTAAGGAACTCACTGAGCTCAATTACATGTGGCTAATAGCATGAAGGTTGTGAGGAGGCATTATTTTTTATAAAGCAATTTAGAATTCTTAAAAACTATAAAAAGTATGATTGCCCAGTTTGCTAAGGTAATTAATTTCAGGTTGTCACATGCAGGTCCTTTTAAAAAAAAAAAAAAGTAAAATAAATTTAAGAAATAGTAAAATGCTGTATGCTTTGTATTGTATGAAAGCAGTCAGCATCAAGTGTGGCTCTGTTTTCCATACCTTAAAGAAGATACAAAAGTTATAAAGCATCCAGGGAAAAAAAAGATCAGAACTACTCAAGATCTAGCAAAACAACTATGTGATGTAATAATAATGTAGCTTAGAGTTTTGTGTTTGTATTCATGAAGGAGATGGATAATATATAGCCTGATCACTGTTTCAAAGTACCTACAGCAGGAAACTTCTGCTAATAGAAAGTTATTTAATTTAGCATTGAAAGGCATAATGTGATCCAAAACCTTGAAACTGAATCTACATGTATCAATTCTACATACAGCATGACGTTCTTCATAGTGAGGATAACTGAAGAGTGGAGCAATATACTTCAGAAATCATGGATTCTCTGTTGTTTGAAATGTTTAATGGAAGATGCAGTATCTCATAGAAAGAAAAAAAAAAATATCTGGAAACCATTTAAAGTACAGAAATATAGTACTGTGGCATTTGTTTTTACCAGAACATGCGCTATCATTACTATACTGGGAATAAGTATATGAGAGGCTTAAAGGGATTCCAGGAAGGAACAGTAAAATGCAATATTCCAGGAACTGCATATGTCTACGTCTGGAGCTGCAAATCTAGATGATAAACTTTGATGTTAAGGTAACATTATGTTCTCATAGCTGTTATCTTTTGACAAAATCTTTCATCATTTTATATTTTGACAGATACAGCTGATTAGCCTACTGGCTGCTTTAGCTAGCTAGTGACGTGATTGAATCATCTAGGTATTTTATTCACTAGCTATTTAGTTGAATACTTTGTGGCTTTTTAAACTGATAAACCACTCAAATCACTCAAGTCAGCAGCAGGTCTTCTGCAAGAAAATGCTGTCCTATATTCAAACAACACGCTAAACCACTTTTACAGTTGGTTTATGTAATAGTGTATCACCAGCCCACAAGCATCTGCTCTTAGAGTGCTGCATATTGAGTAGGAACTCAAACATGTACTAGTCAGTGCAAATCAGATGACAGGACACCCTACAGTCAGCAGTGCTACTTCTGCTGCACCCCACAGCTGCATTCCCATATCTGAGGGAGTAGGCAAAAAATATTAAAGGCTAGGAGAATGTGTTGGGTTTTTTGTTATTATTCAGGGACGTTTTCATACTTCAAACTGATACCCTTTTGACTGCTGAGGAAAAAGATTTAGATGACTCTTCAGCTTCTCTTCTTTATATACCTACAGGAGGAATCTGAAGCATGTAAACAGCATAATTCAGGGGAGTTCATATGTGATGCTTGTAACATGAATAGTATGTTGAAACATTCTCTGAAAAACTATTGCATACAAGTGAATACAGTGCAAAATACCGTTTCACAAATTCAGATTTTAAAACTAGGATTAAGTGTTACAGTGTTATTACTGTCACACTTGATTCATGTGATTCTGGTTGTACTTGTTCCTCTGTGAGTCCCAACAGACTCAGACAGTTTTCATCTTTTTCTCTTTTATGTATAAACTAGTATAATCTGGCATGTCTGTAAAGGCCCCTGAGAGATCCAGTGTACTGATAAGAGAGAATAGCCAGTGACTGGTTTTTATCCTTGAAAATCATGATGTCTACCTTAAGGTATTCAAATCTATTAAAATTAGTCTTCCAGTATTTTCAGAAATAATACAATCTCTCTGTTAGCTATGTCATTATTTAATAAAAAGGCAAAATAAAAGAATAAATTCAGTCCAAAGCCTTCATTGTTACTACTCCTGCTGTATGTCCTGGTAGAATACACTGGTATGAAAAGATTCAGTGAGGTACAGTTTATTCCTCCATGCTTGGCAGCAAAGCATAAAGTTTGCAGAAGATAAGATGAAGTGCCAAGAACATGTGCCAAATCATAATATGTCTTCAGCTCCTTCTGCTGGAAGGATGTCAACACAGCTCCCAGAATGTTTGAAAACCACCATCAGCCAGTGATAATGCTTCTATTTAAGTAAGCATCGGTCCTTACTTCAGGGCAGTTGGCCAGACTGAAGCAGACAGCATAATTTCTCTCTCATTTTAGTAATTTGTGAAGTATTTCAGGATGAACACTTAGGCAAATAGATGTGAATTATTGGAGAGTGCTTTGTTTATTTGGGATATGCTGAATGAAATAATTGACTTTGTTAGAATGTTTCCCAGAAAGCTTATTTAGCATGATACTGATGCTGAAAGTTGATAGCTGCTTACTCGGGGCAATACCAGCATAATTTTCATTAAGGACAATCATTAGCTACTGTCATGGATTTATATTGCATATAATGCTTAAGTTGAAGTCATAGAATGATGCAGAAGTTCAAGCTGGAAGAGACTTAAAAATCATCTAGATCCAGCTCCCACTGGATGAAAATTTCCACTCAGTTTGAAATCCACAAAGGAATTTTTGTTCTCTTTTTTGGATGATTGGTCTGTTGGTTGGTTTGTTTTGGCAGTAGTATTAATACCTTTTCCATTACAGAGAATATAAAAAACGAGTACTACAGAGAATTCAAAATGGATGGAGGAATTACTATCAACCCTTAGAATGTATAATAGACTACTATATATCTTTATTATTCATTTAAAACAGGTTGTTTAAAAGATATGCTGCTTCATGCTGTTTTAATGGTTGTGATTTTGCTCAGAACTGCAGTTTCAGAATTAGTGGCATACAGAGTAACTTAGTTTATTTCTCTGTTCTTACTGTCCATGAAAATTGCAACAGATACAAAGACCCCAATCACACTACTTTATAGATCAAGTTCTCAGCTACAAAACACTCTTTTTTCAACGTAGTCACCACCATTAGTTAAGCATTTTCTCCAGCGATGAACAAAAGCCTGCATGCTGCACTCATAAAAATCTGCTCCAGTGGAGATGACCCACTGTTGCTACTGCCACTGCTGAAACGCACCACCCACTCTTCACTGCCTCCAGAAACATTCAGCAAGAATCGATGAATGTCAGTGGGTGCCATTTTTCCACTTGGAGGAATTCTGTGACAAAGTTTTGTTTCATATGCACTTCTATGTCAGATGCCATTTTGTCAGGCTGCCCCTCTGCTGCCATCTGACATCTGGTAACAAAGAATAATGGAATATTGTCAAGAAGGTTCAACCTTGACTTCCATACTGCCAACATCCACCTCTGACTTTGTGGGCCAACATAATAAAATAAGAGGCGTTCCTTTGGAGCAGCCCTCATATGCTCTTTTCCTTACAGTTTTCTAGTAGACCATTTGGGAAAGAACAGAGTAGAACTCGAGTCTTTCCAGGTCAGATGTTTCCAATTAAAATGCTTCTGTAAAGACTGAAAAAGGAATTTGTTGATATCTTAAAGTTTTAGCTCTCTAATTTACTAGTCTATAGAGTTTACATCTTTGTACCTCATTTCAGAATAGTCCACTGCAAGTTTCTTCATTTTTGAAAGGGAAAGTAAAGATCATTCTGTTCTGACCTCTGCATTCAGTATTGGTAGATCATTGACATTTTTTGTGCAGGATTTTATGATCTGATCATATATAACAAGATAAGCCTTATCTTGTAAAATCTCTTTTTCTATTTATTTCATAATGCTTGCTGTCATCAATGCATATGGAAATGTTTCACCTTTTTCATATGACAATATTATTAATAAGATCATGTTTCATATTCCTCTTTTGTTTTACTTACTGTCTGGTAATTTTCTGGAACAGCAATTTATCATTCAACTCTCTGACTCTGACTGGAAATGCTATAATCTAACTTAGGGAGATTTTAATTTAGTGCTCAAAGGAAAAGATCCAAAGAGAACAGATAGAAAACTACATCTGCGATATATCTGGGCAACAAGATGTTTCTGCAAAGGAATACATCAGTGTTAATTCTAAGTAACCCAGTTAAGTTGCCACTGTGGTTTTACCTGGGCTAAGAATTGGTCTAGGCAATGTAGTTCTGAGCTGGACGTGGTTATCTCTGTGTAGCACTGTATTGTACTGTGTTGATGAGACAGAGCAATAGTTGTATGTGAACTTTTTACGTAAGTGTGAAATGACTAATTGTAAAAAGCTTTTTCTCAGATTCAAAAAAGAAAGCCTGCTACAGAACTGCAATGACTTTAGTTCTAAATTATTAACTAAATATTGTTTTCATAAGTACAAAAAACTGATACATTCATGTGTTGTATGAACCAGTTAGGTGTTCTAGAAACTGAAGAGGCATCCTGCTGAATTTTTGTAATTTGTGCTTTTTTTTCCTCAGAGGAAAAAGAACAGGCAGTAGCAAATCACTCACAATTGCAAATGTTTCTGACTGATGGTGTTGATACTTTAATTAGAGCAGTGGGAAGTCAGCTTGAATTCTTTCGTTTTACAGAATGCAAGAAGAATTGAGGTTAATTAAAGGTTAATTAGAGATTAATTGATAATTCCTTTTTTTTTTTCCTGTCTTCTGGTGATAACAGAAATGTTAGAATCCTTGACTTTGATGACAACAGATTGGGTAGGCCTGGTGTTGATTGCTACTGCCAACATGAAAGTGGTGCTGCAGTTCTACAGCTCCAGTTCTTAATCAATGAGGTAAGTCTATATTTACTTGGATTCTTCTCTGTATGTTTAGTTGAATAAGGCAATTGGTGTATTGTAATTCAGAGATACAACTTTTCCTGTTGACAAATTGTGCCAACAAGTAAGTGGCATACATCCAGAGGACGTTCATCATGCAGACTTTTAGAAGACTATTCTTGCGACTGCATGCCAGGAAAACTATAATGTTTATTTACATCACTATAAAGTAATAAACAAAAGGTAGTCAATACATGAATGTTTGCAGATAGATGTAAAATCCATTCAATTACTGAATATGCTACACAGCTCTGTTTCAAATAGCAGTTAATAAATGACTTACTTTTTTGTGTGGAAAAATATTGATGGTAATTATCTAAAAGCCCAATAGTTGTGGATATGCTACTATTTGCAGTAAAAAAGAGCAGCTGCAGGGATCATCAATCAAATGAGCATGCTTAGCCTTTCTACATGGTTTGTCAAAATCAAGTCCAGATGATGTAAAGAAACAGTACGAAACTATAACTTGCTCTTGCAGAAGGTCTCTGGAGATAGTAATGCTCAAGAAGACTTGCTGAGCTATAAATCTACTCAGAAGACTGTTTTCAGAATCTCATAACTTGACAAAATTATAAGATAGTCTTAGTTCAGTTTTCATTATTTTTCTTCCCTAATGTATGAAAACACTTTTGACAATTTCAAATCCTCAAAGCTATTAGAGCTTCTCAATTAAAGGGTTTGGGTTTGGATGTTTTGTTGGTTTATTTTTTAAATCTCTGAAGCATTGTTGTTCTGAGCTTGTTTGGAAAAGTGCTTGAACCACTGAAAGTAACGAATGAAGACTGAACTTCAGAAATAGTTCTTTATAAAAGGGTTGGAAAAGTGTTGGGGAAAAAAGGAGCCAGTATTTGAATGATGTGGTCCTTTGTGACCAGCAAGAACTGTAACCAACCCCTACAATTCTGTGATACTGTGATTTTGATTTCTGCGGTGGAGATTCAGTCTCTGTCATTGGTCCAAACTCTTCGGGAGATGACAAAGCATGGATTATATTGTGTTAGAGAAGTCTTTCTTGCATAAGTTGCATTTGCACATGTCAGCATTGAAAGAAACAGTTGCTAGGATTAGGAAGGAAATCTGAGATGCAAGAAGAGAACTTTATGTCTTATCAGACCATTGTAGTTGGTATTATCTGAGTGTTCAGTCACGTCCTCCCCCTTTGCCAAGATAAAGCATTGTCTACTATGGGCTAAACGTCCAGTTCCTCTATGCCATAGGAGCACGTAGGGATTGAGCCTTTCTATCAGACCTGATTTGACATGTAACTATAGTAACCCCACTGATGCAGCAGCAGATACCTGCCTCAACAGACATTTTCACATGGCTTTGCTGTTGTATGGTATGGTTCTTGGGGATCAGAAGCAGAACCAGACTTCGGAGTATTTCTGATCTGTAGCAAAGACACCATCCTTTTGTCTACATCTCTTTTGTCCTGTCCTTTTGCTACCTGTCCCTATGTTCTCTTACCTGCATCTTTTCACAGTTCCAGTTGTGAACTTCATGTTGTCTTCATATGGCTACTTTATTGTACTTGGCACTGTCATTTCTTTGTATGTCCCTTTTTCCTTTAGTTATACCTTTTAAAATATGCACTGGCTGTCCTTCTTTTCATTAATCTCTATGTGTGCATGGAAATTTGTGGGAGTTTGCGTATATAGCTTTGTTTAAAAGCTTGAATTTGTATTTTAAATTGATGGAATTTTAATTTATATTCTTACAGAAGGAAGCAAGTATTTCTCATAAATTGTACTGTTTTGTACAGAGAGATCATTTTAACAGTGAGAATAACTTGAGAATAAGACAGACCCCATAGAAGAGTGACATGGGCCGTATTTTGTGTCTGTTCTAGGGTGCTTTGGTCAGTGCATGTGCAGATGATACGCTTCATTTGTGGAATCTCAGACAGAAACGACCAGCTATCCTACATTCTCTGAAATTTAACAGAGAACGGTAAGACTACATAAGACAAAATAAAAATATTGTTTTTAAAAAAACACACTTATTTTCCAGATTTTTAATAATACATTTGATAGTTTGTCTTTCTAAAGGAAGGCATAATGTTGTCTTGAAATTTTTTTCTTCCGTTGTTTGAACCTTGTTTTCATAGAACAAAACCTTTGCTTTCTCTTTCTACAGCCTTCTCAGAACTAGACAAAGTGTAGCTATTCTTTTGTCAGATGTTTTTCATTTGACCTTCTATTTACATGAACTGGTGTGAGCAGTGGTATGGTTGAAGACCAGACACAAAGCATTGTGATCCTTTGAGGCTGACCTGTTGGTCAGTACTAGGCAGAGTACCTTAACTGACTGCAACACAGGATTTTTTTTTTCTCTACCTGAAGCATTTTGTTTTTATAAAATACTGTAATTTTAGCAGAAATCAATTGTGAATTTATGAAACTACATAATTGACAAGTGAATCAGAGTCTCCTTTTCTAAATTTTGCTTTATCAGTACCAAATTGTAAAAACTTTGCTGAAAATAGATTAAATGAGTGATTGTTATTTTCAAACTCAGACAAACAGAAGCGGAGTACTTTAATCTATATTTAGTCACTCAAATAAAACTTGCTACAGTATTATGGAGACAGAATGCTATTTTTGTATTAATATTAAGAAAAAATTCTGCGTTTCTGTAAGGAAATTCGGTTACTATTCAGAAGAACGTGTTTCAGTGAATAAATGTAGCAGGGCTATTCTGAGGGAGGTAGTTATTCCATTCTTCATCTTTGGGATGTTTGTTTTTGAGTTTGAAAACATAGCTATAGTGCATAACATGGTTTTGAATGGAAGTTTAAGTGATGCTGTAGTTCTCTCAATATATGCATTCAGTGTTTCTTCAGATACAGCAGCTTCTTTTTTAGGTATTAATGTATTTGCTTTTGCACTGGTGAAAGATGTCAGTGCTTTACCAAGACTGCGGAGAAACAGTCTCATCAAAGCTTTAGCTGCAACAAATCTGAAAATTCTTATAGAAAGATAAATAAATTCTTTTTATTTGTTGTTTTTTATTCCAATATATATCACATTGTCATTGAATTAATTTAATTAAATTGCAGATTTTTAAAATTTATTTATTTATTGGTAAGAAAGAAAATGCAATATCCTGATTGTGAAGATTCCATAATCATAAACAGAAGTATATCAAGTGATTTGGAACTGGATGAGAGAGGATGAGAAAAATTATAGTTGTCATCTTACTTATGTTGAAATATTTCAATCTTAGTACTCTCACCAAGTACATAAATCATTCACAATTTGTTGATAAGTCTAAATTCTGTATCCTGGTATATCATGGTCTGGTTCTTCCAGCCAACAGTCTTTCATACAACCTAATGTATCAATATTTAGAAGAATGCAGTGTCTGTTCAGCTTTTTGCCTGTCATTTCTTAGACTAGCATGATTATAATCGTATCAGAATTTTTGAATGAAACAAAGACACATATTTGGGCTGTGCTTGGAGCAAAACATTCCTCTTTATATTTACCGAAACTTTCTCTTGCTTCTGTCTCTATGCCCAGCCTAAAACACTGGACATAATATTTGGAAACAAGTTATTTGAAATGCTGGAAAAACTTGAATGAAACTAAATATTATATTTACTTTTTTATTTAAAAAGCATTTTTGAGCTGAGGCTTAAAAGGATCTGGGAGTACAGCTATCTGTAACAAATGCACAGCTTGTTATATTTCCTTTTGTCAAAATGTAGTAAGTTGTGATTAAATATATACTTATTAGTTCTTCTATGCATATGTTAAATTACTGGTACAATCACTGCCATTTAAATCACTTTATTAGCACATTAAAGACTGTGAGGCAAATATCCAGATAAAGTGCTATGTAATGCTATCAAATAAGTAAATCCCGTTTTAAATTACAGTAGAACTTTCAACAAGTATGAAGAAATTATTCTGTGGGTAGTTCTTCACTTCTGAGGGCTCTGTAACACTGCTATAATTTTTTAGTTTTCTGTGTTCAGGCACTTGATTCCAGAATGAAATCTCTTCAGTTTTACTACATTTTCTTTTAACATAGATATAAATAAATTTTACATAACCAATCTTGTGTCTTCAATTTTCTACACTTGATTACGTTTCCTATATAAAATTCAGCATAAGCCTCTAGGCAAGTATAAAGAAAAAGTAATGCCAAAACCATAATTAACCCTCTCATTAATTTTTAGCGTTTCTCTGTATAAATGTCTAATGGAGTTCAGTCTAAAAAAGAGCTCCCATGTTTTTTTTCTATGGGTATTTTTTTTTTATTAGAGTTCAGAAGATAGGAATTACGTGATAGTCAGAGAAAGAGCAAATAATGGTTGTTAGCTATGAGAAATTTGCAGCAAAATGGATGTAAGGGGAATTTGGGAGCCTGACAAAGCAGAAAGATCAAAATTGATTTTCTTCAGGAGTTTCAAAGATCTGTCTCAGAAAAATGTGTCATCTTTGCTGTTGGAACAGATACCTTTTTTTTTTTTTCCTCTTTCATCCTTTCCTCTACTTTTGCAGGGGAGGCTAAAGGGAGTTAAGATTCATATTGAATCAAGAACAATACTGATGAGAGAATATTTATTTTTTCTTGTTTTAAGTTATTAACCCAATGAATGAGCTGATATTTTTTGTTCAATCATGTAACCTGCTGGACTTCTTAGCATTTGATATGTTTTTGCCTTGTATCAAAATACAAGCTTGTCATATTTCTCCTGCTATAGTTGGAATGTAATATGAAGCATGAAGAATCTTCAAATAAACATAGCCACTATGTTTCAGTGCTTTGTCCCATTCCAGTAACTGTAATGATAAAACTGTTACTAAGAAACATGCTTGATAGTAGCATATCATTGATAATACACAATTTGTGATTCTATGCATAAATAGGAAGCACAAGTAAGACTCTTGATGGATAACATTAGGATTGAGCTATAACAACTAAAAACTGTAGTGGACTTTTTGTTTCTTCTTTTTAAATAGTCAGAGCAGCAAGCTTTAGCAAGTATAGCCGAGAATATACAGTTCATATATGTACTTAGTGCAACTCAAATTTCCGTGGTCATAATTTTTTGAAGTATGGGTTTCAGGTCATATAGGCTTTCATTTGTTGTTTCTCTTAGAAACATGGTTCATCTCCTGTTATTCTGAAGCTGAGCTAGCTGAGTTATTTTGTGGCTGACACTGGGGGTAGTCTTCCATTCTTTTCTTATTTTAGCCAGTGTTGATTGGCATGTTACAAGTGAGCTGACAGCACTGTCAGTTTGTACACTGACACAATGTACTCACTGTACACGAACACATTGTAAATGTTCTGTTGGATCTTTAAATCTATCTTCATGCACTATGCATTGATGCTTCCCTTCCTAGAGGGAAATCACCAGGAGCCTGTGTAACTGGTTTGGGGCTATGGCCTGTAATACTTTCCAATGTGTTAAGCCTATTTTGGCACAGTGGAAGGGGAGCCTCTTAAGTGGATGACTTAACAATTGTTTTGTCAGCTTTAACTTACTGCTATTTAGAATCCTGACTCCTACATCTGAGATTTTACAGTATTTGAACAAGGTGATAAAGGGGTGCTTGGAATCAAAGAGAAAAGACAGAGATATCTTTGGATCAAGTGACTTTTTTTTCATTGGTCTGTATTCTTTTCTGATAGCAGCAGGACTCTTGCTGTATCATTGCAGGGTCTTGTATCCTGTGCTACTTGCCTCGTCAAAAGGACAGCAGGAGGCTACTAAATTAATAGTGATGATGGGCTGTGCAGTCTCTGTGCTACGCAAATCCGTTTACTTGTGTGTTAGGGACTTAGATTCTGTGTCATCAGCAATTCAAGGAATTGAATTCCTCTTATAGAAGAGCTCCCTGGTTAATATTCTATAATTGCAAATTAATCAGAGGTCTGTCATCAAACATGATAACAGTTAATAGGTTCAGTGAAGTTACACAGCCACTCCATAACACAAACATTCTAATTGCACAAAAAATTCTAATTACATGATGTGATGCTGTTTAAAAGAATGACAAAATTCAAGTGGAAAGCAATATTTCATCATACAAACTTTTCCCAAGTGGTCTCTCAGTGTAAAATGGTAGACAGGATTTAAACTTCCTTAGGATGAGGACAGAAAAAAACGAGGAACACAAAAAAAGCGGTGATGTTAATTGGCATTTGCTTCCACATCTTGAAGAAGCTTTTACAAAATGTCCATAGCGTAGTTCCGCATCAGTGCTTGTCACTTCTGAATGATGCTCAGTGCTATCAATAAGCAATGTTGTCTACAAGCTGTTGATTGGCATGTCTATTTCAAGAAAAACTGACCTCTTTGACATGTTTTAACAATCCCAAGCATCTTAATCTGGCCTTTCTACTATATTTGTACTTATAATGAGTTTTTAAGATAAACGTATGATGCACGAGATCATCAGAATATTCCTATATTCCTATGAGGGAGTATACTCTTTGTACATACATACCTCTTATTTGGAATATAATTCAGTGTATTGTTAGAATGAGCTACAAAATCTGCTCTAGCAGCCGAAAGTAGGTACTAACACTGAAGATGTTCCATGAATGTCTAGTCTTTGCCAGTCTTATGACAATGTTACCACCATTATGACACTTCCTCACACCTCATCATGGGAAAAACTTATAATGACCAGAATTGGTCTATTTATTTGATCACACAATTATCCTTATGTTACTGTCATCATAAAAATTTCTTAGGCAAAATTCCAGAAGCAATTCATGCCACAATTCATATCTACTATTATTTTTATGCTTGTTTTAGTGATGAAGGATGTTTAATAAATTAGTATGTAGAAGTTGATCACAGTTAAGTGATAATTTGAGATGTTATCTGTGAGAGAGAAACTGTTGCAGATCAGCATACTATTTATCAAGACAGTGCAAAAATTGAATAGTTTCTTTAGCAGTTCAAGAACTGTTTTTTGAAATTGTAATTAAGGTAGATTGAAGATGAGAGCTTGAAAAATATCTATTATGCTTGAAAATCTACATGGCAGGGTATAATACATAAACTGCCTATTGAATTGCTTCATGGGAGGAAGATACACAGAGTGATGAACTTTTCGTAACTGCAAAAACCTAAACTTCAAAGATTATTTCTTCTTCTCTTATGCTGAACAATCAGCAAAGGGCTAAAATATAAAACATAGATTAGTTTGCTTATACCAATAGTCATCAATTTTGATTGAACAGATTTGTGAAGTTACGACATTCCTCAAAAGCAGAATGAAAAATAATGCAATACCCAAGTTTTCCTTTTTAGTAGATGCTAAATACCATAGAGTCACAGAAATGCAGGGGTTGGAATGGACCTCAAAAGATCATTAAGTCCAACCTCCTGCCTTAAGGTGGTACCCTACCATAGGTTGCATAGGTATATGTCCAGATGGGTCTTGAATATCTCCATAGCAGGAGATTCTACAACCTCTCGGGGCAAGCAGTGTTCCAGTGTTCCATGACCTTTACTGTGAAGAAGTTCTTCCGTATGTTAGAATGGAACTTTGTTTAAATGTTAGGCCATTACTCCTTGTCCTATCGCTGTATTATGGAGAAGAGCCTGGCCTCATCCATTTGCCTCCCATCTCCCTTTAGATATTCATAAACATTTATCAGATCCCCTCTTAGTCTTCTTTTCCCAAGCCTCAGCAGGCCCAGGTTACTCAGCCTTTCCTTGGGAGATATTCCATCATTGTGGCCTTCTGCTGGACTCCTTCTAGGAAATCCCTGTTTTTTTCTGAACTGGGAAGACCAGAACTAGACACAGTATTCTAAATGTGGCCTCACCAGGGCAGAGTAGAAGGGTAGGATCACCACCCTCGACCTGCTGGCCACTCTCTTTTTAATGCACTCCAGGATACCATTGGCCTTCTTGGCCCCAAGGGCACATTGCTGGCTCACAGCCAACCTGTTGTCCACCAAGACCCCCAGGTCCTTCTCTGCAGAACTCACCTCCACTAGGTCATCCCCTACCCCATACTGATCCATGTGGTTATTCCTCCCCATGTGCAAGACTCTACACTTGCTCTTGTTAAACCTCATCAGGTTCCTCCCTGCCCAACTCTCCAGTCTGTCCAGGTCTTGTCGAATGGTAGCACAGCCTTCTGGTGTGTCAGCCTCTCCTCCTAGCTTTGTATCATCAGCAAACTTGATCAGCTGAGGGTGGACTCTGTCCCTTCTGTCCCTCTGTCCAGGTCATTAATGAAGATATTGAACAAGACTAGACCCAGCATTAACCTCTGGGAAACACTGTTAATTACAGGCCTCCAACCAGACTCTGCGCTGCTGATGACAACCCTCTGAGCTCTGCCAGTCAGCCAGTTGTCAGTCCACCTCAGCATGCACTCATTTATCCCACTCTAAGTTTCATAACAAAGATATTGTGGGAGATGGTGTCAAACACCTTGCTGAACTCAAGGTACACAACATTCACTACTCTCCCCAGCCAGTGATGACATCATAGAAGACTACCATGTTGGTTAAGGATTCCTCCTTTGAGAATCCACATTGACTAGTCCTGATAACCTTCTTTTCTCAGTGCTTGGGAAGGGTATACAGAACAAGTTGTTCTATCACCTTCCCAGGAATGGAGGTGAGAGTGACTGGCCTGTAGTTTTCCGGATCCTCCTTCTTGCCCCCTTTGAGGACTGGAGTGACAATGGCTGTCCTCCAGTCTACAGGCACATCACTCATTCACCAAGAGCTTTCAAAAATAGTAGAGAGCAGTTCAGCAGACATCTCTGTCAGTTCATTCAGCACATGCGGGTATATCCCATTGGGGCCCATAGATTTGTGTGCATTGATTTTGGCTGAACGCTCTCTGACCAGATCCTCCTTGACCAACAGGAAGCCTTGCTTTCTCCTCTCTTTCTTACTTCTGGGGTCTGTGGTTCATGAGAGCTAGTTTCAGCATTAAGACTGCAGCAAAGAAGGCAGTCAGAATCTCCGCCTTCTCAGCATTCCGTTTTACCAAAGCACCCACTTCATTTAATAGCAGACCCATATTTTCCCTAATCTGTGAGTCTTTTAGGGTTCTGTAGCTGAAGGGATACCCTTTGGTATAGTTTCCTGCAATTGCATGCCAGACCAGTCACATATCTCCTTTTATGTAACTCAGACTGATTCTGTTTTGCACCAAGAGTTGCTGGTCCCTTGGGACTCCAGTAAGAAAGGCATTGAGATGCTGTAAGTATCATTTAAAATGATAGCTAGTACTAAAGGGTAGAATAGCACAGATAATCTCCCTTTAGATGTTGGGAGCTCCAGTTTGCACAGCATTAAACCAACCTCTTGATCAGCCCACAACTTGTTGCATAGACCCTATTCATACAAAAGATTATCCCAGTTTGATCATTCAGGCTATTATAGGATTTCCTTACAAAATAATAACTGTGTTAATCAGTTTTACTATCAAACAAAGGAAGTTTATATGAGAACTTCCTGCTGCATTGCTTGCACTATAGGCAAGGCCATACAGGAGGTGCAATCACTGGTACTGAGTAGGAGCTGCTTGCAGGCTACTCTCTTGCCACGAGCTGGCTGAGTTTATGCTGCAGCCATAAGGTTTGTATCTGAAGTCCAGAACATCATTGCCTGTGCCACTCAGGTTAGCTCTTAGGTGAAGGAGTCAGTGATTCACCTACAACAGTCTCCCAGGCAGGATCACTATACTTGTATGCAACTCTTCAAGCTTAAGTTCACTGTTCCTCTTATTGTCCTACACTAATTTTATCCCTCTGATGGAAAGAAATATTCTAGTTTCCAAACTAAATTTTGTGGCCACTTTGTACCAATTTATTCTATTATTCTAGTAACTATGCTATTCTGCATTTTAAGTATTTTCTCTCTCTTCTTTGTATCCCTACAAAACAGCTCATTCACGTCCCTTCATGACCTGTTTTTCATGTGTACTTGTTGTTTTTCTCTTTTATAAATTTGTGTCTCCATTCCCTTTTCTTTTCTTAGGTCTTTCTTCTCGTATCAGTTCTTACTGACCTGATGATTAGAAAAGGAAATACTTCAGATAGGATCTAGAAATGTGTTATGGATGTTGACAGTACCATTTTCTTTGTAATCTCTGCAGAAGCATATTTGCTGATTCATACCACAATATGTAGGTCACTCTGAAAGTAATGCCTCCTATTTATTTTGATGGAATCTACAACAGATACAAAAAACACAATAACACTTTCTGATAGAGCAAATTCTCAGCTAAAAAACATTATTTTACAACATAATCACCACCATTAGCAGATTTGCGTGGATGAGCTTTTCTATTTTGTGGTGTTAGAGCTGTGTGTGGCTGTCCAGAACATGTCTTCTCGTTCACATTGCAGTTGCCACTGCTGAAACATACCATCCATCACCTCCCTGTGCTGACATCCACTGTTTGCTCTCCATAAACACTCAACAAGTGTCAGTCATCGTCAATGGTTGCCATTTTTTTTTCTTCATGGAGGAGCTGAACTACACACCTTTGCTTTGTACACACTTCCATGTCAGCACCATTCTGTCAGACTGCCCCTCTGCATCTGTCACATAACAATAACACGTAATAGAATATTGGTGAGAAGGTTCAACCTCTACTGCCATACCACCGACTGCCTCTGGCATCATGGGCCAGCATAATAAGATAGGAGGCATTACTTTTGGAGCAGCTCTCATGTATTCCTGTTAGATGGCTTCATCTTATTAGTGTCTGACTAATACACTCATTGCATTCTTTCACTGATGTGTATCTAACTAACTGGGAATGTGCTATCTTGTCTGCAGTCCTTCAAGAGTAGAAGCAAAATAGGACAGGAAATTGAGATAATCTTTTTCTGACACTTCCACATCTTGAGTTCCAATTGTAAAATGAATTTTTTTTCACAAAGAAGCCTTGCCCTTTGCATTTTGAATTTACATCTGCATTTTTTGTTCTATGCTTCTGCAGATTGTCCTTCCATTTTAATGTTCTCTCCTGGGAGAACTTTTTACTATTGGTACCAAAATCATGTATGAAATTACAAGGTCAGCCGTAAAACTAATCCTTGAGAATCTCTCACGTGGCCGATAAGATATCTGATTTTCCACAAAATCAATCTATCCAAAATAGAGTTTTATAGTAGTGGGTTTAAAATAAATAAATAAATAAATAAATGCTTTTTTTAAATTGATACATACTAAATATCCTATAATTTCTTTTTCTAATCTTTTTTTTTGCTCCAAAGAAATTTAATTGGAATATTCTGGATAGCCTACCTTAGGTGAACTAACCTATCATATTTTACTATAACTTTACAAAGTGTATCTTTTTGAACTCAAAGCCTTCATTTATGTATCCTCTTAAGTATATTTGGGTAATCTCAAGTAGTAATAATGCAGTCACAGCAACAGAGAGGACTGAGTATTAAAAAAAAACTGTTTTTATCCAGGTCCAACCTTGAATTTAAGAATTTCTGTTCTTTTTTTAACGAAGGCCTTCACAGACTTTCCCCAAAGTAATTTTTCCACTGGGATCCTATCAGTGCTGTTGAGTGTCCTTCTGAATAAAAATGTTCATAAGTAAAATATGTCTCAGCAGCTGCTTTTGTACCTGCTTAATAAACAACGTCTCTGAAGGCAATTAGGGATGTTTAAGATGTTTAAGATCTATTTTTACATGGCTCACTACTTTAAGGTTCTATTTTAATGAGACTTTAATATATGTAATAAAAATATTAGCACAGCGCATAGTAATTGTTTGCAATAACTAGTCAAAAAACAGCAAAGACATTTATTATGTTATATTATTTATTTTTTTATTTAAATATAAATCTTCATTTTTAAATGCATCCATCAAGAACTTGGGAAAACTGATAATTAAGCATGGTCGTAAATTTGACAAATATTTTTCTATTTCATGTTTATTAATCGTAAAATAGCTCAGGTTGGAAGAGACCTTAAAGATCACCAAGTCCAACCACAACCTAACCATACTATCGTAACTCTAACAACCCTCTGCCAAATTGTGTCCCTGAGCACCACATCCAAACGGTTTTTAAACACATCCAGGGATGGTGACTCAACCTCCTCCCTGGGGAGCCTATTCCAGTGCTTAACAACCCTTTCTGTAAAGAAGTTTTTCCTGGTATCCTACCTAAACTTCCACTGGTGCAACTTGAGGCTGTTTTCCCTCGTCCTGTCACCTGTGTCACCAGTGAGAAGAGACCAACCCCACTCTCACTGTAAGCACCTTTCAGGTATTTGAAGAGAACAGTAAGGTTTCCCCTCAGCCTCCTGTTCCCCAGACTAAACAGCCCCAGTTTTTTCAGTCTCTTCTCATAGGGCACATTCTCCAAGCCCTTCACAAGCCTCGTTGCCCTTCTTTGGACCTGCTCCGGCACCTCGATGTCCTTTCTGTATTGAGGTGCCCAAAAGTGAACTCAGTACTCGAGGTGAGGCCTCACCAGTGCTGAGTACAGGGGCAGGATTACTTCCGTAGTCCTGCTCACCACTCCATTCCTGATACAAGCCAGGATGCCATTGGCCTTCTTGGCCATCTGGTCACACTGCTGGCTCATAATTCAGCCAACTGTCTATCAGTACCCCAAGGTCCCTTTCCCTTTTTCCTGATCCCCTGCTTGGCTTTTAGTTGATCCATGACAGCTCCTGAGATTATCCATTCCATGACCTTTCGTGGCACCAACGTGAGACTGATAGGTCTGTAGCTACCAGGATCATCTTTCCAGCCGTTTTTGAAAATGTGTATCACATTTGCCAGTCTTCAGTCCTCTGGAACATCCCCAGTTAGCCAGGACTGTCGAAGAATGATGGAGAGTGGCTTGGCAACCACATCTGCCAGCTCCCTCAGCACTCTAGGGTGCAATCCATCTGGCCCCATAGACTTGTGAGTGTCCAGTTTTCAGAGCAAGTCCAAAACCATCTCATCATGGATTATGCAGGGCCTATTCTGTTCCTCATCCCTGTCTACCAGCGCAGGGGGCTGTGTTTCCAGGGAGTAACAAGTCTTACTATTAAAGACTGAGGCAAAGAAGGCATTAAGTACCTCAGCCTTATCCTTATCCTTGGTCACCATGTTCCCCTCTGTGTCCAACCAGGGATGGAGATTCTCCCTCCTCTTACTATTGATGTATTTATATAAATATTTGTTGTCTTTCACCTCAGTGGTCAAGTTTAGTTCTAGCTGGGCTTTGGCCTTTCTGATTTTCTCCCTGCATCAAAAGAAGTGTGGCCTTGGTACAGGAGAGATGTAGACTTGTTAGAGTACATCCAGAGATGGGCCACAAAAATGATCCATGAAATGGACAGGCAGAGAGAGCTGGGGCCAGCCTGGAGAAGAGAAGGCTCCAAGGTGACCGGATAGTAGCCTTTCAGTATCTAAAGGGAAACTACAGGGAAGAAGGGGACAGACTCTTTAGCAGGGTCTGTGGTGATATAACAAGGGGAAATAGTTTTGAGCATAAAGAGGGTAGATTTAGGTTGGATAGAAGGAAAAAGTCTTTTACAGTGAGGCTGATGAGGCACTGGAAAAGGTTGCCCAGAGATGTGGTTGATGCCCCATCCCTGAAGACTTTCAAGACCAGGCTGGATCAGGCCCTGAGCAATCTGATCTAGCTGTGGGTGTCCCTGTTCATTGCAGGACAGTTGGAGTAGATTACCTTTAAAGATCCCTTGCAACTCAAAGGGTTCTGTGATTCTATGCTATGTGTGAATTGTTCCTAGATGTAACAGCTGTTTTAATAAGGCAAAGACAAAGAAAGTACAAGATGGCTTACAACCAGTCACTACTTTTGCTTTCTGATTGTTGAGACTGTACAAGATATTCTCCACTTATCTCAATTTGCTCCTGTGCTGTGCATTTGACTTTTATTACTTTATTTAAAGCTTTTAAAATAAAAATATTTTGGCAAATATGTAAATGAGTCTTGAGATTGGGTCTGAGACTTTACTGTACTGTAGAAAACATAATGAGTTTCCAAACAAGTTTTTCAACCAAAAGTGAACCAAAAAGCATCTAGAAAATGTTAATAAGCTAAATTTGGGGGCTATAAATGAAATTTACTTACGAGAGTTAATCAAGTAACTTACTTCTTGCTCTGTATCACTTTGACAGTACTTCTGTCTATTATTTCTATTATAAAACAGGCATCTCTTTGAAATGCCATTATTTCAAAACATCTCTGTATTTTTTTCCTCCAAAAGGGACGAAAAATAAGTTCTGAAAAACTTATTTTTTCTGTAACCTGGCCACCTCTGATTGTTTGCCTAAGTAATTTCCATATTGATTTCTTTCTTCAGGAAAAAATTCTTTAGCTCTTAGTAGTGGACATAGTTTTGCTATGGGCTGCAAAACCTTTAAATTGTACACTAAGCAATATGCTAGTTATTCCTAATGCCATTTAAAAGAAGTAAATTTTTTTGTCAATAGATTTCCGCTTTTCTTTCCCTTTTTTTTTTTTTTCCCCCAAGAAAATACAGGATAACGTGTCATATTGTTTTCATATAGCAGCTGTGTTGCCAGATTGCTCTAATGCCAGATTTGCATAGCCGAAAAGAATACGTACACACAGCCACACATTGAACAACTGTCTTTTGAGGCTTTAGTCACAACAAATGAGAAATCCACTATTGTAAAAAAATTTGCATTGTAACATGATCTCCATATGTGGATCATCTATTAATATCATACATGTTGGTATTACACAAAAGCAAAAAAAAAAGATAATCTTTTAAAGTTCAAACAAATTCAGGCTGCATAAAATGTGGATCACTGTGAGAGAGTCTTTATTATCAGCTTCCTACCACTATAGTTACAGGAATTCTTTGCTTATATAAGTGTGTTTTTAGAACGTTTCAAATTTGAGTTTCAAATTCACTATTCTGTTCTGATCTATCATTTGACCTCTGTTAGATTAGCTTTCCAGTCATGTATTTAAGCAGTGGAGAATATGCTACTTTCTGTTCCAATAAGACATTTGCTTCTTGGAAACAACAGCACCCCTTTCCTGCTCAGGCACATGGCAACTTTAAGCAAAATCCAGTGCAGTGATTTAGGATACTTTTCCTTCTGTCACAGTGAACTCTGGGCATTATTCCAGTAAGTCAGAAATAGAGCTAGTAATGTCAGTGTTCAGATTATCTCATTAAACAGTACATGAGCAGGAAGAGAAGAGAGACTACAGATTGCAGAAAAACAAGAACCGTTAATCACAGTGTCCCTGTCTACTGAAGCATAACAAATGGGAACAGCTGGTCTCCAATAAGTCTACATGATTTTAATTGATGGAAGCTGATAACGGAAAAAAAACCAACCCATATACGCAGTAAAAGTATGTGCACATACATGAGCACATACTCATAGAAATGTTTGGTGTTTTTTTTGCTTTGAAGTCAATTTCAGAATTTCAGTGTCCTCCTGAACTGGAAAGTTAATCAAAGTAGCTTAATAGATATTGAAATAAAATTGGTTTTCAACTCCTTATAGTAAGAATGGGTGATATAAACACAGATTTCTGCATATATAGGACAAAATTCAACCTTATCTTTGAGGTTAGTCGGAAATTTCATTTTTGAAACTGTGAGATTTTGATGCAAAAGCTGCATTTTTGATTTATAGTTTCTTTGTTGTGAAAGGATGGAAGAAAATCTACCGTTTTTTTTATTTATTTCTTTTTTAACACAACTATTACAAATGCAGTTAAAGAAATGAATCAATAACCTTCTGTTTTGGGAACAGCATTGTTTATCTTTAATCCTTCATTCTTGGTTTTTCTTTTATTGCAAAGAAATACAATGGCTGTTCCTGTGATCTGTATTGTCCATCACTGATTCAATGCTAGACATGGCAGCTCCATCTTTATTTAACCTTGAAAGAAATTAATGGCAAGCAAGTGATGTACTACAAATAAGAAACAGTGATTTCACAGGTTAGTAGACAAGAGAGAAATCATGTACAATTCTCTTTCCCCTAAAGATGAAAGAAACAGTTTACCAACACTGCTTCGTTAATTTGTTCATTTTGCTGATTCTGTCAAGCTTTTTATTCTTGTTTTTGTGTTCTCAGGACCAGGAACTGACATCAGAAATAAATCAGATACCAATGAAAAGTATGCTGATTTCTTCTAGCATCTTTTTTCTTGCTAAGAAAGCAAGTTCCAATGCTGAAATTAGGAATGATTTCCGTATCTTTTTCCTTGGCTCCAAGCCCAGTGATTACACTTGTTCAATCTATTGCATTGCTATTGTGTAATCCTACAGATCTACCTGTGCTGAATGTGTCACTTTTATTGTCTATGATCTTAGTCTCCATAACTATGCAAGCCAAGTTTCTCCAACCTGCAGGCCATGAATTGCGTGCAGCCTTGAAGAGATAGTGACAAGGCCACACACAGGATCGTAAACTTTTAACATTAATATATGATTTTTAGTGATATTTTTAATGAGTCCTTTCTGCATAGCTTGAGTGCAAACTGTGTAGGCAGCAATGGAATGCTGCAGAGGGGAAGGTGCAGTGCAGTGCTAACTCTGCCTCTCGCACCTGCCACACAGTTGAATCAAAACCTGTGTGTATTGTGCACCACATGAGCTTGTGCTACTTTGCAAGAGATCACCAATAACTGTATTTGAACCTATCTACATGTGTACATCTGTGAAGACACGTGTTTTTTGTTATTAAGCAGACACGTAAGTTTTCATTTTTAGTTACTAATCTTGTATTATTGTATACAATAACTTAGTAAGTTAACTCATTCACTGTGGATGACATATCCAGAATACTCATACGATGCTGACAATTTTTGTAATTGTCAACATCTCAAAAAGCTCACAAAAAGTATAATTTGCAATGTTTTAATTAGTTTTGCAATACGTATTTGATTAATGTTTCTGCTATTCTGACCACATGAGGCAATAGACAAGTAATAATCATCTAGACAAAAAAGTGCTGATTTGCTAATCCAAGCATGCTGAAAGTGGATTTGCAGAGGATACACATTGTACCTACATTTATTCAGTTTTTTCTTAGAATTTGTAAATTCTCTGAATTGTGCATTTATTAACCTTTTTTTTAATCAACTTTTTTTATTTTTGCATGAAAGTGACGTAATAATTTAAATTACTTTCTATTAACTGCCTCTTGTATGTCTCATTTTTGTGTAAATACAATATTTCAGGAAAGGACATAATGAAAAATGCAGTGGACCACCAGCCAGCTGATCGATCTAAATAATATCAGAAGAATAACTGCAGAGGCTTTTTTACTTTATCAAAGCATTTATCAAAAAGTTTATTATGTCTCTCAGCATCATTTTAATAAAATTAAACTGTATATGCATCAAGTTACAATGTTTTCTCAACTTTTTTTCTAAGTAGAATTTATAGAAACACCATATGTGTTTGTGTGCAAATAGAATCCTTTTGTTATGATGTATTTGCATTTAAATTACATTTTAGATATAAAATTCTGATTTATTGGACTTCAGCATTCAGTAGAGAATCTTTCACCGTTGAAATCTTTAAGTCAAGATTGATATCCTTTAGCAAGTTGTTCTAATTCATGCAATAATTATTTTGAAGAAAACCTGAGTTCTGTATTCAGGAGAATAAAAGAGGAGCATTTATTTCTTAAATTACAATCTACAGATTAAATTATCAGTGTTGTGCAAATAGTGACCATGGAGCCAGGAGAGGAGCTGTAATCACTCTAACTGAAAGGTAGTCTCCTGAGGCATGCTTGACTTTTATAGGAAGGAGATTAGCTTCCTCAGCAGCTGAACTTTTCAGTGCTGGGACAACACTGGATGTACGACAGTGACTTCGTAGTTCTTGAGAGAAGGTGAGTGGCCTGGAGCACAGCAGGGCTTGCATCCATCAGTTACTCATGTTCCTAAGGTTAATACTCCTGCAAGTTTTGTTTTCCTCTTCTCCTTTTCCTGTTTGAGCTCCCTGTCTGTAAAATGAGGAGATTTCGTAGAATTGTAGATGATCACAGGTTGGAAGAGACCCATAAGATCATCAGGCCCAGCTCCTGGCTCCACACAGAGCCACTCAAAAAGCAGACCACATGAGAGCGTTGTCCAAATGCTTCTTGAACTCTGGCAGCCTGGGGCCATGCTTGCTTCCCAGAGGATCCTGTTTCAGGGCCTGAGCATCTTCTCAGTGATCTTTTTCCTGATATCCAAACTGAACCTTCCCTGTTGCAGCTTCATGCCATTCCCTCAGGTTCTGTTGCTGTCACTAGAGAGAGGAGCTGTAAGGCCACAATGAGGCCTCCTCTCAGTCTCCACCTCTCTGGGCCGAACAAACCAAGGGACCTCAACCACTCCTCATACGTCTTGCACTCCAGATCCTTCTCCATCTCATAGCCCTCCTTTGGATATCATCTATTCAGAGAGCCCGGAGAGTGTAGTTTATTTTTATAGATTTCTGTCAGAGTATTCGTGCAACATTTTGTTTTTAGTAGGAGCTTACAGAAACTGAACCCTTCTTCAGTTGTTCAGTGTTAGACATAAAGGCTGCACATGTTCTTTGTTTTTCCATACATAAGATTATCAATGCAAGTGGAAAAAGCGTAGTATAAATTCACTTCTAATTTTGATGTAAAGTGATGAGCAATTAGATAATTAAATTGGAAAAACTGTTCCTCATTCCGACAGAAGTGAATTTTTTTCTTTCTCCTTCTGAACCCATCCCCCAGAAAAAGTATTCCAGGAAATTTTGCATATTAAAAGCAGAAAAAAATAATACAACAGAGACAGAAGTAAATGTTCTGGAAGTCATATTTTATTTTTCTTAGAAGAGTATTATCTTTGTAAAAAAGATTATTTTAAGCCATCCGAATGTTCTTGCTAGTATTTCAGAGAAAATAGCAATCTAAATTATTTTAACATTTCAGTATTATACTCAATGACATTTTTTTGGTCAGAGTTGTTAGACTATGCAGTACGTTCTGAAAAACACACCTTTTCAAGGGCTGCTACTCAGAGTACATTCCTTTTAAAATGAGGTTTCAATTTTTGACAGTGCCTCTCAAAATTACACCATTATTTCCCTAATGTTGCTTATATAAGTTTAGAAGCAATCTCAAGACTTAAATACATTTTGACTGATATTATTAGTTTGTCACCTTTTTTTTTTTTTTAAATTTATTATATTTTATGTCCTACTTTGGGATTTGGTTATGTTGAAAGACTGATACATCTTAGCGCATTTAGCAGCACAGGAACACCTTTCAAGATATCAGCTTATGTTTCTCACTGTTTCTTATCATGATCAATTAAATTCATACCTTATACCTTATTCATACCATATCTTTGATGCTGGCTTGATGCTAAGAACGTATAATATCCACAGTTCAGGGAGGCTTTCTGTAAGTGGTCAATGTTGAGCAGATTCTGAGGTCTCCATTTAATTGGATTCCATATTACTTCAATCAGATTGACAGTCTGATTAAATCTTTGCAGAAACATTTCACACTTTCATAAATCACTCCAAACCTGCCTTCTTAAGAAGAAAAAAAGGGTTGTTTTTGTTTTTGTTTTTGTTGTTGTTTTTTTTCTGGTAAAGTGATCTTTTGTAGAGGTGTAAAAGACATTGTAATTTGCTTCTGGCATATATGTCTAATACAGGGATTCCTTTCATCCAGAATAAAAACAATAGTATGAGACAGCATTGTTTTCTGTTGAAAAAACTGTTGTATACTTACTGAAATACAAGATGATCATTAAAAACCTGAGTCTCATTTCAAAGCTTTCAAGCCCTAAAGAAGTTAATATTCTCAAAGTGAAAAGTCAATAGTACCTAAAGTAGTATGCATTTAATTTACATAATGAAAATGGAAACTAAATTATTACATAATATAAAAGAAAACTATGCACTGCATAGTTTTCTGACAGTATGAAAATCATATGGCTTTGTTTGGTGAAGCCTGACATTATATTGTATTAAAATGCCTAATAATTCCATAACTGTGTGCTCTAGTATGCATTTAATTTTAAAAATATATTTGTTACATACAGTGTATGTTATTGTGCTTCTGTTTTGAGTACCGTCTTTTTATGTGTCTGGTGGTTTAGTGTTTTGGGGGGTTATTTTATGATTTTCTGCTTTTCTTTTTAGAAATAGCTAGGGTGGTCTTGCTAGTAGAAGATTCTACTAGTATGGTGTAGTTTTCATTGTGGAAGAAGGAAGATAATATTTTCTTATCTGGCTGTCCTGTAAGACTATCAGAACAAAATGAAGTTATTAAAGAGGAAATAACTGAGCTTAAGACAATAGTAAGTTTTTTTTGTTATTGTCTTCATTCTTTAGCAACATTTCTTTCTCTTCTGGTTGACCATACTATATATCCGAGGTACCAGTAGCTACTGCAGCTGGATATCAGACAGATCAGCGAGAAAATAATTCTTGTAACTGTTTGTCAGTGATGATGCTCACAGTCAGAGAGTTGTGGTCAACGGCTCAATGTCCAAGTGGAGATCAGTTATGAGTGGTGTTCCTCAGGGATCAGCGCTGGGACTGATGCTATTTAACATTTTTGTAGGCAATGTGGACAGTGGGATTCAGTGCACTCCAGCAAATTTGCAGATGAAACCAAGCTGAGTGGTGCAGTTGACACACAAGGGGGAAGGAATATTATCCAGAGGGATTTGGACAGGTTTGAGAGGTGGACCCATGCCAACCTCATGAAGTTCAACAAGGCCAAATGCAAGGTCCTGCGCCTGAATCAGGGCAATCCCAAATGCAGATACAGGTTGCGCAGAGAATGGCTTGAGAGCATCCCAGAGGAGAAGAATTTGGGGGTGTCTGTTCATGAAGGCTCAACATTTGTGTTTGCAGCTCAGAAGGCCAACTGTACTCTGGGTTGAATAAAGAGAAGCATGACCATTAGGTTGAGGGAGGTGATTCTGCCCCTCTGCTCGCATGAAACCCCACCTGGAGTACTGCGTCCAGTCTAGGACCCCCAGCACAAAAAGGACATGGAGCTGTTGGAGCAAGTCCAGATGAGGGCCACGAAGATGATCAGAGGGATGGAGCACCTTCCTTGTGATGACAGGCTGAGAGACTTGGGGTTCTTCAACCTGGTGAAGAGAAGGCTCCAGGAGGACTTTATCGGCAGCCTTCCAGTACCTGAAGGGGGCCTACAGAAAAGCTGGGGAGGGACTTTTTATAAGGACAGATAGCAAGAGGATGAGGGGAAATGGCTCTAAACTGGAAGAGGGTAGATTTATACTAGACATTAGAAATAAATTCTTTACTGTGAGGGTGGTGAGACACTGGAACAGGTTGCCCAGTAAGGTTGTGGATGCCCCCTCCCTGGAAGGATGCAAGGCCAGGCTGGATGGGGCTTTGAGCAACCTGGTCTAGAGGGAGATGTTCCTGCCTACAGCAGGGGGTTGGAATTAGATGATCTTAAAGGTCCCTGCCAACACAAGCCATTATGATTGTATGATTACTTTAGTCTGATTCTGCTTTTACAAGCAAGATCTTGCTGTTGAAACATCATGTCCTTGAAATTTTAAAGCCAAGATAGGCAAATGGAAGTAATACAATAGCTGGAACATTAGAGACCCGTTTGATTTGATGATTATTGTAGCAGAACATACTGGAGATTATAACATAGAAACAAATTTTAAAAGGAAAACCAAAGCAGTCTAGCATTGTCTGTGGTGATTTTGAGACTATATTTCATTATTGTATTATTGGATTCAGCCTTGTACTTTCGAGATCAAGTTTACTGCCATAAACCACTTCTTGCTTGTGAATTGATTTGTCTGAGTACTGAAATTCATTGTGATCCTAGACTTGTACTTGCTTAGGCTGACAACTCAATTGCAAGAATTTGGACTGGAAGTATTCAAGTCAGCTAGAAGTCACTTTGTAACTTTGTTACTTTGTTATTTCTCAGTCTCAAGAGAGTCACATTTACAACACTTTCAAAGTCACAAATGTTTTATCTTCTTATAACTTAAAAGTTTACTACAAGCAAGTGCTGAATGAACATTAATGTGAAGTGGTAAGACAGTGTCTCAGCCAGGAACTAAGGAGGTTTATGCATGGGCTGTAACCTAACAGAGCACACATATGCTGCTATGGAGTGCATGAAAGAGAAGTAGAGCTAGTATAGAAACACAGCAGATAAAAATTCAGACTCAGTATGAATCTAACCGAAGTGTAGCAAATGATGCTGCTGCAAAAAGGCAACAGAAATTGAGATGTTTGAAGGATCCAGAGAGGCATAAAAACAAGCTTCCATTTGTAAAAGAAGGAAGTGAAAAGAGCAGATAACAGAATAATGAAGCTAACAGGTTCCAGCAAGGAATATGTTGGTGGCATATATCTCCTGCTTTTTTTTTCTGTCAGATACCTGTTGTTTGACTGTGCTCACTGTGTAAGTACAAACTTTCTCCTTGAAAGTATTTTCATTTATGCACACTAAACTGTAGTTCTCACTCCCAGATCAGTTCTCTTGAAAAACTTGGTTTGTTTCCAACTAAAGGCAGTGGACTTATTGCCAAAATTAGGTGAGTAATAAGAAAATATAGCCTTGTGCAAATGGAGAGAACAACATAATAAAAATTTATATCATACTTGAGTCTCACTTGAATCAAGAAAACAAGATTTCTGTCTCATTTCTTTGTAATGAATTCACATTGTTCTAGCATAAGAATAAGAAATTGAAATGTTTATTGTCTTGAATGCTGTTTGTTTATGGGGAAGGGAGATGTTAGGAACAAAAATTATTGCATAGCGATTACATCAAACTTGTATATAAAAGCTGGAAATAGCCTGATTGTGGAATCAAATGCTAAATATAGTAACGTTTGGCACAGCAGGCAAAATAATCACTTTTTCTCAAAATTATTGAGGCTGTATCACCAGATCAGATGAAGTTTCAGCCTATGTAGATAGCACTTTAGCAGGAGATGGTTTCATATCTCCTATGTATTTTTTTGCTTGCATGTATGCAATATTTGTATAATAACTATAATAATGAAAGGAGCCTGAATCTACTGATTCAATGTAACTGTGAAAATTTCTGTATATATTGTCATGTGAAACTGTTTTGATGTTTTCCAAGCTAATATGTTACTGGCTTGTCACCCTGTAGGAATGATACAAACGTAGGATTCAGTTGTCTATGATATAATGTTTAACTGCACTTGGTAATGCTGTTATCTAATGTCCTATTCTCCCAAACAGCCAGTGAAGTGAACATTTTCTTGTATGAATGATGGTCAAGTGATATGACATTTTTACCCCATTCTTAATAAAACTGGATAGTATGGCCCTGTTTTGTTTCAGATTATCTTTTATGATTTTTCTGCAGAGGATGTCCAAAACTGGACATTCTTCAGAATGCTGTGCCTGCTATTCCTTCTTGAAGCTTTAAAATGGAAAGAAAAGTTATTTTCTCTATAAAAGTATTTAAAAATTTGTTGATATGGTGTTCAGTCAGTTTTTTTGTTGTTGTTTGTTCTGTTTTTCCTTTGCAGAATTACTTACTGCCATCTACCTTTCCAGAGTAAATGGCTTTATGTTGGAACAGAGCGGGGAAATACACACATTGTAAATATTGAGTCCTTCATTCTTTCTGGATATGTTATCATGTGGAACAAAGCAATAGAACTGTAAGTGCAGATTTTTTTGTATTTGTGATTTTCATTGCTGTCTTCAGAATGCTTTTTTTTTTTTTTTTTTTTTTTTGGTGAAGGAAAATGCTATTTGGGAGCCTGTTTAACTCTCAAGTACCATGAAATGCAGATAATCATTACTATCAAATTCAGACTTTGATATCTTCATGTTTATGTATATCAACATACAGGGGCTGCTCCAAAAGTAATGCATCCTATCTTTTATTATGATGGCCTATGAAGTCAGAGGCACAAGGTGATGGTATGGAAATAGAGATTGAACCTTCCCATCAACATTCCGTTACATGTGTTGCCATGGGAAAGATGGCAGCAGAGGGGCAATCTGACAAAATGACGTCTGACATGGGAGTGTAGGTGAAACAAAGTTGTGTCACTGAATTCCTCCATGTAGTAGAATGGTGCCCACTGACATTCACCAACACTTGCTGAACGATTATGGAGACCAAACAGTGAATGTGGGCACAGGGAGGCAGTGGGTGGTGCATTTCAGCAGTGGCGACAACCATAGTGTGTCACTTCTGCTGATGCAGATTTTTATCAGCACAGCGTGCAGGCTCTTGTTCACTGATGGTGAAAATGCACAGCTAATGGTGGTAACTGTGTTAAAAGTTAGTGTTTGGTAGGTGAGAATTTATTCTATGAAATAGTATTCTTGCTCTTTGTAGTTGTTATCATTTGCATGAAAATAAGTAGGAGACATTACTTTCAGAGCGACCTATGTATACTGATATTCATATAATTATTTTGTCTGCCATCACTGTGTTTCCAAACATCATCTGAGGAGAAGGTGGAATATTATTGTCCCTAAGACTTTATGAAGAACTTTATGAAGAACTTTTCTCAATTGAACAGCAGAATTATTTAGATGAGAAAGAGCTGGAGTTTTCTGGACCAAACCTCCTGCTTAAAACAGGGCAAATTTCAAAGTTAAATCTTGCTCATCTCAGGACCTGATGATCTTTATGCAAAGTTGCTGTTGAACTGTTAGGAGAGGTAATGAACTAATGTTGGTGTCTGATAAATGACAATTCTCTGACAGGCTAGCTCAGGTTACCTGTGCCATGTGTATGAAATGGAGGGAGACATAGAAATCTGACTGGGATAAATCTATGTTTCATGCAAGTTAAAAAAAACCTTGGCAAAAATGAAAAAGTATTTCTCAGTTGTTTCTTCTGCGAAATTCCAGAAAGAAAAACTGCTGTTGACGAACTTGTGGTACTTCATGCACTTTCTGAGACACTTCTTATTGAGACACACCTATAACCTTAGGTAGTGAACTGAAGTTAAGCAAGCTCAGTGAACAAGGAACGTTATCTAAAAATAATACCTTTCTTCAGTGAAAAATCTGAGAGAAATAAGGGCTGTGTACCAATAAATTTCAGTATTGAGTTGTTGAGATAGGCTAGCTGCAGAGACTACTTTTCTAGAACCTTTTAGTGAACAAGCAGCCTCTCTTATCTTCTTTGCATTGCCTGTGCAATAGTGTATTTAAGTTTTTCAAAATTTTTCTTCCAAAAAGCTGTTAAGGATAAAGATGACTTAACATTTATTCCTTGTGACTTCAGCTATTTGAGCATAGTGTGTGATTACAATAATCGTTTCTTCTTCTAAAAAGCTGGCTTGTCACTTACTGGTTTGGTGACATTTGAGCACAGGTATTCATTGCTTCTAGTTCTATCAATCTTACAAGTATACCTTGATCTCTATAAGAAGTATGCTAGTCTATGACTGTATCCTCTCCATTTGATCTCATCGTGTACTTCTTCGTGTTGGAAGAAGTTGTCATTGCCTGTAACTACACAGGTAAATAGTGGGATACTGTGTGTCCCTGGATTAATTTTCTGCACTAGAATAAGAAATTGGTGGGCAGTGTTGATGTTTGCCACAGCAATCCCCCTTAACAGCTGCTATAGCACTGCTAATATTGAAGCTATGTGACTTTTTCTGGTATAATTTATTTGACCTCTCTCTGGAATATGAGATATGGCTATTACTATATCTCAATAATGGGTTAATTTCAATCCTTCTAGTTTTCTTGTAGGAAAAGATGTAACTTAGATTACTTTTTAAAGGAAATGCTATGAATTGTAAGTGTATTTGATGAGCATGGACTTAGTAGACTTTCCTTTATGATTATTATTTCCTTTATGATGTACGCATTGAGCTATACTATTGAAAGGGTAATTTTGTCTTGGGACATAGATATATTCTAATATTTTTGTTTTTGCTTTAATCTTCTAAACTTAGTATAATTTATGCACTTTACTTTTACGTGAGCATGTAATAATTCCAGTTAAAGGCCTCTCTGGAATTTCCTGGACCAAACTCCTGTTTTCAGTAAGATCAATTACAAACTGCATTGCTCAGAGCTTTGTAGGCTCACAGGGTCTGTTGATGTTACATACTTTCAGTGATGAGAGAAAATAGGAAAACACATGTATAATATCAGGAACAGCTTCAGCATTTTCATGAATGAAGTCATACAACTTGTACAAGATAACAGTGCTCATAACATTGTTTTTCATTCAGAGATAGATTATATCATTTTAGGGTGTGGGGTTAGTTTGATGAAGTTAATATTGTCCATAAAGCTTGGAAACAGTTTACCTTCTGTGCAGGTATTTTTGTGTCAAAATTATTGACCCAGTAAGCTGATTGCTCTGATGCTATATTCAAGTCCTCTCTTTCAATATAGGGTTAAATAGAATTTTGAGTATGTCAGCTTTGTGTCTGATCTGCACAAACAAGCCTGAAGGAGAGGTTTTTCCCTCTTCCTCTAACTCTTATCTGTAGTTTCTAAAATTGCAGGCTACCAACATAACTTGGCTTCCTTTCAAGATCTCAATTTTTTTCACTGTCTCATAACTGCCTCTGATGGAATCTCCGGGAATTTTCAGATCATGAATTTACCTCAGTTATCATTAGAGTTTCAAGCTTTTGCAGTGATAAACTATAAGAGATTGAACTGATTAATTTAAAAAAAAATAATCTGAAATGCTTAAACTTTGGTATGTTGAACTATATATTATTACATCTTAGTCAATGTAAAACTAGATTGCAGATAATTTTGTGAGTTGAAAAAAAAAACTCAAAGAAACAACAGAACACAAAAAAGACGAACGAAAAGAACCAGCTAAAATTCCAGTTCTGTTAGTGTTTCAGAATACTGAGGAGGGCCTATTTTGCTATCACTATGGCCAACATAATCTGAATACTCATGTTGTCATTTCTCCCTTTTGGAAAACATCTATGAACTATATTCTAGATTTTCATCATGGACTGAATTGGTCCCTGTAATGCCATGATGATGTTGCTCTGTAAATCATACCATAAATAGTTACTGTATATGTGGAGAATATAGGAAAATAGGGAATGTAGAAAACCTATTCTAGTAATTCATGTTAGTTTGTTCCTATATCTAGGAAAGTTTCAGCCACACAAACTATTTTCTGACACTTACTGAGATGATTTTATTTCCAGAGAACATAACTATTTATCCTCTGAACAAAAGAAAAAAATGAACACTGCCTGCCATTGAGGCCTATCAAATAATTGCAAGAATTTTTTTTCTAACAGTGATTCTGTTGCAGAGAAAGAGTCAGTTGAAGTGGCTTAGTAGGTTGAAGACCTGAAAAGGGAGGACTTTCAGCTATATACTTTTTAGACTGTGCATAGAATACAGTAGATTTGGTCACCTTGTCCTGCACTGCTACTTTGACTTATAAAGTTGGCTTTAGATCTGAATTTTTTTTTCATTCAAAGTTTGTTACTATTTGAGATTTTTCTTGTGTGTGTGTCTACCTCTGTGCCAAAAATTACTGAAAGAACTGTAGAGTTTTGAAGAAGTCTTTTTTCTCATTAGGGTCCATTTAGAAGTACACAGCAGAGAAATATATCAAAAAGGTGGTCAAAATATTATAGGTACTATCATTTTATAGGAGAGATTATACATCCAGTTTTAAACAGTATATATTCTTAGTGAGAAACTAAGGCCTTGGTAGACTAATATTGCAAAGAAAATTAATTCTTTTTGCTTGAGATGATTTTCAGTACTGAGACATAACTGAATCTTTTCTAGAAGCTGAGAGAAAAAGTCCTTTATAAAAGTTTCAGTGGCCCTGATCTTGTCAAGAGCTAAGAAAGAAAGTTAGAATATGGGGAATTTTGATAACATTTTTGCTAGCATTTGCTCTAACAGCACTGGTCTTGGCCATTACTGTCTCATGTGTTGTCACTATCCCTGACCACAAGGAAGCATCTTTTTGCCTAACAGTGAAGAATAACTCAAAACGTTTTCATTTATCATTTCTGTGGCATGTAGCAGAGCTAGTACTTCACCAGAGGTGTTTGGTGCTTGTGATACTGCTTGGTTTTCTACTCTCTAGTAAGCAAACTGGCACTCTCCTTTCCTTCAGAATATTTGGAAATAGGTCTGTAAGAGAGGAATAGTCAGTAAGCCATTTATTCCAACCATATTGACATTTATTTTCTCAGCCTGCAGGATACATTTTGGATTGTCATCTGGTGTTTTGTGGAAAGACAGAACTTCCTAAGAGCCCATTGGTTAACCTTCAAAAATGATAAATCTACATTGTAACCTCTTGCCAAGCATGCAGGTTTCAATGCTTGAACACACCATTAACTAATGAATGAATAAATTAAAGTTGTCAGAATTAAAGAGATTTCGCGCATCAAAGTATTGGGAAAATTGGAACTGAGTTATGGTAGAACCATAGCTACTTCATGTTTTCTTCCTTGGCTCTTTCCCACTGGGTGTGTTGGGAAGGACACAACTGATCAGGAGGGGCAAGAACATACTGGGCAGAAAGCTGGCTGGGCTTATCACCAGAGTTTTAAACTAGATTTGATGTGAGAAGTGGATACACCGCTTAGTGACAAAGAAGAACCAGAGAACACTGTCATTTTAGGAAGAAGCAGGGAAAAACCTCAGATTTGTCCCAGAGAGATTTGGAGGGCTCCTTCAAGAATGTAACATGGCCAGTAGCGCAGCTGAAGGGCCTCTACGCCAATGCATGCAGCATGGGAAATAAGCAGGAGTTGGAAACCATTATGCAATTAGAAAACTATGACCTAATTGCTATCACATAAACATGATGAGTCAAATCACACAACTGGAATACTGTGATTGAGGACAGAAAGCTTTTTAGAAGAAATAGAGCAAAAGGGGTAAGGGAGTTGCTCAGTGCATTAAGAAATGGATAGACTGTGAAGAGCTGTCCATGAGAAACAACCATGACCAGGTTGAGAAATGGTAAGTTAAAATTAGTGACCAGACCAAAAAAGGACATTTGGTGGTTGAGATCTACTGCAGGCTGCCTGATCAAGGGGAGGCTGTTGAGGAGGCCTTCTTGCTTGAATTGCACGATGTCTTGTGCTCGCAGGCTCTCGTCCTGATTTCAGCCAGCAAGATACCTGCTGAGAAAACACCTCAGTGAGCTGCAAACAATCCGAGAGACTCCTAGAGTCTTTTGTGGATAACTTCCTGGTCCAGGTGTTGGACATACCAACCAGACATAAAGCATTACTAGACCTGATGCTCACCAGTGCAGAGTAGATCATTAAGGAGGTTAAGAACAGAGGCAGTCTGGACTGTAGCAACCATTCCATGATTGAGTTTGTGATCTTGAGGAACATGGGCGTGGCAAAGAGCAGAGGCAGAACTCTAAACTTCAGAAGAGCAAGCTTCAGACTGTTTAAGGAATTTTTGGATGAGATCCCCTGGGAAACTGTCTTTAGAGACAAAGGATTAGAACAGAACTGACATGTCTTTAAGGATACCTTTCCAGTAGTGCAAGAGCATAGGAAATCAAACAGAGGAGGCAGGAAACTACCATGGCTGTGCAAGGACTTGCTGGTCAAACTGAGGGATAAGAAGGAAATGTATAGACAGTGGAAGCACGGAAGGGTGGCCTGGGAAGAATACAGGGATGCTATCTGGACATACAGAGATGGGATCAAGAAAGCCAACGTGCAGATGGAACTGATGTGAAAAATAACAAGGGATTCTACAGGTACACTGATCAGAAGAGACAGGCCAAAGTGAGTGCACCCATGGATAAATGAGAAGGGAGAACTGGCTTCAACAGACATGTAGAAGTCCTAGGCACTCAGCAAGTTCTTTCACTCATTCTTCACTAGCAGTCAGGTATCCCATGCTTCTCACATCCCTGAATGTCTAGTTGGGGTTTGGAGGAGCAAAATTCCTCCCACCATGAGGACAGTGCAAGTCTGAGGCTGCTTCATGAAGCTGACTATATATAAGTCTATGAGGCCAGATGACATGCATCCCAAGGACCTGAAAGAACTATCTGACATGATTGCCAAGCCACTCTCCATTGTATTTGAAAAATCATGGCTGTCAGGTGAAGTCCCTGGTGACTGTGAAAAGGGAAATATCACACTTGTTTTCAAGAAAGGAAGAAAGGAAAATCCAGGGATCTGTGGGCTGTTGAGCTTCACATCTGTGCCTGGGAAGTTCATGGAGCAGATCCTTCTGAAAGAGATGTTAAGGCACATGCAAGATGAGGAGGTGATCCAAGGCAGCCAGCACAGCTTCACCAAGGGCAGATCATACCTGACCTATCTGGTGGCCTATCTGGATGGAGTGGCATCAGTGGACCAGGGAAGATGAACTGATGTTATCTACGTGGACTTTTGCAAAGCCTTTGAACAACATCCTTATCTCCATATTGTATAGATACAGATTTGAAGGTTGGACTATTAGATATTTAAAGAATTGGTTGGATGGTCAGGTGGAAGCTGATCATGAGAGGTGTCCCCTGAGGATTCTGTCTTGGAAGTGCTGCTCTTCAGCATCTCCCTTCGATGATATAGACATTAGGAGTGAGCACCCTCAGCAAGATGGCTGTTGACATCAAGCTGAAAGGTGCAGTTTCTACAATAGAAGGAAGGGATGCTATCTGGAAGGACTTGAAAATTGGGCCCATGTGAACTTAATGATGTTCAACAAGGCCAAGTGCAAGGTGTTGGATCCAGGTGATCAGAGGTATGTTTTTATATAGACTGGGAAATGAATTTATTGAGAGCAGTCTTGGGGAGAAGGACTTGGAGGTCATGGTGGATTAAAAACTTGACATGAGGCAGCAGTGTGTGCTTGCAGCTCAAAAGTCCAGCTGTATCCTGGGCTGCAACAAAAGTGGAATGGCCAGCAGAGTGAGGGAAATGATTGTCCTCTTCTATTCTGCCATTGTGAGGCCCACTGGGAGACTTGGCTTTTCATAGAACTTTATAGAGCCTTGTTTTCTCAGTCACTCTAATCTGCACTTTGCCTAGTATTTGAGGAATTCTGTGTTCAAATATTTCACTTACACTTTATTTTCTTCTACTGCTTCCTTATTTTTGCCTTTCTCTAAGTCTTAGATCTAGTTACCTTCTACATGGTGCCTTAAAACCAGCTTGAAGAAATGCTTATAACAAAGTATCTGGCATCAATGTAGTGTGTTCTATTCACAATGACTTCATATATGGTTGGTTTCCCAGAACCTATTCATACTTTCCATCTGTTGGATCTCTGCTTTTGTTTTTAATTTAATTCAACAGTGTTTTTATTTTCAATATGACATTTCTTAATGACAACATCCAAATTTCCAATCTTCTTGACAAACCGGCTCCAATAGCAGTGAGTGGAAACAAAATGCTGTATGTATACTATAGCTACATGAGGCAAAATGTTTTTGTGTACACATTTTCACATGCAATATAATTTGCTATATGAAAGTAGTAGTTACTGTAGCTGTAGCTCCAGTAGTGTTTCATGAGTTCTGTAAACTAACTAAATTAGCTAAATAATTGCTTTATATAATCCTATTTGTAGCACAGTCATTATGTCTACCCTTAGGAGAAATTGTTTATAGAGCCTAGTGACTGGCAGCCCCTTTACATGCAACACTGCTCTAGTGCTGCAGAAAACATTGCTGTTATTTGTTTGTTTATGCTTTTCTTGAAGATACAAGAAGATGCATGTCAAGTAAGGCGCCGATTTACCTTTGGCATATTTCTTCTTCATCTTTATGTGCGGCATGGACAGCTAGCTTTGAGTTTTTAGCCACAGTCCTGCACTAGGGGAGAGCAAATATCACTTCAAGAGAAGCAGGAAGGTGGAGATTTATCATGTCCCTCTCTTATATCAGCACAATGGTAGGTTCAGAGGAATAAGGGAAAGACCATGCAGAATGGAGAAAATTAAGAGTCATTCATTTTTCTCTCCTGTTCCATCTGAAATGGAATTTTGTATTAGCATATTATCCTTGAGACATGTCCTCCAATATGGACTGAATGTCTCTTGCCAAGCCAAACTAAAAGCTTGTGCTGCACCTTGTGAATATTCTTTGTTGTTTAGACCAAAGAGGAATCAGTTTTGATGCACAAAATGCTTTGTGTGATATGGATAAAAAACAGTATTTCTTGGAGCACTGTAAGGGTAGTGCAGAAATACTGCCAGAGAGCAGGCTCTGCAATCTTAGAATGCTTCAGTAACATCAGCTGTCATCACTCGAGAAATTCCATGTGTAACATTATCTGTGATAGCAAATCTGAAATGAGTTTTAGGCTACCCAGTTGTTCAAAAAAAATTCTTACTCATTTTCTGACAGAGTTAGTACTATAACTGCCAAACTTAGTAAACACTGTTTCCTTCTACCTGTATAAAGTCAGAACTGACAGCTGTTGAGCAATTAAGGTATTTGTGGTGGATGGACCCTTGCTGACTGCAAGACCCAGACACAACCACTGCCTCATTTCCCTTTCTCAGCAGGATAGGGGAAGCAAATAAGATGGAAAAGTTCATGGGTGGAGATAAAGACTGGGAGTCTAACTACCAGTTATTGTCAATGGGCAAAACATACTCAATCTGGGGAAAACAAAATTTGGTTTATTGCCATTTAGAATAGAAGTGAATGGTGAAAATTAAGACAAATTTTAAAGCAGCACAATGGGATGTAGAATGGGGAGTTGCAATCAATCCATAACAGTTCCTCTCTGTCTCTCTTTCCTCATACTTTTTTTCCTGCATCATCATGGGATCCTCCCATGAACTAGTCTTTCAGGAGCCAGAGTGGGCTCCCCATAGGTTGTAGCTCATTCATAAAATGAATCATTCATTGTGGGGTCCTCCAGAGGCTACTGTCTGGAAACATAGTCCTCCTTCAGCTGCAAATGGACAACCTAATTCACCATAGTCTTTTTCATGGCCTACAGGGGAACTTATGCTCCAGCCCCTGGTGCACCTCCTGCATTCCTTCATTGATGTTAGTGTCTGCAGGGCAGTTTCTTAAAATTGTTGTCCTTACTCCTTACTGCCTGTGCAACATTTCACCCTTCTTAAATACATTTTCCCAAGGCACCTCGAACTTTGCTGGGCTAAGCTGTGTCCTGCATTGGTTTTTCTGGAGCAGTCTTGTGTCCAGCACAAGCCAACTCCTGGCTTTTCTCACAAAGGCCACCCCTGCAGCCTCCACACTACCAGTACCTTACATCCTACACCAAGTATTTGACACAAATGAGCTAACAAGAACTGAATCTAAAATTGCTGGTGTAGGTGCGTGTTTAATCAATGGATATACAGATGGTATAGATATATATATCCAGGAGCTTGGCTAATAGATTTTATATTGGAGAAATAAGAGAAAAATCACTCACCCTGCCCTGGGCTCGCAAGATAAACTCCTGATGGAACAGATCTTCAGAGAGAGATCCTTCCCCACTGGCAGTCGGCTCTTAAATGGGTCTAGGAGAGGTGGAGCCAGGCTCCACCCCTTCCTGCAGCACAGGTGAATTGCCTTCACCTGTGCTCCCATGGCTGACTCATTGCTCACCTCAGGTGATCAATCAGGCTGTGATTCAGCAGCCCCATACAGTGTGAAAGCAGAAGAATGCTTCACTGACCTTTTTGATGAGTAACATACCTTCCAGACTGAAATAATAAAATTGGAAGAAACTTGACCTAGTTAGTTATAATACAAAACAACTACTTTATTACAGTACTGAAGAGTAAGGTAATATAAATATTAAGGTAATCTTATATTCAATATAGAGGAACAAGAATGCAGAAAAATAAAATTTCCTAATTTGGGTGTACAGGCTGCTGTGATTGGCAATAACTTTACAGAGATTGTATGTGAAGCACTTACTCGGCAAAATTCACCAAATATCTAGGAGTCTAGTAATAAAACTCATTTTCCTCCTAAAACAACAAAAAGCATCGAATCTCATTAAAAGCAGGACGAAATTTTATTATACTTTTTCAGTTGCAAACATTCCAGGATCCTCCAACTACTGTGGTACAATAGATTCAAGACAGAGAAATGAGGTAGGAAAATGTGTTGTTTGAGTGACATTACTCCTTTTAGCTGAAGTCTCAGTATGGAAATCAAAGAGTACTTCCTTGGAAGAAAAAGATAAAAATAAGATTGGTAGTGAAAAACAGTTTTGTATCATTTTCAAAGGAGGTACTATCTTGTGTGACAATAGAAGTATAACTAGCCCATCATTAGATGTAATGTAGAGCGGCTACAGCTCTCATGTAACACTTTGCTTTTACTCAAAACTAAATGAATTTGTTCTTTAGTGAGCAGTGGCGTATATATCTTAAAAAGAAAACAGTGCTTGTGCAAATGTATCTAAGTTGTTCTTGACAACTAGCAGATACCAAGAGCAGCTTAGATGGGATCACTCTGTGTCTTAGAAGGACAGTACACAGTTTCCCTTGCTCCCTCCATTTTCCTCAGTTTTGTTAACATTCCTGGTCAAATACCAACACTTGTGTTGCCAAGCTACCCAGTCTGCATAATGGTCAGTTCAGTGGGTTGGAATAACTGGCCAAAACCAGCATGCCATGCTTGCCTGCATCATTTTATCTGTTGCCAGCTGATGTTGCCATGACTGATGTTTACTTGGCTCTACTCCCTCTTCTGAAGCACTTATCAACAGGGTTTGTTGTCTGACTAACTGGACCATTTTTAACAGTGAGGAACAGTACCCATAGAAATGCAAAAAGAGAGAGAAAAGTGGATTCACAGTGTGTTGGAGTGGTTTTTGTCTGTCTAAAATGGACAATTCCTTGTGCTGCCTCTCACTCTTTCTGGTATAGCTTACTCAGATGCACAAGTTCAGCTTGAGGCTGTTCCTTTTGGGGAGCTGATGGGATAAGAATACCAGATCTCCTGTTACCTGCATATCTGCAAAAAAAAATAATAATAATAAAATGGTTGCATCCTATGATTTAAGCCAAGTGTGTACCTGCTGCTGTCACTATTAAAGGCACTCCGTACAGAACGTATATACTGTAAATAGGCTTTCCCCTGCTTTCTGCTGATCTCTCTTCTGTGCTGGGATATGTTGCAAATTGTTTTTTGTGGAAGCCTTACTAACCTAGACCTCATGTAGAAAAGTAACGTGCTACAGGTAACTGAGGAAACATGATCTGCAAAAGCTGGAGATGATGGCATGGGATCACCTCATGAAGAAGGTTCACAATGTGAACATGCTGCCAGATTGCCACTAGATTCGCTTATTCAACTAGCAGTAATGTTAAAATACTTGTAGGAAAATAAGGTATAGTCTTTCTTGGAAGTCTGTCTGGTGTTTGAGATGGTTAAGATGATGGCTTTGAGAAGGAGGATACAGATTACTCTGCAATGTTTTAATGTTCAAGATGCCTGGAAATTTTTGTATACTACTCTCAATTTTGATTGGGAATTGTTCCTGGTAGAATAAAATGGTTGATGTCTAGTTTTGCTACAGTTCAGTATCTGAATACTCTTACAGAATCCCTTTGAGTAGTTTGGCTGGAAAAGCTTGTTTTGATTTTTCTTTAATTTTCTTGCAGAATTTTTTTCAATTTAGTGGTTAAGTCATTTTATATGTGGCTTCCAGATAAACTTTATGGGCTTTGCCAATCTCTGACTTATGTATTTTTCTGGTGGCCTTTGATAAATTTCAGACCAATCATGTAAGTAGGGAGAGCAAGTCTAGATCCTGAGCTGAACTGCAGGGAATGTGTGCTCTGATCCAGAACATAAGTGAAGGAAAAGTCCATTTCTGCATGTCAAATAGCCTGAAGCTTTGTGAACTTAGTGCTGGTCTTCTTTCTCTGTATGACTGCCAGGGTGTAAAGGTATAGTCAGAAAAGATGGCAGTCCAAAAATCTTCATCCATTCCTTCGGTTTCCTACTTGCATTTGCTGTCAGTTGCTGGATGGCAATGACTTGAGCAGCAGTCCCTGTACTAACCTGCTTAAAAAGTACCTGTTACAAAAATAGAAGGAACAGCAAGAAGAGAAAGTAATCTTTACAGAAACTTGTAAAGACTCAAAGGATGAGTTTTATGGCTGAGAAGCTATATTGAGTATGCATTGTGGATGTAACTGTAGTAGTTGGTCTGAAGACATAAGGCTTTATTGAACAAAGGCAAGACGCTTAATTTCCAGAGTCCCTCTAATTCTAAGAAACTAGCTGATGGAGCAGTGTGTCTGAGATGACCAAATCTCTGTCATTAATGACATCAGAACTTAGTGAGGCTTGATATTAGTATTGAAGTATTCATCAATGAGGGGCATTACGTGTAACAGAGCAAGAAAGAAGTAGAGCTGAACATGAAAGTGTATAGATTATTTTCAGATAACTGTCTTCCCCTTTGGACTTATTATAATGACTTTTAAGTTGTTGGAGATGCATGTTAACACACCTAGCAATTAAGGTAAGCATCTAGCTCTTTGTACAAAGAAAAGTTTCACAGATTTGAATTGATTTTTGTCTTGCAGATCTACTAAGACTCATCCTGGGCCAGTTGTACATTTAAGTGATAGCCCAAGAGATGAAGGGAAAGTGAGTACAATTAATAATATAACATACTGCAACATTTTATAGCTTGCATAGACCTTAATAACTCTTTCTCTGATATTATAATCTGCTTTCATTCATTATATGTATGTCTAGGACCACTTTTACTATTTTACAGTTTTTATGAAAAAAAATCTCTTTGGATAACTTTATGAGTAAAAAATTATAATACATGGACAACATCTCTTGAAACCTACAGCCAGTCAAAACTGTCAAAATTGTTCCTGATTAAATAAATGTGATTTTTGCGTAATTAAGAATTGTCTAGAGACTGTCAGGACTTCAGTATTTGCAGAACGCGTGCTATGATGAGGACATTATAGTAAGCTTTCATAAGATTATAAATCTTTTTTTACACAAGAATAATAATGACAGCAACCTACATTTGGAACTTGCTGTTGTTCTTTAGCGGAGTTGAGAGTAACAAAGAGCTGTCAATAAGTGAAAGCAAAACATGTAATCGAAGTGTGATTCATATCATGAGAAGGCAAAATCTGAGTTGGTTTTGTTTCTATGGTAGCTTTTTGAAAATGAAATTTGGTTGCCAGAAATGTTTTATTTAGATGCTGCTACTAAATTTTTTAGTATTTTGCCCATGTGGAACGGCACTTAGTTATTTTGTCTTTTTTGATCACTTTTGAGAATTACATTTCAGTGAGCATTTATAAAGGACTCCAATTTACAAATGGTGTATCTATTTGACGCTATGTCTCATGTAACTGCTGATGATTATTGGAAACTAGAAGCATTCGGAGTTTGTGTTTCTGATAAAGGGTACATTATGCTGAAATTAATATAGCTACCCAGATGACACTGGAGACTACATCTGAATTTCATTTGTATTGTCAATCCTTGGAGTTATCCATATTGCAGGGTAAACCATATGCAGACAGTGCACTTGCTGGCTAGTCCTCCAACAGCCTGGATCTCTAAGCTTTTCTGAAAGAATCACAGTAGTTGAAGTGATTTAGAATAGAGCCAATGAAAGTAATTAAATGCTATGGAGCATAGTGTCCTAGCTTCAAACCAGAAGTCATCAAGAAATGCTACTTAACTATTGATGCTGAAATACCTGATATAAATCAAGTTTTATTGATTGAGTACAAGTTGAGTTGCATTCCAAAGAAGCTGTTACTGACCCACCTAAAGCACAGTGTATAGTGAGAAAAATGCCAAAAGAAAAAAATTCTCTCTGAGTGTATATCTCTTGAAGGAAGTTATGCACCATGTTACAACAAAAACCTAAAATATTTTGACTTCAGCTGAAAGGAAGATGAAAAGATCTCAGTAAAGGAAGTTGGAGAAGAGTTTACTTGGAAATACAGTTGCTTATTGGTCGGAGAATGCATTTGAGACGTCCAGGCTCTGATGAAGTATTGGCATATGAGCAAGGCTCTGGTAAAAGCAAAATCAGGTGGATCCCTATTGAAAACAAACATTGGAAATGTATTGGGAGAGAATGAAAGATGTACTGAAACCATCCCTGTGCTGCTTTTTATATCATTGATAAATTGAGAATAGTGTAAAGAACCAATTGGTCCTACCAAAATACTTGCAGATCTGAAGAATGTGGAATCAGCAGTTTGATATTTAATGGAAGATATCAGTAAAAGGTTCACAGAAACAAAGGAGGAGGTTGAACGCTGAATCAAAAGACACAGTTCCAGTGAAAAGGTACAATAGTAAAGAAGGGGAAAAAAAAAAAAAATTTCAACTGTTACATCAAATTTGAGTTAAAAGAATGAAAGAAAAAACAAGAACCTTTCTTCAGAGAGGAAAAAATGGAAGGAAAAATCCAAATCCAATGTTTGGGTATTTTTCTGTTCAGCATAGTTATAAACAACCTAGAAGAGGGTAAACTGTGTTGTTGCTGGACTTTAAGAGAATGAGAAACTCAGCAGTAAAATGGCAGCTTAAATAACGTCTTTTATAAGTTTTTGGTATAAACAATGTGAAGTAATATGTATGGAGGATAAGAGTATTTCTAAGTTCGTGTATAAGACAGTGGGTCTCAGATGATCATTACTGCTTAGTATCAAGATAATAGGATGGAGACTGATTTCTCAATGAAAATATCAGCTCAGTGCTCAGTAGTGATTAAAAAACAAAACAACAGGCACTGTTTAGAGCAGAATAGAGAAAACAGGCCTATTGCATAAATGCATGGTTGACTTGCCTGCTGAGTACTGAATAAAAAACTCTTGCTCTTCTATCTCAAAAGCGATGTAATCAGGCTCAAAGAGATTCAGAGAAGGGGCAGCATTTTCTACATGATGCATACTTAACTCAGACAAGAAAATTGTGGAATAGGAATGTGATCCTGAGTTTGAAAATAATAATTGTTACAAAGAGGAAAATGGTTCATAGTCTCTTTCAATACAAAAGCTAGAAGAATATTTTGGGTAAAAATTCAGTTATAATCATTGCTGGTAATACAGATATTCTTATACTCTATAAGGATATTGCACTCTGCCAGGATCCAGTAGTGTATACTTCTCTGTGATATCATAAAGTTGATTAGTGTTCTGCACGTTTCCCTAAAGTAGACAGGAAGCACTCCCCTATGGGGCTGATGTAATGAGTATTAAAAGACCTGAAACACAGACAAATCTTACTGAAGCTAGGATCTCTTTTTGGAAGCCAGGGGAAACTTTGCATGAGCTGTATATTCATTTATCCAAAAAAAAGAAAAAGAAAAAGAATCGTTAGGTTCAGTAGTTCAATAGTTGATATCAGTGACTGATGACCAGTATTTCTGTGCCTAAAGATTGAATGTAATTAATTCCAGAAGACTTTGACCTTCCAAACGAACTATCAAGGCAGGTTTTGGAGACGGTCTCTGTTATGAATCTAGCAAGTGGTGGTTGGAAGACAGACAACAAAGAGAATCTGGGCTTTTAGCCTGCCACTTAAGAACAATTTGGGGACCTAGTGATTAAGTTCATGAAATGTAATTACCTGCCATATCAGTGAGTTAGTGTACATTAGGAACAGACTGAAGTACACAGATATTTGTAAATGGCAGATCTGTAGCAAACAGTATTTTTCTTACTGACACAGAAGAAGACATTAACTGCAATGATCTGCAGTTTCCCAGCAACTGGAGAAAGCTTAATAGGAAAAGGTTTAATGCTATCAACCATCAGTTTGTGGACTGAACTTCCTATCTCTGAGTCTGTGTTCTGAGATCTAATAACACCTAAATATAGAGTGCGCTTGGCAGGCTTTTTTTTTTCTCCCCATAGAAATTTTGTGCTACCAAGACAAAGAGGGGGCTGCCTGGCAGGTACCAGAATGGAAGTTGTTGATTGCAAAGGAAAAATCTCCCTTAAATACTGACATCAAAACCATTTCAGGGATAAGGATTTGTGTGGTCAGAATGTGGAGCAACTCTGCTAGACATGGAAGATTGTGCCAGGACTCCTCCATCATTGAAATTGAAAGTGCAACCTACTGTATGATTCTTAATTGTTAAGTATAAGAAATTAAACAAGGGGTCAGGAACACAAGATGAAAAGATAACTTTTTGGTTTCTTCCTAGACTCCTTTTATATGTATCAATATGTTTATGGTTTTCTGTTTATGTTTTCTCCTACAGCTGTATTTACAGATTATGGATTTTTTTTACAGCGTTGACTAGCATAGACTTACAGATCTCTGAAGTGCATACAATAAGCAAGAGGAGTAAGAAGGCCTGGGTTTTCTGTACTTCAGACAGATTACAGTTTAGAGTATCGTAAACACACTGAGAATGAAACTAATCATATTCACCCTGTTGGAATTCTGACTTTATTGTCACAGCACACTATTATTAGTCAAGCAGCAGAGCTACTCTCTGAGAATAGAGGATAGATAGAGATTGCAGCTATGCAGCAGTTCTGTGCATCTTTCAACTTCCCATGAAGCTCAATGCTTTCTATCTTGTTCTATAGTGCTGTTGTGCATCGACATTTTAGTGATAGATCACATGGAAAGCTGCATCTGATAGGTAATATTTTACCTTTTAATAATTACCTGGAGCACAATGTCTTTGCAAAAGAGAGTGATAAAAATCAAAAAGCAAGCCTGCTTCACCAGGGAGGAATGCTTATTTTGAAACAAGGTCACATACTAAATGCTTTTCTATTCCTTTCCTGTTTATAATTGTATAAATCTGAGAAAAAATACTGGTAGATCCAAACCAAACTCAACTGGTTTGGTACCCAGCTGTAATGCAGTAGTGAAGATAGTAAGAAAAGCACTCAGGATCTATATGGTATATACAAAGAATACAAAAAATACAAAAAGGAAAAAAGAGGACAGATATTCTTATGTACCTAAAATGCTGGAAACCCCAAATAGTACAGCATTGAATGGACTTCCAGTAAGGACACAGTACAGTCTGCTGACATCATCTGTGAAGAGGTTCATCAGCATTTTCATCTCTTTAGAGCTCTTAAAAGATTTGCTTACACAAAAAGTTTATTCTTTACTGTCAAGCAAAAGGTGGTTTATATGAGATACTGCTTTACATTTAGATTAAGACAAGGCACAGGGGAACTGTGATTACTCTTACCAAGAGGCAGCTGCCTACAGGCTTCTCCTTTACTGTTACCCAACTAAGTTAATCTTGAAGTCAAGGAATATGTGCAGAAGAGCATATCACAGTACAGGCCTGTGCGTAGTTAGGCTCTTACGCGAATCACTAAGTCCTGAATATACAACTGTATATTCTCTGTTTAGAATCACTACACTGGCAGTGAAAGATGTTGCAGTAAGGCCCTTTATTCATTTTCCTGTTGGCAGTCCTCTATGTTAGATTACCGTATGGCAACCTGACACCAGTAGTACCCAGTTTGCTATATGATTTCTGAACAGTGATGTCTTTTCTCATTTACTCTGCTACAGAATCCCAGATGGAACCTGTCCAGGGCAAAAATAATAAATATTCTGAGATTTCTCCAAGACAAGTTGTGTTTTGTTAGGGAACAAAATTCCTAAATAATCAGGTATTTTTCCTATTCAGGTATTATATGTTTTTAACTGTAAGTCATTCCGAGAACACGTAATACGTCTCCATGTGAAAAATATTCTGACAATACAGAGAATTATATCCAGTAGAACTTAGAGTATTCCCAGACTCTGTATACTGCAGTATTGATGTATTAAAGATTCTTAACTTGGAAAAAAAAGAGTTTTGTTTTGCTGTCCAGCAGTTTAACTTTTATGACTTACACAAGCTGTAGTCAGTAACAGCAAAGATTTTGGTAAAGTTTCACAGACTAAGAGATAGTCTTTTCATCTTGTCATTCTTTCCCTCAAATTCTTGATATAGAAAATGTGAATTCTTGTTTGCCTTCTGTGATCCATGTATTTTTGGACAAAGAACAATTGCAGGTATCACTGCCCCACGTACATGAATAATCCATAATCAAAATGTGTGAGTCTTCCAGTATGCTCATTCTCATTCTTCAGAACTGACTCTTAGGAAGACAAGCTCCATGGGAAACAGTTTGCAGGACTTCTAAGCATGCCAGGCTTCACACATTCCGTAAGATTTAGAACGAACTAAATTCAAATGAAAAGTACTCAGTACAGCAGCTGATGTAAAATTTAGTTATTTTTAGTAGAAACAAGGAGAAAGCATTGTGTTCATTCTTACTTTTTTCCTAAGCGTTGCTTTTCTTCTCTATCATATTTTGCTTAATCTTATTGGTATTTCTCAGATATGCATGATTGTATGATGTTCTAATTCTAGAAGTAAAAAATTGCATACTGGTTAACTTGCTTTCAATTTCTAGAAAAGTAAGCTTTTTTTTTTTTTTCTGCAACAGGATTTCCTCAAAATGTTTAAAAGAAATAGAAAGCAGAAATTAAAGGAATATATGTAGCTGAGAGAGAGTTTAATCTGGCTACTCTTTGGTTTGATGTAATTTAAGAAAACTCTTAGGTGTCAAATAGTTGTCCCTCCAACTAGGGAAGGAAGAGAGCCAATGAGAGGAACATGCTGTATTAGTATTTTCTCAACAGACAAAAAATTGTGAAGACAGCCGCATACATAATCTTGCATAAAAAATGATCACGTTTTTATTTCTGTATCAGGACTGGAATTGTCTGTCATTAGAAGTAAATTATAGTAAAAGATAATTTGAATGCAGGATATTATGTACATTATAATCTACAGTCTTGTGCATCAGTTTGGCATTTTTTATATTGTTTATTTTTTGAAATATGCCTTAAAACCGTGAAGTTCTTTAATAACTATATGTGTATTTGAATATGAAACCGTAATCGGGTCTGTTTCCCTCCTCCAGCTATTGATAGGCTATGAAAATGGGACTGTAGTATTCTGGGACTTGCGATCTAAAAGAGCTGATTTGAGAGCTTATTATGATGAGGTAAGCAACTTTCATTAATTCATAAATACTATTATTCAGCAGTTATATTTCTTACCAAACAGATGGAATTTTGTCTTAAAACACTGTGTGTTCTCGAAATACTGTTTGTGCTCTGCTTTTGGGCAACTTACTGGCAATACAAATTAAAACTTGAGTTCTCTAACTGTACTACATTAGCCTCTTTTGAGTGTAATACAACACAGAGTCACTTCCCCTTAATTCTAACAGATTCGTCTGCTTCTTCATTCCCTAATTGAACAGAGTGTAGTAATGAGCTGACCTGCAATATAGCTACATAAGAAATGTTATTATTTGTACTGAATATTACTAGAACATCAACTAGGATGAAAATCAAATTACTTTGTAGGGCTGTCTGTATTATCCAGTAGTCAAAATCTACACAAAATCTTTTCAGAAATTGTATTCTCACTTTAATCAGAATATCGACTCTTGCTGTTTGAAAGCAGATTATATCAAACATGGATACGGTTACAGTTGTTGTAACAATAAAAAGTATTTTAAGAATGGATATATGCCTATTTTGATTGTTTCTCTTACTGCCTTATTAAATGGAAGGTGTGTACACATTCATGAAAACTGCATTAAAACTGAACTTCAGCGTTAAAATTCTGATCTTGCACACAGCACATGTTCCACTGACAGGGTAATTATGAGTTTAAACAGGCCAGCATTTAAGCCTCAAGATACATCTCAGTATAACTGACAGTCTACCTGTGTATACACTTGGGAAAATACAGCGTTCTATTCCTTGAGACTGGATAAACTTTTTCTTTTCACACGCCTACTCATAAGGTAGGGTGCATGTTTGTACACTGTCCTCTCTTGTGCTCAGGAAGAGAGAACATAGAACAGGTCCTTTATAATTCTGCTTCCTTTCTTTTTAATAGCTTGCTAAGTCAGAGTTATTGAGTGCTGAAAATTTCTTACAGTTTAATTGTTCCACATTTTTCAGAACTGTTCTCAGGAATTATTTTTTTCTCATTTTATAAGTCATGTGCTTCTCTCCTCGATAGTTACTTGCTGTGTCACTGTTCCACTCTGTGCAACTTTTGATGTCTTTCCATTGTCTATATTGTCGATATATTTTAAAGATTCTTTTACCATCTTTAAAGGGATGTGTGAACTTGTTACTTGTGCTTTGTTCCAGACTTGCTCCAGATTGAAAATATTCCAGATCTGCTATGATTCCTGTAGGAAATCTCTAGAAAAGGTTTCTGTTACAATACTGAGTTATACAGGTTTTATGAGTCACAAATTATTAGTTCAGCGTGTGCCAGCTAGTATTTGGCATCAAAACATAGGATTGCAAACCTAAGATTTATCATAGATATTTGTCATCTAAGGATTAGAGTTGAGAAATACTAATACCATTCATCATTCTGTGTGGAGTGATGCAAGGGCCCTGTGTTCCCTGACTTCTCACCAATCTTTGGGGATTCTTATTTTGGCCAGCAGACAGCAGTTTCAAGGTATCTATGAGATTTCTGATTAACTAGTATGGTTGTTCTATATCTTCACTAAATATCAAAGTGCTTCTTTGAACAGAGTATGAATGAGGTTAATCTAGACTCATTTCTTCTATTGCTGTTATACATAGGTCACTCCAAAAGGTGTCTTACTTACAGCTGGGATGGAATTGTTTTCTTCAGAGTGTCTGGTATTGTGCAATGTTTTTGGTTCTAGTAGAGTGTCAGGAGTTTATTGTCTCCTGTTTATTTCCATGGAAACTACAACAGATACAAAGAGCACAATAACACTATTTGATAGAGCAAATTCTCAGCTGCAAAACACTCTTTTGCAGTGTAGTCACTACCAGCAGCTATGCATTTTCACCAACCAGGAACAACAGCCTATATGCTCATAATAATCTGCACCAGTGGAAGTGTCCCACTGTTTCACAGCTGCCACAATAGCATCATTTCTAGGAAAGCATTACCAGTGCAGTCCATCTTTCATCAGCCCAAACAGATGGAAGTCAGAAGATGCCAAAACTGGGCTATACAGTAGATGGGGTAGGACAGTCCAGCTAAAATTGGCAATGTGCTCCACAGTCTTCAAATTGGTATGGGACCTGGTATTATTGTGTTGCAAGAGAAAAGGGTTCTTCTTCTCTGGCCTGACTCTGGAAGTTTGAGCCTTCAGCTTAATCATTGTCACAATGTAGGAGGTCAGAGCTGATGGTTTGGACATGTTCCAGGAAATTCAGGAGGATCACCCCTTTCCTATCCCAAAAGACAGTGCATATCACTTTACTTATTGAGGGCTGCATCTTGAACTTTATCTTCAGTGAGGAATTCTCATGTCATCACTCCATGGAGTGCCATTTTGACTCAACCTCATAGTGGTGACACTATGCCTTGTCACCAGTGTCATGGTTTTGTGGCTTGTTATAGGTATTCCATAACATAACATCATGTATGGTTCTGGAAGTTAGAGAGTTAATGCTGCAGTTCCATGGATTGTTGATATTCCCTGTTTCCTGGTCTCAGAAGAGAAGAATGAACTGCAACTCCCAGAAGATTTCACTGTTCCATTTCTATTTTTTGCTCAGAGGGACTGATAAACCTGACTGAGAATCACAAGACTGTTCCCACCATCTCTACAGCATTAGAGTAAGGACTTCACTTTTGGAAACTCTCTCTCTCTCATTTTGTTTGCTTTATTGGCTTCAATTCCAATCATACTGTATTATATTATCTCACATTCTGCTATTATATTTAGTAAATCAAGTTTTTTCCCTTAGCTCTTTGCCACTGTTTCTCTCGTCTAAGCCCATCTTCCTACCTTTTTTCCCTTCCCCCCTTTCCCAGCGCATGGGTCCATGTGTCCCTTCACATACTGTCATGGAACTAGGCCAAGCCATGACAACCAGCAATGATGCAGTGCAGGAAACTGTCACCTGCAATCTCATGTTGGTTCAGTAGGTCCTGACAAACTTGAGTATAGCGTTCTTTCTGTTCCTGTGTGAGAATTCATTGGACCCACCTGCCACACACTTTGCAGTATTCTAGTGTTGCCACCATTGTTTCCAATGCACTGAAGCTGATATTCTGCTTTGCACACAGTCCCTTGGTCATAACCTGCCAATTTATGTGGCTGAGCTGATTGAGATGTACTTCATTTTGTGATGTGACAGCTGTACATGACTGTCCAGAACATGGCTTGTCTTTCATATTGCCACTCCTGAAACACACACAACTTCATGGTGCTTGCATCCACTGTTTGGTCTCAGCAAGTTCTTCTGCCATTTTATTTTTTTTTTTTGTGCATGGAGGAATTCAGCTACACACCTTTGCTCCATATGCATTTCCTGTCAGACACCATTTTGTCATTTGTTGCCATCTGTTGCATGGCAACAAAACTGAATGGAGTATTGGCAGGAAGGTTCAACCTCCACTGCCATACCAGCAAAGTATGCCTCTGACATTGTGGGCCAACACAATAAAATGAGATTACTTTTGGAGCAGGGCCCCTACTTTCTTTAGCAAGTTTTGAAGCTAATATAGTCACCATATTTGATGATGAATGAACAGGAAGTCCGATCTAAGTCATCATATGTTCTTCCAGTGTTGCTGAGGATAGTCAGATAGCACTTTCTTTATTTGATTCATCAACGGAGCAACTACTTTAGTTTAATACCAGAAATTCTCCTGGAACCAGACTTCTCCATTAAGAGGCCCTTTGTACTTAGCGTGTGAAATAGATTTTTTCATTGTCTTCGATGCACCTGAGTTTTCATCACCAAGGCCAGTTCTTTCTCAGATAGATATCCAGCTTGGTCATGTCACCCAAAATAGAAGTACACACCCTCAAGACTCCATCCTGATACTCATCCTTTCACGGGATCCTCAATCATGTTGGATTTCTGTCTCCATAGACCTGCTGAGAAGCAGGCTCTTCGTTATTCAGATCTGTAGAATCACTTGCTGTGTATTCTTAACACAAGTATGATGCTTCATATCATATGAGACTTGCATATTTGGATATGTGACATGTTGCAGGTATCTCCTCAGAGCATGGATAATCTTATAACTGGGAGATGAGTTGCTTACTATAATATTATCAAGATCTGTCTAGTACTTGCAGAAATATGTCCTTTCATTTTTCTTCCATCCAGATTGATGTCATGGACATGGCTGACTTAGACAACACAACAGCCTGTAACTGGGGACATGAGGACCCTGTCCCTAGTTCACAAACCTGTAATTGAAGCATTCATAATTGTATTTTCTACTGTATCTTAGTCATGCCATACTTCATATCAAGAAAACTAGAAACCTTTCACACATAAAACATCTGCTTATTTCAAATGAGGGAGGTTCTCACCAAGGATAGGAAAGGCTGTATTGCATTATTGTGAACTTCTCTACTAGGTGTTTTGTAAGCCTTGCATCTTCCCTTTAAAGCTTCTCTCTGCTACTTATGTTCTACTCACTAGAGATAAAATTAGTCTTATCTTTCTTTTAGCACAGCTGAGATAAGCTAGAAATTGTCTCAGCTCATCAGCTCCTTATGCAGTGTGCCCTTCTCTACTATGTCAAATCTCAAGAGACGAAGATGTTTTCACTTGTGAGACACCTGGTGCCAGAGTGGAGCTGCTGCTTAGACTCTTGTGCCCGCTCTTTGAGTTGTCAAATGCAAGTTTGTTTCTTGATGTAATTATGATTGTCATCTTCCCAGTAGTGATCACATGTATTGAGTATGAGATATTCAGACGCTTGCAAACTGTTCTCTTTATTCTGTCAAAAGTTGTTTTTTTTTTCCCATAGATCAATATAAAAGAGAGTACACAAGCAAGGCAGATGCTTCAAAGTACCTACAGGTTATTACTGATAGTTGGCAACTCCCAGAAAAAACAACCATCTTCTTATGCAGACTTCAAAAGTTTGACTGGCTGCGTCAAAGCATATTCAAGCCTTCTATAGCATAGATATTATTTCTCATTATGACACATCTCCAGAACAAAGCTGCAGAGTTCTCAGAGACATTTCCCAAATGACATCTCCCTCCCCACCTTTCTCAAACACTGTGCCATTATGGAAACATCAAATCTGATGTAATGGTCCTGCAGTACTGCTAATACAAAGGATTCTTAAGATTTAAGTGATAGGATGAGTATGGTGCTTGTTCAGACTATGGTTAAAAGTGGTCCTGAAGTATCCGTCATTTCTTCTCAGTGGAGGAATTCTATACTGAGGGAGAGAACTGCAATGGTGTTGAGTATGCCTAGTTTTAGTACATGCTGAGTAAAAGAGAAGATGGAATATATATGCAGCCACTATTGATACTACAGGAGAGACATACCCAATCTGGAGTGATATATTTTATGTATATACACTGTGTGAACATTCATATGAGTCATCTACTGTGATGAACTCTTGTTCTAATGAAATAACTGCTCAGTTTTCTTGAGGTTGCTAAAGTAGATCAGAACGCTAGACATATTCTAGCAGAGAGAACATTAGGGACTTGTTTAATGCCCTACCATTCAGTTAGTCATGACTCCCATTTGAGACCTCCAAAACAAATCCTAAGTATTTCTTTTCCTCTGTGGAACAATCTATCAGATGAGTTTGAGCTGTGTTACAGCAACTCTCTGTAACTGCAGGAGCATTTCTCCTCAGCTCCACTTAACAGGAGACGTATGTTGGCAGGTGGCACCTAACAACCGAGACAGTTTAACCAGCAACATGGTACAGTTTTCCCCTGCTAGTTACTAGCCCCTGCTCCAGCATAGTGAAATGCTGAATTTGTTGTGTTAGCAATCATGAATGAGTTAAGGCAGGATTAATTTGTGCAGAGCTAGAAATGAAGTGCTCTCTACAGATCTAAGTTCTTATTATTGTTGTTATTGCCATGTGATTGATTGTATGTGAGCCATCTTTTTACATTATCTTTTGTTATTTCAGTTGCAGTTTGGCATTTTGGGGGTACATAGGAGGAATTGTGTGACAACCTCACTTTGGTAGATAAAAATTTGAGTGACACCCATTATGTCACTTGAAGAGGACTATCTGGAGTTCAAGTTGTTCTGCCCAGTTAGCTGATTCTGGATTGGCATGACTGGCTCATCAGAGCTAGCAAAGTCTTCATATACAAGGGATGTTGCAATCCTCCTAGACTATCCAGGGTATATCAATGCAAATGCTGATTTGTGTCTGTGCTGTGGCTACGTCCAGTCTCAGGAGCTGAGTAAAGTTCTGGGAAGAGGACACAATCTTTTCGTTTGTTTTCTCTGAAATTTTGTTCAAATCCTGAGCCATTACCATCCATAGCAATCTAAATACTTATTAAAAAGGGAAAGCCAGCAGGGAGTTTTGAAGAGTGACCAGCAGTGCAAAGTTCATGCCTTATCAGCTTGAGGGAAATTGGTAAGAACAACTCCAAAGCTGATTTATAAATGCAGAGTGTTGATTTTAAAGTGATTTGAATAAATCAGGTAAAACAAGCCACGTGCAACCATAAGTATATGCAGGACTTCAGCATTTCTAGGGTTCCGTAAAAAAAGAATTTATTAGAGTGCATTCGCAAACAAGTCCTTTATAGTTACATAAAAATAGATAGGGTTGTTTTTTTTTTTTTTTGCTATTTAGCAGCTAACACTTCTGGAAAGGAAGTATATTCAAGAGTAAAATATGCAAGCTCACGTTTCTGAGGGAGCGTGTGAGAAACTGTGGTAATCAATGAAACAATACATTTTCCCTGAAAATGGCCTTTGTTAGTTTTCAGTATGCACTAGTGAAAAGAAAAGACTTGCACTGTTATCTTTTTAGCTTGTTGGATATAATTGTGGATGTTATCGTTACTCATTTTAAGTGCCTAATCCCTTTTTTAACTTCTGATATCTTGTGCCCATCAGTTCTACTAATTATTCATGAAATACTAAGAACATCTGATTAATTTTTGAAGCGTTCCCTTTTACTATACGTAAAATTCAATATATTCTATTTGCACTGTGTACACAGGAGTGTGATATTCCCCCTTCTCCAAAGCACTAGGTTTTCCAAAATAATCTTATATCATTCCTTTATCAGTGAAACAACCCCACTCTGTCATTTTGGTTTTATATGATGCATAACAGGTTTCAAGGTTCTTTCTCTGAAACCCAGGTATGTGAGGTAAAAAGATTCAAGAACAGATAACTATTTCTACTTTTTCCTAATACATCTTCTTAGAAGACTTGCATCTGTTGTATGGGAATGCTGTGCAATGGTTTTTACTGATAGCATACATTTGGGAAATAAAATACTTCAAAGAAACAATCAGAGGTATTTATTGTGTTGCATATTCCTTGTTTGTATACCTTTTACTTATTATCCTGTTTCTTCAATTCTGATCCAATTCAGTAGAATTTATCCCATTCTTGTGCCCTGTTAACATTTATAATGGATTGTTTTGTCAATTAGTGTAGATTATAACTATTGGTTACTAAAAAGTGCAGTTAATGGACTCTAGACAAAATTCATCCAACTGTTGATATATAATTAGATAAATATAATTCAAAGTCACATATTAAAATTTCATTAGTGTACTCAGTGTACTGCTTTTCACTCTCAAGTTCTTCGTTCATTTCCATAGGCTATTCATTCTGTTGCTTGGCACCATGAAGGGAAACAGTTTATGTGCAGTCACTCTGATGGAAGCCTGACCTTATGGAACCTGAAAAGTCCTAGCAGACCGTTCCAAACCACAATCCCACATGGTAATTTTGATAGTAAAACTGTAAAGTAAAGCAGTACAGTATTTCATTGTTTACTAGTGTCTTTATTGTTGAAAACAAGCAGGGACCTTCCAAAGTAACAAAAATAAAATTGTTTTGGATTTTTGTTATTGTTTACATGTGACTTTTCTTTAAGCCAGAATTAACAAAGAACCCATGAGTTTAAAGTGTATTTTTCATTTAATTTTCCTCTCTCAACTAATTAAATCTTTTTGGAAAAAAATAAGCTGTTTATGCTCATCCTTGATCAGGAAAAGGTGTACTGTCCGTGAAATTCAATAACTATTAGCTGAGTGTAATCCTCTTATTTTCAAGTTTTTTTGAAGTGTTATCTGTAATCCTTCAGACATACATAGCAGTAAAAACTTAAAGCTATATTAAACCTTACACACATATTTCAGGGAAATAAGCATTAATACTTACTATTTCATATAGCTTTAAAATTCCACTCTGATTATATAGTGGCTTCAAGATGCGTATTTTAGTTTGAAAGTTTGATTAGTTCTATTATCCTGATGTTTTAATACAGTTTCCATCCTCTTTCTATCTTTAGGAAAAATTCAAAGAGATGGAAAAAAACCTGAATCCTGTAAACCAATTCTTAAAGTGGAGTACAAAACCTGTAAGAACAGGTATGTTTCACTGTTACAATCGTAAGTTAATACACTCTGAATCTTTCCTTTTTTTTTTTTTTTCAAAGCTATTTAAGATATTAAAGCTGTTAAGATATTACAACTATAATGTAAACTTATTACATAAACTTATGATTACCATGTTTTTATATTTAATACAGTGAACCATTTGTGATATTTTCCGGTGGGTTGTCATATGATAAGGCTTGTCGAAGACCAAGTCTAACGATTATGCATGGGAAAGCAATTACAGTTCTTGAAATGGATCATCCTATAGTTGATTTTTTAACTCTTTGTGAAACCCCATATCCAAATGGTGAGTTAATTAAGCAAAATAGAATTATAGAAAGTATAAATGAATCGAACTTCTCTAATATCCGAATTCCTGTCTGGGAACTTCCATTCTTACAGTTGTCTCCATCTCAAAAATCCCCTATTACTGAAAGTAACTGAAACTTGCTTGAATTCTGAACATAAAAAAAAAAAAAACAAGTAATTAGTGGGAAACAAAAAATGCATAAGTTTCAAGATACCAATTTGAAACATGGGCTAGTGTGAAATAGTATTACTCTTAATCAAACATAAGTGCTTACGTATCTTAAAGTGTTTTGCTACATATTATGAAACTGCCAAATGCTGAAGTCACAGAAAATTCTGGAAAGTGAAATTAAAAAAAGCTGCAAGTGAAAAAGAAGCTAAATTTGTCTTTTTAAGCCCTCAGTCAGAAGAGTAAAGTAAGTCTTTTATACAATAATAAATCAAATATATATTAAAAACAATGCTATTTGTTTTAATGTCATGCAATAAAAGCAATTTTCAGTAATCAAAGTTAATTTGCAGTTCTTTTTGTGCTGAGTTCAATTTAGGTATTTTACTCTCACTATGTCTGCAGCACATTTGTATTATGTGAAGCACTTGTGCTATCATCAGAGTACTACTGTCATGTTGTTTCTTTAATTCTCCTTGTTATTGTTAAAATGAAGATATAGAGAAGACTTCCTTGTAATCTTCCTTTCAAATTGCTTTGGAAACTAGGACATTGTATATCAAGTGGACCAGACTAGCTGTCCACAGTCTGTTTTTAAAAAAATAGTTTTGCATAGAAAAAGTATTAATGCTGGGCAGTAAAAAGGTCATTTTCTGAGTAACAATTGGATTCAACAATGCCATAATACACACAACCTTCTCACATTCTGTTTCATTACTTTCAGCATTCCATCATGCTGGAATACTACACTATGTCTGTGGCAGTTGGACAAATCAATACAGTAGGAAAGGCATTACAGTAAGGATGCAATGACAAAAGGACTGGCACAGTAGATAGGTGCTATAAAAGAAGGAAAGAAGATTGCTTACCTGTATCAGACAAACTCAGGTTCCCAGTGATAAGCTCCACCAAGGAAAAATTTCCAACCAGAGATCCTTTCCTAGTGCCAGTCAGCCCTTAAATGGGGTCAAAGAGAGGTGCAGCCAGGCTCCACCCCTTCTGGTCACACAGCTGAATTGCCTTCACCTGTGTTCCCAGGGCTGAGCCAGTCTGTTCCCCAGGTGATCAGTCAGTGGTTGAGGCTGTGACTCAACAGCTCCCATACAATGCCAATACTATTTCTGTCATGTATTCTATCATGAAAGTTATTTCTTTTCTCATTTCCTATTTGTCACTAATCAAATGTTTTCTAGATTTTTTTAATATGCTGTAAATATTCAGATAACATAAATGTGACTAACATGCTTGAAGTGACTAGTAGAAGAATTCGTTGTTTTTTATACTTGATTCCTCTCTTACAGAATTTCAAGAACCCTATGCTGTAGTTGTGCTTTTGGAAAAAGATCTCATTGTTGTTGACCTGACACAAAGCAAGTAAGTATAAAATCTTATGTAAAGTTATGGATACTTCTTAACTGTTTAGAATTTCATGATTAAAAAAAAAAACATCCAAATGATATAATGGAATGTCATTTTACTGCACAAAATCATTCAGCCTATGTGTTTACTTCCACCTTAAAAGCTTGGATCAACTAATCAGTAGAAGCTTGCTTTTGAGTTTGGGAATAAAGCTAAATCTGCAGTCCCTTCAGTATAATTCTCAAACACAGCATCAGAGTTAAGTGGTTAGCGGACAATTGCTGAATTACAACCTGAACTTTCATGTTAGAAATTACACTCAGCTATTACCTATATGCATGTCTAACTTCACTGGACTCCACAAGGACTACACTTAAGTATTTACTCAAGTATCTTAGTAAATAACGGCACTGATTTATACTGGATCTATGGGATTCTTTTGTGATCCATTTGTTGTTTTAAATGAGAAATAATACTTTCACATCAAAATCAGTGTTCATATATTATATAATGCAGGATGTGATTCTTATTTGTTTTGTTCTGTGTCAAAAAGTGCATCCACATTCACACTGGTATAATTAAGAACAGAATTGTTCTGTAAAGATTTGAAACATTTTTAAGTAAATCGTATTCTGACCTCATTCACTTTCAAGAGTAATTCCAATCATCTCAGCAGTATAAAATGGATACAAGTGAAATCAGAACCAAATTTCTTGCATTTTTGAATTGTGAATAACGTTGTGTAATCTGCCAGAAATGAGGCCTTATTTCTTTTCAGATAGTCCAAACTGATGAAAGTGGGAAATAAACTGAAATCTACTTCATCTGTTATTGCAGTTGTTCGCTGTAGAATCAGTAGTATATCAACACATTGAACAGAACTGTTAAATATAAAATCTGCAGTTGAATATTTAGTTCTTGGGTCATGATATATATCATATGAACAAACCTGAAGCTTCTAGAAAATACATGATTTCTGTATCTCATAAATGAAATTATGAGATGCTGAAAAAATTTACACTAAGGAAAAAAACATTATTGTCACAGCACAGGAATTTGTACATTGTTAAAACTAGAAGTTTCTACTGATATTAAAAACAATATGTATGTTTTAAAAAATAATGAAAAATGTACTTTATCAGTAATTATTCTACTTAGATTGTGTTATATACTTTCTAATAAGAATATATGTTCTTATATGGCTCAGTGTGTCACCATGCTTCTAATAAATTGTCTTCCTTGACTAGTTTTCCAATCTTTGAAAATCCATATCCTATTGACATTCATGAGTCACCTGTCACCTGCACAGAATATTTTGCCGACTGTCCTCCAGATTTGATTCCTGTACTCTATTCTGTAGGAGCAAAACATAAAAAGCAAGGATACAGCAATAAGGTAAACAAAACCAGTATTTTTTGAGAAACAAAACACATGTACCATCCATGTCTTTGAAACATCTTGCCAAATTCTTTTCATTTTACTTCTTTAATAACCACTTTCAACTTAGTCTTTCATCCAGTCTGCAGATTAGATGCAGCTTTTCTTCTGTGATTTCTTATGGCTTGATATTCATCCCTCAGTAATATCTACCACCACTGAACCATAAGAATTAAGCCGCCATTATGCAGGACTTCATCATTAGGCTGCTGGAATCTGTGAGATCGGATTGATTTAAAAGAATGCTGTCAACATAAAATTTGAATTTGTCTGAAAATGTTATCTGTATCGAAGACAGAAATAGTGTATAAAATGATTATAATGCAAAGCAGAAGATCTTTGGTGCAATTTGAAGGTTGACAGCATTCCATTAAGGAAGGATATTAGTTATTATTTTATTGAGCTACTGTAGTCTTAATGTAAGGGTTTTAGAAATAACGCAAGCTGCAGAAGTAAAAATAGGGAATTGAATTACTTTATACATTTCAAGCATTAATTTGGTTTATGTTTTGCTTAGAACTAATCCATCACAATAAATAAATAAGAAAAAATGTTGAGTAAGCAAATTGGGCATCAGTTTTCTTTTTATATTAAAAGAACAGTTTTCCTTAGAGCTGCCTTGTTTTTCTTGAACTGAAAATCTGGGCCTTATATACTTCTTTGAGATCTTAATTCAGCCAAGTACTTCAGAAAATGTTTTTTCTCTTACTAGAATTTTTCTGCTTATTTATCCTAAATTTGCATACATAATTGTCTAAAAATTTCACTACGTATCTGTACTCCTTGTAAATTCTCAATACAACTTGCTTTATTTGTGCATGCACATTATAAATGTGCAGAATATAGATAGCCATTCCCACTCACTTTCTGTACTCACATGCATCCTGTCTGTGCATTCTCAGAACCAGTTTTCTCCTAGATTTTTCTATCCTTTCATACTCTGTACAAATCCTTACTCACTCTGTACCTGTTCCCAACAAGCTTTAGGCACAGGCCACCATTTTCTTCAACCAGCATAGACCAAGGAGAAGAGTGAAAATATTTCCACTAATAAATAAAAGGCAAGGAAGAGATGATGATTTCATATGATCTGTGAAAGTTACATTCCCTTATTTCATATCCCATAGCATGATGCTCAGTTTCTTGTTTCCCACTTTTCTGGGCCAGCTTCTTCAGTAACTCCATCCTCAGAATGGATTCTCAGCTCTGTTCATCCTATGGAAGCTCCAGTGTGAAAGCAGTAGCAAAAGTGTTTACTACTCCTTCCTCTACTTCCTATTTTGAATGTTTGCAGTGTTAGCTATGCAATAATCATTAAAAAAGATAGAACTTTAGTTGTTAAATTTAAAGAACAAAAAACAAAAAATTTAAAAGCCTTAATTTGTAAAATGCTAATAAGCTTTAAAAGCCTTCAATGCTACACTATATTTTCATTTCTTTTTTTAGATGTATTGCTTTTTGGAAGAAGATGTTGTCTGCTCATAAGTCTAAAAATTAACCAAGCAAAATTCATCAGGATTAGCTTTAATCTCTATGCTCTTTTTGTTCATTTAGGAGTGGCCTATCAGTGGTGGAGCATGGAATCTTGGAGCTCAGACATATCCTGAAATCATTATTACAGGGTGAGAATGAAACTGAGGATTTGTTCTTTTAAAATGTTAGTGTCTGGAACTTTTAATTGTGGGTTGTCTGTGGGCAAGTGTTGACCCTTGACAGGGTATGTGTGTCCTAGCCTCTTGTGTTGAGGTATGTAGCTTTTCTTTTGGGTGTAAAATCACCACAGGAATTCCCATTTGCTGGAGCTTTGTGTTCAAGGATGTACTACTGTTAAGAATTACTGATTGAAGTTGAATTGAAATCAACTTGTGAAGGTGGAATCTTTGAAAAGGGGAATTCATTGCAATCCATTTATTTGTCTGAAGGCCATAAAACGGGAGCCAGCTGTTTTTCTATGTCTGTTGTCCTTTGGCCTTCTGGGGATTTTGTATCTCTGGATACAAAATCTCTGGAAGTCATTTTAATACTATATCATTAGTGGAGATGTGTTGCACTGGGATTATTTCACTTTTTAAGTGATGGACAGTCCCATAGAAAAAGGCATAAAAAGGCTCGAATTGCAGTAGAAGCCCTAAGAGCAATGCCTGATGGATTTTCAGAAGGGCATCCTGTAAAACAGATACTCTTAAGTCTTCTTGTATGATACACTCCTATTTTTCTCTGGTCTCAGACACACTGATGATAACAGTATATTTGATATAATTGTTATAATCAATGATAGTTAAAACCTGTTTTAAAAAATGCAATTATGATATATGCAATAGTATCAGTAAGGGGAAGAAGAAATTATTCTTGTAAACAGAAGTGTCTCCTTTCTACAATTATATTTCAAGGATTATTTTCTATTAATAAAAAGAACACAGCAGTTAGGTGCTAAACAAAATGAACTTGACCTCTGACTTAAAATTAGATATACGTGGCATTTTTAGAGTTCTTGGACTTATGTGCTTAATGCTTGCACACTGTGAGGCCAGAAGTGCTGCATCATAAACTTGGCATTAGTAAATGAATTAATTTTGTGCTGTTGTGATCTTAAAAATCATAGTCAGCTTAGTTCTCTATAGGGATTTATTTAATCAAAAGGTATTCCATCAGTCATATTAATAACAAAATATTTTCTTATGGTTAGTAGATACTCCATTATATATTGTCATCAAAGTATAGAGAGTTAACACAGAAGCAAAATACAGTTTTTCCACTTCTATTTATCACTCAGTGAAAGCGGAAAATGTTCTTTAAATGCATAATGTTTTAACACATTTAATTTATTTTTTTTTAAGCCATGCAGATGGATCAGTAAAGTTTTGGGATGCTTCTGCCAGTAAGTGTTTGAAGTTCACTTTCATACAATGCTGAAAAATCACACATAGACACACATATATTTACATGTAATACATGATGTGTTACAATATGAATACTAGTATCTATAATTCTGTAAGTAGGTATGATCAGGTGACATTAAGCAAATTTTGATCAAATTAGGAGAAAAATACTATTAGTGGAATATTTTAGGCAGAAAAGAGGTGGAAGTCCAGGATAGGGATAAAAACTTTAGATCTGACATACCAAAACCTAGGAAGAATGAAATACTATTAAATAATTCCATAGGCATAATCCTATTGTGTATATAAAGCAGTAAGCTGAAATAGCCCCAGTAATATAATGTAGTCTTTTTTACAGCTAGATAAAAACAAAACATTAAAATATAGTAAGACATCTTGATTAAAGACTTGCATCTTTACTTATCCAGTCTCAAATTTCAGGAATTAATTGGGAAGAATATTTCCTTTCATCCTAGCAGGAAAAAGCATCAGAAAATAGTTATTCCATATGTTTTAGCTTTAATTAAATGTGTCAGAGAACAACATTTTTCCCTATAGAAAATACATATGGTGCTTATTATTAAAATGTATTTATTAAAAATACACACGTAGTTTTGTTGAAAGCTATGGTATTTCATTTCAAATAACATCTCTGTGCTTCATAAATGCTGCAGCATAGTTAGTTGCCTTGTATTCTGTCTCCTCAGTAATATTGGGTTCTCAGGGTAGAACATCTCTTTCATGAGTTAACAGTCTCTTCCTATTTCCTAAAGAAACGAGCATGAAAGAATCTGTTATCTGAAATGCTAGACACAGAGAGATTTTGTTTGACCTAATAAACAGTCTGATATGATGATAATACTGACTATACCGATACTTAAAGTGCCTGCTGACTCTTCATCCCACCACATAATTGGCATGATTAATGCTATTACCATAGCCAAATATGGAGAACATTTACAATACTTCAATGTAAGTTAAACCTCATGAATTTGTCAAATATTTCTAGTTTTGCCTAATACCAAATCTTTTCACTCGTCAAGATTATCAAAGAGAAAATGAGACTCCAAAGCCTCATTTCCTATATGAGAAAAAAAAAAAAAATGCATCTTTCTTTCTGGAGTTTCTTTCTAGAGTTTGCATCATCCAGCATTTTCAAGCTATCATGATTACCAAAAATAAAGAAATTGTAATGAGGTCAACAAGAGAATGAGGAAAGGAAAACTCTCTAATGTGTATGTACCTGCTGCAGTAGGAACTATTCATAGAGGTAAAAGCTTAGATGAGGAGGAATATTCATGGATCTCTTTAACAGGAACTCTTTAACAGAACTCTCCATGCATTTCTGACATCCTTAGTCCTGCTTTTCAGAACAGTTACAGTATTACCAGTACCATACTTAGTACTTACAATTTACAAAGCTTTAATTATTACAAAGCTTTACAACATCTTAGCTTTTGAAACAACATTCAAATTTAATTTGAGGATTCATGTCAAACATAATATCCTGCTCTTATTTGAAGGAACAAAGTACTTTGCTTTTAGTCATATTTTAATTTTAATCTAAAAACATAGATATTTGGGAGACAGACAAATGCTAAGCCACTGAAACAGCTTTCCAAATTTATCTTTGCACAAAATATGTATCAGTGGTGCCTAATAATTTGTAGAAGTGTAAGGCATGGTATCTTGCCTTGTACTTGTGCTGTATGATTCTATCATTCTTCCTGTCTTAATATGTGTAGACCTAAGAGGTCTGCCCCTAATTCAGACTGCCAATCTAAATTTGACACTGGGATCAAGGGCATCGTGAAGCCTTTCCACCACCACAAAACTCAGGAGAATGATGTGTTCATTACAGAAGCACTTGCTGCAATTTGTGAAAATTTAGAATCATAGAACTGCTCAGGTTGGAAAAGACCTTAAAGATCACCAAGTCCAACCACGACCTAACCATACTACCCTAAGTCTAACTACCCTCTGCCAAATCATGTATTTGAGCACCACATCCAAACAGTTTTTAAACACATCCAGGGATGGTGACTCAACCATCTCCCTGGGGAGGTATCGTATATATTAAGATTCCTAGAAATATACGTGACCAGCAAACAGGAAATGTAATTTTGATGTGTTTGCCATCTGATTACATAACTAGACTGCTCTTTCATCTTGTCATTATTTATTGCCCAGGGTACCTGGGCTGATCTAGCGCAGTTACAATAATATATGCAACAGCTTTACCTTTATGTATATACACACCCTAATAGGTAGTGGGCCTGGATGACTTTTTCTGATCTTACACAGTGATTGATCAGTGTGATAAATTAATGCAAAAGTAGTAAGAAGAGACAAGCAAACAAAAAAAACAACACACAGCAGAGAGTAATGTCAATAAAACAAAATGTGGTTAATTTTAATTCCTATTATCTCCAAAATTCACATTGCAGATGTACTCTTGAATAAAGCTAAAGATATTAAGGTTTTGATAGCCGGCTGTTAATACAGATATGCTTATTAGTCAAGAAAATCAGAGCGTCTTCCTTTCAGAAAGTTTGTCTTGCCAGGCCACCAGAATGTTTTCCACATTTTTTCACTTAGCACTCCATACGGTCTTCATAGGAAGACAAAGGAAATCTTTGTTTCACATGTGATTAAGAAAATAGAGCTTGAGTGTAAGCCTAGATATGGACGTGCAACTAATAATCACCTTTTACATTCTGCTTCAGAAGCTAATAAAAAGTATTTCACAGACAAATATCCATTTTGTAAATATTAAATACATATCCTACTGGTACTGTGTACCAATATAAAATCTGTATTACATAATACCCATCTTCTTCTCTTCTTAGGCCTTCATGTAATTCTTTGCTGTGCTACCACTGAAAAGAAAATGAGAACTGAAGAATTTTATAACTGATTTGCTTATGGTTAATCAGGTTTTTCTGTTTGTTTTAATGTATTCCAGTCACACTGCAGATGTTGTATAAATTAAAAACATCAAAAGTCTTTGAAAAACAGAAGCCAGGGGAAGGAAAAGCAACAGCTGAGATTGTGGAAGAAGACCCTTTTGCAGTTCAAATGATGTACTGGTGTCCTGAAAGCCGAATTTTCTGTGTGGCAGGAGTTTCTGCATATGTGGTTGTTTATAGATTCAGCAAACATGAAGTAAATACTGAAATTGCGGTAAGTCACTCAGAATTTTACTTGTTTATGAAATAACATCATCTCTAATGAAAGTGACTTCTGTGTCAGTGTACAACTGTATAAACGCAGATTTAGGAATATTCCATTTAAAACCTTTTGAATGAAATGTTGATTGTACTTAAGATGATGATAAAAACTGAGTGAGGTTTTGGGATCCAGCTCTTTTATTTTTTACTTTAATAGTAACGTACTATAGGATGATTGTCTGATGCAGTTCACTTTTAAGACTTCAGTACAATAAATCTCTTAGTACTCTTGTAATACTGACTAATGTATGTTTTTCCTAGATAACATTACTCAAGTCAATTATTTCGTATCTTCAATTTGTTTTCATAATATTTGTAATAAAAGGGGACTGAAAATTATCACTTGCTTTAACAAAATAAAAGGAGTTAATTTTTTTTTTCCTTCTGGCTTATATTGACTTTGCCTATTTGAAAAGCAAGGTGATTTAAGTCTAAGTAGTTGATATTTTCTTAAGCATCTTGAGCTTCAATCCTATTCAAATACTCCTTTTTCAGTTTTCATGTCTTGAGCAGTCACTTCATTTGAGGTAGAATCACACAGTTCATGTTCTTCTAACTGCTCTGCAGTCAGCTAGTACTTACTCATCATACAGCAAGTTAAACTTTTCTGCATAGTAGCGACAACCACTTCTAATAGACTGGTTCAACAACACTTTAAATGTAAGATATTCTTTCATTCATCTAAAATATTCAACACCAGACAAGTCTTAAGAGAAAGGCAATGTAAATGGGTCTGGAGCATCTCCCTTGCAAGGAAAGGCTGAGAGACCTGGTTGGATTCAGCCTGGAGAAGAGAAGACTAAGAGGGGATCTGATCAATGCTTATAAATACCTAAAGTGCAGGAAGCAATTAGATGAGACCAGACTCATTTCAATGATGTAGTGTTAGGACAAGGAGCAAAGGCCAAAAAATGGATCATGGGAAGTTCCACACAAATATGTGGAAGAACTTTTTTACAGTGAGGGTACTTTAATGTCCTTTAGAAAGGCTGTAATTCTAGCCTGACAAAAACATCTGTGTCACTGTTGGCCTATAAATCATGTGCCAGTTGGTATAGAGACTCATTACCCATACCCATTCTGTTCTTTTCCTGTCATTTTTTCCTTCTGCAGTGCAACTTTTAGCTAACTCAGTGCATCCTTTCCGATATGCTTTAAAACTAATGAATAGTAATCTCACCTAGGCTCACACATAATGTTGCTAAAAACATTACATGTCAATGTTGATATTTTATTCCAAATAATGCATTTTATTTTTATTAGCTAACATTGATTTTGTTTTGTTTTCATATCTTTTAGTTTTTCAGCTTAGTTGCAACAGTCCTGGTATATTCTGAAGCGCAATAATGTGACCAATTTAACAATTTCTCAGATTTTGTCCACAGTTAAGAAGCATTTATATAATAAATCATTCTGTAAAGAGTTGTTTTAGTATTATTTAATATTTTCAGCATAATAAGTGAATTCCTCTAGGTTCTGTGCATCCCTGAGATGAGCCTCATCTCTTGTTTTCAGCATTTTTGTTGCAAACATTCAAGTCTTCATTCCTTAATGGTGCTTTTTTATTGAGAAAAAGTACAGGAGCATTTGTTGGAATATGTACCTGACCTTACATTCAATAGTTTTGTCTATATTGAGAATGAGCTGGTCAGTCTCAGGACGTATGTAGATTGCTCCAAAAGTAATGTCTCCTATTTATTTATGTGAAAACTACAACAGATACAAAGAGCACAATTAACACTAGTTGATAGAGCAGATTCTCATCTACAAAACACTCCTTTTCAGTGCAGTCACCACTATTAGCTATGCATTTTCATCAGACAAGAACAAGAACCCATATGCCACACATAAAAATTTGCACCAGTGGAGGTGACCCACTGTTTCACAGCTGCCACAATAGCATCATTTCTAGGAAAGCATTACCAGTGCAGTCCATCTTTCATCAGCCCAAACAGATGGAAGTCAGAAGATGCCAAAACTGGGCTATACACTAAAATTGGCAATGTGCTCCACAGTCTTCAAATTGGTATGGGACCTGGTATTATTGTGTTGCAAGAGGAAAGGGTTCTTCTTCTCTGGCCTGACTCTGGAAGTTTGAGCCTTCAGCTTAATCACTGTCACAATGCAGGAGGTCAGAGCTGATGGTTTGGACATGTTCCAGGAAATTCAGGAGGATCACCCCTTTCCTATCCCAAAAGACAGTACACATCACTTTGCTTATTGTGGACTGGCTGCCAGTGAAGAATTCTCTTGTCGCCTCTCCATGAGTGCTCATAGTAATGATGCTATGCCTCGTCACCAGTAATGGTGCGATTCAGTAAACTCTCACCTGCAGCCTCGTATTGGTTCAATAGGTCCTGAAAAAATTGAATATAGCATTCTTTCTCTTACTGTGTGAGCATTCATGGGACCCAGTTGGCACAAATTTTGCAATATTTCAACATTGCCACTATCATTTCCAATGCATTGAAGCCAACATTCCATTCAGGAACAGTCTCCTGTGTAGTAATCTGTGGCTGAGGTGATTGAGATGGTCTTAATTTTGTAGTGTGACAGCTGTACATGGCTTGTCTTTCATATTGCTGTCACCACTGCTGAAATGCACCACCCACTTAATGCTTCCATCTTAATTTTGGTGAAGATAATGTCTCAATGAGAGACCATTAAATGAGGAGTTTGCGGTGTCCACATTTTCAATTGGATATGATCACTTCAAGAAACCAGCACTGAGATTACTGTTCAGCTAGTATTCCCAACACATTACCTCTCTGAAGGAATTGCCTTGTTTTTAATTGTTTTCAACTTGAAGTTCTCCTTGGATAATTCATGAGGTAGAAAGAATTGACCAATATTTATTATGATATTTTGAGATGATTACTTACATAGATTTGAACTCCCCATACAGTTTCCCATTTGTTTTGGAATTCCTTCAGTTAAGGTTTCCTGAATTAGTAGGAAGAGTGGAAGCATGGGTGAGCTTCATTGATCTCCTTTTCCTGTCTGAGGGGGCCCAGAAGTAAAGTGAAAGATAAGTGGTTTAGACTTTGCACTCTAGAATCTGCCAAACTCGTGTACAGTTTAAAGAATATGGAACTCTGTGCGCCTGATCCCAAATGAGGACAGATGGAGTTCATGGGTCAGTACTAACACTTAAATTTCTGCATACTGGCTAAAAGTTGTCTTTTAGAGATGGTGTTGTAGTTGCAATAGAGAGGAAGCTGGTGATCGTTCTTTTAATTAGTTGGCTTAGGAAAATGATAATGAACAATAAGCAGAAAATTTTCATGACATTGACAGATGCTTTCTTATGCTAAAATATTGTTTACTTGAGAGCGAGTAATTAATATCTCTTTTCATACTAAGTTCTGGAAAAGTGTATTCTTTCACTTATAATAAAATGCTTGGAACAAAGTCAGTACTGAAAGAATATACTGAATTATTTCTCCATCAGTGTAGGGTAACTGACAAGTTCCTATGCAATTCTACTGCTAGGCTGTATAAAAAACAAATGACTGTATTCTTTACTTGTAAATGATTATGATGTATGTATTTTTTTAATCTTCAAGAAAAAAAAACTTCAGATTTTTATTTAAAAGTAATGCAACTTTCAGCAACTTTCTTATTAAATTGTGACAGCTTTTTATTTATTTAAGTCACTAGAGGTACGACTTCAGTATGAAGTAGAAGATATCATTACTCCTGAACCGGAAATAATTCCTCAATTTCCAGATGCCTCCTCCCAGCTTCCTTCTTTAAAGAGTCTTTCAGGTAGTACCAACACTGTAGCATGCGAAGGAATGATGAAGGACAGTATCCCATGTCTTAGGTAAGTCTGCCATTGTTCAAAGCTTCATCTTTCTAGTAAGCATTCTTATCAGGTGTTTTATGATCTGTCAACTATCAAGAAAAGAATGTTAATCATATTATGACAGAAATAAAAGGAACCAGAATATAGAACAAACAAAAGAATTAAAGCAGTGTAAACTTAGCAGGCTGAAAGTAAATTATGGTGAAGATAAACAGTTGCAGTGAAGGTTTAACTAACTTTCCAGTATGATCTACGAGTAATTATTTGTCTTGCATCCACAGTTTTTAATGGAACACAAGTGCTACGGAATAAATAACAAAATTTCTGAGAATTTTTTTTTTTTTTTTAGTTCACAAAAATACATAAAGTTCCTTGATTAATTAGTATAACACTAAAATCATCATCTATGAAAGAAGTATATGCATTTTATTACACATAGGGAAAGGAAACCGTGTTCATACTCACAAAAGAGCCTTAAAAGTATACAGTTATGAAAAAGTTGCACTGTGTGGAAGTGTGTATGTGTTCAATCTTTAGGAGGAAACAAACTGTTGTCTGCTGTAGTACACACTGCTACTGTTTGGAGGAAATTAATATATTCTTAAGCAGATAAATTATAGATTTAAAGAGTTTCAGAACAGAATTCTGTACAAAACTCCATAAGTCATAATTTCAAAGGAATTATAGTGCACAGCTGATAAGGATTGTTCCCATTTAGTGAATTAATTATTAATTCAGTTTAATTATTATTAAATATTTTAAATGTCTCAATTACTACAAAAGCAGTTTCAATGAACATTGTCTGATTTGCAGATATTTTCATCAGTTCTGCTCCTGAAAATAACATTAAAATTTAAAAGCAATATTGTGCATTGTCCATGCATAATTGACAATAGTTTTTGGTTTCCTGTAGATTTGTCTTCCTCATTCAGTTAGCAATTGAATCTCAGACATATGTTCCAGTGAATTCCTTAAGGGATTCTTATTTGATTTAAGGAAAGGAAGGCTTGTTGAAAATCTTATGTTCTAACATAGTTATGATTATAAGATGAAAGTAGAATCATAGAATCACCAAGGTTGGAAAAGACCTCTAAGATCATCCAATCCATCTGTCCACCTATCATCAATATTTCCCACTAAACCATGTCCCTCAGTATAACATCTAAATGTTTCCTGAACACCTCCAGGGTTGGTGACTCCACCACCTCCTTGGGCAGCCCATTCCAGCACCAGACTGCTCTCAGAGAAGAAGTATTCCCTTATATCCAGTCTGTGTGAGGTGATACTGGGTCTTCTCCATACCAGACACAGCCAGCTCCGATAGCCTCACTGCATGACATGGCTGGGCCCAACAGCCAAGGTGGCAGCACATTGGAGACAAGCATGAAAGCATGAGATGCACTGTACTCTCCTTTGTTCTTCATAATTTCTATCAGAATTGGAGCACTGTTTGCTTTGTATGTTTTCTGTTGATGTGCTGCTCACGTTATCAAGTTAATAACTTCAGCCATGTTATCGTTTTATAGTTTCATTTTCTTTCGGTTTTCTATATACTTTCTCTTCTACAAGAATGATAGATTGCCAATAATCAAATTCACCTCCAAGGCCTCCATCTCACCAAATGCTTTCAGCTGAGCTAAGAACAAACTGATAGGCATGGTTATTGAATGAGACGTTAGAGCATTTCTCTTGTGAGAAGTGCTTACTTTTTTATTCCCAGTAAAAATTTGTTTCTTATTTGCCAGTAACTGCAATTTTTCTGTCTGTGCTTTCCGTGTGTATATTGACTAGCTACTTCCTCTCTTGATACTCAGTGTTTCTTTGCATTCTTTTTATCACATGGATATAAGATTATATATGATAGCCTACCCTGTAATAAATGCGAGATGTGTGATATATGCACTCTCAGTATTTATAGTTAATGCATCTCAAAGAATTGCTGTTCTTGCATAGTATCTTCTATCAGTGTATCATCAAGTAAATTCTACCAGACAAGAACATAAGTAGGCTTACAAAAGTATTCAGTTCTTACACTTTTGCTATGTGCTGTGCAAGTCATCGAATTTGTCATAACAGAATATGAAAGGCTGTTAATATTTATATCAGATTTTATGTAGGAAGCAGTCATTCGAAAAGACTAGATCACATATGAGGTAATTATACTCCTAAGAAGAAAATAAGAATTATTTGCACTAGACAGATAAATAGAATTGTCAAGTCCAGAAGTTTTGGATATGCAATGGTGACATGCAGTACAGAAAGATGCTACATCTACCTTCTCTTGCCATACTTCAGAACAAGATAGTTCCAACAACACAGAAATCTCATCTTTGAGATTTTCAGAAGAAAACCTTCAGGTTTTCCATCTGAGTTGATTATTCATGCCAGTCCAGGTCTGGAACACAGGTCTTACAAGGAGTGGCTGAAGAAAATTGGATTGTTTAGTCTGGAGAAGAGGAGGCTTGAGGGAGTCCTTATCACTTCATAGCTACCTGAAAGGAACTTGCAGCAAACTGGGGATCAGCCACTTCTCTCAGATAACTAGCAATAGGATGAAAGGTATTGGCTTCTAGTTGCACCAGGGGAGGTTCAGGTTGGGTATTAGGAAAAATTTATTCTCAGGACTGGTGAGGTATTGAAACAGGCTGCCCAGGGAGGTAATGGAGTCACCATCTCTGGAGATTTTCAAGAACTGTGTGGATGTGGCATCGAGGGACATGGTTTAGTGGGCATGGGTGATGGGTTGACAGTTGAACTAGATGATGTTAGTCATCTTTTCCACTCTTAATTATTCTGTGATTCTGTGATATAGTACAAGAAAATGTTTGGGAAAAAGAAAATGAAAGCAAAATTGTTAAGCAAAAATTGTTTTTATTAACCTCAGTTGTTTACTTCACCTGCATCTTCTCCAGAGTTTCTCATTTAGGGAATGCTGAAACTTGCAGATTTATTTCTACAGCAGAAATTAAGGTCAAAGCCTAGAATTCTTCCAAATTATCCATGTTCTGATTGGAAAGCCTAGTCTCAATGTATGGGTGTATGCAAAATATGCTGCAGTTGTGCATACTGCTGTGGTCTTATTAATGGATTCTGTTTCATTAATATTTTCTCAGGGGAAGTATTTGTTTTTCATGGCTCAGATTGTTTGTTTGTTTTTATTTTGCACCTCTTCCTAGTGTTAAGACTCGACCTGTGCGAATGCCTCCTGGATATCAAGCAGATCTTGTTATTCAGTTGGTGTGGGTGGATGGTGAGCCTCCACAACAGATTACCAGTCTTGCTGTAAACTCTGCTTATGGACTGTAAGTAACTCAAAATTAAGATACGTTGGTTTATTGTTTATTGCACTAAGTTATGTACTTTCCAGCTAAACTTTGAAGTTCCCCAAAGGTATTTGAAGTCAGAGTAAAAATAATCAACAGATGTTATTATCGTGACTGTTGGGTAAGAATTATTTGATTTCACATGAAGAGTGTAATATGAGATGTTAAACTGTAATTTTTGCTATTATTTTTACTATTCCTGTTTAAAAGACTGAATTGCTTTGCATCGTTCTGTTCATTCTTTCAAGTAAAGTCCAATTACCTTTCAAATCTGAAATTTTAGAAGTTATTTTGAAAGAATCACTGAAGTACATTTTATAAAAAAAGGTGAATGTATGTTAAATTTCATTTAACATGATATATTTTTATTGGAAGTTGTCTTGTGAGAACAGCTTTTTTATGTGTGTGCTAATCTGTTTGAAAGAGCAGCAGAGATCTGAAATTGAAATTTGAATAAGGAACCTCACAGTACTAAATTCTGTATGGAACTGCAAGTGAGCATATCTGTATGCGTCTTATTCTTCAGCTCTATTTAATTGCCAGTTTTTAAAGTTTTTTCTCATTGATGATTGACCAGATACATTAATCAGCTATGTTGAAGGCATAAAAGACACAAGCCTTAATAAGTGTTAGGTGTCTGGCTCCCACCAATATTATGTAAGTCAGCTGATATTTTAGAGACTTCAGAAATTTTACAGAGCAAAAATTCTTATATATACTTGTATATGTTTGTGCAAAAATATTGTGTTTTAAGTTTGCTTTGTGAATCCTTTGGCCTGTGTTTCCAAATTGTTTCTGTTTATGAACTCCATAACCTTTTGGTTTACTGTTCCAAAATTCATGTGTTATTTGTGTAAATTGTAGAGTTTTGCACTATTGCAGTGCAGTCTGCACAGAAGGTTAAAGGTGATAGTCGGCTTTCTGGAATGTCAATTTTCGTGTTTCAGGACAGGATTTTGTCAATCCGGGATTACAGATCTGTAATTACAGAACATAGGCTTTGAATAGTTACTGATGAAAATGTTGCTGCAGAATTTATAATACTAAATAATAATTATTTTTTGCACCACTCAACTATATATTACTAATACCTCTGAGGAACTTTTTTTTTTTTCCTCAGAGTGGCTTTTGGAAACTGCAATGGCTTGGCTGTTGTGGACTTCATGCAAAAGACCGTACTACTGAGCATGGGAACCCTTGAATTGTATGGATCGAGTGATCCGTACCAACGCCAACCCCGTTCACCTCGCAAAAGCAAGCAGTTTGCTGCAGGTAGGAATTAAAATATTGTGGTTACGAGCTTGACATTCTTTGATTTTTTTTGCCTGTGGCTTTTTATAGTGCTTTTGACATGCATGACTATCTGCCAGCCAATGGAATTTCTATAACTTGACAGAAGAAACCCGATGTGCTTTAAGTGCTGATACTTTTTCTCAGAAGCAAAAAATTTCAGGAAGTTTATTATTTTCGGATGGAAGTCAGCAAGTAATTCCCTTTGCTGACTCTCTAAAAATCATGAGTAGAGAAATAAACTGCTTCTCTGGCAGTCTCTTGAAGTGTAGTCTTCAAGCGTAGTCTTTGTCTGCTATTTTCTTTCTGTTTTCAGTATATTCCCCCTGATATGTAAGATTTGAGTTTAAACTTAGTTGTACTTTCTGCTGAATGTTATTCATTGTTAATTGAATAGGTAGTTGTGATTGGGAAATAACGTAATAGCAGGGTACACGCTATAGATAGCAAAACTAACTCCAATCAGCCACTTTGTTAGCTCCTAATATAAATTTACTAGATGCACCTGTACCAAATCTTAAATTTGATGTCAAGAGGATCACATTTGTAATTCGTAGCTATTATTATGCATTAAATGTTAGAAACATCAGTTCATCACTGCAGTTAAATTTTGCCAGGCATATTTGATTATCTAAAAAATTAACTTCTATGAGGGAAAAAAGCAAAACCTTTTAGCTCTGCATATGCCATAATAACGTACTTGAGTCGGAGACAGTTATGAAATATAATTTATGTAGCTGCAGAATTTCAGAATTAGATTTTAAAGTCTGTTTGGAAACGTTGAATGTTTTAAATATACATATAAAATTATAAAAGCAGGAGATTACAGTGGTTTTATAACATTAGCATTTTCATCAGTAGATCCTACACTAAATCATCAAATCCTATTTCTCCACGGAGTCAATATAAACTTTTTTTCATTTTCAGTATGATTGTACTTTTAGTAGAAAGAAATATTTGGAGAATAAAAAGTAAGTCTTCAGCTCTACTTCCATCCCTGAAAGACCACTTATCTCACTTTCTAGGCATTTAATCATCGCAAGCTTAGTTCTCATCATGCCAAGTGTTAAGGATGTAAATTTGGAACAGTTGAGGAAAGAGGAGACAAGCAGCTTTAAGCTATCTTCAGCTTTCCTCTCTGGTTCAGTTAAGCTTACAGCATCTCCCAGTGTAATTTGAGCAGCCAAATATAGGGAACATGATGCAGAGCTGTGTCCAAAAATTACAGGGTAACTGTTGTAGAAACAGCTATTATCAGCATTGCACCATGCAGGATTTCTATGTGTCAGAGACAATCTTGGCTACTCCTTTAAGGCAGTATTCCAGTTGTGCTGCTAGAACGGAGTCTACTGGTATGTACTGGGTGACTGCCAAGAAAGAATATGCTCTTCTAGATTGGTCATAGAAACTATGCATCTGAAAAATGATCCTCAGCTGCTTTCTCACCATCCATCCTACATCCTTTACTTTTTTGGTTATTTTTATTGTTATATCTCCCAATTGGAAGGTAAGCATCTGCTGAAATTTCTTCACCTTGGCTGTTCTAGATGCTGGTTATGGATATCACTTCCTTTCACTTTAGACTGTTTTTTCTCTCTTTCCTCTGCCTGCTGCTGATGCTGGTGTACTGGCATGTTCCAAAGACAACTTTTGCATGCGTGGCCTGTCTAACTTTTATCCAGATTTAACGAAACGGATCCGTACTTCCTATCAGAGTAAGTTCTATAAAGGTTAGGCAAATAGCATTATCATGATGAGACTATGCCTGACTTAAACCCATGTGTTTGTGCTTTGTAATGTGTTTCTTAAACACATTCAGCATGCATGCAGTTTATTACACTTTGTAAATGTCAACCATGCTTCATTTTGACAGTTTTCTTTGTTATACAGATATTTCAGATCTGTTTTCCAAAACAATCAATGAGAAAGCATCATTGACTTATATGGGACAAATTTGGCCTTAGAAATGAATTTTCAATAATGTTATGATCTTGATGAGAGTATTTTTCTTTGGTTTTGTTTTCATTTCAGTGTGCACCTACTTATATGAAGCATTTCTTGTTTTTCAATGGCGCTGCCTGGTTATACTTATTAATTCTTCCCTATTCTCAGAAGAGCAGTGCGGTTTAAAAATCTGCCAATTGGGTTGCATGCTGTGAAATTTTAAATGTTAATCTTGGTTTGGTTCTTGAATATTTGGCTTTGGGGAACCATCCCATGGCTCTGATCTTTAATGGGGAATGTAAAGTGGGTGTAAAAATACGTGCATCAAAGAGTTATGAAAATTAATGTTTTTTATATTTTAAAATTTTGGACTATAGTGATATGTAATTTAAATATTAGCATTCATCACTGCACAATGTGATGAACAAAGCTATAATTAATTTTGCAAAAATGACTGTTCAACCAATAATCTGTATGTATCTTAATTAACTGTAGTGCTTATATGTAATTAGGTCTCCAGGATGCCTCTTATTCATCTCTTTTTAAAGTGTTTTTTGCAGAACAACTGGATAGGCAATTTTACATTGAATACTTAGTGCAGGCAAGATAAAGAAAGGGGTGACAGTTTAGTATTTCATATGAATACGTAGTTGTGGTTGTAGTTATATGGTTGTTGATGTACATTTGTATGCTCACAAAATAAATGACATTTCATCTATCTAGATAGATTATTTAGCAACTAATTTCTGTGATTTAGTGTCATAGTACATCATAAAAAGTAGTCTATTTAGTTAGAAGACCAGGACAGTTAGAAATCTAGCAGCCCAAAAAAAGGACTGGTGTATAATGTTTTATATTTTATTGATCAGGTCTTTCTAATTACAAGTCTATAAATTAGAACTCAAGGGGCAAACTGCTGTCAAAGGTTTATGAATTTCCACCAAACAACAACAGCAATAACAAAAAGCCATACAAAAATATTAATGAAGTCTAAGACCAAAAAGGACCAATAAGTCCAACATGTTCATCCACAACAACAAACACAGCTCACAGGTTTTAAGAGCTTAATATTTCTAATCTTGTTTCTATGTGCAACCCTAAAAGCTTTCTCTAAACTGCATAGCTAAAGTCTACAATTTTGACTCTTGTTCATAAGCACTATTAACTCTCTTTCCTCAAAAAGTGTTTTGTTTTTACCTTTGTCATTCGATACTTACATAGGAATATGCACTGATTATCTGGTGCATCTTTCAGATCATTAAGACTAAGAACAAGGCAAGAATGTGTTACAGAGTATAAAGTATTTTAGCTAGTGAGCAGTAGTTAAGAGTATCTCCAATTGCTATGTAATTCTCAAGTTGAGTTTTGCTACTCTTACGAGAGAGAGGAGTTTTAAGAGGATGGATTTAGGATTATGATCAACACATCATTATTCTTGTAAGGGGCAATGATAGGAAAAGTATTTTTGAAACTGTGCTCAAAAATGATATTATCAAGGTGAAAGCAGGAATAGTTGTGATAGTGTAGGCAGTAGGTCTACAGTATTGAGGATTACATGAATGAAAATTGAAGTTAATGGGAAGGCATATCAGGAGTTGATTCAATTAAAATAATGAGCTAGGAAGATAATTTCATGAAGGTCAGTTTGAGAGAATCAGACTAGTATTCACTGAAGCCAAAGAAAAGATTGTGTTGTGGTTTAACCCAGTAAGCAGATAAACACCCTGCAGTCATTTGCTCTCATGATCCCCTCCCAATGGAATGGGAGGAAAAATCAGGGGGGAAAAAACAGAACTCATAGGTTGTGATAAAGAATATTTAGCACGGTGGAAAAGGAAGAGAGAAATAACAGTAATGATAATATACGTATACAAAACAAGTGATGTGTGAAACAATTGCTTGCCACCTCCTAACCGATGCCCAGCCAGTCCCCAAGCAGCTGCTGCCCCCTCCATCCAGCTCCCCTCAGTTTTATAGTTTATCTTCACATGAAGTCATATGGTATGGAATATCCCTTTGGCCAGGTTAGGTGAGCTCTCCTGGTTCTGTTCCCTCCCAGCTCCTTGTGCCCCCGGTCCCCTTGCTGGCAGGGCAGTATCAGAAGCTGACAAACTGAAACATCCTTGGCTCTGTACAGTGCTGCTTAGCAACAATTGTAACATCAATGTGTTATCAACCTTGTTCTTTCCCAAAGCCAAAATAGCACTACACCAGACACTATGAAGAAAATCTGCTCTGTCCCAGCTGAAACAAGGATAATGAGCAATATACTTTTGTTAGTCATTTTGAAGGTGATTTTCTGCAAGAAACTGATTTTGCACCCAGTCTTTGTATACAGAGTTAGCTTGATATTCCAAGAATGGAAGCAGTACTACAGATTAAAGTATCAGGGAAGAGAATGGTACTGTTTACTATTTTGAAATAGCAAAGAGAGAGGAGATTTCAGGAAGAAAGAAAAAAAAGATTATACTGGCAATATTAAATTCTGGACACTGGTGAGTAAGGTTTAGAAGGACAGGAATACTATTTGAACTTGGGTGGAAGTAAACATACAAGAAATGTGTTTATATATCATTAGGGTAACACAAGATCATTCTGGACTGCGAGATAAAGGAAGGGTTGATGTTTCAGTCTGAGGTGCCTTGCAACTGAAGAAGTGGCAAAAAAAACATCAAGCAGGGAGAAGAAGCCATGTCCCAAATGTAAGAGATTTGCCAAAGGAAAGAAATGATCAACAATGACAAGGTCATCTGATATATGAAGCTTGGTGATGGAGTTGTTATAAAATGTAGCAAATCTGTTGAGAACTCGATATGAGTGGTATATACTTGTGTGAAGCAAACTCAAAAGGACCCAGAGCAAACTTAGAGTATTAAGGCAGAACATTCTGTGGGTTGGGAGGTGGAAATGGGAAGGGACAAGAAAGGGTTGAAAAGATAGAAAAGGAAATGTAGTAAACTCTAGGCATGTTATAAAGAGAGAGACTGAAAATGTAAACACTTCTTGTGTTTGGTGGCCCCATTCGTTTTTCTTTTTTTGTAATATCTGCTGGCAGCCATCTTCATTTGTAGCAAGACTATATGCCAAAACAAAATAAATTTTCTCTGAAGTAGTGCTGAACTAAGGGGAGGAGTGTTGGCTTTTTTTTCCTTAACCAGTCAAAATTAAGTTGTACGTGTTATTGTCTAGGAGTAGATAGCATATATTTCAATATTAAAACAAATACATTTCCTCCATCGTGAGTGATTGTACTTGCAGCGGAACATAAAATTACAAACTTAGAAAATCAGTTTGATCTTCTAATTGAAATTCATATCATCAGTAGAAATTCATACCATCTGTCAGTAAAACCAGAAAATAGTCTTTATGAAGCATCCAAAGAGGCAACAGGTTAAAATTATGTTTATCCATTGGAAAGTACTTTTCAGAATTCATAGTTTTCACTGAGATATATCTGTTCCTCCTTCAGGCCTGCCCCTTTGAGAGGATGAGAGCAGAAGTAACCTTGTTGCTAAAGGAAGAACAGAACACTGTGTTATGAGTCATTACTTATCAGTAATTAACACTTTAAATGACACCTGTCAACACAGTAGAAGCTAATCTAGGTTGAGTTTTAAGTTAACATCTATGTTCTGAACAGGCTGCCATTTCCGAGGAATGCATCATGTTTAAATATAAAAGAAACGGCATGGTAATTCAGTGTAGAGACTTATGAATTAAAATGATACTGAGTTTACTTTTTGGCTTGTGAATATTTATGAGAATTTGTTTACAGTTTATTAAATTATAACAAAAAATGTGATGGCTCGGATGCCTTTAGTAAATTGAAAGTCTGAATCATGTACTAGAGATTCAAATTTTAAAATTATTTAAAATTAGTATTATTTCATAAATGTTGTTATCCTGCACTAGACATTATGTTTTCGATCCTTTAATAATTTTTTTGTTTATTTAACAAAGAAAAAATGGGAATCACCATAAAAGTGATTGAAAAGTATCCATGAGCTGTCTTTAAAACTACCTTATGCCTCAGAAGGTATACTTACATATTGTGTAATTTTCATGTTTATTACTTTTTCAAAGCAAAATAATGTCAATGGGTACATCTTCTGACAGGTGTCTGTTTCAATTCCCAAACTCAGTTATTTGCATTTAGTTTGCTGCCATGTTCTTCTTACTCTAGTTGGACTCAAAATTTTGCTAATTTCAGCAAAAATATCTTGGCAGAAAGGTTGGGCCTACAGAACTTTAAAGCAAGAATTGAAAGTGTTTCTTAATACAACATCAGTTGTAGCCTCTCAAGGATTTGAGGGAAACCAAGCTGCATGGAAATACATACAAGATGTTATTAAAATGGTTTCCTAAAAAGCACTAGTACAAAGAAGAGCTTGAGAGCTTCCTTTCTTATCTCAAGAGAATCTCCAATGTTCAATGGGATCAAAGATCAATAAAAATTCAGATGTGCTTATTCCTTTCAGTAAATGATTGTAGATTATGCAATGTATTGTCATGTAACATCATCTTCTCTTTTAGCTTACATGAGTTTAGAGATTACAGAGACAAGATTTTCTTCTGTGGCTAGGCAAAATGACAAGTAAAAAGTGTTTGGGAGGAGAAAGTGGATTGTTTCCCAGAGCAGGAAGGCAGTTTGATGAAAAGAAAGGCAAAGAGATGGATTCAGAGCTTTTACTGCTTTGTAATGAAGCATTAGTTAGGAGATGAAAAATTAGTTCTCAGTTTTTTCATCCTTCCTTCCCATTTATAAGTTATGGACCAAAAAAAGTATAAAAAGTTAAAAGAATTCCAACTATATCACATTGGAACTGCACTATCAGTGTTTCTGATCCAGTGATTTTGAGTAACCTGAACTAGCAGTAGATGTTGCTGTTCATAACAGGGGGGTTGGACTAGATGACCTTTAAAGGTTCCTTCTAAATCATATGATTCTATGACTTTATGACTCTCTTGTTAATTCAATAAGGTTAGAAGAAACTTTGGATATATAGATGGATGATAAGTAGAACTTAGTGTTTCTAACCAGGGGTGATTGATGCCAGGGGAAAATTTACAAGTGACAGTACTTAAGCCAATTGAAGTGTTCAAGACTAAGGCAACGTGCTTTTGGAGGACACATAAATCCCCACACTAAAAATAAGAGATATCTGTAGAAAAGTGCACATTCCCCATTCCAAGAATGCCGTATTATGAAATGCATTTTAAACTTTTGCCAAACATGGGGAGATTGTGGTCTTTTCAAGGTGGTTGTTTTTTTTCTTTCAGCACAGTGGTGTGATTTGGTGCTTTTCCTACATTAGTCAGTGGCACCAGTGTACCTTGAGCTGTAATACTGATTATGTAAACTACCAAATACATACTTTTTATTCAGAAGAAAAATCTTACCTGGGATTTGGCACTGGGGGTTGGAAGTTAATGATCCTTGAGATCCCTTCCAGCTCAAGCCGTTCTATGATTATAACTGTAGCCAAGAGTAACTGTACAGAATTTAGAATGATTTCATTAATCCATATCCATAGTGTCAAATTTTAGGAAACTCCAGTACTGCATTTAGAAAATAATCAGTATTCATTATTTCATTATATGTATCTTTACCTCACAAAAACACTCAACAGTCAGTCCATGGTAAAGGATAGCATGAGCTCAGACGTGCCCAATCTGTGCTTAAGATGGGTTTTAAGTTAATCACAAACAGAAGCTCATGCTTAAGCAGTTTAAGCTAGGATTACATTACTTGCTGCTCTGCTCCATGGTAGACTGCTGCAGATGAGTTCCTCACAAATTTTTCTAAATGATGTGTAAGATGTCTTGTCCAAAAAACTCCTTGTTATATTCAGACAATACTGTCACCTCTGTGCTCTTTAAAATGAGCAGTCTTCTGTGAATGCATCTAAGATTCTAGTGTCGTAGTGATTATACTTTTTAATTCACTTTCTTCTTGCACAAGTATTCACTCTTTTTTTTTCTTCCTCTTCACGTCTTCCTCACCCCATTTTATGGTTTCTGCTGTGCATTGTGCAGCACATGAAAGTATAGAGCTGATTCCACATCTCTTGCTCAGGGAAGACTGATTCTTATACGAATCACAAAGATTTGAATTTTAAACTACACAAAATATAGAGACTCTTTGTCTACCCTGAGGCACTTGGAAAACAAATCTGAGTTAACAAGAGGTGAGATTTTTTGAAGTAGACCTAAATTTCTGTAGGGAAAGCCTGATAACTATAGTTATTCTGAAATAGGTATTTCCCTCACTTTTCACACTGCTCCTTTCTCCACTATGACTTCGAAGTGCAGAATATCATCGACCAAGAAAGCTGAAGCATGCCCTGTTAGATTGTAACTTAACTTTTTAACTCCATTTTTTCAGGCCTGACTGAACTCAGTGACAGTCCAGTTTCCCTGGAGCTAGAGCGTTGCAAGTCTCCCACTTCAGGTAAAGGTGATTGGCTTCTCTTCCTGCAGTCTGTATAAGCCATTCATGTCATGCATCGCTGTATTCCATTAATCCCTAAGAAGTGAAGTGTATAATCACAGATCCAAAGAGAAGAGTTTACTGGAGAAGTGCTTGTTATATAGTGCAATGAAATTCAAAATCTGTTCATTTAAAGAAAAGTTATTAGTATGTGGGGCATCTTGAAGTGAAGAGTATGTAAACACTGGAGCTGATGCAGTTCAGGCATATCTTATATCTCACATGAACTCAGCACTTTTATCAGAGGATTGTCTCTGTTTTCGTAAAAGCCTTTGTATTTTAATAGGGAGTCCCTATGACTGTGTGTCAAAATACATATATGCTTATAGAAAAATTGTTTGAAAAGAACCCTTCAGTGCCTCAGTGTTGTAATTTACAGTGGAAACATAATCTTAAACAAAAAATATTAGTTTATCATTTTGACCCTGTCCTGAAATCCTGGCCATTTAAAAGTTTACAAATGTTTCTAATCTTGCTTGTAGTCCTACAGAATGTGGAGTTCAGCACATTCCTAGAGACTTTTTCTGCACGTACCTGGTCTGCACTGATCTCTTTTAATGTGAGTTCAGTGTCTTAAACTTGGTTGCTTAGAATTGTTTTCTAATAGTTGACTTTTAAGTGTGATAGAAAATAAGCATGTGTAGCTTTGATACATTAATTTTATGTGTGCATATCACAGTTGTTTACCTTCTAGGTTGGTAAATATTGGTAGATACTTTTTTTTCCTTAGTTATGGTAAAAAATTCTCAGAAATGTGCCATTCAAATCCTTTATTACTTCACATATTTTATTCTAATGGGACACAGTCACCTCTAACGTAGCACAGTATTTAGTAATCTACGAAAATCTGAAGCAAAAAAAATGTTCACATGACACGTGAAGAACTAAAATAAAAACAGTTGTTTTATAATAAATGTACATTTCCTTTTGTTGTTACAACCCAATTGTATCCCAGTCATGGGATATCTTAGTGGTAAAACGGTACTGATAAAGCTGTAGGGGCTGACTCTTGAGGTTGGCTCAGAAACTTGTTATGAGGAACTTTTTTTTTTAAATGATGACAGAGTAAAATTAGACCATTTATTTTGTGGACCACTGGGATCCACCCTTTCAGACTTCTTTCCAGAAGCAGGGTACAAATTCTCCTTTTTACTAAAAATTAAGAGATCACTGATGTGGTAAACATGTGATCAGTTTTATAATGAGTGAAGTCCATAGCGTCTTATGTTTTCTGCAGAAAATCAATTGATTTTTCCTTCTATGATTGATCAAAAATACCAAATTTATACAAAATATTATTGATTTGCTCTGCAGTTAATTCTGCTTTTCAGCTCTGGAGGACATGCAGCAAGGAAAAATGTCTAACTTAAGATTGTTTCCGGTTTTAGCCTTTTGTGTTCTTCAAGCTATATTTGAATATTTAAAATTTTGCAAAATTAACTGCTGTTTAAAATAGAAATTATTTTTACTGTGACTGATAATAATTATTTTTTAAGTGTACATCAAGCATGGATCTTGTAGAAACCAACCTCAAAATTGTGACCACCAAGCATCTGGAAGTAGTACTACCTTGTGCTTCTGAACACATCCTCACAACCACATTCGTTTTTGCACTGACTAGTATTTCTCCCATCATATGATAAAACTGGTTGATATGTGTAATAATGGATTCACTTGACAGGGTTCTTTTGCTTCCAGTCTTGCCTTTGATATCTTTCAAGTTCATGGTATGCAAACACTGTAATGGAATTGTGCTATGCTCTTAGAATCCCATGATACCTTTGTAAAACCAGCCACCATGTATCTCTACTAAAGATAGACTAACACTTAATCCTTCAGAAATTTAGCATAAACAGAAAGGGCAATTGGTAATAAGTCTATTGGTTCAAGTTGCTGCCCAGTGAGAGTCACACTGGGTGTATCTACATCACCAGCTGATGCGATTGATTTATTGCAATTTTCTACAGTTAGCAGGCCATATCTGTGTCAGATCTTCACTGACCATGCAGTTCTTACTTGCTGCTGACCTTGAGTATGTGCAATGCATACATACGCAGATTACATACAGCTGAGGGCTAAAAGTCTGCATGACAAACATCATACTCTTGCTGGCATAGAGGGGAGCAACTTGATCCTTGGTTTCATTACAACAGGAATGATACGGGGAGCTACACTGCACTGACTCAAGCACAAAGCAATCTTCAGGAATTCTTCAATCGCTCTAGAATTCTAATTGCTGGTGTAGATACAAACAATTTTACTTCCAAAAGAGCTGTTAGTAACTTGGTCTGGTTTCAGTTCCAGCTAGGCCCCTAGAACAGTGTCGATGAAGGCTCTTTCAAGAACTTTATCTCTTGACTGCTCATCTCTTGGTCTGATCCTGAACATTGCTTAGTCTATCTGGACTATCTGACCATCTTTGTTTTCCTGAAAAAACTGTGTTGCCTCTAACATCCTACTGCTTGTTGATATTTTAACCTCTAACTGAGGTTCTACAATAAGAGCCAGCGACAACTCAGTAATTCAGTTTTGTTTATTTTGCCAAGTCAAAATTAGGCATTTGTGTTCTATTGCTGTTGTGGGTGTTAGAGCACTGAGCAAATGACATAATGAAAATGAAAATTAATCCTTATTGTATTTGCAGGGCTGTTTTCTAGTTCAGAACAAATCAAACTTCTTCCATTAAGCAATACTTTAAACTTGATCAATAAGGCTGTCTTTTCAAGTATTTGACCTGTACAATTTGGGAAAACATGGCTGTGCAGTGAAAAGTGAAAAAACACTTTTCAGTCTAGAACATAAAATTGATCGCATTGCCATGCAGGGGTAGTAGCAAGTGAGGATATAATCAGCCTTTCATATTAAGCATGATAGGCAGAGGAAAAGAATGGTCTTTCTTAAACACTGTTATCGTCTTTTAATTAAATTACCATTTAAATAATATAATAATGCATTTCAAATACTGTACAGGAAGACAAGGAGTTAATAGATCCATTTGTAAATCTCTCCTTATTTGTGAATATCTGAGAGGTGGCAGTTTCCATTGTAAGTAAATTGCATAGCGAATATAACAGCATATGTATAGAGTAACACTTCTGAAAATAGCAAAATGAGAAACATTAATAAAACACTTGTCGTTATGAAGTATTTCTTGGACATGATGATGCAGTACAACATGTCATATAATGGTATTTGACTGGCTTTAAAAAAATCTCAGATCATATCAAGGAAAGTGGAAGTGAACTTTTTTAGGACCATCAGAATACGTTGTTCTTACTCATGCATACCATATTCTTTTGATGGAGAATGTGAAGCATTTTGATGGTCATTTGTGATTTTCACCTCAAAAGCTAGGGCCTTGTACTCCCTTAATTCCATGATGGATTCAGAGGGTTCAGTGTTTCTATAATACAATTTTTAAAAACTCTCTGAGGCCTCATAAGCCCTTACAGTGTTAGTGATTATCCAGTGCTGGAGTTAATTACTATATGGTGCATTACAAAACAGTACCCACTAGAATAAACTTAAGCTTTATTTTTATCATCAAATAAAGAAGACTTATTCTGGGGCTTTTAGAAATACAGTTTTACTGTTACTTGTTTCTGAGAACACAGTGAGCACAAGGAAATATGTCTTTGAGAGGCTGTTTCACGTAATTGCCCATTCCACTTTACACAATATAGACTTCTCTCAAAGATTAGAAAGAAAGAATGTAATTGGTCCATGTCTTGGAGAGCAACTTCTGAAATGTGAGTTTTGAAACAAAAATATATTTGTGTTTGTTCTTAATAAATCACCTGCATATTGGTGACTCATATCCAGAAGACTGTTCTGAAAGTAATATCTCCTGTTTTCTTATGTTGGCCCTCAACACCAGAGGCAGATGTTGGTGGCATGGCAGTAGAGGTTGAACCTTCCTGCCAGTATTCTATTACATGTTGTTGCCATGTGATACATGGCAGCAGAGGGGCAGTCTGACAGAATGGCATCTGTCATTGAAGTGTGTATGAAGCAAAGGTGTGTAATTAAATTCTTCCATGCTGAAAAAATGGCACCCATTGACATTCACTGACTCTTGCTGAACGTTTATGGAGTCCTAACAGTGGATGTCAACACAAGTGAGGCTGTGGGTTGTGTGTTTCAGCAGTAACATGCTCGTTGCAGGTGAAAAAGCATAGTTAATGGTGGTAACTATGTCCAAGAAGAGTATTTTATAACTGAGAATGTGCTCTGTCAAATACTTTTATTGTGCTCTTTGTATACATTGGAGTTTCCATATAAATAAATAGGAGGCATTACTTTTGTAGCAACCTACATATGTTTAAGACTGTAGCACTTAGAGAAGGTTGTATAAACACTTCCACAGTTGATTTCTCTGAGCTTTGGAACAGGTTCTTAAGGCAAGATTACTGGTTCTTATGACTTCCAAGTGCTATTGTCTTGATTTATTGCACTGATTACATGAACAGATGAGGCCCGTACCATGCCAACCTGTTTTCCACATGAAGTGCTTTCTATATAGCTTAATTTCAAGAATAATGCTATGAAGTTTTTAATAGTCATTCCTTCTCAACTTTTGTGTAATGACAAGGTAGCTGAAGAGATTTTATTCCATTTGAAAATTGCTTGCTTGCTTGTTTTCCACAAGAATACATACATTTCAAAAACATTGTGTGTGTGAAAACAGTGTAATTTTTTTTTAAACATGATTATCAATTATCAGTATCATTATGTGCCAACGTAACCATTTCTACTTATTTACATTACATTAAAAAAGATGTTTATTAGTCAGAAGTTGTTAATGAGATCCTAGACTGAGCATAGGGCACATTTTATCACTCTTTTCCAGTGTTTTTGATCGGATGAATTAATGCTTGCTTAAGATCTCAAGAAAGGATGTGTATGTCAGGGATTAGCAGTTAGATAGTAGGAGGAAGTATTTCACACAGAGGGTGGTGATGCACTGGAACAAGTTGCCAAGGAGGCATTCAAGGCCAGGCTGGATGTGGCTCTGGGCAGCCTGGTCTGGTGGTTGGTGATCCTGTACATAGTAAGGGGGGTTGAAATAAGTGATCATTGTGGTCCCTTTCAACCCAGGCCATTCTATGATTCAATGATTCCTTCATTTCCTAAGGCTCTGTGTCTCCTTTCTACTTTAACCCCCTTCTTACCATGTTCCCTGATACAAAAGATTCCCACACCACCCATGCATCTCTTTTACTCATATTTTCAAGATCAGGATGCCTATACTGTCCTTGTGCCCATAGCCCAACTCATCAGATTTTTGCTCCCTTTCTTTCCCAGCTACAGTTCTTTCAGTGTCCTGTGTCTGTTAGTTTGCAGTATTCAGTATAGTATGTCTGTTTTGTCTGGGAGCAGCTGCAGGAGCTCACAAATTGAGTCCAGGGGAATCAAAAGGTTTACTTTCTTTGTACCTCCTGCATAAGCCTGCACACAGATAATTGGGAGCTATTTTTGCAATCTCCCAGTTCATACATACATGACACAGTTTGAAAACAGCTTTGAAAAAAGTCTGGAAAAGAAGACAGTTTGTAAAAAAGAATCCTGTTATAAAGGCATAGCTGTAATACTGAGATAAAAGAGCTTAAGCCACCTGTTTTTTAAGCCCAAAGCCCTCATGATGACAGCACTAATGAGGTTCCCTTAGTGTTAAATATAGTTAGGTTTTATACTTCCAAACTATCTCAATTTAGATTGTGGTCCCTACGACCTTCTCTAGGAATTAGAAATCCTTTTTGGGGAGGCTACTTGGGCAAGATGTTGTCACTTCATGAAAACAAAAGGTGAATATATTGCAGATGCATTTTTTTCCTGCATAGCAAGGCACTGATTTTGTGAAGAAGTAACCTCTGTTCTCAGTGTGAAAGCTTATGACAGCTCTCCAGATGAATGGAACGCTTTTAAAAGGCTCTTTTGAAAATTTGCTTGGCTTTTGTATTAGTGCCTAAAATGGATACACAATCCAAACGCTTGGTATCAAAATGAGAGAATTTTCACACAGTGATATTAGGAATGTGTATTTTTATGTTGAATTGATCTGAAGAGATCTCCTCACTTTGCTTTAAAGCATCCAGTTAGTGATACCCAGAAATTGATTGACATAAGGGTTGTGCTGCTTCTGTTGATATCAAAAGGTTGCTCAGGAGTTAGAAAGGTTCCTCAACTCTTCTCCGGGAGACAAACCAAAAAATCATAGGTGAGATATGATATTTTCATCTGCCAAATTGCAGGTTCTGTAGTTCATAACATTGTTAGATTCTTTCAGGGACTCTGTGACTTGAAATGGTAAGCAGTTGTTCTGGGCATCCTTCTGACCTAAAAGCTTATTAAACAGAAATTGCAAAGGACTTGTTCCTTACATTCATCCCAGTGTTCCTATCACTATCATACTTAACTATGTAGGACTTTTTTTTTTTTTTTTTTTTTTTTTAAGTAGAATAATTAGCTAACAAATACTTCATTGTTCTCTGCCAATGACAGACTGTATGATAAGAGGTAAAAGCCAGAAAACAATGTGAAAAAAACTGCATGAAGACAAAATAAAAGAATAAAAGAAAATGTTGGAAATGAAGTCTTCTGAGTAAACAATAAAAGATTTCTTAAGGCATTCTTTTAACAAATTTAATACTTTTTGACTGCTACAAGACATGCTTCATTTCAGTTCTCTGGTGTTCATTGTTTTAAAATGTGCTCGTGTGTAAGGAAATGAAAACGTTTTTGAACAGAAGCAAAATAATAGTTTTGTTTTGTATTCAAAACGCAACAGATAATTAAATCTTCAGCAAACTCAGTGCAATATTTTGATGTCTGAATAACGCTACATTTTATCCTGAAGCTGCTGTATTTTTGTTTCTGTTCAATGTCTTCTTTTCTGTAGTCTATACAATATTGTGTTTTGTCTCCATTACCACTACAATATGCCCTCTCTTTTTCAAATGATATCTTGAGTATGATCTCATCAGAACTCGTAATTTCATTGTGCCCTCTTAAATAAATTGGTTTCCAGATGTTTAAATATTTGTGATATGCTGTATAACCAGCATTTGCAATATCTGCCTCAGTCTCATTTGTGTTTGTTTTTTTTTTTATCATTCCTGTCATCTCAAGGTAAGATATTGCAGCACACAGCCAAAGCTATGTATAGCACCATTCATTTATTGAGAGCTGGAGTAATGTTTTGCCAGGACGTTTTTGTCTAGATACATTTGTTTTTCTGAATGGTGTACATGAAAATATTTAAACCATTATTCTGCTTGTATGTGCTGATTTAAAAATATATATGCTACAAACGTTCAGCATGTTAACCAGAAGGTGGCATGTTGTTTTCCCTCGCTCCTTTTTCTTTGTTAATTATTAACAACTGCCTTTCTCCTTTTTCTGTTGTTTCAGTTAAAGGATCAAGAAAGTTAAGTCTGCCAACAGATCTTAAGACTGATCTTGGTACGGTAGGCGAAAGCCAACAGCTTTAAACTTCCTTACATTCATTGGCAAGACATTTTACCAACTGATCCATAGATAACACAATAACCTTGGAGGCTGTGTCTGAAAAGGCTTTCTAAAAACCACCTATTAACCCATACAGTTCTGTTGGCAGCTCTCAGCATTTCCGTTGTTTAATATTCATTTATTTCATGTAGATACATTTTGCTAATTGTTACACACCATGTATGTAGTATTTTTTGATGAAGTGGCTCCTGAACTTTTGACACATGCGAACCATTATAACTGATTGTCAGCCACGTTTACCTCTGCCTATAACAGCTACTGCATGCGCAAGTCTGTTTTCTTTATTTGATGTACAAATTCTGCACCACAACAGTAACAAGGCAGTTGAACATACATATTTTATGGTTTTTGAGCTTTGAAGAAGTAGATCAGAAACCAGTCATTTGTGCCTCAGACCTCTCCTCGTGACTTACCTTAGCCATCTGTTAAGTGCACTGTTAGTTATAATATTTTTTTCAGTTCTTTTTTAATATTTCACTGGAAATGCATTGTAAATGAAAGCAGAAATTTCACCCCAGGAAACTTAAAATGAAAATTTAAGATCTTACATAACCTTAAAAAAATATTTGGAGCAGGTCGTGCCTTCTTAAATATGCATGTAAGGAAAATCCTTCCTGGCATTTGGGGTAGAATGTATGATTCATGCAAACATTTTTATAATTATTTTTCATATTCTCGGTGTCAAGGAGTCCTTTCCAGTTTTGCTCTCAAGGGAAATTTCTCATGTGAGATGACTGAAAAATATATGTGTAGCCATGCCTCATTACCCTGAATGTCTCTTTAGAGATAGAAGCTGAAGTTGAATCACATTCTTGCATAATGCAACTGAACTTAATTTCTGTCACTGAGAATCTTGTGCATGTATAAACCAATGCACCACTGTTCCTCAAGACAAAAGTCAGGGGAATAAATATGCCTTCAACATTATAAATGACTGAGGAACATAGAAAATTACTAATAACTCCTGACAAAGATTAAGTAAATAAAGGCTGCAAAATCATTGGGAAATTCAGTCCAGATTGTGCAGTTCACAGTGTACAGATTGAATTAGTTGAAGTAATTTGCTCCATCATTAACAATGATATTTGAGAAACTAGGTTTATAGGAAAACATTCAAAAAATGGAGTGGAAAGTTATAAAACTTATACTTTAGGAAGGTAAAATAGTAATGCAGGCAGCTGTAGAACTTTAAAATTATTTTTACCACAAAGTAAATGGGTAATTATTATGAGTGAAGGAGCATTGAAATAGTTCTAGAGTAGGATACAAGGCTAAACTGTATTCTGTAGATTGAACTTCTTTTTTTATTGTTATTTTACAAGTTCATCTTGAAAGACACGTAGCATGACGTAAATATAGATTGTTAGCTGATCTGAAATTCCTGAAACATAAGACAAGAAAAAGACAAATTTGATCTGCGAAAGACTGAAATTATAGGTATTTAATAAAGCAAGAAACATATCAGTGTAACTAGAAGTGGTGAGGGCTTTACCGTATACTATAGAAATCAATATTAATATTTTATTCTGTACAATATCTTGAGACAGACAACTTTCACATGTCAGAGGAAATAAAATACCTTACCTATAGTTTTCTTACAATCCTACTGGACAATACTGTAAGCATTGTCCAGATTATATTAAAAAACTGAAGGCATTTTTATTTAAAAAAAAAAAAAATCAGAAAGAAACAAATAGAAAAAAACCCTGCCCAACTCCCCGCAACTCTATTGCTCAGTGTGGCATCATATGGTATAGGACATCCCTGTGGTCAGTTTGGGTCAGATGTACTGGTTGTGTCCCCTCCTATCTCCTTGTGCACCCCATTCCCTTTGGTGGCAGGGCAATACCAGAAGCTGTAAAGTCTTTGACTTACTGTAAGTACTGCCCAACAACTAAAACATTATATTCATCCTAAATCTAATACACAGCACCATGCCAGCTACCAGGAAGAAAATTAACTCTATCCCAACTGAAACCAAGACAAAAGTGTGAATATTTGTATTTGTGATTTAAAAACAGTCCTGTTTCTGCCATTGCTCTAATTACCTGCACTCATTATTTTTGAATAACATTGAACAAGTTCAACTTAAATTGAAAATAAGTGTAAGAAGGTCAATTTCAACATTCTGCAGATGAAAAAAATATATTCTTACAGGCAAGAGGTATTACCAAATTTTCACCTAAGTGCTATCTATGTTTGCTGTTTGTTTGTTGTTACTACTGCAGTTACTGAGTAATAGATTGTTAAGAATGAACCCTGTTGAAGCAGCATTCAATGCATAAACTGGCAGTTACTCAGCTGAAGAAGGATTTAAAAAAAAAAAAAAAAAAAGCTTCTTTCTGTTCTGCTTCTTTACTACTGTAGAAGAGCAGAAGATTCCTGTAAAATATTGTAGTCATTAAAACTGCGCTGTAGATAGCTTAGTTCACAACTGGCTGGAAAACTTTATGCATTTATTTATTTATTTTCATGTAGGGAGCTAAATTTAAATTAGAGTTCCTGGAAAAGGTGATGAATAATGTCTGCATTTCATTTATTTCTCAGCCAAATGTCCTAACTGTGCTAGTAGAGCTCTTAGGGATTATTTATCCACTGCTGGCTGTGGCTTGAGTCTGCACCATAATCTTAATGTTCTGGGAATAACAAGGCTGTCTGGCCTATGCATGTATTTCAGGTGCTCAAGTCACCACTTGCAAATGGTAAGATGGATTGTGCATCCATTCCATCTGCTTTGGCTTGCAGGTTTTCGTAGAGTACTGATATACATCACCTGCTCTCAGCACTGACTGCAGTTAATTGGGAAATACATTATCATCTGGCAGCTTACAGTTCTGCTCCCTTCTTAGGGATCTGGCTTGTGTAGTGTCCTTGCCTTCACTTTGCTTTGAATTAAAATAGGAGAGGTTAAATCTGTTTTGTTCAGAGGTGCTACCACTGCTGGCAATTGCTCAGGGAGTTGTTTGCAAGTATTTAAAGGAATAATGTGTGATCCTATGACTGACGGTGTCTTGTTAATCGGAATCAAAGTGGGCATCATAGAATGACTTGGGTTGGAAGAGACCCCAAGGATCATCAAGTTCCAACCCCCCTGCTACAGGCAGGGCCATCAACCTCCAGTTCTGATTCTAGGACAGGTTGCTCAAGGCCCCATCCAACCTGATCTTGAACACCTCCAGGGGACACAGGCTGGAACAGGCTACCTCTCTGGGCAGCCTGTTCCAGCACCTCATCACCCTCTCTGTAAAGAACTTCCCCCTGACATCCAATCTAAATCTTCCCTCCTTGAGCATTCTGAAATCTGAGGCAAACACATACAATTGCTTTTACGTGAAAGTTTTCTAACTTTGCCTCACCAGCCACTTTGATCATCAGATAATGTTTTTCCTCTTAGAGAGTATTTCTGCTCATTTCCTTAAAAGCCATTAAAATTTCCAGGTGATCATAGGGAGTTAAACACAAACACCAACTGAAAATGCAGGAACTCAGTAACTGCCAATTTTTATTTAGTTCCTATGAACAGATGGTCTCACTGTAGGAGATGGTCTCACTGTTTGTGCTATCACCTATACTTTATTAGACAAAGAAGAAAAAAAAATGCAAATAGAGGCATCAATTTTTCTTTCTTCTTTTTAAGCTGTGATCTTCAAAAGATTAATATAATTTCCTATGCTTTTTGCAGACACTTATAAGTAGTAAATGAATTCTTAACATAACTCAAAAATAATGTATCCCATTTTATACTGAAGTGAAAAACTAGACAAAGTACCAAGTAAACTCACATTTTTCAAGGATTTGAGAAATAGCTTCTGATGCAGAGATTCAAAAGCTTTAATATTAAAAGTTCAATTCATAAAACACAGTTGTAGGAATCAGACAAAGGAGACTTGTTTTTAATTCTGTATTCTATTTTGTGCGTGTAGCAGGCTCATGGAACCTGATAGATTTTCCTTTCCTCAAGTATTTATGCATATAATGATTGTAGTATGACAGTATCCATCATTTGTTGTCTTCGTACTTAACTCATTCAAAGGAATGTGTTACTTTCTGGATGCTACTCATTCTATGAAACAGTACTCAGCTATCATGAAGAAGACCTCATTTTTATTTTAGGGATGAGCAGTAGGGCTACAATATTTCTTGCTTTACCCTTTCAAGGTAGTTTACTGCAGGCATTATTAGAGTTATAGTAGACATTGCTTTCTAGTCACTATTTCTTACGCTGCTTCAGACAGCAGAACAAACATCATGCATTCAATGGCAAAACTTTGTAGCTTTTAATTTGATTTTGCTTACTGCCTCACTGGTTGATTTGTAGTGGAGTGTTCTCTAGTAATCTCTGGAGCTGTAATTTTGTTTGCAGTGCTGAAAGACATTTGTGAAATCTCAAAATCATTAAAGTTGCTTTCCTCCTTGACCTGACATTTTTAGAAAAAGCAATATAGACATCCAGCTTTAACAATGTTTTGTTTGAATACACTGAGAATTATATGTATTTTTACACGCAAAGGAACTTACGGACTGTCCAGTCTATGTTTTTTTACAGAATGGCAGTGTAATTTCTGTTTGGTTTTTGGTCTGAAAATACTAGCTAATTTGAAAGATCATCTTAATTCTGCTTATAGTTAGAATCATGCATAAGAATGTTTGTGAAGGACTTCTAGAAGTTGTCTACGCCATCACCCTGCTCAAAGCAGGTCTGTTTAGACAAGGTAGGTCAAAGTTGTGTCTAACAGTGTCTTGAATGCCTCCAAGAACAGAGGTTCTGCAAGCTCTTCCAGCATTTGACCACTCACGCAGGGGAAAAAAATTTTCCTAATATCTGACCAGAATTTCCTGTGCTCGATCTTGTGTCTTATGACTGTGCACGTCTCAGAGGAGTTTGGCTCCATCTTCTCTGTGTGCTCAGATCAGGTAGTTGCAGACAGCTCTAAGATTTCCCTTGAGTCGTCTACTCTTAAGGTTAGGAAAAAAATATATAAAGTTCTCAGCTTCTCCTCTTATATCATGTGTGCCAAGTTCCTTACCAGGTTGGTGGACCTCTGCTAAAATCACTCCTTTTTGTCAATATATTTCTTGTAGTAGGGAGATCAAAACTTTTTACAGTTCTTGAGAAACAGCCTGACAAATGCCAGGTAGAGGGGAAGGACTAAGACTACATCCCTCGAGCTGCTGGCTGTGCTCTCACTGGTACAGTCAAGGATGTGGTTTGCCCTTTTTTGCTGCATGTTTGATCCCTGTTAAGATGAAAAACATAATGAATTGGATTAACAGCTTCTACTTTTACAGAAAAGGTTGAATGTATGACAGTATCAGTTTCTTCCTAATTTAAGTAAAAGAAAGTGGATGGCCAAACATTTTTAAAAGAGAACCTGTATTAACTGACACATTAGCAGTCTACCTGTTCATATAACTTTAAGGAAAAAAGAAGAAATAAGCCAATCAGCAGGTTAACTCTGTCAGCTATTAGAGCATATTGGCTTGTGCTGTGTGGTTTGCAGAAAGTGGCTGTGTGCTGGCTTCAAATGCTTCCAGATTTAAATATACATATATAATGAACTTTAAAAAATCTGATGTATATCAGTTTTAACAAGCAGGCAGTTTAAAAGAACGGTGAGTACTTAAAGTTATGACACTGTAACTGAAGTGTTTCTAATTGATATAGTTAAACATTGTCATGATGGAAAAGTAGTAAAATTTGTTCCCTGAAGCAACAAAACAAACAGTAAAGTTTGTCATACATCTAACAGTTGATAATAACAACATGATAGTCAACTGATAGGCTCATGATATAATAGATATTCACTGTTCCTAAGTTCTCTGTTTTTACTTAAAGAAGGGTTTCTTTCTGAGGATTCTCAAAGGTAAGTGATTTTACATTGTTTTCAAGAAATGCACAAGTGTGCTGTTCTTGCATTCTGTGATCTATGTAGACTTTCCAGGTTATGATAAAGATAGCAGCATTTTCAAGGCCAGCTATCAAAATCTGAGGCAAGACATAGACTTAGCAAGCCTGCCTGTGCCCAGAAGTCCTCTTCAGTAACTTGGTTTGGGATTGGGTTCTCACATTGGCAGTCATCTGTAAGTAGAGACGTGGGCATATGACAGATAGTACTGTCACCTAGTTGGAACTTAGAGCAACAGCCAGGGTCCTAGCAGCTGTGTATAAGCAGAAGAATATTTAAAAATTAGAACTCTAAATCAGAAGCTATCTAGCATAAAATCTGCTTATGCAGAAATAGAATAAGAACAAACAATTGTTACCAGTTTATTTATTACAATTATCTGCTGTGTAATCTGTCAGAAATCTACAATGCATAATGTTAAGAAGTTTGAAAAAACTTGCTTTTTAGGATTGTTTGATTGATGCATAAAAATTACATGTGAACTTTTTTCAAATGGTTTATATGATGAGGTCTCTTTTTGTTGAGTATTTGCAAGCAAATTATATGTTAACATCTATGGAGTAGTAAATTATTTTGACATACCATTAAGAACACTTTGGACAAAAATTTTCACCACAAATAATTATGAATAACAGATGCATTACTTGTTAATAATGTGGCAAAATGAAACACAATCTCCTTCAGTTCTCTTCAGAGCTAGGTGTGTAGTTATATATAGAACTTTGTGTGTGCAAGCGAAGATTGAAGTCAACAAAAAGTTCTGAGGATTAATTAACTTTGCAGACATTTTGGTATTTTGAGGTAAAAATTATATCTGAAGGAGGTCTGTAATGTTTCCTTGCATGGATAAGCAGAACTGAGTTTGTTGATATTCTGTCTTTTGTGGTTTCAGTAATTAGTTAAGAAAGCCAGCTCTGAAGTGGTATTACAAATAAGCACAGTGGTACTAACTCAGTTATTTCAAATATTCTTACCTCTAGTTAAAAAGAAAGATAATTTTTGAAAATCCGGAGAAGACAAGACTATGAAAATCAACATGACATAACTATTCAGGAGAATCTGGTTAGGAGAGGCTACAACCAAATTGTTATTTTATTATTTTTTTTTTTTGGTAATTCTTTTCAAATGGAAATGCAGAATTTTGTTTAGAAAGCCTGCAGTTTATTCATATCACGTTCAAGTCGAAAAAAAATGTTTCCAGCCCTACTTCTTTGAAAACATTTCATTTTCAGAAACAGAGAATTGAGTTAAAAATGGATTTTTCCATCGTGAAAGTGCAGGTGCAGCGCTCTTAGTTGAGGATGCTCAGTTGTTGGTATCTTGGGTGGTCACATGGTTCATCCACTCTACTTGATTGTTTCGATTTTGTCGTCTTTGCAACTCTGGATGAATGTTTTTTGATTGTTTCAGAATAAAATCAGTTTTCCTGTCTGTGTTTTCCTGTTTTGTTGCACAAAACATGGTAATAATTTCTGCTTATGTCATTGTTTAGTTACCATGAGCGCCATACACACTTTGAGACAGTAGTGTAATGTTTTGTGATCACTAGAAATTCAGCAGAAGAATCTGAGGAATAGAGTTAGATCCAAGTAGTTCAAAATTTTTTCAAGGATTTTTATATTCAAATTGCTAGGTTTGGTTACTGAGGAAAGTTAATGTAGAGGTGATGTTATGCCAAACAGTAATATATTCTCAGCATTCCTCATTTGGATATTGTTCATTTTGTATTCTGGTTTCATTGTTCATAACCATAGGCAAAAATACTCGTTGTGGAGGAAGCTCTGTGAGTGACATATGTAAAATATTGTGAAGTGGCTGAAACTGTTAATCTCTGAAAAATAAATCCTCTTCTTGCTGCTTTCTGAAAAATAGTGAAATCTGAAAAAATAGTGAAATCTGGGATCAAGTGCATGATAGGAGTTCATTACAATGAGAGGGATACCATTCCACTACACAAGCAGTATACTGTAATAACAGTATGTAACAACAGATGTAAATTAAGGCATAATGGTAAATATGCTGGTTTGTTGACAGAACATCTATATCAACATCTGCTTGGGCTCACCACTCCTCTCCCATCTGGCTGACAGAGCTCCACCTTCTTTCATGTACTAAGGGTGTATCTCTTTGCTGTGTAACAATAAAAGCTGGTAGTCACACATAATCATTACCTAATATCTTTAATTGATAACACAAAACTGCCGAGTAGAGAGAGAGAGAGAGAGAGAGATTTATCTTCCATTTTACAGCATAGATAGACTCAGTAAGGACATGCTCTGGGACTTTCTTACTGTTCAAGTTCTTTCTGCTCACTATTAAAGCAGCTCTCTGCTCCTCTTGCCTGTTCTCTTATTTCTTCCTTTCAACATAGGAAGTTGGAACCTCCCTTAGATCATTAGTAAGAACTGTTTTTCAGATAGCTTTTCTGTGTGAATTCATCCCTTTGTAAGAACTGAGAAGCAATGATCATTTTTTAGCATTTTTTGTTTTTGTGAAGTCCAGTGTAACACAACTTTCAAGACAAGAAGTGTGAATATACATTTCTTCTTTCTTACTGACATTTTTAGTACGTTTGGGTTTAACAAATGGATTTATTTCTTTTTATTCAGCTAGTCTTTGGTAATTTGCTGGTCCGTTTTCCTTTTTGCAAAGGTCGCCACGTACTTTCAACTAGTTGTATGACAAGTCAGGTTGTGTAAGGTGTACGTGTTACAACCTAACGTGTACATGTTACAACAAAAATTCTCACATTCTTGTATTTATGATACATTTTGGGTTTGTGTAATACTCCTCAGAAGAATCAGATTAAATTTGAGGCTGTCCAGCAGGTTTGCTCTGTCATGTTACATATTGTATCTCTCATAAGGCATCTCTCAGTAGTTCAAGTTCACAGTAACTAATGTGTTGTTGTATGGGATAATATGTAATTAACTCAGTGGTTTGCATGAGCCTTACTTGTTTAAATGAATGAACAGAATAGCTGTTCCTGAGTGCTGGCTTTTTGGTTCACTGTCCACCAACAGGAGAAAAGGCTGCCACCCAGGAAGAGTGGAATTGCTGTTACACAGCACAGAGATTGCTTCAAGCACGATGCCCAGATGTAGCACATTGCTAAATCCAGTACATAATCTTGGAATCCAGGAGCACTAGATAGTGTAATTCAAATTTCCTTGACCTCATGGGGTATGCTCATGTTCAGTGAAGTCTCGAGTTGGTTCATGTATGGACATGGCAATGCTGTGCAGAGGGATTGGAAGAGATAGCAAATGCAGTTGTGGAAAAGGGTGGAGAAGAGAAGAGAGCTTTGGGGGCACTGCTTTCTTCACAGGCAACTATTCTATGCCTTCTCCAGAATGAGATTTAAGAGCTGTTGCACTATTGCATTAAAAGCACAGAGTGATCCCTTTACTGCTTTTTCAGTCTGCATGTTAATTCCTCCAATGTTAACTGGTGCCCAGTATCAATTAATATGTCTGATAGGAAAAAAGCCAGAATGAGCAGATGACAAAAGCATAAGTCAGCAAATAAAATGTTGCAATGTTTTTTTTCTTACACATCAAGCAAAGGTGGAAAAATGCCAGGTCTTTACAAGCAGCCTCTTTCTGTTCTTTTGGGTGATTGGAAGATGTCTGTTATGGCAAAGGTTGTTCTGGTCTCAAAAGGCTAGGAAATCATTGCGGTCATTTTGACAAAGGCAACTTCACAGTCACTCTTACTAAGTTCCCTATATGAAATTACTGTTGTTTTTTCTTCTCATTTCTCTTGTTTTTTTTTCCAGACTATGTGGTAAGGAATCTTTTCTTAAATTGTATATAACCTTTATTCACAAATGCTTTATTTCATAAAGTTTTTACCATAAGAATGCACAGAATTTTGAGTGGTCTTTATCTGCTTGATTCTCCTCAGCTTCTCAACAGATCTATATTACTTTATTCAATGTCATTTGGTACTTTTACTAAGATTTGCAGAGCTGTATTGCTCCTTGTTATGTACGTATGAAAAATAATATATAATCAGGAAAACAAAACTGTTAAAATACAAAAAAGTGTGCCTCTGATCGCTACCCCCCCTCTTCTGCTCATTGTTATGGCATTCACTAACATTTCACCAAATTCAGTACTTGAAGCATGCAGCTGATCTGTTCTCTGCACAGAAACTGACTTTGCTTATCAGAAAGACAACCAAAGGGATTTTGTTTGCCCAGACCCTATTGCTTTTTTTGTTTAACTTTGGCCTGTGAAGGTAAATTGACACAAGCGAGCATACCAAGAAAAACAGCAGAATTTCTCTTAAAATCTGACATAGTGAATAGGGGAACAAATGAATTGTGCATATTCTGTACAGTGTTCAGGAAAAGGAACTCACAAATGTTGTTGATGTTTCTATATAATATGATTCTTTTTTGCTGTGTGGCGTTCCTCACCGCTTCCTAGGATCCCCCTGGAGATAATTAGATATCATGCTGAAACTCTTTCACACAAACTGAATTTTGAAGAAAGGAAGCAGCTGGATGAGAATGTATCTGTTGCTGAGGTTGAACAGTCAGCCTGTGCCCTTGAACAAAGCCCCGGTCTCAAAGGACTTTTTACTGAAGTATATGAATAGCTCCAGTATATTTTGGAAAATTCCCTAACTAAAAGTTGAATGAATCATCCACATCAATTTGATATGTGCTGCTAGCTCGGTTAATAGCTATGTATTAAGAAACATGATAGGAATCGTGGAAGTTGTGTCTCCTACAGAGCCCTTTCATTATATATACTCAGTCTCAGAATAGATACTAAATTACTTTTCAAAATGTAATTCTGAACAATTCTTTCCTGTTTTGTTCATCAAGACCAAAATGCTTTCACATATAAAGGACATGATTTGCACGTTAGAACGTGTACGTAATAGCACACCATATGCTATATTCAGTATAGAATCTGTTTTATTATCTGAACGTTGAAACGGCTTTTCATTGTGAGTTATCATGGCATGGGAACAAAGAAATAAATTTGTCTTGGTGTATTAAAATTCATCTTTTTCTTGAATGCAGTACAACTGAAGAGAATGATGATGTTCTGAATATACTAATATACTGAATCAGAAAGAGTGGTTCTGAGATATAAATAATCTGACATTTAAGAGGGAGGCAGAATCTTCAAGCTTGTCCTTACCTGTACTATTGAGCTTCCATTGTTTTGAATAGAAGGTGTGCTTGCATAAATCCAAATTTGTTATGCTCATGGCCTGCTGTTTAATCAAATTTGTAAGTATCCTTTCATATACTGAGAAGAAAATTGCATTCAGTAATTCTTCACCTCATCTTGCTCTATTCAACACGAGCGGAAGAAAAGTATCATATGAGTATGTTGAAGTCCATTGATCCCATCCAAACTGCTCTACTCTGTGATGTGAGCCCTGCTTAGTGGATTGCTGTGTTTCAAAGACCTGTTATTGGTGATGAAGAACAGATGAACACAGGGCAGCATTACTGTGTCCAGTTTTGGGCCCCTCACTGCAAGAAAGACATTGAGGCCCTGGAACATGTTCAAAGGAGGGCAACAAAACTGGTGAGGGGTCTGGAACACAGGCCATAAGAGGAGAGGCTGAAGGAGCTGGGAATGTTCAGCCTGGAGAAGAGGAGGCTCAGGGGAGACCTCATTGCTCTCTATAACTTCCTGAAGGGAGGTTGTAGTGAGCTGGGGGTCGGCCTCTTCTCTCGTGTCATAAGTGATAGGACCAGAGGGAATGGTTTCAAGCTACGGCAGGGGAGATTCAAGCTGGACATTAGGAAGTATTACTTTTCAGAAAGGGTGGTCAGGCACTGGAATGGACTGTCCAGGGAGGTGATGGAGTCGCCGACCCTGGGGGTGTTCAAGGAAAGACTGGATTTTGTGTTGAGGGACATGGTTTAGTGGGAGCTCTTGGCAATGGGTGAACGGTTGGTCTGGATGATCTTTTAGGTCTTTTCCAACCTTGCTGATTCTATGATTCTATGATTTCAAGTACCCATATTTTGTTTCTTGTCCCCAGCAAATGGCAACGTGTGCTGATTGACCATGGCCTCCAGCAGGTGTCCAGGGTCTCAGCCTCACATCTTTAGTTCTGCAGCAGATAAACACATTGTTCCGCAGTCAGATTCCTTGAGCAGTAAGATAAATCTACGTGGGATATAAAGAATAATTTAGCATTATTACAGCTAGTTCCATAATTATCACAAATAGTGGCAGTTAGATACCTTTTTCATTGCAGCTTCCAGTCAGGTGGGGAATTCGTCTAGTTTTATCTTTCAATTCTTTATGAGAGCAAAAAGGAAAGACAGTTCTCAAATTTATTTGGTATGTATTAGGAGATACAACATTGAGGATATTGTTACCAGCCATATCTTGATAAACTGCCTGTGCTCACAGGTCATCAAAACGCTGTGGGAGCTGCAGCTATAAGAACGTGTACCAGTTCTATGTCCCTCACTGTATTTCAAAGTATACCTTAAAGATATAGTGACTTGTTCTTACATCTATGTTCTCAAATACCAGAACTTACATCTCTCCTCCATTCTGAATTTTGGGACCTGAAGCTTTACCTAGCACATTTTGCATTCGCTTTCCAGATCACGTGAATGGTCACTGTACAAGCCCAACATCCCAGAGCTGCAGTTCAGGAAAACGACTTTCCAGCGCGGACGTCTCAAAAGCAAACCGCCGAGGGCCCGGGAGGCCCCCCTTTAGAAAAGCGCAGTCTGCAGCCTGCATGGAGATTTCCCTCCCAGTCACCACAGAAGGTGGGTGGCAGTCGCTGTTGTGCTGGGTATCTGTGAATTTCTCACCAGGTGTGAAAGTAAACTTAGCATGATCCTTGTCCAAGTCATTGCCCAGAACTGCTGCCTTCATCTGACTGTTTAGAATTAGAACAACCCCTGTGTGTTACTGTTGTTACTAACCAGCCTGCTCTTGAGCTCTGTGCTGCCTAGGGATGTGGTACGCTGAACCTCGATGAACCTTTATAGTTGTCCCCTCTCCTGTATGGGTCCAGTGCTTTGTTACAAAAAAGCAGTTGTTCATAGCAGCCACCGTAGAGTTATTGTGACAGCTAGAAATACTGAAGTTTCAAAACCTCATTGCCACTGCTTATCAACTCTGAAACTGAGTGAGTTCAGGATTTGCAGATATTTATTTATTGATTGATACTGAAAACTGTATAAAATTCCACAATTCCTAGCCACTGTTCACTGTAAAATTATAGCCCATGATCTGATCCATTTATATAACAGGCTTCTAGCTTTAATAGTTGAAAAAACAGTCTGCAAATCATGAACTACCTGAGTGCAGCGACTCTGTGGACCACTTAGAGCAATGCATTGTGCTTAAAGCCCATTTTACTTTGGTGTCTGGACCACAGGCATTCTTTATAACTGGAACCAGTGCTCCCCAGCTTTGATTATTATTATTAAAGAAGATAGAGCAAGGGATATTAAATCACTTAGTGTGTCTAATTTTAAATGCAAGTTGTTGCAAATACTTTTGTTGCTAGCTGCCAATTGCTAGAATTTTTTCCATTTTCTTTATGACAACATAAATTGAAAAAGTTTTCTATTTTGCCTTCTTATAACTGTGGGGATCACAAAACAGAATCTACATGTGCAAGACCCAATAAGAAAACATCCTCATTTGACATAGAGCGTTCCAAGATTACGTTATTGACTGAAACAGAGCTGCTATCCCACGGACTGTCGTGATGCCCTCTGGCATCTCCTTGAGTTTGATATAAGGATACCATTTACCTACATTGATCCACAGGACATAGAGTAAAGCATGGTCAGATGGCCTCTAGAAAACAATTGTGTTCACTGACTGTTACCCTTTTCCAGCTGTGTCATTAGGTCTGTAGCAGAAATTATCTCCCATTGCCAGAGGCTATCCCACCAAAACAGATACAGGTGAAATATGGAACATTTTGTGCTGTCCTTTTCTACTTAAGTACAGAAACATTTAGCTTAAATAGCTTTCTGTATTGGTTTTTCACTGTCCAAATGTCTTTTCACTGAAGCAGACAAGTGCCCACATGATCTATTTTTACTAGATGAGTATTTTGCAGAGGAAAAGGGACAAAAACTTGACAATAGTGACATTTTAACAGAAACTGCTGTTTCTTCAGGGACCATCCAGCCATTGTCTTAGATTGTGAGTAGAACTAAACTGATTTCACATACCTAAACATTATCTCAATGAACTTCTTGTAATTATAACAAAATTATACTTTGAAACAATGCCAAAGAATCTACTGGGCTCAAATTTTACCTGGTTAGCAAAAGTATTTTATATATTCCCATGCATGGCAATCACATACACTGGCATCTGTAGTGTAGACCTGGCCTGTAGGAGAGTGTTAAAATATTTTGGAGTCATCAAAGATGAAGCCATAGGCTGGCGAGCACAAATGTCTAATTATGTTGTAGGCATCATATAAAAGAAGATAAAGTGCAGTCTTTGAGCAATTAGTTATACGAAGTAATTGAAAATGCATAGTAAACCTATGAATTTCAGTTTTAACTTGGATTGATTAATGACTGTACGTAGAGCATTGTACTAAAGCAGATTTATAGAGCTCTGAGGTGTTTAAAAATTCCTTTTTAAAGGCAGTTTCCATTTTTGTAGTCAGCACTTTTTCCTCCATGCTAGTTATTGATTATCATAGCTCTCATCTATCTCACTTCATGCACCACACAAATATGGTAAGTACCATTGCCGCATTACAACTCATCGTGGAAAATATATCACTGCCACAATAGTTTCAATTTCTTTGTGTTTTTCTTCATCCTATGTAGTACTGAACTTTTCTGCAATTCTTATATGCAGATACTACTTCTAAATAATTTGGCCATGATACTACTGAATTCTTTTCTGCTGCTTCTTTTCCTTCTCCCCTACATCTTCCAACAGTAGGGCCACTGGCAGGCAGAAGAGGGAACTTAGGATCCCCTAAGGTTCCACTAATCCTTTCCCTTCCAGTAACACCAAGTCACATCTTTCTGAAGTGGTCCATTGGCTGCTACACCATTCACATTCTGTTTAGTAAGAAAACTGGCATTACTAGAAATGTGCTAAGCATACTGTTTTATGAAATGCTTTCAACAATTTTGCAATACACTGATACTTTTGATTGCATGGTGATGCTTTTTACTATCACGAAAGATTCAGTTTCTATTTTTTATCAGTAATTATAATACCTATCAAGTTTAATATGCAAATGTACCTCATTCTAGAAAGTCATCTAACCTCCTTTCAGGGACATAAAGTAAATTAATGTGACTTTAAAAAAAATTAATCCTATTTAAGCGTATCAGCGGTGTCATTGAAATAGTATTACAGTTCTCAGTGAGGTTAGTGAAATGCCTGTGATATAGTTCTTCCTGCTGCAAGAAAGGAAGGGCCAAGCAGTCTTTAGAGTAATTTATATTAGCATCTAACATGATAGACCATGGTTTGAGTTTTTCCTTAAACGTGTGGTTTGCATGTACAGGCATGCAGACAAGTTACCTTTCAGGAGGTTTACAAACTAAAATAATTTTCTAATGGTACATATTCTCTTTGTAAAAAGAATCCGTATGTCCATATGTTCAACTCATGTAAACTTTTTTTTTTTTTTTTTAAGTGCCTGTGCTATTAGTCTTCTGAATTCTAGCTCTGCTGACTGTTCTGCCTGGAATGATTGACATTCAGCCATTCTAGACTTGCTATTTTGGCACGTGGTTTGCTTTATTTCTGAAGGTTTTTATGTTAAATAGTGTGATAGAAAGTGGTATGATGCTTGAAGGATTCTTGGGTTAGAAGTTAAGAGAAGGGTGAAGGAGAAAGAAGATGAGAAGTTAAAAGATTTGAGAAATATTATACTGAGAATTAAAATTCTCTTCCAAAGGTGGAACTGGCTTTGATCAAAACCTTCTGGTAGGGCTACTTAGCAATATATGCTGCAATAAACAATGGCTATATTCACAATAAGTTATTTTTTAAATTCTCATTTTGTGACTGAGATGTGTATTTTGTGTCCTCACCACAGAAGTAGTATTTCAAATTAGGATATTATTCTTCAGTCTGATCAGAATTTTGATTAGGGATTGCAATCTCAGAAGCATTGAGAACTTTTCATATGTAAAAAGAAAATCCTTCGTGTATGGGTAAATCTTTTCTTAAGCTGAGTGCCTGTTTCTGAGGCATTGATGATGACGATCCATTAATAAATTGGATATTTCTTAACAATTCTTCCAGTTCCTGGTCTTAAAGCCCCCCTTAATTGATTAGCTAAAAAAAAAATACATTTTGATGACTAACCATAAGACATCTGTTAGAAAAATAAATCACTCTTTTCACTTTGGTTTTCAAAACCTGCTTATTTAAATCTGAGCTTTTGATACAATTGGAACTATATTTTCAGTGTTTTCATCAAGCGTATTTTCAACCATCCTTCACACACTACATTTTTCTGACTTCATTTCTATTAGATGCCTTGGACTGTTTCAGCTCTGGGCTCCAACTAGCTCCCTTTTTTGACTGCAGTTATCTTCACTGAAACATTGAAACAGGATTGTATTAACCTTTTGCTTGCTTTCTTGGGGGAAAATCTGTACTCCTCTGTGGCTTGCCTTCTGTTCAGTTACAAAGATCCATCCTGGATCATCTCAGACCTAGAACTAATACTACATAGTCATTAAAGTGATTAAAATTTCTTTTCCATCTAGAACAGCAGAAATACTGATTATGAATGTGATAATTGTGTAGGTGAGCAGGTCCCAGACATCTCTTCTTGTTCACATAGAAAATTAAACCTCTATTTCAATTAATTTTTTGTTGTAATTTTAGATGAAAGAAAACATGAAGTTAAAGAATAAAAACAAAATTGTTGTGCGAGGGAACTTAGTGTGGTTATCCTTATGTAGCTGGCTGAGTATGTGCATATGCTGCCATATACTCCTATTTGCTTTAATAAAATGAAAATAACTAGTGTTTCAGATTTGGAATTTCTCAGTTACTGCTTTTTTCAAATGTTTTTCTTTTATAAGCCAGTTTGCTGTCTCCTAAAGATTCTTGCTAGTTGCCATCAAGAGCACGTGCTGGCAGACTCTGCTATTTTTTTCCCCATCATTACCTGCATTCATACAGAAACTGGAGCATTCTGTATATGTCTAAATGTAGTATACCATTCATCTTAGGAATGAAGTAGAGACAGAGTGGAGTTTTTGTTTTGAAGTGTTGTATTTGGAAAACTCTTTTCTCCAACCATAAGTGATATAAAATTATCTTTCCATTTTTTAATTCTTTTTCCCCACTATCTAGTCTTTAACTAGCCAGTTTCATCACCCTAGATGGGGAAGATGATCCAGATCTTAGTGCTACAGACTTACCTCCAAACAAGAAATCTTTCGGAGGATTTGATGTGCATTTTAATTTTCTTGGAATGCTAGGAGCAGACCGTGAATTTGCTTTATATTTCTTTAAAATAATTCAGTTTCAGTATTGGATATCTCTTTTGATTATAGATAGTTAAAATTTGACATAAAGTACTTGAGATGTCATTGAGAGCTGGCAGAAACAAACCATTGAAGAATATTTAGCTATTATCCCTAATAACCTTATCAAATATTCTGTGGCAAGTACAATACAATTTTCATTGTAATGGATCTAATATACTTTTAGACCTGTAGTATTTCTTTAGTATTTGCATATAATATGACTAAAATGATTCTAGGAATAAGCTGTTTTGTCTCTTGTCTGATTTTGTCCAATTTGCTTTAAAAATGGATAGTATCTATACACTACATACTTGAATTTCTTTTACTATTCAGAGGTATTTGAGGATTACCTTAAGAATTTTTGTGCACAGTGTGGCAGCGGTTAGTGGATTTTTTCCTGCTGGATTTTGGCTTAGATTTTAGGCTTTCAGGGTGCTAAATATATATATATAATTATATAATTATATATATTTAATTTTGCTGCTGTTTGATTGGTTTTAGGTTCAGCAAATTCTACAGTGATTTTCTGTGCATGTATGTTGGCCTATTACATTGGTCTGTTTCTATGACAAAGCTTCCAACCTCTTAGGATCTGTCTATGCCTTAATCAATATTTGCTTGCGAATACATGTGTGAAAACATAGAGAATTGCTGACATTTGCTCTTGTAAGTCCAGTAAGAAGTAGTCAGTCTTAGAAATAAGTGGTTATTTTATATGAAGTCCATAACTTGAGGAAATGAACTCCACTGATGTATATTGCATATTTCCCATTTAACTTCTATCAAATTGTTGACAGTTCTCTTGTCAGTTATGATTATACTATTACACCATCTGCAAAAGTGCTCTGTGCATATCACACTGGATTTTCTGAATGAATGAGTAAATGGGACCATTTGGTTTTCTTCCCATGTTTAGGGTGGGAAGCAGTGAGAAGAGGGAGATTCTCTGTTTTTATCACTAACCTCTTATTTTCTTGGGTCTGAAGCTCATGTGTGAATATGAGCTAACTGATGAGAGCCTAGAAAGCAATAACTGCAGTCTTAAAGGTCATGGTTCCTGGGCTTCGAAGAAAAGAGAGAAATAACCAGGTTGTGTGATTAGAGAAGTGTTGAATACGCAGCATAAATTGATTTAGATACGTGACAGGAGAATGCACAGAGAAAAGGAATGAACTATTGTTTGTATCTGATGAGAGAAAGGCAGAATATAATGGACATAAATTACAACGTCAGGTGCACAGCTTTGCAGGGACAGTAGGTGATTCATTTTGATCCCAAGGATAGTTAACTGCAGAAATGTATCCTCTCAGGAGGTTAGTGCACCTCTGGCCAGTATTTATAACAACTCATGCTCTCCACCCCATACTCTTTGTCATTGCTCATGATATTGGAGAGTGGATGACTTCTGGTAAACTTCCTTAACATCCAAATAAACGGATACTTACCTGGTCCACTGGGCGTGATACAGCTGCCATGGAACCATTCTTCATGAAGCCCCTAAGGGCCATGGTTTTTCAAAGCTAAGCTTTCACAGCAGGTTGAAAAGCAATTGACTGGAGATTTTTTTTCTTTATCAGTGAGGGAATTATGGTGCTTGTTCTGCTTGTGAATCATTTCAGTTCTGTTAGCATTTGAAGTTACTTTGCATATCTGTAACTAGTAACAATACAAGTAGTATAATAGGAAGTGGCTTAGAGACACTCTGGGTGCCATAGTCTCCACTAGTTGCTGAGTTTGTCACCAACTTTGTTTAATTCATGTTTGTCCTACTTCTAGTGCAGAGAAGCAGATAAGAAGGTTGCATGCGGGACCTGTTCAATATCCATAGTCTGTTCTTTGCTACAGAAAGTTTTATTCAAAAATTGTTTTCAGAAATGTGCTGTCCATAGTCTTATGGACATTCATTTTCAGTTATGGTGGAGATGAGAGTGTGTGTGCTTGCTTTCTACCATAGATAAAGTAAAAATCCTCTCTTTCCTTGCTTCCTCTTAGCAAGCAGATATAGGAAGATTTTAAGGGTGAGCAATGGGCAAAACCCATTCTGCCTGTGATGCCGAAACATCAAAAACAGTGACAACAGAACTTGGGAGTAATGGAACAATACAGCCCACCTAGCGCAAATCATCTCTCCAGGATTCAGTCTGAGAGATGGTTCTTCTGAGACTGGATGTCCTAACTAAATGAATGGGGCATGCCACTTGGCAAAGAGGTCTGCATAAGAACTTCCAAGGACACGAATAAGGAGTACGTCGTTAGGGCATGAGATAGCCTAGTTTCTAGACACTACCAATGGTGTTTCAGTGTAGCTTTCTTTAACAGATTTATATTTTTTACTAGGCTCATTACAAATAAAAAGTTGGACCAGAAGGGACAGAAGCCTTAAGATCATCTTTCTAGCTGAGCATTGTAACCATTAGACTGAATTAAAGCCCTGCTTCATGCCTAAAAGTGTCTTGTCTTCCAGGGGAGACGTGAAGAACGCTTATGATACCTAGTGGCCACAGATGCAGAAGTCATGGATACAGCCAGTTCTTTCAGGCTGATTTGTTCCTCTAGCTTTTTGTCAAGCACTACAATCACTAGGCTACAGAAAGCCCCTGGGGTTGTCATCTTAATCTTCAAATCTAACCTCAAGAGGTTTCAGTGGTGTTTAAATCCTGGTCACAGTGAGCTTTCCCTATGTCTTTGGACAGGAATGGATGTCTAGAAACTGAGTTGCCTCATTAAAGAATGTCTCATGGCCAGGAAATGTCTAGGAAGAAAGAGAGAGCTTTGTCTGCATACAGATGTGAGGCTGTTGCCTGCATTCCAACTCTGTTGGACTAGATTGAGTTCATGTTTGTTTTGTTTTTTTCCTGGGAGGACATTTTCTGTGAGGTACTACTAGGGTCCACTTGTTTTCTTATAGGAATCTGCAAATTTTCCTTATTTTTATAACTATCAAGTGTGAGAAGGCTTTGTTTTTCTTACACTCACTGAATGTTCAGTCAGTTTTAATTTAGATGATTGTGATTCCAAATTAAGCTGATCTTGTGCTGTACGGAGATCACATTGAATTTGGAGGACGGGTTTTACACTAAATGCTCAACTTTACCATTTCTATATCTGACACAGCGTTTGAAACAGTGAAACACATCAGAAGTGGAACGCACCTTTAGGTGGTTCCTGGTACTTCTCTGACTGAATGGTGTGGAGCTGCTGTATATGCAGAACAAGGGAAGAACATTCATACAAATATTCTAGACTTCTTACATTATAATAGCTATTCCAACATTTTTTTATAAACAAAGTTTTTCTAACTACACTTCAGTTACACAAGCAGGGAATCTATTGGGAGCAAAAAAAGAAAATATTGGGAGCTTCATTAAAACTGTTTTGACTCCTTTATTGAAGGAACGTAAGATTTTTCTTCTGTTGCACTCTTTGTCTTCTGATTCTTGGGTACTTCTACATATGAAAGTTATAGAACGTATTCTTCCTTCCCAGACCATCAATGTTATCAGAGATGCTTCAGCGGAAAGGATATTTTAGACTGAGTGTTAAGTTATAGGGACTATCATGATTTCTTTGATTAAAAGATACAGTCAAACTTATCATCTAAATTCAAATTGAGCTCTTAGTGTTCCGAATAGGAAGACTGTCTGCTTGTGTAAGTAAAGGGAAGTAATTCATGTAATCCAGCATTTCTGTCTTTCCATCACAATGCTTATTTCTACTTCGTTTTCAATTTGGAAAACAGTTTTGCTCTAACAGCTCCCCCCAGTTCTTTAAAACATGTAGAACTAAAACTTAAGCCTGAATTGTTCTGTGTTCTGAAAGTATCAAAGTGAAGTTCCAAGTCTGGTGACTTGAATCTGTTTTCCCTTTCAGGCCTTTATTTACTGTTGTTTACATCAGTCCTGAATCAGTTGAAACCACACACTCAAGTTACGCTGTTATTACTATAGCAACTTCAGGATTGTACTACATTTCAGAACTTTTTCAAGGGTGGGAGGGTAGAGTGAGGCATCCCTCAGGTGGAGCTTTGTTTAAGCAGAACCACTCACCCTGGTCTGAATACTCTGCAAGCAATATACTCACATGCTTTTTGTCATGGTTTTAGGGCAGCTTATTTGAACTGATCCAGTAGAAAACGATTCACAAAGAGAGTCTAGATTGTTGCATTGTTTGTGCCTAAGATAACTTCTGCTGCTTTCTAGTGAATTGCTTTTATGTGGAATGCAGCTTGAGAGTAGTGCTATTAAAATGTGTTTGAAGATGTTGTTAGCCAAGTAACTGTGCAGTGTTCTTAAGCGTGTGAAAGCCCCACAGTGTTACCTCCTGCCCCTTTCTCCTCTGTGTTGCTGAAGCATTGCTGTCTGTAATATGGTTCAGTCTCTGTCTGTATGATGTTACTGTGTGCAAATTCATGTTTCAAATCTAATTCCTTTACTGTATGTTTACGCTGACATTCAGGGCTTTGCATGCTTTCCTGACTCAGTAATTTAAAAAGTGACATTTCTCTAAAGCTATTAAGGTAGTGATCCTTAAACTGTCAAATGGTTTAATATTTTCATTACCTTCTGTTAAATCTGGTATTTGAAACATAAACTTTTCAAGATCTCTAAATGAGGAGAATTTAAACCATTTGTTTCCAGAATATATTGATTTCCATATATAAAAAAAGTTCAATTTTTGAATAGGTTCTACAAGGAGATCAGTTACTAAGAGTGTTAATTACATCAGGAAAGAACCTGTAAGTGGAATCCGAGACCGTGACAGCTCACTGAATGCAAAACTCTCCAGTAATGAATGTAAGCATTTACAGTGACAGTATTGATCTTTGTCACTGGTAGTTTTCTTTCACTCCTCTCAACAAAGGATGCTTTTGTTTTCATGATTCCTAACTCCAAAAAGAAACTGACTTTGTGTTTCTGTGTTAGTCCTTACCCTGTTAATTTAAAATAGTCATGAAGACAATTTCTTAGACATGCTGATGTGTAAAGCTGTGTTCCCCTTACAAAGCTTTGGCTGCAGCTGAGAATAAAGAAGTTAGAGCATTCCCCTGAAGAGCACACATCAGTGGCATAAATGTTGTTAGTGTCCCCTCTCTTTTTTCTTTTAATTCCGTGGGAAATTTCAGAAATTCCAGCACTATTCCCACTCAACAAATGGCAATAAAAAAAAATCCCTACAAGTGCTCTACGAATGTGGCAGTTGAAACATACAGAATCATTTACTCAGATGGCCTTTAAAGTTCCCTGAAACCCCCTAGGCCCTCAATCACATCTTCTGCCAGACACCAGTGCGCTGCAGCAGGACTGCTCTGTCACGCAAGGAAAGAGCTAGCTCAGTCACTGCTCAGGGCTGCTTTCATAGGAATGTCATGATGACGACTGGCTCAATTGTTCTTGTCCTTTTGCAATGCACATGATTTTGTGGCAGTAGGTTACATTTCCAGACGGGCAATGCTTCAGCAATTACACGGAATCAGTTCATTCTCACACGACGAGCGTCACTATACTGCTCACACATGGATGAACAAAGGTAAGACCCAAAAATGCTGGCTTCATTTTTATCCTACTATGTCGGTTGAAGTGTCCTTCTGTGTTTCTGTCTGTGAGGTGGGTAGCAAATTGGAGGTTTTGCAATTGTTGTTAAATCAGGAGCCTTCTACTTGTACACTGTTGCTCCTAGCTGGAATTCAATGATCAATCCAGTGTTACAAAGGAGATGATTGGCTCCTGAGTGTCCATCTACATCTCAGTAATCCACACCGTGCATACAACAGGGTTGAAGGAAGCCATTTTAAGGCAAGCAGGACTACTTTTGTAGTAGTATTTCTATATTATGGTCCTAACCCACACTATGCAGCTGTTTGAAATTTCCTCACTGCAGATAATGACGCTTTCACTCAGAGCTGCGTAGGTTATGGTCTACCAACCTGGATAGCAGCATCTCCCTAATGACAGTCATTGCTTGGCTCTCAGGGAACACTTGGATAATCCTCTCAGCTCCTCTGCTCCCAGCTGCAGGAACAGCCTGGAGACCTCTTTGGAAAGAAAAAAAAAAAAAAGTCAGTAAATCCAGATCTACAAAGGGCAGAGGACGAAAAATGGCATGCTACCCTGGAAGAGAGACAGCTGAGTGGTAACAGAGGGATTGCTGGAGTTGGACAAATGCGTCTCAAAGAAAAGAGAACACTGACTCCCTCAAAGCAGGAGGCAATTAAGAGGCAGAAGTACATTTATGAGAAACTGTAATGTAGCAGAATATTCTGGAGAGAATAATGAGGGAAAGAGAACTGTGGAGCAGAAAATTATTTGCCTTTCACATATGAATGGCTGTCATCTCACTGAAACAGGGAGACAAAATAAACTTTGTTTGACTCAGGTTAAAGGGAACACCTGAAGTGGTATGGGTGCTGGTTCACAGCCGTGCAGAGAGATGTAGATGTCACTGTTACTACACCTATATTGCCATGGAACAGAAGGAATATATATGAGAAAACCCATAACAGTGTTGCACTTGAAACTCATAATCTGTATTACAGATTATTGCTGAATGGCAGTGTTTGTGCATAACAACTTTTAGCAGATGGAACATCATTTTAAATGTAGAAATTAAGCTAGGTACGTTTTTGGTTTCTCAAAGAACGTGTCTTTGTGTTTCTCTAGGATATAATGGAGTGGTTTCGAAATAGAGAATTTGATTTATAATCTCTTTGAGAAGGGAAGTGTCAGAGGAACTTTACTGAACTAAGTTTTATTCCAAAGTCTAAAAGAGGAGAGATTTCTGCCTTCTTTTAGAGCTAACTATTAAAGTCCCATAGTGACTGCAGCCTTCCATGGGTTTTGTTTTGCTGTTCAGATATGTTTAATGACATCAGACTTTGACAAGTGTCATGCTGATCTTTTGTGTTTCATTTTGAGTAGTATATTTAATAGAAACTTGCACAGTATGTTCCCAAAAGTATCCCAAAGACTATATCTGTTAATGTCAGTTCTGCTAAGATGTCTTAGTTAACTGTACTGTACAGGAGAGAAGAACATTTCTTGTTAATTTAGAGAGGGAGATAGCTTGATGACATATGCGAATGGCACATCATATATTTTAAGGTCCATGTATCTAGCCTTTGCTAACTAAGCAGATACATTTTTGTCCTCCCTTTCAGCATCTTTCTTAGTTTGAGCACCACCATATTTGAATGTTACAACTTTTAAAGAGAAAATTAATTATGTAACAACATATTTTTAAAATAAGGTATCCTTTGAATTTTATGTGTTTGTATATACGTGTGTGTGTGTGTGTGTGTGTGTGTGTGTGTGTGTGTGTGTGTGTGTGTGTGTGAAACCCTGAGGATTTGTGCCTTGAAATTACTCCACTGCCCTTCTTTGCTCATCAGCTGCTGTCCTTAGGAAGGAGCTGGGCCAACCAGTCCACTGCAGAAGTGCAAAGTGCTTGGGGTTATGGGAGTCACTGATTCTCAAGGTATTAGAAGCTTTCCACATGAATAAAAATTCCCAGGTTTCTGCAGATATATTTAGCAGCACTGTGCTAGAGCTAGAATCACAACAGTGCCTACATAAAGAGGGTGAAATAGGGTGAGGAGAAGGCAGCGCTTGGAAATTCAAATAGACATAAGTTTCTCTTTCATCAGAGTGGGCCTGAAGAGCCAGGGAATGCTGTCCTCTGAAGCTCCTTTTTGAAAGGCAGGCAGATGCCTCCTTGGCAGCTGTGCCAAGTATGTCTGAGCAGCATGTTAATCTGCCCCCAGCCCTGTGTGCCAACACAAGCATGTAAGGTAGTACATATAGCAATGCCTGCTGTTGCTCCTGTAATGCTTTGCTGTGGTTCTCTCTGGTGTTTCCCAGGTAGCTGCTGTGAAGAGGATAATTTCCACAGTTCACATGCAGTGATCTGGGTAGGGAATCTAATGCAGCATGTGGTCTGAGGAAGATCCACTGCCAAATGGCGGCTTCTGGTGGAGGGCAAGAAACAAGATGAGGCTTAGCCCAGTTTTAAACTGGAGTGCTTGAGAAAGCCCTTTTCTGATTTTGTTCTTAACCAAGGTAGACAGTATTCCTCTTCTTTATTTCTGCAAGTTCTAAAAAGACAGCTACCTGTGCTGAAATATGAGAATTTTGTGCCAAACAAATCTACTTCATCGTGATAGGTTCAGAAATGAGCTTTTTATTTCAGGTCCAATTCCTTCAAATACTCTCCATCTCCATAACCTCCTATTCCTCTGATGTTTGTGTTGCAGAAGAGAATGTGAGGTTTCCGGTGATCAAGACCTGACTTTGACTCTGTATTGGCAGACAGCAGCTCTGACACAAATTGCTTTGCAAAGACTATGCTGGTGGGCAGCGCTGCTCTCTTCTTCCCTTTAGCTCCCTTAGTCTCCAGGAACCTTTTAGCCTCACTGTGCTTCATAGCCTGCAACATGTTGCCACTGATACACACGGCTACCGCCAGCAGATCCCTTGCACAGTTTTGGCCTTCTTTTTTGGCGCAAGACAAAGCAAAGCAAGGATCCCTCAGCCCTACAGCAGAGTCAGGCCGTGTTTGCTGTCACTTCCTCCTTAGGAGCTCAGGGTCTCCATCAGTGTGGTTCTGTCTCCACCTTGCTGTCATCTGTTGTCTGCTAAAGTTTAGGCAGAAAGATGAACCATTGGTGCCAGTTCACCATGCAGCTGTCATCGAGGGCACAGAGCAGGTTTCCTATCTCAGTGCCTGGGAAGCCTGAGCTGAGGTGTGCCCTGAGACACCTTGGCTGCCAGGATAGTTTAGTGATGTGTGTCTTTTCCCCAGAGAGCTTGACAATATACAACAGCCGTGAACTTAGTGCTCTTGCTTCCTAGTTGTGGGAAAAGGAGCGGAGCAAAGAACATGTGTTCTGAAGTTGGAAATGGCTTCTTCCTTTGTGTCCTACAGCGATGAGATACATGGATTAATATTAAATGCATTGGTAGCAGATGGGTCTAAAATTATTTCATGCTATTTAGAACAAGTCCTTTGAGCTAAGGCTGTTGTAAACTCTAATTAGTCTATGCTAATCTTCATAATAAGCAGCTATTTCTAATGCAGATCTAACTGATGAGGTCTGACAGCATTTTCCACGCTTATTTATACACTGGCAGGAAGCTGGTACGGTGGTAGTATCACAGTGTTCTCCTAGGTTGTGAAAATGCTGTGTTTTCAGTGCCCTGCAGGGCGTTTTGTATTTGCTGCAGGCCTCTATCTATTCTCAGGTTACCAGCTTATGCCTGTTCAATTGTATTTATTTATACAGAAAACCGGGAAAACTCCTTCAGCCGTTCCCGAAGCTCCAGCGTGTCAAGTATCGACAGGGACTCCAAGGAAGCAATCACAGCCTTGTACTTCATGGAGTCCTTTGCCCGAAAGAACGACTCTGCTGTCTCCCCATGCCTCTGGGTCGGAACGGGCCTTGGTATGGTCTTAATCCTCTCTCTTAACCTGCCTGCCAGCGATGACTTACGGCAGTCAGAGCCGGTCATGGTGTCACCAAGTGGTAAGAGTGCAGCCTTCTTCATGTTTATTATTCATCTTGGGACAGTGGGGGAAAAACTGTATGATTTTATGTGGCCCTTTTGCCAGAAAGTTCTCAAGAAATGTATTAAGTAATAGTCATTCATTACATAGATATTAGAAAGAAATTCTTTACTGTGAGGGTGGTGAGACTGGAGCAGGTTGCCCAGTGAGCTTGTGGATGCCCCCTCCCTGGAAGCATTCAGGGCCAGACTGGACAAGGCTTTGAGCAACCTGGTCTAGAGGGAGATGTCCCTGCCTATAGCAGGGGGTTGGAGCTAGATGAACTTAAAGGCCCCTTCCAACCCAAACCATTCTATGATTCTATGATTAAGGGCACACGGGTAAAAAGAGATGCATGTGAGAAACCCGCAGCTTCACAAACTGAGGCATTTAGTTGTGTTAATCTTGAAGTTTGCCCTACACCTTGAGCAAAGTCACATTTATTTCTTGTGAGGACAGGGAAACTGGCAGGGATCCTTCATATTGGGAAACTGCAGTCCTGTGTGCTGCTCTGATGCTATCCTATCTGGGATTCTGTGAACAGTTTGGCTGTCTTTCCTGTCAGAAGGCTGCAGATAAGCAGGAGGGAGCTCAGGAAAGGAAACACAAATGTTGGCAGGTTGATGTACCAGGAGAGATCTTTGGCTGAGTGAGTGACAGATGGCAGAACAGAGAGGACAGAGGGCTAAGAGAGGTCAGGGCTAAAGAGACAGGATGTGCTTATTGTGTTGTGAGTAAAATAATGCCAGAAAACAGGGTGCCATAGGAGTAGTGGTAAGCCCCACACTCTTTTGTTTAGGAAAAACAGCTCTGGATGGATACCAGATTAAGGTTAGCAATCTTACTGGTTGGGGAATAAATAATCCTACTGGTAGTGATAAATTTAAAAGAAAACAAAAAAGAAGAGGGAAAATAAAAAAGCAGTCTATCCTTATGGCATTCAGTAGCATGTGCTATGTAGGTTATTTGACATCGGCTGCCTGAGACCTTTCAGTAGTGACAGCCTATGTGTCCACTTTCCTGCGTGGAAGCTCAGGAAGAACTGAGTAAGGAAGCCTTGTCACCCTGGCTAGATAAATGCATTTTCTGTATTTACAAAAGCAAAAGTCAGGTGTCACCTGTGCTGTGTATCCCCTGTGCTGACAAGCAGTTAAATTGTGGTGCCAGTGCCAGTGAGAGAAGATTGTATTTTGCAGGCACAGTTCTGACACTGAAAGGAGCCGTGCTGACCTTCGCCTGCTTGGACTGCACAGGGACATTGATACATCCACCTTACGAAGTATGGAGGGACCCACACAGTGCTGATGATGGTGAAAAAACAAGGAAAAGAAAACTTGTCATGCATTCCCCTTCCTCCTCCCAGGATATGGGTGATCATCAATTTGCAGTCATTTGTTCAGAAAAACAAGCCAAAGTCTTCTCATTGCCTTCCCAAACATGTCTTTATGTCCACAACATCACCGAAACGTCCTTTTTATTGCAAGCAGATGTGGTCACCCTCTGTAACAGCGTCTGTCTGGCGTGCTTTTGTGCCAATGGGCACATCATGACACTGAGGTACTTATCTAACTAATATCATGGCAAAACTAAGCAAAGAGGTGGCACAGTGCCATTGAGTTCCACTTGCATTTGCTGTGGTGTGCTTACATGGTTGATGCTCTGCGTTAGCTCCCCGATAGATGCATTTAGTGCACGTTTTATATACAAGTAATTGCTCTTCTGGGAGCATTGCCTTGCCTACAGCCATACCTGTTCCTTGGCTTGCCTCCGCGTGGGGAGTTAAGGCAGTGGAACAGCAAAACAAGCTCCCCCATTTCATAGCAGCTCCCCCATGATGACAGCTGATGGTTGATGACTTATAACTGGCGTAAAACTTATAATTTTTTCTCCGTTACTGTCAATCGGGTATAGAGCATTAACAATAACTCAGGCATAGAAATGGTACTTTTTATCCAGTGTGAAGGGTCCAGTCCCATTTCAGATTTTTGCACTCGGGGCACTTAGTTTCTCTTCCTTGCCGTTGCCCCATTGAGCTGACTGCACGGCATCACTGCAGTTACGCCCTTGCATCCCCACATCGCCCCTTCCCTGGTCATGCCATTTAAATCTGGGCAAGTGCCATCCTGCTGTACAGTCAGTGAGCTGAAGCTGGAGAAGCTGGAGGACAGTAGAGGAGTTGCTGGAGCCTTTGCTCACAGCGTGCAAGCAAAACTCTGCCATGTGCCCAGCAGTGACTAGAGGCAGGTCTCAATCTGCACACTGCCCAGCCACGTGGCACAAGCCATGTGTTGCAGGTATGTCCCGCATGGCAGGAGCTGCGCCTTGAGGCAAGGCAGCTGAAACTCCTCCCTGCAGAGAAGCAAAGTAGAAAGGAAGGCACCATGTGGATGGCAGATTTTTCAGCTTAGAGCTGTGACTAACTCAAGTCTCTGCTTCACTTCAGCTTGCCCAGCCTTCGCCCGCTGCTGGACATCAACTATCTGCCTGTAACAGATATGAGGATAGCACGGACCTTTTGTTTCAGTAACGAAGGGCAGGCTTTGTACCTCAGCTCTCCCACTGAGATCCAGCGCCTCACGTACAGCCAAGAGATGTGTGACAACCTTCAGGTAGGAATCACATCCTTACTTCATGCTGTCTTTGTCTGGGAGGGCTGGAGGCCTGAGCAGCGAGCTGTGCAAGTGTGAATTGCCACCTTTGCTGCTAGATTTCTCGAAGATGCATTTTACCAGGCTATGATTTCTAGTCAAAAGTAAGAGATGATAATTTGTTATTCAATGGAAAGCCTGTGTGTTGGTGGAAAAAAAGGGTATTTTAGTTAATTTCTAGCATTTTAAGTGACCTCAAGGACATGTTCCTTCGTATTTGCCATTCTGTCAAAGCAGAGCAGAGAGAGGTCAGCTGCTCTGTTGCTGTTTGGTCCTTTTTGTGCTGCTGTCACCGTGCTCCTGTGCCCCGATGACTGGCCCATGTCTGCAGCCTGCCCTCACCTAATTGTAGTCTCTGCTGGCTCTGTATGGAACCAGATTTACACCCAAGTGGGACTCTTCACAGCCTGCTTCTATCAAAGCCTGCCCATATGAGAAACCAACTGTTGAAAGTGACAAAGGGAAAGAAGGGGAAGTTACACATTCAGAACAGCCATAGCAGTAGGTATCAGCATGTGTCCAACACATAGAAACTGCCTCCATGAAAATATGCATTCCTGCCATCATTTATTTTTCAGATTTTAACTCTAAAAATGTCTTAATACTTACAGCTTCCAGTAGATGGGTGGGAACATGAGACAAACAGGTGCTGATAGTATCAAAAAATGCACTCTGTTTTAATGTATTTTTAATTATTTACCATCATTTTCACTCCAGCATCTTCCACTGTACATTAAAATGCAGTAGCTACAGAAATGGTCTAATTAAAATAATTTATTTTGAGCAAAGCTCTTTACAGTGTTAGGTTTGCCTTTTTCTGATGAAAATGCAAATTAAAATGTCATTTACTGAAGAGGAGGAATTGTGAGAGGTTACGAGGAGAAACATGAGAAATAAAATAAAAAATAAGAAGGTGAACAAGTTCTAAGTTATATAATTAGCACTGAGCTAGGATAGAAATACAGAAGAAATAGTCTTGCCAGCACTTATTGTCCCCTAGGGAATAACGTGTGCTGAGCTGCTTGAATCACATCACAGCAGCATGTGTCTCAGGTCTGAAGGAGTGCTGGGAGGAATGAGCATCGCATACAAGCTCCTGCACATTGGAAAATAGATCATTTTGCAGGGAACTAATTTTAAAATTATCAAAAGGTTTGCTTGGTGCATCTGGGAAAGCGGATTTATAAGCAAGAGGCTGTTATAAGCTAGATTGTTAGTAGCCTTAACAGCATTGTGCAACAACAAAATGGAAACAGCCCTTGCTTCTCTGTACTGCTGAACTATGGCCACTTCTACCTTGGCTTTTATCCATAAGAGGACATAAAGGGCTTGCACAGCCATTATCCCAGTACAAAACGCAGATGACCAGGTATCACCTCCTACCCAGGAAAACAAGGCAAGCTGCATGAGAGAGGCCACTCAGGCTCAAAAGGCTGCAGTAATTTTTCTCCCTGGATCAGGTGACAGTGCAGGGGAGCAGTAAGTGTGAGTCACAGCTTTGTCATTGGCACTCAGCTTCCCAGGAGCCGAGCGCTTTGAGCAGCACAACAGCTGGATGTGCCTGCAGAGGCTCAGATGAGCAAACACAGGGCTGAGCAGCAGGGCAGCAACTCTTCTCATTGCATAGACCCACTGGCTTTAAACACTAATGGGACTGCATGCTTTCTGTATCAGTTTAGTTCTGGAGATCCAACTTTTCCTCATACTGCTGCAAATAAAGCTGAACCTGAGATTTGTGTGGCCCTAATTCAATTCACCTGCTCTGAAATTTCAGTGTCCACAGGAGTGCCTTCAGACACTGCCTGATGGCACTGCCAAAACGCACAGTAAGAATGAACTTGGAGAGGGGTGGGTTGTGGAGGGCAGTGGGTTTTTATTTAAAAGGAACAACTCTGAACTGCTAACAAGCACTGAGGTATGTTGTAAAGGGAGAACAGAATGACTGTCCTGCTAGCCTGGATAATCACTAAAACAAAATGCATAATTCATGACAGATTGTTTATTCAATTATAGTGTCATCACTGTTTCTAAGCAAAATGTAATGTCACCACTGATATTTCCATGATTTATATTGCTTAAAATGTTTTCTCTATGAACACAAGACTGGGCAGGGAAAACCAAGTCCTTTTAAAAGCGTTAGCAAATCTAGTTAGCCCCAGTATTTACCTGTCATAAAACACAACTGTTAAGTACTGATTTTGTTCTTCATACAACAGACTTTTAAAATGACTTGTCTAGATCCAGTGCATTTGGCCCTTAAGCTCATGCAAATGAAACAACCCCCCGGACCTGCTTCCATCTCAGTAATTTTTCATATGATTTTTGTCTGACTTGCTAGGACATGCTTGGGGATTTGTTTACTCCTGTGGAAACACCAGAAGCCCAAAACAGAGGCTTTCTTAAAGGACTTTTTGGAGGAAGTGGACAAGCTTTCGACAGAGAGGAGCTTTGTAAGTGATTTTTCTTTTTCTTCCAGAAATTAATACGTGTGATTGCCTGCCCTTGTCATCTAGGACACACAGAAGATTTATTTTAATGACAAAAAAAGAAAAAGAAAAAAAAAAGAGGACAGCATGAAGGAAGGGCAGACTTCTCAGTTGCCCTATCTGTGACCTGTGATTCCTACATGGCAGCAGCTTCCTTTGAGCTGGGGATATGGCTGCACTGCAGCAACAGAGAGCAAAATCTCCACATGTGCCATTGCAGTAAGGTGGCATCAAGGACCACAGCCTTTCACTCCCCTCTGTTTGTATTTCTCCTTTGCAGTTGGTGAGGCCACGGCAGGAAAAGCCTCTCGCAGTCTCGCCCAGCACATCCCTGGATCAGGTGGAATTGAAGGTGTGAGAGGAGCCGCAGGAGGAGTCATTGGGGACTTGACTCGTGCTCGTATTGCTCTTGATGAGAGAGGACAGAAACTGGGAGAGCTGGATGAAAGGACCGCAAGCATGATGGCCAGTGCAGAGGCATTTTCCAAACATGCGCATGAGGTAAGAGCCCTGGCATCGTACACTCGGAACTAAAGATCACCAAACCTGCAGCTGAGCCTTTGCTTCCCTTCAGGAAAGTCAAGTGCTGTTCTCCCCATTCACACAGTCATGTTGTTTGAGGCGTGCTCACATTAACTTGCATGCCATTTTTCCTTCCCCTGCCTCCACACGATGGAAAACCTCTAAAGAGACTTCCACTGCACAACTCTTTCTATCATGTTTCCATAATATAGATCAGGGTACTTCTCATCTCACACCTTTTTCACTAGTCCATTCTGACTAGTCTTGGTCCAGCAGATCCGTGCCATAGGGCAGAATACAGGTAGGTGGTTGTGTACATAGGAGCATTTACAGATCTTACTAGGAAGATGAGGAGGAACACCCTGGTACTGTGATACAGTTGTAAAGAATAGGGCTGGCTGGGATAGACAGCTTCTGTGCTTAGAGTCAGAAATAGAAAGCTCTTCCAGCCCTAAGCTGGGAATCAATTAATGTGATTTTTTTTTTTTTTTTTTAATTTATGATAAAACAAGGTTAAAGAATAGTCCCCCAAGTTGCATGTTTTTCAATTAAGTGTACAGCTGGTTTAATGTGCATTACATCTCTGGGCAAGACCTTTATATTCTTGTTAGCTTTCATATGTGCAAGACAAAAATACTCAGAAGAAACTTGTCTGAAATGCAAAAAGATTTTATTCAGAGCAAATCTACCATGCTCCACATATGAACTTCTGCAAAAACTGAAGTGGTAAAGTAGTTAAATCTCCTCAGGAGCAATCTTTTAATAACAGAAGTAACAGCTAAGTCATTACCTTTTAAAAAGCATTTAGTAATTACGAAATTAAACAAATAAATACATAAATAAAAACAAGATTTCAGTGAAATCAAGACCTAGTGACACTGTTGGCAAGAATAAATGGCAATGAAGTACTTCACTACTTCTGAAGTTTGTGACGCCCTTTTTTTCCCCCATTTCTGTAGGTGATGCTGAAATACAAGGACAAAAAATGGTACCAGTTTTAACCTTTTAAAGAATCTGCTTGTGGCTTTGTTCAGAACACTGCTGAGGGAAGCAACATTCATTCCCAAATCTATCAGTCATCGACCGGAAACAATTTTTTCTCCTAGAAGATGTTTTCCTCTTACTGTAATGGAATCATCACAGTGGGTGTCAAAGAAATTTTCCAGAACATGAGTTGGAAACTAGAGTAATGTGGGCTTTACAGCAGCAACTGGTTTATGCAGTAGCCAGTCTTTCCCAAAAGGAACTCAACCATCACTGTGGCATGTAGCTTTTTCAGAAGCTGTAGGTATGAGAACTGTGGGGAGCGTGTCTGGTTAAAAATACTCTGTACAAACTCGAATGTTAATGCACTTAGAAAACTTTGCATGGATAATTGACATCTTAAAAAAAAAAAAAAAAAAAAAAGAAAAAAAAAAAGTAAAAGAAAAAAAAAAAAAAAAGGCATGTTGTGACCGAAGAAAAACGGGATTAATTTATATTGAGCAAAAAAAAAAAAAAAAAACTTAAATAGCAAAAATCTTTATTTTTTAAAAATGAGACTACAAAAAGCCAGTACATTTCAAGCATGTTTGCTACTGTTCTCAACATAAAAATGAGTTGAGCTGCATTTTCTTATCTGCTACTCATTTCCCTTGAAAAACCTTGCTTGAAATCAGTGCTGTTTAACTCCTTCTGGAAGAATAAATAATTTCAAAAGCCTATTTCCAAAATTTAGAGATTTTTCAAGTAGCTAAACAGGCACTATCTGAAATGTCATTAAAACATGAGAGCAGATGATTTATTTTGCAATTCAGAGTACATGACATGTTGCCCTTATCTGTACTTTTAAAAATGTGCCCTATATTTATCTCAGTTGTCCTTGAAGGCATCTTGGCATTTTTCATCCCTGTGGTTTCTGTCACTTGGTTGCCTTACTTCTCTGTTGCAGGAATAGAAAACAAACTTATGAGAATCTCTTCTTGAAGGTAGAGAGGGCAAAATGGGAAACCCATCCATTCTCACTCACAAGCTGCTCAACAGCTTGCTAAACAATGAGTTTTTTCTCAAGTGGTTGGTTGAAGTTATGCTAAGGAAACTGCACAGTAACCCCATAAAGCTAGTGGAGAGAGCTCCCAGCAGCAAGACCTCAAGGTGGGCCAAGGGAAGAGCATGAAAAACAATTGTTATGATATGTCACTGAATTGGCACGTACAGAAAACAACACCACAGGTGTGTGGCAGTTGATTCTCCGCTCACACCACACAAAGTAATTTGCTTCTGCTTCTGAGTGGCTTGTTTGGTTTCTGCAGTGGACTCTGCACAATGCACTCCAGCCTGCAGAGACAGAAGAGAACAGTAAGTAGAACCCACCATTTATTTATATGGATGTATTTTGAGTTTATAGATACAGTACAATGCCACACAGATGAACTGTTCACTTAGAAATTGTTCCAAGATTGCCTCGGAACCAAGGCTCTGAAGACTTCTTTTCATGTACCTGGACAGAGCTCCAAATCAGAAAAGGAAAGATAGGAAAAGGTAGAAAAGCAGCAGGTGGAAAATTGTAAAATTTTCTATATAGGAGAAATGGAAGATGTTCCTTCAGGGAGTCCTGACTGACACTGATGCAAACAGACAGCATTGCCATCATGACTACAGCTTAACTTCACTGGATTTCTATCATACCCATGTTCAGATTATCTGTCTCAAAGATGCCTTTCCTCTATCTTTTGCTTTCTTAAAATAAAACAGAAAATGGTACAGGCTAGAAATCTGGCTTCGCTGTCAGCCCAACTGCGCAAGTTAAAGGGATGGAACAGATCTGAGATGTGAAGTTTTAAATTCATACTGGAGCACAAGACTTGTATGCTCTACAGCACTTTTATGTTTCTCTGGGGGCAAAATCAAAAGGAGAACCCTGACTGGTCTGGCTGCTCTGGAAAGGAGACCGGATGGGTTCTTCTCTGTCAAAGGAAGTACTGGACTGTAATTGTGAGAACAGTAGAAACTTGGTTGGAAAAGGGTCAAAGGCCAAGTGATGCCTGCAGTTCTGTTGAGATTTAAGGGACTGGAATTGTGCGTGATCCACAGGATGTCTGTGCATTAAGTGTCTGAGGAAAGAGTAAACTCCCTGCTCTGATACCGGTATAAACTGGGCTGGGGAGATCCTTTGTGATGGGGACACTGAAAGTTGGCTGCTTTCCTACAAGAAGTATCACTGTAACCAGGCATCTGGAGTGAGAAACAACAACACTACCACAGTCATTCTCTCTTCTGTTTCAGTGCACGTTCACTCTGCTTGTGCACTAGCCTATACCCAAAAACCACTACTTAGTCTCTGGGCAACAAAGCCTTTTTGTGCAAATTGTTCAGACTCTTCCAGCCAACCTTATAGGCTTAATTCTTTTTCCCCTTCTCTGCTCTTACGAAGAAGTTGAGGAGTCTGCATCAGTATCAGCATACCAGAGATGGTTCTGTACCCATCCCTATACTTACTTATACCCTAAGGTGGTGCAAATGAAAAGGCCTCTGCCAGTTCAAGTGTGGCACCTGTACATCCATGTTTTCCACTGTACTTAGTAGTGGAATGTATTAAATATTTATTTACTAATTAATAGTTTCCACTATTAATTGGTATAACTGGCCTTTAGGAAATGAGCCAGGTGAATGCTGGCACATCATGGCACACTGACATGACACGGCAGCGAGCAGTGCTGCATGAGCTTTCTGCACACTGCACCTCATGTGGGTGCTCACAGTGCAAAACTCCCCTCGGCTTTGATGTCAGAAATCTCTCCAGGCTGGAGCAGGACCCTGCTCACTTGTTGGAGAACCTAGTGTAAAAATTGGATAATGACCTTTAACTGCTAATCACCCCAGCATGCCCAGAGAAAAAAAAAGTATCTTCAGCAAGTCATGTGTGCAATGTCAGACTTACTGGGGCAGCCAACCACTCTCTGTCTTAACACAGGGAAAAACCTGCCCGTAGACTTCCATCTGATGCAACAGAAGAATTAGAATTTAGCATCCCGTAAACTTACAGTTTTTAATAAAAACTTCCAAGCAGCTTTTCTCCAGTACTCCCCATTGAGTCACAGCTGTATCTCGCTTTCCACTCTTACGTATTTTCAGTATTTCCAGACAGTTACAGATCCCTATTTCTGTTACGTTTGCCACTCGTGACTATAATTATCAATTTTCTTGTAGGCTGTAGAGATCTAAAAAGTTGTATATGTTTGTATATAGAACATTCTATATATAAAATATATATATGTAATGTATATGTTGTATAAGTTTGGTAGTGCACACTGTTAAATGCTTTCTATTGAGATTTATCATGTATGTGAAAAAAACTTCACTTAAAAACATCAATGAGGGAGGAAGAGCTCTTGCCTGGTTATTTATGCTGTCCCTGTGCGTTGAAGTCACATGCTTTCAGCTTTCCACTAAGAGCACCACCTACAGCTCAAGGCATCTCCAACAGTGTAATCCTCAGTTACAATAGACCAGAATGCCTGGAAATATGTGTTCCATGTAAAATGCTTTTGTTCATCTGAATGCCCTTCTCACTCCCAGTCTTCTTTACAGGAGTGCCCTCTCACATCCGCATCCCCAGCCCCGATGCACCCAACAGCAGCACCCATATGTCTGGGTTTGGCCAGTTGTGTTCACCTGCATTCATAGAGATACATATAGACTGAATATGCAGAGAAAATACATAAAATCAAATTATTTGTATGTATCAGAGTAGGCAAGTCTCCTGTGAAACACAGGCTATTTGTTAAAAAAAAAAAATCAATTCAGTGGAGTGTTAATTTAAGCTTCAAGTGCTGAGTGAAGACGAGCTGAAGGAAAAAGTGAGAATTGCATTTTGCTTTGTATAATTACTGTTTTTTTTTTCCACAGTTCTCTATTACACTGTTTACATCCATTAAACATCCCCTGTATTACCATATATAGCTTCTTACATGAATGTTTAAAAGAAATTCTCTATTTGCTGCACATGTTGTATAAAATTACCACATATAGAAATCTCTAAAACAGTTTACAAAGCCCTTTTACAAAAGCCATTTTACAGTAGAATGTATTATAATGAAGTTATGCGTACGAAAATAAGTTTTTTTTCAAGATACAGTCTAAAAAGTGAAGAAAATGCTGCAGCTTAGCTTAAAGCTGTGTTACACCTCAGGGCTCCTCCATTTATGAACTGGGTGTATTGTAACAGAAGCAAAAAGCCCAAGTTCATTTAGTTACACCCCTTAGTATCCTGGCATATCATTTTCCATAACCTAAAGGTGAACTCAAGCACAGAGTATTTCAGTATGGAATGGTTTTTTGCCTTGGCGTGGGCTTGGTGTGAACACACTCTCTCTCATTAAGGAGCCACATGTGGCCATTCGGAGTCTGCGCTTCATCTCGGTGTGAGCGATAGGCACGTAAATCTGTGTTTCCATTCATGTGTTCTGTTCTGTGATTAAATCAGCAGCTCAAACATTGTACTTTTTTAGATAGCAACCAGTGCTCGGATTTGGTGTCATTTCGGTGGACAGAGTCTGTGTGGGTTTAACAGTCATCACTTCCATCGCAGAAGGAGGGCAGTGCTGGGGTGAGCCACGTGCGCTGAGCTAACCCCATCCTGTTCCCATGGGTATCCCAGGGCAGTTCCACAAGAGGAAACCTACAGTAGCTTTAATTGAAGTGTTTTGAGTTCCCAATTTAGGAGGAAAAAAGAGGGAAAGAAAATAAAGAATTGCTCACTAGTTGGTGTAGATCTCTTTTTTTTTTCAATGTGTGCTCCTAGATTATTTGCAGTAGTTCAAAAGGCGAGGGGCTTGTGTAGAACATTTGGATGGAGTTTACACTGCTCACTTAGGAACACAGAAAATCTTGTGGTACCTGTTGCTGAGACTGGGATGCTCACATCCCTTCCTCTGACAGCAAAAATGGAGTCACAGCCTGAACTCAGGCAATGCTCCTGTGCTTTACAAGTTGCTTATAACACCCATCCCTGGGAGTATTAGCCCCACTCATGGACTTCTCAGCTGAGTGTCCTTCATGTCACTTCCACCACGGGGCAAGAACAGTCCCATACAGGCTAACCTCTCAGCAGTGCAGAAGCATGGTTGTTTAATTGCCAGCAGTGTAATTCACTTGCTCTGCCAGGAGCACCACGCTTTCATTCTGGTTCACCTTCCATATTCCAGCTACAGATTTAGAGGACAAAAAGGTAAGAAAAACTCTACAACTCTCAATAAAATGAGAATAGAATGGGAGAAAAAGTACAAAAAAGACAGGGATCTCTTGGAAAGAGTCCAGCGGAGGGCCACAAAGATGGTGAAGGGCCTGGAGCATCTCCCCTATGAAGAAAGGCTGAGTGAACTGGGTCTGTTTAGCCTTGAGAAAAGACAACTGAGGGGGGACCTGATCCAGGTTTATAAATATCTGAGGTGTGGCAGCCATAGTGGTGAGGCCAGTCTCTTTTCAGTGGTACGTGGAGACAGGACGAGGGAAAATGGACATAAGCTGCAGCATAGGAAGTTTCGCACGAATATGCGTAAGAACTTCTTCACGGTGAGGGTGACGGAGCACTGGAACAGGCTGCCCAGGGAGGTTGTGGAGTCTCCTTCTCTGGAGATATTCAAGTCTCGCCTGGACGCCTACCTGTGCGACCTGGTGTAGGGAACCTGCTTTGGCAGGGGGGGTTGGTCTCGATGATCTCTAGAGGTCCCTTCCAACCCCTACAATTCTGTGTGATTCTGTGTGAAAAGCAAAAGGACTGAACCAATTCAGAGCACTATGCCAGCTTCTGTCATCTGTCTGTCTTTCTCTACTCCCCTGTACAGGAAAGTACAGTGCTCTGTTAGTTGGCAGTGCTACCAAGGAGAGCTTTATCAAGACAAGCAGGCCTAAAGAAGGTTGCTCTATGCATATGAGGAAGGTGCCTGAGGAGCCATATCAGCTACTGATGGGACTAGTTCCTGATACCGAGTCTGGGAAGTTTTGCCCCATACTGAAAAGGGTTCAGTGGTAGGATGGAATGTGAGCTGTTTTGTTAGCAAAGTGGATGTGAACCAAGTAGAACAAGACAGCTCAACAAGTCATGGGAATGGGCTGTCCGTGTGAGAATTTGGGGCATATGGGGTCACACTGAGTGAAGACAATGCAGCTCCGGTGAAATCAGCTGTTTGTTGGCACTGGATCCTGTCCCTTTTGACAGCCAGACACCCATCTGCTGCTGCATCAGCCTTGCAGAATAGCACAAGGAAGAAGCAGGCAGGAGCAACTCCGTGTGAAGAGTGACAAAATGCCGAAAGAAGCATGACTCCTACTCTACCTATGTGTCCCTCCATCTTCCTCTGGGCTGCCAGACCACGTATGGTGCTGTACAGATAAAAGCGGGCTGGAAAGAGACTCCAATAGCCAGAGGGACAGAGAGCAAGCACACAGAGGCATTGCACCCTGGCTACAGGAAGATCAAGAGGGACCTGTGCTCTGAGTACACGCTCCTGAGCCAGAGAAAATCTATTTCCAACTGAGCCTCAGCCCACTGCGGGGGTGTAGGGAGGGAGACACAGGCAAAAATATGTGAATAACACACACAGCCAACTTCTTCCTGGCTCACCTACCAGCTTCAGAAAATAACAGGTTTCATTTTCAGCACCATTCCCGGCAGTGCCTCAACTTACCTAAATCCTGTTTTGCTTCCCATGCTCGGGGGAATCAATGAGACTCATTGGTAGTTAAAGCCTAATCAGAATGAAGGGATGTAAATAGCAGCAATCAGGCAGCAGCTCAGAACCAGTTCTGCTATCATGACTCAAACACACAGCAGCTGTCTCATAGAGCAGTGGCCACTTTTATCTTCTCATTTGTTCCAAATTACTGCTTAATTATAATGAAGTTATCAAGTTTGTTTATCAAAATAAGTTTAGTTCAGTGTCAGTCATTTCATTGATTAGCATCCCTGTCTGGGGGCCTTGCTGAGAACCACCTTCTGCACTCCTAAAGGCAGTCTGTAGGAGTGGAATGCTGCCATGTGCCAGAGAGTGGCTCAAATCACAGAGGCTGCAGCGAGGCCTGAAATCCAGCACAGGTGCATCGCTGCATGACACCTAGTAACAGGAGCACATTCACAGGCTGTGTGAATCGGTAATGAATCCAACCCAGCATTAATAAAGGCAAAGCACACAAATGGTCTGACACCAGGGGGCTGCTGTTCAGGTCTGGTAATAACAAAGCTTTAATACACACAGAATAGAAAGGAAGCGACTGCCTTATCAAGTGAATGCCATGGATAAAGAGCTCAGCTATCGGGTGACAGATGTGGTGGAAAACCACCATGCAGAGAGGGCAGAAAGGAAACAAAAAAATATCTCAATGCAAAGAGAAAAAAAAACATAAAACAGGCAGGCAGGTCAGCTCCGCACTGGGAAGGGCAGTGGGGCATCGCTGCTTAGTGCCTGCCTCCATACCATGTGTCTGTTCTCCTGTGTGACATGCAGGACGTTTACAGTAAGGGTGATGGAGCACTGGCACAGGCTGCCCAGAGAGGTTGCAGAGTCTCCTTCCATGGAGATATTCAAGACCCATCTGGATACTTACCTATGTGACCTACTGTAAGGTACATGCTTTAGCAGGGGAGTTGGACTTGATATCTTGAGGTCCCTTCCAACCCCTGTGATTCTGTGATTGTGTGATTAAAGCCCAGGATGTGCCCTTTTGTGCACGGGCCCCATTAACACCTTTTGAAACTCACCATTTCCATGAAACCTTAGTGCCCAGTGCTTCTTTCTGATGTCAGGATAACAGCCACGGCAAAACCAGCACATTTGAAGTTCACAGCTCCAACATGCTCTCAGGCTGCTCAAAGCCAACTGCACAGGATTGCCAGTCCAGTTATAAAGGAAACTTCAAAAGGACACTCCTGACAAAGGATCCGGCAAAGTTCAGAAGTGAAAGGAGAATAATTAGGAGTGGAAAATATCTCAGAGGAGGCAAGTACGGGAAGATAGAGGTTGTTTGCACCAAGGAGGAGCTGCAGATGAGAAGACATGATAAAGCAATTACAACAAAGAAGATGGCAGGAGGCACCCATCCTCTCTTTCTTCTAACATATAATGGCCACACAATGAAAATCATGAATTCAAGGTCAGGCATTGTATAAAATTAACAAAAACAGTTGAACTTGCACAGTCCATGCAACAATCCAGAAGGGAAATGAAACCATGTGATGCGAGGCCTAGCCAAAGCAGAAGGTGTTAGTGAGCAGTGCCACCACACATGAGCAGGTCAGTTCCCTGCCAGCTCCTCCCTCAGTCTGAGGAGCCTGTGCACAAGCAAACCTTCCTGCCTGTTTCAAAGACACAGAAGCTGAGCACAGGATGAGACCCAAGCACCTTTCAGCTGGCCATCAACAGGAGGCTTCCCTACAAGACCAATCTCTGCACCAAGAGACACAGCTCACACCCACCACTCAGGGAAACTCTGGTAACACAATCAATCTCAAACACCAGCAAGGTGAGCACCTCAGCTCACCAGACCAAGATGTTTTTCTTTTTTTTTTTTTTTCATTATTTAAAATGAAGACTTTGGCTGGAGATCTTGTTAGTTACAAGAATTCTAACACTGTCCCCCAGTTGTATTCAATGTGAGCACTGTACGGCTGCTCCATGAGAAATGCAGCCAGCTGAAAGCCACTTCTGCACTTCAACATTAGCTGCAGAAACCACTGCAGAATGCTCCTAGCGGATGGCTGTGAAATTCAACAATAAGTAAAGTACAAACACAGTGATATTTTATTTTTTTGTCCTGTACACAATTACAGATAAAAACTTCCAAATAACCTTTGTTTTAATTAAATAATCTAGTTCATTTCATATGTAGTAAATTCATTAGGCTTTGTTTTAAATTAAAACAACAATTAACTTAAATACTGTGCTTTTAGCAATTAATAATCTTCACAGTTCCATAAACGTGTCTCAGCACCATCTGACCTTTGGAAGGCTCAGCATGTTAAATTCATAGCAGCTTCCACATCTTGGTTCAGAAGATGGTTCACAGTGATGACCAGAGAAACACAAGCAGGAGGCCTGCTGCTGCCTGCTGGTGTGCTGGACGTTGCCCTGAGCAGCTCATGGTGTCTTCCAAAAACAAGAAAGCCGTGTTTCACATCTACAGCTCCAGGTCCTGCAGGTCTCCCCAGCTAGGTCCAATTTTCACTTTAACATTCAGTTTTACTGAAAGTTTGACAGCATTTTCCATCTCATGCTTGACAATCTGAGCTACCTGCAAGGAAACACACATTGAGTTTGCAGCACTGTGTAGGAACCCTACAGATACACAGCAGCTCGGTGCTCTTTCTGTTGGTAGCTGTGGTGGTTGGGTATCTGAAGGTCTTCCATGCATTCACTGGCACTGACTTGCCACTGATGGAAATGTAAAGGAACATTTTAATCCTGATTAGGATTTATGAACTGGGAACCTGTTTGAAACAAGTAACATTTTATGCATTACAGAGCTGGGTCTGGTTTCACATTATTTAAAATTACTATTAAAAAAAAAAAAAAAAAAAAAGCAGAAGTAAATTCCCATTGAGTGCTTCAGAGTTCAGCACTCTCCTCTTCTACTTCGCTGCATAAGTGAGCATTTCATGGAGTCTGCTCTAAAAACAGCAGTGTACAGGAAGCAACACACAAAATATAAACCAGTGGCAAAGAGCTGAAGAGCTGTGTTCATCCTCCTTTCAGTGTGAGAGGCAACCTGTGAAACAAACACTATGGACTGCTGGGAAATACAGGTGGATTTGCCCTCAGTTTGGTTGCAGCAACTTCAACTTGCTGCCCTCCAAAGATATTTCTAAGAAAATCTTAATTTAGGTACACTGCTGGGGACCTAGAGGATATTTTTGCTCTGGACTTTCTGGATTGTGAGACTGGGTATTTTACCCACAGTAAATAGCTGTCATGGACCAAAAGCCCACATGGAGCCAGCTTGTCCTGCTTGTTTGTATAAGAGAATCTTTTCATCCACACTCATCCCATGAACCAGAGTTGAGCAAGAAGCAGCTCTGAAATGATTGAGGCACATCTCAGCCAGAGACTGCTGAGACTGTGGGAGCTGTCCAGAGTATCCAACCCTTCAGAGCTTTCCATTCCTCACAGGAGCCCACAGGAGAAATTACCTCATAAGACTTTCACAGAATCGTAGAAATTTTGCTGGGGAAGGGACAAAGGTTGCTGAGAAGGTCGTAGCAGATATGCTTACAACAGCATTACAAAGCAGAGGGAGATCTGTCTTACAAAATCTACACTCTTACTTACCATATTTCATAATGTTCTTGATAACCTAGAAAAAGCCTTTGAAATAGGACATAATTCAGTACAGACAAGTATAGAGAATGGGGAAGTAGAACAGAAAACTAGGGTAGAAATAATCTCCTGTTCAAAAATAGGATGAAAAATAACTATCTGTGGAGGAGAAAAAAAAAAAGGCATTATCAGAAATTAAAAGCTGAACAGAGCCTAAGTAAGGCACACTGTTGTGTGAAAGAAAGCAAATACAATTCTGGGATATGGAAAATGTTGCTTGTGTGATATATGGATCAGTTTTCCACTCTACTGAAAACCACTGCAGCCTTGATTAAGAGTTGGGAGCAGTATTTCAAAAGAAACGTGAACCCTATAGAGGGAGCTCTCTGAGAACAGCAACAGGCCCAGCCATCCTGCCCAGTGAGGAACACGGGATAGCACCACTGCCTTTACAGCAGGAGCTGTAAAGTCTACAATCTACAGAAGACAGCGGCAGAGATGCAAGAACCTGTGTGGGTCCCCTGGGGAAGCTGATGGGATGAGACAGGTTGTGCACCAACCCTGACCTGGGGGAATTTGGGCTCTGAATTTCCTGTACATTAAACAAGTGTCGCCACTTCCCATGTTCTCAATGGCCAGCTAAAACACACTGGGAAGAATACTGGCCAACTTGTATACATAAAAATGATGATGCTGGGATTGAGTAGGCAGTTAAAAAAACATCTGGAAAGCACCTAGCCTTGATTCCCAATCTAGCCCACAATTTAATATTCCTTCCTGACTCCTCCTTGCTGACATCGGCACAACAGGTTGGAGGTTGAGCCACTTTCTCCCATTATGGTAATATTCTCACCATGTTGCTGTTGTGATGAGCTCTGAAAGCTCCCTCCTTCCACTCTGTCATCCTGCACAGACTAAACAGCCCTGATATCTCATACTTTTCATACCTTTAGTTCAAGGAAAAACAGCTGTTACCCCAATTTGGTCTTCTAAGAGAGGCAGGCTAGCTCAGATAGTCTGCAAATGAAAACCAGAGGATCATTTGCATTGTTTCTCTCCCAAACTATCTGCAAGGACACTGTTGACTGCAACATAGACTACTAGATGTAGGGGAAGATATTTTTAGTTTTCCTTTGTGCATTTTCACAGCTGAAAATAAGCTGGAGCCAGCATCAAGCATGTGACCACACTAACTTGTCTGAATACAAATTACTATTGCAGCCAAGAGACACATGACTTACAGTGCAATAAAATTTTGGTGCCAGCAAGATGAAAAAGTCACCAACACAGCAACCAAGTTATTCTCCCTTTTTACTAAAAAGTGTTTAGTGGGCATGGAGATGATGGATTGATGGTTGGAACAGATAATCTTAGTGGCTTTCTCCAATCATAATGGTTATATGACTCTATGATTCTATGAAAAGGACTTATTAATTCAGACCCTACTTTGAGTGAGAGCTTGAGTGGGGTGGATTTAAAGAGATCCTTCCCAGCCTGTATCTTTCCACTAGAGGAAAATTCTAATGGTGCATTTGAATGGAAAGCAGGCCCTTTCTGGCCCTACAAACAATTAAGTGAAAGGATAGGAACCATATTGTCATTTTGGATGAAGGAAATCCTTGAAAAACTTGCAAACTCAATCAGTAACACAAATGGAAAGTCTGGGAAATATGCCTTGGGTACATGCATTGTTCTATTTGATTGCCCAGCGAATCAATTCTCTAATTTCCTTCAGAAATCAGAAACCACTAATAATTGCACTGGAACTAAAGGCTGTTATTGAAAAAATATAAAACAGTAAATGAGTATAAATAAATAATATGAAAATCCTTGCACATTGCCCCAGTTCTTCTGGGGATACCATGGTAACTTGAATTCAGTGTCTAAAGGCGTTAAGGCCTATACTCTAGAGGGTTTTCAGTTCACTACAAAATGTAAATTAGGACCCTTTTAATATCTGTCCGGATTGAAGAAGCAGATGTCCGATTGGAGCTGGTAAAACAAACAGAATCTGGAATTCAAGAGAAAAATATTAAACACTTTAAGAAAATTAAAAAATATTGCTCAGATTCATCACTATAGCTGCCTCTGCTTGCCACTGGGATGTGGTCTTCTGTCATTTGGAATGCATATGGGCAGAACTTAAACAGGAGGACACCCCAAAGATGCGGGAGCACATCTTGGGAGCCTTCCTGGATTTGTGCTCAGGAGTTGGGCAAACACTTTGCTGCCAGCACGCAGCTGAGAGGCTTACTGCTGAGAGCTGTCAGACATCAGAATGCACAGCACAGGCACAGGAGTTCCTGCACAGGAGAAGAGCATACACAGACATTTATGCACATGAAAAGTACCTTAAATCCATGCAGCACATTTATTGTATATACTATACTGCTACCCCTAACAATACTGCCAGAAAGATGGGTATGGAGGGACGAGGAAACAGTACCAAATGCAGACATCTCCTTTCCCTACACAGTATACAAACTACAGTGGTATGTACTACATGCACTGAGTTAGGCAGCAGAAGACAAAGAGAATAAAGAGAGAGGCAAAAATACATCCAAACTTAGGAATTTCCAAATGATAAATACTTTCCCCTGCAGCTATCAATAGTACTAAGCTATTTCACTCATGTCTTGAGGAGAAACTGGAAGAACTGCTCCAACAGGCACTGGAAAAGAAGCTATGAACTTCAGTCACAGGGATGGCTCAAGTCTGAAAGTAAAGGAATCAAGAATATAAATGTGATTTTTCAATCAATTTAATATTTCTTTCACAGGCCCTTTAGCACACATCAAGAGAAGATCCATCTTAATTAAGGCTTGTATAAACATCCTAATGCTGTAGATAGCTAAAAAAAAATCAACTGCACAGCCCTACCTGGATCACATCATCTTCTGCAACTTCATAGAGGAGCTCATCATGGAGCTGAAGGATAAAGAAACCTCCACTGATGGGATGCAACATCTCTCTGTTTCTCTTCCTTGACAGCCTTCCTACATAGGTGAAAAAGAGCATAAAGTTTGTTAGATACCACCAAACAAAAGCATGGTTTTGTAACCAAAAAAACCTTCACACATTCCTGATGCTAAGAAAAAGAATACAAAGAACAAATGAAAAATCCCATGTAACGGATAAAACCAGAAAACTTTTCTATCCTGTCAATATTTATTCACCTACTGAGGCAAAAAAATGTAAAATGAAAAGCATTTTAAGTACAAACATTTCACCCTTAATTTGTAAAGATGTGAATCAGAACAGAAACAAGAGACAGTTGTGTCTCCTGAACCATCTGCTTTATAAGTAAATTTTAAACAAAATCATGCCGAGTTTAATCAGGAGTTGTCTATAATGTTCTCTCTGACAACAAATTAGGATCCTGGTTTTCCCCAGAATAATTTTAATGGCTAGTTTAAAAACACAGTAATCTCCTCCTACATGCAATTATCTGAAACTGTAACTACTACTTCTGATTAAAAATGATAATAAAAATTAAAAAGCAGTTTTTGAATTAGTTGGTAAGCAGCTGACAAAAAAAGAAATATGATCCTCATGGACCTCATGAGCCCTTTACAGGTTTGAGTGCACCCTCAGCAAGTTTGCCAATGACAAGAAGCTGAATGGTGTGGTTGACATGTTAGAAGGAAGGGATGCCATTTAGAGGGACCTCAGCAAACTCAAAAGGTGGGCCCGTGCGAACCAAATGAGGTTCAACATAGCAATGTACAAGGTTCTGCACTTCAGTTGGAATAATCCCAGATATGTATTCAGACTGGGAGAACTCCTTGAGAGTAGCCCTGCAGAGAAGGACATGGGGGTTCTGGTGAATGAAAAACTGAACATGAGCCAGCAGCTTGGAAGGCCAATAGTATCTTGGGCTTCATCAGAAGAGGGGTAGCCAGCAGGGACAGGGAGGTGATTGCCCCTCTGCCCTTGTGAGGCCTTATCTGGAGTACTGCATAGAGGTCTGGGATCCCAACACAGGAAAGATGTGGAGCTGTTGGAGAGGGTCCAGAGGAGGCCCACAAGGATGATCAGAGAGCTGGAGCACCTCTCCTACAAAGACAGGCTGAGGGAGCTTCTCCAGGCTTAGTCAGCCTGGAGAAGTGTGCAAGGAGACCTCATTGCAGCCTTCCAGTATGTAACAGGGGGTTAAAAGGAGGGGAATAAATTTTTTTACTCAGATAGATAGCGAATGGGGAATAGTTTTAAGATCAAGGTTTAGATTGGATATTGGGGAAATTCTTCACAGAGTGGTGAGGTGCTGGAACGGGCTGCTTGGGGAGGCTATGGATGCTCCATGCCGGGTTGAATGGGGCCCTGGGAAACCTGGTCTAGTACCAGATCTGGAGACTGGTGGCCATGCCTGTGGAGGGGGGGTCAGAATTTGATGATCCCTGGGGTCCCTTCCAATCCAAGTCCTTCTATGTTTCTTACTTGCCAAAAGTAACAGTTCTATGGCAAAAGCTGAATGCATACAAACAAAAATCCTAACACACACACACTCAAAAGTTATTTGTTTTGCAGGTTAGCTAAAGGAGGACTGCAGCTCAGAACCACATTAAGGGTTCCACTGTTTGTTCCTCACATAAACCTCACACTCAACATTGCTGCTTCAAGAAGCCACATGATACAGCGTGCATCTCTGAAGGGAGAAGCACCTTGCTCAAAGGAAATTCTTTCAAGTTCTTGAAGTAGCTTGTGTTATGGAAAAGCAAAAACTATCTCAAAGGAATCTACTCTCCCTCCTAGTTATTTCCCTGGTGACCAAAGACCATCAGCTTCTGCCTCTGGAGAGGTAAGTTGCTGTAGATGTATGCCAACTGTCCATAGCAAACCTCTGAAATTTGCCTCCCTAAAACAAAGCTCCTTGAGATTTTGAGAGATTTGAGAATTAATTATTTAGTTTTCCTTCTCATGTTCAAAAATCATTATTCATATTAATACAGCTTTATGCTTCAGGCTGAAGCACAGAGCTACCAATGAAACACAACATTCTGTCCTTTATTTCTTTCTAAAAATATATGATTGATGAACAAAACGCTGTCTACATTATGCATAAGAAGTCCTCATAGCACTCCTCCTGGAATGGGTACCCCAGCATAGCTTTGCTATCTGCAGCCAGAAGAAATTTATGGTGATAATTGCTTCATTTACATCACCGTCGTGGAGCCTCTGTACATCAGAGGTCAGCGAATTCTGAACTTAATTCTAACTAATGAAGCATATATACATATTTGTGGAACTAGAAGTTGTTTCACTCTATCTTTTCATAGCTTTTAAAGCCTGTGTATCTGCTCAGTTTCTTCTTCCTACTTATCAACAAATCTGTAGCAGCAACAGAATTTGAAACATCTACTTTGAGGCAAAATAGGGTTTCTAATATGATCACAGCATTTTCTTTACTATGTCTGTTGAACAGACATTCTCTCTCATTCCTTACTACTCCTTTGCCTGTTGAGCACATTCTTACTATTGTCAGGAAATAAAATTTGTCCCCTCCCTGAGACAAAGCCACAAAGATTTTACAGGCACTGTTTTTTTTTCTCATTACTATCAGCAAAAGTTTTACTTCAGAGTGCAAAGAAAAGGTGAGTATACCTGTCTTATCTCTTTGGAATGAGTTCTCCCGATGTCCATGGGACTTGCTCACAGAAAAGAGAGCTTCCAAGCATCTCTGAATGTTCACGGTGGCTGTTTTGACAATGTCAGCAGCAGATCCCTGAACGGTTGTGTTCACAGCCTGGCGCTCTGCCTAAACAAAAATACTTTTTCTCAAAACCCACCCAAAAAAATAAATGCCACATGTACTTCATTAAAAAATAATAAATGTATGGCCAAGTCCAGGCACAGTAGAACCTCCAGAGTTCAATAAATCTACTTGAGACATTATAAACTAACTTCTTGCACAGTACTTCTCCAGCTGACTGAGAAGAGCAGTATATGCACACATTTAAAATGTATTGTTGGTACCAGGGCAATAACCTGAAAAGTCACATTCCACAAGAGGGAGAAGGATAGTACATGTGGTTACGAGCTTGCATGAGGGCCGGAAAGTCTCCCAGATAATCAAACTACCATGCCTATCTTCAAAACTGTCAGGAATGGATAATGATCAGTTTTACCACACTAGCCCCTAACTGCCAGATCATCACAGCTGTGCAAAACCACACCAAACTACACTATCATACAATGCCAGGTTTTCCACATAAGGAAACTCCACCAGTCCCCTCCTCCAACAAGAAAAGTGTATTCATAAGTTCTTCTCTGTCTCTCAGCTTGGAACTGAGATGTGTGCAATAGGTAATGAGGAAGCTGAAATAAAAGGGAAGATAATGCATTAATTGATCTTTAATAAGATTTTTAAAGAATAAATCAAAATTGAACAGTTGAACTTTGTACATCCACAAAGCTTCACACTGAAGTACCCTTCAGGTCAAATAGCCAAATAATCTCAAGTAAAAGTTTTAAACATCTCAGGTTTCACTTTCAACTACCTAAAGTACAAACTCCCACACCCTCTCCTTGTTCCACTCAAATCTTTAATTCCACACAACCTGACTCAGCTTCCTCCCCACTGAAATGCCAACACCTCTCCAGGAAGTCAATCACTCTTACTGAAGTACAGAGCCTATGACAGACGTGTCCAAAATGACCTTGAAAAAAATAATGCCTATGTGTAGGCATACACAAAGTAAATATTTCTCTAACAAATCAGGGCAATTTTCCTTTGAGAGTACGTAACAAAAGGAACAAACACCCAAAATGTAGGACTTTAAATCCCCTTTCTTTGATTGATGAAATCATGCAACACACAAAGACTGCTGAGTGGGAACAGCACAGCCTGAAGAGTTAAAATGCATCACAATGTGGAGGCTTTTTAAAATCATGTCCACTTATATCAATAAATTACTCACTCCTTTTCCAACGTGGGAGTTCTGAAGTGAGACACAGTGATGACAGCTGCACACCCAGACACAGAAGACTTACGTCAAACAGATCATGACAAAAGCTTTGTTATTTGCAGAAGAACTGGGGGAACAATGAAGTAAGTGACAAGGGGAAGGTCACAACCGAAATGGCTCATAGACCCTCTAGAACACAGCTATGGATAATCTGGAGAAATTTAACACCAAAAAAGGAGAAAGTACTGCACCCAACTTACATGAGCTTTACTGTAGGGATTTGAATCTCTGATAGCTGGCAGGTATCTCCGTCTTCCCAGTATGGTCTGCACAAACCCATCTCTTCTGCAGTTCCTTACTATCTCCTGCAAGAATTTCTGAATACCTGTAAAAGGAAGAGAAAGTTTTCATTAAGACAAGCTGATTAAGTTGACTAAGACAACTGATGCTTCACACTGATTCCTTACTGGGGTAAATAAAGACTGTCTGGGAAACTCAAGCAGCACATTTTACATTTCCTTTAGACCCTGTTAGTGAAAGAGACAAAGCACACGATCACTTATTCAGCCTATTCTCAAGCTCTGCTGGGAAACTTATAAATGCTTATGAGGTATAAAAGAAGGCATAGTGTCAGGATATCTGGCTGTGCCTAAGGAGGTAGGAAGTAATTTCTGTACAGTGGCCAGGCACAGAGGATCATATACACACTATTGGTAATGGAGAGGTCAGGACCTGGAGCAACATTGGAAAGATAAGCAGCAGAAAGAGGGTAAGTTGAAAGTAGAAGTCAAAGCCCTTGATGACTCAGGTTGGCTTACTTCAGACTGTCACTTCAGATTCTAGGATGAAAAGCTCACCCACCTGTGCTCTGCAAAGGAAGGAGTCAATCCATCAAAGGTGTTAAAAAGAAATTTAGGTCAAAGAAAGATGAGAAACAGAACTTGCCCCTTTCATTGCAAGTTCAAGTAACAACTGCACTGAACTGGAAAAAGTTAACTTCAATTACTTTTCAAGGTTTTCAAAATACAAAACATAAAAGGAGCTATTCAAGATCAAAACTGGCAGCATTAGTCAATCAATTAGGTATGTAATTTAACAACAGCAATATACAGAAGTGAAAATTCATAGGAATATATGGCCTTTGTATGTTGCAAAGTTTGTGCAACTGCACTTATATTGGGAAGGGAAGGACACAGGAAGTCATTTCTAACAATCTTTGAAGGACAGACTACCCAGAAATTACTGAAGACTAAATAGTCTCAGCATTTGTCTCCTAAAGAAACAAACCCCAAACTTGAAAACATACCTTACTTGTTCATTTCTAAGTTTTATGATTAGAGATAGATCTGCCTCCTCCCATTTGCCCTCCATTCATTTTCTGACTGTAGCCCTACTCTTTCTATAGCTTTCCTAAAAATTTATGTGCTGCTTTGTAAAAAGACATTGCTGCATTTCTAAGTATGGAAGAATTACTCTGAATTAAGAATGTAATATTTACAAGCACAACAGTTAAAAATTCAAAGAAATCAGAAGACAAAAATAGAAGTCACTACTATTTATATTTAAAAATTATGAAAGTGATCTGAAATCCATTACACATCCCTTAAAACTGTATGTTTTGATAAAGAAAAGAGTATTTCTCATTCATAAAGTTGAGACCTTTAAAATTAATCCCCAGGGCTGATAAATGTAGTAACCAGACAATGGTGTTCTCAGGACAGATAAAACACAAATACAGAGTAAAACGTTACTGAGTACCAAACTGTTCATACTGGACTTCTGCAAAATGAAAAGCTTTTTAAAAAAAAAATTGGAGTAGTGGGAGAGCAAAGACGAATTTAGGATTTGAAGAGATATGGAGTGAAGGGATTTAGAAACAGAAAAACAAAACAAAACAAAAAAAAAGAAAGAAAGAAAAAAAAATCTCCCAAATAGTCTTATCCTAACCTGTGTATCTTGATTTGAAGGATTCGATGTAATTGGCAGCTTCATTGTCATCAATGCCCATCTGCTCGCCTAAAGATTTTGCTCCTATTCCATAGATGATTCCATAGCAAATCTGCCAGACGACAGGGCAAAGAACCATAACAATGTGGTGAGCCACGCAGAGAAGAACAAGCCAAAACAAAATGTGATTCACTGGAAGACAAGTGTATCGTGACAAGGGCAAGGATTCAGGAACAGAGATGACCTCTAAGTGCCATTTATTCTCCATTTATTCTCCATTTCTTCACTCTTATCCCCTAAAACTTGGAAGCTCCAGCTGAAACTTACTGAAAAGCAGGAGGACTTACAAAGCAATAATTGAACAGTCACAGCCAAACTCAAACTGCAAATCACATTACTGTGACTCCCAATGTTTTGAACACCAAACCTTTCAGCCCAGAAAGCTGATTTTTTTTTTTTTTTTCCTGAAATATACCTGCTTAGCTTGTTGCCTGGTGCTGTCTCCAACAGCTTCAGAATCGATCATCTTCCATTCTGCTGCGATGCTCTTAAAGACGTCGGTACCCTTGTTCAAGGCTTCAGTAAGTCGACAGTCACGAGACAAATGTGCAAGGATCCTCAATTCAAGCTGACAATAATCAGCAGCCAAGATAAAACCACCTGAAGTCAACAGATTAGGACAAGTCATTATTGTATATATTACTCCAACAACATTCCAACCACACAACTCTCCATCTCCTGAGAAACAGAAGGTTTGAATTGCATCTTCTTGACTGTTGACATCGTTTATGCCCATGTGGGCACGTGCTACTAAGCCACAGAACTTTCCTTCATTTGAATTAATCCCACAGAGGCTAACCACAGTGAAAAGGACCGATGCTTCTTAGGTAGTTGCACCTTCTGCAGTGAAAGTTATATGCACCTATTTCTATGCAACTTCAGACTTTTTTTGTGAATACTTTCAGGAATCACTTTTGCACCTGGTAAAAGTTCTACCTGTCAGCAGTAGAAATAAAATCAAACCTAATAAAATCTAAAATCCATCAAATGTACCGAGACAGTTATCTGTCTACGTGCTTGTGTACAAATCTAGCACCTGATGGGAATGCCCAACACAGAGACCAGACCAGCAGGCTTGTACTGAGCCAGGGCAGGCAATATGAAAACAGGCATTAGAATACAGAATGCTAGATACAGTGTGTATTAAGAGCTCTATAGACATAGTGCAATTTGTGTATTAAAAGCTCTGTAAGTGTAACGCCTTACAAAATATGTATTCTTAAAAAGAGAATGAAGGTGTGAACATTTGAATTATAACATTAGAATATTTAGTTGAAATATTCTCCTTTACACACAGCCTTCCTGTGAGTAATTTTGAGACCATGCTGACAACTGCATTTGTTTCCCAAGGAGGCTACTCAGATATGTACTGTCACCATTTCTTAACTATTCATCAGATCTAGGATTTTTTGTTAATTACATTCTTAACAAATAGCTTGCACAGAGAGAGATCTGACTGTTACCTGGGAAGGGAACAAAGGCATGCCGCATGCTAACAGAAAATGGGATTCCTCTTCCTTCAGCTCTGTCTTCAGCCCAAGTATTTACACTGTTAGGCAAAACACTGGAATGCTTTCTACCTCTGTGGAGACAAAGAATCACTTTTCTTCACCAATTTCAGAAACACTAAAAGATGCATAATCATTTTTGCCACAAAGAAGCCGTGAATGTAAACAAGACAGTAGCTTCTATTCCCCAATCCATTAAAAAAATTGACTATGGGAAAATTAGACAGAGGCCATATGCACAACTGAATGGATTTACTTAGCAGATTTAGAGGTAATTATTCCTATTATATTCAGAGTTCAGTTCAGAAATTGGGTGATTCCACTCCAAAACAGGGAAGATTAAAAGCTCCAGATCTGTGATAAATGTATTCCAGAAACAAAGCAAAGAAGTCCTACAGGAATCTTGGAAATTCAGTACTCCAGCCTGAGTGCCAGGTCTCTTAAGCAGAACATCTACGCTACCCAATTGCTGATAAAGAAAGAACTCCCCCACCCTAGCACGATGAGTGTACGCACACAGAGGTATGCCTTTAAAAATAGAGCAGAAGTTGCAGGTGACATGCTTATGACATACAGCACATTTCATCACTGAGGACAGAGCAATAAATGGACCCCAAGGCAACCTTATTTTCTTTCTCTCAAGGTTTGCTTCAGTCTCCTTATCCCAAAGTCCTGCCTATCTGCAGCTGCAGATACAATTGTAACCATCAGTGGACTAACTAAACAGTGCACAACTGTGACATTTCTTCCATCAGTCACCAGCCTGCCAGCCAGTCGATTGTGTTCTTCATTGGAAGTCCAGTCAAAGCCCTTAATAAACCCTTGAAACTTGGGCTAGGGACTGTGAGATCCTAGCTAATTCCAGGAGAGCATAGTGGGGAAGACATCATCTGCTCTTCCTTTGGGCACTCCCTTTTCTTCTTATTCCTTATCTTTTCAGAGATGGTAGGGATCAAGATGAAGGACTGCATAAAAATCATGGAAAACAGGTTGTGTGGTGATGTTGAATAGAAGTTTCTGACTTCTTTAAATGAGTAACGGTTTTTATCACTATCTAATTTAGTTATATTCCTTTGGTCAGAAGATTCTTAGAGCAAGATGAAAGAGAGAATCAAGCATGGTAATTACTAAGAAAAACAGACAGTTTGGACTCAAGTTCAGGAGGCCTATCATATTTGGACTACAAGACAATCTCTTTTGTGCCACCAGTCTGATTGTGCACTTTCCCAACACAATGACTTAACTAAGGAATGTAGAAACTTGCCTAAAAAGGAGGCCTCTCTCAAAGTTTAGCAAGGACTCTATTCCTTCAATGAGCTGCATCTCTACAGAACCCAGCCCCTTCTACAACTGTCCGGCTAAGCTGCTGCAAGCCCAAGCACTGCCAGTACTGTTTGTCAAGATAATGCTTTTGCCTCCATGTCTAGGTCTGGTTCCTTTTCTAGAGAAGAGGCATTGACAAGATCTTGTTACTTCTGGGCTTTCTTCCTATGACCTACTCAAGGCACAAGGATATAATACACATGGTAGGAAAAGAAAGAGAGAAGAGCCAGAAAATTTCTGAAAGTTCTCGCATCTTTCAAAGATGATAAAAGTCACTCAGGTGACGTATGTATGATAAGAATCTGAGTGGAAGAAGAAAAGAAACTGAAAGGACAGAATCCCACCACCAAGTATGAAGTCCTTGGGCTCACTAGCTGGCTGCCAAAAGTCAACTTTGCTAGCTCATTAGACTTCCACACACTTCTAATTTTGACATCATTACATGCCAGTGAATAGGGTTCTTAGATTAAAAAGTAGATTCAGAAATCTTGCTTTGCAGCCTAGGTGCTTTTGAAGGAGATACTTTATCACATACGAAATTACTAACAAAGAACAAAAATACGTATATCCGTGTTCCCTGACACAGGGAGATGCACTGCATAAAATGGCTCACCTCTCTTCTACTTCTTCCACAATATCCCACCCCTCTTCAGCACAGCTTTTAGAAAGTTAAAACAGATCCTGACCAGTTAGTTACTTTTCAGACTCATGCTTTCTATCCAACAGTAGCGTGTATAACATTAGTCTGATCGATGTTGATAAATGCTATAAAAAGTAACTACATGAGGCCACGTGCTATCTGTATTATTATATCTTTCACATGTCACTGATTTTTTTCTTATTTATACTTCTGAATCAAGCATTTTTGGTATTTATTCCCCTGAAAGTGTAAGGGAAACACTGAGAAATGAGTCACACTGACATGACAGCAGCCACAGGTTTCACAACTCAACCACATTAGGATCAGGGGAGTAAACACAAACTTAGCCAAGATCCTCCCTACCTGACCCTGGAAACAGCACGAGAATAAACACCTCCATGGGTCCTGAAGGGTGGGCTTTCTTCAACTACAATTGGCATTTCAATCTCAAAATCTCTTGGCACATTCTGGATATTTGGCTCTGCAAAACTTACTCGACCTGAGAAGGAAGATGAGGTATAATTAAATAAGAGTCCAAAAGGAATCTCTCCAGCTGGGGAACACACATATGCATTATAGTGCAAAACACAATTGCCAAGTATTTTGGGGAAAAGGAAAAAAAAAAAAAAAAAAAGAAAACTGAAGAAAAAGAAAAATAATTTATGATTAATGAGCTCATGCTAATTAAGGTAGTTCCTGTGCAACATTTTCCTATAGCTAACAGGAAATTCCAAGATCCAGAATCTGTTCTGGGGTCAGAGATTTGCAAGACAATATGCAAGAAATAAATTATACTTCTCACAGAACAAATACATCTATGTAGGTCTCTCCAAAAGTAATGCCTCCTATTTATTTTCATGGAAACTACAACAGATACAAAGAGTGCAGTAACACTATTTGGTAGAGAAAATTCTCAGCTACAAAACACCATTTTCAACATAGTAACCATAATTAGCTATGCATTTTTATCATCGATGAACACGAGTCTGCATACCATGCTTGTAAAAATCTGCACCAACAGAGATGACTTACTGTCACTATTGCCACTGTTGAATTGCACCACCCACTTCCTCACTGTGCTCACATCCACCCTTTGGTCTCCATAAACATTCAGCAAGCATCAATGAATTAACATTCATTGCCATTTTTTTCCACATGGAGGAATCAAGTTGCATACCCTTGCTTCATACATGCTTCCATGTCGGTAGCCATTTCATCAGACTGCCCCTCTGCTGCCATCTGTCATGCAGCAACAACATGTAATGGAATATTGGTGGGAAGGTTCAGCCTCTACTGCCATACCACCAACATCCAACTCTGACATTGTGAGCCAACATAATAAAACAGGAGGTGTTACTTTTGGAGTAAACCTCATATTTTAACACATTTAGACTTACAGGACAGATTAACATGAGACAGATATTTAAGTATTTTCATTTGATTTGAAAGAAAGCACAGGTTTTATTTCTTTACTCTTTTCCCCACAGAAAAGTTGTCAAAATTCAATAACAAGGAAGGATTTTGCAGACATTTCTTTACCTGTAGCTGTGTGAGTCTGTGACACTGGATATATCCTTTCCATTCCTAGAGCAGAACTGAATCGTTTTTCCTTCTGTAGTGGAAACACCACTTTAGAAATGGCATTGTTGATTCTTCTCCATTCCAGTATGAGCCCTGGCAATGGGTGAAGTGTCTTTAATTTCTCCAAAACATCCTTGGTGGAGAGAAACACAGTTGTAATTAATTGCCTTAAAAGCTTTATTTATAAAGCTTTGTCTTGCAGCTTCATGGGAAGAAGTATCACTGACTGTAAATCAAATGGATATCTCTTCTACTTATATCATCTACACCTGAACAATGAAAACACCGTAAGACACAAGCAAGTCAATGACCTCTCTTTGGACTCTTGCATCCACCATTATTGGTCTGCACCAAGTCACCTGAAATAAGCAAAAAAACATCGCTTGCCATGAGTCCTCTATCTTGCCTCCTCTTGCATAGTGTTAATGTTTCTCTTCAATTTACCTGTATATTTGCCTCCCTGTTGGAGGTGGGCAAGATTGCCCATGGTAGGTGTTGGAACTGGATGACTTTAAAAGTCCCTTCCAACTCAATGCATTCTGTGATTGCTTCCTACTTTCATGTTAGGAACACATAAAATGAAGCCCTTGACCATGCTCCTTGAAAGGCAAAGTTCATCACTAGCAATGAAGGGACTAAAATCAAAAGATAATGTCATGCAAATATTTCTTCAGTATAACATTTTTTGTATGCAGCAGGCTGTTATTGCCTCTGCCTTTTACATCACAGAAGGAGGGAATCCTCACTGTGCTTTTGCTTTTTGGCTCTTCCACCATGAGAATACTTAATTCTTCACTGCCACTTAAGTTTCAAAGATCAATATTTGCTTTCCAGTCACTGACTACACTGAACAAGGGGAAACAACAACACGTTAATGAGTACTGAAAATAGGAAACATAGGTGTTAGCCTGTATCACTTGTCTGACAAGAGCACCTATTAGCCTGCAGAAGTTAATATTATTACAGCTGCACAGTATCTAGCAGCTAGACAGCATGTTGATCACCTTCACATTTATACAAGCTTTTGAAATACTAAATTCAACATGCCATAACATCAACCATTCTGAAGACAAATTCTGTGAAGCACCAAATATAGATTGGGCATTAACTGGCAGGGAAAACACTGTATTTAATCACCATGATATTTAAGTGCCTTTCAAGCTTATGTTGAAAAACACTTTTACTATTGGCTTTACAAAATTATTAACTATTTTGGTCTTGATTGAAATTCTCCCTGACTGTTCTCATTGAAACCTGCTATTGAGAGTTAGGTCCTCGCTAAAATTGGGCTTTAGAAGATTAGGAGGAGTTAACAGCTCTGCTAAATTAGAAGCCAGATTTGAATTTCCAGTGGTAACTGGAGAAGTAAAAGGCAAGAAAAAGTTTACTTTTGTCTAAATCAGCATATCTAACTTCAATAGTACATGTGTGAAGCAAGAATTTTTCAGACAATTTCAGCTTAGAACCAGACTTTACTGTACCTTGGTCGTACTGAACTGCTTGCTCAACCTAACCCGGTTTCCTTTAATAGTTGTTCTTCTGGTATAACCCAGAGTTTTCTTGTTCCCTTGAACTTTCACATCTCCATTTTGTGGCAACTTCAACTCTAGGAACAAAACCTGAAAAAGGCCAGCATCTCAGATCAGTTTCTGCACGCTACTCCCAGGAGAATGCAGCAGTTGAACAGCTTATTTCAGCCAGAATGAATGCAGGAATGTTCCAAGTAATTAAAAAGCTGATTAAAGATCTATGCTATCAAAGTCATCTCTCCTTATTTTAATTAAGTACAAAATGCAATCTATAATCTCATTTTCTAAATACTGTAAGTTTGAGTTCAGATGTATGTTTTTAGGAAAGGTAATTAACTCCATCCATTAAGTGAGTTTACTGTTATAAAACGGAATTAAGAAGACTAAAAGTGTGAAGAACATCAGTGAAGAAAAGCAGTGTTAGTGGAAAACAGGCTTTAGCATAACAACATCGGCACTGGAGGAGGTGGCCACAGAATATTAGTTTTTCTAACAAATTGCCAAAATCTGGAAAATGAAGTACATGCTCACTACTTGACAGATACAACATAGTTCTTCACTTTCCATTCTGTGTAGCATTATACAGTGTTTCACAGCTATTGCATTTAATTTCACAGCTGGGAGAAGGGAATAGAAGTTTCTCTCTCACAAGTTTGTTTATTTAGCACAAAAATTTTGCTGCCACAAAATAAGATGAGTAAAGCTCCACTAAACTATAAAAAAAAAAAACTTCATGTGATTTCAAACAAGATTTCTGTATGGAAAACAAGCAGAAAAGAGATAAATATTTTTTCCCCTTTTCTATGAAGCAGAATTAAGATCAGATTTGAGCATTATTTGAGGAGTTGTAACTCACACAAATACTGCAAAACAAAACATCTGCATTTGCAACATAGGTGGAATGTTTCTGGAACTTCCTTTAGTGATCACTGTTTGCAAATTCCATAACAAGCCCCTCAACAAGAAATTAGTGTATCAAACAGCACTAATCTGAAAAAAATGTATGCATAGCATTTCTAATATACTCCTGGGATGACATGAAACAAACATAAAAAACAGAAAGTAATGTTCTTCAGAAATAAAAGTATCAGTAATTTAAATCCAAATCTGTTTCTTAGGCTTTTTAAAAAGGAATCTGTTCTACAAACAAATGTTCCGATTCTTAAAAACAGATTGCAATTCTTTCAAAACTTGTAAAACAATCTTCTCCTTCATGCCTATGTTAAGGACAAAAGCAACATCCCAGCTTGTTCAGATCATGTCATACCACATCTAATGTATGTAAAATACTGCTGTTGCATCAAAACTATTCTAGTCCTGCACCATTAATCCAAAATAATCCAAAAGCTGTTTGACTGGCAGATGATCTCATGCTTCATGAGGAGCCAGGTCCTATAAAGACAACAAGTTCATTTCCACTTCATTTCTACCTTCTTTATTTCTGCAGAACTTAGCAGAAATCATAATGATCACTATCAAGCAGAAGATGCACAGCACCTTGCAGGCAGCAAGCTCATAATGAGCACAGACAAAAAAATCTGACCAGAGTTCTTTCTTCATACAGTGTCTTCCTTTTCACTCAGTGTAAGCTGAAACACTTTGAGGATATCTTCTGAAAAGTACTCCACCTCCCATCCGAGTTCTCACATACCTCTGCAATGTCATCAGGGCTGGTCAAGGAGAAACTGTGGCCTGCCAGTTGATAAGCCTTGGTCTCAATCTCAGTTAGTTTAGCTTGCATGACCTGTTTCTGGGTTTCATATGCTGCTGTGCTAAACCCAATGCCATTCAGCTCCAGCAGAGCCAAGCAATAATGGTTAGGCATCTCCACTTTAGAAAACACATCTAGAGTAAGAACAAATGTCAAGAAAAACTTCTATAACATCAAAAACATATCAACTGTAACAGATTTGTTTAAAAAAAAAAAGAAAGAAAGAAAGAAAGAAAAAAAAAAGAAAAGCAACAGGGAAACCCTTGTTTTTAAAAAACCCAAGTGCCCTGACACACTGAGATCTTTTAATAGACCTAGTTTAAATATTTCTGTTTCTGGAATATTTCATAGTAAAACAGTTATAACAAAAGGGTAAGTTAACTTCTGTCAAAAAAGTGCTTTTTCTCCTAATACACATCTCCTTGGATATCAACATTTTATAAACTGTGGATATGATTAATGTAAAGCTTTTTAACTGGATACACTTTCATTCCACCACCTACATCTTTTAAAAATGTTCTAAGGTTTAGCTGTCACAATCATAGGTGATGTGGTAAACTTGCAATACAATGTTTCAGTGAGACTGGAGGGACCTTTATCCTAGGCTCTGGGTGCAATTTAGGGGAAACAAATTGACAAAGCCCATCAATAAGTATATGCTCTTGTTTTTTGTTTGTTTTTGGATAAGGACAAACACTCAGCAACTATTAGTGTAAGAGCAATAGACTGTTCACTATGGGATTACAAAAGTTTAATGAGGTGCATAGAAGAGAAAGGAAGCTACAAGAGGCAGCCAGAGGGCAAGAACTCTTCACCAGTGAATCTCTTATAAATCTTCAGAGATTTATAAGTTGTTTGTGATAAGGAAAAACAAGGGTTCACAAGAATCGTAGAATCATTATGGTTGGAAAAGACATCTAAGATCTAAGTGCAACCATCAACCCATCACCACCATGCCCACTAAACTATGCCATTTAGAGCCACATCTACACAGTTTTTAAAAACTTTCAGTGACAATAACTTCAAGACCTCCCCGGGCAGCCTGTTCCAATGCCTCACCACTCTTTTGGAGAAGACATTTTTCCTAATATCCAAACTGAACGTCCCCTAGAGCAACTTAAGGCCACTACCTCTCATCACTAGTTTCCTGGGAAAAGAGTCTGGGCCCCACGTCCCCACAACCTCCTTTCAGGTAATTATAGGGAGCAATTAGGTCTCCTCTGAGCCTCCTCTTCTCCAGACTGAACAATCCCATTTCCCTCAGCTGCTCTCCATAAGACTTGTTCTTCAGACCCCTCACAGCTTTGTTGCCCATCTCTGGACACACTCCAGCACCTCAGTGTCTTTTCTGTAGTGAGGGACCCAAAACTGAACACAGTACTTAAGACGCAACCTCACCAGAGCTGTGTACAAGGGAATAAACACAGAAAGATCCCTCAGAGTAGCCAAGGTACTCACCTGGGAGGCAAGGATCCTTTTGATTCAGAGATTTTAGACTATTATCCAGATGGGTTCCCCAGCCAATGAAACCAATGGATATTTGGGATACAAAAAAACATCTTAAATCCTATAATGAATTCCCAAACTCTCCTCTGGTTAATTTGTTTTTGCAAAACAGATGTATTCCCAAAGAAAGTTCCCTCTTTTCTTCTAAAAGATTAGATTTTTTACCACAGAATACACTTGAATAAGAACTCCCAAACCTCTTCTGTTCTCCACTGATCACTCACTTTGTGGTAGTATAGCTACCCTATCCCTGTCCTCGAGTGGAGGAGGTCTATTTACCTGTCAGATTTTCCTTCCGTAGTTCACTATGGAGTTGGTTCATGACATTGAAGATGAGCACAGACTCTATTGCTGCTCTGTACCGCCCAGAATGATCTTCACTGGAGCTAAGCCCCAGGCTCTGCACCCCCTGGCCAGTGCTTATCCCTTCCAGCAGAGGTAGCTCACTGGGTAGAAAGTTAGTTACCATGTTGTGAAGGGTACGTTCCCTGGAGCCAGAATCAAGCAGCCAACAAGCAACCTTAAAAAGACAGACTTCCATGAGACTTTTTTTTTTACATTTTAATCATAATACAACCTTAATACTCAATTGGAGGTTAAGGCAAGTTTGTAGTCCACATCATTCTTCATTTGTCAGGCAGACAGGAATAATTTGTGAAAAAGTTACATGATTTCAGATAAAACTTTTAAGAGGTCATGACATTTACATGCTTTATTCTCACTGAAAATTAATTCTACACATTTGAAAGTCTTGCCCATTGTCAACTTAAAACTTCTAAGGGAACTATTCTCCATTGTTTTACTTATATCATCTTAAAACAAAGGGGATTCAATATGACAACCGGAATCAAAATGCATTTACTCTGAAAACTGAGTTTGTAAAAAATCAGCACTTGCTGTTGATCTAGAACATACGAGCCAAGCTGAGCTCTCCTATTCTCTGCATATCAGCACCACAGCAAGAATATTGTGAGGCAAATTTTATTCTCAGTAAGCCTCATACCTCCCACTGTTTTCAAAGCAATTCTGCTCATAGCTGTATTTCAAATTGTTGTGTCAAAACAGGATGAAGCACAGGTTTCTTTTACGTTGTCTCTGACATACAAGCAGAAGATTAAAAATGCATACATATGTAGGGGTCTGTGGGAGGTGTGGGGGTGTGACTGTGTATGTATGTATGTATGTATATATTCATTGCATTGCTACAATGAATAAATATGACTCCTTTTCATATTCAGAACAGTGTGGGGAAAGGTGCTACTTTTATTGCTCTTTAATTTTATCCCAAAGGCACACATCAGTACAAAAAGCTAAGTTTGTCCTTCTGTTGAACAGCTTTGCTACTTACCTGCAGGCTTTAATATTGCCTTGATGCTATTCAGCCCACATGTGATGTAAGATATAAATACCAACCCTAGAAATTTCTGTGCTTCTAAAGCTTTTCCTAATAAGGACAAGAGGGCCATTTTAACTCTTTCAAGAGTTTCACTTGAATTGTAGATGGCATCCATACCTTTTGAAATTACATATAAATTTAGTTTTGTTTTGAGAAAATAGTGGTAGTAGAATAATTCATACACACAGCAGATAAACTCTTTGGTAACAAAATCTTCTAATCTCAGATTCAATAATATGATCAGAAATGCTTCCAACATTTCAGTCTCTAGCTTCTTATAAGCAACAGCACAAGAGTTTAGCCCTGTCCATTAGGACGGGTGAGACTTAAACTTATCCTCTCCACTTAAGTATTCAGGAATGAAATATTAATGTGTTAAATAACACTGAATCTGGCCTGTTTCTCTTGTAGGCAACACAAACACGCACACTGCATGAAAACTTCTCTTAATATTGTTCTACATTTTCCACCAGAAGAAAATTTCCCAAAACCCTGATGTACATTCATATTCAAATCTAAATTATAGAAGCACCAGAAGGTACTCCTGCATTTCCACTTATGTGTTTCACCCAAGTTAAATTTCTTAATCCTTCCAACCTTTGGGTCCTCAAAACTTCCTTCCAAGGAGATGCCACAAGCCAGCAGCAGGGTTTTGTAGTGCTGAATGAAGTTATACATGACAATTGAGCGCTCGTGCTTCTCCTGCAGGTACAGCTGCAGATGATGTAGTCTCTCTGTTACAGATAGGTTTTTGTCCAAAGGTGGTGGTGCCAAACTCGGACTGATTTCTAAAGCAGAAAATGCAAACATAATCAACATTTTACCCAACGTATAAGAAAAGAGAGATAACCTTGAATGCAACTAACTAAGGCAAAAAAAGTACAGTAGGACGGTAAACAAGTAACAATAAAGCTATACTGACTTTATCTATTTTTTCAAAATAGACATGACTCCCAAAAAACGTCCTGTGTTTATATTACTAAATAAGGAGGGTCAGGAATCAAAACTTAGCAATAAGAGCAGATTGGGCCTTATTCTAATGTCAGATTTAGAGTGAAAGCTAAAACAGGTTGAAAGAGAAAAGCAGGTAAGCTAAAGAGAACACAGGAGTAAGTCAAGATGTAAGTGGTCCACAACATGAGCAGCAGTTCTTTGCTTGTGCCAATCACCTGGTAGTACAAATCTATAGATAGTAACTTGTTCAAGCCTGCTGAACACTTAAAATGGTGAAAAATAACATGGCTAAATTACTCCATCACACAACTGAGCTGAGTAAGGAATAACCATAACACTTCCAAAAAACTATCACAGGTACTTTCTTGAAATGCACTGTCACATAAAGCAGCACAGCCTGTCTGCTCACTTACCAGTCTGGTCTTGCATCTGCTGCAAAGATATATAGTAGGCATCTTTTCCACCCAACAGACTGCCAGTCCAACTACCAAGATATCTTCACAGTGTTGGACAGGAAATCCATCATCTTTGACCTGCATCCACTGGGGAGAATTTCCTAAGGGAATATTTTTAAGTTGTAATTACAAAATGACATCTATAAATATAGGAGAGTTTGGTTCTGGAAAATGTAGACACATACAGCTGAGCTTAAATTTGTTAAATATGAATATATACCTTTATTTCTATCTATATGGAGAAAATATCTGTGTTTCTCTTTTTTTTTGGGGGGGGGGGAAGGAAAGAGGGGGGTTGAAGATGTTTAGGACACAGCAGTTTCTCTCCTCTTGTAGTAGAAACAATCACGAATGCAGCATTCCTGCAAAACTCCAATTTCCTAGAAATCTCTTCAAAAGTTCAGGCCGAACAACATCGCTTCCTTTCACTCTGTAAAACGTTACAGATTTGTCCATCAAAACTATATTTTCATAGATAAATATTTTTTGTTGTTGTTATTATGATTATATGATAGCAAAAAATCTAACTCTACTCCATCTTATGTTTTTAAAGAAATAGTTTATATGGCAGCAAACAATCTGCAGTAAATGCATACTTCTGTGCGAATGAAAATTAAACACTATTGCAAGAATCCAGAAGCTGACCCTGAATTTCATACATGGATACAGTTCGCCAAATTAATATTTTGTAAATGTGGAAATATTTGCTTCAGAAGCAACCTCACAAGTACTGCTGCCTGGTGGAGACCCTGAACAACCCGTAGAGGTCACTGTTAAATACATAATTTATTTTAAAATATACTAAAATATATGACACAGAAAGATACGTGTGATAAAGGGACCGCACAACAGAGATTTGTTTAAAATTAGACATGAAATCTTAAGATGATATTTCATGATATTAAAACATCTTTAGATGTTTTCATATACAAACAAGCTGCTAACACCTCATTGCAACCAGCAAAGATCTAAGAGTGCAATGTCTGACATCAGTTCTCCATTCTCTGCTAACATTTATCTCCTTTGCTTTACTGAGATTGACAATACTAAATTAGTGTCAGTAATTTTCCTCCTTTTTCAAATTCTTTCCTTCATCACAGCTGCTTTAAGCTGAAGATGCCATCATGTTGTTCACAAACATGGAACTAACCTTGTTTGAATCTGCCACCAATTGTTGATTTGGTTGACAAGAGACCTTTTCTTCTTTCACATGCCACTGAGATGGAGAATCTGCTTTTCTCCTTCCATTCTGCAAGAAAAGTCTGGAAAAGTGTTTTGTCACCTGCTACATCAACAATAGTGAACCCTTCACTTGAGGGAGTGAGTGGAAAAACATCCTGAGACAGCTGCAGTGAAAAGTCTTTGTCTATAGTGGTGGAATCATCTTTTATCTCATCAGCCTTAGTTGAAGCTACCCTCTCAACTGCCTGCTGCTCTGCGTCACTCTTGCAATTGTGCTGTGGCAGAACCAGTTGCTCTTCATTCATGCTGGAAACCTGTCTCTTCCTTGCAGATTTCACAGAGAAAGATACGGAACTTTTTGGAAAAAGTTCTTTGGGGGGTGTTGGAGGAATAAATCCATTACAGTTATCTGGTGGAGGATAGGATGTCCTGTTGCTTCCCCTGAGGATAAGCGTTACACAGTCTGATTTCTGAATATCCAAGTCTTTTGTTTTGTTTTCTTTAACTTTGCAATAGTCTTTTAAATCCTGACAATTAGGCAAAGGCTCTAGCTGATGACGTTCAAATTCAAAAATTGCATCTGGCTTTTGATTAGCAATTGAAGCAACTAAATTTCCTTTCAGACAGGAGCTTCTTACATTTACTTGAACAAGTTCAGTGCCTGAAGGAGTAGGCCATTTGTCTAATACATCCTGAAGTCCTGGACTCAGTTCAAACGAGTGGTCAGTCCACACTAATGGATGGGTTTTCTTATCTAATATTTGCTGGCCACACTGGAGCTTTTTACCATGATCCACTTCTAAATCCTTTGGATTGGAATCATTTTCACAAATCACCATGTTTCTTAATTTAGACTGACCGTGAGATGTACAAGGAAAATCTTCCAAAAATGTTGGGGAGTTTGCATGATCTAAAACTTCAGCTATGAGATCAGAGAATACTAGAGATGCATCATTATTCTGTGTTGGATCCTCATGCTCCCTCCGATTGTCACTGGCATCAGATTTATTCTGAACAGGCCTTAGGTTCTGCAAAAGACCACCTGCAGGAAGCGAAGCTCCCTGCCTTCCCTCAGGTTCCTTTCTGTCAGCTTCCATGTTGTTCACAGCTGAGAGATCAATGACATTACTGAAGCTATCATCAAACAACAAGCCATCACTCATATTCAGGCTTGTTTCCATGACAGGATGGTATTCTTCTTCTACAAAGTACTTCCTATCAAGAGAGCAGGTTGAATTATTGGGACCTTTAGAAGCACTCTCCCCTTTCATTGAATTTTGGGTCTGATAATACTGTAGAAAACTGTTTAGCTGAGAATCAGTCACTGAGTAGTCACTTCCTTTAAGGATAGGTGCAGATTCTATTTCTTTTGCTACAGGCTGTACATTAAAGTCTTCAGACTCCAAAATTTTGTTACTGCAGTGCTGATCTGTGTTTTTTATAACATTATTTGTTGTGATAATACTTGATAAGCCTAGTGTCCTTACTGTTGCATCTAGCCTTTCCCCAGTAGCATTCCCAGATTGCAAAGTGCTTAGTTTCATGAAGATTTCCTGCTGAGGTACTACTGCCAGTTCTGAATCCTGTATTCCCTGCTGTCGCGTGATTTCAGCTGCTGCCTCCTGTTTTATTATCCTCTCGGTCTGAGTATCCAACTGGAAGCTATCTTCAAAGTCTGTAGAGACACAAATCAAACCAGAGGATGGACAATTCTGAACATCATCTGCATCACAAATAGCTCTGGATTTTACTAGAGAGTCTTTCATAAAATCCTTAGGATGACCGTAGCCTTTTTGTAGTGCTCCAGCTTGTAACAATTTTCCAGTGGGTATTTTGTTCCCATTTATACCACCATTCTGGATCTGAGCATAGTGGAATTTATCACCACCGGGACATAAGTACGCAGACTTCTGTTTCCTATTGTCATCATGGACACACACATTTTCAGAGCTGTTAGTGTTTACATTACAATAACCCGCATCTAAAGCAGTATGCTGCTTATCAACCTTCAACTCAGCAGAGCTCACATCTGTTTGCATTTTATTGATCTTATTGTACTTATTAGCAGTAGTTTTATTTCTCTGTATTCTAGCCCTAGAAGGTATTACTTTACTTTCTACAGTATCATATGTCTCCTTGTTGATGTGTGGAATACTCTGTAATGTAACAGTTGCCTGAAAACCTGCTCTCTCCATAGGCATGCCTTCATTGGAGTTAGAAAGTTCTGAAAATAAACTATCCAATTTATCTTTTCTCCCTACATTATTTTCCCTCATTTGTACAGAATTTGAAACCTTTTGAGTTACAGACACTTTTTCTGGACATTCCTTATTGTTTTGGTCTGAAAATAAGTTATCTTTAGAAATGCTGGAGAGGAAAGCAGAAGATTTTTTAATGTTCATGATAACTGTACTTGAATCTTCAAGCAGTGACTTCTGCAGTTTTGAAGAAGTGTTTTTGTTCCTAGTCCGGTTTAAATGTGTGTCCTCACTTCTTAACAATCTAGAGGCTGAAGACATTTTTGCTAATGCTGGTGTCTTTCTTTGCTCAGTATGGAGTTCTGGACTTACACTTTCGGAATCTGCCTTATTTTTTACCCTAACAATTCCTTCCACGTTTTCATTGTCTCTGCTCATATTGGGCCGTTTTCTAGCACTGTGCGCAGTATCACCATTTCTTTCATCTGCTTGAGCCTGTTTCCTGTATGTGACTTCACTCTCAAATCTAGAGCATGCTGTACTACTGCTTAGCCGCCTTTTATATCCCTTTTTAATATCTGATATGTTTCCAGCCTGAGAGCCAAGGCCTTTGTGATTCTGAACTCCACACTCTTTTTTGTTTAACATCACAGAAGATTCAGAAGATAGCTCTCCAACTGGCTTATGTAGTCTGTCTTCCATCTCTGACTCACTGCTGATCATAGATGATGCCTCAAGAAAAGACTCTGGGTTCCACTGCACTCCCATCGCTGCCAAGTCCTGCTGAAGAAGTTCCCTGGCTTCCTCCACAATGAGGGAAGCTGCTTCACTTTCTGTTAAGCCCTTCATTCCAGCCATCCAGATGCTGCGCACAGTCCGACGCTCCTCTACCGATTCTTCATCTTCATCCACAGCCCTGCGACCACTAAGGGAAAGGCAACAAAGAGATGTGAATATTTATGCAGAAAATAACAAACAACGTGAGGAGCTGACCCTATTCTGCTCTGCTCCTATTCCAGTTAGTGCTTCTGTGAAGCCATAATGCTATGTCCAAAATGTATCTTGCTTAATAGGAAATAACAATTTCGGTTTTCTACTAAATGCCAATGATGTCAATGAAAGATATTATTGACTACATCTACAGTGCATACCCTAGAAGAATTCCAAGCTTCTGCATCCAAATACCTGCCCCAGATAAGTCCCAGCACCCTACCAGGGTAAGATCTAGGTCTGAATCGATCCTCTTCTGTGAACTCATGCAAAGAAAGGTAACCTCAGGAGCACAAACCAGAGAGGTATCATGGCAGAGTCCAACAGGTACCTGATGTAGGAATTTTGTCATTACACTAACATGAAAATCTCAAGAGAATCTGAAATTAAGTACGGTAATAAACCATGCGCTCATTTGATGATATGGTAGAGCACGAAAGCATTAACCTTTTAGAGGCAGCAAAAAGCCTCCAAAAACCATTTTCAATTCAGGAAGAGGAAAATTCAGGTCTCACAATCTCTTGCTGCAAATACAACATGTTATTATTAATTTCAAAGTAATCATGTAATTACTGTGATCAGTCACAGAGACTTACAAGTTATTTTTAAGTAACATTTAGCAACAAGTCCCAAAAGATTGTCGAATTTAATTACAGGTTTCATCCTGAAATCCTTCACCTTATAAATGAACTTCTGACTTGACTTCTGGACTTCCTGATTTCTCACCTTTTGAATGGTACTGAATTCTTCAGAGCAGTTGCCACATCACCAGGACTGGCTTTAGCAAGATCAGCAACTGTGACAAAGCCAGCGTTGTAAAGCATCCTTGCACGCTGTGCATTCAGCAGAGAGACTCGTACCAGGTCACAAAGCTCCCTGTGAACCCCAAAAGTGAGGCGGCTCTGGAACTGGGAGAGCAACAGCTCCATGTTGTGCCAACCCAATCGATTACAGAAAACTGTTACCATGCCTGGAACACAGAAGTTGCATCAGTCTCAACTCCACATCTGAACAGTCATTCTCTTCACATTTCTCTTTCCCAGTACTTACAGAAATGGACATCTAATTCATTTTTATTACATTCTGCTTAGGAACTGCTCTTGCAGAAGTCAATTTTATCTAGAACTAAATAGTTCATAAGTGAGGCAGAAATTCTGAACAACACTGCTTTTTTAAAGACTCTAATTATGCAAATAGGAAATGAAACAGATGTATCCTGTAACAGGATTCCTATAAACCAAACGCACTGAAGAAGAGTGGAAAAGCAATGATGAGAAGCACTAAGAGAATCCACTCTGCAGTGACGTCCTTACGAGAAGAACTTGACTTGCTGAATTTCAGTTACTGACAGCACTACAGGAGCTAGCGAAGTTCATGTAAAGATTATAGTTGCAGTCCTCAGAACATGGGAGGAGGAAAAGGGCCGGGAAAAGACAGTTTCTTACTCATAGATTGTATCTATAAGAGTATGAAAATAACTGAAAGACACAGCATACCTCACTGCCATATTTTAACAGTAATTATAGAATACAGCTTTTTTATCATCTCATCCTAACTATATGTCATGTCAACAGTTCATTTTACTTTCCAAATTACTCTTGTTCCTGCACTTACCTACTTGATTGCTGAAAAAATGATTAACACTGGGAATAGAGAATTGTGAAACCATTATAACAAGAAGTTATTTATACTATCAAAATTAATTTAAACTACTCAGCATCAGTTGGCGTGACCTTTTCATTTTGGGGCTTTGACTCATGCTGCAACCCACGCATAGGGTTTCACAAGTTGAGATAAAACTGTATTAGAAACTGAAGCTCCATCTACAGAGTAACGAAAGACTTGGTTTAGATAACAGAAAGAAATTCTCTTGATCACATGGTGAGCAGCTACCTTTACTCTTACACAGCCCTCTGAAAGAGGTTATGGTAAATGTGAGCTCTCTGACTTCTTGTTATCTGGTAATAATGACCTGGAAACTATTCACTCTGATTTTAAAACTGTAAAATTACGTTTTATGATCTATTACCTTTGTAACTAGGAAAAAGCCACTCTGTCTCAGAGATCCAAGACCTAACCTCTGAAATGTTCTCTTTCTGATATGGCAAAGAGTCAGAATTGACTTGTACATTTTTCCATATCAAACAATCTATGTTTCTGCACATTACACAGATGCCATTAGGATGCTTCAGCACTGCTTGATTTCACCCAGCTGGCCCCATTCCCACAGCATGCACTGGGGTTCCATCTTAAAGCAGGGGCTGCCACAGATAAAGCTAGAAATTTGGAATTGGTTTTACAAGACTGGTTGTTGTTAAACACTGTGGTTCTTATCCCCTTACCTGGAAGGAAAGAAAATAGACTACCTGAAGTTTCCTGCTGAGTTTTTGCACACAAAACTCACCTGCATATGTGGCAGCAGACTGCTGTAAGGACTGAAGTTGGCCACGACTACAACCATATTTCTTGGTCATATCTTTTAAGGGAACTTCACTGATCAAATCCAGGAGGGCAAGACTGGTGAAAAATCTAAAGAATAAAAAAAAAGCATGCTCAGAAATCGTCATCCAGGTCACATTAGAGTATTCAGTGATAGGATGATAGGATAGACAGAGTAGTACTATAGCATAGTACAAAAAAGAAACACAGAAGTTGGCTTCCAAATAACACAACACAAACATCTTGTGGCAGTGGTGTTCTTGGTACAGAGCGCACTGAGCCCAAGGTCTCTGTAGATATATCTGACCTAATAGGTCACTCAGCAAGAAACCCACTCCGTGAAAACAAAGAACCTATCAATTCTTCAAGTTATAGACTCCGGTCTTTGCACATTCAGATCTGTTCGTGGCTACCTTTTGTGGATGGCCATTTGTCTGTACTGTTTTTCTGTTTTAGCTGTAATTTTGCCTTTTACAGAGCGAGCCAGAAAGCCTTCTTCAATCCCCACCAGCTCAGCCACACGCTTCATTGAGGCAGGCAGCTTCTCCCATAAGCAGAAAAACTGGTACCAATCAATTGTGGTCCAATCCTCGTACAGTGGGGTGACCTAAGAAAACAAGATAATGCCAAAAACTATTTCGGAGAAACAGAGCAGCTTTCAGTAAACAAAAATACAGTCTATAGAATGTGGTTGAGGCATCCCACGTATAACTCAGAGGCACTGAGTCATAACCACGTACCTTGAAGAAAGTGAAAGCTTTTCTAACCTAGTTTTTTAATATTTGTACTGATGAGATATGAGATATGACATGATTCATGTGGGTATTCTAACAATGAAAGAACTTGGAATCTTTGCCAGATTGCTCCATAAATCTAAGCCACTATAAGATTTTTAACCAGTGTTTTTATTCTCCTTTAACAAAAGCGACAGATTATCTATCAGCCTCTTAGAACCACAATAACTACTGCCATAACACCTGATAAAGCAGTAGGGAACACAGGTTTTGCCAGTACTTATTGAATCTTACCTTTACCTTGAGTGCTAAGTCTCAACTTTTACTTATATTAACAAAAAAAGCTATTCCAAGCTTTCACATACTTTTAGACAGAAAAACAATTCTGTTATCATTCAGTCAGCACAATCAGTTTGAATACGAGGGCATAACTGGGGCTGTTTAGTCTGGGGAAAAGAGGCTGAGGGGAGACCTCATTGCTCTCTTCCAATATCTGAAAGGTGCTTACAGCGAGAGTGTGGCTGGTCTCTTCTCACTGGTGATAGGTGACAGGACGAGGGGAAATGGCCTCAAGTTGCACCAGGGGAAGTTTAGGTTGGGTATCAGGAAATAATTGTTTACAGAAAGGGTTGTTAAGCACTGGAATAGGCTCCATCCTATTGATGGTTGAGTCACCATCCCTGGATGTGTTTAAAAACTGTTTGGATGTGGTGCTCAGGGACATGATTTAGCGGTGGGTTGTTAGGGTAGTACGGTTAGGTTGTGGTTGGACTTGGTGATCTTTAAGGTCTTTTCCAATCTGAGCAATTCTATGATTCTATGAGGGGAAAAAAACATCTCCATATCTGTATCAACATGCTGCAAGAGAAAAACAAGACTTACTAAGGTAGAGACTGTGTTTAGTTGTCTGCTATTGGTTGTCTTTCTTCCATTTGTTTTTAAAGAAAACCCTTATCTAATAATTTTGTTTTAATTGAATTTTCTAAAATACAACTTGTTCAAATTTGTTTTTGTAAAAGTAATAGACTCAAGCCTGAGAAATTGAAAGCATTATAGCGGATAATTCCCCTGCAATTCATAAGAAACATGTAGAGAACAACACTTCTATTTAAAAAAAAAATCTTCAGCCTTGAAAATGAATGAACTTTGCAATAAAGTGCTTTAGATTGGGTTAATGGAAGCGAATCCAGATTCCAAACACAAATCAAAACCAATTAGTTTAATCATCTTCAAATGTCTCAGAAAAATTGCAAATATTCTACATCCAAACCTTATAAACTTCTGACATCTTTTGAAGTCAGGAGTGACAAAAATGGGCTTAAATGGATATGCAGCATCAGCCTACACTATGGAAACAGGTTAGCTCTGAAGGACTTTTCTCCATGAAGGATTACTCAAGCAAGGTAGGAAAAAAAAAACGTATCCATGGAGCCCTGAATTGTTTTCTCTCATTTCTTTTGATTTTGAAGTAAAAGATTCAAAACACAGAATGAAAAACCTACCAGATAGACAATATGCAGATCATTCTCCAAGACAAAGCTTTTCATAGCTCGCTGTAGGTCGGAAAAAATTTCCATTGCTTCCGTTGGTGAAAGAGAAGATGAAAGAGTAGCAGAGCCAAGATGTGTTGGGTGAAAAATCTTTGCTGTTAAAAATAAATAATTAATTAACACAAAAATACACGTTTAAGTGTAAGTTTATATCTCACATTCATATTACAATGTGCATGGGCCTCTCCAAAAATAATGCCTCCTATTTACTTCCATGGAAACTACAACAGACACAAAGAGCACAATAACACTAGTTGATAGAGAAAATTCTCAGCTACAAAACAATACTTTTACACATAGACACCACCACTAGCTGTGCATTTTTGTAGCAATGAACAAAAGCCTGCATGCCATGCTTTAAAATATCTGCAGAGATGGAGGTGACTCACTGCCACTGCCACCACTGTTGAAACCACCACCCACTGCCTCACTGTGCTCACATCCACTGCTTGGTCCCCAGAAACATTCAGCAAGTGTTAAGGAATGTCAATGAGTACCATTTTTTCTGTGTGGAGGAATTCAATGACACACTTTTGCTTCACCCACACTTCCATGTCAGTTGCCATTTTTCAGACTGCTCCTCTGCTGCCCTCTGTCACACGGCAGCAGCATGTAATGGAATAATGGTGGGAAGGTTAAACCTCTACTGCCATGTCACCAACATCTGTCTCTGCAATCACAGGCCAACACAATATAATAGGAAGCATAACTTTCAGAGCAGGCATCATATTTTATAGATTCTATTAACATTTTCCAATGCTTTTTCAAAAAGAAATGGAGTACTGCTCCACCTTGAAGGCAGGAAATTAGAAACAATAAAATTAAGATCTTTTCTAGAGTCTAGGCTAGGTTTTTTTAGAGGCCAGATCAGAAGTTTCGATCCCTCTAACTATTGAGATTAACACTTTTGATAGCTATTTTAACAAAAAGCATCACAATTCCATCTGACATTCCGCCTAGGAGTTAATGGACATTTCTTTCTTGAGAGCATCAAGTATATAATCTTTTCTTAATAAAAGACATACAATCAAATTGTTACATGGATTCTATTACTGTAAAGAGTCTCATCTGAAGCCATCTTAAGAACATCACCCAAAAAAGGAGAAAGTGCAAACTAATGCAACAAACAGTTTTAGTACAGTACTTCACTCTCTCAGAATGTACCAGTTCTTATTCAGAAAAAATTAAAATTATAGTCTATAGTTCATCTGCACAAATCCTGCAGTACATGTTCACCTTTTCTAAAGATAGCTGAGAAATTTGTAGATTAGAATGTATCAGTCTTAAGGGTGATGTGCAGAGGCCTTCCAAGAACTCATGATGCAAAAAAGTTTAAGCAGGTATGAAGACACTCCCTTGAAAGCTAAGATCTTCTTGACACCGTTAAAAAAAATAAATACATCTGACATTTACTCATCTGCAAAAGATACACTGGTTCAAAACTGTTAACTGCAATCACTAGTAAGAAAAAGAATGCAGAACAGCAGTATTACCTTTCTTATCATTTGCACATTCCAGAATCTGAATGAATTCATTCTCCAGCAGCCATGCTATACAAGCCTCAATAGGTCCTTTCTGCACTTTGTCTTGTTCTTTCTCATTTTCTCGCTTGTTCTCTTTCAAGCTGGATGCAAGAAGAGTGCAAGAGGCATAGGTCTGCACATCATCTGGAGTGCTGGCAACTCCACTCACAATGATCTGTTGAAGGAAATGACTTGCTCATTTTGTCAGAGAAACAGCAGGATAGAACATCAGATCTGAGAAGAGACTGATCCATCACCTACTCAAATTTTAAAGGACCATTACAAGAAAAGAACTTGAGGCAGATTAACTGCCAACCTTTAGGAGTATCTCCTGGCAAAAAGTTAGACACTTTATCAAGAAGTAAAAGGACTAAGTTATGGTCAAAGATTAATAATAACCTTATCCCAGTATTTTGAAAGTGAACATGAACAGAGTAGCAATTTAGAATTGAGATTAGATATAGGCATTTTGTTTAGATCATACTGCAATATGCATTTATCTATTTATTATTTGTTCTTCACATAACTGTTTTTCCCCTGTGGGTCACTTACCTGTGTGCATCTTCCTTGAGACAGAAAGGTATTTCATTAAAAGCTCTTTTTTATGACTTCAGAGGATTTATTTCATGTAATAAAGTGCTCCCACAAGAAAGGAGGACATCTTTAGATAGTTCTTATGTAGAAAAGTGCACTCAAATTTGGAATGGTCTGGTTAAAATTCTATAAATATGGAATCAGAAACCAAGCTCTAAGTACAAAAGCTGTTTTCATAAAAGATAGTAGAAACAGTACAGCAATGAAAATTACTCTACTTAAAATGTCTAAGCTCAGTTCAAGCCCAAAATCAAGATTGGAAAAGCAAATAAGCTCACATATGTGAAATAATGAACATTCGCTCCTTTTTCAATGAAGTTTCAATCATTTCTGTGTAAAAGAAGCAGATAATTTTAGGTCTGATATGGGAGAATCTTTAAGGCTCTACAAATGTTATTTAGCCTTATTCAGTCTACCAACCCTCAGGAACTGGTAATATACAAACATTTCCTATTGAAGACTGACAGATTATGTTATTATGTTTGAAGGTTAAGAATTACACACAATTCTGCCTGCAGTTTGAGTATAAATAATGAAAAAGCGAGGCTTAATATCTTGTTGGAGAATTCTTAACATACAAAACAAAATGCTAAATACTGCAGCAAGCAGGCAGATTCAAACAATTTTCTTCTGAAGCTGCTTGGGTTGACAAAGGAAGAAACAAAAGAAAAAGAATGTGCACATAAAATATTTGATGGTGTCACAAAATAAACTGGCAATGCAGGCAGTGTTCTACTTTCTCTCCACATGTCCTGTACCTCAAGTATTGCTCTTTTCATGCTAGAAGCAACACCTTCCCCTTCTCTTCTAAGCAAACAACTGCAAACAGGCTTGAGAGATCCCTGAAGTAGAGCAGCTCCTTTTGATCTTTCTGATGGCTTGCAAACCAAAATGCTCTCACCTATGCAGGAAGAAAATGAGAAGAAAAAAACAAAACATTAATGACCTCACTGCATCTCAGTATTGAAATAGCTACATACAGGTCATTGAGGACATTACTGGAATGGAAAACTGCAGGCACTTTTGAAAAAGCTGTGTAAAAATATTAAAAACCTTTTTGAGGTTTCAAAGAGTATATGGCCTTTGCTATTTAAGGACTCCGGAGACGCATAATATTTAAGAATTAAAAGCTCAGAGAAGAACTAATTTCAAACTTTCCTTAGGCAGGCTTTGTCAAATCAGGTTTTATAATCCCCAGGGATGGGGATTCCATAGATTCTCTGAGCACCTGCTTTGCTGTTGAAATACTCTTAATTCTTGTTGTGGAATTGACTGGAACAATGACACACAGTGGCATCTTTTTTTATTTTTTTTTTCTGTGTTAAACTGAAAGAATTATTAAGCTGAAAGGATCCTCAAAAGTTAGAATAAAACATACAAGCTGCACATCACTTCAGCAGTTTGTGTTAAGTCAACCAGGTTCCATTCTCAGATATCAAAGTAATTCTGAATTCCTTTGAAGTTATTAATCTAACTATGCATTCTCTTAACTTTCAAAAATGTAAATTTGCATGCACACTGATCTATCTATATAAGCATATACGTACACAGGCACATAAAATCCTAAGTATCCTGTCTGGTTTCCACTGAAAGTACCACTGAATATACCTTACCTAACAACACCTAATAAATAATTTTGAAGTTAATCCTGAAATTCTATGGAAGACAAAAAAAGGTGAGCTCTGAAACAAAAAAATAAAAACAATAAGCTAATGTATTTAGGAGATAATAATACAGACCACAAGAGGAAAATGCAGTGGTCACATAAAGCCAAGGTTTTCTTCAAACAAAACCTAAGTAACTAGGTCCCTGAGAGACATAGCTTTGCCAATTGTCATAGAATAGATGAATTCTTGTCTCTGACAAAGAAGAGAGCATTAGATTTGGATTAGCTGAGCTAATATGTTTTATTATAAGAAGATTTAAGTGCACATAGGCTGAAAACCAAGGTAATTTTGTCAGTTGATATCTTAGTAACATTCTAGGAATGTTAAGTTATGGTAAGACTACAGCCACAATAATGCTACAGTAATAAGCAAATCTAGAGCGAATGAAAACACAACTGCACAGGCATAGAATAAATACTACAAATGCACTGTAGGTTAAGTAACCATATACAACTAAATATAACTACATAAATGAACCGAAGGATGAAAGACATGCTTAGAGGATGTCTCTCTGGAATTCACTTATCCTGATAGGTGAAACTTTCGACACGTGTTGACCCTGTAACTTTTGCCAGTGTTGAGAGAGGCAATATAACAAACTGCCTGTAAGCATTTTTGTGAAATCATAGCTTATTTTGATTTTAGCAATAAAGAATATCAACTGATTTCATACTTAGGTTCTGATGTGACCTAGAATTCTCTAGGATAACTTTGACACCTCAGCATGATAAATGTAACAAAAAAATGGATATTCACATTATTTGATAGTCACTCAAGATTTGGGTGGAACCCTTTCTCAAAGTGCTACTGCAAACTTGAATCCATTAACTGCAACCTAGTAAATAGTTTGAAAAAATAAAAGAAGGAACAGAGCTTTTATAAGATTCCTCACTGAACATTTCAGATGAGAAGAGAAGTCTAGGCTAGAACCAGATTCAATAAACACTAGACTACTGGCTAGCTAGGCAAAAAAATACTCAAAAACAGTTCAAGTTGGACATTAGGAAAAAATTCTTCTCTGAAAGAATGGTTAGGCACCAGAACAAGCTGTCCAGGGAGATGGTGAAGTCATCATCCCCGGAGGTGTTCAAGCAACGTTTAGATGTTGTACTAAGGGACATGGTTTAGTGCGGAAATCTTGGTGGTAGGTGGACAGAAGGACCAGATGATGCTGGAGGTCCTTTCCTACCTTGGTGACTCTACGAAAAAAAAGATTGTATTATGTTTTATACATAATAATGTATTCAACGTATCACTATCTGTAAGTGGAAAAGAAATAAATGTGTAATCTGGTTTCTAGTTTTGTTTGCCAGTAAAACTTCCTGACTAGATTCTCCCCTTCACTGACAGTTCTGGTTGGCAGTGATGAATTTGCTGAGAGAAGCCTAAGGGCTATCAAAAGGGACTTCAGAGGATTAGGGTGGTTAGTTTTTGGAGAGAGAGTACGGAGTACAGCATATCCCTTCAGTGGCAAGGAGGGATACTGAGACGACCAGGAAAACCCATCTGATAAATACATAGTTGAGAGGCTGGTACCACCACAGGAATTTGGGGTTTTTCTGAACATGGGGCAGTTCACTCAGTACTTGGCCTGGTGACTGCAGATGGGTCTCAAAAAGAGAAACAGATCCTAGCCTAGGAGCTGGCAGAGTTCATTGACAGGGCTTTAGGCTAAGTATGAAGAGGGAAGGGGATGAAACAATGCTCACTAAGAAGTGAGTCTGGGGGAACAATGCCAGGACTGTGGGTGAGGCCAGCTTAGGTGCATCTACACCAATGTAGGCAGCATGGGAAACAAACTGGAGGAGCTGGAAACTATTGTGTGGCAGGCAAACTATGACTTAGTTACCATTACTGAAATATGGTGCGTTTGCTCCTGCAAGTGGAGTACTGCAGTGAATGGCTATAAGCTCTTCAGAAGGATAGGCAAGGAAGAAGGGGCAATGGCTTGGGTCTTTACATTAGAGTATATTTCGTTGCTGTAGTGCTTGGGGCTGGGAATGCTAAGATCCAGCCTCTATGCATAAGGATCACAGGGAGGACAAACAGGGCAGACATCCAGGTGGGGGTCTGTTACAGATTGCCTAGCCAGGATGAAGAGACAGACAAGGCATTCTGCAAGTTCCTGGCAGAAGTTGCACAATTGCCTGTGGTTGTTCTCATGGGAGACTTCAACTTCCCTGATATATGCTGGAAATACAATACAGCCCAGAGGAATCAGTCTAGGACATACATGTCCAACTCACAACCTGCAAGATGCAAGCAGCCCAGCCCAGCCTGCAATGCAGCCTGCCCACTGGCAGCAGGTCTTCCCTGCCGAGCAGGTACCCATCACTCATACCAACCAAATATCAGTGTGCAATCAGCTCTGCCTGGACTGTAATCAAGACACAGGGACTGCACAGTGCAGTCCATTTTGACACATTGGCTAAACACAGTTCTGTGATCAGTTAAGAAAACACGGCCTTGCTTCCCATTTTGATTCAGGAATTTGAGAATAGGCTTCAAGATTGCCAAAATTAGTCAATTTTTGTTTGCAGCTCCATTTTCATTTAACATAAATATTTTACCTGCAATTTTTAAATGGAATGCATAGAGCTGCAATCAGATATTCAACTCAAACGTTTGATCATGTCTTTTTCCAGACTTTTATAAGCCCTAAATTAGCAGAGAAAAATATCCCTCAGTTCACAATCATAACTTATTCACGTCATTGCTTTTTGGCAATACATACATTTGTGAACAGCTGTCAAAGGGAAAAGTACAGGAAGAGGAAAATTTCAACAAAAATCACTGATGAACATCTTTGAACTCACTAAGAACAGCAACAACTGCCATCAGATTGGAACAGGCAGTCCAAGGAAGTGGTGGAGTCACTGTCCCTGGAGGTGTTTAAAGAAAGGGTTGACGTAGTACTTAGGGATGCTATGGTTTAGTGTCCAATATTGGTGGTAGGTGGACAGTTGGACTAGATGATCACAGAGTTCTTTTCCAACCCTCATGATTCTACGATTCTATAATAATGAACATATTTACTTATTTCACTTCAAGAATGACACTTGATGAATGCAAAAATAACCCCATTTCAATTTCTAAAATAATGTTTTTAAATTTGAATTTAAAATCCAATCACATGTCATATTTTCAGCATGGAATTTTTTTCATCAGAATATCCGGTATGATGTTACGTTTTGCTTCTAGGAGAAAAACAATGTTGATAAACACACCAATGTTCATAGTTACTGCTAAGCAGTGTTGTACAAGAGCCAAGGCCATTCTCAGCGAAGGGCCCAAGGAGCTGGAAGGAAACAGAAGTAGGACAGCTGAGTTAAGAGATATTCCATACTATATGACATCAAGTAGAAGGAGTTTAGAAGGAGGTGGGAGTTCATTTCGCTCTTCCATTGCTCAGGGGGCTAGCTGGTCAGAGGTGGTGAGCAACTGCTTTGTGTATCAGTTGTTATATACATATATAAATATGTATGTTATAATCATTATCCTTTTCTCTAGCTGGGTAAATAATTTTATCTCAACCCCTAAGTTCTACTTCATTTTTTTTCTCAGTTCTCTCCATAATCCCACTGGGTAGGTGGGGAGTGAGCAAACGACTTTGTGGTGCTCAGCCACCTGCCAGGTTAAAGCACAACATCAGGGAAAAAATCTTTGAGACAATTCAATACTAATATGTTTGGGAGAGGGAGACCTACATCCCAGCAGAAATTATCTTCTGTCTGTCAGAAGAATTCTTATCCACATATGGCACTTTTTTCTAGCTGAAGTTGCTGCCTTCCAGTCTTCTTATTCAGTGGAAGAGTAGCAGCTGGTAATGTAGCTTTATGTTCTCATTCAAAACACCACATGAAATGGGAAAAAGGGTACATTCATGAAGCTCATAAATATAATATCAACTGCTTACTGTGCAAAACAGTCACACCAGAACTGTCAAAAAAGGATACTAATTATTGTAACTTGAAGGGGAAAAAAAAAATGTAATTTTACACCTGCCAGCTATTTTCAAGACAAAGTCTGGAAAATTTCAAAATACAACACGCAGCTGCCTTTTTCTTCAATGTAAAGAGATAGCTGATTGAGAAATAGGTCACAAAATGCCATGTTGCTATGCCACTTTAGCAAAAATAGAAAGTTAAATATAAGAACTGTTTGCTTATACAGGGCTCCAGCAAGCACCAATCAAACCATCAGCAGGGTAAATCTCACTTTCTTCTTCTGCTGAACTTCATATTTCAGCATGAGTTTATGCTGAACTGGGTTTATATTCATATAATGCATTTTTTTTCAACTGGCATCCAGAAAAAAGTTTCCACCACAAATTAAAATAGCAGGCAGGATTATTTTGTTGAGCATCAATTAGTTTCACTGTTTTCATGAAGACAACATCTTATCTACGAACAACTGTCCAAATTTCCCTGTCTCTATGTTGCATTACTACTTTCAGCATCCACTAAAATTATGTTTAGGGGAAGTTTAATTAACTCAAATCAGAAATTCAGACAAGAGCAGTTGTGGACTTCCTTAAATTTTAGACATGCCTATTAGCAGTTTACTTTAAATTTTCTCACTGAAACTGTAAATGTTTTAGTGAATTGACCGTGTATTTCAGAATGAAGACAAATGAACAGAGCTTTAGAAGATAACAAGAATTCAAAGAAGAAAATACTCCGTTCTTAGAATAACTGACATATAAATACCAAAGTCAACCTCGTGCAATGAAAAGAGTCCTCTGGGAATTACAATTTTTACTCCATTAATACCAACCAAATTCATCTTGATTAACTTAATCGTACTGAATAGCAAAGAAATTCATCACGATTAGTCACTAATTGCGAAGCACTGCCCTGGATTTAATCAGGTTAACACTGTTTTTAGAGAATGTTAATAAAGCCTCTCCTTACCCTCTGTGTCTACTCCTTTCCTGCCAGCCCTTCCAGCCATCTGTTTATAAGTGAGAACATCCAGAAGTGTGCCACCAAACATAGGAGTTCGTATAATTACTCTGCGTGCAGGCAAATTCACTCCAGAGGACAGTGTGGATGTTGCTGCTAGAACTCGAATCACGCCCCGGCGAAAGGCTCCTTCAATGATGTCCCGTTCATCAAATGTAAGACCTGAAGAAGGATGAGGTTTTGCAAACCCAGTAATGTAGGAACTGGATTAGAGAGCTAATGTTATTAGTCAAACAAAAGGAAGAATAAACAAACTCAATGAACATTTGCCATTCATTGTCAGAAACAAGAAATGCAACACTACCTCAGTTAGTTTATTTCATCACGTAGCTGAAACAAAGTTTCCACAAAGCTTTCTTTATGGAATAGTTAATTGACAAAAATATTTATAAACTAGCTTTCCTAAGGTATTTGTACACATTGCAGCAAGATGAACAATTTACTACATATTTACACATATTGCAAGAAAATAAATAAGGAAAATAAATAAGGAAATCCAATGAAAAGAAGGAAAGTGGCTATAACACACAGCAAGAAATTAGGATTCAGTCATTTGCTGGAATCCTGCATCCTGTAATCCTTCATCATTATTTCCATTCTAGGTTACAGGTCTAATTTGCATCTTTCTACATTTCCTTGAGAGTTTTGGTCCAAGTTTATTCTTCAGAAGAAAAAATTCACACTCTATAAGCATTTAGAGTTATGTCCCCTATGTGTTCAATGCCATAAATACTCTTCCATCTTCCACAGTTGATTCTTTCCCTCAGTAAATCGGCAGGTTAATGTACTCTTACAGGTAAGAAATAAAAGATCCTGCCAGAAGCCTTGGTGGCACTCTTGTTTTATTATGATTTTCATAGTAAACTTCTTCTATTTACTCATTACTATTCATATCATTACTATTTATGACTAAGTTGAGAAAAATTGCTCTGAAATACCATAGCAGCTTTAGGAAGAATCTGAAAATCTGTGGGCTGCAAATCGGTTAATTTTTCAGGTATTCCATATAAATTTTTATGTTGCATCTAGAAAGTTGCTGTTAACTAACACAGCAGAGAAGAAATTTATCATAACAATTAGTGAGTTAAGTCTTTGTTCGCAATAAAAGAATTTCAAGTTTACTCCTTATGTTAAATCATAAGCTACAGAAAGCTAAAAAAAGAAACCGGTAAATTGCTGGTAACTACAGCAGTAAGAACGCATATGACTTGACCTTTACAGAACTCAAGACCTAGATATTCAAAAATACCTGCATGATGAAATGCCACTCCCCACGGTAAGGTACGCTGGAGCACGGAGTCCAGACCTGAGAGAGAGCGCTTTAGCTGATCCAGGACCTCATCTATACCTTCTCTGTCCACAACAACTGGGGAAAGGGATGAGTTTTTTGCAGAACCTTGAGAGAGAAAATATTTTTAGAAAATATTTTTCTACTAAAATTAACTTATATTAAAGTTATTACAAATACTACTACAGTCTTCTATTAAATACTTTTCTCTTACTTTCCGCCTGTTGTAAACTGTAGAATTCCCTGGCAATGATGTCTGCCAGCTTCTCACACCAATTCTTAGATGGACAGAATAGAAGGACTGAGTGGCCATCACAAACAGTCTCGTAGCACAGGCTCACAACATGGTCTTCATCTCCCTGAATTGAGATAAAATATTTTCAGCTCACTCTGATATTGTACATGGTCTGTAAATGCTGTCACTGCTCAGTGTTACAGTAGGAATCTTCTATGAAAAATTGGAAAGAGAAGCAAAGAGGAAGGAGCAGTGTCATCTTAGTTTCTGTTTTGTTTTAAGAAGTCTAGGCTCTAGCATGATTATATTGTTGATGATAGCCCTAGACATAACCATAAATAAATCTAAGGCTTTACATCTTGCTTTCATAAATTCGTTTCTGATCAAAAGCCACACAGTGCACAGAAAGTCACTGCAACCACCACATCATAGCTAACATCAGTGGGAAAGAATAGGTGCAGATAATACAGGGATCTATTGTATGCTGTCATCTGTAAGGACAAGAGACGGCCTGGTTTTCACACCAAACAATTTAAAGATAGTACCTCTCTACTTCCCTGAGGACTTCTAAGGCCAATGGAAAGAAAAAAGCTCTGCCAGACAAGACTGCTTTAAACTTCAAAAGAGTTCTGAGGGAAAACATCCCTCCACAGTAACAAAGAAAAAAGACTTAACAGTTTGGCGGGTTGAACTAAAAGCATGAGGCGTAGTAGTCTGAGCATGCCCAAGATGCATGCTGTAAGTGCTGTTGACCAAAGAATGTGGGTATATACATGGATGTGCACAGAAAACCCTACTGTTCACAGCCTGCCTTTTTTGATCACAAGACTGCAGGAGAGTTCCTGCAACAAACTGCTTGGCTAAGCCAGGTTGCTTTCCAGAAAGCAGGACACTGGAGAAAAACGTGGGAGTAAAGAAAGAAATAAAAAGCACTGAAATGTAAGTGAAAATAGGGGAGCAAAGGCAAGAACTGTACATAATTGTCAGAAGTTCAATAAAGATTCATTTAAGTTCAGCAGAAGTGGTGAGGTCATCAAATATTGTCCTGTGCCTCAAAGTGGGCTTGGACAGGCAAGTCTGAAGGTCCAGCACCCAAGAGGATTGCCTGGTCTTATGAAAGAAGCTAACTCCCCCAAAGTGTTGAGTCACAAGCCTAGTTTAGTCTTTTCCTCAATTTAGGACCCATCCAAAACAAGTAAATCAAAAAATATCTAAGAGATGGAAATGTAACATCACATCCTCAGTATGAATAAAAATAAGCTTCCAGATACTCTTGTCAGAAACACTTTATTTATTTTTTCTTTTTTGAAGACCCACCATGCTACTGGTGCTTGCACACAAGAAGGTGTGAGTGCTTTCAAGACACTGCTGACATTTAGCCCACCTTATCCAACTGCCCCATTAATATTTACACACAGCAGCTCAAAGGACTGGAAAGAGAATTCACAGTTAAGGACTCCAAATCTACAAGTAGGAAAGGCACATTTCTCATCCATTTTGTTCTTCCAAATCATTATACTCATTATCCATAACTGTTTTTTTCAATGCAGAGAAATAGTAAGTACTAAAAATAGATTCTGAAGAATTAGAGTGCACATCCACCTTATAATCATTGACAAAATTAGATCATTCAGCAGCTTAACATAAGCAGTACAATACAATATTTAAAGAAAATACATTTTCCCAATGATTAATGCAAATTTGTTGGGATATCTAGGAAATCTTTGTCTATGAAAACTAAGTCAATTCCAGGACACAAGATAGAGGGGTGACTAAGAGGAAGAACCAAGCTTGTTTTATCTATCAAGTGCTTAGAGACAAGATCTAACTGCTTCAAACCTAACTACAAGTCAGATTCAAGAAACTTCAAGAAGTTCATGACTATTTGTTTGGATGATCAGTAACGGACAAAAATGTAATAAATTTTTCCCTTAGTGTAAGCATACAATCTATAAAATAAACAATGAAGTTGGGAATATCACCTATTCAAAAAAGTTAAAAACATATACCAGTAGCTGTCTTTTTAACTTTAGGTAGAGAAAAGGTCCTATGCCAAAAGCCACTGCTTAGAGTTTTGTTACCTTCAGTTGAAGTTTGGGCTGGAATTCTCGCACCAAATTCATGGAAGAGTCATAAATGTTGTTGCCAATTTTCACCCATTCCTTGAGGGGCACAGGGCGAAAATCTGTACAGTACAATTCCGCATCTAACCATGAGGCTAGGAGTCCCAAGTTAGGGAGGGTAGCACTCATGCCTACTACCTGTATTCCTCCAAAACCAGGACTTGTCATCTTTGCCTTTCTGGAAGCAGTTAAAGAAATTGAAAGTTAGTTACAAGACAAGCTACTCTTCTGGAAAACAGCTTTCAGAAAAAAATGAACCCTATTTCCTTCAAGTGTCTAAAGGACAAAGCTATTTTTATAAGCTTCTTGAAAAAGACAGAAGTCACACTATGCTCTTAACAAACACATTGAAAAGATATGCATTCAATACTTCTTGTCATTTTGAATCTAAACTTTACGCTTCTTTAAACTGCATATTTGGAGAAATGAAAATAAACAAACCAACTATTTCCTTGCAATTAACAAGAGCACTGAAATAAGTGAAGCCCAGTCTCCACTGCAGTCTTTCTACACTTAAATGTCTTAATTAAGATACTTCAATTTGTTTTGCTTTCAGGACAAATAACACTAGACTAAGGTCTTCCTAGAGTTTGGAACCAAAGCCCTTAGTTCAGCAAAGAAGCTGCTTCAGTTCTCAAAGTGTCGATCAATAACTTCCACTGAAGTCAGTGGGAAGTAATGAATTCATAACCGACATGAAAACACAAACTGTTAATTTAGATACCCAAATGTATATTGTAATTCAGGCTTTTAGACCCACATGATAGATTTGTGGGCTTTTTTTTTATGCTCCTGAGCCTACATTTCAAATCTACTTGTTTGTACTGTCCATCTACAATATTAGCAACAAATTGAGGCTTTAAAAAACTAAAAATGTCTCGTAAGTCAGTGTGAGCTCAGAGATGGCCTGAACCTGGTAGCCCTGGAAGAGGTAAGATAAAGGAAACAAGACTACCCAAGAGCAAGTGTAAAAAAGCAAGATAGAAATAAGGAAGATGTGGAGAAAAAGACTCTTATCCAAGCTCTTCTAGCATTTGCTAGGACACCACATATGTTGTCTGTTTTTTTCTCCAGAGCAACTTTTGACCATAAAGGATTAAAAAAAAAAAAAAAAAAATCCAGTTCCAAGGCATTCTTTTTGACTGGCAGGAGAGAAAAATCAGAAAAATCCACTGCAGAAATTTGTTTTGCAAAAGCTTTGCTAAGGAACAACTGATACTGACAGTAGCCATCAGAGAACATTATTTTTTGTGCAAAGACACAGACTCATACTTCAGTGGGACATCCAATTAACCATTTAAGAAGCTCTTAAAAGCACTGGTCATTCTGATAATAGATCAGGCTGGACTGTGTTTAAAAACTTTGAACAACGGGCTCCCATTGAAAATTAAAAGTACAACAAATAAACAAATGGAAAAAGATTGCATCCTTCCTGACAGCAAGTGGCATGAACGACAACTGTCTACTTGGCCATGACAGAGATGAAGGATATGGGCCTCAGTGTATGGCGAAGGCTGAAGTATCGTGTCTTCCTAAGAACATTTCTTGAGGTATCTGTCTTTTTTTTTCCCCTGACAGATGTTTTCTCCTTCCCAGTTCTTCAATGCAAGGAAGGAAATTGAGAGTGGTCTTGCATCTATCCTGCACGTGCAAGACAAGACAAGGGAAATAAAGTATCAAAGCCACTCATGCTGATCTTAAATATAGTGGACTCCAGAATAAGAAAAATGTCAGAAATGCTTCAATCCAGGGCACTGCTGGATCCTGGAAATTAGCAAGGGAAATGCTATCTAGATGATCCAGCTGGGTGCCAGGTGCCAAAAAAGCAGTTACTCTAGAACTAATGAGGTTCTGTAGGCTTACTCCAAAACTAGTATGATTCACAAGACAGGAAGCAGCTGTGAAAAGCTGGCAAAACCAGAGTTTCAGTGTGCAGCAAACACTGCACTGATTTTAACTCTTCTTTCAGCTTAACTAGTAAAGACTAAGAAGTTGAATACAACATCTTTTTCATTTGCCTTTGTCTAGGAAAAATATTACAAGAAAACCCAGGTCAGTTTTGTTATTTCATGGTTTGGATTGTTTCGTTGTTTGTTTGGTTTTTTTAAATAAACAGGATAAAAAAAAAAAAGTAAAGGAAAGCTTCACCTTCTTTCTTTTCCTGAGAGAATGACTCCCAAGGTAGCACACAAATTAGAAACCATGAGGAAAAGAAGTTTTGTCTACAAAAGCAGGACCCTGGAGAGGTAATATGATGAGATCTTAATAACCAAAATAGTCCAAGTCACATAAAAGCCATGGAGCTAACCCAAATTTCCAATTACTCAGAGAACAAAATATTTAAGCCATCCATAATTTAGCATTATAAGGCAAACATCCTGGTCTACCCACCTTTTTGCAGCTTTCTCTGTAATGTATCGAACTTTGGTCAGAAGGAGTTCCAACAGATATCCTCGATGAGAGTCTCCAAGCATATGCAACTCATCCACAACCACCACTCCTAATAATGAGAAGCACTCAGGTTATAACCAATAAACATCCAAACTACTGACAGCTTCAATCCTTTCGTATATTGCACACGATTAACTGAAATTCCACAGCATTTGAAAGATCGGTAAAAATACTGGAAAAAATATTCTCTGCGAAGCTTTCTGAGTTTCGGCATCTGGAGATAACAGGGCAGATTAGGGTCTCCCCAGGGGTAAAATCACAGAATCACTACATCTTAGCCACTTAGCACACCTTCTGCATACATCCCAACTTGCCAAAGTTTGCTCCTTTTCTGAGCAGCCAGCAGTGCCACAGGAACACGAGAGAGGCTGAAGAAAGGTCGTGCCAGTTTTTTGCTGTTGCTATTTCTTTGTTTATTTTTAAAAGGGACAGGTCATACAGGACCTCAGGCTTCATTAGTTCTACTACTGTGGAACTTTTCTTCTGTGGCAGAGCTACGTAATATCTTCCTGGTACAACAATAATAGCAGGAGCTAAAGGGCAAATGTGACCTTATATTATCTACTTCAATGCTATTTTCCTTCTCATTATTTTCTCCTTCCTACATACGTTCCTTCTTTCTCTGTCTGTTTTTTCCTCCCTTTTCTTTCAAGCCACTAAAGTTACAAGAGCACTGCAGCCGCTTTTACAAAATCCCACCCAGACAGCCCCTCTGTCTTCCTCTACTTCCTCTGTTTGGTCCTTGCTTGTAAAATTCATGACCCATTGGTCAAAAAATGGACAATTATTCAGGTACCAGAAAAAGCTGTCCTTGCTTTCCCATACAGCAGTCCAACTAAATTCTTCCAGCAATTCAGACAGGACAGTATAATAAGTTATCTACCAAAGCAAAATCCATACAAGCTTTGTGTCAAAAAGCAGCACATTTTCTTCCTAAAACGAAATATAGGACACTAGTGGACAAATCTATAGGACAAAACACAGGCCATGTCGCCATTTCTCTACACATGTTCTATACCTTCTATTGCTATTTAGCTATTAAAAAGACATTCAAACCCACGCTAGAGCTGTGTTGTATGCTACAATAGCAGTGTCTATGCTGGTGAGACCTGGCTGTCACACACATGGTTCTTCTCTCTGAGCAGTACTCAGAATGCACTCACAGGGATGACATAGCGGGAGCTATCACATAAAAGGCATTTTTCCACAAGGCTGTTCTCAGCTTAAAATGGAACTGCAGTCAAGGAAAACTACATCACCCAGCATTCTATGACATTTTATACTCAGCAATAAGCTCAGGAGTGCAAACAGGGCCGTAATTTCATCATTCTGCAGTGCTACTGAAATGAGACTACCCACAGTTTCTGCGTTCTGCCTGCAAATTAGGTGCCCCTAGAAGACTGCTGACCAAAAAAAATGCTAGAAGTACCTGAGAAATCTCGCACAGCATTATTTTACAATAACTAGACTACTTCAGGCCCAAATTCAGTTCAAAGTTCTTAATAACAGGCAGGATTTTATTTTCTTTTTCCTTTCAAATACAAAGCAGGAAATTTTTTAATCTCAAGTTTAAATTCAGAAACAACTTTGGTAGCACAACTGCACATTACAACTCCACTACCACTCCCAGATTCTTCTCTATTCTGCTCTCCTAAAAATGGTCTTTAGCATCAGTATCAAGAGTCTGAACAACAACAAGAACAGCATTTCCTGTGTATCTAGACTTCTAAAACTGTCATATATTGTACAATAATTATCAACATGAAAATGCTTTTAACTGCTTCATACAGCAAAGAGAGCTCTGCCAGGCAGGGAATTTGAATTTCTCTCAATAGCTTCCAAAGGCAGTGTGAGCTATCAGCAGGGGGCTGACATCAACAAAAGGAACAGTTTGAGCTGAAGATGGAATCCGGCCAGAACTGCAGTCATCTCTCAATAACTCATCTCAAAGATAAAACACTCTTGTTACGAAGCAGTCTAAATTTAGAATTAATTAGAAGGCATCATGCAACCTTGCAGTATTAGACAAGCTTACTTTAGGTGATAGTTAAAAAGGCATTTTCAGCTCATGCCTGTATTTCACAATTTTTATGAAGATGTATCTTCAAATAGGAAAAGATATTGATTTGTTAAAGATTATTTTTTAAATTAAATTTTAATTCAAAAATTGCTTTCAAGTAAATACATAAAGAAAAAACATTCTTATTTCAGGTATATAGTCATGCTGGGACACAAGGGAAACAAAGGGTTGCAGCAGAGGTGGTGAAGGAAAATGGTGAAAGAAAAATATCACACTTTAGAGCTATTAGTGCTGGGGACACAATATTGAAACTCAGATTTAGCATTCACTTCTCTGGTTATACTGCTTTGTGAGAAGAATGTGCCTGAAAAGAGTCATATAACTCCTGGTACTTGGAAGTATATGACTCTTCTCATGCACATTCTTCTTACAGAGTACCAAAAATTGTGGTGATGGAATGGAGGTGCCAACAAAAGGAACTTGGCATGTCTCCAGCTTCTGAAAGATGCTAGCATTAAACAATACATTTTAGCACCCCGGTTATGCTTACAAAGCACACAAGCTAACATAAATAAGAACCATGCTCTTTGCCTCAAGCTGGTAATGCAGCTTGGAAAACATGGTGAGCTATCACCAAATGAACCCTACTTAAAACAAACAAAAAGAAAAAAAAATCCTTAACTAAGTAGCACACTTTGAGCCATATATTAAAATCAATAACGGCATGATTATCAGTTCTCTTGCTAGGGAAGGGATGAAGGCATGCATTTGAGAACTGAGTCAGATTGCAGCAGTTTCAATTCAAATGATTTAAAAATGCAGCACAGCTATGGTTACCCACTCATCTTCCAGTCTACTGGCAATGTAAAGAGTTCACAGTGATCCTGCCCTGTTGTCCTGGTATGAATGTGGTATCTCGTGATCTCATACTCCTACAGAATCTGAAAGGCTTTCTTTCCCTTACTGTCTGTTGTGTTTAAAAAACTATTCTCAAGAATATTAGGACACGAGATGAACATGGAACAGCAATTTTTTAAGTGGAAGTCTCATATCAGCTTGGTATTCATTTATTTTTCCTGTTTTTGTATTTCAGAAATAGCAGCCAGCTATGTTACAGGCCAAAGATGGGAGGGAGTTTTGTATAAAATAAAACTAGGTATAGTTTTACTGAGCAGACAAGCAAATAGAAGAACAAATTTCTAATCGGTATAGGAAAACACATCTCTCTCCAAGTGCACATATGGTTCTTCCACATTTTATATCTCCTCCCAAGCATTAAATAAGTACCAATATTATCTAGTGGTTGTCAGGGCCATGGTGACCCAGAAGTCTATGCTACAAAGACAGAGAGATTTTGAGTATACTATGAGGGAGAAATGTGTGTGTCCTTCTAGTCACCATGCCTACCCAGAGGATCTCTATGTATTCAATATTTAGAACCCAGTGAGCAATTAATCTAATTCCTCCTCTTCCTCAAACTAATTGAAGATATACCATTGATGGCATATGTACAGTCCTTGTCCCAAACAAACAAAAAGTTCTTTGACTTAAATTTCAGAATTTTAACTCAACTTCACTAATTAGAAGACTCTTTCTGTAAGAATCACTGGTTATTGCAAATGATTCCTACCCACGGACTGTCTTCATAGCAGACAAAATAAAGTTGCAGTTTTATCAGTGCACTCTCCTGCCACTGGGCTACATAGAATAGCCCAGACTGAATTCCTAAATCCAAATCAGAAATGCTCTGAAAGAAGAAAAATGCTCAGATTTACTGTACATCATGCCTGTCAGACAGGGAACTGAGTATCTCATGAATTTACATGTACTCAGATTATGTAAAAAAATCTCATCCCCTTGGCAGTCAGGCCTTAGCATTTTACCCAATGAGTCCATTTGGTTTTCTTCTATTAGCCTATTGATTAGACCATTGGCTTTCTCAATGGTGCAGACAGCAACATCCAGCGAGGAGAAACGTCCAGCAGGAGAGATGCTTCCCATGTAGCCTTCAACTCTCACATCCACCTCCTGAAATAGGGCCTGTTTTCCAAAGGATACAGAATGTTGTGCCAAGGTTATAAATCTGAATTCTGACCGACGCTTGCTGGAATTATTTAAAGTCTATGCATGCTACAACCATGATCCCTAACACTTTTAATGCCAACAAATCAAATTAAAACCATAGCTCTGACAGTTACTGCTCCTTATCCTTATAAATACAAATGACACTCCACTGTCATTTGTATTTATTCCCAAAGCCAAAGAAGCCAAATAATACATATTACAGGATAATGTAAACATAACTGAGATGGAGAGCACTTTTTCATATAAAAGCATAACATACTATGAAGGAAGTTAGAGAGCACAAAGTACAAGTTTATAATAGCAGTTGTACAGAGAAGCCTCACTCTCGAAAAAAATATGGAGCAAAAGCCAAATGTTGGGCATCAAACACAGAAACATCAAATATCTCAGCTGAAAGTCAAGGAACAGTGACTTCTTTTCTTCCAAGGCACATCACTGTAATGAAAAAGCTTTGGCATACTGCACACAGTATTAACAAAAGATACAAATATTTTGAGGCAGATGAGTAGGATATCTTATGATTTCAAGTGTGCAGCTACAACCAAACCATTTGCCCGAAGAAGCAGAATATGATACTGATAATTCTCCAGCTTTACAAGATTAAAGAAATAGCACTTTTCCATTATCGGTCTCTACAAAGTAGCTTTTGCACTCAGCTGGTATCTTTACCTAGGAAATATTACTAAGTTTAATAAAATAAAAAATGTCAAAGAATTGGGAAAAAAAAAAAAAAAAAAAAAAGGCCTTCTGATTTCACTGTTGCCTTTAGTAATTTTTATTATTTTGACATATTAGCTAATGGAAACAATATTTTACATGAAAATCTTTCCCCCCCAAAAGTATCATTCTATCTACACATTCTTTCTAAAGCAACTCTGGAATATTTTTTTCCCTCAAATCCATGAAAATCATTTATTTAATAAACATGACTCAACAGCTATAAGCCATATAATCACTATCCTTGCATGCTACTCACCTGCAGATAACATTTCTTCTCTTTAGCTACAGAGACAAAGGGAAGGATGAAAAGAGCTTTCTTACGAGTCTCTAAGACTCGCTTCAAAATGAGCAATTCTGCAACAAGAGTCTTTCCAGCACTGGTAGGAGCTGAAAATAAATGTATTTTTTAATTAATTTTTAAAGTAATAGGAAAAAAAATCAAAGAAACAAGCATCTTAAAACTAGCACAGAAAACAATAGGAAGCTTGGGGCAAGACTCTTCAATTTTCTTCTCTACAACTGCTTTTGCAGTTATCCCCACTAATAGGTCAAGAGGTCTGCGGACAATTTTTCTTCTAGTGTCTTTTAATCTGTTTTCACCAAGGCTTGTGCTCTCATTTCTGCTCTGGAAGAAACAGCAGCTTAGATAAGCAAGTGAGAGGGAAGAAATGAAAAAAGCGCTACAGTCTCTTGGTTGGAAAGGAGAACTTAGCCACCTACTCACTGACCTAGCCCCTCAGTATGCTAACCCAACATATTCTGGAGCCAAGTAATAAAACTCAAATACAAGCCTCAGAAAAATCATTCTACCCCTCCTCTAAGCTGATCATGATCCTAGTGCTGATTGGGACCAATTTGGAGTAGACATCCCAAATTGTAATTTCCTATGGATTTCTAGCCCACCCATCCCACCTCCCCTTCTATTCCATGCACCCAACCACATTGAGAAGAAATGATGGAGGTATTGAAGGAATTAGATAATAAATTAAAAAATTCAGGAGTATTTAAATCTGACATTGCTGGTATCATTCAGTTCCTGGTTGCCTAGTCTGTAATAAAATAGAGTGTGCACTTAAAATTATCAGTTTCTAAAGGAACTGTAATAGAGAAAATGGAAAATTACTCTCCACATCTGAAAAGCGGACCATCAAGCCATGTACCTTTTATAGCAACAGGACAGAAAAGTAAATTTTCTCTTAGGGGGGTCTCTCCAGAATAAAGAGGATGTTGACCTTTTAATCTGCCAGTTCAGCAACATTCTGCAGTAGGATGATTTGTGAATGGCACTGGGAAATTTAGGGGGTTAAATTTAGTTCTGTTATGTTTGCATACCTGAGTAAACCAGGTTCTTCCCTTCCAGAACTTGTCCGAGCATTAGGCACTCTGCTTGCCATTCAAACATCTGTACTACTCCCAGATTATGATATTTCTCCAAGACTGCCTTAGGAAGACCCCAGCTTGCAAGGAGCAACTTATCTGCTTGATCTTCAGGGACATTTACCTGCTGATATTGCCCTTCGGAAGGAAAACAAAAACAAGAACAGAAACAGTACTACCCTCGAACATAAGGTCACTTAGGTAATATACCTAAAGGTTAAACTTCTTTACAGCCTCGTTATTATGGAGAAAAGGTAACAAAACATTAACTTTCCTATATTTTTCAATATTTCCCATGCATATTTTATCATTCTTCTCATCTCCTGACACCATCTTCTTAATTTCTCCTCCAATTAGGTTTTTTACATACAAATAATTTCTTCACCAAACTCTGATATTTGCTTTTGAGATAGAGTAACCAGGACCAAATACAGACTGGAGCAGAATTTCAGCACTGATTAGCTTAGCAGCATTACAATGTATTTGCCATCTTACCCTTACTCAGACCATTTCCTTTTTAGATTACTGCTACAGAACCCTCAGTAGTTCTCACAGATTACAGAACTGCCCAGGCTCTTTCTCACTTCACAGAAAAACCTAATAATGTAAAATAAAAAGGCAGCTCAAGCTACTCTGCACAGTTAAGTCTGTTTTTCAACACTGATTAGTATCTTCACCACACTGCCAGTTCCTCTAGTTTAATTAAGTTCTTTGCTTCTCATTTCTTGTCTAAATAATTCTGTGCTGGCTACAGATACTGCCTCCTCTGTGGTTCTCTCTTTTTCCTAATCATTAAGGAAACTCAAACCTTTTGTCCCTTTCCTCATCTGAGACAGAAAACAGATTTCTGATCCACAGTAATGCCTTCCATGTCTACTTAGTTCCCATAGCAGCGCTTTGTGAAAGACCTCATCAAATCCATATGAAAAACAAGTAATTGCGTGTAATGACACTATTGCACCCGTTCTTCCAACACCATATTAAAAAAATAATAATCTAAAAAGGGTTTAACACTGTTGTAATAACATAAGGGCAAACACGATCAGGGAAATACGGGCAGCTTATGTATGGTAGTATTTACAGACAAACAAAAACTGCAGCTACTTCTTTAGGCTAACTCCAATCTAGCTATCAATGGTGCACAACCATTCTCCCCTGCACAATTACATAGAAAGACTGTTGCATCTTAGCTCTAAAATAGTTGTTTCACTGTTTATGATCTAGGCACTATGAATAAATAAAACGTTAAGCATATCCAGAGTGAACAACGTGTTACAAGCAGGTTTCCATGGGGCATTTAGAAGTGGCCAGATTTCTCTGCCCTAAAATGTCACTAGTATGGCAGAATTAGGGTTCATAATAACTTAAAAACAAAACAAACAAATAGATGTATAATTGGATCTCAAGCTTCTCTCCTAATGCTAAAACCAACAAGCTGCCTATGAAAGACTGCACAGGTAAGGGATGACATGGCTCTAGTGTTGGAAGAATTCCTTTAGATCAACGCTGAATGCAAGTTTGAAAACTTGTGCCTTAGGAAGCTTCAAATTTAAAACATACATACATTAGTATAATACTGCATCAACCTTTTTTTACCTACTAGAAAAATGCTAAGAGAGAATAAAAAGCAGGATGATGCACGTTGCTGGGTTAGAGCACTGGGATTTAGTTGTGTCTAAAAGAAAGGTTGGATGTCAGGAAAAAGTCTGTCACCCTGGAACAGGCTGCCCAGGGCACTGGGCATAGCTCCAACCTGCTGGAGCTCAAGGAGTTTTTGGACACTGCTCTTAGTCATACTTTGAATTTTGGGTGTTTCTGCATGGAGCTGGGAGCTGGACTTGATCCTTGTGGGTCCCTTCTTACTTGGGATGTTTTATGATTTTATAATTCTAAAATGCGTGCAGAGTTTGGTCTCTATAGGACACAGGAGTGTTGTGCGCTGAATCTTTTTGAGAGGAGCTGACAAAGCCGCATCTTGCAGCATATAAACACAGTGGGGAGAAGATGCTGCCTGCCTGCAGGAGGCTGGGAGCTGTAAAGAGTTTTAGCAAGAGACGAAATTAGGATAAAAGATGTTGTGTAAAGGCCTTGTACGTAGAAATGAGTACAAAAAGCCATCGCACATCCCCGCATTTGCAGGAGTCCGTCCGCTAAACCGCTAACCAGAAACGTGGTGCTTCCCGATGCAACCATTCTAGCGGCTGGAATCGTTAGCACAGCCGGACAGACTGCGCCGATTGCTGTACTAGGGCAGCACCTAGCGGCCAAGGCCCGCCATTACACGGCATGCACCATAAACGCGTCCCTCTTCAGCGGCGTGCGCAGAACCAGCATGCTTTTGCCTTCCTCAGCTAAACGCCAGATTTATAATAAAGACAGAAAGACCCTTGGGTTCACCTTTGTGCACTGCCAGCCTTTTAGCGCGAAGCACACCCCAGCGCGGCCGCTTCCCGCAAGGAGAAACCAGCCCGTGCTTCACACCGGCGAGCCCACCCGGCTCCCCTCCTAATCCCGGGACGCCCCCTCACCCATGCGGGGCTCCCAGCCCAGCGCACCCCGCCGCCCCTCCGCCTGCCCTCCCGCTACCTGCCGAGCCGCCTCCGGGACTCCCGCTGCAGCGTAGGGAGACCTCGAGGCCGGGCGGGGGGCTGAGCACGGCGCGGCAGGAAGCCGCGGGGCCGAACGGGGCAGCCCGGGTCGTCCTGCCGCCAGCCGCGCTGCGAAGTCCCGCCGCCGAGGCCGCGGCGACGCCGTTAGAGGTGGCGCCGCCATCTTCCCGCCGCGCCATTCAAACGGCAGCCCCGCCCCGCGGCTCCCAGCCCAGGAGCCCCCAGCGGCCGGGTCGGCTCCACGAGGTGTACACCGAAGAACAGTAGAGAAATACGCCGTGTTTCTAAAATGTTTCTTTCTTTAATCAGTCAACGCTTAAAGGATGTATCCATATTGCTACGCTGTAGGTCAAAGGCTAATCTCATCAAAGGGACGAGAGGCGTACTTAAACCGCTGGCTGAAGACTTAGCGCTGCAGAAGGCAACTCCCAAGACAGACCAATTTCCTGCATTTGTATGAAAAATACTGAAGAAAATATTTCAGTAAAGTACTAGTCTACATAGTAACAATATATAAACCTATTACACTAGATAAGAAAGAAAAACAAAACGAGCACTGTCATTATTTGAAATGGTCACAGCATAGATGTGTTTCACTGCAACGTGTAGTTTTATAACTGAAAAACAAGATATATTACTTCTCTGTCCTTCATTGCACATGAAGTCATACTTCATGTACTCCTTGCAGCATTAAAAAAAAGCTATTTAACATTAAAAAAAGAGCTTTAATTTTCATTTTACTAATGTTTAAGGGGAAATCTTATTTTGCTAACCATTTAAACCATCAAAAAATAGTTTATAAAACTTGAAGACTCATTTTTACCAAAGTGAGATAAAGGGCTAACTAGCAACCAACCGAAGAACTTGGTTCCGTAGGTATGTGCACAGCTGGTTCATTAAGTCTCTGTTCTGTCCTTCAACCCAGTGCATTTCTACTAATACATCATTTCCTTCTTTCTTCACGTTCATTAAACATTTAAAGAGGAAACATCTACTGGTTTCCTTGGGACTTTGTCCTTTTTCAGCTGTTAGATCACTAGCTTCCTCTGAAGGCTGAGGTCCCTGCTTTGCACTACTGGAACCTTCGTTAAATGATGTTTCTGCCTGCTTTGCTTCCGTCTCCTCCTCCTCCATACGCTCACTAAGTTCTTTGGTAGCCGATTCTTCCCTTAGCTCATCGTCTGCAGTCAAATGGACGCCTTGATCAGGTGCCACAAGCTCAGTTTCAGAGTCTTCAGTCTTGGGTTTTTCACAGTCCAAACTGTTGCTCACGCTGTTCTGACTGTTTTTTCCCTCTTCCATTGCTTGCAGAACATCATTAGAAGCTCGAGGAAGTTCTCGTAATTGCCTTACTCTCTCTCGTTTCTTTCTCCTCAGATGAACCCAGGAGTTTTCAATGGCAGTCACAAACAGGCTAAGTTCATCTTTCCCACAAGGAACACGCTTATGCTGAACCTATTGAAGAAGACAGAAGAACTTCAAATTATTTATTCACATACTTTAAAGTAGGATATTGTAACATCTAACACTTAATATTTTACCTTTAAATCAGCAAGAATCTTCTCTATCCAGGCTCTAACAACAGCAATGCCTTCAACAGCATCCCAGCCCATCGCTGCAGCTTTGATGGATAATTCTTTGACTGTAGAAGCCAAGACTGTAAATGTAATTGGTTTTCGAGGTTTTTCTAGTTTTCTTCTCTTAGAGGGAGGTGACTAAAAGAAGAAACAAAAGCAGCATAACACCAAAAAAATACAATGCTATGCAGTATTAGTGAAATGACTTTTGTACTCACAATACCTATGGATTAACAGTGTATCTAAACCACTAAATAGTTGCTAACATATCCTGTGTTTCAGTTTACTCCAAAGAGTTATCAGATAGAAAGATCTCACGTGTACTTTATATTAGTCTGATAAACAGAGGGACTTTATTTTCTTATGTCAGCCAAAAACCTTAACCAGTTCTTTCAAACTGTTAGCTCTCTGTGAGCTGACAACATTTGGCTGCTCTTGAGAATACAGATCAGGTGCTAATATCCATACAGTGATTCAAGTTCATTGAAAATTTACTCATAAAATCCTCTAAGCTTGGTTATTGCCTGAACTTATCTTACAGTACATGCACATATGGATTAAAAAAGCAAGTCTCACCCTAAGGTGAACAAGCTGTATTTATGATCATGTTTAGACTTTTTTAAACCATGCCCTGGTTGAGTTCATGATCTCAAGGAACACAGGCGTGGCAAAGAATGGAGTCAGGACCTTAAACTTCAGGAGAGCGAACTTCTGACTGTTTAAGGAATTGTTGGATGAGGTCTCCTGGGAAGAAGTCCTTAGGGACAAAGGAGTGCAACAAAGCTGGCTACTCTTGAAAGATGCCTTTCTGAGAGTGCAAGAGCTCTCCATCCCTCAGAATAAGCAGGCAGAGAACACAGGATCAACGTGGCTTGATAAGAATCTACTGGTCAAACTGAAAGAAAAGGATAAGTACAGGTAGTGGAAGCAACAATGTGTCACCTGGGAAGAATACAGGGACACTGTCTGGACTTGCAGAGATGGGATTAGGAAAGCCAAGGCACAGCTGGAACTGAACTTGGCGAGGGACATTCAAATCAAGACAGGATTCACAGGTACAATGGTCAAAAGAGACAGGCCAAAGAGAGTGCACCTCCTCTGCTAAATGAGAAAGGAGAACTGACTACAACAGAAATGGGGAAGGCTGAGGTACTCAATGAGTTATTTAACTCAGTCTTCACTGGCATCCAGGATTCTCACATACCTGAACCTCCAGGTAGGAACTGGGGGAGCAAACTCTCCCCCACTATAAGGACAGAGCAAGTCCAAGACCAATTCACAAAACTGAAGGGACCAGATGGCATGCATCCCAGGGTCCTAAGAGAACTGTCTGATACGGTTGCTGAGCCGCTCTCCATGATATCTGAAAAGTCACTGGACTCCCTGGGGACTGAAAAAAGGAAAGCATCACCTCCATTTTTAAGAAAGGGAGAAAGGAAGACCTGGGGAACTATAGGCCTCATACAGTGCCTCACCTCTATGCCTGGGTAGATCATGGAACACTTTTTTCTGGAAGACACATTAAGGCATATGAAGGATGAGCAGGTGATCCAAGACAGCCAGTAAGGCTTCATCAAGGGAAAGTCATGTCTGACCAATCTGGTGGCCTACTAAGATGGAGTGACAGCATTGGTGGACAAAGAGAAGGCAACTGATGTCATCTACCTGGACTTCCGCAAGGCCTTTGACATGATCCCCCACCACGTCCTTATCTCCAAATTGGAGAGAGACAGACTGAAGGGTGGACTATTCAATGGATAAGGAATTAGTTGGAAGTTCCAATCAGAGGGTTGTGGTCAATGAATCTATAATCAGATGGAGGCCAGTAATGAGCAGCATCCCCCAGCGGTCCATCTTGGGTCCGGTACTCTTTTAATGCCTTTATATGCCTTTATCGATGACACAGATGATAGGGGTTGAGTGCACCCTCAGTAAGTTTATCGATGACACCAAGTTGAGAGATGCAGTTGATACAGCAGACGGAAGGAATGCCATCCAGAGGGACCTTAATAAACTCAAAATGTGGGCTCTTGTGACCTAATAAGGTTAAAGAAAGCAAAGTGCAAGATATTGCATTTGGGTTGAGGTAATCTCAGATATGTATACAAGCTGGAAGAAGAACTCCTTGAGAGTAGTCGTACTAGAAGGACTTAAGGGTCATGACTGATGAAAAACTTAACATGAGCCAGCAGCCGGTAAAGACAACGGTATCTTCAGTACCATCAGAAGAGGGGGGGGCAGCAGGGCAAGGGAGGTGACTGTCCCACTGTACTCTGCCCTTATAAGGCCACCACTGGAGTACTGCATCTAAATCTGGGGCCTGCAACACAGGAAAGATGTGGAGCTTCCGGGAAAGGGTCCAAAGGAGGGCCACAGAGATGATCCAAGGGCTGGAGCACCTCCCCTATGAAGATAGGCTGAACGAACTAAGCTTGTTCAGCCTGGAAAAGAAAAAGCTGTAGGAAGACCTCATTGCAGCCTTCCAATATTTAAAGGGAGCTTATAAACATGAGCAAAATCAACTTTTTACAGGAGTAGACACTGACAAGACAAGAGGGAATGAATGGTTTTAAACTAAAGGAGAGGAGATTTAGACTTGATATCGGGGGAAATTTTTTACTGAGAATGGTGAGGTGCTGGAACAGGCTGCCCAGAGAAGTTGTGGACGCCCCATCCTGCTTAAGGCCAAGTTGGATGGAGCCCTGGGAAATCTGATCTAGCAGTTGGCATCTTTGCCTGTGGCAGGTTGGAACTTGATGATCCTTGGGGTCTCTTCCAACCCAAGCCATTCTATGATTCTCTGACATATTCAGGTCTAAAGCGGCTAAAACATATTCATATTTATTTGGTAACAAGAATCCACATGAAAATTAAAATCAAGTTCTCAGGAGAAAATTTTAAGTTTAAATCTAGCCCAAATTTGTAATATCCTACATATGCTTTCTGAGTTACAAGTGACCCATACTTTCACTGAAACCCACAGGAAATCCCTGCAGGTTTCTTTTCCCTTCCCAATCCACAGGTCATAATGGATCACATGTAACAACTGCTAACAGACTGGGGCCAATTAACAAAACCCACTGTCCACACAGCTCACTCCATCAATATTCCTTTCTGACAGAGAGCAGTTCCTTTCACAGCTGTTGTACTTACAGCTCATTAGGCTCTTCCTCAAATAAGAGACAGACATAGAAAAGCAAGACAAAACTAAGGTACTTACAGGTACTTGCACATCGTCATAGAAACTCCATGCCAGTGCCCATCTCATAGTACGTCCTTGACAGAATTCTGTGTGAGTAACTTTAGGAACCTATGTGAAGTAGCAATATAAAATTTTGTTTTGTATTAATAAATAACACTGTTGTACTCCATACATTCTTAAGCAACAAGAGTTAGCATAGTTATTTCCTTGAGATAGGAATGGAAATTCCTTCTGCCACAGCTCATAGTTGTTAGTGACACATGAAGCTGTTTGGTGCCAAGGCTGGTAACGGCGACTGAAATTTCCCATCTCTACCTACCACATCTGTGCACTTTGAAGACTCCAAGTTCAAGTTCAGAGACATACAACACTAACCTTTACGTGCATTCTGTCTCTGCAAAAAGCACATTCTTTTTCCCTGTTTGGAACCTGCTCCTGTTCCACATTTGAATGTTGAATAAAAGGGACACAGAACAAAAGCAATGTATCACTGGGAAAGTAAGCAGGTAAGCATGGACAATTTTTCTGAGCATGTCTGTATCTTTGTTTAAAAAACAACACAAAAACTTGCCCTTAAACATAAAATTCAGACCCAATGTTAGCATTATATAGTCTTTCCATACATGGATGTCATGTTGTACAGTATTTATGTATGGTATTAAGGATGTGCTGTATACAGTCCAGGACAATTACCAACCATCCCAGTTCACTCTGAACTATTATCAACTCCAGAGCATAAGCTCCAGCTCCATACAGCAAAAATCAAACAAATAGAAAAATGTAACTTTTGAGTACTGCCTAAAACAGAGCACACATGTACGAGAGAGAGAGGGAGAGGGAGGGAAATGGAGACGAGATGGAGACAGACAGACAGAGGAAAATCTCTATTCTAGATTTTTTTCCTACCTTTGAATTCCTGTATCTATCAAAATTCCAATAATAAATTAAATTTTTTGGAACATGAATGTCATATTCTAATCTGAACCTTCACATCGCATGCGCTTGGTTAAAACAAATATAACCCCAGATCTACTATAATAGTGATTATAAAACTAATCAAAATGGAGTTGATAGTCTCAAGAATACAAAAGGAAACCTCAGTTCTTCTGTACAAGGCTCACAAGGATTTCTCTCATTTTAATGAGGTGCTAACAGTACAGCACAAGGAAGAAAGTGTGTAGAAGTTTATACTGAATTCAACATACACAGGATATGTAAGGACTGTATATAAAACTTACCCCCTGGATTTTAAGTTCTTCTTTCAATGGTGCTAAACTGCATTTCTTCCCAGCATACAACTGTACCACCTGCAGACAGTACACAACAAAGAGTTTTTATAAATACAGATCAAGGGAAAAGGGAAACTAACAAAAAGGACTATCTGGATCAGAAATCTGCGTGAACAATGTCAAATTCAAAAACAAAACAAAAAGAGCAAAATTAGTCTTAAATAGAGTACTACAACAAAGTACAATATGAAACACGAAAGGAGCGAAGACAGACTAGAAAGGAGAATGTGTTCTCAGAAAATATGATGATGATGTTAATATTGAAACAGCATCTGAACAGGCAGGAATCACGACTCAAAAAGTGACCTTAATTACATGTAAGATATCACTCCTTACAATAATCCATAACTTTCCTTGGAGCACAATCAACATAAGAAGAAATACTTGGTTACTGACAAGCATATGTGCTTAAGAGGCTGACCTACTGACCAATTCTGCTCATTCATAACTGATTATCCAGGTTCCTATTACCATATGAGAAATAAAACACTCTCCCAGCTCCAAAAAAAGAAATTTGTTTAGCTGGAGCTAATCCTTTCACTTAGCTTCTCATCTTCAATATCTCCACGCAATACACTCCTGTTCTTCATTTAACTTGCTTCTCAAGTCTTGTTACCCTCTCTTAAATAACTCTCCCTTACTATTGCAGTTAAGCTGATTTTCCACACAGCACAATATAAAGAATTTCACAGAGTAATACTTACATGAAATCCCAGTATTCCTGGCAAAACTAAAACACGCTTCTTCCACAAAATTACTAAATATCAAACCTTCAACTTCTAGTTGAAGAAGAAGGGAAGAGGAGGTAGAATAAGTCAATGAAGCCTCCTGGCCAAAAGGAGTCTCAGCCCTCTCTATTAACAATTCACTACTCATGCCCTTTGGTACTGTTGCCGAACCTTGTTTCTAACAAAACACGAAAGAGTATTTTAAGCAAGCTGTTATTTTTGTATCAAGTTCTCCCAGGTTTACAAAACTGAAACCTCCTTTTTTTTTTTTCCTTGAAAGAACTACAAGATACAAGCACTTCTAATAGAGTCCTGTTTCACTTTGTCCTAGCTTTCCAAAAAGTGAACATATTCTTTGTATTATTCTTTTTTTTTTTTTCCCCCAGATCCATCACTGGAAAACATACATTCTAAATAACAGATTCGACATCAGATGAATCAGATGGATGAGAACGTAAGGCAGTGCTCCACAAGAGTCTCAATAAAGCACATCTTGAATATACAGACAGAAGGCTGAATTTCCTTTGCTCAGAGCACTGATGAAGTTGTGGTAATAACGCAAAGATTGTGGCAGCTGTATTTTAGAAGTATATTAAAAAAATCTGAAGGAAGCTTCCAGCAGAGTTACAGGAATAACATACAGAACATTACTTGGTGGAAAGGGTTGTCTGAAAAACAGAAGACGTGCTATTTTTTCTTGTTCAGAAGAAGATCTCACTACAATTATTATTTCAGCTTATATTCACATCAGATAGCATTCAGTGCAACAGTGTCCTTTAGTAGACAAATCTGTAAGATATCAAAATTCAACCAGGAAAAGAGAAAAGCTTTCAGGTAATGAACAGATTACTAGGAGTTGACATACATCCTCCTATCCCAGAAGAACCTAACAATAAACGCTGACCACCTTCAGCAGGTACATACGCTAATTCAGCTGCAAGCTACAAGTGCCACTGGTATGGGCTTTTTTGTTTTCTGCCTTTAAACATCTCCCCTAATGACTTGTAATCGTTTAATGCTCAGGAACAATTAATTTGATATAAACTGAGACTAAGTAAGTGAACTAAACACTGGACCACAGCTACATTCTTTACTAAAATATCACTTTCGCACTAATTCAGACAAAGAAGAAGGTCAACATTTAACCAGAAGAAAGCACTTACCGTAACCTCTTTTTTAGTTGTAAGCTATCATGAATAATTCTCTTGACAAACTCTAGCTCTCCCCCCTCAGCCATGATTTCAGTGATCCCTCCTGTATTTACAGAACTTGGAGGAGGGCGCCGTGGGTTTCGAGAATTTACTCCCTGGATAAGAAAGATTATTTGAGATTAATTAAAATTGTTAAACATTTTTTACAAGGATTACTTTCAAACTATATCCTAACTCAATTTTCAGTCAGGAGCAAAAGTCACTGCCTCTATCCTCCCCCACATTGCCACCATGGGTAACAGACAAAAGTACGTTACAAATAAGCCTACGTAGTGGGCACTGAATTTCAGATTTAGTAGCAGTCTACTTTCTAAACCAATTCTCAAAGACAACAGAATCTTGTGAAAAAAATCCACTTCAGATAGGATAGCAGTTTCAAGTTCTTCAATATTTGTTTTCGGGCAGAGAGGCACAGAAAGAAAATACTTCAATGCTATTTTGTCACAATTTGGGATTTTCCATTGAACTTTCCCAAAGAGAAGGGGTTTAAACTGACAGAGAAGAGGATATCCTTCCACTCCCTGAACACAGGAATAAATACATGCAACTTTTAGTTTGCTAACTTACCTTCGCTTCCAATTGGTTGGCAAAAAAAGGAGGGTTGCACATGCAGAAATCGTAAATTATCTCAGATTCTTCTTTCAGCGCATCCATTAGAAGAGTCTTCTGTGGAACCTTAACCACTAATAGAAAAGGATTTAGTCAGTAAGGAGTGCTATATTTTATCAGATGTGTCATTTTTCTTACTGCATTTCTTGAAGCAATATACTGTATAAAAACTGCACTTTCTTAGCAACATACTCTACTAAAAAAAGTATAACATCAGCATGCAAATAAAGACTTGAGGTTAAGGAGTAGCATAGAAACAGCTTATGAGTATATACACAGTAGTCATGGAAAACATGAGTCTTTAAATAAACAATTAACTGCGTGAATTGCAATAAGTTCTCTGCTGCAACTACAAATGTAAAAGCTTTCATACTTCAAATTTATGAAAGGAAAGGAGCTTGCCCTACCGTTACATATGAGGTATTGATTTAAAAAAAAAAGTGCAAGAAAAACAAATTTTGGCAATCATCCTATTCCAACAAAATGTATGTGCAACTCGGAACATCATGTAATTTTTTTCTACTACTTACAATCAATCTTCAGGTTTATATATACAGAAAAAATTATTTTGGAAGAAAGTTACTGACAACAGTATTTCACTTTCAGACCAAAAAAATCCTTTTTTTTTTTTTCTTTTTAATGTTTTGACTATCTTTTTTAATTAGCCTTTTCATTGAAGTTTGAAGAATAAAGATTATATTGCAAAATAATCTCCAGATAAAGCTACCCAGCAAAAATCTCAAGACAGTCTTTTGAAACATGACAAAATTCATTTGGAGGAAAAAAGAAACAGATGTCAAACCATTTTCAACCTGACTCCAAAACGCGTGTTGCTAAATTAGTTACTGGTTACAGCAGGATAATCAGCTCCAGCTAAACACTTCAGATCCAAGAATTAAGAACTGTGAAGTGTAACACCACCACACCACTAAGAATCCTACGATGGCAGTGGTTAAATACCATCATTGTTCCCCACATCAAGATCTGGGTCTTCAAGACTGACAGGGACAGGCCAAGAGGAAAATATTTAGGTAAAAAGGATACTCCCAAAATCTAGCAGAACCAGAATTTTTATTTCAGAGATGATAATGGACCAGCTTTATAGTGTATAAAACCTTCACTGATATTTTTCCAAGCTCTTCCACAGATAGAGTCTAACACTCTGCTACTACCACACTGTTAAGATTTAATTCAGAAATGAAGAGTAAGGATTGACTCTGTACAAAGTATATGTATTAGTGTCACATAAATTACTTGAGGGGAATACTCCACATCTCCTAGTAGCAGAAACAGCATAGACTCAAAGAAATGCTTCAGTAACAGAAGGAAACATGGAGAGAGAAAAGCTCCCTAGGATTTAGTTTAATTTACAGATTTTTGTAAAGATGAATAGCTCTTTTTCCATACTTGCCATTCTGAACAACCTGTGACTTTTTGTTTTAAGCATGGACCTTAGCAAACACTCCGTCAGTAAAAACGGCAGCGTATATATTGGCAGGAATACTGGTTCTGACACGCCACTTGAATGTGGCAAAAAAAAATAGGCCACAACATTCGTATGCCACTAAATAGCCTATTACATCATACCTTTTATAAGATCAGACAAGTTATTCTGTTCCACATTCTTCTTGGCATAATTGAAGCACATGTCATCCACTTCTGTTGCAAGAAAATACCAGCCATTCAATGTTGATCCAAGTAACGGGTATATGCACGATGCCCCTGTCCCTGCAGATGTAAAAAATATATGAAGAAAGCAAAATAAGTCTCTAGCATTATATGCAGCAATTATGCACGTTAAGCAACACAAAGAATTAATTTCAAGAAAGCATTGCTCACCAATCACCAAATCAGTTCTTTAGTGAATAATTTTAAGTAATTTAAAACACAGTATTGTGAAAGATGCATTATGAACAGAGAACACTACAATCCTCCCTAGAATACTAGTAGATTATCAACTTCTTTCTTCAGCAATTTTCCCACTTATGGCAATAATTTATACAGAGAAAGCCAAATGTATCCTGTTTTACTAAGAAAAAATGCCAAAATATATCTTTTTCTGTATTTTTCTATCTTCTTTCAAGTATCATGAGTAATTTTACTTTTGCACACAGCAGCCACACACACCTCAGGAAAAAAGGAAATCTGATATCACAGAATTTTTTCCTATTGACAAAAGAAAGAAAGAAAAAAAAGAACAGCAGGGGTGCCAGTTAAGATCTCTACAAAGGTAACCAGATAAAAACTTGGTAATGAACAGAAATACACTGCAGCGCAAAAGGATTATTTTTAAAATGTATGGCATATCCAGGTGATCCAATTACTAAAAATTTTTAAAAAACAGAGATCAGAGATTTATCAGGAATCTACTATTATATGGATTAATTGAAACACAAAGAAAAACAACAGCAAGCAAGAAAAAGTATGCACACTTATATCCAGAGGTCTATGGAAATTGTTTTTGAAAACAGTATCTAATGACAACTGTGTTAAAGTCAGCTATCAAGTTTTAAAGTTATGAAAGTAGCTGTGCACATGCCACATGATGATACAAATCTTCACAGCCTACTTGAAACCAAGCCAAGAATGCAAGAAGTGAAAAATTACACCAACTAAAAACAATCAGCTAGAAAACACCTAGAAAACATTCATGACAAATATTTGCATAGTAACTGAGATTACTGAACCCAATCTTTGAGGAAGTCAGTAACTGCAGCATTTTCATAATAAAGACAAACAAAGCTTAAGAAGTGAAAAATGAGTTGCAGAGCTCTCAGACACGTGCACTGGCTGGTATCATACACCTGTGGCTGTTCAGCCCAGTATAAACTGTATCTTGTTTTCTACAGAAAATTTTTTTCAATCAAAAGATGCCTATGCTAGTAGCTTCCTCGGTTCCTAATTAAGCCTCTTTCAAAACTTAAATCATGAAAGAACTAAGAAAAAAATAATTCAAGGTTTTTGTTGTGTTTTTTTGTTTTTTTTTTTTAAACATAGATCAATCATCTGTCACACACACCTGAAGCCACAGAATCCTGGGCTTCAGGTGAGACAGAATGCCCTCATAGTGCCTGGTATGATGTTGTGCTTTGGCTTTAGGAGAAAAACAATGTTGATAACACAGTGATGTTTCAGTTATTGCCGAGCAGTGCTGCACAGAGCCAAGGATGTTTCAGTTTCTCAGCTTCTCATACTGTCCTGCCAGTGAGGAGGTTGGAGGCACGAGGAGCTGGGAGGGAACAGAACCAGGAGAGCTCACCTAATGACTTCACATGAAGATAAACTATAAAACTGAGGGGAGCTGGCAAATGGAAGGGGGGGGGAGAGGAGGGGGTCCATCACTGCTGGGGGCTGGTAGGGCATTGCTTGGTGAGCAACTGCACTGTGCGTCATATGGTTTTTTTTTTGTTGTGTGTATATATATATATATATATAAAAATAATTATTATCAGAATTACTGTTCTATCTTCCTTTTCTGGCTTAGTAAACAGTTTTTATCTCAGCCTAGGAATTCTGACATTTTTTCCCCAATTCTCCTCCCCATCCCACTGCAGGGGGGGGTTAAACTACAACACATAGAAAAAGTATCTTATTAAAGGAACCCTAGAAAGAATTACTACGCAACTTACAAGCTCTCGTGTGTGTGTCTAAAATGCTAACATAACTCATCAGTTAGAAGAAGACAGAGAAAACGAAAAATACAATCGACTTCCCACACATTTGCTTTCTCAAAAGCACTGCTGCACAACGAATCTTACTAAGCTAGCTTCATTAGCCATAAATAACGAACTAATTAAACACTTCGCCTTATAAACAGCTCACAGTAAATACCTATGTCAATGCCCCGCCTCAGCACTCCCTTGTCAGCATCCTGATGGCCAATGAGATCCTCCACCCAGTGGATGTAGTTCAGCCTCAACGGGACGGTCGGAATGAGCCTTTCCAGAGGGATGTCAATGGTGAGCCCAAAATCCTCCTTCAGAAGGGTACACGTCAGAGCTCTCACCGCTTCGGGGTCCTTGAAGTTCAGGCTGAAAGCATAAACAGGCGTCGCGTCGGGGCCCGAAACGCGCGCAGCTCGGAAACCCGCCCCCATCGGCCGCCTACCTCACCCTGCCGGCCAGGGTGGTCTGTACGTGCTGCCGGAACTCGGGGTACTTGCCGGCCAGGTAGGCGAAATCGGGCGGCTTGTCCTTGTAGCGGTTGCGCGCGTGCATCGACTTGTTGAGCGCCATGGCGGGAGCAACGCGCCGCCCGCGCCCAGCGGCCCCACCGCAGAGCCTCCCGACACGCACCGCGGGCCGCCGGGACGTACCAAAGGCGGCGGGCGGGGGGAGCTGCGAGGGGACGGAGCGGTGGGTTGGAAAACCCGGAGATTTGATACGCTCGATGGATAACGGTGGCTTTTTTTTTTTTTAAATAATGTACACACAAACATGCAAAAATCCCATGTTCCTGAAGGTGGCTGCCCAAGATCAGAGTTGCTTCTGATTGGAAGAAGTATTTACTATAAATTACTTCTAATAGGCGTTGTACTGAGCGCGCAGCAACGAAAGCTCGCCTAGAGGGCAGGCGAGGAAGACCACTGGCTGAAGCAAAAGGCTGTCTGTTGGACTGTCATGATGCTAAAAAGACGCTAGACGGTAGAAGAGACCATGGAATAGAATCACAGTGTGGAAAGTGAAAATGTTTCTGCATTGGATATTGAAAAGGGCAACTGATCTAAAGAAGTAAGCTGTAGCATATCCTTAGAAACAGCTGATGTAAAAAGTAGAACTACCATATTACGTATTAGTAACACATTTTGGAAACATAATGGAATTATTGACAAATTCTTTCTCACAAAGCTGCAGTAGACTTTAAATGTTCTAAACAATGTGGGTATAGTATTCTGAACTAGGAAACATATTGTAAGGTGTTCATTAGGCCAGCAGACGTGAAATACATTTAACAAGCTTTCAAGGAGTCAGGCCTTTATACAAAGCAGAACTGTCCCACTCTGTGGGAATGTTAGGATGCCATAGGCAGGCTCCAAGATACTCCCCTCTATCCTCCTTCCAAGCTTATCTCTGTGCAAGGACAGACGGATGACCAGAACAATGACCCAGTGTAAAGGGCACAAATGCTAAGGGGTAATTAAATAATTAAGAGGTTATGTTTATGTTGTAAAGCAGGCATCCAAAAGTTATGACCAGATGTTTGTTAAAAAAAAGCAATTGTCAGAAGGCAATTAACCAATTAAGATATTTGTGTTTGGGTGGCAAGGATTTGTGTTTACTTGGTATCTGTATGATTAGTGAAGCATTGGAAAAGAGTGTGAACCTGCAGCACCCAGCCAATGAGGAACCAGGGGAGAGAGAGAAGCGTCAGGCAATAGGGCATAAAAGATGTAACACTGTTTTCTGTGTGCACTCCTGCTTGCAGGAGGCCCGCCATTGCAATTGCGAATAAAATCTGCTTTATTAGAGATACCATCCTGGAAAATTATTTGAATATTTCCAACACATAGAATCATAAAATCATTCAGGTTGGAAAAGACCTTAGATCACCAAGTCCAACCACAACCTAATCATACTACCCTAACAACCTTTCACTAAATCATGTCCCTGAGAACCACATCCAAAAGGTTTTTAAACACATCCAGGGATGGTGACTCAACCTCCTCCCTGGGGAGCCTATTCCAGCGCTTAACAACCCTTTCTGTAAAGAAGTTTGTCCTGATATCCAACCTGAAGTTACCCTGGTGCAACCTGAGGCCATTTCCCCTCATCCTGTCACTGTCACCAGTGAGAAGAGACCAGCCTGCTCTTGCTGCAGTCACCTTTCAGGTATTTGAATAGAGCAATAAGATTTCTCCTCAGCCTCCTTTTCTCCAGACTGAACAGCCCCAGTTCCTTCAGTCTCTCCTCATAGGGCATATTCTCCAAGCCCTTCACAAACCTTGTTGCCGTAGAAAACTGAAAACCTTATCAATCACTACCTAAGATATGCACGTATGTGTTAATTATTTCACAGATAATTGATGAATATGTACTACCTGTGGAAATACAATGGACTCAGAATCACATAATCTAGGAAGGGCTTATGATACAAATACCCCAGTGCTTCCTGGTGCTGCTAATAAAGAATACCTGACTTAATGGTAGAAAAACTTTGCCATTCAGTTTCTATGAGTTGATTTCTTCTGTTCACTTCTCACAACTATATCCACAATGTGCCAAAATGGCTTCGTTACTCTGAAGGCGTCTTTAAAATCCTCTCAAGCCTCCCAACACTGTGAATTGCTTTCTGTATAATCAGTTTGGGCCTGCAGCCTCTGATGGCCTGGCAGCAGCCTGCCATTGGCATACCTCATTTCCATTTCATCCATAACACGAAGAGTATGCACTTTAGTTATTGCCATACTGCTGTTTGTTGAACACAAGTTTTCAAAGAAACATAAAAAGGATTTTATGATGAGCTTTGATTTTAAAAAGTGGCAAAACAAAGGCTGAAACTGGGACTTAAAGATGACACAGCTGGCAGCTGAAGCCTTTAACAGCTTGGGCACATTTCATTTCCACACGACAAGTTTTCCCATCAATACAGGAGGAACTTACTGTCTGATTATAGTGTTTTGGTTCCTTGGATAACTTGGATAAATACTTGCCTCAGCAAGAGTAACACTGAAGTATAATCTATCGTTATTCCTCTGTAATTTTTTCTTTGCTAAACCTCCAAATGCTTGCACAGTTTCAAAATTAACTTTAAATATGTAGGCATTCCATTTGACTCTCAAATGTCTGAAATGACTTGCTTTCAGTCCTAGTTCCTGCCCTCACAGCTCTCTGTGTCTTAAGGGCATCTAAGCTGCTAAGCTTCACAGAAAAGACTAATTTTATTTATTTAACACAAACCTTTTCCACCAGAGCAACATCCCAGTTCATGTACAGCCCACGCTTTCTGCTTCTGGAAGTCATTCTCCATTTTCTGCCCCCCCACAGCCAAAGACGTGAAACTGATACAGACAAAAGCAGAATGGAGGCAGAGTTAAAAATACGAATTTTAATTTGGAGCACTTAGTGTATTTACAGTAGAAAGGTTCTCTCTAGTCAAGGGACAACAGATTTTAAAAAATCCACATTCACAAATATGTGGACCTGCACCTGATGCAGGCTAATTGCTTTTTGCTACTTCTGCTTCACTCAGGGTAATAGCCATGAGAAAACGACGGTGAGAGCTTGTAGATGGAATCAGATGTCTCTTACACCCAAGTAGCACTTACATAATGGAGTCTAGAAAGTAGTGTGAAGTTATCCAACAGCTGCTAAAAAATGTCTCATATATATGTACATATACACAGTCCCATTTGCAGCTAGGTCAGATTCAGTGAATCATTCAGGAAGAGGCAGGCAAGCAGACACAAGCCTACCAACCTGTGTGCAAGCACAGATTTTCAGGGACACTCACTGCCAGGTACAAAGATACATCCTCACCCACACAGACACGTGCATTCTTTTCCACTCTGCACTCGGACAAACAAACAGGCACACGTTTTGTTAATGCTGTCTCACATGGTTTTTACACGCGAAAGAAACTTTAGAAAAAGCACCAACCCCTTCATCTGACCCGCTGGCTCAGAATCCTGATTCCTCTTGAATCAGAGGGAAATGGAATAATGGGAAAAGGATATTGTCCTCCTGTTTCTCTCTGAGCCACCTCTTCTGAATCTCTGCAATTTCTGCCATAGTAAGAGGGCTGAAGGTGCAGCACTTTGATAAGTAGCTGATACCAAATAGGAGCAATCCTCTCCTGCTCCCAGAAGTAACGTGCCAGTTGCAAGCATGTCCTCTCACAACTTCCCTTGAGTCAGATTTCGCAATCAAATGGCTGCAATGTGAGCCAGTTTAGGTATTGATATTGCAGAAAAATAGATCTGCAAAAAGTAAGTATTTTAGCATTTGAACAGCCAGTTCAACCAAGTCACCCTGCCAGTTAGCCTATCACATGGTGAGTGAAGCACCTGCTTCAGCAACAACTTGTCTGCAGAGTAGCTGAGCTATCACGTCACTCTGAGCTTCTATTTTCATCTTGATCAGAGTCCACAATCACTTCCTTTATGAGGTGCTTTCCCTCTTTGGGAAAGGAGCTGTTGCAGAGGTATCTCTTGGTTTAAAAAGAGTTGAACTAACATGGTGGTTGCAAAGCAAACGTCCAGCATATGCTGCTGCTGTTTCCAACAACTCATTTAAGGAAGGATAGAAAGGTAGGGGGGAATGGGAAGAGGAAGACAAGAAACGGAGTTGTGATCCTCTCTCAGAAGTCAGAGCAAAGGGAAAGATCAAAGATGACTGTGGAAACTGCAAGGTTGATGAGAGTTCTGATTTAGCAAAGCCTCTTGAATAGCTTCACTGCAGCCACTCAGCTCCATTTGGTTGAGAACGCAGCTGATGTGCTCCACAGTTGCAGCATGGCCCATCTGTAGCTTCCAGAGTCTGACCATTTCATACTGGGCATCTCGTAAACGTCGATGCTCCATCTCAATTCGCTCCAGATCATAGTCAGTCAGACCCAGACGCCTCACAAACTCTTTCCACCGAGATGGTGGTACATGATCCACCACAGTGTAGAGAATAGCAGGGTCTGAAAGAAGAGAAGAAATAAAGTGTGAGAATCAGGGTTCTGCAGCCTCAAGGGGAATGTGTCTTAGGACTGTGCGTTGCCCCCTCCTGTTCAGGTCTTCTATAGACCCACACGATGTCCAGACTCACTCTTAACCTTCAAAAAACAATGTGATACTTCCATATACATTTATAAGGTTACAAGCAGACTTAAACATACAAGCTTAGGGCCTTGCTGCCACGTTTATGTTTAAAAAAAAAAAAAAAAAAAAGAGGCATTAAGACTTACACTATGGCAGCATATGAGACAATCATTTTGTTGGTTGCAAAAATCGGCAACAGGAAAGACTTGTGTTGATGTTTACTCCTATGTAGGCTCATAGATGCTGGTCAGGCTTCTTTGTGCTGTGCCATGCATGAAGTATGCATGCACATACACAGGGCATGCACACCTGGTAAGGTCTCATCCATCCTCCCAACCATATCTGCATAATCAACTCCTGATCCCTCCCTGGGAGGGATACCAGAGTTACACTTACTGTCTGGAAGCTGCCTCTTTCTGGCAGGTCTGACACAGTCTGGTAGCTCATGTGAACTTTGTAACAGAGGTACAGATGGTGGTGTTGCATTCACTAGCAATTCTTTTTCTTTCTGGATCTCGGGAAGCACAGCAATTGCACTTCCTTTTGCCTCCACCTGAAAGAAACAATGTCTTAGTTCACAATCACCCACAGTAGCACAGTACTCCCATTGCAAGGAATCACCAGCTTTATAAAAGAAAACGTAGCAAAGATAGGTGGGAAGCAGGTGCTGAAGTTTGAATTTTTCCTATCTCTCTTTTTTAAGCAGAAAGCATCAAAAGCCTATTTCATAAGGAATTTAATTCTTCTTTTAACATCAAGAAAATGGAAACCTCGAAGAAAACCTGGAATCCCAACTCACGGCCATTCTAGAAGTTCCACAGGCCATCTCTCTCAACAACCCTCTTTGTAACACTGTGGGAACCCTACCTTGGCTATTGCTCTTAATTGCTGCTGATCACCTGAGGAAACACTGGCTTATGGGTTGAAGTTCTGAAGTGAAATAAAATCATCTAAATTTTCTCATCTTAAAATAAATAAGGAGACAATGGGATTAAGGATTAGCTGTCTGAAAAAACAATGCATCCAGAAAGAAAAAAGTCAGGAGCTTGAAAAGCACCTCCTAGCAAAAAGAAAGTAAAATTTTAATGGTTCCACCTGCTACAATGAAAGACTTTTGAATTAAACAGCTGTATTATTCAGCTTATGTGAAAACATAAGGCTTGAAAACAGCCCATGGGGAACAGTGTTATTCTGGATCCCAGGTTAACATGGTTGAGAGAGGAAGGGAAGCTCTTATAATCATAGTCTTGCTCACCTCAGATACAGGCTCCTTGCTTGTCTGTGGCAAAGATACTCGAATAAAAAAGAAAGAAAACAAATTATTTTCACTTCCTCTCTTCCCAGAGAAAACAGGAAAGCAGCTATTCACAATTCTGACCTCAAAAGGTTTTTATAGCTAACTGTCATCTGCCAGAAATGAGCTCACATGCACTTCCAGTCACAGCACAGAAGCAGATCTGCAGGAAATACACCAGCAAGCTTGGCTGATGAGTTTTCATGTTCCCTCTAGCCTTGTATCAGAGCAGAGTAATGCATCCTACTGTTTTCCTCACACACGTGTGCATGCATACATTCTCACAGCTGAGTGATGCCTATCACAAATAGTATCACAGCACATGCTGCTATACTCACCACATGAGTAGAAAGAAGCAGCTATCCCATTTTTCTGAACCAGCTTCACTGTTTTATTTACAATGTAGAGGACACAGATAACTACAATTACCGCCACAATGATGCCAAGAACAAGGTTCCCATCTGGACAAAAGGGAGAGGGCAAATGAGTGAGTGACTGAGAAAGGAACAGCTAAGTACTTAAGTGCATGAGAAAGAAGAGCAAGGGAGCGCATGCAAATGATAATGAGAAAAAGAATAATGATTTGAAACAGTAGAGAAAGCAAGGGGTTGACAGGCAATGTCAAGAAAACAAAAGTTTGCACTGAAAAGATTCCATTGTCCCTGAGTTTCCCCAGTACGCACTCAGCTCAGATGAATTCGGAGAGGTAGTCACTGGGCTATTGCATTGCAAGCATTCTTCTCCAACGCAGCTGAAAGAGTAAATCAGATGTGAGCGTGCAACACCAGACATTTGCAACAATCCTAGAATGAGTCCAGAGGTGCCTGCAAAGCAGAGCAATGTAGTGTGCCTACTGACTGTGGTTCTCAGTGGTTCTCCACAATGACTACATGGAGAGGACTGGAATGGAGGACAATACTAATTGCCTCAAAAAGCCAGAGTCGTGTAAAATCAAGATGGACAGAACCTTGAGAAAAATTCCCTCCCCTTATAGAACTTGAGTCAGCTCTCTCTCCTATTCGAGAGTCATACGGAGAAAAAGAAAAAAAGCCTACCTGTTGCAATGCTTGCAAACGTTATTAAGTGTCAGGAAGAACATAGGCTTACACCTGCAAATTGCATCTCTGTCCTTTGAACCTGCAGAGAAAAGAAGAAACTCTTACCAAAATCTGGACAACAAAGAATCCAAAAGGGGAAAAATTCACCCCAAGACAGGTGAGAGATTATTCCTCTTTGAGCCTGAAGAACTGTTACTGGAGAAAGAACATTCAATTTACTTGGGGCTGGGGAAGAAGAAAATAATAATAAAGGTGAGGGCATCACTGTTCTGGTAGGTCAGACACCTCTGTTGAGGTTGGGAAAAGGAGAAGAAAAAAAAAAGACTGCATCTGAGATGGGTCTGATGGATAAAAATTGTTGCAATGCAGAATGGGGAAAGTCACTCCAGTTCAAGTGTGACAGGAAGGGGAAATTGCATTAGGCAAAAAATGAGGAAGAAGTGGTCTCTGAGCAGCTGGGACTGCTGAGGAAGTCAGGCCACGGCAGGGAGAAATCACTTCAAGCCATGGGACATACATATTCACACTTGTGATCTGTTGTTCTGTGATTATGAAGGGCGAGAAATTGAAAAGCTATTGCTTTTAAGCAAGCCACAGCACAGATGCTAAAATAAAAAAAATATAAAAAAGCAGGCAAGAGTAATGAAGAAAGGACAAAATTAAAAGAAGAGAGGTAAAAAGACACTAGAATAAGCAGCATACATTCTGTTACACGTGAGGGACAAGACAAAGATCAGACAAGGGAATGAAGTCACTCAAGGACAGTGTATACTGAGAGCAGGTGTAAGCACAAAAACTGTAACTGAGTTCATTAAACTCCACAGGGAATGCATTTAACAAAGAGACCAAAAAAAGAAAAAAAACCACACTGAAGGGGACAGGAGAAGCAGAATTTCTGAGGAAGAGGGGATTGCTTTAGGACAGCGAGGTAAGGAGCATTTAAGGGACAGAATTAGACTTCAGGACAAATTGGAGGGTGGCAAACAGAATGAGGTTAACATCTCTGACCCCCCACTAGAAAGGAGACAGGTTGGGATAGCTAACATGGCTAGATCTTTAGATATCTGCACCATCCCCACATCACAGTGATGGCGATGCAATGCCAGTTGGTATACCTCAGTATTACATTAAGACGCTGCACAGTATACAGTGATGGTTCAACTGACAAGCAGTTCAGCTGGACACTGACAACAGTGGCATTTTCAGCCTTTATACTTGCAGCGCATAGAGCAGTTAGTAAGGGAAATGCAATGAGCATAAGGAGAAATATCCAGGGAAAGAAAAAAAGAGGAAAGCCAAGTAGGAAAATGGCATTCAAACATGAAGATCTTACTTCAGTACATGCAAGGAAGACAGAGCTACTGAAATTAAATAGTAAGTATATCATGATAGCCCATGCAAGAAAACATACAATTAAGGTAGAACCTGTGATAGAAAACAGGAATTGATTCCAAGGCAGGCAAAAAATGACAGTCTTCCTCAGGAAAGCAGGCAAGCAAAACAGAGTTGTCCCAAAGCTGAGATCACTTAAAGGCAAGCTGCTACAGCACCTTAGCAAGCAAGGAGAAGGATGCTATCATCTATCTTAATGGCAGCTGCCAATAGATAGATCTGTACCATACCCAGGCTATACTCACAGTTGGCAATAACTCCATTAACACATGGGCTGCAGTTCTTGCACTGGAAGAAATCAGTCTGGCCAAACTGATATTGATTCTTCCGACAGCCACATACAGTATCCTGCTTTAGGGTGCATGGGGTCTCTTCTATCTGCTGCAATTCTGAGGAAAGGAATGAAAAGTGACTGTACTAACCCTACCTTCAGCTGAGACCACTGTTAAGACAACAGGTGTTATTAGCCCCTAATCTACACACAGGAAGAAAAAAAAAAGAACAAAGGCTGCAAACAGCATCTCAGACTGTAGTAACTTTGCAAGTCTTATCCTGGTTGTCCGTGAATCCCTTCCCTTACACTGTCCCTGTACCCACTCAGTCACTTTTTTTCCAGGCTTGCTCACTCATCTTTCCATCCCCTCCAGACTCTCACCTACTAACACCACCCATTTTCCTCAGGACCCACGGATAACTCACCTGTGCGGCACCGTGTACACTGGTAGCATTTTTTCATGATGTTGTCAACAGCTGTGAATGTGCCATTAGGACATGGAAGACAGACAGGGGCCTGGTCAGGCCATTTACAGTCTTTTGCCTTGTAGGTACCTGAAACAAAAACAGCTTAAGAGAGATCTGACAGGAAGATACACGTTTTGCCTTAAGGAGAATTGGAGTCACTGAATCCTCAAAGAAACCCTGGAGTCAACAGGGAAAGGACTGAGCATGCTTCTTCTCACAAGCATGGAGGAGACTGACAGTCCAAGAGAAGAGACAGGGAGAAAGAATTGCTATCAAGGAAATGGAGCACTGATGTAGCTATAGGACAAGATAGTTTGAGAGCACGGGACGAGGGAATGCAACTGAGGTGAAGAGTAATGCACTTATTCTACTGTACTGTACCTGCATGGCACCTCATGCAGCAGTGGGTCCTTTTGGGATGTAGGTATTGTCCAAGCTGACACTGCACCTGCCTCTTTTCTCTCCTCAAGATGTTAAAGGGACCTCTTCTATCCAAAGTTACCCGACGGAGCTGCAGCATATATGGCACTGGAGGAATTCCTTCTGATTCATCCATCAGCACACAGGCAAATGTTAGGATAACCTGCAAACAGGGAGAAAAACAAAGAAAAACGTTAGAGACTCTCTCATCTCCTGGCAGACTGCACAGCTGACTTCAGCAGAGTTCAGTATTAGAGGGAGTCATGCTTGTCACCTCTATTATAATACAAGCTAGCTGTACACAGAGCAAAATATTTTTTGTGATATACAATATGTAGATGGAATGCCTTGAAGATGCTGCAGCTTGCAGGAAAATTACTCAAGAGCAAAGGAATGTTTTCATTAAGGAAAAGAACATGTCAATCTAGAAACAGTTCCAGAGAGAAGAGCGCATCCAGTACTTGCAGAACAACTGAATAAGTAAAGCAGATGGCAAGTTTGGAATAAAAAGGCACAGGATGATATCACAATAGGTAAAGTACAGAGAAGCTTCCAAATTTTTTTTGAGCAGGCCAGCCCTAGAGAAGTGGGAAAGTTAGGTTTTCGACTTCTCCCCAGCAAATACATTTTTCATTTTAAACTGATACTGTTAGCAATCAGTCCGAACAGTCTGCCACAAAGCTCTAGACTTTTTCTTTTTTACTCCTTTAAGATTTACTTGCTATTTTTAATTTTGAAGGTTACTGTTATCAAGAATTTTAATAATAAAATATTATATTATAATACAATAATTTAATTAGGATTACTTTATAAAATGATTATGTTATTAATATCATTTATTTTAACAATAAAAATATTATGATTTCCTTGACTGCAGTACGATGTGTGCTTTTTTTGTATGCAGTGGAAGGAACAGCAGAACAAAGGGTTAAAAGAACAGCTTGAATTGGTAACGAAGGACACCATTCCCAGCAGTAGAATTGAGAAATGTGCTTTTTGTGTCATGGCCAAAAGGTCTGCCTCCTGCTAGGACCAGGGAACAGATGACTAATCAGCCAAAGACCCTGCGCATGAGAATGTAGGCAGACTCAGCACAATACATGAAGACGACCTTAGTCTGCAGGCCCAACAGAAAAAATGGACTCTGGACACGTATTCCAACCATGCATTCAGACAAGCAAAAATTAAACAACATCAAAATGAAAAGGAATACCATCTCTCCCTCTCTCCTGCCCACACAATTTCACACTGAGCTTCATTATATTAACTTCTCTACATTGCAATGTGTTCCCAGCTTTCGTTTTTGAAATCAGTAAGGTACCTTGCTGCACAGGCACAACTACAACTGCAGAGCTCTCTTTTTGCCTTTTTTTTTTTTTTTCGGGGGGGGGGGGGGGGGGGGGGGGGTCGGGGGGGAAAGCTGGAGAGCTGTAGCAAAAGAGCAGCAAACCAGTAAGGGTAAACCACAACGCTGATACCAGTTTTGTGGTTGCAATCTTCAGAGAGGATATGCAAAAAGAGATGGCTATGACAGTCCCACACTACCCTGTTTCTCTCCCAAAATTGAAGCCTTGGAGGAGAAAGTTAACACATTTAAAACCTTAAGAAGGATAGGGCTTGGCAAACTCTGACAAAGCAATAACTCAGTTTTTTCCAAGAATTTCAGTGCTCTCTGTCACACAACAGACATATTCAATACACCAGCTGCTAAAATGGTAACAAGTTAAAAAAAAAAAAATAAAAGAAATCACAAATTCAAATAGCTATCATTTCAGGCTTGATTAGCTGACCACAGGATAAATGCAAACATTCCAAAATTAAGTAAGAAACAAAATTTGTTCCAGCAGCTAACAGTCTCACAAGATTGACTGTCTGCAGGAAAATGGGTAAAAGATCATTCACACAGATGGTCTGATAGTAACAACAAAAATGATGAATCTTCCAACAAGGGAATATATACAGCTAGTCCAAAAGCCAAACAAGCCAGTAATATAAACAACAGAAGGAAGCATCAAAGATCAAGCCAAAAACAGATGCAAGATTGGGCAGATACATCTTCAGAAAGGAAAGGAAAACAGGAAAGGTGTTTGCAATCATTCAGATTAAGTGAAAGCATATCAATAAGTGTAATCAAACCAGAATCAGCACATTCATTATTACTGATCGAAATCTGAGGATCAGAGTGTGTCAGACCACAGATGACTCACAACCAATGATTCAGCCCTTAAAAAAAAAAAAAAAAGAAAGAAAGAAAGAAAAAAAAAACCACCACCATCTTAAGCAACTCCCAGACCATTCAGCAATTACACTTGTTTACACCCATGATAAACCTAACAGAGTTCAGGAAATTATCGAGCAAGGAAGCCTCAAGTCTAGGTAGCAGGTCACCAAGACAGAGTTTACAGGTCCTGTACAACTGAAATGAGCGATTTTTCACTGCTGGACATACAACACTATGCTCTCATCTCACTTGCAAGGAGAACAAACAAGTGCCCAAAAACCAACAAACAAGTGCCCAAAACCCAACAAACAAGTGCCCAAAACCCAACAAACAAGTGCCCAAAAACCAGCACTGCTCAGAAAAATGGACAGCCTGGATTACTGAAGCTGAATGATAACTCAAACCACCAAACCACATTGTGCACACCGGTGATTCATGGTTTTAGCTAATGAGGACTGCCCAGGAAAAACGAGTCAGCAGAAACTCAAGGCTTCACTTCTGAAACTGACGGAGAAATAAACAAAATACTGCAGGTGAAAACATGCACAGCTTTCTCAAACCATTACACTCCTCCAGGTGACAGCCACACATGTGTGCTCATCACCTGGGAGGCAATCCCAGCTCCTTTTCAGGCCTTCCACACAACTTAGTGGCTGACAGCTGCAGTTGATACAACAGTGAGTCATACAAATTAGCAGGTCTGGGAGTTGGGAAAAAAGCAAGAGTGAGGAGACTCCAAAGAAATCAGGGTGCAGCATTACCTTTCTTGTGTGACTGCTTCAGCCATCACCAAAAGCTCCTTCTTTGAGGTTTTTAGAGTTTTTAGTTTGATGTACAAAGATGCATGGGAAACCAGCCACTTCTGCTTTAAGCACTGAGAAATGTGTGTTAAAGCAACATTTACAGGAAGCTTTTTTCATTGCTCACTAAAACCTGGAAAGGTCACGAGGATGATACATTAACTATTATTATACATAATCCTCCATTTTATGAAGATCAAATGGTGGAATTTTGGGCTTTGTCTAAAACCAGGAGATTGTGCCTGCATCCTGAGCGCGCGCACACAACCACCACCCAGCAGTCTGACCCTGAGGGTGCAGCCACACACCTCAAATCAGAGCACTGTTCTGATGGGGGCCTCCCCCTTCACACTTCCCTTCCCAGGGCTTTAATTTTGAGAGAGCAGCTGCTAAGCTGGGCAGCTGTCCTGGGGCCGCACTCAGATCCCTGTATCAGCGATTCACTACATGGATTTTTTTAGGAGTCAAGTAATTACCACGTGCTGAATCCAATTCCTTAGAACTGACAACCTCTGTTTAACAGAAAAATGGAGTGATGTTTCCTTGAGATCCTCTTTCTGTTCTCAGGTTCACGAGGCTGGATTTCCAGGCATGCCAAGAAAGCACAGGGACAAGGCCAAGACCATAACATAGAATATCCTGCTCTGTCCCAAATAAAAGCAAAGCCACCTTGGGATGACCAAAGATTGTTTTTACCTCAAATAATAAGGCTAGTTCAAAGAAAACCTGTAGATTAAAAAATAAAGCCATCCAAACTGGCAATACTGATTGCTTGTGAAAACTGAAATTACCATGTAATGCAGATTGGCACAGGCCCAGATAACAGCATGTTTCATTTGGCTGGAAGTCATCAAAAATAGAAATTCAAATTGCATTAATAAGCAGATACAAATTGAATGAACTTGGATGGACAAAGCAATCAGAAATCCAAGCAGATGCTATGAACTCTTAGGAAGGGACTTGAGAACAAAACAGAATGTGCTGTTACATACAAATCCATGAGGACCCTGCATTTGGAATCCAGACTATTGGGCTGGTCCCCAGTCCTAAGAATGAGAGTTAACCCAGAAATGACAATGGTCAGAGCTACAGAACAGCTGCTACAAGAAAAATGATTAAAAAACACCACCCTGTAAAAGAGGCAGCTGAGAAGTAAGTCCCAAAGTCATGAACACCACAGAGAAGATGAAACAGGATGGCTATTCTCTGTTTCTTCCAAAGAAAAAACTAACAGATCTCACAAGAAACATACAAGTGACAGGTTCCAAACCCACAGAGACATACTTTTTAGGCCAACACCCAGCTGAGGAGTAGGGGTCCCCACCAGGAATATGCCCAGACTCCAAAAGCAACCACCACATCCATCAGCAGGAGAAACATACACAGGGCTCCTAGGACAAAGACACTGTTCCGACTTAGGAATTTCACAGATTTCTGGAAGCTGGGAAACTTCTGTTTTCCAGTATCGCATGCTTGCCCTGGTCTGAAACCTCAACAGACACTTGTTGCTGTTCACACTGCGAACAAAATATGGGGCCCAACGCCTCTGGTAACAAACATGGCAGCTGAGTTTACAGCTCTTGTAAAAAGAGGCTTCCAGTTCCAAAACCTTAACCTTCAAAATCAACCACTGTGAAAACACAGAGGACAAGGAAATGAGGTTAAGAACATGAAGAGAACACATACAAACAAGTTACAGTAAATTTTTAAGAATTAGAAAAACAGAATAGAGGCATCAAAGAAGTAAGAAAGGCCATGAGAGTGAATGTAGAAAGGAAAATAAGTTGTAGATAAAGGACAAGCAACATAGCGGGAATTGTAATGCTGATGAAAATAGCATGATTTTAAGGAAAAGGCATGCTTATTACAGATAATTATGAAGTTGACTTTGACCAAATGTAAGTAGGAGGGAAATAATTCCCTGAAAAAGAAAAGTAGTCTTACTAAGGAGCACTCTTCCTCCACCACATTATGTAACTGAGGACAAGGTAACATATTAAGAAGTTCAATACCTCTTGTGCATTTTGTTTCTAACAACATCAATAATATTACATATAGCATATGAATTACAGCAAAATACACATACTACTATCGTTAGGTCATGTGGTTATCATTAGGAAATGTGCTTTTTCAGGTTTACTGCTTTAAAACCTGTATGCAAGCCATCTCTACAAATGCCAACCAGGCTCTGAGACGCCAGTGCTCTGCAGCTAGGTGAAGGGGTGGAGTGCTTCGCAGCCCCAACCATGCTGCCTTGCCAGAAGCTGAAGGACAAGACAGTCAGCCAGCTGAAGCTTGAGAAAGACTTAGAAATTGGACCCAGGAGAGCCAAGAAGGAAATTTACCAGCCAACTCGCTTTGTAATGCCCCCCCAGCTGCAGAGGTCGGGCACAGCCGCCGCTCGCCCTGCACAGGGCGGCACAGCAGACAGCAACAGCTCCCACAGGCACTGTGACTGCCTGACCGCGGAGCCCCCCCAGCGCCCCGGGGCAGCGGCAGCCTCGCGAACGGGAGCGGCCCGCGGTGCCTCGGGAGTTAACGGCCTCTGGGAAGTCACGCATTCCTGTAAATCCAGCCGTGCGTTCCCTGATTCAGGGATAAATCCCGGAAACGGCGCAACCCCGCCTATCCCCGGGACGGACCTCCCGGCCGGCGCCCCCCGCTCCCCTCAGCGAGAGAAAATGGCCGCTGCGGGGCGCTGCCGCGGGGTAATACGAACCCCGGCAGTGGCCTACGAACCGAATCCCCGGATCGATCCCACAGCGGAGGGCTCACCCGGCTGCGGATCCGGGGCCGACATCTCCCAGCTCGCCCCTTCCGAACCGCTGCCAGCAGCCCCGTCCCGAGCTCGGGGTGCGGCGAAACCCCCTCTGAGTGACTTACCATCCCCAGCGAGCTGCGGGGCAGCGCCAGTCCGCGCATGGCTCCGCGCCCCGCTACGTCCCCATAGCAGGGTCCCGGCGCGCAGAGAAGCCGGCGACGCAGCCCAGCCCCGGCCGGCGCGGAGCGAAACCAGCCCGTCTCCAACTTCCTGCCGGCGGTGGCAGCTACAGCAGCAGCAGCAACAGCAGCTAGGCGGCAGGAAAGAGGGCGGCGAGACACCGAGCTCCCTGCCCGCCCCCGCGCAGGACGGGCGCGGATCCGAAGGCAGCTGCCGTGGGCCGGGGCGTCGCCGTTTCCAGCCCGGAGCGCGAAGAGTGAAGGCTTCACCACACACTGAGCGCAGAGCCGCGGAGCTGAAATGAGCGGCGGCGGTCTCATACGGCAGATCTTTCCGCTTTCTGGCAAAAAGTTATCTGTCAGTGCCGCTTTTCTCTAAAGTGGGCAATCTGGAGGAAAGTAATGGGTAGTATCGTGTGACTGAAACAATAATACACGAATTGGAGCAGAATGAAGCTTGCTGCAATCTTACATTTACTTGCATGTGGGCTTGTTGTTCTTCTGGTACAAGCTCATGGGAAACTGAACCACTCGGCTGTAAGGCAGTAACTTGGCATTTTAACTGCCTTGTAAACACGTTTGTGTTTTTTTTTTTCTTTTCTTTTTTTTAAGATTTCTTGGTCAGCCCAAACTGGCATATATTTCGAGAATACATGCCCAGCATGTACTTTTTCTGGTGAAACATACATTTACCATACGTGTCAGTGAACCAGCTGCGTCAATGTTGTAAGGCAAAAGTGCAGTGCAGGCAACGTTTGGGATGAGGTCTGCTTCATTCAGTATTTACTTCTAAAGGCAGCATTTAACAGTTATTCTGAGAAGTGGCTTAATCATCCAGAACTCACCTTTATTTGCTGCCCATTAAGCCCTGAGTTGTTTCAGCTCCAGGTGTAACTCTTTACACACTGTGCACCACAGTACCTGCTCCTGACCTACCTGTGGAGGCTGGCCATTTATACAGATGTGGGTCAGTCTGAAAGTGATGCTTCCTATTTATTTCCATGGAAACTATAACAGATACAAAAAGCACCGTAACACTACTTAGTAGAGCCAATTCTTAGCTACAAAACACTATTTTTCAACACAGTCATCATCATTAACCAATTATGTGCAGATCAAGACGCTTTTCATTTCATGCTGTGGCAGCTGTGCATGGTCATCCAGAACATGGATCGTCTTTCTCATCGCTGTCACCACTGCTGAAACACATCACTCACCACCTCACTGTGCTCGCATTTATTGTTTGGTCTCTATAAATAATCTTTGAAAGGCTGCCATTTTTCCTGCATGGAGGAATTCAATTCCACAGTTTTGCTTCATGCACAGTTCCATGTCAGATCCCATTGTCAGACTGCCCCTCTACTGCCACCTGTTGCACAGCAACAACATGAAACCAAATATTGGTGGGAAGATGCAACCTACTACTAGATACTAGATACTTACTGCCATACCACCATCATCTGCCTCTGACGTTGAGACAAAAGAAGAAAGAATAAGATGTCCTTGCAAAATAAAACCTGAGAAGAAGAATTGCTTAAAATAAAATGTATCTTGCAGATATATAGCAGGAGATGCTAGCTTGGCAACTAGCAAATTCTGCTTGCTTGATAGGACAAAGTGAGATAGGCTTTTTCAATTACTTGTAAATCTTGCCTGCTTGACAGGACAGGGATGGACTTTGTCAAACGGGATACAAAGATAACTCTAGTTGGCCAAAGCAACAAACTCTAAATCGATTACAATGTATGAACAAAGGAAACAAAGGGGAGATAACTACTTGGAGGGAATGAGAGCATGATAGGCAAACGGGGAAGAATGTGAACTCTGTGTACCTTAGCCAATGGGAAAGGGCTCACTAGCATTGGGGTATAGGGATAAGAGAGGGGCTGCATTCCTCAGAACTGTGAGAGGCCCCACAGGGGTATGCCCCAGCGGACTCTCCCTTTATTCAAGTAAAGAAAGCTGAAGACTCTCCTCTGTCTCTTTTTGGGATAAATATAACTGAGCAAGTCTATTGAAGCAGAAACCTTCCCAACAATATCATTATCATAGAATCACAGAATCACAGAATGGCCTGGGTTGAAAAGGACCACAATGATCAACCAGTTTCAACCCCCCTGCTATGTGCAGGGTCACCAACCACCAGACCAGGCTGCCCAGAGCCACATCCAGCCTGGCCTTGAATGCCTCCAGGGATGGGGCATCCACAACCTCCTTGGGCAACCTGTTCCAGTGTGCCACCACCTTCTGTGTGAAATCATGGGCCAACATAATAAAATAGGAGGTGTTACTTTCAGAGCAGCCCTCATATATACCATGTCTATTGGTTGTTTTGTTGGATGGGCAGGAAGGTTCACATGTGGGAACAGCTGTGCACCATTTATCAGGAAGGGAGGACAGCCTGCCACAGGGAGTGCTCCTGACAGGGAACACTTTGCAGTTATCTCCGTGCTGCAGCTTGAAGTTGAACTGCTATGCTTTGTTTTGGAAGGATATTCCTGTTTCGTGTGTGTAAGCCCACAAACATGCAAACAACCCACACTAAGCCTTCCATGAATTGTTTCAGACTAAGCCACACATCTCTGTTCCTGCTTTTGCTCTGGGCTTGCTTATCTACTGTATAGGAGCCAGCAGTAGCAGACAAAGCTACCGGAGCTGTGCATCCACACAGCACCTCCACACCTGGGGCAGCTCTGACTGCTCCACAAGAGGGTTCCAGCAAGGCTGCAAACAGCCAGGCAGCTTGAAGCCGGGCAGCAACCATCTCCGGGATGACGATGGAAAAGGCTTAGCAGGTTTGGTCTGGTTTGTGTCCTTGCCTTGAGCAAGAGCAATACAGAACAGGTCCTAAAGGGAAAAATATTCACACACTGATAGAACACACAGGAGAAAGTTACAGATCTCACAGAGTTTTTTCAAGTTTACCTCAGACTGTCACGTGAGTGAATGAGAACACAGTCTGCACAGAGCTTCAGCCTTAAAGAAAAGAAAAAAGAAAAGAGAGGAGAGGAGAGTAAAAGGGGAAAGGGAAAAGGAAAGGAAAGGCACTTCTTGAGAACTGCACGAGTGATAGAGAAATCCCCACAAACCCCCACATTTGACACTTCCAGGAGCTCGGATAGAGAAGAGTAGCCACACGGCTCGCAGCACGTTTGACATTTGCGGTAACGCCAAGCACATCACCGCACACCCCTTCCTAGCTTTTCCACACCAAACCAAGCCGTCCCACCCCTCCCTCACAGCGGCCTTTCCCGACCCGACGCGCGGCGCGCACCCCCCGAACCCACCCCTCTAAGGGGAGGAGCGGGGGGCGGGCAGGCAGCGTCACGAGGGCGGCGGTGATTGGCCAGAAGGAGAGAGGGGGCGGAGACCGGCAGGCACGCGGCCCGGCGTGTTGCTGTGGCGACGCTGTCATGGCGGAGCCCAGCGCGGCGGTGAGTTCCCCGCGGGTTGCGGGCCCGCCTCCCTTCGCCTCCCCGCGCTGAAGCCCCGTGTTTCTGTTTCTCCCTAGGAGCAGCGGTGGCTGCAGACAGCTCGGGAGTTTGCCCTTCGGGCGCTCCCAGCCAGCCCGGGGCCTGGCGGGACGGAGCTGCCGCCACTGGACGCGGTGCTGAGGTGCGTGAGGAGCGCGGGCGGCGGGGACCTGCCGCTGGGCTACAGGTAAGGTGGACGGGCCGTCGCGGCTGCCTTACGGGGCCGGGGGGAGCGGAGCGGAGCGGAGCTGGGCTGGGCTGGGGTCCCGCTGCTGAGCTAAGGCCTCTCCGGATGCCGGGTGTAGGAGGGGTGTTGAGGGCTGGTAACCGCACGCCTCGCCTTGGCTTTGCCGCGCCCCCGTGGCGCTTGCGGTATGACTGAGCGGCGCATCCGCCAGTCTGCGGCAGGCTCGGGTGCCGGCAAAGTGGGGCATCTCGCCGGGAAACGGCTGCTGCGCTGCGCCGCGGCTGCAGGGCTCGATCCCACCGGGCTGCTCGGGCTCGGCCTCCTTCAGTTCAGCCAGGTGAGGGTCGCCCTCGAGAGTGGGATCTCACAAATGAGCAATTCAGGATAGGGGTGTCCTGGCTTTAAATGGTGAAGGGCTTTAGGGTGCTTACTGTCATGAAAATCTGCAGCTTAGAGTCATAGGATGGGTTGGAAGAGACCTCAAAGCCCATCCAAACCCGCCTGCCACGGGCAGGGCTGCCAGCCACCGGTTCAGGCTGCCCAGGGGCCCCATCCAACCTCGTTGTGAATGCCTTCAAGGATGGGGCACCCATATCTTCTCTTTCTTAGAGACTGAAGGAACTGGGGCTGTTCAGAATGGAGAAAAGAAGGCCGAGGGGAGACGTTATTGCTCTTTTCCAATATCTGAAAGGTGCTTACAGTGAGAGTGTGGCTGGTCTCTTCTCACTGGTGACAGGTGACAGGACGAGGGGAAATGGCCTCAAGTTGCACCAGGGGAAGTTTAGGTTGGATATCAGGAAATAATTCTTTACAGAAAGGGTTGTTAAACACTGGAATAGGCTCCCCAGGCAGGTGGTTGAGTCACCATCCCTGGATGTGTTTAAAAACCGTTTGGATGTGGTGCTCAGGGACATGATTTAGCGGTGGGTTGTTAGAGTTAGGGTAGTATGGTTAGGTTGTGGTTGGACTCGATGATCTTGAAGGTCTTTTCCAACCTGAGCGATTCTATGATTCTGTGATTCTTTGAGCAGCCTGTGCTAGCACCTCATCGCCCTCATTGTGCTGAGAGGGATTTAGACAAGAAGGTCCAGCACACTCGAATCTATTTCACTCCAGCTCCAACCTGTGTTGAGGGAATATCTGTTAAAGCCCCTGGCTTGTGTAAGGTCAGTGGGCTGTTTGTTTGTGAGTGAGCTTTGCGCACAGCTAGCTGTCAAGCTTTAGAGCATCGTAGGGTCCAGGAGATAGCTGTATATGACAACCAGGATCCAGTGTACTGCTGTTGTATTGATTTCTCCCAGAAAATAATCAGTATATGTAATGGAATCAGGGGCAGCACTGTGTTCTCCTTGTAGATCATAGGCATCAGTATTAATCCCAGCTTTGCTCTGTTGCTGAAGATGCAGCAGTTTACTTATATCTTTTTCAGATAATCCATTTCCAGTTCAGGTTCCTGTCAAATAAACAAGTACTTGCATATATTTATCTCTTTTGATTCTTTTTTTTTATGTGAGTACAGTTTATAGCTTATTCTGACCCATCACTTGTCTAGATTCGTTTCTGGCTTTGAACCTTTGATACCTGACTAATCATGTGAAATTCTTCAAATTCATATTCTCCGAGTTAGATTATTTCCTGCTACTGAGCAAGTGGGTGTTGTGAATTCAGCCACTGTTTCACAACCTAACATTGTCGGCTAACCTCAGTGGAAACAGCTATCAAAATCACAAGATGGGAACCAGTTTGTAGTAGTTCTTTGACCTTAGTGCAGACAAAGGACTTTTGTTCTCCAGCATAGACAGCCAGGATGTAAACAGTGATGATGAATACTATTGTGTTGCATAAACTCTGAAAAGCTTAGATTCCTGTGAGGATGCTGTCTTGTTCTCCCATATTCAGTACTGTGGTCAGTCTAAGTGTGATAGCTTGGATCAGCCTCAATTGTGGTGGTTATCTGACAGTATTTCTTCCACCCCGCCAAAGCCAAGAATTTAGGCAGAAAGATTCAGGGCTGCATGCACTGGTGTACTTGAAAACATGTTCTTTTACTCTCAGTTAATATTTTAAGCAAGCCTTCTGTCTCTGTTTTCAGAGGGGATGTTCAGGCAGAACTGACACATCAGCTGAGATGTGAGAGATTCTTAATAAGTGCCAGTGGGTGGGTTGATTCTTGCCGTATGATATCAAACCATGCCAGAAGCTGAGGCTCTGCTGACTTAGCCAGGCTTTATCCATTGCACTGATCACTGTAATCCCCCAACTTTGCAGACTGAGTTCATCCTTCTGTGTTCTTGCTTTTCTTTTTTTTTTTTCTTTCCCTCCAGTTTCATCTCCATCTCTGACCTAACGCATCAACAGCGTACTCCGTGCTGCAGCCACCTAGCCTGGAGCACTAACAGATTTAAAGAATGGGCTCACCAAGGGCGAGGTGCTTTACCCATGCACAGCTCTTTGCCAAGGGCTTACCTGATCTTGGTTGGCTATTTAACCGATGGAAGGCAAGAGGACAAAGATGGTTGTCTCTATGTGAAAGACAATACTGGGATAATTCCGTGTGAGGTATGTCTTTGGCCCGAGGGATTCTGTGTTTATTTCCCCTTCTGGGGCAGTATTGCAGAACACCGCAGATTTCAGATGGTTTGCCAGAGTCTGTACTGAGAAAAGAAATACATCTTTGTAAAAAGCAGGAGAACAGCAGGTTCAGATCAGATTCTCTTCCCAGAGAAAGAACAGACAGAACATGTCAAATTTGTCATTGCTAGGAGAGCAAAAATCGATTCTACTGTCATGGATTAAAGAGATGAGTAAGTTTAATGTACAGTTCTGTTACACCTTGAACTGCATGAGGTGGCCTCAGACATGGAGGTCATAGCAGTATCCTGTGTTTGTTGAGCAGAAATAACTTTCTGGAGAGCTATACTGGTCGTTCATTGATGCATTGATGACATGCTTTCAGGAAATAATAAGCTGTGTGACAGTGGTACTGGATGAAAAGTTCTCTAAAATTTATGGGAAGGGAGTAAATACAAAGTAACTGATAGAATGGGAATGAAGGAGCAGTGAGGTTGTGCCTTCCAGGGAGGTGAAGACTAGGCAAAAAAGTGCATTAGTTGTATTGGTATCAACTTCTAACTGAAAACACAGGGGAAAAGAAAGGAGATGAGAATTCTAGAAAAACAGTCTGGAAATAATGAAGTCTTACAGTGATTTATGACTTTACTGCAAAGGAATATGTGTAATCCAGGAAATGCTAGGTGTAGAGCTCAGCAAGTCTCCAGATTTGTGTCTGGAAGGCCAGAAGTTGTCTGTGCAAGACAGAGAAGTGGACAGAAGACATTGCTCTCGTTTAATAATGAAGCCCAGAAGTAGAATAAGAATTTATGATGCTTGTGCAAGGGCAAATTAGTAGATTAACTTTGTAAATAATGCTGAGAAAAGGTAACTTAATTCATCTCAGGCTTTTTTTTTCACTGTCTTTTGCCTTAGCTGCTGCATTTTGAACTGCAGTGGCTGGAGTCACTGTTCCTTTTCCCAAGCTGGGCATATATACCACAGACTGACCACAGTGCAGCAGGATACATAGAAATCCTGGTGGATCCAGTGCCAGTAAATCGCCTCCGAAAGGAAGTGTCTGAGACCATTCCAGTCATCTACCCAGCGTTGGCTGAGCCACTCCTTGTCTCCAGGTAAACACCAAGCATGGCCAACTGCATGGTAGTGCTGCTGCTCTTGTTTCTCAGGTACTGTGAAAAGCATTTGGCTTAGGAAGCACTGTGTTAAGCCTCTGCCATAGGTGGAAGCAGGACAGTGAGTGATGGAAGTAAAAGTTGTATAATAATGCTACTTTTCATTAATAAACTATTTTACAGGAGTTGACTTGAAATTTTAAACTTTAATTTTGCAAGAATAAGAGAAATTATTCCTGGTATATTTTGATACTATAAAAAAAGCATGAGAAGAAAACATTCAAAAGAACTTTCACTGAACTTTTTACTGTTCATTATTTTGATTAGCACTGCTTTTTTTCTTTTTTTTAGCCTATAGTGAAGAAGAATTATTATTAGAATCTAGAGTTACTTTTCAATATAAAATTAATGCATACCACTGGTATGGACCTGCAAAAACTGAGTTCAGTTTTCTGCTAAAGGATTGCTTGTGACTTTTTTATCCCCTACTTGGACCTATGATTAGCTTCTTGTTTGCAGCAAAGATTCTTATAATCTGACTCTTGTCTTGGAACATGAATCTTTGTAACAGCTTTGTTGTCTTCAAATACTATGGTTTTTTAAAGTGTTGAAGTGATTTGGTATATAAAAATTGAAGTAATAATTTTGTTGACAAGTTTGTTTCAAAAAACTCTCTGACAGATGATCAGCATTATTTTGTTAGATCCATTATTTCTAGAAAAGTGCATTCTACATATTTGTGTATCTTGTTTTTGGGATATTTCTGAGTCCTTGACTGATTTTTCTTTGCTTCCTCAATTGCTTTCTAGGATTCCTTGTAAGAAAAGATCAAAGCTCAGTGTGGCAGGTGAATTGTCCAGACTCAGCCCTCTCCTTTGTATTCACCAGAAGACATTCTTCTTTCTATTTCTGAAGTGCTTCACCTCAGTTGTTTGGGTCCCTGTTCTGGTGAAGGTAAGTCCTTGTAATTTTGCCCCAAAATTTGCCATCTATATTCACATATGTGTTGGTTAATCAATTTTTCAAAGCTTGGCCTTTTCCTTTCAATGTGATTTATTTCTCCTACTAAAAACTACTGATGCTTTTTTTTTTTTTTTAATTTCACATAGCCTACAATAATCCTTATGCATAGATTGCTTTAAAAGTAATGCCTCCTATTTATTTCCTTGGAAAGTACTGCAGATACAGAGAGTACAATAACACTGTTTGATAGAATTAGTTCTTAGATACAAAACACTCTTTCAACATAGTCACCACCATTAGCTGTGCATTTTTGCCAGTGATGAACAAGAGCCTCCATGCCACGCAGGTCAAAATCTGCACCAGCAGAGGTGACCCACTGTTGCCATCACTGCTGCTGAAACAACCACCCACTGCCTCTGTGTTCACATGCACTGCTTGGTCTCCATAGCTGTCCAAGCATCAATGAGTGTCAATGGGGGCCATTTTTCCACGTGGAAGAATTCACTGACACACCTTTGCTTCATACACGTTTCTGTCAGACTCCATTCTGTCAGACTGCCCCTCTGCTGCCATCTGTTGCACAGCAACAATGTGTAACAGAACGTTGGTGAGAAGGCTCAGCCTTCTCTGACATTGGGGGCCAACATAATAAAATAGAAGGCATTACTTTTAGAGCAGCCCTCATAGATAAGTCTATTGCTATTTCCTGCTAAAGAAATACAACCTTCCTCCCTACTACAATTGTAGTTCCCCTGAACGCCTTGTAGATACCACTCTTTTGCAAAAGGATGAGGTGATCCTCTCAAAAGGAAAGTTTTTCATGTGGGAAGAATATTTTTCCAGTGGAAGAGATGCTGATGTCACTCTTGGTCTCTCTGCTCCAGAAGCCCAACCAGCTGGCGTGGTACCATACCCTCCAGTTGGGCCACAGATACACAATAACAGGCCTGAGTATATCCAGCCTGAAGAAATCTGGGCAAAGGATGTTTGTCACCAGTGTTACTTCCTGCCTTCTGCCTTACTGTGCAGAGAAGGTAAAGGAGCAGGCATTGGACAGTTCTTGGCAAGAAGAATCCTCTCTGTCAGCTTCACTTGAGACCACAGAGCATTTCAATGACTCCTCAGAGCTGAGCGCTGAAGAGTGGCCAGGATCAATCAAAGAGACCAAGATCATCTCATATGTGGTAAGGATTCGTAGCATTAGCTTTTATCTACTCGTGGTCTAGCAAGATCTCATTGTCATGATGAATTTATTTTCTTTTCGCTCAGGCCTATGAGTCTCTTACATTCTGGAATAAACTCACATAACTTTCTGTTCGCTTTTTATGTAGGGAACTGTCACCAAAATACTCAATGCCCAAGCTGGTCTTTATGAGCTCGATAACAAAGTCTGCTTGTGCCTTGCTTACCAGCAGTTGTTGAACTCTGCACGTGGAATCCGACCAGGAGCATGTGTGGAGGTAAAGTTGAGAGACTTATGAAGTACAGTAGGGTTGATCTTGGTCAACCATCAACCAGACTGCTCTAGTACTTCTCTTAAGGCAGACAGAGGAATTAAATAATATGGGGGGAAAAAAAGCTTTTGAGTTGAGAGGGAGATCACTCATCATCACAGGCAGAACAGACTCAAAGTGAGGAAGCTTAGTTTGTTACCAGTGAAGAATAGAGCAAGACACTGAGAAAGAAAAACGAAACTCAGACCACCTACCTTTCCTCTGTTCTTCCCAGACTCAACTTTACTCTATTGCTTCTGACTCTTCTGCCTCTTTTTCCCTCAGTTCCTGCCCCTGAGTTCTCCAGGAGGATGGGAAATACTTCCTGGATGGGAAAATCCAGGAGCTTGGAATACTTCTTAAGGGCAGCAGTTCTTGAAACACTACTTTTGTGGGGGCTCTCCATGGGCTGTGGCCTCCTTCAGGCCACATCCACTGCTACACCGTGGGTTCTTCCATAGGCTGCACATGGAGATTTGCTCTGCGTGGTGCCTGTGGGCTGCAGGGGGACAGCCTGCTCCATCATGGGGCTCTCCTCAGGCTGCAGAGAAATTCTGCTCTGCTCCTGCAGCACCTTCTACCCTCCTGCAAAAACCTGGGTGTCTGCAGGGCTGTTTCTTTCACGTTTTCTCACTCCTTTCCCCAGCCATTGCTGTGCAGCATTTTTTCTTCACAATCAGCACTGCTCATGACTCAGCTCTGGCCAGCAGTGGGTCATTTTTGGAGCCAACTGGAGCTGGCTGTTACCTGACTTGAGGTGGCAGCTGGGCTTTGCTCACAGAGGCCATCCCTGTAGCCTCCCTGCTACCAAAACTTAAAGCATTCAATGAAAAATACTTATGCCCCCAGGGATGGCTTGCAAGTGTGTGTGGGTCAACAAAAGGCTGCAGGAACACTGGAAGTTTTTCAACAAGTCCTTGAAACAAAATCAGGGATTTTGCTTAACAAACTTGGTCGTGAAAGTTGAAATGCTAATTATTTGATTCTTCCTTAAGCAGTGCCAGGTCTTTTAGGACTACTGAGTTCACAGACAGTCCAGCAGAGTGAAAAAGGGTTTAGAGTGAGGTGATGGTTTGGGAGAGCAGAGGCAAACTGTACTTCTCCATTAAGTCTCAGTGTCTGTTTTATCTCAGCTCATCGATGTCCACCTCCTACAGAAGCCTCTGGTATCCTCTCCTTTCATTGTACTTGGCGCTTGTTTGAACAGCACTGTCTTGCTGAGGAGTTTTTCAAGGCTCAGCACTCCTTACCACCCACCAGTCACTTCAAGAAATCTCTACCTACACCTGCTCTTCTGCTATAATCTTGGTATGCCACTCTACCTCTGGCTGGTGAGCCTTCTGGAGACATTTAAGGAGAGGTAAGGACAGTTCTGAAGTCAGACGGTGTGCAGATGTGCTTTGTAAGCTACCTGAGCATCTTCCAGACCTAAGGTTCACAAAGCTTATTTGCTTGGAGACTAATGGCAGCAGCAATTGTGTCTGGTTTATTGGCTTAAGCTGTTTATCTGGATTCCACATCTAGTGAAGCTTGTACCTTGTAGTTGCTCTAATGAAGAACTCATGTGTATTTTTCAAGTGCATGTACAGTAAGCCCACTGCTTTCCATAAGCTGCAGTGCTCCAGAGCATGTGTTGACCTGTCCCCACCTATGAAACTTTGTTCTGGAATATGGAAGCAGTGTAAGGATGAGTGCTTCCAATCTGATTTGCTTGGCAAATGAACTTGAGCACTGAGGCTGAAGCTGGAAATTGCTTCTACAGCCAGATTACAGATGATACAAAGGCTCTTATTTCCTAGCTCCTTACAAGAGCAGCAGCAACTGCTCAGTATTATCAGTAGTGTGAGCACTTGTTGGAGAAACTTTGTTTTAGCAGATTTTCCCACACACTTATGTCTGTGGAATTTTTGCCATGCTTTCCAATAAAACAGCTTTAGTTCTGTTCCCAGAATGTTGCTAGCTATCAGTTTCATTTTTTTATTATGTTTTCCACTTGTAATTACTAAGTCAGCCACTGCCTGAAAGTTGTTCCAGTGATTTAGTCACTATCTCTTTTTACTTGATTTCATCTTTTGTTATTAAAACTATTTTGACTGGCAGTGTGATCACTTGTGGGCGTTCAGAGTGATGAGGTATCCTTCTGAAAAGATCCGAACACAAAGAAACTATCAGAACAAGAGCAATCTGTGGTTATTTTGTTCTGTCTTGTGACTTTTGCATCCTGTTAAAGAAAACCAAGTATACCTAACATGAATAAATATATCAAGTTTAGTTAAAATACATGAAGATCCATTTGTGTAACTTACAAGGAGATTTTCTTTATGTGGGTTTTTCATTCATTCGAGTCTTGAGATGTTACCAGTCTGTCTATTTCTCCTGGCTTTTTGTTCCTTTTCTGCTTGCCTGACATCAATCTGCATCACTTTTAAATGTTCCTTTTTTAACCACTTTGCATTCTTTTTACAGTCTCCTTAATTCTTATCCTGCACAGCGCATTCACTGGTAACAAGCAGAAAAAATTCCTGACTTACATGCAAAACCCACTTTAGAATTGGGAGTGCTACTGCTTCTAACTGCTTTAAAATTTTTCAGGTTTTCTTGTTTCTTTGGGCACCACCGACTGTTGCTTAGCTCTAAATACCGAGACCCTGGACCTGCAGAGAAATTCCTTGTTCCAGTTCTGCAAGCTGTGGTACCAGACAGAAGGGAAACAAGAGATATTTATCAAGAAATTCTAGCAAAAATGCATCACTGTCCCCTGCAGAAGGTAAATGCACTGTGAACTGTTTTTAGTTTATCTGATGGGAAGAAACTGTTGATCTTTTTTTTTTCCCCTTAGTATTTGACCCTGGATCCCCCATACCAGGTCCCATCTCTGTCAGCACTGGGTCGTGTAGCAGAACAGAAGGGCTGGGAAGGCTTCTGTCCATCCCAGCTGCTCTCCCCTTTAGAGGCACAACACATGGGCACCCAAGAGCTGAATCGCAGGCTGGCCTGGTCCTACTGCACATTCTCAGCAGGAAGTTTCCAGCCCCAGCTGGTAAGTGCCTAGTTCTCTTTACTGTCTGCACCCTGAGAGCTCCCAATTCTCCTAATGTCTTCCAGCACAGCCACTGTCTTTTGCCCACTCAGATGAGAGCCTGTTCCTTTTGCTTGGGAATGATGCTGATTTTCTTACCTGTGTTGTGTTGAATACAGCCTGAATTTGGGCTGCTGCCACGCACGCAGATTTCTAGTTTTCGAATATGGGAAGCGTTTGATACTCTTTACATCTTCCTTTCTCATGCAGATCCTACTAGGTGTGCTGCGAGTCTCCTCCAGGAGAAGTTCCCTCCAGCTGCAGGACAGCAGTGGCACACTTCCCTGTGTGATTTCCCATAGGGATGGTACCCCCTTTGCCAATACAGCTCTCATAGGTACGTTCCACAGAACTAAATTTCAAGGTGCTGAAATTGTGGTGTTCTGCCATCCAGCTCCAAAACAAGGAAAAAAAGACTTGGTGTGAAGATGCTGGAATGTCACTGCCTCTCCTCATGACTTTAAAATGAGGAAATTGAGCTTGCTCTTTTTATGTTCTCCTTTCATTAGCTCAATTCCTTTCTCTGTTGTGTTTGCAGGATCACTCTTGCAGGTGGAGAACTATCAACTTGTAGTGGAGAGGTTCATTCAGAGTGATTTTCCCTCCTGGGAGCAGCTAGAAAATTCAGAGCATGTGAGAGAGAAAAAAACCAGGTGGGTTCCTTTATTCGGTGCCGTAGTAAAATCATTACTCTGCAGTTCCATGCCATTTTGGATTATGGTAAAACTGCATGTTGGCATAGTATTTTGGTGCTGAAGTCCTTTGCTAGTTACGGGAACAAGATCTTTATTGGAAACAAATCCACCATGTCTATTTTGTTCCAAATACATCCAGCCTGGTAGCTGCCCTCTATTTCACCCTTTCCTGCTTCTCTTTTGAATACCCGCTGAGCACTCACTTCCAGATAGTTGCTTGTTTTAGACAGCTACCTGTCAGGAGCAGAAGATTTAATTGCTACCATTTGTCATTTCAGTATCTATGTGCAGTTCTACTTTGAGGATGTTCAGGTTCTCCATTCGGTGGAAGGACAAATCCAGAAAGATCCTCGGAGTAACAATACCACCTCTTTGAGGAAAAAGAATGATGGCAGCTCGACATCTGATCTGGAAACCCCAGAGGCAAAAGTGCTGAAATTGGAGGATCCCAAGCCAGATCCTGGCAGAGATGAGGGCTGTCAGAGGGGCCAGAGCAGCACTGGAAGAACTGGCTGTGTTTCACACCTATTCTTGGTTACCCAGAAAGAGGGGCTTATGTTGCGCAACTACCAGCTACTCAGAGAAGGAGGTGGAGAAGAACAAGAACCACAGCGCAGTTTTCAAGCCACGGTGCTGTGGCTGGGCAGACCTCAGCTGTGGAGCCACCCCAGAGAGACCAAGAGTCTGCCTGAGCTAGAGGAGGCCGGCCGTGATGGAGGAGAGGGCATGACACGGCAAGAGGTGAGGCAGCAGTGGGCTTCAGTGGGTGGTTTGATACAACTGGCAGTGGTAATTTACAGATCTAGATTTCTAATCAATGGGAGGGTGATTTTTGTCGAGTAGAAGAGTGTGTTTATGCAGGTAACTTCCTTCTGCCACTGTAAGGGAGTTCAATCTCCTCGCCATCAATATCCTGTAAATATATTCACCTCACCTTGTCCTTGATGGTGCTAAATTTGCTAGTCAATCATCTGCTGGACCTGCTCCACTTTTGGTGTGCTTTTCATTTTTCACTTTTTTCCTAACATTTCTCATCACTTTTTCTCTTTTTCTCCCCATCTCCCACCAGGCACTACTGCTTTTTATGGGGAAGTCATTGCAATGGTTTCCATTTCTGCATCTGGATGGGTTGTATCGCTTCATTGTGCCCCACTGCTCGGTAAGGGAAAGGTTATCTTACAGTTTCCCATTGGAGGAGTTTTGCTAAATTGTATATGGGAGATGAAGTGTCAGTGACTAAGTTTTTTGCAAGGTGTAGAATTCTCATCTGTCTTGCCAAGTAACTGCCTCAATGCTGTGTTTAGTTAAAACTCTCAGAGCTTTGAGTTCAGTGAATTTTTTTTTCTTCAAATTATTGTTCCTTATCAGTCCTCTTTTGCTTTCATCTTCCTTTGATAATAATTTTCTTTGCATTATGACTCTTCTTTCAGGACTTAGAAGTGTTTGACAAGCTCAGTTTTCCACCTGTGCCAGCAGAGTTCCTAGGCAGGCCATCCTGCCCCTTATGCCTGCCTGTCCAAGATAACTGGCACTTACAGCATGAGACGTGGTTTTCCTTCCCAATTGAGTGCCAGGTACTGCAGCAACTTTACTGCTCTGGGCTATCATGGCTGACTTCCTGTTCTCTCCAGAATTAGCTCAGAAAATTGTTGATATAGAATCTCTTGTTAACAAGACAGAAGATGAGCCCCATAAAAGATTACTGCTGGGCCTCATATTTTCCTGCCTTGGAATTAATCTGAGAAGGAACCGTCAGTTGTTTGATGTAAAGTAACTCTAAGCATGCAAAACTTGTCTCTACTGCTTTGGCTGCTATAAATTGAAACCAAGTCTGTGTCTCTGTCATTTCTAGCTGGCAGCCAAGGCAGCGCTGACGGGCATGGACCAGAGAATTTCCTCCATTCCAGAAATACTTAGCAACAGGTTTGTTGGTCTGCCCTATACTTGATGTGACTGCCTTAGGGAACGAGGTAGTGTTGGTCATTATTGGAGACAGTACAATGTTAAAAATGAATAATTAATGAATAATGAATTTGCTGCTCTAGAGATATTGTTTGGAAATATTTTTGTGTGCAAATAGCCCAGACTGTGAACCTATCTTGTTTATCAAAGCTTAAAGGGATTGCAGGTTACAAAGCTGCAAAATGGTGTCCAGAAAAAGTTTGAGCTAACTGCTGGTGTGGAGTAGGTGCCGAAAACCTATGCTAAATTCTTGTCAAAAGTAGAAACAGGCGCAGCAGGGTAAATGGGGGTAAATGTGTGAAGTTTGTGGGGTTTGGGTTTTTTGTTTGTTTAACTTGCTTAAGTAAATAATGAGGTAAGAAGCTTTTCTTTTCAAAGCACGTTTAATCTGCACATGCACTGAAATATTCACCAGCACCTTACGGTAAGTTGAGTTTTCCCCTGCTTGGCTTCTTCTTCTAAGAAAAATAATGGAGCTAAACAGAAGGGTAAGCTAGGATGTCTCTCTCCTTTTCAATTCTCCCATGTCTGGAAAAGCAGAAGTGACTTCAGAGACCTCTTGTTCTTGGGTGTGGTAGGCTGCAGCAAGCTGCTGTAAATGTAGTAGTGGGGTGCCCAGGGGTAAGCTCCCCTGAAGCCAGACTTAAGTAACAGCACTTCTCTTCACCCTGTCCTTTGTTGTTGCAATCTTTGGATCAGGATTTTTTCCACTCCCTTCGTCTTCCAAGACAGAAATCCAACAATTCTGGTCTGCTCTCAGTTTCAGAGGTTCCCTTGTTTCTTTCTCTGGAGAGATAGTAGAGAGGACCCTGTGTGCTTCTCCTAAGAATGAGAAGCCATCTGCGACTCTCAGCCTTAAAAAGCAGAAAGGTAAGACTGCCTGGAAAACATTTGAGGTAGAACAGTAGCCTTGTTGTGATGCGAGGAAAACATCTGCAGCAAATTCAGCTAAGTGGCAGACTAAGCTCATGATGTGTTTGAGCTCATGATGTGTGTTTTTCTGTGCTTTCCCAGGGAGTCTGCTGGCCAGTGATCACAGCGTGAAGCTCAGCATTTCAGCTGCTGCAGGCTCCCCTGTTGTTCTGGACATTTACATTGCTGCAACCTATCTGCAGCATCTCAGGGGTTTGCTACCTGGAGCCAAGATCCTCTTTCAGAACTTGGAACGCAAAATCTCAAGGTACCCTGAGCTCTGCTCTGGTCCTGGACTGGATCTGACCTCCCTGCCTTTCTTTGAAATGATCTCCCCTCTTTTTTGGGTTTATCCCTTGTCCACACCTGCCTAAGGCCCCAACCCTTACTACAAATGACATTCTTACCATGTCAGATTACCAGACCAGCCACCCTAGGGGAAAAAAAAAATAAAAACAACAAGCCATTTGTTTTCTATGAGCTGTTTCTGACATCTACGCTCTCATATTGCAGATTCCATAATGTTTACTGCACATACATTGCCTCCAGCTGTGTGACCATCCTGTCTCTCCCAGCTTCTCACCAACTTTTTACCTCCAGGTGAGTCCAGGTTCTGTTCCCACCTCTCACTGTCCTGAAAAAGATTTCCCTGTTCCAAGTTTCGCATGGTCCTGTTTCTTCTAGTTGTGCAGGAAGAGCCTCATCCCCTTCGCTGGTGTTCATATCCAACTTGCAACGTCACCTACAAACCCTGCCCCAGGCACGGATTTTGTGCCATGTGTCCTGTGTGTTGACCCTCTCCTTGCAGTGGGTTTGCTCTCTTTGCAGCAGCATCTTCAAAGAGGTATGGAAGCTTCCAGAGAGAATCTGGCAGGAGGCCTGCAGACTTTCTACTCATATATTTTATGCTACTATGTAGAAGAAATAAGTTCCTATCTAATCCTAGAACCCTTTATTGTAGTGTCTGAAAAATACTTGCATTTTGGAAAAGGATCAAAATGACAAGAAGTACGCATCTGGTATCAGGCAGGTTTGCAGCAAGGAGCAGGGGTAAAGTGAGGACTTTCAGGGGAGATTCCTGCCATGCACTGTGCACTGCTCTCGAGGTGTATCACCTTGCAGTATGTTTCTTCTTCTCAAGAAAAACTTTTCTCAAGGCACCCACTGAAAATACAGTGAGGTTCTTTATTCCTTTGCATAGTTAGTTAGGGGAATTAAAAGAAACAGTGGCCATTCACCTTCTCTCTTGTAGCCACCCATACATAGCTATAGCTTTACTCTTCCTTCAGGGGAAGTGCACCCGACACAGTCCACCATGTCCATCACACACTGGAGTGAGGCAAGCCAGTGCACGGTAAGCACTGTAGAGGCTGGATATGGGAAGAGGTGGGTAGGAGGGAACAAATTGCGTGATACAGGAGGGGATAGGCCAGTCGTGGATGGGATGTGGTCAGAATAGTGAAGATAGGAGTTGAGATTCCTCGTGTCTTCCCAGATGTAGACAAACCTCTCTTTACTGGGACTTGTTGTCTGGAATGTGATTTTTGTGAAGGGGCAAGGTGTTGTCCTAACCTCTCTCCACTTGTTCATCTGCCTGCTCTCTCCATAGGGTGCTGGTGGAGGATGGGACAGGTGAAGCTTTGGTGCTGTGCAGGAACCAGCACGTGGCAGCAATGCTGGGCCTGAGCCTTCTCGAGTGGGAAGCTGTGCAAAGCTGTGTGCAGAGCAGAGGCAGCCTGTTTATTCAGTATGGGGAAGCTACTGGGACTGGGGTGAGTGGGTTATTCAGGCAGGGACTGCTGCATGCAGGGTGTGACTCTCAGTGGGACTGGATTTCCCTTTGCTGTGGGTGTTCCAGGGGCTCCCTGCCCCCTCCACACATGTACTGACAACACACCTTTTCCTTCCTCAGTGTGTAGAAGAACTGGAGGATCCCATTGCTTGCTACTTAAGGAACCTCTGCAGGAGTTCTCTCATCTCTCGACCTATTCTGCTGGATTTCAGCCTAGACAGGAAGCCCTCCAAAGTCCTGCAGCCTGGTGAGCAAACACTGTTGGCTTTTGTAATAATGGGTGTGGGAAGGAAGCTAGAAGCTGTTTCACCATTCTGGGGAATGCCCTTTCTGCCCACAGAACAAGATCTTTGGAGGATTTCCAAGGAATTTCCATGGATGCAAAAAATACAGAGAGAGTACATTAATATTGTTGTATAAATTGACACTTACTGTTTTTACTTTACACAAAAGCATATAAAAATAGTATTGAATCATCCTTAGTATTGTGGTGACAAACTCGGAATACTTCTGTTCAAGTTTTAAGTGGAAAATATATCATCTAGCCAGTATAGTAATTGTTCAAAGGTATCAGACTGGAGAGTTGGCCAGAGAGGAACTTGGTGAGGTTCAACAAGGGCAAATATAGAGTCCTACACCTGGGGAGGAAAAATAGCGTGCATCAGTAGAGGTTAGGTGCTGACCTCATGGGAAGGAGCTCTGTAGAGAAGTACCTGGGTGTCGTGGTGGACAACAGGTTGGCCATTTGCCAGCAGTGTCTCCTTGTGGCCTAGAAGGCCAGAGTTGCTTACAAACAAAGTGGCTTTTGGCCTTAGGCGAGACAGCAGGCAGAATTGGCCTTAGGCGAGACAGAAGGTAGAATTAAGCATAGGTCTGGAAATCTCACCATGGCCACAGAAATTGAAGCACGGAAGGATTTTAAATTCATGGGTAGTGATGTCTGAGCTCATGCTGCCTCAGCTGTGCAGTTACTCATTTAAAGGGATGTTCTCTTCAAGCCCCTGTGCTAACACCTAGCATGTGGGTGTGGGTCCAGGCATGCAGAGGCTGATTTGTTAGGCTCACCAAAAGATGCTCTGCTGTTGACACTGTCTTTGGGATAGTGTGTAACGCTGTAAGGCCAGATTGCTGATGATAAGAAAAGATACAAAGCTCAGTGCAGCAGCAGTGTGCACAGCTCAGCAGCAGCATATTGTCCACAGCAATTCACAACATAAAATGTCTGTTTCCTCCTGTATTTGTTAATCTTCCTGTCCTTTGTGGTTTAGGAGATGCCAAGCAGCTGCTGCAAGGCTTTCCCTCCCACAGAAGGGGAGAGGGAAGTGTGCTAGAACATAGGAGCCACGTACTGAGCAATTAAGTGTTGTGTCCTTCCCCTTCAGCTCCAGTGCAAGTGAGAAATTTTCGGTGCGGTGAAGTGGAGTTTGTGTCACAAGTGAGACCTCGACAGAGCCTGTTGTGCCTGAATGTGGAAGAAGTAGGACAAAAAGCCTTATGCTGTCTGAACAGAGAGAGGATCAAGAGGATGTCTGCTCACTGCCAAGTGGGAACCACTACTTAACATATTTCCCAGTGGGAAATGAATTATGGAAATGCCTACTGGAATTGGAAGGGGGTTTTTTTCCCCTCTTTCCTCCTTTCCAGTGGGAGCACAGGCCTGTGAGCACAACATGAAGACTGTAACCAAGAAGCTGAACATGACTAATGGAATTCTTGAACTGGACCATTGCCACCAGCCATTGCAGGCTATGCTTCAAGGAAGAAACGTTCATTTATCTCCTACGTGGGAGCCATTGCTCTGGGCCTAGGGCATATAATGTGTTTTTTATGAGGCAGTATCTAGTAAATACAGCTATCACATTGCAGTTTAAATAACAATATCTATTTTAATACCATTTTACTTGCTATATGGGGAACTGAGTCAGAATGTAGATTAATTTATGAGCCAGAGACGGCATTTTGCAGTTCATTCACTATCTTCATGGAAAAGTGTGTAGTTTCCTTAGGGGAAATTCTCCTTAACGTGTTTGAAATGATTAAAATGTTTTTAAAGCACTTCCTTCCTCGAAGAAAAGAGAAATAAACAATTTACTGTTTGGAGACTAAATCATGGCACTAACAGTACTATGCAAGCATTGTTTTGCAGCTTAAGCATTACTGCAGCCTGAACATTATTTGGGGCTGGTAGTGAGGAATGCAGAGAGCTATGATACGAGTTCACAGTACACTCCAGGCTTGTCCATCTGCTGCTGATTAGTAAGTTGGGGAAAATGTAATGCTATGTGCCTGTATCTGTAGTGGCACAGCAGCCTCACTGGCACAATGCCATTTGAAGAGATTCCACTTCCATCTGCTTGAAGCAATAATTGAGCGTTCTGTACTTGTATAGCTTAATAAATTCAACCCAGAATTACTTCCCCACCTTACTCAGTGTGTAGTGCCTATTTGAGCAGCTCCTCAAATAGAATTTGGGGTTTTATTTGCTCATTGTTTCCTCCTGCGTTTTCCCCTTCCCCCTTAGTTTGAGCCTTATATTAATTTTCAGGTGATGGTTTTACTGAGCGTGTGGAAAGTATCTTCAATCTCAAGGTCTGCTCGCCACTTCTAGACCAAAGCATGAGTTCCCAAGACCTGACAAATGCTGCTGCTCAATAAAGTTCTGAGACTCCATCCTAAGGGAGGTCACAGAAAGAAGAAAGGAAAGATCTTTTGAGTTTTGCCACAGTAGCCTTTTTTTCCAGTAGGTGCTTTCTCAGAAAAGGTAAAGGTTTTGCTGAAGCTTGCCCATCTTCCCAAGGAGAAAAAAAAAAAAAAAAGAAAAAGAAAAAAAAAAAAAAAAAGAAAGAAAATTTTCTTATCCTAAAGAAATGTTGACCTAAGATGAACAGGTCAAAATCTGATTAGAAAGTACCACTGAAAGTATCCTGTGAAATGGGTTAGTCTAGTTACAGACAATGCTACAGCAGTAGATAGGAAGTGACAGATAAGAGACCTATTTAAAAACAATAAGGCAGATTTTCCCTATATAGTTGAAACTGTTGAAGAACTGGGTTTAATTCTGAACTGGAACTTTCCAGTTGCGCTAATCTCCCTCTTTTCCTCCTCATTATTTAGTCATCTGCGCTGCCACAATTAATCTCTTTCTGAAATCAAAATATCCTGTTGTTGGCAGGGACAAGAAATACAAAGGAACAACTGGCTTCATTTTGTGGCACTTCCTGTCTCTCAGCTCAAGATGAAGGAGAGCACGAAGTATGCCCTGCCATCTATCTGTATCTGTAGTGACTGTTCTGCATGGAAGGACAGAGATGTTCATTTTAGCTGATTTATTTATTTATTTATTTTGGTAGCTCTCCATCATCAGTTTACCTCTTGAGCCCCACACCCAAAACTGATGAATCCTGAAGGCAGTTGACCTACGCTTTGTGATGGCCCCGGTGCTCCTCAATCTAAATGGGAGTGCTCAGGCTGGCAGCTCCTTATAGCCCTGTTCAAGGTGTCCACAGTAAGTAGTGTTTACTGTAGGTACCACACCAGTGCAGTAGGATTATCCGAGTAAAATGAGTGCAAGCACGGTTTGTGCTACTTCTCAGGGGGTAGAGGAAGTCGTCAACATGGCCTTGCAGAAGTGAACTGTATTAGAGATTCATAGCCTCTAATGTGTATATAGGGTGTATGCTTATCAGTTTCTCTTTTGAAGCTTACCTCCTTGTCCAACAGCATTTCCAGATGTTCTATATTGACAGCAGACACATGGGAAGCAGGAGCATCCAATGACAGGCTGGAAGGGAGGAAGACACTGACTCCGTGTTCAGGTTCACCATGTGCAAGCTGGTCTCCGTTGTAATGTTGAAATCTGTAGCAGATGAATAGTGAGAGGAGGCTTGGAGAATTGGAGATTGGAGAACACGGCAAAAAAAGCAAAATTAGAGAGTAGACCTATTGCTCCTAGCTTTTCTGAATGCTGATAGACTCTACCTCTTGCTGGACCACCCTGTAATAAAGCCCTTACTGCAGAAGAACCATAACCCTTTCCATGTAGAACACAAACTAATAACCAAGTTCAAGGAGTGTTTGGACAGAGCTCTCAGACAAAGGGTTTGAGTTTTGGGTGATTGTGGGTAGAGCCAGATGTTGGACTCAGTGATCCTTAGAGGTCCCTTTCAATGGGGATGTTCTGTACTGTTCAATTATTCTGAAAACTGATTGTGTATACTAGTTTTACAGAAGCAAGATCCTGAATGGTTTCTGAATTAGGGGAGATAGGGATGAGTAAGAAAATAAATAAATGAAAAAAAAAAAAGGATTCTGTGACATCTATTAGCCTGACATATCAGAGCTGAAGTCAAGTATCCAATGAGTTCCCTTCTGTACGGTGTTCAGAATAATTGAGACATCTAACTGAAAATACAAGCACAAAGCTTCCATACTCAGCTTGGAAATATACATATATGTTTTTAGTCTTATATGCAATAGAAGATTGCCAGTAGTTAAGCACCTGTCAAAGATATGAGTGAAGAGGATCAAACACCACAAATTCCAGCTGAGTTTTTTTTTGAAAGTTTGCTTTGCTGTGAATAAGTACTTCTAAATAAAGGGAATGGGCTGGAGGCAGAGACATTGATATTAGGAACAGCTAAAGGCCAGTTGGTTTGTTACAAATGTAGTTATCTAAGCTGAAGTGGCTAAAGAAAGAGACAAAGGTTGGAGGTTTTGGTTTGAGGTTTCAGTGTTTTGGTCCTGGTTTTTTGTTCGTTTTGTTGCTTTTGTTGTTAAGATACAAAGGAATGTGTTTCTATAAACTGTGTCCACCCCTGGCATTTCTGTCTCTGTGTCAAAGGAGGAATCATTAACCACGAGGAAGGACTGAAATAGCAGAACAAAACACAGGTTAATTCCATTACCTCAGAGAGAGAGAGGAGCCTGGATTAGGGCCAGATTTCATGCAATCTACGGCCTCAATCTGACAGGACTGGGGGTCTGGTAATTGAGAAAAGGGAATACTGGCAAATATTGCAGAACCATAGAATATCTCTAGTTGGAAGGGATCCACAAGGATCACTGAGTCCGATTCCTGACTCCACACAGCACCGCCCAAAATCCAAACCCTATGTCAGAATGGTGTCCAAACACTCCTTGAACTCTGGCACTCGGGGCTGTGCCCACCGCCCTGTGGTGCAGACCCTGTCCCTAACCCCCAGCTGCCCTCCCATGGCACAGCTCCATGCCGTTCCCTCGGGCCCTGTCGCTGTCACACAGAGCAGAGCTCAGCGCTGCCCCTCCGCTCCCTGTGAGGAGCTGCAGCCACCATCAGGCCTCCCTTCAGCTCCTCTGCTCTGGGCTGAGCACACCACGGGACCTCATCTACCAAATATGCTAAATAATGTTCTGCTATTTTGAATCCAGCACAGGAAAGCAATCAGTGGTCCCTACCTTCTCCTCCTTTCCCAAAACCTCTCATCAGGACAGAGGAGGAAGTGCTGCAGGATCCCCCATTGCACACCACACACTGACTGAACTGTGCCCATGGTCTCTGGGTGCTGTTGATCTCTACCTGTCACTTTGATGTTCCCTGTAGCCTTGGCAATGCTGTTTTCAATCACACAGGTGTACGTGGCGTTGGCTGTAATGTTGCCCAGAAAGGAAACCACTTTCACAGTGATATTCTCAGAGTTCAGCTCATAGCTGGTGTTGGCAGCATGAGGCAGGCACTTCCCAGTGTTGCTGTATGCTGTCCAGTGTACGGTGGGCTGAGGGAACCACCGTGGCGCTTCGCAGTGCAATGTGTTCCCACTGCTACTGGTCTGCACGTGGACCCTAGGGGTGCTGAAGGCTTGGGGAGGGAAGCAAGGAGAGTCAGAAAGGTAAACATCTGAGAACTGGGCCCTACTTGCTTGCCATGCCAGATGTTCCTCACATCTCACATCTCAGTGCTGAATGTGGCCAAAAAACATGGGCTCAGGCAGACTTCTTACAAACTGGGCTGAAGAGGTATGTCTATAGAGGAGCAAAGTCTCCTTGTGATAAGGTGCTCCAGTTTGATAAGATCTGCTGAGGTCATGGCACAGCTTTAGTGTTTTTTAAGTAATTCTGCTTGTTCCATCTGAGCTTGTCCTGGACACACAGCCCAGGAGGCTGAGGTTGCCTGTGTCTGCCAAACATCCAGCCTTCTACAGCTGGAACGGCAGTGAGCATGGCTGCACCGGCCACTGTAGGGCTGAGAGGAATCTACTCTCAGTGCCAAAATTGATGGTGTTATCACAGGCTGGGGGAGAGGGATGATGGATGGGAGGAGCGTGACCGACAAACACAGCCCCCTGCTGTGGCTCTGATGCTAAGCAGGACTGCAGCCGTATGCAGCTCCACTTGGATCTGCTGGGGCTGGGGTTAGATAGCCAGAGCTGTGGAACTTGCACCGACCCTCTCAAATGGACATTTAAAGCCTAGTGCAAACACAGCTGTGTTTCAAAACCAAAAACATCAGTAACACTTCATGTTAGCCTTGGTCTACTAGAAAAATACATCTCTGTGTCTTCACTGTATTTCCCTTTCAAGGAAGGGTAAGTATTAGCCATTCTTTGATTCTTGGAACTGCAGGATAGTGGGGTCTGTGAAACAAACAGCCTTACTCCACTGCTTGGGAAAGTGCTGCACACGGCAACAAGGTTGAAAGCAGGCTTTTGGGAGGAACCTAGGAACTGTGTAAAACAATATTGGCCAGCCATTCCTGCAGTGTCAACTCTGTCCCAAGACAGGCTCCTGGTTGCTGAAATGATGTATGGCGTTCAGAAGTGGCTGCTTCTCCAAGGTTTGTCTCAAACCAAGTGTGTAAAGTAACCTCCAGACATCTCCTGGAGGACCAACTCTTCAAGACTTGTAGAGCCATGAAAGCCTTTTTTCCCCTGATTTCCAAAAATTCTCTTGTCTGCCTTATAAAGTTCCCCTGGGAAGTCATGGACCCATGTTGTCTGCCAAGCCCTGAGCTCAAGGGACATGTGGGAACTTCAGAGGTGCTGCTAAAAGCCAGCCAGAGAAACAAAATCCCCTACATAACAAGGTGAATGGTTAAATCTAGCAAATATGTAATGCTTCAGGTAATTATGAGATACGTTGTTTGTTGCTTTGATAATCATGTTTTAAAGGTGTAAAAATTATAAAAACAGGATAAATTTTTACTATGCAACAGTTCTGGCTGGAGATATATCTTAAGGTATGAGAGAAAGGAAAAAAAACACTTTTATCTTTAACAGGCATAAAATCTGGGTCTTTCTGAGACCATTTAGCTCATGCATTCTAAAAATAGGGGTTTTTCATAGACAGATGATTAGCTAGTAAACTGCATGTGGTGAATGTAAGAAACAAAAAATGCATAGAAGTATTAAAATAGAAATCTCCCTCCTCTGGAGCAAGGATATGGAAAGAGAGAGTAAGGCCATCAACACCTCTGGAAAGCCAAAAAAACCCTCTTCTTATCCTCTTATGCATATTATTTTTTCCAGCTCTGGATATTCAGTTTGGAGCATGATCAAAAGCCTTGGCAGAGCCAAGCAGCACTTTATGTCCTTCAGGACTTTATAGAGGTGGGAAAAAATTGTGTCAGCTTTCAGCTTCTGTCATGCCATGGAATAAAGGAAACAGCACACCCACACAACCCAGTTTGGCCTTTCACAAAAATAACATTTCAGACTTCACAAGAAGTTTTCAGCTCAGCTGACGCTGGGCTTTGCCCCCCTTCTGAACACATGTTATTCCTTCACCAAGTCTGCTTTCACTGAAACAGCATCTCAGGGAAAAGATCGACACAACCACCATCAGACTGTCCTACTCAGGTGTGAAGAGCACCATGGTGACTGCCAGATGGGTCCACTTTGCCCAACTCCTGCTCAAGCAGAAACATCTAAAGTAAGCTGCCCAGGACAACGTCCAGGTGGCTTTTCCTCTGGGCAACCTGTTCTAGTGGCCAGACCTGGCCACATCATCCTATGTTTCACAGCGTGAGTTTCTTTTCTGTATCCCCAGACAGCATTTCCTCACCTCCTGTCTGGTACTGCAGCACTGCTGCTCCACTCCCTCGGGATGTGGTGACGGAGCACCTGTAGGTACCAGCGTCAGACAGCTGCACATCTCTCAGCTCAAGGGAAGCATTTCCACCGATCACCTGGTCTGCAAAAATGGCTGTGCGGCCTTGAAACACCACATCTTGCTCTTGCAGGTGGTCCTTCCCTCCTCGGAACTCATGAACCAATCCAGCCACTCCAACTTTTGCCCACCGAATCACTATGCTGCCCATCCAGATGTCAGGCTCAAAGGTGCAGCCCAGGAGGCCACTCTGGCCAATGTTCCCAGGTGACGTCAAGGCAGTGACGTTGATGGAGCGCTTCCCTGCAAGGAGAAGGCACGGTGGCATGAAGTGCAGAGAGAGATCAGGCCAGTTCCAATTTGAAGAGACTTCCCATCTGTGAGAGGGAGAACGGGGTCTTCAGGATTTTCTGCATGTTTGGCTTTGGGGCTCTGGGTCCTGGGACAATTCCTGCTAACACAGTGTCAAATCCCCATCAGCACAGGCTGCTCCACACTTATGCACCCCTTTCTTCAGCAGCATAAAAAAGTAAACGTTTCAGTTGCCAGAACCCAAGATAACAATAACACACACACACACACACACACACAAAAAAAAAAAAAAAAAGTGCCTTTAATTCTGCTGTGAAAGCAGAGGTCAAGAATTCACTTACTGGGTCAACTGGAATTCAGCCTGATCAGCCAAGCTCATTCATGCCTATGACAAATCTTCTTGGAAATCCTGTGTGTGTAAATCTCTGTGTTATTTAATCCACACGGGATCTCACAGTCTCCAAAGAGCACAGTACAGAGCCTCAATGAGGGGAAAAAAATCACTGAATTTTGAGAAATCACCAGTCCTGAAAATTCAGCAGGTTCAAGCCATGCTTTGCTTTGTCCTTTCTGAGACACCTCTCAGAAAGGATCCATCTTCCATACTTGCTGCCATGCAGGGAAGCAGGGCCCTAGAGTTGTCACCGTGACAACTCATGTCCCTTGCAGCATGGACCAGTGTCCATGCTCTGGGAACTCCACCACTGCCTCATAGGCAAGTCTGGTCTCAAGTGTAGCTGGCAACGCCTTGTAGGTGGCTTCTTAAATCACAGAATCATAGAATGGCCTGAGTTGAAAAGGACCGCAATGATCATCTAGTTTCAACCCCCCTGCTATGTGCAGGGTCACCAACCACCAGACCAGGCTGCTCAGAGCCACATCCAGCCTGGCCTTGAATGCTTCCAGGGATGGGGCATCCGCAACCTCCTTGGGCAACCTGTTCCAGTGTGTCACCACCCTCTGTGTGAAAAACTTCCTCCTAATATCTCACTTAAACCTCTCCTGTCTCAGTTTAAAACCATTCCCCCTTGTCCTGTCACTATCCACCCTTGTAAACAGCCATTCCCCCTCCTGTTTATATGCTCCCTTCAAGTACTGGAAGGCCACAATGAAATCTCCCTGGAGCCTTCTCTTTTCCAAGCTAAACAAGCCAAGTGGTTTTTTCCCTTTTTCTGTACTTTAAGAGCTATGCAAGAGCTAGGCTGTAGTTTAATGCCATGGAGTGATACTTTGCTGAGAAATGTCAGAACAGAAGTCACCTGTGCCACTTTCTTTGCCATCTTGCACACAATCATTATAAATGAAGTCTTAACTAAAAGCTGGTGGATGGCCCTTCCACACAGGATCACACCTCACGATGGAGGCTACGGATGCCAGGGCAGGATTGTGTCACCCCCTGGCACCAGCAAGGAATGCAAGTGGTCACATACCTGAAATACCAAACCCGATGATCAAGGCAATCACGGCAGCTAGGATGATAATGACAGTGGTCATGCTATTTGGGGAAAAAAGAACACCATTACCATGCAGCCTACCTCCCTTACACCTGGCGTATGTCTGCAGAGCTGCTGGTAGGAAGGAGGTGGAGGCAGGAAAGTGACAGACCTGAAGTGAGGTGTTCTGGTGAGGTGCAGGACTGTGGTATGACAAGCGTTGCTGTGAATGCTCTTCATCAAAGGTAGAGGATCGTGTGGTGGAAGGAGAGGAGCCCCAGGTTCTTCCCCCAATGCAGAGTTCTCCTGACTGCATCCCCTGGTGCATGAGTACAACCCTTCCCTATCAAACCAGGTCGTCCTCACTGATGAGGGAACAGTTCCTCAGGGAGGTGAGCAGAGAGCACTGAGACCCCACACCCCAAGTCATGCATGAGCAGCACGTTGATATCCACTATTGCAAGCTGCCCAAACCAAGGGGATGTGAGAAAGATGGAGCATGGCTTCTGCACAGACCATCCTGCTCCCAGCTGCTGCTCAGCATGCATGGGACACACTCTGAACAGCTGAAGCCTTTCCTACAGAATAAATCCAAGTGCAAGTGTCTCATACACCTCGGTGGAACCTCTGCCTTCATCCAGCTTGGAAGAGCTCATACCTGAGGTGAAGAGATGCAGTTTGTTTGTGGCTCAACAGCAGGAATGTGGAACCTTCCTCAAGCCTAGGATACCCCAACCTACCAGAGCAGGCATGCAGAGCCTTCCTCAAGCCATCACTGCCCCAGTCTACAGCAGCATTCACCTCAAGATGGTATATATTCCACCCATGCAGTTTCTGGGACGTCCATCTGCATTCTGGGTGCAATTGACAACCTGTGCATGAGTGTCCAACAGATGCACTGCCTTCCTGATAGTAGAAAAGAAGCTATTCTGGTATTTAAGTAGCCTCGGAGAATGCAGTATAGGGTCAAGCTGCAAAGAACTGGTCTCTAGATAGCTCCTGGCAGCAGTGTGATACAATCAAGCGGATTGGAAGAAGCAGCTCCCTCCCTCCTCTCACTCCCAAAGCAGACACAGATTATACCGTACCTCCAGAACATCACCTGGCCTTGGGATGCCATGGTCACCACACTTACAAAGACGAGCCAAAGACCAACTGCCTGAAGGTTGCACACAGTGTGCAGCACAGCCCCTGTCTTTCACACGATGCATTCTCCCAGGCTGTCTTGCTTAAATAACTGAACCCAGCTAAGGAGTGGTGAGTCCAAGCAGTGAACTCCCAGGAATGAGGAAACAGTATCTCGGCTCCCCCCACCAGGCCAGTCACTAGGGGAACGGGAGAGAATTTTTAAACCATCCATTTAAGAAGCATTTAATTTGATTTAAACTGAAAAATAGTCCAGCTTATGGTTCAGTAGCTGGCTATTCCTGGGATCAGGCTGCAGCAGTCTCCCATGCAGACCCACAGCTGACCTGTCACTGGTTGGTAGTGTTGTATTCAGGACTAGCTCTGGTCTTCCAGCTTAAAATCTCCAATTATGCTGTTGTCACTGAGTAGACAGGTCTACCTCCTGGCTCCATTTGCAGTGTACACCTTCTGCTTCTCTGTACTGTCTTAAGAGGCTCCTCTGAGCTCAGAATAGCTGCACAGGTTTGGTGATGGTCACTTTTCTGACTGCTATTTTCTTCTGCTAGACTCTTTCAGACAAAATTATTCTTTCTTGAGCCCAGCTGCTGCTGCTCTCAGAGCTGGGACATGAGAGCATGATGGAGCATGTAGAAGAAAGAAAGTGGACCAGACCTTCTAAGTCTTTCCCTCTGTGCTTGGTCTCACTCAAATCTGGGGTTGGACTGAGTAGCTCTTGGGGATGAAGAAGTTGAGAAGGGCAGAGATTGTGAAAGACTGGAGAAGGGAAGGCAGCTTGCACCACTGCTTGGTTTCCCAAAAGGGAACCTGAATATCCTGTCATTTACATGTGGACGGTGTTCCAGGGAAGATGGGGGGATTTTTCACAGTCCTTAGATACCGTTAGTAAGTTTGGACGGTTACTGGGAGCTAACAGTTTTTCCATGCAAAGATGATGTCTGGAGGAGCTGGGAACAGTCCAGCACAGTGACCAGCCTAACAAACAAAGCAAATTTCTTTCTCTGCAACAACCAGAGGCCTAAATGAAGACCCAGCATATAATCAAAACTCGTTGGTGGTGGAACTAGCAGCAAAGACTGAGTGACGTTCAGGAGAGCTTAAGATGCTCTAAGGAACACGATAACCGCCTAATGGTGTATGTGCAAGATGTCAGATGTGTGTGTGCTCAATCTTTTGGATCACAATTCAACTCTAAAACAGCCCATTAACCTACAAGGAATGAATGTATCCAGGCATAGTGCACGACACGTAACAGACTTTCTAGATAACAATGAGAGAGCTGTAAGAGGCTGTGGCTCTTGTATATGCATGCATCGAAGTCAACCAAGTATTTCAAGGCATTTAGCACCCAGAAGTCACCACTTCCAGCCTCCTCACACCAGGCTGGTTACATGCCTCAGCTTGTGTGGAACCTCCTCCTATGTCTTACTGCCTTGCACTGACGAGAGTGTATATTTGAATCTGCACTACACCTAGTCACCCGGTAAGAAGCAAAGGAAAATTAGAAAGCAGCTGTTTTCCTGCTGGGTTAGGAGCCTGAATTAGCTGTCCATAAGGTCAGAGTGCCACATGCAGTGTTACTCGTGCTGGGATAGGATTGCAGGACAGAGGAGCCAGGCTGGGACCTTCTCCTTTCAACGGTGGGTTTGTTTGCTGTCAGATTTTTGGATTTATTTCAGTTCTTGATGTGTTTCTTCAGTAGGAGTGCTTAACTGCTAAGGTAATTGCTGTACAGGTAGAGGAGATGCCTGAACACCTTCAGCAAGGCAGAGAAGTGGGCAGGGCCTACTTCCAATGCTCCAATTCCAGCTGCTACTGACAGCTCATCCATCACCCTACCGCCTCAAATAAAACTGAGGAGGGGAAATATTTCATTTGATAATCACTGCCACTCTTTGATTTTTGCAATAGTTTAAACTTAGAATGCAGATTTCATACAGCTTTTACTTCCCCTCTGCTTTAGCCTGGAATAAGTCTTTAATCTGAAGAGATCTGATTTATTTTGTACCATTCTACTGATTACTCAACTTATCATAAACTAGTACAGCATTACTAGAAGCAAAGAGTAGTTCTGGGACACAGTGATCTGGTGGGAAAGAAACTTTAAGAAACATCCAGCTGCCCTCTCTGGGACCTGATTTACAGCTGCCTTTGGTGCACTGTGCAAACTAGGTGTCTCCTTTCAGCACTAGTTCACTCTGGGTGGATGGTTGGGTTACTTCCACTTGAAAAAACAGGTCTGCATCTCAGGGACAGACTGCACTGGTAGGACAAGGGCAAGACCATTCATCCAAGGTAAAATCACATTAACTAGTGAGCAGCTCATGACAGAGATTACTCCTTACCATGTTTATGCTGTAAAAAAAATGAGGTTTTTGGGATATCTGCCAGGAAAAAAAAAAAAGTCCAGGGTATGTGGCCACAGAGTCTGCTTAGCTCTTACTGGATTTATTAGCAATATCTGACCAGATATGACAGCAGGGTCTGGTCCCACCTAATCTGAAAGCTGGTGGGCACCTGGAGAAGGCAGACATGAGCTCTTGACTGAGGGAACTGGTGCTCAGCAGGCACCAGTTTTGCTGGGCCCACCAGCCAGTGCCTTAGAGCTGGCCACATCACATGCTGTCTCTTGCCTGCACAAGGGAACAGTGGGACCAGGAAGGACTGAAAGTTAGGAAAAAGAAAAAAACCAGCAGGGCCCAAGAAGTGTCCTGTGGGAGGCACACGTACAAGTACCAGGCCAGTCACTGCCCTTCATGATACAACACATTTATTTCCTCAGAAGTAGTATTTTTTTCAGAAGAGTTCTCTTACAGCAACTTCACGTCTTATTTCAATGTCACTGGAAAACTGGAGGAGGTATCTGTGAAGGAGAGAAACTGGGAGAAGATGGAGTGGCATACTGACAAGCCAAGTTTGATGAAATACTGAAGAGAGGTGAAGGCACAGAAGGTTGAAAAAGATGAAATGCTGGAGATCTTTCCAGCCTTCTGCTCCTAACATGAGTAATGATAGCACTGAGGTGCTTGAGAAGCATTGCAGATGGGAGCACCAGACCTACCCTGAAGGCTGGGAGGAGAGTCTGATGCTGCCTTATTGGTTCTACCTGTGCTTGGCCTCACCTGACCTTGAAGGGAAGAAGGAAGCAGCACCAGTCAGAACAAGCTCTCATATTTCAAAATGTGGTGATGAGCCACGTTGAACTAGAAGCTGTCAAATCCACCTACATGACCTATGTTCTACTGCCAAGGTCTGCCCTGATGTGGAACCCCATGTGGTCAATGCACTCCTGTGGACTACCTTCTGCCTTGGAAAAGACAAGAAGCCCTGCTGAGCCAGCTTCTGTATTTCTGCAGTCTTCTGGGGACAAACCAGACATTTGTGGATGGAGGTACAAGCACAGTTGTGTCACTGGTGTGCTTTGCCTCCTCTGAGAAAGGAGAGATGCCCTATGATACCCTGCCCTAGATACACCCTCTCTGGAGTCTTCCATGCTGAGAGGACTGTTCCAGGTCTTCCACAGTCTCTTGTTCTTGCTGCATTTTTCCCTCCAGCTTTCTCACATTTTCCTGTTTTCCCAATCTGGGGATTAAGTCCCCTTCTTGCCTCTCAAATCCCATCCTCATCATTTTCTATTTTTATTTTTTATCAGCAAGAAAATTTGTCCTGAGAAAAACATGTATCTTTACTGTTGCAGCACCGTGCATATGTCTGTCTTGAAAATGTCTTCATAAACAGAAGCTGGTCTGAAATGACATCATGTAAGCCAGCAGGATATCACTATATCCTAATCTACCAATTGCCTAAGGCTGATCACCAACATGACTTGAAACCATTCTTGGGCTACTGTGTAAGACTCCTGCAGGTAAGTATGATACTCAATTGGCAAAACATTTTGAGTAAGGAATGCTGAAGGCAAAGTGCTTGCAAGTAATGAGGACAATTGCATCTAGCCCCCACATAGGGGCTAAGGTCATCACATGTTTTCTATGCAAAATTCTTCAAGTTACCATGACACACAGCTTTCTTTGCCAAAGAACAGAGGTCAGTCCCTGAGACTGACAGAACTTTCAAGTCTACAAAAAAATTGCTTAGCAGACGATGCTGTCCCAACACTTCTCTCCCCTTGTCAATGTAGAGCTCAGACAAAGCTGACTTGGAGTTCTCTGAAATTTCCTGTTCACAGGTATCATTCTCACAGTTTCTTGGAAAATATCAGTGACTGGGTGCGTAAGGAAGGCCTAACATGAAAACACATTCCTTTGTCTCAGAGAACTATGATGTTTTTAGACTGGAATTATGTGCCTAGAGGACATTGTGCTTATGTGTTCCCTCTGTAATTCTGGATGGAAGTTCCAATAAAAAAAATACACATGTAAGAGTGGGAAGGCAAAAAACAAACAGATGAGACGTTTCTTTTCATGTTACCTTCTGGTACTGAGCACAGAGCAAGGACAAGAATGGGTTACACTTTGTTCCATTAAAGGTTACTTCAAATTAAACTTTCACTTTGTATTTTCAGAGTCAGCAATTTGGAGACTTGCCTAACTTGGAGATTTAAACTGCCTAATCTTCCCATGTTTGACAACCCTTTATGGATGATTAATGGAAAGTTATAAACACCATTTGCATAAGAGTATCTGTCTCTTTTGCTGGGAGGAAGAGGTTCCAAAACTGGCTTCCTAAGACTAAAGAACAATGTATCAGTCTTCTAGGTCTAAGCAAACAAACAGTGCAGATTTCTACTATTTACAACCCAGCTACTATTCATCAGAAATCAAGAACCGGTCCTCACTGTTGACAGTAGAGCAGCATTCCTCTCACAGAATGGCCAACAGTCAGACCTTTGTCCCCACCCCACCTCCCCAGGCAGCATTACAAGCCCCTAGAAAGAGATAGCTGTGACTGAGGTTACCCCCAGGGCAGTAGCGTTCCCAGCATCAATGCCATGAATGTGTTTTGTTCCAGAAGGTACATGTGGGGTCTGCTTCACCCAGGCAAGTAGCAGGCAGTAAGTGCCTCTTCCTCCTCATCACAGATGTTACTTTCCCAGCCACGGGTTGGCAGCAACCTCACAAACCCAGGAGAATAAGCCCTCTCTTCCATGCAGAAATTAGAACAAGCTCTCACTCTAAAGAGAGAACGTTGCCAGGGCCATGAAAGACAAATCCAAAAGTTCTGCTTCAAATACATGCTGCTCTTCCCGTTTGGGACAGATAACTGCAATCTTGTACCTATGGCTCCTACAGAAACTCACACTGGCTGAGCTGAGTGCTTTCCTGGATCCCATATCACCCCCAGCAAAGCTGTGCCCCACACTATCTCTGTGGACAAAAGGTGGCATTGCAGTTCCTGTTCCCATCACTGCCAAGGGTTTTCTCTGAATTTCTTTCAGTTAAACTACTAATCTGCCTTCCTCCTACTCTGTGGGGAGAGTGTAATGAGACTCCAGCTCACCTGGAAAAAATAGGAGAGTTGCAAACAGAAAAGCAGCTTCCAGGGAAGTGAACTGTACTATGAGCACGCATACAATGCCAAAATCCAGCTTGGTACCTGAGGTAAAGGCAGAAGCCATTCTGAGGCTGCCAGACCTCTCCAAAGCATGAAGACAAACTTTCTGGAATGTGCCCCGACAAGCAGCTTTGGCCACTTTGAAAAGGACAGCAGACTGTCTGTCATGCAGAATGAGGCACATATTGACCCTCTTGCGAGGTAGCTCCAAGCTTCCTCTCAGAGCCTGAACCCACAGGTCTTGAGTTGTTGAAAGTGCAGGCACTGGTACAATTCCTGGAATTTGCTCTTGTTTAGGCACAAAACAACCTTGCATACACATCCCAGGTAGAATATAAGGCACAGTTTTATTTTCCCTCACCCTCCTTTCTCAGTTCATACCCATCACTGTGTTGTTTTCTGGCAACGTGGCTCTTCAGTAGCTGTGGGGATCCTTGTGCCATGTGCTCATTCAGCAGCCAGTAGGAGGACCATGAACTCACGGAGGCTCAACTGGCTGCTCAGAGTTCCACTGTCCTGAGCAAACTCCTCTGTGATCTGTCACTGGGCAACCCACTCAGACATTCTGAGCTCATTTTGACTTGTCCACAGCATGACCAATGGGGACATCCAGGGTGACCTTTGTGTCCATGGCCACAACCTTGGAACCCACCTGCAAGAGAAGAGGCACCATCAACTTGACCTAAAAGGAGGCCAGAAAATCCCAGCATCAGTGGCTTTCGGAGAGTGCTTCAGCTCCAGGAGTTGTCTAAGCAAGGAAAGCACATGCGAATTTAAAACCAAAACTGACAGAGTCCCATAAAGAAAGGGGAACTACCATGAGGGATTTCCCCCTTCCAATCACTGGGGAAAGCTGAAGACTTCTGTCTTCTTGCCTGCCAAGTAATACAAGACATGGGCCTTCAGAACATCCTGCCAGCTGCTGGCAGCTATGGCCAGAGCTGGATACAGAGCAAGCACCAAAAAAAAAAAAAAAGAGAGAAGAGGCTGGTTGTGTAATAAAAACATGCAGGCCAGGTCAAGGAAGCTGGTTGGGATTAAACAAATATGGGAATTGAGCTCTCATCAACAAGGAATGAGACTTCACCACCAAACACTGGACGCCATGTGGCACAGCCAGGAAGCTGCCGTGTTGGCAGCACTACAGCAGAACAGTCATGCTCAGTCTCACTGAGAAGGGCTAACAGATGATCATGAAGCTGCCCTGCCACATCTCCCACAGAGCTGACTCAGGTCTCTTACAGGGAATGTCCTTTAAAAACCCTCAACACATCTTGCAGCGTTTCTCACAGTTGCAGTCCCTTCCTACCAGAAGGTACGTGCACAAGTTATTGCAGTCCTGATGCACAAGCAAGGGAGGAGCTGAGCTAGAATACTTATTCATACCTATCTACATCATGAGTCTGAATGCAACAAGCCTTCCTGACAGCAATAGCACAGGGAAAGCTGCACACTCACCTGGCATAGTCCCTCCACAGGCACAGCGAGCGGCTTTCTGCCCTCCACTTGAGCAAAATGTGCAGCAGTGGAACATGCCTTGGTGCTTGCGGAACTTGCTTTTCACCATCACAATGAATGGAGAGCCCTGCAGAGGACAAGCAAGCAGAGAAGCTGCTGCAGTGAATGCTACCTGATGGTGCATCTGCATTTCTAAAAAGAAGCTGGGTGACCCTGTCAGTCACAGATCATTGAGATATGTCTTAACTGCCAAGTGATAGAACTAACCCTTAGAAAGATTTAAAGCAAACACTTTGAAAGGAGAAGTATTTAAAGAAGAAGCAGTGCAAAACAAACAAGAACTGCTACCTGTACATGCTGCCCTTTCACATAGACGCAGACAGCATACAAGCCTGGCTCCTCAGGGCTGTAGGAAATATGGTAGGTCCCATCACCATTATCACACACTGTTGGTTTGACTGCACTATGAACAGAAAAAGAGAAGCCCAAGAGATCAGTGATTGACAGCAAATTGCTGTATCTGTGAACTACTGTTTGGCCCTAGATTTGTGTCAAGTCCTCATCCTCACCCCTGTTCAGCAGCTGTGGGTCTTGAGTGAGCCTGACAGGATGCATAAGCAATGCTCAGGCACTGAGTAACTTTCACACACACCTGCTACAGGGAGCTGCAGTACCCTTACAAAGGAAGTCACACAAAGCTAGCTGTGCTGCAAGGATTTGCAGTAACTCAGAGCTCTGAAGGAGCAGATGACTGACAGAACACTTGCAGGCCAGATCATCCCATCTGATAAGAGTCCTCCAAAAGGGGGTAAACAGATAGTTTCAGAGAACAGTTTACTTTTAGAGGAACCCATGAGGAAGACAGGACATAAACAGGATAGGTTTGAATCACTTCAACTACTCCCCCAAATACTAACCTCAACTCTTCTCTGACACTCTGAGGAGCTCTAGGTCCCTGCTGGCCAATTCCCCTTCCCAAAATGAAGCTCAATGGGTGTCACACTACTTGTGGATAGTGACAGGAAAAACCATAATCCCACCATAAAAAAGAGCCTTCCACAAAAAATTAGCATGCAGCTCTTTAAAGAGGGAGGTAATCTTCCTATCTTTACTATTTAGTCTCTTGTGCCCCACAACATGGCCACTTATAGCCTCACAGATTAATAAGTTGTATTCTCCATCCCCCACTATATCACATCAAATATGACTGCCTGCATCACTTCCTGCCATGAACTGCGTGCTAATACTTCAGGCTCTTCAGCAGCTGCTGTGCCTCACCCTGAAGCCAGACAGCTTTCAGCAACAGATGTAGAAACTGCCTAGGCACAAGAACAGGAAACTAAGTTAATGTGGCCACAACAACCTCTACCCTACCGAGCAAAAGCCACATAAACCTTACACATACACCTCCTCGTAACATCTATGCACCTAATGAAGGTACAAAGGAGCAATATTCTTGAACGACGATCCTTCACTGGCAAGCATCTGTGCACCCAACTCTGTTTCTGTATGAGCACATCAATACTTCCTCATATGAGGGAAGTTTAGCATCCTGTCTCTTTTCAGGTCATCCCACCAAGAAGAAACCCTGCAACAATTGTGCTCGCATCTTGACTCAGCTGCAGCGTATGCACCTGAAAACCTCCAAGGATGTGAGAGTGCTCAACACTTGGAACAACAGGAAAAAGTGTGATGAAGTATCAGCAATGCTTTTTTCTCCAGAACACAAGTTTAGGCACCTCCATCAGCTGCCAGAGGTCTGGGGGCTTGATGGCTCACAATGGTCATGCTTGGCATTGCAATGTTGTATACTCATTAGGTTTTAACAAAAGCAGGAGCTCTAGATGGCTGCTGGTAGGGGTGGGAAGCAGCAACAGCTCACTATGCAATACTCACTGTAAGCTGAATCCTTTAAGAAGCCTCAGACCACTAAAAGATTCAATACAAGCACAAGCCAACAATGTTAAGCTCCACACTGTATACGACTGCTGTACACAACTGCTAAAAACCACTGCTACACTGATGGGAAAAACCACTGTGCCTTTACTTTTTCAGATAGTGACCCAGATGTTGAAGGACTTCTTTAAACCTGCCCAAACAAGGAGGGAGTCGGGACAGAGAAGCAAACTCAGCAACTGGAGAATTGTCTAGTGAAATACCCACCAGTCCTTCTTGTCCTTGTGGGTGATGGTGACCATCACAGCTTCTCCTCCTCTCCCCATCTGCTCCCCCGTGGTGTCATTGCAGAGCAGGGTAAAGCCCGTCAGCTCATTCTGATGGGTACTCCAGAGATCTGGAAAGCGGAGAAAAAGTCAAGGAAGGACTCAACAACCACAACTGCTATCTCCCAGCCATGTGGTAGTATTTCAATCCTGATAGAGCACACTTAGGACTCCACTGATAGAGTATATGGCTCCCTCCACCCACAGGAAAATGTAAATATACAACCAACCAGGGATCAGAAGAACAGACGGCCATAGGCAGTGGGAGGTTATGGGCAGGCTTTTCCTAGAGGTCTGCACAAATCAGGTGGTCACCTGCCTACACTTCTGAGCCCAGCAGGTGTCCTCCCTATGGGTCTCAAGATGCCCCACACACCCAGGAAGGACCAGGAAGAGCCCACCGTACATTGCAGAGCCCTAGAGACTTCAGCACTTGCACTGTGACACAGAAAGGACTGACTGAGCCCTGAGTCTGCCCATCTGTGCTGCGCAGGCCAGAAGTGGCTGCATTCTGAGAGCTAGTCTGAACATTATCTGTTTGCTGGCTCTGCCCCAAGTCTTTAGAAAGCAAACATCCATGAAGCCACCTATGCCAGTTATTCCCTGGGCATTCTCAGAAGCTGTAAAGACAACAAGCTAACAGAGCCTTAAGCTGCACCCCACCCAGGCACAGAGAATGGAGATGTGACTTCAGGGAGTAGCGGCACCCTGTTACCTTCCCCATGCAGGGTACATTTGGCTGGATCAACAGCTTTGCAGATAACGGCCCCAAAAACCTCATAGCCTTGACATTGCCCTGCCCTCTCCTGGGGAGAGAACTGAATGTTGTCATCCTCTCTGGGGTGGGTGCTGTAAGCAGCACTGTTCAGCTTTGCCAGCCGGCTTGCCACCACCCCTTTGGTGACGAGGATTCCCAGGTCTGAGCCACTTGTCAGCAAGCGCTCTGTGAATTCCACGCCTGTCCTCATGTCCAGTAAGAGCTGCTGCAGCTGGGCTTTCTGCAAGTGCAGCAGGTTTTCCTTCTGCACCTTCAGGTCCTCCAGCTGCTTCAGCAGCCGGTCCCGGTGCTCTTCAATCGCTTTCACATATCCTCTGGCAAACAGACTGATCTCCGTGGCCACGGCCTCTGCACGAGCACGGATGGCACTGCCCACACCATCAGTCCGGCCCAGCACATCTTCTAATGTGCTCATGTGCTCCTGGGTGCTTCTCAGCAGCTTCCGCAGGGAGTCCCTATGCTGGTGCACAGCATTGCTGGTGAAGTCATAGGAGTGCTGCTGGTGCCTTTCTGCAATGCAATCCTGGCACACGGGCTGGTCACACTGCTCGCAGAACAGCCATAGCTCCTCTGAGGGATGGGAAGGGCAGAAGAAAGGCTTCCCAGCCTGGCTGCAATCCCTGGTGCTCTCCAGCTCCATCACGACATGGGAGGCAGTTTTCTTCTGTCTCCTGGAAGGGAGAAACCACAGAACTTTATGCATTGGATATGAAATGCTAACATCCAACAATGCTTCAAATACCAGTCTGCAAGTCAAAGTGCACTGCTCCCTCCTGTCTCCCCTGAAATTCGTACTGCATGAAGGACTTGCATCTCCACACAAAAGAGGACACCATCTGTAAAGACATCATTAGAAGCTGCTCTCTGACCCCCTGGATGCTGTCAGTATCTTCAGATGCAACAACTGTGTGCCCCACCACTGCCACACACCCCAGGGATCAGGCTGCCAGGCTGCTACTGCCAGCAACCCCTCCATGGAGCCTGTCAGGAGCGGGATGGTTGCAATCACCTCCAGAGCTCACTGTGACAAAGCCAGCAGGAAGAAGGTGTGCACTGCCAAGTGAGAGCTGACAGAAGGTGTCTCAAACACAACTGCTCATTGACAGTTACTTTTAGATAGAAACAGGTTGCATCAACCCAATGATTTTCACCAGTGTTAGATCCCCTAGAGGCAAACAAGCTCTAAATGAGCCTCCAGGGGAAAATCTAGTTCAGGGAATAGGCAACAGTCTATGGTAAAATGTTTATTATTCTGAAAGTCAACCTCCTTTTCTTTTTGGTTAGATGCCACTAAGAGGATATGAGGGGTTGGACACAAAGCATATTTTACACAGATAGCCACCATGGCACATAGTTCCACTGGAATGTTTCCATTTTCTGCTATTTTGGACATTGGTAGCCAGTTACTCACCAGGAATGAAAGCCATCTCTCCCTTCCCTGCCTTCTGCACTGATGACTGTACATAAATAAGCTGTTTGTTGGCAGTTGCAGAGGGAACTCTGAGCCACAAACAATGAAGAAGTCTCTGAGGACGAAGCTCTAGTGTTGTCCTGGCAATCTTGACATAGGGCAAGACATGGCCCATTACACTACTCCTTTTGCTTCCCAGCAATTTCCCTCAAGTCCAGCACATTTTCAGTGCATCCTAGTAATATTTGCTTACATCCTCCACATTTACACTTCCCCAACTTCACCTAAGATTCTCTCACTTATTCCAAGAGGCACAACAATGTCACTCAGATCCTCAGACATCTTCCTTGCACAGCAGGAAATCATTTCAAAATTGCTTTTCTTGGCCCTGGTTCTGCTCTGCCATCAAGAGAAAGCAAGTGCTACTCTGCAGATGCCAATGGGGTGAAAAAATGATATCAAGAAATATGGCTGGAAATGTGTCATTGGGACAATCCTCCCACTGCTTTATACCTTGCACAGCTATTTCTGTCAATGCGCCGGGCTGGTATTCAACATCTCTGTTCATTACTCTTCAGCAGCTTGCACGGGCTATAAGGCATTAGCTCATCAGAATGGCATGCTGAAAACTGCAGCCCTGTGGAAAGGTAACTGAGAATCAGAGCCACCTCACAGGCACTGATATCTACAGGGAGAAGGGAGGTGAGGAATTTGCCTCAATTTTTTTCTGTGGAAAGACTTCACTATTAAATGGAAAAAGGCAGTAAACATGGAGCGAGTAGGTCAAGCTGATTAACCCTGGCTGTGACTTCCTGGGACAGCATTATTGAAGGTTTTCCTGACCCTGCCTGTTGCCTCTTTGCTTCAGAAGGCTGTTTAGGGTTCTGGTCGCTCCTCTTCTACAGCACTGCCCTCCTCTTCCCTGCTCTTACATTACCAAAATCTCATCTCCTTGCTTTAGTGACACAACTCTCTTTGAGGTGAAAATCTCTCTCCTGTGTTTTCTTTAGTTTTCCTATATTCCAACAGAACTAAACTCCACAATGACTTGCACACTGCAAAGCTACAGCACTACTGCTGTATGATCCTGGCCTCACACACATGCTGAGAGTGCATACAGGATCCGTGGGCACAACAGTTAGGAGCATCGGGAGGTGGCAACCATAGCAGTCAGGTCAGGTCAGGTCAGTGTCAGGCCTGCCATTTCACTTAAGAGTGCCTTTGTACATACTCACATTTCTGGAATGAAATGAGCCCACAGCATCTTAACCTCCCCATTTTTCCTGGGAGATACCCCTTCCCCAAAGCATGACAGCACAACCAGCAAGGCTTCTCTTCCTCACAGCGTGCTCATGCCCACTCCAGTGGTAGCACTATCATTTTTGCTATCACAGAACTGTAGAACATCCTGAGTCGGAAGTAACCTGTAAGGATCACTGCCCTGGGCAGGCTGTTCCATGCCCACCGCCCTCTCGTGCAAACCCTGTCCCTAACCCCCAGCTGCCCCTCCCCTGACACAGCTCCATGTCACTCACTCGGGCCCTGTCGCTGAACCGTAAGGCTCAGCGCTGCCCCTCCGCTACCTGTGAGGGCAGCCTCCTCAGCCCACCTGCAAGCAGGCTACACCGCCGCGGCCGGCTCCCGGCAGCCCCGCCGCCCTCACCTGTGTGCCTGGCAGCAGAAGAGGCAGAGGTGCGCCCCGCAGGTCTGGCAACGCCTCGCAGCCGCTCCGTCGGCGCACAGGTCGCACCCCGCCGTGCCGGCGGCCCCGCCGCGCCCCAGCGCCGTGTAGTCGGGGATGAGCTGCCCGAAGCCGCCCGGCGGCAGCGCCACCTCGGCGTCGCACAGCGGGCACAGCACGCTGAGGGCGGCGGCTCGGCCCGGCTCTCCCAGCGTCCCCAGGCGCCGCAGGCAGGGCGCGCACAGAGAGTGTAGGCAGGGCAGGAGCCGCGGCTCCACGCAGGGCTCGCCGCACGCCGGGCAGCGCGACGCGGACATCCCGCCTTCCGCCCGGCCGTTAAGGGTCTCCCCCGCCGGCTGGCGCGGGCCGCCCCGTTGCTCCGGGCGACGGCGGTTGGGGGCGGGGGCGTCTTACTGCGATCCGCGGTCTTTCTGCGTGAAAGAGGGGGCAGGCCCAACCGTAAGGCGTCTTCGGAGGACCTCCAGCGACCACTTTCATCCTTTTTTTTTTTTTCCTTTTTTTTTCTTTCTTTTCTTTTTTCTTTTTTTTTTAAGGCAGGGAGAAGGGGAGGGATATGCTCTCTACATCACTGACTACCTGGAGTTCATGGAGCTCCACCTGGGGATAGACGGGGAGCTGACAGAGAGCTTATAGGTTAGGGTTAAAGGGAAGGCAGAGTTGCTACAGGCCACGTGATGAGGAAGACCAAGTGGATGAGGTCCTCTATAAACAGATAGGAGCAGCTTCAAATTCACAAAACATTGTCCTCTTAGGGGACTTCAACCACCCTGATATCTGTTGGCAAGACAACACAGCAGGGCACCAGAAATTAAAGAGGTTCCTGGAATGTGTTGATGATAACTTCCTCTTCCAAGTGGAACAGGAACCCATGAGAAAGGGTGCTATGCTGGACCTTGTCCTCACCAGTGAGGAGTGGCTGGTGAGTAATGTGAAGCTCAAGGGCAGAGCTTTGGCTGCCGTGACTACAGAATGGCAGAGTTCAATATCCTCAGGGCATTAAAGAGGGTGCGCAGCAAGCTTGCTACTCTGGACTTCAGGAGAGCAGACTTGGAACTCTTCAGGGAACTGCTTGGCAGGGAGACATGGGAGAAAGCCCTGGAGGGGAGAGGGGCCCAAGAAAGCTGGTCTGTATTCAAGGACCATCTCCTCCAAGCCCAGAAGCAGTGCATCTTGAGAAAAAGGAAGGCAGGAAAGAATGCCAGGAGGCCTCTGTGGACCAACAAGGAGATGCTGGACTTATGCTCAAAAAGAGTGTACAGGAACTGGAAGCAGGAGTGGGTTACTTGGGAGGACTACAAAGTTGTCTGAGCAGCTAGGAATCAAGTTAGGAAAGCTAAAACCCAGACAGAATTAAATCTAGCCAAGGACGTAAAGGGGAACGGGAAGAAATTCTACAGGTTTATCAGTGATCAAAGGAAGGTCAGGGAAGGTGTGGGCTGTCTCCAGAAGGGAAACTAGAGACCTGGTCATGAGGGATATGGAGAAAGTTGAGGTGCTCAATGAATTCTTTGCCTCAGTCTTCACTGGCAAGGGCTCTAGCCACAACATCCAAGTTGCAAATAGCAAGGGTATGAACTTGGAGAAGGTACATCTGCCTGCTGTAAGTGAAGATCAGGTTTGAGACCATCTAAAGAACATGAAGGTGCACAAGTCCATGGGACTCAAGATCAATCCATGGGTTCTGAAGGAACTGGCGAATGAAGTTGCCAAGCTGCTATCCATTGTATTTGAAAGATCATGGCAGTCTGGTGAAGTTCCCCAATTGGAAAAGGAGAAACATAACTCCCATTTTCAAGAAGGGAAAAAAAAGAAGATGCAGGGTACTGCTCTCCAGTCAGTCTCACCTCCATTCCTGGCAAAATCACAGAGCAGATCCTCCTGAAGGCCCTATTAAGGCATGTGGAAAATAAAGATGAGGTGATTGGTGGTTACCAACATGGCTTCACTAAGAGCAAGTCATGCCTGATAAACTTGTTGGCATTTTATGATGGAGTTACATCATCAGTGGATAAAGGAAAAGCAGCTGATGTCATCTACCTGGACTTGTGCAAAGCATTTGACACTGTCCTGCATAACTGGTGCCAAATTGGAGAAAAAATAGATTTGATGGATGGATCACTCACTAGATAGGAATTGGCTGGATGGTCACACAGAGAGTTGCGGTCAACAGCTTAATGTTTATTGGAGACCAGTGATGAGTGGCACTCCTCAGGGATTGATGTTGGGACTGATGTTATTTAATGTCTTTGTAGGTGACGTGGACAGTGGGATCAAGTGCACCCTCAGCAAGTTTGCAGATGACACCAAGCTGAGTGGTGCAGTTGACATGCTGGAGGTAAAGAATGCCATCCAGAGGGACCTGGACAGCCTTGAGAGGCCTATGCCAACCTCATGGAGTTCAACAAGGCCAAATGCAAGGTCTTGCACCTGGGCTGGGGCAATCCCAAGCGCAGATACAGGTTGGGCAGAGAATGGCTTGAGAGCAGCCTTGAGAAGGATTTGGGTTTGTCAGTTGATGACAGATGCAACATGAGCTGGCAATGTGTGTTTGCAGCCCAGAAGACCAACAGTTTCCTGGGTTGCAACAAGAGAAGTGTCACCAGCAGGTCGAGGGAGGTGATTCTGTCCCTCTACTCTCATGAGACCCCACCTGGAGTACTGTGTCCAGTTCTGGAGACCCCAACACAAGAAGGACATAGAGTTCTTGGAGCGGGTCCAGAGGAGGGCCACAAAGATGGTCAGAGAGCTGAAGCACCTCCTCTATGGGGACAGGCTGAGAGAGCTGGGGCTGGAGAAGGCTTCAGGATACCTTATGGCAGCCTTCCAGTATCTGAAGGGGGCCTGCAGGAAAGCTGGGGAGGGCAGGTAGCTACAGGACAAGGGGAAATGGCTTTAAACTCAAAGATGGTAGATTTAGACTAGATATTAGGAAGAAATTCTTTACTGTGAGGGTTGTGAGACATTGGAACGGGTTGCCCAGTGAGGTTGTGGATGCCCCCTTCCTGGAAGCATTCAAGGCCAGACTGGATGGGGCTTTGAGCAACCTGATCTAGAGGGAGGAGTCCCTGCCTATAGCAGAGGGTTGGAACTAGATCAAAGGTCCCTTCCAACCTAAACCATTCTATGATGTCAAGTACCTGGACTTGTGCAGGGCCTTTGACATGGTCCCACACTACATCCTTATTTCTAAATTGGGGAGATACGGGTTTGAAAGCTGGACTATTTGCTGGATAAAGAATTGTTGGATGGTTGTAGCCAGAGGGTTGTTGTCAATGGCTCTATGTCCAGGTGGAGGCTGGTCACGAGTGGTGTTTCTCAGGGGTCAGTCTTGGGACTGGTGCTCTTCAACATCTTTATCAGTGACATAGACAAAAGGATGGTGTGTATCCTCAGCAAGGTTGCTGATGACACCAATCTGAGTGGTACTGTTGAAACAACAGAATAGAGGGATGCCATCCAGAGGAACCTAAACATGCTCAAAAAGTGGGCGCATGAGAATCTAATGAGGCTTAACAGAATCAAGAGCAAGGTGTTGCCCTTGGGTTGAAGTAATCCCAGATACAAGTATAGACTTGGAGAATTCATTGAGAGCAGCTTTGTGGAGGACTTGTGCATCCTGGTGGACAAAAAGCTGGACATGAGTCAGCAGTGTGCTCTTGCAGCTCGGAAGGCCAATGGTATTCTGAGCTGCATCAGGAGAGTGGCCAGCAGGGAGAGGGATGTGATTGTCTCTACTCTGCCCTTATGAGGCCCCATCCGGAGTAGTGTGTCCAGGCCCAAGGCTCCCAGTACAGGAAGGATGCTGAGCTGTTGGATCAGGTCCAAAGGAGGGCCACAAAGATGATCAAAGAGGGAGGGAGTTGGGCTTGTTTAGCTTGGAAAAAGCTCCAGGGAGACCACATAGTGACCTTCCAGTACATGAAGGGAGCTACAAGCAGGAGGGAGCCCAACTTTTTACACTATCTGATAGTGATTGGACCAGGAAGAATAGCTTTAAAGTAAAAGAGGGTAGATTTAGGTCAGATGTTAGAAAGAAATTTTTTACTCAGAGAGTGCAGAGGCACTTAAACAGGTTGCTCAGAGAGTTTGTGGATGACCCATCTCTGGAGACATTAAGGTCAGGTTGGATGGGGCTCTCAGCAGCCTGATCTAGTGGTTGGCAACCCTGCCCATTGCATGGAGGTTGGAACTAGATGATCTTTAAGGCCCCCTTCAACCTAAGCCATTCTATGATTCTGTGATAAATGTTGACAGGTAATAGAGTAGCATAGTTACAAAAACAAGACAATGCAAATATCTCATTAAAAATACACTAAACAATAAACATTTCCTTTTGCCACATTTCATAAAAGTCGATGGATGGCTAAATATCCCTATTATTTGACCCGACGTTTACTTGAAGTGGAATCCTCTTCAGACTTTTTCCTGCAATTGTTAAAAATGTCTATTGGAACCACTCAGTACATTTCCACTGGGTGATCTACTCTTTCTCTATTGCACTTTCTTTGCCAGCTCCTTTTTCCTGTTTATCTGCTTCCTGCACAGGATCATCATGCAGAGACATGGATGATTAGAAGGTTTCCTTCCCTCTGCCTCTCAAGGGATTTGTACAATATTTCCATTGTATTTGCTCATTAGTCTATCTGTAGAAGAGCTTTATGCTGCCTTCCCGTTAATATTTTTCTGATGGAATACTGGTAACACTTTGTACATGTACCAAAAAGTCTTAAAAACCCAATTTCCTTCCTACACTCCTTCCTAGTGAGTAGTGTGGGCATAAGTCAATGATTAAATGTGGAACAGGATGCCGCAAGCTTCTTTGTTCCCATATACTGTTACTTTTAGGAAGCTCTTCCTGAATATCTTGCCAGGAATAGTGAACATAACAGCAAGGAGCAGGGCAGCTGACCTTGAGCTTCCAGAAAAGTCAAAGATAACAAAGAAAAGAAAAGAAAAGAAAAAAAAAAAAAAAAAGGTCTGAAGGTTGCTCAGAGAAAAATTACTAGAGATCTTACCAACAGAAAATGGAGTTGTTGTTAAAATAACAAGGCCTAGAAAAATGGCAGTGAAAGGTTGGGGAAAGCAGCTTACTGGGGGAGTTCACAAGAAAAAAGAAGTGAAACAGACCATTGGCTGCTTTCCAACAGCTCCAGCTCCACTGTAGGTCTGCCAGCCCTAGGGAGCTACCATGGTGTAGACGATTCTGAGAAGTCACATTAATCGTCTGGGCATGCTTTTGAAGCACCATTGCTCGTTTCTGCACAAATTGTTTTTTGTTGTCTATCCCCTTGCCGTGCAGCTAACAACTTTTCCTGTTTATATCAACCTCACCTAGAAAATCCAAATCCCCAGTTCAACAAGGAGTCAGCACTGTCTCCCAGCCTGGGCTGAATCTCTTTCTCATTTAGCAAAATGTGTGCTTAACAGCAAGAGGCACTCAACGAGGGGAAGCAGTGTTTCTGTACTGTTCATTGGGCTTCTGGTTCCAGAATATTTGCTACGGGCTGGCAGAAAGACCATCAGGGTGTGCAAGTGAAGCACTGTCTGAAGCTGCACTGAACTTTCTGCTTGTGGCATAGCCGCGTGTAGCTCAGGCTACAGACTGTGAAACAGAAGTCAAGAGGAGAAAGGAGCAAGTGATGTCATAAGGCTGATGGGAAAATGAGAGAGGGTGAATTCACCTTTGCAAGTCTCAGGCCAAGCTTCTGGGCTTTGCATGTCCTCTAACACTGTGTGAGTCTAACTAATGAGCTGTGCCGTGTTTCTTATGGAGCCACGCAATTGCCTTTTTCTTTCCTTCTCTCTCAGTGACAGAGGTGACTTCCATCAGCAATGAAGGAGTAGGACTGGTCTCTAAAATGGCAAAATCTGCCTTCTGAAAAGGAGGTGCCGCTTGACTTTTGCCTGTGCTGGGCCTGGAAGGCAGAGGAGCACATTGCCCCATGCCAAATCTCACATGACACATTTTCTACATGCTTGAGGCCCGGGGAATGTGACAGCTGCAGCAGGGTGCTCGCACTGATCCCCTCCTTGCGTCTCCGAATGGGGTAGAGAAGGGAGGCCATCTGCCCTAGAATCTCCCACGGACTTTCTGCAGGGCATTTCTGGGTGTGCTTGCTCTTCTGAGAAACACCTTCACTACCAAGCACCTCCCTTCACACATACGCAAACTGCACGCATGGTAGGCAACACCTGTGAAAGAGGCACCAACTTCATATGCAGGTTCTTGGCTGGATCCTGAAAGAGCAAACTGGAAGCAGATAGGGGGGTATGAAACAGGCACCAAAAATAGAAAGCTTGATCTGTCATCTACCTGATTTGCAAGAGATTTCAGGCTGGTCAAAAGGCAGCAGCTCTGTAAAGACAAAGGCAGCTGCAGCGAAAGTCCCCAGTCATGCTGGCTGTGCTCAGGCTTGTCCTTGAGCAGGCATTCCTGCACGGCCCTCCCTGCAGCCAACCACCTGCTTTCTGTCTGCTATTTATATTCGTTTTAATCTTTCCCAAGTCCTGCCTATATTTTTGGAAAGAAAGATGAAACTGGATTTTTTTCAAGTCAGGTTTTCTAAGGAAGCAGGTTGTGTGTGACCTCTCTAGGTGTTGCCCATGGCTTTTTAATCTGCCCATAAGCCATAGTTGAGACAAGGGATGTGATCTCAATGGTAAGTTCCTATAAGCTAAAGAAGATTGATAAGAATGCTCACACCAAGAAGACAGCAGAACTATTCTCCTTTCTCTTCACTGCCCATGGGGGACACAGAGATGTTACATACAGTGCAGACTACTGAATGGGTGACAGCTCCTCTACTTGCTTCACTTGCCCCCTTTGCTTCTCTCTTTCCTGTGGCTGAGACACTGCACCCACTCCTCTTTAGATTTTGGCCAGAAAGCGTATCTGTATTGGGCAGATGTGTCCCAAACTCTATTTTCCTCCTTATGTTGCTATTTAGACCTTCTGCTGCATTAAAAAAATATATATATATATATGTATGTGTATGTATATATACACACACAGACACATAAGAACAAGAAAGCTTTCACTCAGATATCCCAGGAAGAATTTTGGGATCTCTACTTTGCGATAGCTCTTCTTAAGCACCTCACTCATCATTCCTACCTTGGACAGTCATCCAACATGCTGTCCAGGAGACTGCAGAGGAGGAAAAATAGCCTTTGTAAGAAACTTTGTAGGAAATGCAGGGGTTTTTTTCTATCTAAGCTTCTTCTGAGACAATACTTGATAACGTGAGCTGGCAAGCTTGCTGTCCTGAAGAGAGGCACTCTCCCTTTTCCTCTTTGGAGCTATCTTATCTTGTACCCAGCAGTTTTCAAGAGGACAGGGCTGGGCTGAAGCTTGTGACAAATTGCTATTAATTGTGAATTAACTGTACTGCACAGCTTCAGGGAGGGGGAGGAGGCCCAAGCCTGGCAGTTGCTCCCTTCAGCTCTTCCCCATTCTGTGCTGGAAGTCTGGAAGTCCACCTCTCTGCAGCTAGTGAAGGCGTTGCAAATTACTCCTGGAATCACGCGCTCTTTTCTCCAAGCTGCCTTTCCACACCTGCCTTGTGCCTTCTTGCTCCTCTGGCTCAGAGAATTGGTAGCTTTGAGGTGAATGACTTGTGTTTCCTGGACCTTGAAGGAATGTTCCCGAGGCACTGTACTTACTTAAATGTCTAAGAACTGAAATATAAAAAATATATACACATTAATGCATCTACCTGCCTGTTATTAGCATGATAAATTGTATTCTGAATCTTGCACCTGCTCAGAGCACAGCTGTCACAGTGTGGGAAAGGTATCTCTAAGCCCAGCCCAAAGATGAGATAGCACTGTGGGAGGACTGGAAAACATGGAGTTTTCTACTGCTTGTTCTGTGCTTCAATTTCCCCAGCTGGAGAAAAAAAAAAAAAAAAAAAAAAAAAAAAAAGCTCTGGACAGCTCACAGGTTCTTTAGATAACACTAAGTCAAATGCTAATCAAGCACCATATTTAGCTGTATCTGCATCTAACTGTCTCATTAAAAATTTAGGATTTTGCAGACTCAGAACAGCCCCACAGAATGAGCAGCCACACTTGAATTTGCCCAGCGTAGTACTGACTGCACCCATTCAGGATAACTGTTACATTAAGACAAACATTTCTCCATCCAGTAGATCTTTTTCTTAAACTTCATCTATCCATCTGCATCACTGGAGGCATAGCTTCACCTCTGCGGCAGGCTCAAAGTACAAGCCTGAACAGAGTTTTGCCAGTAGCCTACAGGGTTCAGTATGGGTTGTGCATGGACGAGGCTTAGAAAGACGGGAGTGGTGCTGCTGCATTGAATTCCTAAGATAGCTCTGACAGTTATGTCAGCATTTTCATTCAAAGGCACAAAATAAGTTATGCCTGCAGAAATGTGTGGAGAAACCTCTGAAGAATAACTTTGATAGTCCTCAGTATGGTAACTTGTAGATATTAAAATATAATCATCGTATCTTATACTACAGCTACTCTGTGTCACAGCTGATCGGAATGTCCTAACACTACACTTCAGTTCACAGAAGGGGCATCTCCACAAGTGCGTGCAAGAAAGTTCTGTTATAACATAGAACTCCTTATGTCTTGCATTCTTAGAGAAACTAGTCACAGATAAAACATTCCAAACTTTGGAAAAGCAAGGCACTCAGATCCCCTAAAGTTTAATTTGCATCACAATTTAAATCCATTATGTAACAAAAATTTCAATCCTATTTTTTTTTTTCCATACAGCTTCTTTTTTGAAGATGAATAAAGCAACTTCTCCTGTTAACAAATTAAGCTGAATAAGCATCTTTCAGCAGTAAAATATTATTCCAATGTTCTGGACCTACAGAGCTTGGCACTTTTATCTCCCTTTTGGAAACAGAGCAGCTCTAAAAGCATCTTTAGACTTCATTTTGTCACAGTAGCCTTCCCTTCTCTTCACTGTCATCACAAAAGTTCTTCAGCTTCAGTGAGACCTCAGTCCCACAGCTAAAAAGGACAAGACATCTCAGCAACAGTTTGTCACCCTGGACCTACAGGGCTACATCACTATTGTAAGGGCCAGTCTTCTTAATGTGCACCTACACAATGTGCAGCAGCAGTTACCATATTGCCTTCTTAATGGCATTGGCACTTCGCTGTAGCTAAAGATTTCAGAGGGAAATAGTCTCACTTGAGATTTTTCTGCTTAAAAAAGGCTTACAGACATTATACGTCCTCCTAAGGTGTAATGTAAAACAAAGATCAAAGTATCAGTCCTAAAACTTTCCAGTTTTCCTGTATAAACTGGATTAAGTAGGTAAAAGTATAAAAAGTGAGATTTCTTTCCACTTCTCTGCTCCTTGCCCTCAGCTATTTATCAGCTATTTAATATTCCAAAACAAAAGCTAACAAGGCAAAACATTGCTTTCATGTGCCTACAAAAAGACTGATGACTGTGAAAGAGGAAACAGTTGAAAACTCAAGCAAATCTCTTAGGCTTCCCATTTCCAAAACTGAAATTATACCACGTTATGGAATGAAGCTTTTTGTTTAGAATTTTGTAAGTCAAAATATTCATAGGAAACTTTCCCATGCTTTTCCCTTGAAACATTTTTAGAGGGAAACCTATCCCTATTTTGCACATTTATTAAAAGAGGAGGACAGGGGAAAAGCAAAAGGTACAGTGTTTCTCTGTACCTGCCTTTTACATTTGTGCTTAATGTTGCCATCCTTCTGATGACATTTAAAACAAAAAGGAGGAACATGAAAAGCCTGGAAAAAAGGAAGTGAGGCAGTAAGATGTTTAGCGTGCAAAATCTTATTCATTGGCAATAACAACACACTGGGACTGGATGATACCAGCCTATTGTTTAACACAACTGAAAAACAAATAAAATGGAGCCCCAATCTTCTTCCTTCACCACATATGAAGTCAGATGTGTTACTAGCAGTTACAGCTGCTGTGTGTTGTGAAGTCCAGAACAAGCAAAAGACAACCAACAAATAGTAACACAAACAGTCCGTCAGCAACAAGTCCTCAGCTTTATGCCGTCACATGGACTTCCATCTAATATACAATGTATATAAGTCCATGGGGCTGGGTGATATCCATGCTAGGATTCTGAGAGAGATGGCTGATGCGGTTGCCAAGCCACCCTCCATCATATTTGAAAAATCATGGCTGTCCCGTGAAGTCCCCAGTGACCGGAAAAAGGGAAACATTACTCCCATTTTTAAGAAAGGAAGAAAGAAAGACCCAGGGAACTACAGGCTGCTGAGTCTTACCTCTGTGCCTGGGAAGATCATGGAGCATCCTGGGCAACCCCCCTCCTTCCCTACCTACCTTACTTCCCCAGGTGCCCCTCCATAATAGGTTTGAGGCCCTGGATAACGAGGGAGAGGTAGGTGAGGATGTGGTGGAAGGCCCACCTATGAGGTCAGATAGGAAGAGGCAATTGACACGATGTCTCAAGACTGCCTCCAAGAAGAAAGCAAGAAGGGTAATTGTAGTAGGCGATTCCTTGCTGAGAGGAACAGAGTGCCCAGTATGAAGAGTTTACCCTCACCATACGGAAGTCTGCAGTCTACCTGGTGCCCAGATCAGGGATATCACCAGGGGGCTCCCCAGCATTCGACAGACTGCTACCCACTACTGATCTTCCAGACGAGTGGGTAGGAAGATGCATCCTGTGGTCTGAGGGGAATGTAGAAAGACTTCAAGGCCTTGAGTTGATCGGTGAAAGAGTCTGAGGCGCAAGTTATTTTCTCTTCTTTTCTTCCATTTTTGGGTGAGTTCTGTCCAGAGGCAGATGAGGAATGAGTTGAGTTTGTGAGAATGGGTGAGAATTAAGGGGCAGGCTGGCATAGGTGATACTCTTGTGGGTGTCTATTACAGGCCACCAGATCAGGACAAGGAAGTTGACAAGGCCTTCTACAGGCAGCTGATAGTGGTCTCACAATTACAGGCCCTGGTAATTGTGGGGGATTTTTAACTGCCCCGATATCTGCTGGAAGGCATACTCAACCAGCCATCCACAGACCAGGATGTTCCTCTACTGCATTGGTGATAACTTCCTGATGCAAATGGTGGATCAACCAACTAGGAGAGGAGTGCTGCTGGATCCCGTTCTCACTAATAAGGAGGGTCTGGTTGAAGCAGTGAAGGTCAAGGGCAGCCTCGGTTGCAGCGACTATGAGGTGGTGGAGTTCAGGACCTCATGTGGCCAGAACAGAATACCAAGCAGAATCACAACCCCATATTGCAGTTATCATGGCAGCAGTCAGCAGTGCTGGTTGCAACCCTTGCTCCCCCTCAGAAGCCTCCTCTCAGCCCCAGCATATTGTTCAAGCTGTGAAAGCAAAGGTCCAGTACAGGGCTGGGTGTCCTGGAAATTGTTTCCTTCCTTCTCTTAAAACTGAACTGATTAAAAGAATGTGGACTGTCCCCTCTGTAAGCCACAATCCACCAATATCCTTGGAGGCATTACACCAATTAAAAAAAAAAGTAATACTTTTAAAAAGATTAAAACAACTTTACTCATCAAATCCAGACTTGTTGACTTTTTCATTTTTTATCTAGATTGTCAAGGTTTTTGCCTGAGTTTACTACAATGTAAGGATTAAGCATACAAGCATTTTGTGATAATCCTAGATTTTATTGGTTAACATTAATTCTAAAATGACGGCCATTTAAAAAAGTCAAATAAAAACAACACACAAACAACATACATGTATGCACACACACACACCAGAATACCTTAACACAACTGTACTCATATCAGTTTTCTGTTGTATCAGAGATGATACTTCAGCATGTTACAAAAAGAAACTCTTAATTCAACTTCCACTAGTCAAGTTATGCTTGTTATAAAAAATACTTAATTTTTTTAAAAAAGCAATCCTCAAGTTCAGAAGCAATCCTTGATATGTTAACTGCAACAGAAAACACCATTTTGGGGGGCAACTATAAAGCACAGAAGGAGCAAGTAATTTCCAAAGCAAATTCTTATCCAGCAGAACAGACTGGCTTCCTGATCCACACATTGCTTTTGAATATGTATGTGCAGTCCCTCATCTCAGTTTCCCATTTTTTTTCAATCCCTTATCTTGTAAAAATATATGCTCCAAAAATTTCAAGTTTCTCAAACATTTTCTTCATGTAATACAACCCACAGATACAATAATAGCTCATTGCTACACCAGCTCTAGTTTGCAAATTTATGGAAGGCTTATTCAGAGAAAAGGAGTTATGTTACAACAGTGTGTCTGTTCTGGAAACTCATCCCCAGGACTTTCTACAGTATTCTGTATGGCACAAATACATTAAGCACTATTGACCTTTTTAAATTCACAGGAAAGCACTTCAGAGTTAAAGTGTACATCTAGAGAGGGAGACTACAGTAATATAAATGTGATTTGTAATAAAGTTTTTAAAATAAATAAATAATAGTACTTGAGCACAGCTTCCTTTACATAATATGCATTGACAATGCAAACCAGCCTTCTTCTTTTTGCTTTTCTGCCTGCAAAAGAGGAAACAAGTTGAAATTTATACATCATAAACTTCCCACAGACTTGCCAGTCAGCACTGTTTCTCTGACAGGAAGCAATTTTCTGCCACAGACACCACAGGGATGGTCACACCACTACCTTTAGAGACCTTGCTTAAGTCACACTTACTACCTTCAGTATTCTGAAGCTCCTTTATGTTTACTTCTCTATTAGGATACAGAGTCTTAGACTCCTAATTTAAGTTACTTTGGACATCAGGAAAGCCGGTATTAATAATTCTGGTTGCTAATAACAGAGCTGTGAATGTTTTACCAGACTATACTACTATCTGGATTTCCATGTGAAAGCACCTCCCTGTAGTCTATTCTTCTTGCAAAACAGGAATTAGAAATTGATACTCATTATCTTCATCAGGTTGGATTTATTTAACTTTTAGACTTGTGCTGGCTAGGTAAGAGTTTGCTTGACTCTTAAGTGTAGCTCCATAATATAAAGATTATACAGATTATATAGATTATAAAGATTACTTGAAATTCTTTGGAGCCATCAGTCTGACTAACATGAATATATGCCACAGCAGAAAACATAGTTACAGGAATACTCACTTGTAAGTAACAGCTCTGTGGTAGCAAACCACTCATGTCACTAGCATTCAGGCCTCCCTTTATCAGTTATCCAGAATCCAGACTGCTATGAATCAATTACCATTAGCATCAGTACATTCAAAGTAGGACTGAGTTCCTCCCTCTTCTATATCTGTCTTACATTCTATCTACGTAGCACAGAAACCAAGCCCTCTGGCTGAAGATTTTTCAGTCTTACCTTTGGCCTCTGACTGACAGGATTTAATGTCACACTTTCTGATGTGGTACTTAGGGGTGAAGAAGGTTTGCTAGAACCTCCTACAGACCTGCAGATGTTAAAAATGAGATTAAAATATTAAAAAAAATGGAAGTGACTATTGGAATCACGTCTAGGATGCTGATTTAGGATCCCTCACCAATAGCCAACAACCCACAGGTAAGTCTTACATGACACTACAGGTATTTTAAATATAGACAACGAAAGTTGAAGAAGATATCGGATGTTTGTGCTATTTCTAAAGAGTAGAGTCCATGACAGTGGACTAGTAAAGTCCACAAAGCCAAAAAATATACATGATTGTATTTCATTAAGAGTTCTCTGCGTATGTAATCAACTGAATACAGAAATAAAGCAGTAAAAGGTCAACATCTACCTTCTCATACTGGTCACACTGCCAGGGGAAACACTATCTTCTTTGGTGCTGTCCACAGAAGCTGCCACAGGAACAGACACTTCAATTGTCCTCCTTGCATTTTCTAGGCAAAAAAAATAAGAGCTTGATTTTGTTGAGAACATTTCAAAATTCCATGGAATACACAGAGCAAACATACAACATCAGGCTGAAGGTCCATTCAAACCCATATTCACTCTCTGAAAAAGACAGTGCATCAGTCAGCAGCTTTAAGACTTGAGATTTCTCTACTTCTTATCCTTTACATTCTGCTTTCCATGCTGATTTATATTACAACAGCCACAGAAGCATTAAAAGTGTTAAGATTCCACTGTGCATGCCATTACATATGCACCTACATGCATGTGCACACACATGATCTCCCCTCCTCCTTCTTCCTCTCCACCCTCAAGTCCTTCCCTGGAATACATCCTTTATACATCCTCTAGGTTTAGGAAGCTGGAAAGTGAACAGAGCACATGTGACACAGTTCTGCCTGTAAATGCAGTAACTCCACAAAAAAAAGATTAAGAAGCCTTAATCTACTGGAAGATATTTTTCTTCGTAGTTACATATGGCAGCTATCTAGGGATCTTGAATCAGCAAAAACATCCCCTTCACTAATTCATCTATTCACATGACTAGAAATATCAGTGATTTCTTTCTTTTAGCACAGGCAGTAACTTAGCAAAGTGAAACAGCACCCAAAGCCATTTCTGATGGAAACAGCACCCAAAAGACCAAAACGTTGTTGAGATACAGATAACCACTCTCATCATTTTTAGAAGCTTGATGTAAATACTTAGTATTTTCAAAAAAGATTGCCCATCAGAAAATACTGATGAAAATGCTGCAAGAAAAATTCAAATACTGAGAATGTTAGACACTGAGAACTGCCCTGCTGCCTGCTGGCAACAAAACACAGTTCTGCCCTTCAGTGACTGCACAGCAGAACTGTCCTGTAGACAAGGGCACAACAAACTGACCATGAAGCATAACATTTGCACTGAACTAGTTGCTAGGAAACTAACTTCAGGAGAAGTTCAGCTGACGTATCTTGCGTAACTCTCTGAAATCCATTACCTCTAAAATGAGGGGTGCTTGTAGCATGCAGACACTGATAGAAAGCACGCTGCTGACTGTGTCTGCTGACCCAATCAGTTAAGGAAGAGACCTCCCACAAAAGGGAAAAAACATTTTACTAGGTTTTTTTTTTTCCTCCTGAAGCTGGGTACTTACCAGTACAATTTCGGGATGCGGGCAAAACTGGAGATATTCTCTGAGACACTGTATCAACAGCAGCTAATTTCTGCTGATCTATTAGCTGCAGCAGTTTATCACGTGCTTCTGTGCTCTGACGATTCAGCTCTGCTATTCTTTCCTCCAAGCTCTTCGGTCCCACAACATGAGTCTACTTAGATAATCGGATAATTACTTCTAATTAAAAACTTAAAATGACTAAACACAATGTTTTAAAACAGGTCTTCCTACAAATAGGAAAAAGAGCTCATCTGTATCATTCCAAATAACAAAACAAAGACAGAAAACTTACAATTCCCCAGCAATTAACTACAATTAAGAAAATATTTAACCAGAAAGCCATGCATTCAAGAGCAAATGTGGAAGGAAAGCAGATTTCTAGCAGAACTATCTTGCAACTCATCTTTAAATCATGTTTTCATCCGACTCCTTCCCCTCCAGTAATTATTTTCACAAAAACAACATTTTAAAAGCTTGCATCACCTTGTACATCTGAATTACTAAATGTTACACAACATAACACAATGTAGAAAGTGACCACATTCTCAGCCTACATTTAAAATGAGGAAATTTTAGATCTTTAGGATCTTTAACTGAACAGTAATTCAGATGGAAGATGCACAGACAGTAACAAGTACAGGGATTGGGTGTTTTTGTGCTGTTAACTCCACTCACTGGGGTGCCACTGAATAGCTGTTTAGTTGCAGATTAAATATTTCCTATGTGAACTGAAGCCTTGAAGTTCTTTCCCAAAAACGTTGGGATTTTCACTGCACAACAGGACAAGACAGATCCAAATAGATATATATACTAGTTTCATGTATTTACAAGATATTAAACAAAATAAATTTCAAGAACTTTTACATCACAGCAGCAGAAAGGACACATGGTGTGGAATCTGTGGGTTGATGCAGTGTTTGCACTGTTAATATTATCTGCTGTCATTTCATTGTTAATATTATCCAAGCTACAAGAGAATGCAGTAATCTCTCTCTTTGCAGCAGAACCTTATTTAAATACTTATAAACACACTCCGCACTTGGAGATTTTAAGCATTCATATGTAACATAGGCCCAATATTAGAAGTTACTGTTGACCTTAGGGAACAGTAAAATCAAAGTCTCCAAGTGAATGAACAAAAAGAACATTTGTTTTGCTACTCTTCTTAAAGAAGAAACAAGGAAGAAACACTTATAACACCAGTAAGCTAAGGGAAAGCAGATGCACACAAAAGGGAATCCAGCCTTCCTTTTTTTTTTTTTTTTTTTTTTTTTTTAATTCTCACCTGCCCTTGTGAAGAGTCTGGACAAGAATTTGAATTTTGTATTGGGTCTGGATGAGGCAGACAGTCACTTATGTCTTCAGAGAAGCTTTTGAATTTGCTCAGCTGAGCTTTAATTAGTGAGTTCTGCCGTGTGAGCTCAGCTATCTGTCCCAGCAGATCACTGCTTTGAGAGAACTCTCCAACTGTGTCATTTTTAGTAGTGTCACCAGGGCAGGACAAACTGATTTTCTCTTGGGAATTCTGCAAGTCTTTGTCTGCAGGAGGAATTGGTTGCCTTTGAGACATGAGACAATTTTCCTCAGTCATGCTCCATGTTCTTAGCGGGGAAGGTGAGCTCCTCTCCTTGCATGGCTCTCTCTCAGTGTTTTCAGCAGGCTGAGAAATGGTTGTAAATACTACAGACAAGAAGTAAAGGAATAGTTCTGAATTAGCCCTCCATTTTCCAAAATCCAATTATCTTACTCAATAAACTACAAATCTGCATTTTCCTTCTGCTAGTTATTTGGGCTGGTAACAAAACTTTTGGAATAGTACAATACAATAATACAAGGCTTCTATAATAACAACAAACTATTTACCAACCCACTAAGCACTCTGGCCAACAAAAATAGTTGGATATTTTTGTGGTCATCATTAGCAAACTCTGAACACACCACACACATGACCAGCATGCAACCTATGGACATCCTGCTTTGTCTGCAGCACAGGTTGATTTCTAGTACTCCATGGTTCCATAGGTGACAGAGAAAGTATTACTCCATCAGCAGATGGAGATCAGAAACAATGTGCTGTAAATCACAGACAAAGAGCTACAGCAAATCATACAGAACTGACGCTCAAAATCAGTACAAGATAAAAATGTCAGTCTGCACTGCCACTGATAAGACTATAAGACTATAAATGGAGAACTGAAGGAGACAAAGTCTAAAGGAAATCTAGCAGGTGCAGAAAGAAAAGAAAAGCCCGTCTGGGTGCAGAAGCAAGATATTCCAGCTATAGGGCCAAGGTGTCTGGGCAGATTAAAATAAGAGAAAATAACTCCAAAGGTAATATGAGCCTCAGACATTGAAATAGTAACACACACTACACAGACTTCCAAGTCTACTTCAGCCAAAGAGATCTCACTGTTGTGCAGGGGAGACAATTCCGGACTGTTCTTCTGTCGGGGTGGTGACAACAGTACAGCTGGCTGGAAGTCCTGAGCTGGCAAGATTCTACCTGCTGCCGCATCACCTGGGGCACATAGCCTCTGAGGAGTGTTGACAGGGTGTTCTTCCTGTGGGAATTTCACCATAGTATTCCTTTTGCCTTCATCAGTCGTGGATTCAAAATAGCTCGGATCAGGTTTTTCTAAAGAAAGAGATGAAGCAGGAATAGAATGTAAAGAACAGTAGAATTAGTGTTAGTGCAAAACATGTGTAAAGAAAAACCATCAATGACAATTCTTACATTTAGGTATCTGGAAAGACAAGACTAGAGCCCATTCCAGACACAATCCCAGCTTTCTTCTGATCCCCAGGTAGAAAATTTTCACTGGGTTTAGGAAAGCGGGGAGAAAAAAAAACCAACAGTGCTATTGTACAAATTCTGCTTCCTATTTTCTTATGTAGGCCACAGAGTCAGAGATAGATGTTGGTGGTATGGCAGCAGAGGTTGAACCTTCTCACCAACACTGTTCTGTGTTATTGTCATGTAAGAGATAGCAGCAGAGAGGCAGCCTGACAAAATGGCCTGACATAGGAATGCAGACGAAGCAAAGGGGTGTCCTCAATTCCTCCATGCAGAAACAAAGGTACACACTGACATTCACTGACGCTTGCTGAACATTTATGGAGACCAAACAGTGGATATGAGCACAGTGAGGTAGTGGGTGACGTGTTTCAACTGTGGTCATCTCTACCAGTGCAGATTTTGACAAGCATGGCATACAGATTCCTGTTCATTGCTGGCAAAAATGCACAGCTAATGGTGGTGACTATGCTGAGAAGTAGTATTTTGTAGCTGAGAACTGGCTCTATCAAACAGCATTATCGTGCTCTTCATATCTGTAGTATTTCCACAGGAATGAGTAGGAGGCATTACTTTCAAAGCAATTTATGTACATAATAACCTCACCACTTCAGGATACTAGATAGAGATCTGTTTGTAGCCCATGCACGAGATGTAAAGACAAATGACTTGTGAGGCACAGGTATGTAAGTAAGCTGCATTTGGTAATAGTCTCAGGAGAGCAAATCTACACTATCCCTGCTCCTGGCAGGAACAGCAGAGTGGAAAAAAAAATTCAAAACTTTTTTGAACTCTCTGGTGCTCTTATTATAACTTAATTCAAATCAAAACATCTCTCCAGTAAAGAGATGAGCTATTCCTCAGTACTCAACTAAAACTAGTTTGTGTATCATCTACACTGAACATACCAGGAAGGTATGAAATGCACAAACTCAAAGCTGTAGCTAGCTCTGAGACCACAGTAATTTTAATATACTTGCATGCACTGCTTCCTTAGTGCTATGTTTGAATCATCCCTTCATGATTTTGCTCAGGATATTTGTTCCCACTAGTAAAGTTACTGGAAATTCAGGGAGAATACACGTGATCCCAAAATACAAGAGACAAAAAGCACTCTGTAAAGCAAAGAGCCAAAAGAAGCTGTTTGCCTAAAATACTTTTTATAGTTCACATTACTGAGATGGAATCTAAGATCTTCCACTCGCTACATAATGACTCTGGCAGGTGATAAGAAAGATCTTCCTCCTCTGTTTTACCATGCAGAACTGCATTTTCAAAGCATCCTCCTCACAGGCTCCTTTTCATCACACTATTCCCCCTGATTCTTCCTTGAGCCATTCTTCCTCACTCCAGGGAAGTTCGTTGTTAGCTTTTTTTTACTGCAGAAACTATGCATAAGCTCTCTTCAATATTCTGCAACTAGACAGAAGCCTTAAGGGTAGAAGAGTGAAGAGTTCAGCCACTCAAAAGGAAGAAATACTGTTCAAATTCAGAAAGCTTCCCCCTCAGGAAGATTCCACTTTCTGAGAAGAGAGACCAGTAAGGAAGAATTTTTGCAAACCTGTTAAATATGAGTTAATGGTGGCTTTTAGAATTTTTTTGTTATTGTTGTTAATTATTAGAAAGCTGAGGGAAATCACACAAAGACATGATCTTGTGTGTGGCTTCTTCTTGAGAATACTACAGAAATAGTCAGAAAGAATGTTTTTGACTGTGATGTATACACCATATGAACAGCATTTAATTAAGGAATACAAAACGCTCCAAACAATCACGGGATTCGCAAGAAGGTACTGACCTTGAGAGCAAACATGATAGATTTAAATAAGTGATCAGAAAAGATGAATGGGAGAAAACACAGTAAAGGAATATCAGAAGTATAAATTTGGTTAGTTTGGCCACGGATGCCACTAGATTAACTTTGCCTGTATACACTCATTATATATCTCTCAAGTGGTCATTCACCTCTGATACAATTCACCAACATCAAGCAACAGCCTTCAGCTTGATTGCTTCACAAATGAAAGCAATTGCTGTTTCTGGTCAGCAGCGACCTCCAGCGTTTAATGGAAGAACCAATCTCTAACTATTAGTCTGCCTCAGCAACAGGAAGGTGGAATCCAGAATCCTGCTTCAGATGGATTTTTTTTTTTTTTTTTTTTTTGCTAAGACCCTCAGGATAAACCTGACCTTACATCTTATTGGGGTAAGAAGAAGGGAATTTGTTGGGAAAGGTTACTCCCTTTCTGCCTTTCTTTTTTTTTTTTTTTTTTTTTTTTTTTGTAAAGCACATGACTTGTCAAAAGTCCAGGATTGTTTATATGGATAACTTTCAAGTCCAGACTGAGACAGATGGAATTCAGCTTACAATAATAAATAAATAAATCTAAAAAAATAAATAAATCTGTAGATAAGCGCTCATGTTAGCAGCAGAACCCACAGCATATGAATTTCCAGAAGTGAGATTCAAGTTTACAAGATGCATTTATTCAAACAGACATCTATTAACTACCACATTTTCCACTGTAAGAATGGAAGTAGCCACAACTCCCATTTCCTTCACGCATGCATACACATTACCTTGGGTGCGTGATAGACTTTTCTGTGCAATTCCAAAATGGCTTGGACTTTCCTCTCTTCTAGGTTCTACCAAATGGAGGCCCTGAAATGCTTGTGTGAGAGAAGTCATCTTTTCATCTGTACTGATTATGTACTGCTGAAGCTTTTTCTAAGGAAAAAGAGAGAAATATTTTTATTCTAGCAATATGAATCAGAGAACTATAGATTGCAAGCAGCACTGAGAAGAAATGTGGCCTCTTAATATCTCTGCATGAATTTGTGAGATTGCAGTGAGGTATGAATTACCCATGTCTCTACATTTATCCTTTATTTTTTTCTCCTGCATCAAAGAAATTCTCATTTTCCCTCTTCCTTATCATCTCATTTCTTCTCCAAAGTTGATTTATTGTTTCAATTCAGATGTAAACAATAATCTACCATCACTGCAAACTGAAAAAAAATCAGAATGTAGTATTATGTTTATTCTATTTCACAGTTCTAGTAGCTGCAGATGCAGATCATTAGATTGTATGTAATTAAAAAAAAAAGGTCAGTTGCAGGGAATGAGCATTTTCTCAGGAATTAAAGTTAAACATTATAAAGATAAAATGTTTACAAATATCCCCATCCCAAAGCTGACATTCTCAGACTCCTCATTTAATTCTATCATTTTATTTCCTGAACATACAGACAATGCATCTCAATCTATATGCTTGTAGCAAAACTCAGTATTCTAGCAAGTTGGAGAAAGGGGCTTAGTACCTGTATAGCAATGTTTTCTTCCCTTACTAGAAGTATTTCAGCAGTCAGAGCATCAATTAGTTCTCTGTGCTCATTCAACATCTCTTCATGATGTTGCCTCATCATCTCTTTCTCATGCAGTTGCATTTCACTCTGAAGAGGGAGAAAAAGTTAAAAACCTACTATAGAAATTAATATTTGAAAACAGGAATGACTCACACACATTATTTTGTAACAGCTCTTCCCACTGTCGTTTGACTGACTTCAGTACCTTCACTACAAAATCCAATCTTCAGTGTTTGAGAACTCTCAGTGAGCTTACTGTTCTTTGTTTGTTACTCCACAACACCAGAGGGAATCCTTTAAATCCTTACAACTTTTACAGGCTGAAACAACAAAGGCAGAAAAAAGCATCTGCCTCCCTGAATGGTCATCATTTTTTAAGGCGCTGAATCTTCTCCATGTAGTAATGAAATAATTCTGGGTACACTAATGCTTGTCACTATCTGTTGCTACCCTGTGCCTTATCTTTGTCTTTCTTAATTCACTAATAAAGACAGACAAAAGAGAAAGCACTAGATTTTTAATGTCTGCTCTCACAGAGAGAAAAAGTTCTAGGTTTCCTTTTTTTGTATGCTTTGTTTTTTTTTATAAAAGAAAAGCGTTGAGGTATCTACTGGAACACAAGACAAAAGATCTCACTGTAACGAACCTTTTACCCTCAAAAGACACAGCTGATCTACAATTTTAAGGTAGGTAAAGCAGCAGACAGGCTTCCTGTACATGACAAAACACCAGAGACTCCCTCCCACCTCTACTGGGTAAACAAACCACGACTGCCATTTTTGCCCCAGCTAGCAGAGCAGATGTTTTACAGAGCATCAGATACATCAGAATTAGGAAATGAGCCCGTGCCACAAATGGTAGCCTGCATTTACTCAAAGAAATTCTTGAATAAAAGACATACATCCCATCTCCAAAAGGATCCTGAAAAGCAGTTTGGGTACTCTTCTCTGTGCAGGCAGAATTACAAGAGCTGCTTGTCATGTACCGAAGATTATTTATTATTAGCATTGGTATCAGATGTGGAAAAAACACCAAGCATGAGGGCAAAACAGCTCTGCAGCTACAAAGAATGAATGAAGGAGTAGATATCTTTGAGAATAAACCAGAGTAATTGTTACTAGAGACACTCAGATACATCTCACCTAAGCCAATCAGGTGATCTAACCATTTTCTAGTTCTCCTCCAGGCAGAGAGAATAGGTTTTTCACATTGATGCAAGTGAAGCAAACTGATGTAGCAAATGTAAACAAACATAACCCTACCTTTTCAGAAACCAGAGAAAGCACAAAATAAGAACTCCAACCCTGGCAGCAGTGATGAAGCCTATATGGATGCCTACAAGTAAGTGGAAGAGCTACTGCAACTTGTGTAAATTTAGTAAATTTAGTTAAATTAGTCTAAAAGGAAAAGATTCCACACAGATATGCATCTTACATTTATGTATGGGGGAGACTGTCAGGTAGCTACTATATATATTCATCATAATTACTGATGATAGGAATATCAGACAGAATGTAAGTTTGCTATATCCTGAAAAAACTGTCTTCATTTCAGCCTACAGCCAGGAGTATCCCATAATCACGTAAACTTGTTTTAACACTGCATCAGAATACTCAGAAGCAGAGACAGAGAACATATGAGTATGCACACATTACATTAATGCATCTTGCTACGTATTCATCCCTGAGTTTTGCAAAGGAATAACATCTTGAAGAACGGCAAGGAAAAAAAAAAAAAGTAATTTTAACATTTTATAGAATTATGGTTGGAAAAGACCTCTAAGATCATCTTAATCAATCCAACCATCAACTCATCACCATCATGCCCACTAAACCATGTCACTCAGTGCCACATCCATCCTGTTCTTGAAAACCCTCCAGGAACAGTGAATTAACCATCTCCCTGGGCAGCCTGTTCCAATGCTTCACTCTTCTTTCTGAGAAGACATTTTATCCTAATATCAAAACCTCCCCAGTGCAACCTAAAGCCATTACTTCTCATCCTATCGTTACCTGAGAAAAGAGACTGACTCCCACCTTGCTAAAGCCTCCTCTCAGGGAATTGTAGAGAGCAGTAAGGTCTCCCCTGAGCCTCCTCTTCTCCAGACTGAACAATCCCAGTTCCCTCAGCTGCTCCCCATCAGACTTGTGCTCCAGACCCTTCACTAACTTAGTTGCCCTTCTCTGGACACGCTCTCATGGCCTCAAAGTCTTTCTGGCAGTGAGGGGTCCAAAACTGAATGTAGTATTCAAGGTGTGCCTGAGAAGAGGGGAGACAATCAATCACCTCCCTGGTCTTGCTATCTACACTATTTCTAATACCAGCCAGGATGCCCAGTGGTCTTCTTGGCCAACTGCTGGTTCACATTCAGCTTGCTGTCAACTAACACATGCAGATCCTTTTCCTCCTACACAGCTTTCTGCTCCAAGCCTGTAATGACACATGGGCTAACCTGCTGTTTTGACCAAAACACGGGACCCTGTAACTGGTCTTGCTAAAAGCTCATACAATTGGCCTCAGCTCATCGATTCAGACTATCCAGATCCCCCTGCAGAGCCCTTCTACCCTCAGGAAGATCAACACTTGCTCCCAACTTCAAGTCATCTGCAAACTGCTGTGGGTGCACTCAATCCTCTTGTTCACATCATCAATAAAAACAATAAGCAGGGATTACCCCAATACTGACCCTTGAGGAATACCACTAGTGACCACTCACCAGCTGGATTTAACTCCAGTCATCACCACTCTCTGGGCCCAGACATCCAGCCAGTTTTTTACCCAGCAGAGAATACATTTGTCCAGCTCCAGCCATGAGCTGCCAGCATCTCCAGGAGGATGCTGTGGGAGACAGTGTCAAAGGCTTTACTAAAGTCCAGGTAGACTATGTCCACAGTCTCATCCACTAGGTTGGTCATCTAGTCATAGAAGATGAGGCTGGACAAGTAGGACCTGCTTTCATGCTGGCTACAACTGATCCCTTGGTTGTTCTGCATTTGCCACACAATCACAGTCAAGATTATCTGTTCCATAAGCTTTCCCAATACTGAGGTCAAGCTGACAGGACTGTAGTTCCCCCGATCCTCCTTCTGATCCTTTCTGTAGATGGGCATCACATTTGCAAGGTCCCACTGTCTGGGACCTCCCCAGTTGACCAGGACTGCTCATAAATGATGGAAAACAGCTTAGCAATCACTTCCACCAGCTCCCTCAGTACCCTCAGGTGGATCCCATCTGGTCCTATGGATTTGGGACAGTGCAGATCAAGTAGCAGGTTGCTAACTGTTTCCCCTTCTGAATTACAGGAAGCTTATTCAGTTCCCCATCCCTGTCTTCCAACTCAGAAAGCTGAGTACTCGTTTGACTATGAAAGACAGCAGAAGCACTGAGAACATAAGCCTTTTCCTTGTCCTCAGTGATAATGTTACCTGCTGCACCAAATGAAGGTGGGAGGCTCTCCTTGACCCTCCTCTTGCTGTTTATAGAAGCATAAAAACATTTCTTGTTATCTTTAATGATCATGGCCAGATTAAGTTCTTGCTTGGCCTTTCTAATTTTCCCCATGCATACCACAGCAACATCCTCATTCTCTTCCCGAGTTGACTGACCCTTCTTCCAAAGATGGTAAACTCTTTTTTTTCCCCCCCAGACTCTCAGCAAAATCTCCTTGTTCATCCAGGACAGTAGATGACATTTAAACTTATTTAGGAACCCATGTCCAGATCTTTAATGAAGACATTACAGAGAATTGTTCCAGGTATTGAATCCCTGGGGACATCTCTTGCAACCAGCCTCCAACTGGATATAAATCCATTCACCACCAATTCCTCGAGCCCAGGTACCCAGACAGTTTTTCACCTGTCTAAGCTTGGAGTCATGAGTCTCTCCAGGAAAAAGGAGCACTTCGTAGTCGGCAGGATTCGAACCTGCGCGGGCAGAACCCAATGGATTTCTAGTCCATCGCCTTAACCACTCGGCCACGACTACTGCACGTTATGGGTGTGCACTCTCTGCCCCGAGGAACAAGGATGACAATCAACCACACTTTGTAGCTTGAGTAACTGCTGCCCATTTCTACTTATGAATTTGGACAGTACACTTTTACAAGTTGAAGATGATTTTGCATGCAATCAACCAACTCCTGGAAGGATGAAATGACAACTATTAGATTAAAAAAGAGGTACTTAGTAAAAATTAGAAACACGGAGTCAGGATACGTCTTTCACAACACAGTAGCCTCTACCAAAACTCAGACTCCTTGGCCTTTAAGATATATCAGATGATTACTTTATAGATGACCTATCTTTCTTTCTTAGTTGCTACATTTAAAATCCATGAGCAGTTTTGAAGGAATTATGAAGATTGGCATTAACTAACTTCTATGGAACATAAAGAGAAACTAAATAGGGTTATAACTGCAAATATAGCATGAATTTGATGCTAGTAATTTGATGTTTTCCTACTAAATTGGGATCTCTCCCTCTGTAGTCCAAAAATGTCCTTCCTCGTAACTGCACAAACTCCAAATTTATTATCCTGCTCAAGCACTGCAACTTTAACAAAGAACGAGTGTTATGAGCTGCATTTAAAACATAAGCTCTTCTCAGCCAAGGCCCATCTTCTGAAAATAGCAGCTTCTCATTCCCGAATTGAATATTTACTGTTTGCTTGCAACACAGGTCTTAATCAAAGTAATTTCTTGCATGTAAATTGAATACGGTGTAGCACAGGAGTAAGTTACTGCACATCCCTACAGGAAATAAACAAATAAATAGAATTTCAATTTTTTTTTGTATCATTATACACACTGAGAAAGATTTTAAAACATTTTTTTCCAACGGTCATACTGTCTGAAGAGGAACTAAAAGAGGACTTTTTACATGGGCAAGTAGTGATAAGACAAGGGAGAACAGTTTTAAACTAAAAGAAGAGATTTAGATTAGATGGTTTGGAGGATACTCTTAACTCAGAGGGTGAAGCATTGGAACAGACTGACCAGAGAATCAAGATCACCAAGGTTGGGAAAGACCTCCAAGATGATGCAGTCCAACTGCCCACATACCACCAATATTTCCCTACTAAACCCCATGTCCCTGACAGCACCATCTAAATGTTTCTTGAAAAACTCCAGGGATGGTGACTCAGCGACCTCCCTGGGCAGCCCATTCCAATACCTAACTCATTAGAGGAAATCTTTCCTAATGTCCAACCTAAATCTCCTGTCACAACTTGAGGCAATTCCCTCTAGTTCTGATCGCTAGTTACACAGGAGAAGAAGCTGACCCCCTCCTTGCCACAATCTCTTTCCAGGTACCTCTACAGAGCTATAATGCCTCCTGAGCCTCCTCTCCTCCAGACCAAACAATCCCAGTTCCCTAAGCTGCTCATTATAAGATTTGTGTTCCAGTCCTCTCATCCATTTTGCAGCCCTTCTCTGGACATGCTCCAGGGCCTTGATGTCTTTCTAATAGGAAGGGCCCAAAACTGAGTATAGTATTCAAGGTGCAGTTTCACCACTGCTGAATAAGAAGTTGTGGATGTCCCATTTCTGAAGGTGTTCAAGGATAGTTTGGATGGAGCCCTGGGCGCCTATCTAACAGCTGACAACCCCGTACATGGCACAGGGTTTGAAGTGGATGGACTCTGAGGTTCCTTCCAACCCGAGACTTGTGATTCAAGTCAGGTTTATCTGCTTTCCTTTAAGAATTTCCTATCTGTTGTCAAACATTTCAGCAGGCGCTTTTTTTTTTTCCTAGCTTCTCTCATATTCACTATCTTCTTCTTTTAGTGGTTGATTTTTTTTAAAATCATTTATTAATACAATTTTCATGCAAGATTCACTGATTCAAGGTTTTCCTCATAATTTTTATTATTCTTTTGAGAATAAATCAAGCAGCAAGTTTTATCATTGACTGTATTTGGCTTTTCTGCAGCAAACTGGAAAATCTTTTTCTCCTCAGAAAAGGGAGCCTTCCTATAGGCTTCAGTATGTCATGAAGACTGGTTGTTTACCTGAAATCAGAGACATCTTAAATAGCCAATACCAATTTATTATCTTGAAACGTATTGCCAGCTACCTAATGCTGACTTTGGAACTTTACTAATACTACTGAGGAGGCAAGACGGTGCACACAAGCACTTTTATTCCCAGCATCACAGGCACTGGTTTTTATAAAAAAAAACAAAAAAAAAACAAGTACAGAGAAGCTGTACATCTTCCCAGTAAATTTGCAAACTCTAAACATAATTTAAAGCTGCATGAAAAGAGGAATAGACAGTGAAGATAACAGAATCATAGAATCATTTAGCTTGGAAAAGACCTATGACTTAACTCAGTGCTAACTTAGTACTGTCAACTGTATTATTACACTACATCCCTTGTCAGCACATCTTTTAAACATCTCTAAGGATGGTGACTCAACTATTTCACTGGGCAGCCTGTCCAGATGCTTCACAACTCTCTCAGTGAAGAAATTTTTCCTAGGATCCAACCTAAATGTCCCCCATGCAACCTGAAACCATTGCCTCTTGTCCTCTCACTCGCTGCATGGAATTGAAAACAAACTCCCACCTCACTACAACCTCCTCTGAGGTAGATGAGGAGGACAACAAGGTCTCCTTTTCCCAAGGCTAAACAACCCCAGTTCCCTCAGCTGCTCATCATAAAGACTTCCTCTTTAGACACCTCACCAGCTTTGCTATTCTTTGTATGAAGTCCTAAGGGACACCACTTTTGACCAGCCTCCAACTGGATATAAATCCATTCACCACAATTCCTTAGGCCCAGGCATCCAGACAGTTTTTGTACCTAGAGAACTGCACACCTGTCTAAGCTTGGAGTCATGAGTTTCTCCAGGAAAAAGGAGCACTTCGTAGTCGGCAGGATTCGAACCTGCGCGGGCAGAACCCAATGGATTTCTAGTCCATCGCCTTAACCACTCGGCCACGACTACTGCACATTATGGGTGTGCACTCTCTGCCCTGAGGAACAAGGATGACAATTACTATTGTATTTATAACATAAATTAGATGCTATTAAGTTGATGCTTTCCTACTAAACAGAAAACACATCACTGGCGGTATAAAAAGATCCTTCCCTGTAACTGCACACACACAAAAAAAACTAAACAAATTTCATACTCTGCTTTCACGTTGCAACTTTAATGGAGAACAAGTGTTATGAGCTACATTTAATATATAAACACTTTTCACTTTTTTCCAATGACTATTCACCCTGAAAAATGAAGCCAAAGAGGAGATCTAGTGAGCCTTACCTCAGATCCTTCTGTAAGCTATGATAAGGTACATGCAGAAAGAGGAGATGACCCAAAGTAACAAGCACAGCATCGCTAATGGCAGATAGTACCTGATCAATCTGGTGGCCTACCATGAAGGAGTGACTGCAAAACCCAGGAAAAGGAGACTGATCGATGTCATCTACCCAGACTTCTGCAAGGCGTTGACATAGTCCCGCATTACATCCTTATCTCTTTATTGGAGAGATATGGATTTGAAGGGTAGACTATTCAGTGGATAAGGAATTGGTTGGATGGTTGCAGCCAGAGGTTTGTAGTCAGCGGCTCTACATCCAGGTGGAGAATGGTCATGAGTGGCGTGCCCCAGGAGTCCATCTTGGGACTGGTACTCTTCAACATCTTTATCAACAACACAGACAGTAGGATTGAATGCACCCTCAGCAAGCTTGCTGATGACACCAAGCTAAGCAGTGTAGTTGATGCTACAGCCGGCAGAGACACCACCCAGTGAAATCTGCACAGGCTAGAGAAGTGAGCCAACATTAACCTAGTTAGGTTCAACAAGGCAAGAGCAATGCGTTGCACCTGGTTTGTTACAGTCCCAGATTAGGTTTACGGACTGGGAGAAGCACTCATTAAGAGCAGCCCTGTGGAGAAGAGCCTGGGGAACCAGGTGGATTAAAAGCTTAACATGAGCTAGGAACGTGCTCTTGCAGCCCGGAAGGCCAAATGCATCCTGGGCTGCAAAAAGAGGGTTGGACAGCAGGGAGGGGAGGTGACTGTTCACCTCTGTTCTGCCCTCAGGAGGACCCAGCACAAGAAGGATGCAGAGTTCCTGGAGCAGGTCCAAAAAGAGGGCCACGAAGATGATCAGAGGACTAGAGAATGTCCTCCAGGAAGACAGCTTGGGGGAGATGGGTTTGTTTAGCCTGGGGAAGAGAAACCTCCAAGGAGAGCTCTTTGCATCCTTTCACTGCCTGAAGGGAGCTTATAAAAACGGATATCCAAGCCACGAGCCACGAGTTTCTCCAGGAAAAAGGAGCACTTCGTAGTCGGCAGGATTCGAACCTGCGCGGGCAGAACCCAATGGATTTCTAGTCCATCGCCTTAACCACTCGGCCACGACTACTGCACGTTATGGGTGTGCACCATCTGCCTCGAGGAACACTATAAAATTAAGAGCAATTTGTAGATTGAGCGACTGGATGACACCGTGGTCAACCTCATCTATTGGGAGGTACCCTGGCCCATAGCCACAGGGTTGGAGCGAGGTGGTATCTAAGGTCACTTTTGCTATGAAATAGAGCATTGGGATTTAGGTAACATACTCTGCGGCATCTGTTAAGGGTGCATATATAGAACTGCCATAATCTTTTTCACAATTTCTCAAAGGCCCTCTGTATCCATGAGTCACTCCTGCATCTTGAATAGCTTTGGGTTAGAGATAACTTTTTTTTTTTTTTTTAAATTAAAAATTCCACACAGCTTGCAGGTATTGTCTTTGTGGGATTGCGTTTATCTGCTGCTCTGCATTGCTGTTGTCAGCACTGCATGTTGTTCTTGCTTAAGATGAAGTTGCTGATATAAATGGAAGAAGAAAGCCAAGGAATCTCTCAAAGAAAATAAAAATAGGATTTGGGTACACTTTTGTAGCTCCAGTCATATCATTTTGTGAGGGAAAGAAGAAAATAAATTTATCAACAAAGTTGTAGTTATTATCCTGCCACAATTCTGAACACATGTAAAAAATTAAATTTAAATATATTTCCATTAATATTTTTTTTGAATAGTCACCAGGAGACTTTCATTGTAATTGTCTCCTCCCTTTTCATTAGGGATCCCTGTTTCTAACAAGCTGAGCTTTACCTGCAAATTGCATACAATTCAAATAAGTAGTAGTAATTAGACTTCAAAGTAAAGTAACTAGGAGGCAGGGAAGACCAAAGTTGATAATTCTACAGTAATTTTATATCCTTTTACACTCATTCTACAGAAGGAACTCAAAGTCTTCTCACCTCTTTGAGGTAGCGCATCAAACGACAGAGAGCATTCACCAGTGACAAGGTAAATCCGGTGACGCCTTCACTTTTCTGCAGTTTTTTAACCTCACGTCCTGTACATCGCTCATATTCCTCTAATTCATGCTCCACTTCGTGTATCATGCAGCTGAGAACATCTAGGCTGGATTTACTGTCCCTCTGAAGGTCCATGGGGATTGAATAAGCAGGAGAATCATCTCTCTTCTGCCGTGTAGAATTCTGTGCAATTTGTTTCCTTTTCACTAGGGAAAAAAAAAAAAAAAAAAGTCATTGAAATTTCAATTTGTATAGAAAGCTTTGCAAGTAAGAATGAAATTATACTGTTTACTGAAATATATCAAAGGAGAGGTCCTCTTCTGCATTGAGCTGTATTGGACTGTCAAAGAATGTCCCCAAACATTCCAATTATTTTCAATAATCCAAAAATACATTTTACGCCATCATGTTGGTTCCACTCAAGTTTCACTGGTGCATTTATCTTAGACATCTATTTTTTGTTTTTCTTCTTTCAAATTAGAAGCACAGAAACAGTTTGCTAGTGATCACCCAGTGAATAACATCAGCTGGTTTCAGGTCTTGTATTTACTAACTTCTACAACAATCTTTCCATGTTAATAGTCATATACGAGGATTGACAACAGGTATAAACGATGTGCAGAATAAGGAGATGAAAATTCGTCATATATATATCTGTGCAGCATAGACCAGAAAGTTGTAAAAGAAATAGAAAAGCACCACAAAGGAGAGAACTCTATGCCTAGCAAGAAAATGGGTTGCATCACAGAATTGTATTTATCATTTCCTCCTTCCTATGGACTTTGCTTTGTCACTGGAATATACTATATAAAGGGTTGCAGAATGTCAACCTTTACAAAATGCTCAAAACCTGGATAGTTGAGCCCCCCTGAATTCTTTGGAGTTAGCTCTCCTCTGAGCAGGGAGCATGAGTAGATGACCTCCAAAGATCCCCTTTCAAGACACATTTTCCCATGATACTAAGAACCTTGGTCAAAGGGAAGAATGCTGTTTTTGAAAGTACTAAACTTTTTGCTGAAATTTGCTTCTCTTTTCTTGAGTTTGGGTTCAGCACTTGTCTCACAGTATAAGCAGAGTCTACAGTCTCTTCTTCATCTTGATTCTGATGTCTTGAATGGATTCTCTTGACTACACTGGAAGCATTGAGGGCTGATTTAAATACAAAGCAAAAAAAACACACACTTTCAGTTATGTTCTTAATAGTCCTATGTTATAAAGATATTACAAATACTAGAAAATTAGGCTTCTTAGTGTGAAAATTCATCTAAGCCAAATTAACATATCTCTATTTCTCATCTCAACCCAGATAAGGAACTCGAGACAGGGTCCTGTAAACAGCTTAACAATCCTTGAGAGGCTGTGATCAAGCAAACCCAACCTGAATGTTCCAATGATGAAGATGCAATTGTTGGAGTCAAAGGTATTTCCTGTGATACAGTAGTTTTTCTCAAATCCCTTTCAGCCCACAACTCAGAATTTGCTGAGGAATTTTCTTCTCTCAATATACGAAGTAGCCTACATTCAAAACAAGCATAACAACTAATCACGATATAGTAGCATGACTTGAGATTATTTCTGCAATCTAGAAAAAGTTTCTCTGTAACTACTCAGGGGATCTCTCCATTCAAGCTCATTCACAGGTTTAAGATTAGCACAAAGGCTTTCCTTAGAATTCTGAGGACAAGAAAGTAGTGTGAGGGGAACAAAAATCACACAAACAGGAAAGAAACCACACAAAACTGAGTTAACTATTCTCATACAACATCTTCTAACACAGTTATAACTGCCTAGTTTAACACTAAGTTCTAGTGCTAAAAGGGTGAAAACCTAAATAGACATACTTGCACTGACCTGTCACAATTGATACTGGATTTGAAATTCAGAGATTCGTGCTGTCCATTTTCTGATTGGCATATGGATAATGCCTCTTCTTCTTCCCCCTCATTAAGAGCCTTTTTTGAGACAAAGAAATAAAACAGACCTCAGAGTAACTTCAAACGGTCTCTAGGAAGAAATTAGATATGAGATGCAGTGCTGACAACAGCAATGCAGAGCAGCAGATAAACGCAATCCCACAAAGACAATACCTGCAAGCTGTGTGGAATTTTTAATTTAAAAAAAAAAAAAAGTTATCTCTAACCCAAAGCTATTCAAGATGCAGGAGTGACTCATGGATACAGAGGGCCTTTGAGAAATTGTGAAAAAGATTATGGCAGTTCTATATATGCACCCTTAACAGATGCCGCAGAGTATGTTACCTAAATCCCAATGCTCTATTTCATAGCAAAAGTGACCTTAGATACCACCTCGCTCCAACCCTGTGGCTATGGGCCAGGGTACCTCCCAGTAGATGAGGTTGACCACGGTGTCATCCAGTCGCTCAATCTACAAATTGCTCTTAATTTTATAGTGTTCCTCGAGGCAGATGGTGCACACCCATAACGTGCAGTAGTCGTGGCCGAGTGGTTAAGGCGATGGACTAGAAATCCATTGGGTTCTGCCCGCGCAGGTTCGAATCCTGCCGACTACGAAGTGCTCCTTTTTCCTGGAGAAACTCGTGGCTCGTGGCTTGGATATCCGTTTTTATAAGCTCCCTTCAGGCAGTGAAAGGATGCAAAGAGCTCTCCTTGGAGGTTTCTCTTCCCCAGGCTAAACAAACCCATCTCCCCCAAGCTGTCTTCCTGGAGGACATTCTCTAGTCCTCTGATCATCTTCGTGGCCCTCTTTTTGGACCTGCTCCAGGAACTCTGCATCCTTCTTGTGCTGGGTCCTCCTGAGGGCAGAACAGAGGTGAACAGTCACCTCCCCTCCCTGCTGTCCAACCCTCTTTTTGCAGCCCAGGATGCATTTGGCCTTCCGGGCTGCAAGAGCACGTTCCTAGCTCATGTTAAGCTTTTAATCCACCTGGTTCCCCAGGCTCTTCTCCACAGGGCTACTCTTAATGAGTTCTTCTCCCAGTCCGTAAACCTAATCTGGGACTGTAACAAACCAGGTGCAACGCATTGCTCTTGCCTTGTTGAACCTAACTAGGTTAATGTTGGCTCACTTCTCTAGCCTGTGCAGATTTCACTGGGTGGTGTCTCTGCCGGCTGTAGCATCAACTACACTGCTTAGCTTGGTGTCATCAGCAAGCTTGCTGAGGGTGCATTCAATCCTACTGTCTGTGTTGTTGATAAAGATGTTGAAGAGTACCAGTCCCAAGATGGACTCCTGGGGCACGCCACTCATGACCATTCTCCACCTGGATGTAGAGCCGCTGACTACAAACCTCTGGCTGCAACCATCCCACCAATTCCTTATCCACTGAATAGTCTACCCTTCAAATCCATATCTCTCCAATAAAGAGATAAGGATATGCGGGAGATAAGGTAATGCGGGACTATGTCAAAGGCCTAGCAGAAGTCCAGATGGATTACCTCATTTGCTCTTCCTCTGTCCACTGATGCTGTCAGTCCTCACTGAAGGCCACGAGGTGATCAGGCCAATCTGCCCTTGACGAAGTCTTGCTGTCTGGGTCAGACCACCTTCTGATCTCACGTGCCTTATCCTCTCTTCCAGGAGGATCTGCTCCAAGATCTTCCTATGCACAGATGTGAGGCTTAATGGCCTGTATTTCCGTTGTGCCGTTGACCGCTTCTCTCTGGGTACAATCTTACAACTATTTCTTTGTCTATCGACCAGTCCACCCATCAATCCATACTTTTCCAATTTGGAAAGAAGGATGCTATCTATGGGAGACCATGTCAAAGGCCTTACTGAACTCCAGACAGTAGCTCTAACCTTGCTGCTGACAGTCATACATTCAGCCTCAAGAGGCAGTCTCAGTTCTTAACTCTTGCTCTGTTCTTAACGCAGGAGGGATTTCACTCTCCTTGTCATGGTTTTATAATTTTGTTATTGGTATTCCACATCATAATATCATGTAAAGCATGGGGAATTAAAGAGTTAATACTCCAGTTCCATGAACTGACAACTTTCCAGATTCCTGGTTCTCAAAAGAGAAGAACTACTTATCCCAGTGGACTTCACATTCAGAGAGGAAGATAAATCATGGGACCTCTCTCTCTTGTTCGCTGCTTGGCAGTGTGTGGGTGTGCTCCCAAGCCGTGCACCTTCAGTTCAAAGTAAGGCTTTCAGTTTCGGATGTTCTCTCTCTTACCTTATTTGATTTATTAGTCTCAATTCCAATTATATTGTATTATATTGTGTTATCTTGCATTCTGATATCATATTTAGTAAAATTAGATTCCCTCCTTAGATCATTGCTGCTGTTCTATTTTTGGGCCCAGCTCCCATCTCCCTACCCTTCCCCTTTTCCCTTCCCATTTTTGGGCCAAGGGGCCCATGGGCCTGCTGCTCCCTGTCATGGGCATAGATTGATCTAGATAACTCCGTGACACCCCTAATCCCCTCCGGAGGTTCAGGAACGTGACAGACACTGAAAGCTTTACTGGCAGCGAAGATCGAAGTAAAGAACTCATCTTTACCTCACCTCAGCCTCTTCCACATCAGTTGAAGCCAGTTCTTCCTTCTCATTTACCAGAGGGGGTACAGTCTCCTTTGCCTGTCTCTCCTGACTAATTTATCTAAAGAAACCCTTGTTATTTTTTACATATCTCACAAATTTTAATTACATCTGCACCTTGGCTTTCCTGACCTTATCTCTGCATAACTGGACAGCAACCCCATATTCTTCCCAGGTCATCCATCCTTGCTTCCATTGCCTATACTTTCCCTTTTTATCCCTCAGTTTGTCCAGCAAGTCCTTGCTCAACAATAGGAGTAAGTTGGAAAAAAAATTATATATATATAATTAAGTTTTAGAAAGGATATATATCTAAAAGGCTATACATATCTAAAATTTCAGTCATTTGACATTACAAACTAAACAACCTTATCATGAGATTTGCATAATTATACGTCTATATTCTATGTGTAAAACACAAACACAACAAATACAGTCCCACATACTGTATTCACATAAAGCAAATCAAATTTGGAATTAGTGTTCCTCGAACTACCATGTTTCTGCCCTTCTGGGTGTGCATCACCAGAATGAGTTTAACTGGGATTTTCACAGGAATATAAGGAATAGAAAAATCTCAGAGACACTCAGGCAGACATCTATCAGTACTATTTTCTTCTGAAAATCTATGCCTATCCCTCTGCATGCATCCAGTGATACAACTCGGTAATGCTACAGTTATTTTTCCATTGTAAAAGCAAAGCAAAACAAAAACTCCACATACTGAAATTATCAGACTACATGAGCACTACTACAATTCTGAATGCAGACGTTTGTGCAAGATAATAAAATATAGGAATAGGGAAACATGAAAATATGACATCAGCACTTTTAGCTCCATAGCTTTTCTGTTATTCATCAGATTGAGCTACTTTTCAGTAGTGTCATATTACACTTCTCAAACCAAAGTACACATTCTTGCTATAAGTCATGCTATGAGAAGAAAACAGAATACTTGAGGCACTCTAACTAAAATTCTGAATAAATTTAAACAAGCATTAAGCTTTTTACACAATCTAAATAATTGCACAATAACGTGAGGTATTAAAAATAAAACCTATAGGACTAATCAAGGTTTTGGAATTACCTGGGATACATATACATGTGTGTGATCACATGTAAATTGCAGCCCAGGTGGCTACACACCTATATATGTAGGCACAAGTAGAAAAATGATAGGCATATTTGAATGGATAGCAATTAGGTCTAAGTGACACTAGAGTTGGGCCGTTGGATTTTTTTTAAGCCTGTAATTACTTCACTCTCATACTGAAAATTCCAGAATTTAAAAGGGAGAGCTTGCTATTGTGAGACTTAGGAAGTTTTTTCTACTCGAAAGTTAAGAAAAAAAAAAAAAAAAATCATGATTCCCAGACTCTCAAAACAAATTCATGTCAATTTAATGCAGTTTTCTCTGCTTGTTATTAGCACTGTATACAGTGCCTAGAAGAAATGCTTAGGTCTGCTGGGAAACTCTACCTTTGAATATCTCTATTTTGTGCAAACAAGAAACATGGAACATACATATAAATTAATTACCTGGGAATCCATGACAGATTCACTAAGGATGGAAAGCTGAGTGGGAGATTCCCATTTTTGTACAATGGGTCCCTGAGATGATTCTAAATCACAGTTAGGAGCCATTGTTACATTAGGGAAACCTAGAGGAATCAGACAAAACAGGGGAGAACAGAAAGGGCTGAGTCAGTACATCGTAGGACTAAGTACCAAAATGCAAGTTCCTGCATTTTGCACAGAGACAGTCACAATGATATGTGTTGTTTTGAATAACTGACAAAGGCCGTAGAATTATCTCAATACATTCAACCACATATCAGGCTCCTGTCCTTCTCAACTGTGTAAATAAACTAGTGCAGAAAAAGCGTGTCATTTGGAATAGTAATTAAATGCAAGAGAACTGCAGCCTAAAGGCAAAATATAAGCTTAACATCTCATGTGCAAATGGCCAATCCTTTTCAGCAGTGAAAGGATTCATAAACCAGGATAAAAAAAATGGAAAAAGATTTATTCACAAGTTACTGATATATCTTCAACAATACCTAAGAACAACGAGGCAATCTGGGCAAAAATGAGAATGAGAACTACTACCATGGCAAAAACTGGTGCTCTGTATTGGTTGGTAACTTGGTTGCAGAAATCAGCATCAGGTATTTTAGAGTAAGTGATCAGAAATTCCATTATAGACTCGTACAGTGGAATAACCAGCCACAGTTCACTTTTTCCTGCCACATTAGATATTATCCTCATCTGTGTTTCATCCAACATAAACATGATCAGTCATATCACATTAGATGATCAGGCAAAAACAGTTACAAAGAATACTTTGTAACTCAAGACTATGAGAAGCAAGAAGTTAGTCTTGAATGCACTGTCACATACAAATGAGGTAGTTTACCTGTTCGCGTGTGAGGGGCCTTCCCAAACATGTCTTTTACCACAGCCATAACCTGATCAGACCGTTTCAATACATCTTGCAAATCATATTGATCAGAGAGAATCTGAAAGTATAGCATATAAGGAAATATTTCATACTGTGCAGAATGATTTTTCCTTTGTTTTTGAGTACTGTTCTTCAAAACAGCTAACAAAAGAATAGCTAAGGTGGTAGTTTACAAAGTAGGTACTGTGCGGCTAGGTCCTAATTAAGATAGATAAGAAAACTGTAATCTGTTCCAAATGACTAGAATTCACCTCATTTTTCTGAAAAGTTAAACTGTTATCTCTCCAGAAGTGTCAACACCGACTTATCTGACAGACAACCAAGAACTGAACTAGTTGATTAGATCCAAATATTTCAGACCAACTTGCTTCATTCAGTCTTGATTACTAGAAATCCTGCCTCAAATTAAGCCTCATACCTTCATACAAACTTCAGCAGACATAAATAGGTGGCTGCATCTGGCAATACAAAATGCTTTGGCCATGTCCACGCATTTCTCAAAAGATACAGCTTCTATATTCACGGTATCTCCCTCTCCCACTATCTGAAGTCTATTACTGGAACCATGAAAACTGCCTCCTAAGGAGGGAAGTTTTTGAGTTTAAAAGGACATTCAGCCACTGCTAACTGAAGTTGATGGAAAAATGTCTCCTGTGGGCAGAACACAATTCTAAACTCACCAACTAGTAGTTTCATTCATTAAGCTAGAAATGGAGAGCAGTGAGAACTAAAAGCAAAGAAAAAACACCTTCCCCTCATCCACCTTCTTCAATTTCTTCTCCCTGAGCAGCCAGAGCAGATGGTAAGTGTGGGTTGTGTCAGTCTATAACACCACTCATCTGCTGCTCTTTCATCTTCACACTCCAGTGTTCTATACCACTCAAGGTCCTTTCCAGAGGATGCCATCCTTCCCAAACTGATCCTGTGTGGGCTTCCCTCAAGCTGCAGCCCTTCAAGCACTGCTCCAGCACAGCTCCATACCACAGGGCCAGCCCTCCAGGAACCGTTCCATATATGTCTCCACAGGTGGCAGCAACCCCAGACCTCCTGCTCCACTGTGGGCTCCTCTTCATGGGCAGCAGCCCTGGCCTGGTGCCTGCTCCTACAAGGGCTCACTATGGCCTCAGCCTCCTTCAGGCCACATCCACTTGCTGTACCATGGGCTCCTCCATTGGCTGCACATGGAGATCTGCTTCATGTAGCACACAATGGGCAGCAGGGGGAACAGCCTGCTCCACCACAGGCCTCTCCTCAGGCTGCATGTAACTTCTGCTCCACATGTGGTGCATCTCATGCCCTCCTTCTGCACTGACCTGGATGTCTGCAAGGCTCATTTACACATTTGTCTAGTCTTTTGAGACTGAATTACACTGCAGTATATCACTTTTCCTCATAATCAATTTAGCAAATCAGTGAACATTCACCTCTTGTAATCATCTTATATATTTAAATCCCCAAATCATCATTTACTTTTTATCCTTGATACTAACTTTGCGTTTAGCCATCTAATGATAAAATTAAGCACGTTTTTAGATAATGTCATGCAAGGCCAAAGAGGAAAAAAAGTAAGAATGCTTACCTATTCCAAAACATGACTCCTTTGCTGAAAGCAATGAAAACTAAGGTGACACGCTTACTCCAACAAAACTGATCTTGACTAATTTGTTTTCATGCTCGCTACTAGATCAGCATTATTAGGTTCCAAAACTTTGCTCTTCTGCTCAACATTTAAGAATGTTTATTTAGACCATGGTTCCTAAGGTAAGTTAGCTTACATTTGTTTGCTATCAGCAGATCTAGGCCCATTTACACTCCCTCTACATACTCACTGTGTGCTGTACCTTCTCCCACTTTAGTAGCACTCACAAATTTCATTAAAATTCAGAATGTTACTAAAGATAATTAAACAGGACTAATCCTAACCTTTTCAACTATACTAATACATTCACTATGTACCCTTCAGTGTAATGCACTGACATTATTTTAGAAACAGGCTGTAGGACCACCCACAATTCAGTAACTGAAATGAGTCACATAATTTTTCCTTCAGAATTTTAGCAAGCATCTCCCTCAAAAGTTTAAAGTTAAGCTCATCCATTTGGTAATTTTTACTCTCTTTTGTCAACATATAGATAAAAGAAAAGATATGCTACTGGCAGCATCTTCCTAAATTTTGCTTCCAGTTGATTAAGATTCAAGGGGCTTAGGATGTTGAGATCATGCAACAGTAAACAAAGATCACTGAGTAACAGAAGCAAGGAGATAACCCACAGTGCTTAGGCCATACTGGAAAATGCAGACTGAAGAAGTTCTTCAATTACACTGAACAACAGGACCAGTGACTAACAGAATTTAACTTGGGGATTCAGGAAAATAGTGACTCTTCTCCATATTTATAATTCACACTCAAGAAGATGCCAGTACATCAAGCAGCAATAGCAGCATGTGTTTCATCTTGCCTGGAATCACGTGTTCCTATCTAGAACAGTCTTTTCTCAGATTCAAAACTAGACATATAATATGTTGATTAAAACTACTCTTTTAAATACAAGGGAGAAATCTGCTCAGGAGGAATTAAAATTAGTGCAATGTCATTACAAATGGCAAGAAATATAGAAGACTATTCCAAGTGTGTGAAACAACCAAGTCATGTATTAAGTAGTCCAAACACACTTAAGAGCTTGTGGCCCTACCTACACTTGGTATAAATATATATTCTAGAAGGAATTTTTCTTGGATCTAGCCTGCACCAGGGAATTTTGTATAAAAGCCTACAGGGTTTTTTCTAGAATACTGCCCTAAAATGGACTTGGCATAAAAGCGTGAAAATAACAGATGTTTAAATCAAAGTGATTCTTGGTTACAAATATCCTTAACATAAATTTTGTTGTGGTTGGAGACAAGAAAGATATTAAATACGAATTTATTAGGTTTTAAAAATCACCTACTACTTTCGTTTGTTTCTGTCTATGCTTCAATGTTCTCAAAGTTCACAGCAAGATTTCTGAAAATTTACAAAAACAAGATGAGAAACAGAAGTCTTTGATGGTTAACCCACTGTGCATATGCAGGACTGCTGAATTAGTACATCATTACTTTATCTGCTAGGTGAACATTGTTGATATTGAATGATAATGAACAAGACTAACTCTGGGTTTGTCCAAGTGCTGATGAAGTTTCAAAGCTACTGTATTTTGAGATCAGTTTTCATGACATTTGGCAAGTAATATCCTGCTGTTGAAACAAAAAGATGGTATTTAACAGAGAAATCTATTGTCAGCCACTGAAAGCCTCTGTCTCTGCAAACTAAACTTAGTTTTGCTGCTATTGTAGAAAGTTCAAAAGCAATTTAAAAAGTATTTTCAGTTAGAAAATACTAACTACCTAGTAAACAAACATTTATACTCCCAGTTGACAGATCTGTCTGCCAGCCAACTCAACCTTTGTTTCATCATCTTTCCTTCCAGACAAGCTCTTCCTTCTTGCCTTTCACCTTTTGGTCCCCTGCATTTCCCCTGTGTCAATAAGGAATGGCAGATAAGGATGTCCTTCTCAAAATTATAAATGCTCATGTGTTCATCAAACAAAGAAAAATACTAGGCAGGGAGAAAAGGAGGCAAGATCGGACCGAGGACACAAACAACGTGCATCCTTTTCAAAGCACAGAGCTTAACTCTGCAAAGAGTTCCTGTTCAGATGCAAGGAGGCCTACAGCATTACAGAGGGCATACACAGTCCACGCGAATACTCTAACTGTACAGGTAAGACGTTACACAGTCTATGCCAAGCTACCGCATGTAGAGGAAAAAGAAAGTATGCACACATGAAGGCCAACTATACAAAAAGAGGAACTAATTTTTTTCACTGATGTGCAAAAGCAGTTTTCTACTACTACTGCAAATCATTTGCAGCAGGCTGAAAGCACAGATTTTGCTCTTACCTCATGCATTAGGGCCAATTTCCTTTTCTCCAAAGAATCAGGGGCCAGCTGTTTTTGCTTTTTCCATTTTCTTCTCAGTGTCTTCTCTTGTAGTTCCAGATGTGCCAGTGCTTTGTTTTTTGATTTGTGTATTTCATGGCGACGCAGCTATGTGAACGTGAAAGAAACTAGTTTAAAATGAAAGTACAATGTAAAAGAAAAACTAGGAAGACCATGATGACAACTCTTCTATCTTGATTTTACCATTCACATGCTGGTTGTTTTATTTCATGATAGTACAAACAAAAACCTCACAAACATCCTCAAGTGTCAAATGCCACCAATACTAGCCATGTTTAAAGCAGTTTCAAAGGTGAATGGAGGAAGTCTCACAGCTTCCATCTGCCCGCCATCACTGAATCAAGAGTTTTCTCAACACAGAAAAAACCCACAAACATTCCCAAGTAGAAAGCTGTTGCATTTTCCTGATTTAATGCTTGTGTCAATGATCAGTGAAATTCTCACTCTTCTTCTAACGCTGATATATGTATATAGTTTAAATACAAATACGTAAAGTGCTTGCTAATGTAGCTGCCTGGAGGCCGTCAAGACAACCATTTGTAGAACCAGCTCAGATGTTACACTTACGATGTCCTCAGGAGTTGCACGGTGAACCGTCAAATCGTGGACAGTATTCTGCACAAAGGAACAAGAGAACACATCAAAAGCGATTAAAGAGGAGAAAAAGGATAAAATTACACAACGGTACGCATCAATATCTAAACTTTCAGGAACTCCCAACTCCCCCTGCTCTCTCCAGGCCGGTGAAAAAGGTCGGACGGGAAAACCACCCCACACAACTAAGCCTCCGGAGGGAAGGGGAACGAGGAGGGGAGTTGGCTGTGCGAAGCACTGATGGTGGCTGGCTCACTCCCGCTCAGAGCCCCCCCCCCCCCACCTTTCCCCAACCGCTCACGGCCGGATCGGGCGGCCCAGCGCCCACGAGCCGCCACAATAGGCTCCCCTAGCCCCGCTCGAAGCCCGTCCTGCCCGGAGCCGAGCCGTCCGCCCCCGTCGCAGAGACAGCACTTACGTCCCAATCCCGCTTGGCCACCGTCGCTTTCCTCGGTCCCTTCCTGGCAGCGCCGCGGAGCCGCGTTCGGGGCCCGCTCAGCAGCGACATGGCCGCCCCGCCGGCGGCTCGAGCGGGCCGCGCGCGCACCCTTTCTCCGTTGCCACGGGGACGGAGCCGTTCGCCGCGCCCCGAGGGGTGGAACGTGGCGGCGGCTGGCCCCGCCTCGAGCTACCGCTGGCTCCCCTTAAGGCAGCACCTTGACTCTTGGCGACCTCCGCCGAAAAGTCATCTTCGTTACCTCCGATCCTGCTTCTTCGTGTTCTGGCTCACCCGCGCCTCATGCCGCCGTCTCCCTCTGCGCTGCGTTTTCCATGAGGAAAGCCCCTGACGGGCGCCTCGTGGCACGAGGGGATGCCCCTGAGGGCGCGGCTGGGCCATCTCTTCACTCTCTCGCCCCAATCCTACTCATTTATGCCGTTATCATCTTTCTCCACTGCAAACACCACCCCAGGACAACTTGCAGTGCCCCTGTCAGAGAGACTTGGAAGTTTCCAGATGTATTTCAAATCTTAATTAAGATAATTAAGAGGTAATTAAGAGCAGAACATCACACAAGCTCTTAAATGAAGAAAACGTGACATTAAGGAGTGGCAGCTGGTTGTGTTTTAACAAACAGATCTCAGTAGCGGTGCCACCAAGGAAGCGTGCACCTCCCTACCCAAGGAATGTCCAACTCCCACAAAGTAACCGGCTGTTAACACCCATTTATTTACCTTATGACCGAGTGCAGAGCTTTTCCTATAGACTTGCCCCACAAATATGCCACGGCAGGGGGTTGGAACAAGAGGATCTTTAAGGTCCCTTCCAACCTAAGACATTTTATGATTCTGTGATCTGCTTCCTTGGGTCACATAGGTAGACACATAAATTATTTTGAAGGGTTGGAATTAACATTTTGTGTTACAGTGTGAGCTTAATATTGAGTCTGTTGCGTGTGGAAAGAGAAGATGTAGGGTTTATCAGCTTTTCAGTCAAAAATCCTTCCTTAATTAAAAAGAAATTCCCTTTCACCAAGATCTGATGGTGCCGAGTCCTCATCGATCTAATTCCAGCTTCATCAATCCTGCTGTGAAGATGCAGATGGCAACGTTGAACGAGCTGAGGAAAGGAATTGCTTGATATGCAACACAAGAAGAAAAAGAAGAGGGAAGTTTCAAAGGGAGAAAAAGAGTGACAGCAAAAGACTAACAGTGATTGCCTTTGTTGAGGTGCTGCAAATGTGCCTGGGGTGTTTTTTATGCAGGAGGTTGCACCTGAAATTCAATTTTCATATGCAATCTAAAGCTGAACATCAGACTTCAGTCTATAGTAAAAGAAATCTCTAATCCTAGGCATATATATAAGGCAATGTACTGGATTGGTTACTCTTTGTTTACTTGAAAATCTGTAACACAAAAATGTAAATTAAAGACACATCTGGAATTCTGTCCTAGTGTGGCTTAAAAACATCTGGAAGAACAAGGAATATTGAAAAGAGAGGAAAGTGATCACAGCACAATTAGATCAATGTAGCATGTACTCTGAAAGCTCATAAGTCTCTCAGCTATTATTAATTACGTGTAAGTTTAATTGCTAAATACCTCATGTAAGCTCGCAGAGACACTCCTCATTCAGCTACCTATATAAGAATGGAGAGCAGGTCTTTGTGCTCCTAGTGTGCTTTGGACTCAAAGATTTTTGAACATTCCATCCAACTTGCGATATTCTATGATATTCTATCAAACGTCCTAGAAGCCTGTCTACCCTTCCTTGTTTTTCTTCAGACTGCATTTACAACAGTGTCTGAAAATGATCCATTATCTCTGCAGAAGCCAGCTGAATACCTACAGCATCTATTTGCTTATGGAGCTTATGAAACAGAGACTACATACACAGAAAGTAGTGATTTAAGACCCTCAAGTTTCCAACCAGTTTGGTTGGTTATATACTTAAAATCTTTCTCTTTCCAAAATGGTAAGGTTTGAGGAAATTCCTTTGGAATTGAGATCTTTCCCCTATCCTGGCTGTTTGGCAGCACTGGTTACCAGGAGAAATGCTGCTTCCTTAGTTTTGTTTTTTTCTTCCAAAGCACTGAGACTTTCTACTTTTGCTATGTTTTGCTATGGCAAAACAAAGAAACAAAAAACACACCAACCAGCAATGACTCTCTTGTGAGCCTCTGCTTCACTGTAGTACCTCCTCCTCCCTAAGACACTCACAACCCTTTGGTCTTTGCTAAGTTGGGAGAAAGGGTCATGTGAGGAGATATGTGGCCCAGCAGCACCTCCAAAGGAAAGGACCCTGAGAGCATGCCCTCTCCTGGAGGTTTAACACCCCAGGCTTGGTGCCAAAGCAGAGATAGTGCAGCCTAGGGCTACCCTGCTTTGCTCTAGTGACCCTGAAGGCAGTGCTGTAGGGAAGCCTCAGAGATAGCTGGCTTCTGCCTTCCCATGGGTGCTGTACTTACACCATGGCTCTGGTGCTGGGCACTGCCTGTCCTACAACTACAGCTGTGTGACACCCGTGATGGAGCTCCTGGCTTGACCGAAGACCTGCCTCGTTGTCATGGTTTGCCAGGCAATTTGGACTCATTATATTGAGCCCAGCTGTCATCTTCAGGCCACCCTGTCCTCTGATGCCAGTGTGCTATGGCACATATAGGAACTCTCCCACCAATCCTACCCCATTATATGTCTGGATCAGCATCTTGTCTCTATGTGTACATATTATTTCTTCCAAAACACATGCTGTTATTCAAGAGCGAGAGCTAGGTGGACATGAAAAGGGCAAACAGGCTACTTTAGTAACAGGGCTGAGGGAAGAGAGATAAATCAGCCAGTCTCCATGTTATCTGGAAAGATAATGAAACAACCTGTTCAGTAATCAGCAGGCAAGAAACCAAATAACAATAAAGTGATGAGAAACAGGCAGTGCACATTTGTCCAGAACAAATAATGTCAGAGTAACCTAATTTATTTCTTTGCAGAGATAACTGACTTAGGAAGTGCTGAAAGAAATAGATGAAACGTTTGGACTTTAGTAGGGCTCTTGTCATTGCACTGAAGACCATTCTCATAAAAGCAAATAAGCTTCCAATTGGAATTAACACGAGAGGAGCATGTGATTGAACAGCAATTCCCAAAATGTAACTGCGGATATTTTCCAGACAATAGGAAGGTTTAACAAATTAAAAGATCTGATCTGTCTGCTAAGATTGATTATTTTAATTAGTGAGTTGGATGATGGAATCGACCTGTCTTTAAACTTAGAATTATAGTATCATTAAGGTTGGAAAAGACTCATCCCCACCATGCCCTGTAAATCATGTCGCTTAGTGCCACATCTACACGTTTCTTCAACACCTTCAGGGATGATGAGTCCACCATCTCCCTGGGCAGCCCCAGGGAGAAAAAGAAATGTGTAATCCTCTGTAGGATATCAAAACATACATCCATTCACCGTAAGTACTCGAAGAAATCTGTAATTCTGCACTGGAAGTGTCGACTCTATAGAGATCACTTATTTATCATAAGGTCAGTGCAACACAGAAGACAGTACACTGATTCCCTACTGATCTACTGATCTGAAATATACACAACACTAAATGACCCCAAAACTATTAGTAGGTGCCAGTGCTCTCTTGGTATTCAGAGTACTGGCTTCATACCACCTGTCACACTGCTCTGAGCATCCTGGCATGTCAGAGGCATGCTTTTGCTTTGCCTTGACTCCTTCTGCTCTCTGAGGCCTCTCTCTATGGCACTGCACAGGTTCTGGTCTGCACAGCACAACATCGCAGGCCGAAAGGCACTCTTGGTGTTAGAGTGGCCATCTTCCTGTAGATCTCTCCTGTGGGAGGCTTGCCTTCGTGCCACTATTTCTTAGAACTCTGACAGAAGGCAGGGTGGCTTAATGGCAGCCCACTTCAAGACTAAAATAAATCACTGACAATTTTTGTATTTGTTTGCTCTTGGCAGAGATTGCACGAATACCCAAAGATCAAAATAACAGCATAATGTAAGCTGAGCCGTTCTGCTGAGCTTTACAATTTCTCCTCTTCCTTTGAAGAGTGACCCTCAGGAAGTCACTCAGTCTTGAAAAGAAACCCCACTGCTCGGACAGCCTCTGTGGCCAAAGTCAACATAACTGGAGAACTCAGGGTGGCTTTATAAAATCATGTCTTCTATGAATTTGCCTTCAGCCTGAAGAACCTTTCACGTTGCTTTCTGGTAATGCCCTTTTACTTAATAGTGCATCCCAAAACTTGGGGTCTGACACATTTCTCAGGCACATTTTCAACAGAATATAAGAGGGGAAAGCAGGGAGAGAGAGACCCTTGGCCTAACAGTATCACTCTCATCTGGCTGAAAAGGTTGATTATCACAGTGATTTTTGTAGCAGTTTCACGGACTACTTAGATAACGTAGGATGGAATGAGGCATTCTTGAACTAACAGAATGACATCTTGCTGCAGCCTTTCACACCTTTCATCCCAGTAGCCAAAAAGCCTGGGATGGCTCTATGCAAAACACATTCCAAGCACCCATCATCACTCCAGCAAACTGGCAGAGCACAGGGTGAGAACACGGTGGGTTGTGGGTGTTGAAGCCCCGCAGATCACAGAAGCACAGAATCGTAGGGGTTGGAAGGGACCTCCAAAGATCATCGAGTCCAACCCTACTGCCAAAGCAGGTTCCCTACACCAGGTCGCACAAGTAGGCATCCAGGTGGGTCTTGAATATCTCCAGAGAAAGAGACTCCACAATCTCCCTGGGCAGGCTGTTCCAATGCTCCATCAGCCTCACCGTAAAGAAGTTCCACTGCCGTGGCACTGTCCCACGTACCCTTGCACCCCTAAACTCACAGCACACGTCCCAAAGGTGAAAAGCTCCCTGACAACCGACGGCGAGGGCCGGCTCAGAATTTGGGGCCGGGCACACGGAGGAGACCCTCCTCCAGGGGCCAGCCGCCTGCCTCCCTTCCCTCCCTTTCTCCTCCCTTCTCTCTTCCCGGCGGCCGGTTGGCGGAGGGTCCTTTCCCGGGGCAAGTTGCTCGGCACCCCCGGGCGGTGGGGGGGGGGGGCGCGTCCGGGCCTCGCTGCCTCCCGCCTCCCCCACGCCGGTGCGTGTGGCCGCGCTAGTGATTCTCACCGCAAATAAAGTGCCCGGACGCCCGCACCGGGGAGAGGCGGACCGGGAGCCGCTCCGGGCGGCGGCACACGCGGGGCCATGGCTGGGGGGCCGGCCGCAGTCCCCGAGGTGCTGCTCTGCGCTTTGCTCTGGGCGATAACGGCAGCGGCCCCGGGGGGCGGCCCCGCTCCCGGAGCCTTTGGCCGTGTCTACCGGGGAGCCGTGAACATCAGCTCGGAGCGGCTCTACGCCTTCGCCTACAGCAGCGAGCCTGGGCAGGTAGGAGCTGGGAGGCGGCCCCGCTGTCTTCCCCGTGCCCGTTCCTATTCCCTGGGCTGGGGGTGCCGCCGTGAGGTAGAGGGCTGGGCATAAGCTTAAAGTCCGGGTAGGAATTAGGAGGGTAAGAGCACAAGCTTAAAAAAGAAAGGGAGGGAGGAGTTGCTTAATAATCTTTTTTAAATACCATTTTTCGCACTTGAGTGCTTCTTTAGGATCAGGGTGCTTTCTCCCCTGGGAGGTGAGCCGGAGTTGCACAGGTGAGCAGAGATGTAGGGAGCTGCGGGGCAGTGCTGCTGGAGGCATTGCCACTTGCCGTGGGGGGAAGAAAGCATGGCACTCGTGTGTGCCTGGATATTGCAGCTCTTAACTTCTTCCCCTGCCTCCATTTTTTTTTTTTTTTTTTTTTTTAACATTTTGTGTTTATATTAAGTAGCCAAGGGGTACCTTGGAAACTCTGTCCCCTTTGTTTGGATTGGGCACTAATGATTGCGTAAAATGCTTTGATTTTCTTCCAAAAGATAGTGAACCATACAAATTAACCTGCCCTCCTGCCCTTGTTGGGTAAAATGGAAAACATCCCTTTTTCCATACTCTGTTTCTGATTTTTTTTTTTAAATTATTATTTTTTTTTTTTATTTTTAGTATGAAAGGAATTGGTAGAGAATGTGATAAGGAAGGGAAAAGGGTCTGGGGGGGGGGGGGGTGTGCTTCTGATAAGGCTTTGCTTTACTCTGCAAGAACATAGATCCATTTAAAGACCTGTCCTCTCTGTGTTACTGTGTAATAAAATGCACCTGGTATTTATGGAGCAGGAGTTTTGTTTCAGGACTGATGCAAGAGACCTAGCCCTGCTTTACTTAACCACTGATTCTCACCACTGGACTCAAAAGACCAAAAGCAGGCTTTGAGCATGAGCCCTCCTGTAGAAGCTCATGGTGTGAACTATGTTAGTGTTTTCCAGTGTTACGGGTGCTACTACTAAGGCCTGTTAGCAGACCAGATAATGTCTGGGCTTGTTAACAGAGACAGCGTACAACAACCATTCCCCCATTTAAGTGGAAATTTCAGGGCACTAAATCTCCATGTTCCAGTATGCTGGACTCTGAAATCTCCACAGTGATATTGAGTTAGTCAAGAGCATATGTAAGAAAGGAAGTATCAGGCCTGAGGCTTGATGTTTTCTTTAATGCAGAACTGTCTAACACTGCTGGGGACATATTTAAAGAGGACCATGCAGCAGTTCCTGCTAGTTTGAGAGGAAGAACCACTTAACAGTGGGCTGTCCCAAGAGGCTTTCTGGTAAGGGTTGCCTGAAAGTGACTTAGTGAGAAGCCCTGCAAAAACTGCTCCTGAGCTGAACCAGCAGAAGCCTGCAGGAAGGTGCCTGTCTTAATCAGGATAGCCAGCAGAAGGTGTGCAGCTATGGTCTTGAACCAATGTGAGGCAACTCTGATCTGTTCAGAGCTGGAGGCAAGTCTCTCCTGGTGCTCCTGCATCTCACTGGTGGTTGCTCCAAGTTTGGAAGCTGAATGGTGGAAATCCTGACTTTGATCAGGAATTATGCTCTTGTGGGCAGGCTTTCTTGTGCAAGAGTTGTGAAGGTACTTAGGGCCATGCTGCCCATTCAGTACTTGTTCCTTCTGGAGGTTGATAAGTCCTACAAAAACTCAGTGTAGTGGTCCTTCCCTTCCACTGCAGTCTTTAGCCTCCAACTTTTAGCAAGCAGATGCATTGTTAGCTAGCTGCCTGCTTCTTGCAAGGTCTCTGCTCTTCCTGGTCCTTTCAGGCTTCCCCTGTCACTGCGCTGTTGGCAATTCATCCAGAAGCCTCTTATACCTTGAGGCAGATACCACATGGAACATTAACCTCAGTTACAGGAAATTTAATTGAATAAAAAGAGCGTTGTTTCATGTATAAGAGCTGCAGTGCTTGAGTTTAATTGCTTTCCCTCTGAAGCAAAGACAGACCTGGCTTTGAAATGGGGATTTGTTTTGCTGATGCTGTGGGTTCTGCTGTTCCCCTCTGCTGCTCTCTTGTGAGGGCAGGCCTTCAAGGCAGGGGACAGCTTTGAGTCAAGGACAAGTCATGAGGACTGGTTTGTGTCCCATCAGTCCATCAGTCCATTCCAAATGCTTTGCTTATGTGCAGTAGCTGCCAAGGCTTGTCTGAAAATACAGCTGGATAGAGCAATGCTTGAACAATGTATGAAGGAAAGGAGGAAACAAGACCACCGCTCCTGTTTTAGTGCTTCAGAGACCTGTCACTTTCTGAGTAGTTGTGCTTGCCTGATCTCAAAGGATGTTCCTTATCAACGTGGCCCTCCTTATTCCTGGGATGCAAATATGGTGCAATGGGGGGAAAAGTAAATCCTGTCACATTGTTCACTTTGTATACAACTACTCGTGAGTAATGTGCTGCTCAGCGCTTCAGAGAAGGGTTGCTTTGAGGCAGGCAAGTAACTTCCTTCTGTGCATCTCCTTCTCTAAGTGTAAAAAATGAGAATCAGGGTATTTATATGCTGACCTTGTCACCTTGATGGAACTTACGCATGTATGAATTGTAAGAACCTCCTAGGTGCTGTGCAGGTATATTTTACCTTGTGACTAGAGTTAGGAGAGCTGTCAAGCTTTTCTGTACTTGGCAGCTATGGTTTAGGCCTTAATTCCTGAAGTGGAGCTGTATTAGTAAGGCTGTTCTGAAAGAGGAAGAGCACAGCCAACTCTGCTGCAAGAGACTCCTAGCACTGCCTTTGAACAGGGATGTGTCCTTCCTCACTCTGCCCTGATGGAAAGTCTTCATTTATTATGGGGTCTTTTAATTGCTTTTCTAGTTTTCTTTTCTTCCTCCTAGCTACACTTTGAAAATTTTGCCTCTGCACAGCTGTTCATTTAATGTTTAACTGCAAGTGTAATAATAATAATAAAACCAGCTGTTGTTCCTGCCACTATGTGCCCATGCTCTAACAGGAAAGACGCTATAGTAGCAGACAATTAGTTGGCAAGTGCATTTATCTTAGGGTTGTTTAAACTGGAGACATCCAAGATAGGGGAAAAAATGAAAGTATACACTCAGGAGCATCTCAAATTCCATGTATTCAACATGTCCCTTCTTGAGAGGGATGAGGATTGATATGCTGAAGCTACCAGTGCAGTGTGCGTGCCTAGCAAGCTGAAAAACAGCTGCAGAGGTTTTCTGCTGGATTTGCTGTTGACTAGAGAAGGATTTATGTGACAAGTGAGACGACCTGCTTAGTTGTACAATTGCAAAAATACAAGGGCTTCCAAAAACCCAAAAAAGGGCTGGAGTACTGAGAGAATTCAAAGTGAGCTGTTCCCTCCACTGCTGTAAACTCTGACAGTTAGTGCTGGATAACTTGCTGAAAACACAAATGGCACTCTTACTGCAGGTATGGGTAATTCCTGTACCAGATCTGAAGTGATGTAGGGGAGCATCTTGAGGAAGAAGACTGTTAGAGATAATGCAGTTTCCTAATTGGCCAGTCAGCTGAGTGCATCTTTAGGTGGATACCTGTATTTAGAAAACCGAGAATCTCTTGAGAGAACAAGTTTCCAGCTCTCCTTTTTTAGGCAAAACTGCTGCAATGTAGACAGAGCGCATGGACATTCATGCGTTGCATCTTGGCTGTGATGAGCCCAAAAGCTGAGCAGTAGGCTGTACCTATTCTAAGGGAATGAGTGGGTGGTATTTTCTTTGTGCTCCTCCCTTGCCAGGAGTAGGAACAGAGCCCCAGCCTTGGTTCCCATATGGCCCAGCCTTGCTGTAAGCTGCCGTTGGCAACAAGCTCAGCTGTGGCTTCTCTGCTTAACAGTTGTGCCACGTGAGGATGTGCTGGAATGATACTTTCTTATGTGGAGTCTGTCTCAGGGGTGCTGAATTAAAACTTCTCAGTGAATGAGGGAGAGGAGCTGTCTGTTGCTGTAATATTTGCTAACAGTCATTACTCTTCCTTTCATGACTGCAGATAGGGAAAAAGTTGACCAACCCACGACAAAATGGGAAGCAACACCAGCAAGAAGGACAGAATTCTTTTCAAGTGGATGTCTTAAGTTCTGTGACCTTCTGGTAGAATCCTGGTGCAGGTTCTGAGCTGCTTTTAGGCTGCATGTGTAGCACTATTTGGGCTGGAACCAAGCTACTTCAAGTATTCTCTTGCACTCCCGCTTGTCTTCTCTGTGATATTAGTCTTGGCTACAGCCCAAGTTTCAACCCACAGCTCTACTATGCATGCAGTGAAACCTTAGTTTCCTGTTTGGAGACTGTTGAACCTGGGCTATAGGGAGGGGAATAGGTTAGGTGCTCCTTTCCCTAAAGCTGAGTGAAGCTCTTGAGGATACAGGTAAAAATCAAATAAATTGGGAAGACTGCAAGCTTTTGGGTGAGGAGATCTCTGAAGGCCAACTGAACTCCCGTTTTTGCAGGCTATCCAGGATATGAACACTGTTGCATTTTGGTTGCTGCATCTACCATGTTTACTGTAGGACACTGGAAGAACCTCAGCTCACCGTTTTTTGGAGCCTAATGTTAAATTAAATGCCTTGTGAGGCACAAACAAGGAAAAACAGGAAAATCAAGGAAAGTTATAATCTGTGGTATCTGAAACCTAGCGAGGTTTGACAGAATCCCTTTGCAACAATTTTTGCCTGTGTAATTTGTTTGCATGAAAGAAAACAAACAATCTCTGTTCCACCCCAGGACAGGGATTACTTTCCACTGGGGTCTCTCCCTGTATGGAGTCATGCCAAAAGCTCTTGCTTACAAAAATCAGCAAAAAGTAAACTGGGAGAAATGATGCAGGGATCTGCTGAAAATGCAAGCTTGACTTGTTTTCTGCAGCAGAAAACCTGGTCTTTAAGGCTCTAGCTCTGGCAAAAATGGTGTGACTCAAGTCTTTCAGTCTTTAAATGATTTTTTTTTTTTTTTTTCTTTCGTAGGGCTGTTCTGTTATTTAGAATCAAAGTGGATCGGGTTTTTTCATCTCTATTTCCCTGGTGTTTAGATTTAAAAAAAAAAAAAAAAAAAAAAAAAAACCTCTGAAAAAGAATAACTTTATCAAAACTCCTCTCCTGGTTTGAATTCCTTCCAAGAACAGTGTAATGATTTATAACACAAACATTTGCTCTGTAAGTGAAGGCTGAAATGTCCTTAGATAACTTGTGCAGAAGTTGTTGGGTAGGAAGGTATTTCTTTTCCCATGCAGACCTCATCTGCTATTTCAGGGGATATTCAGGGAATGAAAGTGCAGTCTGTAAAAGCTGAATTGCAAGGGTGTGCCATCTGCTCAGTTGGAGAATGCAGTTTAGCATGCTTGCATAAGTGAACATTATTTCCTGCTGTGTGCTATTATAGAAACACGGAGGATTTCAGAAACAGCCCTCTTAGCTCTGTCTATGCTGATGTTTTTGTTCGGATGTAGAAATAAGCTATTCCAGTGAGGCTTAGAACAAATGTACAATGATTAAATAAGAAAAAAACATGGAGGAGATATAATCCATATCAGTGTGACTGAGGTAGCGAACTTAAGATCAGAACAAGGTGTTTGTATTGTGATGGTAATCTGCAGTTACCACTGTGAGTTTGTGCTGGGGGCAAATTGAGAAAGGTTATAAATCCCCTTTGTTTAAAGGGTTGTTCTAGCTCAGAGTTCCAGCTTCTGTGGGCTGGGAAGATGCTCTTTGTTAGAGAATAGTTTGCTCAAAGAAAGATTTCTTTCTTTCTCGTAAATGCCTCCCTGAAATCTAAGGGTAATCAGAAGTAGGTAGCTATTTCACACAGCGTGGCAACTGCTAGTTTTTTTTTTTTTCTTCTGCTCATCCTACAGTTTCCCTAGTAACATTGGTTTGAGAATATAATTAAAAAGAAAAAAGAAAATAATAAATATTAACATGTTTACTATTTGTCTTTCTTCCATTTATGCTCACAGGTAGTTTTGCAAACAAGTGAACTCATGAGAATGTCTGTGTCAGACCATAAATCTGCACTGAGCATATTTACACCAAGTAGAACTTCCAAATGAAAGTATTCATCCTGAAACAATTACATGAGTGTGACTGAAATATCCAGAGTCTTCTTTGAGCTCCATGTGTTTTTGCCTTCAGGAGTAGTAAATGCTCAGATCTTGCAAAGGAGCAGGAAGGAGGTTCTGGATCTGCAGTCACACCTGTAGTTATTTTCTGTCAGGGTCTCTGCTTGTCTCTGTTGGGCTGGCTGTGGGAAGAGCAGATAAGTTGGACACTGATGGGTATGTGCTTCAGTCACCACCTCAGTTGTCTAGCCTCCCTGGCTGAACCCTACTCAATTCCATGATCTGTATCAAAAACAGAGCACTACTTCCTTGTATTCCAGCAGAATGCAGCAGTTCAAAGCCTTCTGTACATGTATCCTGTCCTGAGACCTCCCTCTGTAACCAGCAGACTGTGTTTGCTTGCTGTCCGTGTTCCCTGCCCACTGGTTTGGCTCAGTGCCTCACCAGGCCCACGATCAGGTGCTGGTGCAACGTGGACAGAGAATTCCCAGAGGTGCTGTGTGGTGCAGTTTGTGTGCGGGTGCCATGAGGAATGCGGCAAAGCCCAGGCATGATCCAGAAGTGTTGCGTAGCGTGAGGTGGTGGGAAGGAATCCGGTGTTCTCAAAAACCTTTGCTTGCAGCAGAAACTGTTGTTGCAGCCTCCTGTCTGCCCATAAATTCACAGCCGTGCAGTCTTAAGCTGATGTGTAATCTCTGTGGGAAATGCAGGCTTAATAATCAATCCAAGGACTCTTTCATGTCAACAAGAGCTCAGTTTATTTTGCTTAATGTTTGCAGCCATGTTGGTCCTGCTCAGCTGTGAGATTTTGGAACCAGCTCCTTCTGCCTGTTCCCATCTAGAGAAAGGAATTCAGATGTGTGGCTTTTTTCTTTTTTCTTTTTTTTTTTTTTAATTTCTTCCTTTTATTTTTTTCTCCCCCTATCTCCAAGGTGATAGAGCCAAAATGCAAATATTTGTCTTTCCTGGTCTAACACGTTTTAATGTAGTGCTGAGAACTTGCTCTCTATTCAGCCAACTGCTCTGTCCACCTTGAAACTTTGAGAGGATGGGGGAGCGAGGGGGAGGGGAAAAAAAAAAGTTCATGTTCAGTCATCTGAGAAACAGAACTTCAGTTAACTTGACTGGTAAAAGGAGATGTGTGTGGCAGGGGCTCAGCAGTGAGAAGGGATGCTTGGAGGGAAGTCTGCAGTACGAAGGGCAGCAATGTGAAGTTATTTCTGAAGATCCAGGGTGGCCTGTTCCACCTTGAACCAACTGCCGGCATCTGCAGGAGGCATGGATTTTACCTGGGAGAGTATGAATGAAATACTGTGACAACCTCTTTGCTTGTATGTGGGGAAGGGAAAGGTGACTGGTTTTCTGTGGTACTAGTAGATGTCTGGTCGTAAGCCAAGTCCTTCAGCAGTAGTGGTGATGCAGGACAGATGGACTTGTTAAGCTTAGAGGAGAGAGAGCTCTGATGAGACCTCATTGTAGCCTCTTAGTACTTGAAGGGAGCTTATAAACAGGAGGACCCATTTTCTATGTTTGATAATGATAGGACATGAGGGAATGGCTTTAGATTAAATAGGGGAAATTGAGGTTATATATTACAAGGAGATTTTTTACTCAAAGGGTGGTGAGACACTGGGATGATGCCCAGTCCTTGGGGTGCTCAAGACTGATTCGAACGGGGCTCTGGGCAGCCTGATCTAATGAGTGGAAACTCTGCTAGTGGCATGGTCAGGCTTTAAGGTCCCTTCCAATCCAAGCCATTCTGTGATTCTATGGCAGCCTATGGAAAGCTTCATCTCATCAGTACTAAGTAAGCAGGGATGGATGCAGAGGAATCTCACAGTCTTTTGTTCTGCTAGGGGGAATTATTACTGTGAGAGGTAAAACTTCTGCTTTCTGTCTGGATTTCTCCTCGTTTTGACATACATAGGATCTTATTTCTGTGTCCTGAGAGAAGGATGTATATAATAGAAGCTGTGATTCTTGTTGGTTCTTGTATCAGAACTGCTAATTCTTGAAAATAAGTGATCTTTGGAGAGGTATGGAAGGAGGTTAATATTTGAACTCAATAAATCACTTTGTTTTCCCTTCCTTCCTGCCTTGTTTCCCACTCTTCTAAAATGCTTTTCTGGAGATAATACCCTTGAGGCAAATGCCAAATGTTGACTTTCAAAGGCAGGAATATGATTGCTAGCACTGGCTCAGTGGTAAGGTTCTTAAATGTGTTGCATCTAAATGTGTTTATCATCTATATTCAAATAACAGAAACCAGAAGCAAAATATGGATTAAATGATAAAGATAAGTTAATTGGCACAAGGCCTGAAAATGCAGATGTCAGTTCATAGGTATTACATTGTTATCCCTGTCTCTTGTGATGCTTTTGTTAGACAGTTCACCTGCCAAGCTCACAGATAGTTATTTGAATGTCTTCTTTCAAGATGCTAGTTAGGGTTCTTTACGTTCTGTAGCACAGGCTCAGTGGCTGACAGTAAATGAGAGAAGACATAATATTGAAGTTTAATACTGATTATTTCTCTACTTTCCCAAGCTTCCTCAAAATTGTACCTAAATTCTGCTGAGCTCCTTTGCTTTGGTATCCCCAAGCTCAGGTATAAGTGATGGGCAGGATCTCAAGGGAGTCATTAACTGGGACCTTATTACACCTGTGGGCCAAACCTACACATCCCACCTGCTGTATTACATCATTTTGGAGTAGGTGTTATGTCAGGCTTTGCGCTGCTGGGGCTGCTGCTGTATCCCTGAGACTTATTAGCGGGAGAGCAGAGCTGTGTCCTGGGGTCGGGAACTGTGTTATATAGCATATACCGGTTTTCACATGGGTAAGAACTGAGATTAAACGTTTAGATTTTAAGGAACATTGAGTCCTGAGAATCTTGCCTCCTGGCAATCCTGTTTCTCACTAGTTTAGTGCTAGCAATAATGCAAGAAAATGGAAATAGGAGCAAAATGGAGATGTATGCTTGGCTTAGTTACATGGAGAGAGTGAAGCTGAACGATGGATCTGACTGCCGGATCTCTGCAGAGGAAATTGACCTCCTTTCTTCTCAAAGTGCCAATCATCAAAACTCTAGTATCATCTGTGGGAGATCAACTCCACTAATTTTGTAAAAAACAAAAACAAACTTCAGGTCAGTAATTCATGTAACTGTAAATGTAAGCAAAATTGCTTCAAGGTCTGGTTGCAAAGACCGAACCTTTGATGACTGCCAGCATTTGAAAAAAGAGGCTGGGTAGGCTTGGTTTCCCTCAAGGTGAAATATCAGCAGAGCATCAAAATGGGAGAGGGGGATGCTCGAGTGCTGACCAGCAGAGAATTGCAAGTCTGTCATGTGGAGGAAAGAATAGTTGGACAACTTCTGGAAAGGGTCAGACGGATGCAACTTGGAGTGGAAAATGCACCACTAGGCACTTGCAGCTGAGGCAGCTTCTTGGCTGCTCAGTCCTGCAGCAGGAGAGTGACTGAGCTGTGAGCTGCAGGCTTATAGCCCAGGCTGTCTTGGCCTGATGCTTTTGAATGTCATGCAGGAGAAAATGTACAGTGAGCAGACCTTAGGCTTTGAATATCTCAAATGTTCAACTCAATTCTGAACTCGCTGCCTATGGCCCTCTCCCTCTTTTTGCACACTTGAACTTGAAATGGGGGTGATTTCTGCTGTGGGCACATAGCATGCCATTGCAATATCAGAAGCCTTTCAGAAGTTGGATGTTGGTGAAAGATAAAACTTGAAAAAGTCCTTGGTAGCCTGAGAAGGCGGTGCAGGCATCTGGAATGGCTGTTGCCAAAACAGAAGGGCTGTCCTTAACAGAATGAATTAATGTTATTCTTAGTTAAGTAAACATCTTGGATTCAGCCTTGGATTTTCTCTCTTAAGACTAATAGGATGTCTAACCTGGAAGTGCCATGAGACCTGAAAAAAGACTATGCTTAGTGTGCTTGCTTATAGGGTAAGGAGAGAAATCTGTGTCAACAGCAAAGAGAAGGCAGTGTGTAACCCTGGGCATATAAGGACAGGAACTCACGCCCAGGGACATTACAGTTGCCCTACAAGGAGGATCAGAGGCTTGAACTGCAATGTGGATCCAGTTTAAAATATTTTTCAGCTGTATTATTACACCTGCAGCTACGGTCTTAATTAGCTTTCTTTTCCCAGGAAACTAAAATGCTTAGACTCAGTAATAGATGTTGAGGTTAGCAGGAAGGTATCAGGGTAGAAGTAAGTGGACTGCTATTAAGTCACTGTATGAGAAGCTTTGCTGTTGGGCTTTTCCAGGAACCTCTTATCAGACCTGATTCTATCTTCTAATTAGAGAGTATGCTCTACAGAGCAACCTTTGGCAGTTAGAAAGCTGCATAGCTTTCACATCTGGAAGACTAGGTCTAGTGTCCAGGTCTAGTCTCCACAGTGCAAGAAAGATATGAAGTTATTTTATAATGGGAATGGTCAGAGACACAAGCAAGTTGCCTGGGACTCTGTGAAGTCTCCATATGTGGAGATACCCAGAACTCACTGAGTCCTGAGCAGCCAGCTCCAGCTAATTGAGCTGAGAGGCTGGACTACGTGATCTCCAAAGATCCCTTTCAACCACAATTAATTTATGGCTGTGAAAAGAAAACTTATTTCTAGGCTGTCTGGAATGAAAGATGAGTTAGGTAAAAGGGGTAGGCTCTGGTCACTCTTGCCTGCCCATGTGATACTTGGGCATTGTCTGTGAAGCAGAGAGTGTTCCCCACATCTGATGTGGAATACCACAGGGAAGTATCTGGTGAAGATATATATGCACTGCAAACTGCCCCTGAGGAGAAATACCTTCCTTTTTGGATAGGACTCTGAGAGCCCTGCTTTGTTTGGTTTCTTAATATTTTACAGATTTTTTTATTTTTTTTATACCATATGTAGAAGTGGTCAGGGCTGTGTCTTAGCATGGTATACCCAGTTCTTGTTAATATCTAGGCATTCTACAAACTGGACAAACAGAATTTTAAGATCACAAAATGTCTAGTGAAGGTCTCAAATTATGAAATACTGATATTAAATTAGTTCTTCAGTCTTGCATTGGCACTGTTGTACCTCTCTGATTATGGAACAGTATTTGGTTACATGGCCACAGCTCATCAGATTATACAGGACAAAATGCAGGTAGTGTGTATTCTTAACCTGTGCAAGCCAAATCATGTGAGAAAGTTGAGAAATATTGTGTCACTGAAAATAAGTGCTTTTCAGTATTTGCACTGTAGTGTAACAGTGGGAAGAACTGGGATTTCCAAGGGGTTTGAGCCTAAGTCATAGGGTTATCCCTAAAATATTTTAATGGATCTCAAAAGCTATTCTTTCTGATGACAAAGATAGAGCTTTATGCTGTAGACACCTCAGAAGAAGTTTTTTTTTTTTTTTCCTTTTGGCTGACATTTTCTAAACAGCCAGTAAATTGGTTTATGTATCTCATTTTATTTTAGAATCAGTATTGAAAGTAATTAGTTTGCTGAGAGAAGATGTGAGGTGAAAAGTAACGACATTCTTACTCATACATTACTTCCACTGAAAGTACTGAAAGTAGTACTCCCTGTTCTTAATACTACTTGGCATTAGCATATATTTCAAACAGCTGCTTAGTTCTTAAATTGAGAATTTAGAAGTAGAGATTCAACTGTTAAAGTTTTCCAGTTATACCACTGAATTAAACTCAATTACCTGTAGCATAAGCATAATCTATGTTGTTAAAGTCAGTGCAGAAGATCATTTCCTAATGTCTGTCTTATTTGTGATGGTTGAGGACACATTACACCGTAGTACTATTTTCCAGGTGTCTGATGTGAGTTCCCTGTTATACTGACACGAACTGACTTGCTTCCCCAGACTGAGCAGGGTAGAGACCAAGGAAGTTGCAGAGTGATCTTCCAGTTCTGCCAACTGGCAGTGTCCCATTTTGTTGGCCCATCAGATGTTACCTGTGAGTCTTGCTTTGTGATAGTTTTTCTTCACTTGATTTTAGCACCCTTGTGTGAAATTCACTTTGCTTGGAAATGAAGTTGCAACTGTAGTTCTTGTGGACAGAAGGAAAAGCTGAAAGGCGTAGCAGAAGAGTACTGCAAAGACTTAGAAAACTGTAAGGCAAAGGCAAAAGAGTCCAACGTCCTTCAATCTCAGAAGCTTTTTAATTAAAAAATTTCTGATGTTTTATTTTTTAGGAGTTGGTTGCTATAGATGCTGAAATGTGATGATGGCAGGAAAATTGATAATGATTATGGCTTTCAAGAAGGAAGTGTTTTGTTCCAGTAAACAAAACTCCCACACAATCTTAGAATCACTAAACAGGAATAAATAGGAAATTTTCTTCCTTCAGACTTGAGCGTATATGCAAAACCCTTATGCTGAACCTTTCTAGCATCCTCATTGTAAGCATAGCTGCCCTTCTGGTGTCCGGCCAGCTCTGTTTATTTCAGAAGGTGGCATTTCCCTATGTATGGAGAATAGAACGTTATCTGATGAATCCTTCACTTGACAAGTTAAAACATTGTCAGTAGATAAGTTGTGGTGGGTTTAAAATGTGTGGATATTATCTACCTGATACGCTTTCTACCAATTGATAACTTCTAATCAAGATGTACTGTGTCTTCTGATGAACGATGTGAGTTCGTACCTTGTTTTCATGACCAATGCATGCAGCACTGGAGAGCGAGCTGAACAAGATTTTCCTTTGAAATAAAAATGGAGCCATGACTATGCAGACTGCTTGCTTACTTCTCAAAGCAAATAGTGAAGACTGCCTTTTCCACTGCTGTCCCATATCTGCAGCCATGTGGTGGCTAGAGAGTGGAAGGCAATATGTCAGTTGCTGGTGCATGCCAGAAATCTTGCTCAGAAACCCAGGCAGCTTTTCTTGGCCTGTTGAGGGCACTGACTCCTATTTTATTAAATGATGGGTAATGTCATCTCAGTGTTGTTTACAGTAATGTGAGGTGGTAACTGCTAACCTGCTTTTTTCATCATTGTTTTTTAATTCATTCTTAAGTCATCTTTGTGACTTCTCCAGTACTGTTGATTGAGATTGGGAATGTAAGAGTTCAAGCAAGGAATCTCTAGTTGTAGCCTTGGGTATTTGTTTAATTTTATAACAGAAGTTACTTTGGTTTATCCTAATCAGGTAAGTAGGCCTCTTTTTCTCTTACTTGCTGCATTTGTCCACTGTGTCTTACCTGAAAGTCAGCTCTGGGTTGGGGCAGGGCCCTGATTAGAGCAGCAGCAATGAGGTGCTTCTTAAGTGACTTCTGGTTCTGAGTAACTGGGCCAGTGGCAAACTGCTCATTCCCCTGTGGATGTCGCCAGCATCTAGGTCACCCTGAGGAGGGGTGGACTCTTCTCACCTGGGTTTGGAGCTGCCTTTTTTTTGCATCTGCTAATACTTTCCTATACTCTCTCTTTCCACAGGTAGATGCAGTGCGTGTCTATGTGAACAGCAGTTCGGAGAATCTCCAGTACCCTGTCCTGTTTGTAGTACGTCAGCAGAAGGGAGTATTGTCATGGCAGGTCCCACTAATTTTTCGAGGCCTGTGAGTACTAGGACCTCTGCCTTGTAATGTGTTGGTCTACCATTTATATCCAGCACCATCCTCCTTTTGGTGCTAGCTCTTGCTGCGTGTGTGGGCAGTTTGGTTGCAAACCATGCTTGATCACTGTCAGTTGAACATAGAAATTTGGTATGTAACCTCAAATTTGGCAGTCTGCTCCATTTCTCAGCTATGTGTAGAGTACCAGGAGCATGTCTGCTGTGGATCTGCCTGTGCCACTGTTCAGAAGAGTTTACAAATGCCACTGTTGTCATTTTTGAGTGCAGGTAGTTCTTATTCTTTAGTTTGGACCAGGCCCTGAAAAAAACTGCCAGATCCCCCTAATTACTGGGTTGCAGTGCATTTGGGGAGTGTGATCTCTTCTCTGTTTTTCATGCTAGCACAGTTGAGGCTGAGGGTGGTGATTTGTTTTGGGGTATTTTCCTTGTTTTTGTGATCCTTTTGTGTTGCCTCAGCAACCTCAGTGCTAGTGGGGCTGCAAGTATGGAGACTCTGAGGGCACCTTAGACCATGTGAGATGCAAAGCTTCAGCCTGTAAGTGAAATACAGGCACTAAGTAGCAGGAAGTCTGCAGTGTCTTGTCTGATTTAGGGAATAGTTACAACAGCATCTCTCTTGGGGTGTTCTTTGTGAACCCAGCAAGTGGCAGAAATGCTAAACCAGCAGATGGCACAGGCAGTCTTGAGGAAAGTGAGATACTGAGAATGGCCAGTCGTACGTGCAGACCACAAAAGGCAACAGAGGTGGAGTTTGAATGAAAGATAGAATAAGCTGAAAGTCCAAGACCTATATTTAATTTATGCAAGCAGGGAAAAATCTATCATTTGCAGTACTGTAAAGCAATGTCTTAACTGCTGACTCTTGCTTTCCATCCTTCCCTCCTTCTCCTGGCTGTTACAGCTATCAGAGGACCTACAATTACCAAGAAGTGAGTCGGACTCTCTGTCCATCTGAGCCAGCACCTGAGACAGGACCATCTGACCAGATCATATTTGTGGATGTCGCTTCTATGGCACCATTTAACATTGCATATGAACTGCTAGTGACCAGACTTGAGAGCTTCCAACTTGAGTAAGCTGGAATGTGTGAATGCAAATGTATTTGCTTCATGTATCTGTCATACAGGGATTTGGTCCTTCTACCTAACCTTCCCTTTCTTACTCTAAAGGTACTCTGTGTATATTCCAGCTCTGAAAGTATGCTGGTATTTCTTTTTTAGGACCAACAAGCCCTTTAACTTCACTGCCAGCCCTTCCCAGCCCCAGGTAAGGAGTCTTCTTAGTGTTTCTTATGTCTTTCCATATCTAAATGATTCATATCATCCTTTGTTAGAGATGATGAAAGCCTTATCAGACTAGATTGTTTCCCTCCTAGGATGCAGGGGAGTTTCCTTCCTATTGAACTTTTTCTGTGGACATGGTGAAGAGGTAGTAGTATGTCTGGGTCCTCTTGCAAAACTAAAAACTATGACAAGAGCAAATGAATGGTATATGTAGTTCGGGAAATTCAGAGACCATAAGGCTACTGTGCTTTCTTGGGAAGTGAGATAGTGTGCACTAGTGTTTAATTCCAGGCAGCAGTGGTTCAGTTGCTCTGGCAGGATTTGTTAAGATGCAGTCCTTCATCAGAAAAAAACAAATTTGCTGTTAAGGTCCAGCAGAGCTCAAAGTGCTATTTCTTGTTCAGGGTAGCAAGTCAAGATGTGAGGTGGTAAATGAAGTGGCTGATGAATCTGGTTATTAGCTCAGTAGAGAGAGCTCACATTTACAGCACATTCAGCTAAATAACCTTGTTTAATGCCCTGCAGAAAGTACATGTCCTCCGTTGAATGAAAATGCTGTTGACAGTAGCTATAGTTATACAGGAGGTTGCGGAGATGGGAGAGTATGTAATTTACCCAGGCTATCTGGTGCTCTGTTTTTGCTGTTGCAATCACTGTTAGTTATGCCACTTATTTTTAAGACTCCTATTATCAAGCATCCCAGTTAATCTGTTCTCAAACGTCTTATGTTGTGTGGCATATGAATACAGCATTTTATTCTATAGAGATGTAGAGAGTACTGGTTCTTTTATAAAATCTCTTTTAATTAAGATTTTGTAATTTGAATGCTGAGTACTGAGGATCTAACCTGGGATGTAGCGTTGTGACTTGAGTCTGTTATTTGTTATGCTTAATAGTATGAGATCGGTGACTTTAATTAAAGGCCAGAGTGCAAGATGAGTGATTTTTAATTGATATAGTGCTGTTATTTTTGTAAATCAAAGCATTAAGCAATCTGCAATGAAAGACCATTCAGAATCAAGGTAAATGTTGGAATATCCCTAAAACTGGAAAAAGGCAAGCTTAAAAATCAAAGGACTTGTCACTTGGAATGCAGTGTATGCCTAAGGGTGAGAAGAGAAATTAGGTAAGTTCATAAAGTTCTGGAGTGTTGACTGGATATGTTTATACCACACATCCATGCAGGTGAGAGCTATTGGTCTCAGTACTCACTATGGAAATTCTGTACAAAATCTGTACCTGTAGTTTAAAAAGACTGAGGGGTCCTGACGACTGATTCCTCCAGTGTCTAAAGCTTTCTATCAGTAGCACACTCCAGTCATCAGGAAGCTCAAACTGCCAGAATAGTCTGCTCAAGGAATCTTATTTCATTTTCTGATGACTTGTGATCTCAGTGCCAGTGCTCCTTTAGCAGTGCTTGGAGTAGAGTGGTGGGAATAAATGCTGTAGTAGAAATAGACAAACTAGGGAAAGCTTGAATGATTTCTGACTTACCACTATCCTTGCAGTCTAGGGTCCTACTTCCTGGGAAGGGAGCAGGGAAATTCTGCTTTATATAATCTAGTTTTATATTACATAAAGAGTCTTTGCCAAGTGGCACTGCCTCTGTTACATGGCAGGAGCCACCTGGCCATAGTAGCTCCCTTCCCTCTAGGCTGTGCATGCTTTGGCTGCAGAAGTAACAGATCTTGCAGCTGCAAGTGATCATAAGGAAGGGTGGGAAGGTAATTGGTGACAGTTATTGACAGTTATCTGCCTTGCATCCCCCATGAGGTACCCCATCAGGCCCTTGTGGTAGCCATGGCTGTGAGACTGAGCTCTTGGGTTCTTGACTTGGGGCAAGATGGTAGGAGCCCTTGCAGCAAGCCTGCCCACTGATGTGAGCACTGAGACTCTGATTCTCCAGCAGTTGGTTGGTTATTGTATTTTATTGGGTAAATATGCAAATAACCATGTTCCCTGGGACATTTTTTGCCCAAATTTGAAAAGGCCCCTGCAGGGACTGTGAAGGAAAGGGCATCTCCTGATCCCGCAAGATTGTCCTGTGGACTTGGTCAAAGCATGTAAGCATGCATTCCCACCTGAAGGAAAAGAAAGAATATTTCCAGATGTTATTCTCTTAAATTTTTTTCAGAGCTATAGCTGAATTATTTTCCAAGTTGAAGTGAGTAGAGAACTCTTCTGTTGCCTTCCCAGCTGCACTTGAAACCATCCAGCCAGACAAACCAAAATCCTGTAGTCTTGTATCAAGCATTTATTTATGGAAGTCTTGACTGAGTTCAGCTGTTTGACTTAATACTTTCCATTGTCACTCTTTGAGGCAACCCATCTGAGATAAAACTCCATGATATGCTCCATATGTAAAGTCCAGACAGTAGTATAGGAACATCTGGAAATTGCTCTTTGTGATATAGAAAGGAACAGACTATAAAAATGGAAATGAAGTTGCTTTAACTTGATCAGGTGGAAAAAAGCTTAAGGGGTCTGGAGGCTATGCTGCATCTTGCATGTTGAAGATGTCTGTGATTAATAGTATGCTCCAAAGGGAGGTAAGAATTATCTCCATCTGTTTAATCTGCTCTTCTGTAGTATAAGGTGCTAATATTTGAAATCTGATTTTTTGTTCAAGCCTGCTACATCCAACCCAAAGCAGAGATGTGGCCATGCAGGTGCCTTAGGGAAGCTTTGAAGCTACTGGCAGGGGTCATTTCTGGACTGTAACTCTCAGTACTCTGTTTCCTCCTCAGTATTTTCTGTACAAGTTTCCTCAAGATGTTGATTCAGTCATCATTAAAGTGGTGTCTGATGCAGTCTACCCATGCTCAGTTGTCTCCGTCCAGGATATTGTGGTAAGTCTGAGGACGGGGAGGGCGAAGAGCTGTCTGCCTAGCTCTGCTCCCCTCAGAGAGAAGTTCTGTGCCCCATCAGAGGGGAAAAGCCCTATGAAAGGCTTTGCCCTTCTGTGGTGATTGTGGTTTCTGAAGGAGGAGTGAAAATCCTGTGGGAAGGAGGCAAAGACAGATACTGAGTTCTAGCAGCTCATCCTGAAATTTTTATTGCAAATAAGTGAACAAGCTGTCCCTTTGCAGCCTGTCCACAGGACACTTGTTATCGTGCTCTCTTCTTGAGGTTTAACAGTCCTCTACCTCATGACACACGTCTGTTTCTCTGTGGGGTGACACTGGGTGGAATGCTGGCAGCAGAGGAAGAGGACAGTGCTGTTGCCTTAATTCTCTCCCTGCTCAAGACAGCATGGAGAACTTCAGTTTCTAGCCATGAGGTCTATCCTCCTTTCCATTTCAATCTTATTCTCTCTCACAATTGTTCGTTCTCTTTCCTGGAAAGGAGGTAACAGCTGTACTCTGTCTGGGAGGTTGGCTGTAGCTCACAGCTGGGAAGTAGCCCCCATTTCTCCTCACTTCTTATCTCCCTGAGTGATGTAAGGAGAAGCAAAACAGTGAGAAGTGCAAAATGCCCTGGCTACCAGCTCTGTTGTCCCAGCATTTGCCTTTAAGACCTGTATTTAGGAGATAAATGGCTAACATCAACTCCTGCAGTACTTTTCTGTACTTTAGTGACAGAAGGGCAGAGGAGGAAACAGTAGCAGGTGATTTTCTTAGTCTGGCTGGTACAGAACTAAGAACTATAGTGGAAAAGAGTGAAATGAGAATGAGCACTCTGCAAATGGTGCAGACCACAGAGCATGCAATGCACATAGTGTACAGCTGAATTAACAAATTGCTCTGTGGGAATGGCACAGTGATTGATCAGGATTAAATTGCAGCTCTCCTATAAGGATGATGAGAGAGTGCAAGCAAATGGTGTCTTTAGAGCAGTTTTTCTAACTCCTGAATGAGTCCTGGCTGTCTTGTTCCTTTTGTCACCTCATATCCACCTGTGTGCTTATCTTGATGCTTAGCTTGACCCTTAGTTGTGTCTGTTTCAGTGCCCAGTGTATGATTTGGACCATAATGTGGAATTCAATGGTGTTTACCAGTCTATGACAAAGCAGGCAGCCATAACAGTGCAGGTGAGACTGATTATTTTTTTTAATACTTTTTTTGTCCCAATGATGCTTTTCAGTGTCTTGTCCTGTGCGTCCCTAGTTCTCTCTCTTTTTTTTTTTTTTTTTAATAATTTTTTTAAAGAGATATTGTCTAGATTACGAAACTGCTTATGGTTGGTTAGGTAGACATCTTAGGTGTTGGGACTACTGGTCAACATGGCTGCAGCATCAAGGATCTTCTGTTGAAGCTTTGTCTTTTCCATTGAGCAGTGGTGATATGGCCTTTTAATAAGCAAAGCTTTGGTAGATTGTTTGCATTAATTAAAAGAAATGCATTAGCATTGGTTTGCTTACATTGGGCCAATGATTGTACTGAATACTGGTGAACTCAGCTTGTCATCAAGGATGAGGTGAGCATCCCAAGAAACCGGTCTCTGTTCAGACCAGGCAGGTCTCTATAGAGCTGCTGTATGTGTAGCAATTAAAACCTGACCTTTTGCTTTTTGGAGCACCACCTCTGTACTGTACAGAGTGAGAGGCTCCTTCACTTCTCATGGATTTGTCTTCTCTGTGCAGAGAAAAGACTTTCCAGGTGAGCAGTTCTTTGTTGTGTTTGTCATCAAGCCAGAGGATTATGCCTGTGGGGGTTCTGTGCCTTCCTCTATCCATGGTAAGTTGTGCTGGGGACAGATTTTGTTGGTCTGTCTGGGTTATGGAGTAGCAGGAAACCTTTGGAGCCTTACTGTGGGAGGGTGCAGGTTGGCCAGGTAGCTCTATCCAGATAGGAAGGATGAAATAAAAACCTGCTGACAGGCAGGTTAACTAGTCTTTATCATGCAGGGAACGTCTGTATATAGTACAGCACGTGACTTGCTGGGATTATGCATTTTTGTGAGGGGTCACTGTATGGGAACTGTTGAATCACAGCCTGAACCACTGATTGATCACGTGGGGAAAGGTCCAGGTCAGCCCTGGGAGCACAAGTGAAGACAATTCAGCTGTGTGACCAGAAGGGGTGGAGCCTGGCTGCACCTCTCTTAGACCCCATTTAAGGGCTGACTGGCACCATGGAAGGATCTCAGTTTGGAGATCCCTCTCCTGTGGAGTCATTTCTGTGAGCCTAGATCCTTGGAGAGGGGTGATCACTTTTACTTTTCCTGTAAAGTACCATCCTTTCTGTGCTGGTCCCCTTGCTGTTATATTCCTGTTTTGCCCTTCCACTACGTTAATCTGTCCAATTGCTACAGTCACTAATATCTTGGAAGGTATGGGAGATAACTAGGCAGTGCTAGTCATGGCTTTTTTTCTTGTTCTTCTCCTTCCTTCCCCCTGCCCACCTTTTTTTTCTTTATGTTCTCCTGCCTGCATGGAAGCCCAGATAACAGTCCTGCAGAAGGCATTTACTCCCATTACCATCTTGAAATCTGTGGCAGCTCTATACTTGTGGCAGCATGAAATAGTAATAATCTTGTTGAAATAATTTTGAGAGATTGATTCTAGTGCCTTCTCCAGCCAAAAGATAAATGTATCCACCTCCTTGCCTGTGGTCATTACTACTCTTGTGATGGCTGAAACTGGAGCGGGTGCACAGCTGTCCTCACAAGAAGCTGGAGTTTTATTTTTCTTTTTTAGGTCAGGGACTTTCCTGTCCTCAAAGCCAGGTAGTTTCCTTCCTTCTGGAAAAGCAAAATTACAGACAACAGATATTCTGGGCTCCTGCAATTCTACCACCACACACTATTCTCCAAACTGTCATTTTTCAGATGTATTTTTCTTATTCTAAGCTGTCAGCAGAACTATAGTGGTGGAGTGTACTGAGCTTTGCTGAAGGACAACAAGCAGCTCCCTGCTCACAACTGTGTTGCCAGTAGCCTTTTGTCCAAAGGCAAAAATGGTGTGTGAGCTACTTTAGTGAGAGAAACTGTACTTTGGGGACTAGTCAAAGAGCAGAAGAGGTGCGCTTTTGAATTTAAGCATTTAGACTTGAGCAACTTATGGAAAGCTCAACCATAGTTTTTTAGTATGAAAAATAAGTTATGGATGGAGGGGGGGAAGGGGTTAAACATGTGAAAAAGCTGTGTATTGGCAAGTCTGGGAAAGGTGCAAAACCATGCAAAGCCAGATCCTGGTGTTTTTGCAAATACAGAGAACTGAGATCAGGGCCAGAGATCTTTAAGGCTTGATTGTCTTTGTTTACTGTACCTTTGCATCTCACAGGAAATGTCAACCGTACTTGGAACCTACAGCGGACGAAGAACCTTCAAGTGACGATTGTGCCATCTATTAAAAGTTAGTATCTCTTTGCAGCTCTATAGTGGGGACCTGGCACTTTTGTGAAGGAGGATGTGGCTTGGCTGGCAGCCCTGTGATGGGGTGGTGCAGAGAGCGCCAACAGAGGAGTTGAAACTGTTGCTGACTTAGAGACCTTAGCTCCTGAAAGGAACTTCTGTGTTATAGACATACTAGCTATGCCAGGGACAGAAAAATTGGAGGCAAACCTTGCAAAAGGTTTTTGCACCTCCTTTGAAAAAGGCAGATAGGTCTTAATTACTCTTTGGACTGCATGTTGTCACCAAGTGGTGTTGGGAAGAGTAGGGCATGATCATAGACTCTGGGAAGGGCTGTCCCTGCTCTGTGAACTGACTGCTGCCTTCTCTTTCCTCAGAGTCTGTTTACATCCAGGCCATGTTGTTTAGCTTCCTGAGCTTCCTCTCTTTCTACGTGGGCTCAGTGGTTGTTGCTTTTGTACACTATATCAGGTAAGTCAAGGCTATTTACAAGAATAGCCTTCTTGTTTCTCTTTATCCTCAGAGGTGCTTCATCCTGCAGTGTGTTTGGAGTTAGGGTGGCAGCTAGCATCTGATCAGAGCAGTGAAATGAGCCCCAGACTATTCAGTGGGCTCCTAGAGACAACTGTGAAGGAAAGAAAACTTCAGCCAGAAAACTTTTCTTCCTCTGTTATGTACAATGATGAAAACCTAAGGCTCTTTCCTTTGTTGTATTTTTTTTTTTTTTTTTCCTCTAGTGTCCCATCCTCTGGGTTTCCATATATGGAGATATAGGGTGACAGATGGGAACTGTGGTGGGGCCTCTCTGGGTTATGAGGTCCAGAGCATTGGGGAACCAAAACACTTTCTGAAATGCTGAACCGAGTACTAAAAGGCATCAATGACCAAAATGTGGCCTTGGAGTCTCAAAGTGCCTATTTCCTTCCTGACCTGCATACCCTGTCCCAGAGCTTGATGCCTAGGCTTTTATTGTGGAATTTTGTTGTGAATATCCATAAGTGAGCTGAACTTGGACACAGCTGCCATGGCAGGTTGCTCCTGGGAGTGGGGGAAGAGTAAAACTCTTCCTGGCTATTCCAGCCACTGTTACTTGCTTGTGGTGACCTTGAAGTTTGCTTGTGTGAAATCTAGACTAGAGGAGCAGAAAGGGGACAGCAGCCCACCTGGGAAGTAAGATTTACCCCTGCAGGTCAAGTAACCAGTAGCAGATGATAAATTTTTGTGGAATAGCAGATGCTCTTGGGGTTGTGGGTTATGGTGGAGTTTGTTGGGATCAGCCACAGCTGCCTGTGTAGACAGCAATAGCAGTTAAACAAATCCTTTGTCCAAAGTGTGGAGGCTCAAGAGGGAGGGAATCTCTTCTACATTTTTTCCTGGCCTTCTGGGCAAAGGTTGATGTGAGAAGAGCTGAGAAAAGCCTTTGGCAAATAGCAGGTTGGTTTTGTGTGAACTGATTTTTAAGGGAGCTGTTCAGACTAAAAATGGCAGAGGTTTTCAACTGCTTCAAAGAAGGGATCTTAAAAAGTATTGTGTTCTGGAAAAAAAAGTTCAAGATGGGATATTTGGCTAAACTTTGCTTCAATTAACTTTTCATTACAACAGTTCAGTGAAGTGGTGTGTATGTGCTTGTGCATGGACACGTGCATACTTTTTGTTGTTTTTTTTTCCTTACTGCAAGTAATTTTTTTTTTCTTTCTTGCTTTCTGCATCTTGGCAATCTGCTGAAAGAAATGGTATTGACTTTTTAAACATCAAGCAGAAGCATGGCTCTAGCTCCTGCCACCTTTCACTTCAGTGGTTTCTCATGTGTTCAGTCCCCTGAGTGAGACAGTTGGGTTTGGGAAGGTGGCCTGAGAGTCTCTCTCGGTATACTGAGCAGTGTAGGATGAAGTGATCCTGTAACTAATTGTCCTACCTGTGGTGCATATCCAAAGAAGGAAAATTCTGATTCTTTGGAATTTGGAGAGTTAGACAGCGAGCAGTCGTGGCAATCATGTCTAGTCTAGTCTTTGCTTTTTTTTTCTTTTTTGGATTTTTGTTGTTATCCTCTAGTTTTAATGCTTGCACCATTTTGGCTGATAATCTGGCTGGCTGGCAGTGGCATTTGTTGACTGTCTCATGAGTGTTGTCTACTTATTTTCAGGGTTTGGAGGAAGGCTTCAGCTGAGAGATTGAGTCCTGAGAATGGTAAGCTCTCTTTTCTGTGTTAGGTGAGCAAGATAGATCTTGGGCATGGCAAGAAACAGACAGTCTGTCAAGTATTTTCTCCTTTCAACTCTTCCTTCCTTCCTTGGTCATGCACCACACAATCTCTGATACTGCTGAGATATTAGATTCCTCTCACCCTTACAAGGAAAGTCATTTGAAGCAGGGTGCTCCAAATAATGGTCTGGACACTTGCACTTCAATTTCTGCTTTTGTGTTTTTTTTTTTTTTTTTTTTTTTTTTTCCCCAGCTCTTATTCCTCTGCCTGGATTAAGTATAGAGTCTCTCTTTCTCTTCACTTCTTAATTTAAATTTGTTTTTAATTGGGATTTGCAGAGAACAGTAAATGAATGATTAATACTGCTAGTGTTGTGTTATTTAGTTTGGTATTGGATTCTGTTTGCTTTATGCTGCATCCACATTTCTACATCCTGTGGATTTCTGTGTTGCAAAACCATGGCTGCATCTGAGAGGCTACTGGTGAAAGATGGTAATTTTTTCATGTGGATGGGGGACACTAGGGGCTTCTGCTTCCTGGCAAGGTGTGGGAAGCTGGTTGTTTCATTTTGTTTAAGTGTTTTGTGCCTTAAAAATAGATCAAAGCATTCAAAGTCTGGAGGTAAAGAAGCATCAACAGTTATACCACTCTCCTGGGGAATGAGAGGACTTTATGATCTGGCAGCAAGAGTTTGAAGCTTCTTCAGTCTCCCGTATCTTCTACTTAGCATTACTGAGCATTAGTGCTTTAAAAACATTTGAATGTCATGGGGATGGATCCTGTTGTGAAACAACAGCAGGTCTTGGGGCTGTGGAACAGTGTGAAGGGCATTTGTGCTGAGGAGTTTGGGGAAGCTGTTTCTTTCTCAGCTGTGTCCTTTCAGAGCATGTCTGACTGCATGTAAACTGATAACTCACATTCACCCTGTACTTCAGGGCAAATTTTCTCTAAATTTTCTTCTCAACCACTGGAGTTTGTTTTCCTCCAGGGTAGCCCTAGTTCCCGTCTTCTCCATCAGTTCCTCTTCCTTCCCCCACCAAGAAACTGAGAATTCTTAGTCTGCCTATTTGAATACTCTGTGACTCAGTGAGTCCCTTTTGCTCCTGCCGCCTGTCCTATGCCTGGCATTTGTGGTTAACTTTTTTTTTTTTAATTTGGTGGGACACCTTCTGTCTCCTTCCACATCATCACTACCAGATGGAGACAATAGCTGGAGGAACCACACCTAGTGTGCTGCATTTACTTTGCTGACTCACTCTCCTACTGGGAAGTGGGACTGAAATTACAGGGTGAGTGGAGTCTGAAGTGACTGGTAGGGACACGGCAGGCTGCATTTTCTCCCTGGTGTGCTTGCTTTGTCCAGATTAAGATCTTCCCTTGGGAGATTTAGACTAGGTGTCAGGGGGAAACTTTCTCACTGAAACAGCAATGAGGCACTGGAATGAGTTGCCCAGAGAAGTTGTGAATGCCTCCATACTGGAGGTGGTCAGTGCCAGGTTGGGTAGGTGGCAGGTGGGCAGCCTGATTTAGTGGGTGGCAACCCTGCCCATGGCTGGGGTTCAGAACTCTGTGATCTTTGAGGTCCCTTCCAAACCAAGCCATTCTAAGATATTCAGGAGAGAAGGTTGATGCATCATTTGAGAGGAAAAAGCTTGCTCCAGTGTAAGAATGGAGCATCTTTGTGGGACAGGAATGATGGGAGTAGGAAGTTTGCATGTGTCTCAGTGCTGCGAATGCTGGAAAAATGCTTTTCTTGCACTCTTCCCAGTAATCTGTATTTCCAAATGACTTTAAAGCAGCAGAGTAGCTGTGTTGCAAGAGATGGAGTGTTGCACAGCAGATGAGGAGCAGAAGGTGTATCTTCTTTGTGTCCTATGAGCTCAGAGGTGAATGGATGTATTGTGGGGTGACTGCAGCATATCCTATTGTTCTCTGGGGTGCTTAGTCCATGCCACATTGCCCACTTTAGATGATCCTCTGAGCTGTTTGTTGCCTTGGTAAAGAAGTTGAAATGGTGATCAAGTGCTTGCCCTCAGCACAGTGAGCAACAAATGTGCCAAAGGAAAGGAGTGATTTAGACTTAAAACTTCATTGTCATTGCTATGTGGGAGCTCACCTGCTGAGGAATAAGGCTTGAGCAGCAATAGGTTTGGGGGCTAATTTGTTATGTAGTTAATTGAAGTGTTATGAAAACCCATGTAAGATGTTACAGAGGTGCCTGGAGCTGGTATTTGGAGAGGAGTCTGATGTGCCTGTCAGTTTGGAAGAAGTCGGATACCAGGAAACTGGAGACACAGTTTGGGAATGGCAGGCTGCAGGAAGGCTGCAGTAATTTAAAACTGACCTGTGTCCTGTACCACTTTGCTGCTGACTGGCACAATGCTGTTGTGATGCTTTACAAGGAACAGGTCCAGTCTTGCTACTTACCACCAGAGGAAGGTGCAGTCCTGTTGTCACTGCTCTTGCTCCTTTCCTTCTGGAAAGGGAGAGCTCTGATCCCTTTGTGAGGGTGTTCAGCATGCTGTGTTTGTACTGTTTGCCTGTTAATTCAGCATCTAAGCACTGTCACAAGGATCAAACAGGCACCAGACAAAAAGGAGTGTGGAGCCAAGAGAGAGAAATCCCAGTGTAACCTGTCTGGGAGGTGCAGCCCTTGCTTCAGGTGTGTGGAAGGGAGGCGGGGATTTGTCAGTCCTCAAAGACATGTCTCTCTTGTCACCAGCACAAGATCACAAGCACTTTTAGCGTGGAACATTTTTGCTTTCTCCTTAGTTAAAACTGTGTAGCAGCTGTCTTGCCAAAGACTGATTTTTTGCAGGTCTAACTGGAGGTAATGTTATTTGAGTAGATCAGAGTACATTTTATTTTATTTTTTATTTATAATAATTTTATTTTTTATTGAGTACATTTGAGTACACAAGGAAGAGAAGAATAGGAAACTTGTAAGGGTGTTCTGAATACCATGGGACTTGCTACATAATCTGCCAATTTTTGCAGCCCTGTAATGTGATCTCTGCTGTCTGCTGGATACTCACGCATTTGTGAATCAGACTGACAGTATCTGTGAGGAGAGTGGAGGAAATGAGTCTTTCATATTGCAAAGTAAGGGTTTCCCCTTCGTATGGTATGCTCTATAAGGAGACAGTGTATCTGCTTGGAGAAATGCTGCTTTTTCCAAGTCTCTCCAGCTCTTCAAGTTGTTTGCACTCACCTAAGAGATGTTTTGAAGCACTATAATGAAGCTAACTGGTTCTTTTGGGTCTGTTTCTGTTGCAGGATCTGGGATTATGACATCTTCACACCCCATCACAGCCAGCACACCTGAAGGAAGCAGCTATGGTGCTATTGGTACTGTGTCTTCCAGAACTGGAGACAGAGGGAGGGCCCTGTCTGGGACAGGGGAAGGCACAGATTTGCAATTATTTGGTGCTTTAAGGCCAGAAGGGAATAAAGTTACAAGCTACTTCAGTAGCTGCTTGCAAGTATTTTAAAATGGGGAGGAGGGGGAAGAGGGAGGAGGGAGAAGCAGTTAGGGGATGTCCTGTATCTACTTTGAGAGTAGGGGAAAAGGCAGGGAAATGTCCACCAAAAAATGGCAGATATCTGGAAGAGCTTTTCAGAGAGATTCCATCACTGAGACTCAGGTAGACAAAGCCACAGTCATCAGACAAGTGTTGATGGTAGTCCTGCTTCAGGCAGGTTGACTAGGGACTTACAAAAGGTTTCTTCCAACCAAGTTTCTCAGTCCTGGTTATGAGTTCATGGAGCCTATTTTTAGACCCAAGCATGCTTCTTCACTGGAAGGCTTAATGCTTGTGTGCAGATAGACAGGACGGTGACAAGAGTTCCTTGTGGTCCAGCGTTTTCATTAGCGGAGAGATAATATCATGCAGTTCAATAGGTGAACTGTGCACTGGCAGAAGAGAGGGAGGGGGAAAAAAAAATCCCTGCTAATCTGGGATGATGGTAAATCCCTTCCTTTGCCAGGGTATTTCTTAGTCTCCTTGGAACTGTTTCCCCTACTGTGGAGGGACTGGTATTGAGCAGTTCAATGCTGTGGATTTTTTGAGTCATAATCTTCTGGATTTGACAGCTTGGGGACCCAGATATTGGGCTGTGAAGGTGGGATATCTCTGAACGCTCAATGAAGCTTCATGAGGTTTTGGGGGGAAAATTCAGGAGGAACTAAATCATGGAAAAGAGTTGAGGGTTAATTTTCTCTTCCCTCAACCCCTGAAATGCTTCAAAAGCATTTGGGAGATGAGGAGGAAGATTGTATTCTGCTCATTCTAGTCTGGGCAAGGAGTGGCTGGGAGCTCAGCCAGTGAGGTGGAAATGTGAGTATATCCCTCTAGCCTGCGAGTGACCAATACTGTGTGTGCAGTAGGAGTAAAGCTGATGCTCTGCTTCCTGTGAAAATTCAACATTCTTTCTTTTTAGTGTTTGTTCTACAGTATGTTTAGAAAGGCTGAGACCTAAAGCTTATGTAAAATCTGGAGATTAACTAGGTCAGCATGTTCCTGATCTCTGAACAGCCTGCTGCTTTTTCTAGAGCTGTATGGCTGGTCTCAGACTTCTGGTTTTCAGAACCAAGGCTAGTAAAAAGTAGAAAATGCTAGAGGTGAAAAGTAGTAGAGCAAAAGTGTGTGGTTTGTGACTATGAAGAAGTTTCTTCCTTGAAATGACCATATCAGCTTTTCCCAGTGTATCGTTGCTGATATCTGGGCACCTTTCTTGTTGTGTTTGGAGGGATTTAGCCTTTACCCTGTTTTTTTATTTTTTTTCTTCCTGCTCTGTTCCAGATGAGTCTAGCTCCAGTGGTGGACGGCAGTTTTCTTCCCCTGAGCATGGGCCACCAGCAGGCTCTGACACAGACAGCTCTGTGGAGGAAGAGAGCGACTTCGACACCATGCCAGAGATTGAAAGTGATAAAAATGTCATCCGCACAAAGGTATGGCTGGCACATGGCCAGGACCAACACCTGTCACTCTCTGTGGGTTTTAACTTTCCACTTAGCTCTGCTGGATTTCATCTAATAGAGATGAACGTGCTTCTTAGCGTTCTTTCAGAGTCTAAGAAGTTTTCCTGGTGTGCTAAACATACTGCTGAAGTGAATGACTTAATGTGGAAAATCAGAATATGTTAGGAACAATTGAGAAATGAGGAGGAATCCCAGTGTGTCCAAGAAAGTACAAGGAGGTGGAACAGCCTAGGGAGAAAATAATGTGCAATGGTAACTGGATATTCAGTAGGAGTAGTGACTCAAGATGCATGTTTTATAAATACATTGAGATTTTTCTGCTGGCTTTTTCACTACTTCTTTTCTGGTGTTTTTTGTTGTTTGTTTGTTTGTTTTCTTCCCTCTTTCTTTCCCCATTAATGTTTTAGGTGTTCCTCTATCTGTCAGACTTGTCCAGGAAGGACCGAAGAATTGTCAGCAAAAAATACAAAATATATTTTTGGTAAGAAGACAAACTGGTAAGGCCTGATCTTGGGATCTAGTCTCTAATTGTAAGCTCTCCAGCTATGTGCACATGCTCTTCTTTTGAACCACTGGTTAGTTCGAGGGACATTCTTTCAGCTGTCCTGTTACACTCTGTTCTAAGCAGTCACTGCAGATCCCACATACCTCAAATGTGGATATTTGTGGGCTGGTACATATGTGATCCTGGCAATAGTTACTGGTTTTCATTAGCTTTTTAAAGTGTGGTAATAAGCAATGTGCTGAAACATACTGGGGAAGGAGGAATTTAAGTGTGGACAGCAGTTTGAGGGAGATGATTGTCCTCCTCTGCTGTTGTGATACCTCACCTGGAGTACTGCAGGGAGGTGTTCCCAGCACAAGAAATGTGACTCTGAATCTGAGTTGATCCATGGGGGTGATCAGAGGGCTGGAGCAAAAGAGATTGGTGTTCAGTGCGAAGAAGCAAGAGTCCAGGGAGACTTCATTGTGGCCTCCTAGTACCTAAAGGAGGACTACGGGAAAGCTGGAGAAGGACTCTATCAGCAGTGTAGTGATAGTTTAAAACAGTTTCCTTTTGTACTAAGGGTAGATTTAAGTTTAGATTAGACACTGGGTAGAAGCTCTTAACTCAGAGGGTGGTGAGGTACTGGCACAGGTTGCCCAGAGAAGCTGTGGGTGCCCCATCTCTGGAGGTGTTCAAGGCCAGGATGGATGGGCCTTGGACAGCCTGATCTAGAAGGAGATGTCCCTGCCTCTGGCGAGGGGTATGGAATGAGGTTATCTTTAAGGTCCTTCCAATGCAAATCTTTTTTTTTTTTTTTTTTTTTTTACTAGCTACTCAAATATAAAAGCTTGTGGTTAGCATCCTGACTCTTCTTGTGTTCTTGCTATTGCCTCCTGTTTGCATTAGTGCATTTTTCTTCTACTTCAGGAGGATCATAATCTGAGCTGCTATAAAGCTGTGGCTGGGAGAGAAGGGTGTGTGCCCTTAGGCAACAGGATGTACAAACTTCTCCACCTGCACTGTAAGGCTCTGAGATGGGTGTGTGCTAATAATGCTGTAACTGCTGCTCTTGCCTTCTCTCTGCAGGAACATCATCACCATTGCAGTGTTTTACGCCCTGCCAGTCATCCAGCTTGTCATCACCTACCAGACGGTGCGTCAACCTGTGGCTGTCACCAGTATTTGGTGTCATCTTGCCTTTGAACCTACTCTGTGGCTATGTGGCTAACAGGGATGACAGTTGCAGTAAAATTGAGGTGACCTGGGGATCCTGCTGTCTCTCTGAAGGGCAGATTATTTTAGCTGCTCTCTGTACCAGATTCTGGTCACTCTGCTAGCTTGGCTCAGCTTTCTGAGCTTGTTTCTGCTGCTTCTGCCTGGAAAACAGAGACTGCAGATCCCCTCTCCTCTGTTTTCCTAATCCTCATTAGGGGCCTGTTTTATTTTAGCAGTCAGGAGGAACCTGCTATCCTCTCTGGAGATCTGCTGAAAGCAAATGCAGTTGGCTATGATATGTGGTTTTTTTTTTTTTTTTTTCCTGTTTTGTTTTGCTTTCCATCGCCCTGAGCTGTTACTCAGAGATTTGCAAGCAGACCTACTTTTCACCCTTGTTGTTGTGTTGCAGGATGCAAACGTAAAGTACCTTTTCTGTAAGGACTGCTGTCAGATCTATGGTCTGTGGCAACATCTCGACTCTTGCTCATAAAATCTTCATTTTCAGATGTCAGTACTCCCAGTAGTGCTACTGCTGGGTTGCCTCCAGGTCCCTACATACATCTTTACATCCTACCAAACTGATTTCACTTCTACATATTGACTTTCTTCTGGAACAGTGGCACATGGTCTCTGCTCTGCACTAAGTACTGAAACTAGGCAAAGAGAACAAAAAGACTGCTTTGAAACTCAGCTGGTCAAGGGCTCAGCCACATGTCCTGTTTGAAGTACCCTAAGCTGCTGTTGCTAGCTTTGCTGCTTTTCAGGACCTTGCGGGCTCTAAACTGCAGTGGTTTCTGAAAAGCTGTTTGCAGGATGTAGTGACTGCAGAGTCACAGCCTTCAGGTGCTGTATCTGCAGTATGGCACGTCAAACTCGTGTAAACACAGTGCATGCACGATGCAAAGACGTACAAACAGAAGAGACTTGCTAACATCAGTTCTCCCACCTCCACTCTGTCCAGGTAGTGAATGTGACAGGCAATCAGGACATCTGCTACTACAACTTTCTGTGTGCTCATCCACTTGGGGTGCTGAGGTGAGTCCTGCAGTCACTGCATTATTGCCTTGTGCCTCATGCTGTGCCTAGGCAGGGTTTTTTCCTTACCAGGTTCGCAGCAACCACACTGAAAAGAATACCAAGAGTTTAGGGTTCTGAGCAGAGTCTCTCTGAGCTTTCTTTTGAGCTCAGCAGTGGCTTTCTGTTGTAGTGAGATGTGCATCCAGGCCTATGTGGTACCAGGTTTGCCCCAGCAAAACTGCTTGCCACCAGTAGTGGGCTTATGTACTCCTTTGGATGCTTTCACACGTATTCAAAGAGGAGCAGCTCTGAAAAGCAATTCAGAACAGTCCTTTCAGTGCAGCATTTTTCTACCGTAACATTGGAGTGCAAAGAGAATCTAGAGTTGTGAATCTCACAGAGAAAGTGTTAAATCAGTTGAGGCAGATGAAGTACTCAGCCTGAAATTGTCCTCCGTTGCGTAAAACTGGCAGGTGTTTGGCAGCTGCTGAGGTGGAGGATGGTGGTGGTGGGGAACTAAATGAATTCAGTTTATTGTGGCCTGGGGTTCACCTTCCTGTTTCTGTGATGCTCTTGTCTTAAACCTTCTTTTTCCCTGCAGTGCCTTCAACAACATCCTTAGCAATGTGGGCCACATGCTGCTGGGCTTTCTCTTTCTCCTCATTGTGTTGCGCAGAGACATTCTCCACCGTCGGGCCATGGAGATGAAAGATGTCTATACCCTAGTGGGTACATGGTTGCATGGGACTAGTGGTGGGAGGGAGGGCAGCATGGAAGCAACAAGGGTAATGCACAGTGGTTTTCAGTTTGCTTGGAGAATGCTTTTCAGTTTGCTTGCTGGAGGATGGAATCCTCTTTTTCTTCCCCTGACAAAAGATGGAGGTGGAACACATTCTCACCTACTATTCCATCACTTTGCTGCTTGTGGCGTGTCTGTGTTGCTATTGTTGCCCGGTCTGGACTCACAAAGGCTGGGAGATGAGCTGAGGAATGACTTCTGTGGCTCTTCTTCCATTGTTCACTGTGGAAAAACTGGGGCAGATGAGCTGGATGGGAGCACGCCTGGATCCTTGCTTTGTCCTGTGATGAAACAGGCAGTGGAGAAGACCATCTGCTTTCTAAAGAGGAGGAGGCTCCTTTGTACTAAAAGCTAGACATGTTTCTAATGGGGCTTGTGAAAAATGCGGCCTGTTAGTTAGCATCCTTCTAAATGTGTGTTGCAGTGAGATTTTTGGTCTCAAGACATCAGTACCAAGAGACTGTCTTCAGACCAGAAGTTTCTCTGTAATTTTGGATTTGCTGCTGGTGGATTTGACCAGCTCTGCAGTATGATACAATTACATATGGGCTGAAGGACAAGTGTGGGGGCTTAGGAGGGTTGAGGTAATGAAGAGTGGAAGCTCTCTTGTGATCAGAACAGTGAGGGTGCCTTCTGTCTGCCTCTTCTTTTCTAGGACTATGGGATCCCAAAGCATTTTGGGCTCTTCTATGCTATGGGCATTGCTCTGATGATGGAAGGGGTGCTCAGTGCTTGCTACCATGTCTGCCCCAATTACTCTAATTTCCAGTTTGGTAAGACAAGTTGCCTTCTTTTGTGCTTGAAGAAGGATTTGCCGTCTCTATCTCCTGCAGAGTTAAAAGTATTTCTCACCTTTCTACTCTTGCAAAGCTTCAAGGCTTGGTCAGAAGACAGTGCATCTTTAGATGAAAAAAGGAAGCTCCATTCAAAGACAGGAGAATGCCTTTTTTTAAAAAAACAAAACAAAACAAAACTGGCAGGGTGGGCAGAGATTGGAATGGGTTGCTCGGAGTTTGTGGTTTCCTGTGGAGATATATTGAAAGCCTGACAGGGCATGGCCCTTGACAACCCTGTCACAGCTGATCTTGCTTGAGCAGAGGATCTGAATCAGATTATCTCAAGAGGTCCCATCCAGTCTCAACCATTCTGTAATTTCCTGCCTGTTTCTGTGCCCTGATGCCTCTTTATTTTCTTTGTTGCCCAGGAGCACAGATGTCCTGCAAGGAAGCAAAGCACAAGCTGCTGTACAATGTAGTGTAGTTTCACTGTATGTGCTTTGAGCAGCTTTCTCAGCCAGCTGGTACCTGTTTTCACTATTTCTGTTGTGCTCCTTCCACAGACACCTCCTTTATGTACATGATTGCGGGACTTTGCATGCTTAAGCTCTACCAGACCCGCCACCCAGACATCAATGCTAGTGCCTACTCTGCCTATGCCTCGTTTGCTGTGGTCATCTGCCTCGCTGTCCTCGGAGTGGTATGGCTTCCTCTTATCTGCCTTTTTCTCTGGGGAGGAAATGCGTGGGGAGACCAGGGAAAGCATCAGAGCTCAATAAAGCTGTTAAGCAGCTACTTGTACTTGCATTCCTAGTACTTTTTTTTTTTTTTTTTTTTTTTGTTACTCTGCTTGATGGGCACCTCCAATCCCCGAAGGTGTTCAAGGCCAGGTTGGATAGGCCTTTGGGCAGCCTGATGTAGTGGTGGCAGCTCTGCTATCAGCAGGGGATTGGAACCAGGTGGGCTTTAAGGTTCCTTCCATCCGAAGTCCTTCTGTGATCCTAGATTTGCATGCCTAGGTTCAAACTGCTGGACTTTTATTATGGGATGGTGAATATTTTGTTGGGAGATGTTTTCAGATTGTAGAGTGGAGATTCTAAGCTGTATGTGCCTCTTTCCATTCATGAAGAGAAGGCTTTTCTGCTTAGTTTTCCCCCATGCAAATTGAGACGTTCAAGCACCTTCTGCGGCCCCAGAGGAGGGGAGCCTGTAGTTGTAGCCTGTCAGCAGACTAGAGTTTTTGAACTCTTCAATGTATAATGGAAATATTAAAGTTTTAACACAGCATTAACTTGGGTTGGTAATTAGCTTCCAGTCCTTAAATAAACAAAAAGCTTATAGTAGAAACAATGTGTACTTTTGGATTTGCCGCAGTGCACTTGCTGAAGCAATGGTTGGTTCCCTGACTGCCTGTAAAATTTCTCTCTTGGCCATGGGGGCTGCTGCCTAGCTCTGCAGGGAGAGCTTGCCTGGCTTAGGGGTCCCAGTGTTTTTGCTTCCTGAGCCAGTTGCAGTCCTTCAAGGTCATCAGCCTTATCTGAAGGGACATACAGAAGTAGTAGCTTATTCTCCAGAAGTGCTAAGCTCCTTTTGCTTTCCTGGTCTCTGGATTTATAGACTTGATTTTTGACTTGAAAGATAATAGGGTTTTCTCTTCCATGCTCAGTGGGATTGTCTAATGCTCTGTGATGATACAGGAAAAGAAAAGGAGCAGCCTGCTGGTAACATGCCCAGGGTTTTTCCTTTTTTCTTTTTCCAATACATCTCTGCTTTCAGGTGTTTGGGAAAAACGATATGTGGTTTTGGGTCATTTTCTCATTGATCCATGTTTTGGCCTCACTGGCTCTCAGCACCCAGATCTACTACATGGGCCGCTTCAAGATGGGTAAGTGTCACAACCAAACTATTTTGTGGGTGCTTCTTGATTGAATCTTTGCAAATCACCTGTGTGGCTTTGGGTAGAACTGTAAGGCCAATCCTGTGGCCAGCACTTGCATTTGGGATTATCTTTTCCTGGCCTCTGAAGTTTTCCTGCTTCTGCTTTCCGGACAACGGGAATCAACAGGACCCATTTGCTGTCTCTTGAGCTATGCTCCAGAAGGGTGTGCTGGATGGGGAGGGAAGAGAAGGTCTAGTGGGAGCCTGGCTCATGTGTTCTGCTTACAAATGTGTTTCTCCTTCCTCTTCTGCTCCTGTCTGCCTCAGATGGCCCTGACTCAGGTAAATGGCAGCAGCTCCCATTCTTTGAAATTATTGAGCAGTGGTGGAGAAGCTGGGGGTGCATGGATGCGTGTGGAAGGTGGGCTTGCGTGCCATCCTGGGGTTGGCTCTTGAGAAATTAAGTTTATTTGCCAGCAGCTCTGCTAGGGCCTGCTCCTTCCTAGGAAAGGGATGTAGCACAGAAAAGCCCTTATCATAACATAGGAGTCTTTTTGAACTCCACATTTGTGACTAAAAAGGGACCTTTGCATGCATGCATGTCTGTTTGCCTTCACTGCTACTGATGGCTCTCCAGAGGAGATTCTGCAGTGATTTTTATTTATTTTCTGTAGCAGGGGCATTTTGTGTTTTGTCTCTCTATACCACTCTCAACAGAGATGAGGGTCTCCTGTGTCTCCCTCCACGCTGTTCCATGGAAAGCACTTTTCCCCTTCCTCCATGAACATATCCCCTAAAGAGGAGTGGCTGCAAAGCCAACATATTTGCATTCAGACAGGGTCTATCTGACTTCTGAGCAGCACCAGGGTCAAGAATGTTTGGTTTTTAACCTGTTGTTCTGACCAAACACTGTCCACCTGCTGTTCTGCTCAGCATGGGCTACTCCCAGAGGGCAAGAAATGAATCTGTGAACACCCTGACCTTCATAGACTGGATCCTTAGCCAGTGTGTGCCTGCATCTTTACTTAGCAGGTGTTATGGAGCTCACTCTAGCTATACTGACTTCTGTCCTTTCCTTTGGCAGACTTGGGGATATTTCGACGGGCAGCAATGGTGCTGTACACGGACTGTATCCAGCAGTGCAGTCGACCAATGTACATGGTAGGTGATTTCTCACTTTTCTGCACCTCCTTCAGCATTTGTTTGCTTTCTAGGTAGTGTGCAGAAGAGAGGGTTGTGGCTATTATAAAAAAAGTGATGCTGCCTGCTTCCCTTCTCTCCCCTACCTCTCACCAGTGTGCAGTTATATATCTCTGCTGGAACTTTTTACTTCCACCAGAACTTCCTTGATCTATGGCCTGGTGAATAGAACATCAGAGCAAATGTGACACAAGTGTGATAGAATTTGCCGTTGCTCTTTCTTTCTAGGGACATCAGCTCAAAGGAATTGGTGTAAGACTCAGTGCAGTACATCCTTTCTAAGGAATGCAGTGACTGTTGTGGTTTCTACAGTGTCTTGGGGCTGACAGGAGGGGGAAAAAAGAAACAGTAGCTGTTACCTTGCGTCCTAGTGATTGCTTTCTTCTCAGCATAGAGCATTAATTAGTGCTTGAAGTCAAATTAGATCTTTATTCATAAATTCTACTTTGTTTTTATTCTTCAGTCTCACAGTAAGCATCAGACTGAATTTTGCAATCAAAGTTGATGCACACAGGCATAAAGTAAGCCTGACTGGCTTGAAATAGCTACTTCATGAAAGTAGCTGTGTAAGAACAAACATGTAAGAAACACAGATGTATCTATTTTGCCCTCTATAGTTGGAATTCTTACCTTGTTAATTGTGAAACTGGTTTTAAAGGGGAAAAAAAAGGGGGGGGGCTCCACGGATATGTGCAGGAGGCTGTCCACCTCTTTCAAACATGCCATTTTTCTGTGCAGTATGTTTTTATGTGGAAGGAAGTTAACTAGGAAAACAGTGGAAACTTAACCAAACGACTTGCAGGCAAGTGAATCTTCTGAGAATGATTTTTGAGGGGTTGACTCTTCTATTTAGATGCTTAATCTCTTTTATGCAATGTTCTCTTCAAATCTATGAGGGCCAGAGCAGCATCCATCTCACAAATACTCCTTTACATGCAGCAAACACAAGAGCCAGGTACATGTGCAGTTACAGGAACCAGACTCCAAACCTTCAGACAATGATAGCCTGAATTTCTGAGGCCAAGTCCACTTGTGTTTCTTTCTGCTTTCATGTGATCATTGGTGTCTTTTCTTCAGGACAGGATGGTGCTGCTCATCGTTGGAAACCTGGTCAACTGGTCCTTGTAAGTAGTGGGGTGGGGTGTTTTGCCTACTTGTGTACATGGGCTTCAGTATTGATACAGGTGGCCTGGGGTAGGGAGGAAATGCAACGGTGTGATTGTTCTGTGCTGGGGCTCTTCTGCAACAGTTTGGATTGCAGAGTGCTCCAGAGATACCTGAGGTACCTCTGAGTGTTTTGCTGGTGCTGTCTAGTGGCTTGTTGGAACGAGCTCGCCCAGGGTTGGCCAGATACAACAGTGCTATGTTGTGCGATGCAAACACATCCTCTATAGCTGGGAGCTCCAGCCTAGTTCAGCTGCGGGAGACTTGACAGAGACATTTGACACAGTTGCAGAGCCCAGCAGTAGCTACATGGTTGGAGTGTCAAGCTCTTGGATAAGACCTAAAATAACTGCCTTTAACTCCTGCTTTTCTCAAAAGCTGCTTCTCAAGGATATGCCTTCTACTATATGCAGAGATCTGGGGCCAAGCCCTACTGAGTGAGATTTGTTTGGCCATAGGGTGGAAGCAGTGCAATATAACAGAATCACAGAATCACCAAGGTTGGGAAGGACCTCCAAAATCATCCAGTGCAACCAACCACCTATCACCAATATTTTCTCGCTATGCTGTCTCCCTGTGTACAACATATAAACGTTTCTTGAACACCTCCAGGGATGGTGACTCCACCACCTCCCTGGGCAGCCTGTTCAACTCCAAACCACTTTTTCAGAGAAGAAATTTTTCCTGAAGTCCAATGTAAATCTCCCCTGACACAACTTGAGGCTATTCCCTCTAGTCCTTTCTCTAGTTACGTGGGAGAAGAGGCCAACTCCCACCTCACAAAATTGTGGAGGGAATTGTAGAGAGTGGTAAGGTCTCCAATGAGTCTCTTCTCTAGACAGAATGATTCCAGTTTCCTCAGCTGCTCCTCATAAGATTTGTGCTCCAGACTCCTCACTGGCTTCATTGCCCTTCTCTCAGCACGCTCCAGGGCCTCAATGTCTCACTTGTAGTGAGGGGCCCAAAACTGAACACATTACTCAAGGTGTAGCCTCACCTGGGGTGAGTACATAGGGGGGTGATCACTTCCTTTGCTCCTGCTGACAACATTATTCCTGATACCAGCCAGGATGCCATTGGCCTTCTTGGCCACCTGGGCACACTGCTGGCTCCTGTTCAGCCAAGCATCAATCAATATCCCCAGGTCTGTTTGCTCTACACAGTCTTCCAGCCACTCTGCCTCAAGCCTGTAGTGTTGCCTGAGGTTATTGTGGCCAAAGTACAGGACCTGACACTTAGTCATGTTGAACTTCTTTCCATTGGCCTCAGCCAAGCTATCCAGTCTGTCCAGATCCCTCTGTAGGGCCTTCCTATCCACAGGCACTTGACACTTCCTCCCTCCTCCCAGCTTGTACTCTCTCCCAAGTTGCCCATCCCTTCTTCCATAGGAGGTAGATTCTCTTTTTTTCCTGGAGCTTCAGGAAAAAGCTCCCTGTTCATCCATGCTAGTCATCTTCCCCACCGGCTTATCTTACAGCACAGGGAGACTGTCTGCTCCTGTGCCTTCAAGATTTCCTTCTTGAGGAGTGTCCAACCTTCCTGAACCCCTTTACCCTTCTGGCATCTCTAGTTGCTCTCAGTGGATGAGTAGGTTTGTTTTGCTTTGCTTTGTTTCTTAGTAAGGAGCTGAGGTGAACACTATTTCCTTCAGGAAACTGGGAGGCTGCAGCAGTGTTGCCATGTCCTGTGGTCTGAGTGGGTTAGGAGCAGCAGGGAATGTACGTGTCCCCAGTGAAAGAGGCTGTCTAATGTCTCTTCTCTCTCTACCTTCAGTGCTATCTTTGGGCTGGTGTATCGGCCCAGAGACTTTGCCTCCTACATACTGGGCATCTTCATCTGTAATCTGTTGCTGTACCTGGCTTTCTACATCATCATGAAGGTAAAAGAGGTGACTGTAGCTGTCGTGCACGTGCCCATCTCTGAAAGGGATGGTATGAGCCTCCTTTCAGCTGTAGTCTGGGTTCTGCAGATGGGCATAGAGAGTCCTGTGTGGGACTTGGGGTGAGCTGAAGAACTGGTTGTTGGGGAGGGGATGTTGTGCAGTGATCTTGCTGGCTGGACTGCATCTTCCTGGGTGGGCAATACTTTGTGGAGATGGACAGGCCAGGCTTATTTGCCACCGTGCATGGCTCTGGCCCCTGGGAAGCACTTATTGTGAGGCTACATCCTTCCCTGTAGATCCGCAGTTCTGAGAAGCTCCTGCCTATTCCCTTGTTCTGCATTGTGGCGACAGCAGTGGTGTGGGCGGCTGCCCTCTACTTCTTTTTCCAGACCCTCAGCAGCTGGGAGGTAACGTTTCCCTTTTGCTATCCTTCTGTCCGTGTCTGTCTCTTGTCTTCCCTTCCTGTTGCTCTTTTTCTGTAAAAAAAAAAAAAAAAAAAAAAAAAAAAAAAAAAAAAAAAAAAAAAAAAAAAAAGTACTGTGGGGGAGAGCCTTGGTCTGCCTTCCGAGATCAGGAAAGGAGTGCAGGAAGCTGTGCTGAGGCCAAAATAACTGTGCATGGTATCATGAAGGTTGAAAAAGATCTCTAAGGTCATCAAGTCCAATGTCAACTAATCACCACCATACCCACTGTGGAGTGATGATCTTGAGGCCCTCTTTATGGGAGATAGGGTTACCTGGTGATCTGAAGACAATGGAGCAGATCCCGACCAAAAATAGCTGGCAAAATTCTCCCTGGAGAGACGAGTAATGGAAAATAACATGGGCTGTGGGGACCCCATGTGACCTGAGAGGCTCTTAAATTTAGACCAGATGCCTTCTCCATCACCATGACAGTGAGGGGCTTGCTGCAGAAGTATCCAGTGGAGGTTTTGCAGCTTGTACTATGCTGCACATCAGATGTGATGACCATAGGAGTTCTCCTGAGCTGTGTACCATGGTTTCAGACCCATCCCCAGCTGTGCAGTATTGCACTGCATACCTGTCATGTCCTCATTTCATGTCCACTGTTATTCTTGGCTCTTTCATAGAGGGTTAAGGCAGGAAATCCTCCAGAGGGCTTTGTGTACAAGGCCAGGGTCCTTTTTGTGCTGGTGTCGAGTCCTGACTGCCTGCTCTCTCTTCTAGGAGACTCCAGCAGAGTCCCGAGAGAAGAACCGGTCGTGCATCCTGCTGGGCTTCTTTGATGACCACGATGTCTGGCACTTCCTTTCTGCAGCTGCTTTGTTCTTTTCCTTTCTGGTAAGTCCTGCTCTGCTGTGGGGCCTCAGCCTCTCCTTCTCTTCCTTGTTTTCCTTAACTGTGAGGTGACCAGCGAGACCTGCAACCTTGAGCTTCTTCCCAGGTCCTGCTGACCCTGGATGATGATCTGGACACGGTGCGCAGGGACAAGATCCCGGTGTTCTGAACCTCGGATGGACAGAGGCATGGAGGTGTGCCAAGCCACTTGGCTGAAGGCACCAGGCTACCGGTGTCCATGGGAATGAGCCTGTTTCAGTGGCCTGCAGCCCTGTGGGAGCAGAGGAGCTGGACCCACAGTGAGCATGAGTGGGTGCTGCGGTAACTGGGGCAGGACTAGGAGGGAAGATAACATTGGCTCCCCTGCCACCACACCCCTTGGGGCAGGCATGACCTAGCATTTGCAGCCCTCTGGCTTGTTAGGACAGCGGGTGCTGGAGCTGGTGAAGAGGAAGAGGACAGGAAGCATATTTAAGATCTTTGCTTCCTTTCCTCTAGGGTGACGTGCTCTGCTTTCTCTCTAGTGAGCGAATTTGAGAATGCATTGCAGCTCCTCCTGTGTCAGCAGCCAGTGTCCAGACCCTGCAGACTGCTGCCCTTGGAGAGCCCCTTGGGCAGCATAGGGGGAGCATTTGGTTTCTGTCCCACCACAATCCCAGCATGCAGAGCAGCTGCCGAGTGAGCAAAAGGTTCCAGGCAGAGGTGGTAGTGGAGAACTATGTTCTTTTGTTGGAGAAGCTCCTCCTGGAACTGCAGGAACATATCCAAGGGGCTGCAGTGTTTCAGGGAGATAGGGACTAGAGCTGCACTGCCAGAGGCAGAGCCTCCTGCCTTGCTATTGCAGCTGCTCTCACTGGTACAAACTTAACAGCCCCCCCACTCCTCTCCAGCAGCTCCTGTGCAGCTGCTTGTCAGTGCAGAGTTCTCCTCTACAGCACCAGAAGCACTGAGACCATGAGAGAGATGGAGTGATGAGGCCTCAGTCTCATGTGCTGGGCACCTCATTGGCTCCTGCAGCGTGCCCCAGTCTGGGAGCCTCGTTGAAGGATTGGAGAGTAGGGGAGCTGTCCAGCAGCCCCTGACTTTCCTCTCCCCCAAGTTTACTTTGGATGGGGGGTGTGGAGGAGGTCTTGGGAGCATTGGGGTTGAGCTCTTCAGAGGTGTGGACGAAACTTCTTCCCCCACCTCTTCAAATTTTCTGCATCTGAAGTTTTTAAATGTCTTTGCGTTCTTTCTGAGTTCTCAGTTATTTAAAAAACAAGAGTAAGGTATGAATTATTGCAGGTGTTGCATTTACAGTGTGACCTGCTTTGCTAATTTTGAATTAAAAAGTATTCTTTGAGGCCTGTTGTCCTTGTTTTTATTATCTGACCATTTTCCCCTCAATGTATGCACGTTTCCAGTGTTGTAGAGAGCCTCTGTTCCAGTTGTGTTTACCAAAGTAGTACATTAATAACTTTTTACTCAGAGAAGTCTGCATTTCCTAGGAAGGTTTTGCAGTAACTAGTTCTTACTTTACTTTTTTTTAATAAAGATGAAGTTTTTCAAGATGGTCAAAAAGGGAATGTTCCTGGTTCCCTGTTCTTCTTGCTACGGCTCTGAGCAGCGGTGTGGAGAGTTCTTGGGAAAAGGGCTGCATGATTGTATTTGTCAGTTGCTGCAATCCTTAAGTTTCGCCAGGAGCAACCCATCACTCTTGCAGACTGTTTCCAGAGTGCGGGTACCAGCGGTCCGCTTGTTCTGTTGGCTCCAGTCAGCCCCACGAGGGCAGTCTGGCCAGAACAGAAGCTCCTGTTTGGGAGAGGGCTGGAGCAGGAATGGCATGAGAGGCTGTTAGCCAGGCTTCTGTCCCATCTCACAAAGCTGCATAAGACATAGCTATGTTTTGGGCAGGGCGTACAGAAGGCAGCAGTGGTCCTAATGTACTGGGTTGGGTTATGTGCTTTGGGCTTGACTTGCAGGTTTGTTGTGCAGATAGAGCTGTGAGCTGGTCTCTCACACCTGTTGCTAAGCATGCGTCAGTCTTCCTTGGAGGTGCCACCATGGGCTGTAGGGAAGAAGAGGATGCTTGATTTTATCTGAACCAGGAGAGGAGGATCAGGCTGAGGAGAGCCCATTTTCTATTCTGCCCCCCCCCACACCCCTGCAACCTTGCCATCTGTTCTTGGTCTCTCTAAAGTAACAGGATCCAATACCAGTGTGACAGGCTTGCCTCCAGCTTCTTTATTCTTCCCAGAGGAAGAGACTGCAGGAAAGCCTGAGGTGCAAAACCTCCGACTCCTTGCTGCTGAGTGCGGTGAGGCTAAGCTGCTCTGATCAGTGGGGCTGCAGAATTCTGCCTTGCCTGGCAGCTTGCTGTGCAGATGGAGCCTCGTGGGCTTTAGTACCCACGTGATCTTCTGCTACATGCATTGTGTGCTCTTCTGTCTCCCCCCACCTGCAAATGGGAGGGCTGTTGCAGGAGCCCAAGCTCTGTACTTGCAATTATATGAACAGAGAAACCGCACACTGTGGTAATGTATGTGCCATGCAGCAGTTGGAGACATGGGGCTTGCCTGTGAGGTGACGCAGGTAGTCCTGCTGCCAGCACCATCTGCTCTCTCTCTTCTCTCTGATTGCATTCCTGTTCCCAAGAGCAGGAGCAGAAGGCTGAAACAGGGCTGCATGGAGGCACCTGGGGGCTGTATGAGGAGCTGCGGCGGTGGATCTGCTGGGAGGGTGACAGTTGTGTCACTTGGCAGTGAAGTGAGCTAGAGAGCAAGTGGGACAGTCCTCTGGGGGGCAGGACTGGAGAGGCAACAGCAGGAGAGAAAGCTTCTGATGGAGCCCTCATCAGGGGCCTTGCACTGTTTCTGCTAGGTGCAGTCACTTACAGGAACTGGCAGATGCTGCCTTCCACAGGCTGTGAGATGCAGAAGTGGCAAGGGAGACAACATCCCATTACAAACCTTTTTCTCTCAGCAAGCTGCCAGGATCCTGGAGTTTGTAGGCTTGAATCCAAAGCCCTGCTCGCTCACTGTGCTGTGTTCAGTCCTGCTCAGCCTGGTGCAAGATGGGCTTTTGCCTTGCAGAGCTACCCTTAACCTGTGTGTGGCTGTGAAGAAAGAGCAGCAGCTCCTCTTCTTTGCGCAGAAGTCAAGGATGCATCAGAAAGTACCAGCAGTATCATTTACTTGCCTGACTGAAGAAGACCCTGTGTGTCTCAGGCTTTGTCTGGATATGTTACAGCTATCCAATGTTTTAATGAAAAATATTCCTTCTCCATGTCTGCTCACTCTTGGAGCTTGTTCCAAGCCTGTATTTGTTTCTAATCGAGAAGCTGGAGATCTCCTCTGTGTGTGAACGTGAGAAGGAGCGGTAATGTTGAGCAGCAGCAGGCAGGGGCAGTGTAGGAGGTAGGAGAGCAGCAGATGGGCTCACTGTGCTGAGCAGAACCGCACAGTTTGTGCATGGCACAGCACTAGTGGAGTGGGAGACTGGCACAGAACAAGCAGAAGAACAAGTGAGAGAATTAAAAGTAAGGAGAAATGGATGGAGGCAGAGCTGGAATCATCATCTTGCTGCTTTCGAGCCTCCTGCTGATGGAGCAGTGTTGAAGAATTCCTCTTGGCTTTAACCTGTCTGGTTTCTCTTGGCACTGCAAGGCTCAGCCCAGCCGTGTGCTGGCAGAGGTGCCTCTGGCTTGGCTGTGCTGGGCTGGTGGCATGGTCCCTGCTTCCCCAGCATGTGCTCATCCCTCCTACATTCAGTACAACCTGCTCCTGAAAAGGAGAACAAACAGTTCAGTTTCCTGCTGCATCCTTTCCCATTTGTTTTCTCCCTCTGTGAGCTTACATGACTTGCTGGGGGCTGAGGAGCGTAGTGGAAGTAAGGGCTGCCCTTTGTATGGTGTGGAAACCCTGCGTGCACAGATACAGATTTCAGCAATTGGCCACTAAATAGTTGCAGTTATTTCCCAGGTCATGAGAGACGTACTTGCTGTTTTTTTGTAAGCAGGAGTGCTAACACTGGGCTTAATCTAACTGGTGTTTTTACCTCCTTCCCTAGTGCTGCATCTGCCTTGCCCTCAACCTGAGTGAGAAAAGCCATGCAGTGCTGTCACTGAGTCAGGTGACTTTGGGTAATGGTGGGGGGAAGCAGCGTGAATCAGCTTCATTTGTATTTATATTACAGATATGACTTCAGTTAGGAATGGATACTAATGTTTCTGCTGACAGATGCTGCATTGCTCACATGTCCCCTGCCTGCTGAGGCCCATGGCCTCAGCACCGTGTTGCTGTGCTGGAACTGGGATCTGCAGGAGCGGTGCGGGATGCAGAGTGGAGTCATTTCTCAGCCTCTGGAAAGCTGCAGTTTCTCCTCTTGAAAGAGGCAGGAGGTTCCATCCCTGGAGGTATTCGAAGCCAGGTTGGATGGGCAGCCTGGTCCAGTATTAAATGTGGAAGTTGGCGGCCCTGCCTGCCTGCACCAGGGGGCTTGGAGCTTGATGACCTTTGAGGTCCCTTCCATCCCAAGCCGTTCTATGATTCTTCAGTTTTATATATTGAGAGCCCCACACCTCCCTTTTCTTTCACAGGGGGAAAGAAGCTGTACTCAACAGAACACAGACTCTGAAGAACATTTTCCTTTTTTTAATAAAATACTATTGTGTTCATATCTATACAAATAATTATTACAACTATTAAACAAAGTATTACATATAACAATAGAAATCTCAGAGCTCTGAACAAGGTCGTGGGTTGAGATATTTACACCTGAATACGACACATTTGTAAAAAGATGTCAAAATAAACAGAACAAGATCTTATTTACAATTGCAAGACGATGTTCCTCCTCGTTCATTATATTCTTCTACTGCAGATTTCCTTTCTTCATTACAAAATAAGAAGGGCTTTCCACTGGGGCTGTATCCAAGTAACTTACAGCTGTATAAAACAGGAGCACAGCAGATGATTCGGGGCTGAATATAAATAATTTACATTGTGGAGGGCAACAGCATCTCTGAATAATCTCCTGTGGCAAAATCCATCTCTGCTTTCCTTCTCACAGTGAGCAGGCAGGAACGTGGGGACAGCCTATTGCTGTCTTGTTTTGCATTTGTGATTGCTGAAACAACAAAGCGTATTGAAGCGTATTGCAGACTTGAAACCTGCTTGTAAAAATGCAGTTTGATTAGAAAGCAGGAAATGCTTTCTGTAATGTAAATATTTGCTGCTAAGGTAAGGGTCAGCAACTTTAAAGAAGAATATGCAGCTTTTCAGAAATTATCTTGCAACTTAAGAATGGCTTTTGTGTAACCAAGTGAGGACTGTCAGCAAAGAGAAGATGGTTCTTTATCATCACGACCAAACATTTCTGGAAGTCTTTCACCATTCACAGAATAATTCGCTATCAGTACAACATGTGGAGGTAAAGTGTGGGTGCTTTAACTCTCAGCTGTACTGTAAGGACAGCAGAGGCAGTGCAGGGTTGACAGTGCCATCCTCCACCTATGTGTGCTCAGCCGGGGAGCTGCCAGCACTGCTGGACTGGGCAGAAAGGAAAAGGAGCAGAAATAAATGCAGACTGGCTGATGAAAATGGATGGAGCTGCTTACACCGCTCTATTCAAAAGCAAACACACAAAAAAACCCAACAACACAAATTTGATCATTTCAATATGAATAAATTCAGTTCTATTCTTTCTTTCCAAGTCAAGGTGGGATTATTATTGAAGTGACAAGCATTAAAGCTGTGCGGGAAATAGGGCATGATCGCATCTCTCCATCTGCATCTGACATCAAATAGTATCTGACTATGTTTGGCCATCCAGAAGCAGAGGGCAGCACAGGTTTCTGAGCAGGGCTGTGTGAGTACCTCTGAGTACAGTAGATGGATGGGAGAAGAGAAGTAATGAAATGATACCTGTTAATAGAAACTTTAAGTTGACGAGGAATTCTTGTTGGAATTATAGAATTTTGCAAAAAAAAAAAAAGTGGTTCTACTTGTAGAATGCAGAGGCAGGGGTAATTAGTTTACAGTGAAGAAGAAAACAAAAGCAATTCCATAATTAAAAACCAACAGAAAGTACCTAGCATCTCACTCCTTCTCCTAATGCAAAATACCCATTCCATCAGCTGTTCAAGAGCACCAACATGTGAGAAACAATCTGGTAAAAGCACAATCACCCCAAACTGGGGAACCTGGCCAGGCTCAGCAAAGACAATCTTGAACTGTGAACAATGCCACGAGACAGCCTACATACTAGAGCCAATTTTTCTTTTAATTAATTGATTTAAATGCCAGTCAGCAATGAGAATAGAACTGGTGAATAAATAATAGAATTTGAACAAATGCCTTCATGTGAATCTCTTGCAGCTAGGTCTTCCTACATTTCCTTTTATCCTAAACAAATGCCATTGAGAATACTTAGCATCATTTATGGCATATAAAAAGACTCACACTGGCCTATGGTTGAACTTCAACAGAAACTGTCCTATTCAGTTGGGGTAATGGAGTGGTCTCCATCCTGATCTTGGTAGTTTCCATAAAAAGTCCAGAGAGGCACGGCGATTACATAGGAACTACCACACCCCATAAAAACAATATAAAGTACATTCCTCTGGAGGATAATGGTCATGTGGTAATAAATTTTGAGCCATACACCTCACAACTGTGTAGTTCCTGCAAAATCACACAGTCTTTGCATCACTAAAATGACTGTATGGTAACTGCCTGCACTAAAGGTATCCTATGAGCACAATTGCTTTTTGGTCACTTTTGTAAACAGAAAAGGAGACTATAAAACTTACTGACTGTTCAAAAATTGATTTACAACATAAAAAATAAATACAAAAAGCCAACACTTCCAATGTGTTCTGTTGTGAATACTTAGGATCACATTTACCTTAATACAATACCAGTGAAATTTATAGTGAAACCAATCTGAAGGAATAAATATATCCATGCAACCTTACAGGCTCCCTGCAGCTTTGACAAACAACCCAAAGTGCTGGAGCCTTCCCAGCAAAGGGAACCAATGCAGTGAGGAGTAAGAATGGCTCTTCTACATTCCTCTGTACAGAAGACCACATAATACAACATGCAACTGCTGATTCAGTCCTTCTGACACAATCATCCATAACCCCGTTGGAGCCATTCAGCATTATGGAAATCCTTGTGCTCCTTCATGGTGCCCCATTTGGGATCTACAGCATCAGGGAGACTAGCATGACCCAATTGTCAGACCAGACAAAAGTCAGAGTCACATTTTTCTCAGTCATTGTCAAGGATTGGTGGTCATTGTTAATGCAACTGCATTCACTGCTGTTTGGAAGTAAAGCAGGCTTGCTTTGAAGTGAAATAAATATTCCATCAAATATTTGCTCTAAATAAAAAAAAAAAAATGAAGCACCACTTACATTTAGTGTCCTAAAGATAAGCCCCATCTGAATTAGGTGGTGACACCCCATTTGAAACAGAACAATTTTACTTGGCTTTGTGGGAAAACACAAGAACCCAGGTTACAAGAATGGAGACATTATCAGCTAACTACAGACAGCCCAATTCTGTATTATGCTAAAGCTTCTTCTTTTCTTTCCTGAAGCAAAAAAGCACAGAAAAAAAAAGACATGGCAAAAATGGGGCTTTGGCAGTCTAGCTATGAATAAACTTTCAGCTACCTCTTTGGCGCTCCTATTCTTCAATATGAGTATTATGAGTATTGAATATGAGCCAGCAGTGTGTCCAGGGGGCCAAGAAGGCCAATGGCATCCTGACTTGTATCAGGAATGGAGTGGTGAGCAGGAATAGGGAAGACATCCTGCCCCTGTACTCAGCACTGGTGAGGCCTCACCTCGAGTACCGAGTTCACTTTTGGGCACCTCAATACAGAAAGGACATCGAGATGCCAGAGCAGGTCCAAAGAAGGGCAACGAGGCTTGTGAAGGGCTTGGAGAATGTGCCCTATGAGAAGAGACTGAAAAAACTGGGGCTGTTTAGTCTGGGGAACAGGAGGCTGAGGGGAAACTTTACTGTTCTCTTCCAATACCTGAAAGGTGCTTACAGTGAGAGTGGGGTTGGTCTCTTCTCACTGGTGACAGGTGACAGGACGAGGGGAAATAGCCTCAAGTTGCACGAAGGGAAGTTTAGGTTGGACATCAGGAAAAACTTCTTTACAGAAAGAGTTGTTAAGCACTGGAATAGGCTCCCCAGGGAGGAGGTTGAGTCACCATCCCTGGATGTGTTTAAAAACTGTATGGATGTGGTGCTCAGGGACATGACGTAGCGGAGGGTTGTTAGGGTAGTACGGTTAGGTTGTGGTTGGATTTGGTGATCTTGAAGGTCTTTTCCAACCTGAGCTATTTTATGATTCTATGATTCAAGATAAAGTGTCTTCCTTTCTGCCCTTCAGGAAAACAAAATAAAACAATTACTCAGAAAACAAACAAAAACAAAACAGGGAACCTGCCCCTGCCACATCTCACACAGGGACACAGGAGCAGGGACACTGGGAATGAAGCTGTCGGAGGTCCCAGGAGCGCTAGTGTGATGTAGAGATACCAAAGTGTTTGAAGCTTACACTCCCCTGCAGCTGTGTCAGCTTGGTACAGGAGGATTGCTTACAAGAAAACTGGAGAATATAATCTGGAATGGTATTTCCAAGAACTTAAAACATATTTCTGTCCAAAAAAAATCACCACAGAGCCATTAAATAAATAAAAGTTACTTATTTCTTCCCTTTCCTTTAAAAGAAATGGGATCAAAATCTGTGAAAGCATACTGGTGTCTCAGCTAGTACACACACATGCTCTGTCCCTCACACACACACAGAAAGTCCCCCTTCCTTGTGATGCTCACATCACATCTTCCTGGCATACAACTTTTCAATCTTGACAAATTCACATTCTCCCTTCACCCACAACAACATGGGTTTAGACAAAAGGTGCTTTCAAGTGCAAAGTACTGATATTATATTAGGCCCCAATGCTGCCAGCAACAGTAAGCAGATGCCCACGATCCCCATGGATTCTGTGGGATGCCATGGGCTCAGTGCTGCTCCCGTGTGCTGACCATTACAACAGGGGGCTGTCACTCACAGAAACCAGTAAGCTGGTGGCTGAGCATGGGCCAAAGAAAAGGAGGGGGGAGGAGGGGGAAAAGAAGACATTAAGAAGGTGCTAAACAAGGTACAAAACCACCCTGAGGTAATTTGCAGCATATGAGCAATGAAATGGCAACAAACAGGACTGCTGTCCCCACGGTACTCCAGTAGGAGTACTAAGTTACATTAAAATGTTGGCCAAGTTGAGCAGCAACAGATGCTATCATTAAACAAGATCCAAACAAATTCTTCTTTGAAATAGAAAGTCATGCATTAAAGAAATTTCAATTTTCTGGAACAGTATTTTTAATTTCTGGCCATGGAAACATATGGCAATTTTTGCCAGGTCAAGTTAGCCTTAAGTCATGTGGATGCAACAAGCTTCAAACAGACAAAAGCTGCACAACAAATGCCTTTATCAATTAACGCCAGATTAGCAGAGACTTGTCTTGTTATGAGGCTCCCAAAATATTTTACAAAGGAAAAAGAAAAACCTAAGCCACTTGAAGTTCACCTTTAGTTTCAGGTAAACACATCATAAGTAAAATGAAACCTGTAGCACTTGTTTTCCTGTGTCCTGTTTGGATATTCCCACCTCTTTCTTTACATCCAAGTACTACTGAGAGTGGCAATCAGACATCAGTCTTGATTGTTGTAAAATCAACAATCAGTATTTGCACAGCTCTAAAGTTGCATTCTTACCGTTTACTTGCAAGTCAGCATTGCTATAGGCACTGGTGCTTTAAAGTTAGTAAGGTGGATAGAAAGGTGTGTATATAGATATGGAAGGTACCCATATACATACATTTAGGCAAATAAACAGTGATGCCACGACTGGTCTCTTCAGGGATGCCGGTAAGATCCACTTTCTTTTTCTTAAATATATGAACAACTCATCAGACTAGAAGTCAGTCTGTCAGTCTTCATACAGCTGAACTGCAGTCATGACCTAGAATATGGCTTATATTGTGGGCAGGTCGGTTTGAGGGCTGCTTGGAAGAATCGGAAGCAGATGTGTTTGCAATGGAAAGCAAAGGCGACATTGCTGAACCATCTGGAGGAAGAGCAGTGGCTATTTCTGGAAACAAAGACGTCAAGTTAAAATTGGATAAGTGTGACGTATTGGTCATGTGCATTGGTGGCATATCCGGAAGCAAAGGAAAACTTGGCTGAGCAAAACCAACAGGCCGGGGAGGAGACAAGATAGATCCAAATCGATTGTTCAAACCTCCACTACTTGGCTTCTCTGTGCTCGGATTAGGAAACATTTGGTTGGGAAAGTAAGGGATAGAAATGTCATTGGAAAGAGTGGGGTGAGCAGGAGAGTAAGGCGGGTAGAAGGATGGCAGCGTATTTTGGGGATCGACGGGAATTAGGGCTGGTGTTCGAGTGGCACTAGGTTGAGTAACAGGGGGAATGAAGGACGTGTTGGCATTTATGGGTGGATTCATGCCACCCTCTGGGATAAAAGGGAATCCAAAGTTCTGAGAAAGTGTATGTTGGTCAGAGGCTGCATTGTCATTGGACACTTGAGGGCCATCAGACATGAAGCGAACAATGCTTCCTCTCTTTTCTATAGCAGACTGCTGGCGCCCAAGGATCATACTGCTGCTGGTAGACAGGGGCAGGTGGGGAAGGCTAGGGTCAAAGACATTCCCGTGTCTTTGATTTCCAGATCGATTCCTTTCAGGCTGCCGTATTTTAGAGCCGTTATTATCTTGTAGAGGATGCCTCGAGCGCTGAGTAACTGAAGAATTTGGCTGACGAACAGAAGGCTGCCCTTGTTCGCCATTTCCATGAGAAACTGCAGGGTGAGGGTGAGTTGGCCTCACAACCCCATGCATGTTGCTGGAAACAGGTGTATTCATGTGGCTCTTCGTTCCATGACTATCTGTCATCCTCATGGGATTGGACTTTTGTACAGAAATGTTTGGGCTTGTATTTCGACCCTGAATATCTCCTGAGGAAGATGAAGTTGAGAAGGGAATAGTTAAAGAGCTGTTCCTGGTGTTAATTGTATTGATAGACATGTCACAGCTTTCCCTGTTCTGACCATCGCCATCTCTCCGGATGTGGACACTCTCCCGGGCTGGGGGACAGCTGTACTCAATCGTGGAGGACGCACCACACTGCGTATTCCTTGGATGTTCTGGGATCGATCGCTGGCTTCCACTGACTTGATCGCCAAGGTTAGGGGCAAGTAAACTCTGCATAAAACTTTGGTGGCACGTGTTTTCATTTTCCCTTGATGGAAGGGAATTTCCTGTTGGAATACCTTGTACTGGCTGGTAAGGCAATCTCTTCTGTCTTTCTACGGGTGGCCCAGTATTCTGACCAATTCGAAAAGCTTGCGATTGCATGCCCCTGAGGGACGACACAGAATTACCAATTTCACTGTTTCTTGAGGCCTGCACATCAAAATTGCCTGCAGGTTGTTGGTTGGGTCCTGCTGGCTTAAATGTCTGGCAATCAGAAAGCCGTTGTACATCTGAGCCAACCGTATGATCAATGGATATACGGCCCTGCATATTGTGAATAACCAACCCTTTATTTCTAGAAGCATCAATATAGCTTCTCATTTCAAGCTGGTCAGAAACTCTAGGGCCTTGAAGAGAGATTCCTATTCTCTGCTCTGAATTAGAGGGCGTCTTCCCGATAAGTGCCTCAGCAGAGTAGCTGGAAACTCTGTTTCTCTCCTGCCTATGAGGGGTGCAGGTCATGTCTGACGGCCTAGTTACAATACTTGCCTGGGATACCATTTGCGGCTCTAAACCCCTGGAGGTCATCAGCCTCTGCATGGGATTGTGCCCTGATACATGCTCGGAAGCTGAACCTTGCTGCCTGCTGCTAACATCTTGCTGCTGTTGATGCATAATGTCCTGATTTATATGGCTCTGAGGGTGGTTATGATGGTTTCTGCTTGTTGCAGGATTTTCACAGTTCTTTTCAGGCTGGGAAGCTCCAAAGTGCTGCTGCATCTGCTGCTGCATTTGCTGGTGGTGAGGATGAGGCTGACCACCTTTCTGCCGTGTTTGATCACTTCCATGGTGTTTCTGCTGTAAAGAAAGTTGTGGGGCTTGGGTTCCCTGGATGAGATTTCTTTTCTTTTGCATTTGCACTTCCTGCTGTATTGTTCGCTGCTGGTGGACACCATGGGGTTGAGAGTGGACTGAGTTTTCCCCATGAGTGACGTGGTGCTGCAGCTGATACAAGTGGTGCCTTTCTCTTAATTGTCCAGCCTGCTGCTGCTTTAAGTAGGGATGATTATTGTGAAGGTGAGATATGCCTTGAGCAGGAACATGCTGAATTGGCTGCAAATGCTGCCCTGCTGAGCCTTGCTGCTCTGAAATTGATGGCTGGGAGTTACACTGAACTTCAGTTTGTCTCAAAGCTGGTGTTACAAAGTTGCTGTTTGATGGGAATAGCCTATTGAGGCCATCTGTGTGCCCCTGATTGCTCAAGGATGCCACCGAACTTGATGAATTAGAAGGCATCTGACCGACCAGCATCTGTGTTTGATCAGCAATACTCTCTGGTGTTCGATTCATCAGTGCCATCCCTTCAAGCCTTAGAGGTGCTGTCTGGCACTGCTTTTGTCTCTTTGCTGTAGAAAGGAGGAGGTCATCCTGCACAGCCCGCTTGGCAGAGTCTTTGCGACCTTCGTGATTTTGCTGCTTTAATCGTGATTCCTGCAGCTGAGGAGCTTGCATGGAGTTTGCCCTAATAGCATTCAGTTGTTCCTGAGCATACTCACTCATCATAGCTGGTCTTGGAGATGGGTTGACATATGAACTAGATGGAAGAGAGAGACCCACAGTTGCAGGAATGCTTGCTGGCTCTGAAGGCTGGGATAAACTTGAGCAACTCACAAGGGGATGGACAATGCGGCTCTGGTGTATCAGGTTATTCACACTTAAACTGGTTATGCTCGGTGACTGGGAAGCTGAAATCTGCAAAGAAGAGTTGGAGGTTTCCACACCTCCTACAGAACAGCTTGGTTTTTCAACTTGCCTACCAACGTTTGTTTGTACTGCATCCTGAGCACTGAATTTGTTTGACGCTGTTTCTAATGGCCCTGCATTGCTTTCTTTCACTGGTAGAGCTTTAAAAGTCTGTTGCTCTCTCTCCAGAGTTGCAACCTCAGTTGACTTAGGTATGGCATCCCTCATGTTAACTTGCATTCCTCCTCCACTTTTCTCAAGGCTTTCCTGGTCAAAAATAGCTCTTGCTGCAAGAGCAACTATGTCGGGTTGTTCTGAAAATGTGCAGTTGTTGCACGTACTGGTTGACGTGTTGCTAGTCACATCTTCTCTGGTGGTATCGGGTAACATCGATGCCACAGAGAAGCCCCGGCTGCTACCAGAACTGGTTGACATCGGGGAGTCTGCCTGCCTGCTGGCAATGAGGGCAGCACTAACCACTTCCTGATCAGAAACGCAGGTGTGATGCTGGGAGAGTGCATCACCTTCTGTGTTCATTAACAAGAGTTCCTGCTTCTCAGTGGAATCAAATGTTGATTTGCCCGATTTAGAGTTTTCCATGGGAAAATTAGAATGCTCCCCTTGAACAGCAAAAGAAGAGCTTTTTTCCACAGCTGTTCTTTCTTTCGTGAGATCAGACAGCATTTTGGTCAGACCTTGCCCTTCCAACAAGTCCACATCTTGCATGACAACTGAAGAACCCTGCGGAACGTTGCAGGATTCTGAAGTTGTTCCTGCAGTGGAAGTCTGACCTGCAGTGGAAGTCTGACATGCTGTGCTGCTCTCCACTGCCGATGCCCCAGAAACCTGAGAACTTGTCCCATGTGCTTCAGTTTGAGAGGATGTTAAGGTGCCAGAGGGCTCACAGCGGGAGGAAGACTCTGATGAGGCTGAGCTGGTCAGTGGGTTGCTCTGAGACTGACGCACCGGCAGGAGAGGAGCAGCATCCCTGGCAGTTGGTGGGACCAGTGCCAAGCGTTCGGACACCGCAAGCTGCAATGGCAAAGGGGCCGGCAGCTCTGCCAAAGTTGTCTCTGGTACAGGGCAGGATCCCACTGTTTGCTCTGAGCACTCAGCTTCTTTGGAAGGAGAAATACTTGCACCAGTCACCTGCAACATGGCTAAAGATTGTGACACTGCTGGAATGTTCTCAGACAACTCCTCACCCTTTGAATGCTTTGCCACGGCTTCTACAGGAGCACTGTCTGTCTTACCTGCATCGTTACAAGGAATTGCTGCACAGGAAACTTTAATGTTGGTAGTGAGGTGTTTTTTTGTACTCTGCTTTTTGTTCGTCCTTTTTGATTTTGTATTGGACAGAAAACCAGCAGCAGCTTTTTTGGGGGAAACATTTGTTGAATTAGATGCACTAGTTAATACTGAACCGTCCAGAGGCACTGAGGGGGGCACTGAAGCTGGCAATGACACACAGTTAACTGTGGTAATCTGATTATGGACAGTTGTGGGATTGGTAGGGTGGCTGAGAGACAAGTGTAAGCAGCTTTGTCCAGCCATTTGTGATATGCTCTGATTGAGGTTAGCTAAAGCACCAAATGTATTGAGAGCAACATTGGTATTTGGATCTTCGCTGGTGGTGGGTTGAATAATTTGCATAGGGGCTTGACTTGAAGCTCCAGATGAAGACATCACAGGCTGCAATGCAAAAAGCTGCCCGTTTAATGAGATTGTTTGGGGATGCTGTTGATTTGACATTGTAACTGAAAATGTTTGCGTAGAGCTAGAAGTTGGCAAAGATGATGGCCTTGGTAATATATGGACCAGGTGTTTTCCTCCAAAAGTCTGTGGAAGATGGGCATTTTGTACAGAGGTGTTGGAGTTTGCAACTGCCATTGTCCCATTCACAGGAACTCTGAGAGAAGCAGAAGGCTGAGCAGAGAGGAGAGGAAGAGGATTCTGACTAGCAGCTTGAATAATTACAATTTGTTGACTGACATTTTGGCTAGGAACTTCTGCTCTTACAATTGGAGGACACGGAGCAGTGTTTGGAGGCTGGAGAATGATGACATTCTGGTTCGCTGGTGCTCCTGTCACAGCTGACACAACTGGCTGAGCCATCTGAATTACCTGCATAGTTGAATTTAATGGAAGGATACTTCCTGCAGCCTGAGTTTTAACCTGTGGTTGGCTGATTAATGGCTGCATAGGTAGGGATGGGCATGAGGGCAAGGTAACTACAATCTGTTCAGCTGCCTGCCCATCTATAGGCAGGGAAGTATTCAAACTAATGCTCGTTGTCAAAGGTCTGCTGTGAGCAGGAGATACAGCACTAGCCCCATTAACTGGCTCACTTAGCAGTGCAGTCATTATACTGGATGGTGTTTGGCTTAGTGGCTGGACAGTATTTCCTGCTAGCTGCAAAGTTGTCCATGTGGTCTGTGTGTTTCCAGCTGAAGGCATCCGTGTAAGGCTACTCATATTTTTCAAGTCTGAAGGGACAACACCTGTAGAACCTGAAAAAGACCAGCAGTTCTCCAGGGGACTGGCAGGCAGAGTGCTTATTACCGTTACAGCCTTCATTCCTTCTGCTGCAGAAGTCACGGGCATGTCAGCACTACTTATTAAGTTTGTACTTTTGAGAACATTTACAGAGGAAAAACTATCTGCAGCAGACAGTCTCACAGATGGCACAACAGCTGTGCCAGTAGTTGAAATTACAGAGTTTTCCTGAAATTCATTCCTAGAATTAGGTGTTTTTGAGCTGGTTGCATTTATGTGTTGAACTTTCTCAGCTTCCATGGAGGCACTAGAAGGAAGGCTGATTCCCTGTACAACTGTTTTCTTTGTTGACTTTGAGCCACCTTCATCATTTTTACTTTTGGGGAGACTTTGACCATTCTCCAGTGCATTACCTGAAGAACACTGTAGGCTCTGATCTGTTCCGGATTGAGAAGCATTCTGTGAGCTGGTAGTAGCAAGCACACCTTGCTCATTTTCTGTGATGGAAAGTTCAAGAGTGTTTCCTGCTGGAACCACCTGAGTGGATGCCAGTGGAGAAACTGTACTCTGAGACCGTGGTTTGTTTTCTGCAGGGTAAATACCAGAAATTGTCACAGGAGTCACTAGGTTGCAAGTTCTCTGGACTGGAACAACATTGGCTGTTTGCTTTTGTAAATTATGACCAACATTAAATGTTATTCCCTGGACAGATGCTCCCTGGTTATTTCCATTGGGTTGACTCCCATTTGAATAGACGATAATGTTCTTTTGAACTTGATCACTAGGAATAACAACTGAGACCTTTGCATTTTTGAGATTCCCCTTCCAGTGGATCGTAGGATCATCATACAGGCAAATATCATTGGCTTTCAGTAGTTCGATGTATCTCCCATTTTCCTTTTGGAGTTCATCCAATTGTTTCCGCAGTTTTTTTATCTCTTCAGCTAGAAAACAGTGAGAACAATTCAAGACAACAGCATCAGTGCAAATACTAAGTAATGCTACTAATGGTTTGGAGAATAAGTTATATATATATATATATATAAGTTATATAATAAGTTCAGTATTATATAATACTGAAATAGGATTTTAATGTATGCTTTCTTGAACATAATAACATAAATGAAGACTATCTCGATAAACCTTTCTACTGGGCAGGAAAGTAACGAACCCACAAACTACTCCACTCCCAATATTCAGATATGTCTAATTAATTAGTTACAAACATATAAAATAAATCATGTGAAACCAAACACTGATCAACTTCTTTAATTAACAAATGAAAAGCAAATATCTTAATTGATATTGATGAAATTGATAACCTTGTGGTTTTCCAGTTTACATATAAAAATGACATACAAAACTAAATAGAATGCACCTATGTAAAATCACAAAACCCAGCAGTGGAATTGGAGAGAGCTCGTCTAAAAGAAAAATTACCTAGGATTTTCAAAACCAATCACATCAACAACATAAACTATTTAACAGCATTCCACTCTTTGTGGAGAAGTAAAAATCACAAACTATAACATTAGCTCTGATACTATTTCTGTCACATCTCCACCACTGCATTTGTATGCCTCTGTTAACGTAGAATTTAAATGAGGCATCATATTTTTATAAGGTAGGGTGTTACTACTTTCAAAGTGTTTGAAAGGAAGGAAAAAAACAACTGCATGAAGAAAGATCCATCTTTCCAATGAAAAAAATCTAACCCTGAACTTTAACAGAATTTTTTCCATCACATTACAGTAGAAAAAAATCGTGATAGAATCTACTAGATGATCTTGCCTGTGAGATTTTTCATTATGTTACATCACAAGATGATCGCTTCAAATCTCATAGCTAGAACACATGCTTGGGCATTTTCTTCTTTTATTTATTTATTTATTTATTGAGATTATTCTAAGCAGATTTCTTTTTGTATGCATATGTCTTGGGGTTCATTATGTCTGTTGATACAGGGAATCCCTGGCTTTGTTCTTAGTACTAACAAACACACAATAGAAAGGAAAGAGCTTCCAGAGGACTCTGTACTTACCCTGTTCATTGTTCCCTCCATTTAACAGAAGCTCATCATTCTGTCTTTTCATTTCTGTTATGTACTTAAAGGCCTGATCCAGGATCATGTTCTTGCTCTTTAAAGGAAAAACCAACACATGAAATCAGAAAGAAATCTCACCATTATTGGATCTGTCATGATAGATCTTGCACTCGATCCAAGAGTCTTCATTTAAAAAAAGTGCTAAACTTAAACTTAAAAGAATGCTTTTCTGAACATTTTTTGTTTTGTCTTTTCACCTCGCATGAGGACACTGTCTTCCCTTACTACTAGTATCTGACTTTCAGAATTGCTTTCATTTCATTATGTCGAAGATTACAGAAATAAACACATGCATGTTTAATGAGAACTTTGGAAAGTTGTGAAAGGACAAGCAGGCATCAACAAGATGATTAGATGGCTTTGGACAAATGAGTCTGCTCAGAAACACTGCACACATGAATGAAGGAGAAAGTCAGTGAGTCACATGTCCAACTCGTACTGTTCACTTCTTCAGCAGTCATCTACAACACCTTCAGACATTGAAGCTCAGAAATCTGTGCAAATATATTAGCATGGCTTTGTATTTCGAAAAAGAAATTTTGTTATAAATACTTTTTAAAATCCTAATAACTAATAAAATTTCAAGCACGTTAATTCAGACACTTTTGTCTTCTTTGTGAGACAAATAGCAAAAGTATTTGTACTTCTACAGACAAGGAAACACACAAACATTTTACAGGATGCACATCTGAATTAACGCTTACCTGCTTAAGTGCTGGAGAGCAGGGAATGAGTTCTCCAATTCTGTTTATCCCAGCATTAATCTTTTTCTTTCGATGCCTCTCCACTGAGCAAAAATAACATGCACTATGTCATCTGGTTGGGCAAGTCAACACAACAAGACAACTACTACCAATGCAAGGGCTCATAAATACATTATCTCCTGAGTTACTGGAACCATGAATAGTATGCTAGAATAAAAAATCTCCGCTAAAGTAAACTTCAGTTACTGAATTAACACTCGGTGAAATTAACAGCTGTAACATAAGAAACAGTAACTTTAAAAGGTGAGGATTTTCAGGATGCCTTTGTGGAAAAGCAGGGCTATTACATTTCAAAATTCAAGATTTTGATAATACTTTCTAGCTTTATAGGCTATCAGTTACTCATTTTTATGTTGAAAGCTCTAACTGTTGTGGAAGATCTTACTACGACTGGAACAAAAAAAAATATTTTAATGAACAATACTGCCAGTGAATTACCTATTTTGAAGAAAGTCTGATATAAAAATGTTTTGGCGTTCTGAATAAAGTTCTGTCATGGCTCTGTCAAGATTCATATCGATATGTCATTCATTGTGAGTTCTGTTTTGTGCAGCAGGGCTGCTTTTGATACATATAGAAAAACACAGTAACCCACAGATGAGCATATTTTCTACAAGCAAAACCATGCTTTACTTCTATATTATACTTCTTTACAAAGGATATACTGATTTATTTTAAATACTTTTGTTTCAGTAGTCTCTCACTTCAATTTACATTTCTCAAACAAGTGAAGTAATTTTTGTATTTCAGGACAGGAAGGAAGTGTTCCCGGAGACGGTAGTTACATTAAGTACTATTCTAACATAGCAAAATAAAGCCTCTTCTGCACGAAATTTGTGAGGATAAAAACACACCAAAACCAAATGACCAACCCCAAGCCTCAAGGCACTGTCTTCAGTCTCCATTTAGTTGGGAGCCAAGGCACTCAGCAAGTCCAGCATGAGAACAATGCATACATCTCATTTGAAGTATTCCCCCAAGGCACCCTTTCTGTCTGGGGAGTATATAATTCACCAAGCCTAAGGCACAGACAATGTGTGAACATCTTTAGACTCCTCCCCAGGTCTAGCATGACTTCAACAAAAGGTCACATTCATTTACAGCAAATGAAGAAATAAAAACTAAGCAAAGCTGTTACTCTGAACTAAAGCTGCATTTCATATTGTTATTTGTAGGCAAGGCAAACGTTTGTGTACAACTTTTAAGGAAATCTTAACTTAATAACTTAATTGGATAAAGTCACACAGGGGTTTAAAAACTCATTCCTGATGCCAGTTTCACCAGTATTCTTCGTGGTCAGTCACACAAGAGCAGCTGTACAAACATTAAAATCATTATCCTTGGGATTTAATTTTTAAATATCTTACTGCTGCTAATATGTGCAGATACCACAGTGGTCGTGAAGCACTATTCCTTTGTTTTGATAGCATCTTCCACTCAGTTTGTCCAGACATTAATGACTAAGCAAGCAACAGGGCTGGAGGGAGCTTGTCCCCACACCTTGCAGAGATCAGCCCACTAGAGGATGACTTCCAAAGCTATCAGCAAGTAAAATAGGAACTGAGAGTTAGAATGAGTCTGGCCATCTTAAAATTAACTTGTTAAGATGCTTTCCCAATACTTCTTAGTCTTTAGGACATTGGCCACATCCTGGTCACATGGAAACTACTGGGTGTTTTTTTTCCAGTTGAGGTTGCAGAGACCACACATTTGTGCTGTTTAATGAAGGGAGAACTAGACTCAAGAGTTTAGTATTTTGTATCTATGTAGATAAACAAGGCCAAAACCTTCAGACTCTACTGAAACCTGACAGTTCTGCCAATATTTATCAAATGATGTTGAAAGTCAAATTCAATGGAGAGAAAAGGCTGCATACTGCACGAGGGATGCAAGTCCCACAACATACAGATGATACTCACACAGAATTGTTGGAGCAGGCCCAAGGGACCGATTTGTGCATACGTATTCTAAGCAGGACCACAGAGAGATGTTTGGTAGGATGTCGGGCTTTTTTATGTTATAAACAATTATAGAGGGACCTTCTCCAGGCAAAATAAGTCATTGAAGAATCTGTGCTTATTAATAGAAGAAACAACAAAAATAATATTCCTACCTGCATTGTGCGTCTCCCTATTTTTCTTTCTGTTAACGATAAAGGGAAAACAGTGATGTGAAACAGAAGGAAAAAAAACCTGCACACAAACAATTTTCTCTTATTTTATTATTTCAATTACTGCTGAAAATACTAAATATTACACTCTACTCTGAACAAGAATACAGCAGAAGTCATACTCACAAGGATTGGTATTAAACAGGCATTAAATAGTTTCTAACAAAAAAATAATTAGTGTTCAGACTCAAATCAATTTCAGCATAGCAAGACAGACAGTAACAATCAATTTGGTTATTACTGCATATTTATTGGACAGAGCTGGATTTTGATTATTTTGTTCATCAAAAACTAGTATGCTATGCAATGCTAAATATTATAACCCAAAAACTAATTTTGACCAACAGGCTAGCCAATAATTTGTTTGAAATATTGCTTTTACATTCACAGAATCAATGAAAAAGGAGAAAATATTACACTGCAAACAGATTCTTTCAGATCTGTTACCTTCAAACATCAACCTTCTGGTATCAAACATGCTTCCTTTGTTAGAAACCAGAATTATCTTTCCTTTGCAACCGTTCCACTGTACTGCCTCAAAATTCTGTCTAGATATTATGTGGGGATGTGAGGGTTCTCTTTGTTTTCACATGTTCCTCTGGGATTCCTGGACCAATGGCAATCAGATGAGAATCAATGTGCAATGCCTCAAATTGCTTTTGCTGGAAGTCAATAAATTCTAAACACGTACTTCATATAAATAAAACCAAGTGCCCTGTAGATATGCAGTAAGTCAAATATTTTCAAGAAATACAGTAAAACAACACACGTTTTTTTTCTCAAAAAAGAGATTTCATTTAAAAAAAATAGATAAATCTTTCAAAAGACTTCTGCCCAGCAGTGCCCTCTCAGTCTGGTGGTTTGGCTACAGTACGCAAAAAACAGTAGTATTTTCTGCTCTCCACTCACTATTAAAGCACAGTCCAGATGTAACAAGAAACCTGAAGTGCGAATATAAGATATATGTGGTTGACACGAGTGACTACTATTGGCCACATACCTTTTATACTTTGAGTCAATGTACGTTTATTTCTGGTAACTCACCACCAACAGTATGCATCTAGAGTAACTCAGTGATTACAAGACAGTGCTGTCGCCTGCACATCTCAGTTAACAGTAAACTACAGTTTTCTCAGAAGATAATCACCTGTGATTACCATAAAAATATCCTGCATGGCTCGCTAGCATAAGTTGGATGCTGTAACTAAGGACTGAAGGACTACACTGCCAAATCAGGTGCTAGATCAATAAATTACTACACAGAAACAAAAGCTTGTAAAAGTTGTGATGAACCCTAAGCCATCTGATTATAAACTTTGGTTATAGTATTGCTATTCAAACCTCAGGGTGTGTTTTGAATTTTAGCAGAGATTTGTGAAGATCTAGATTCCACTGTAATTTGTGAAAGACACCTATACCACTCCATCAAAATGAGTGCAGTTTTGCAAGGAGTTGCTGCAATAAACACAGGCTGCACTCTAACCTAAGTAGTGGTGCAGTCACATGTATCTGAGTAGTCCATGTGATAAAGAATCTCTTTTGCCTTGGTGGTCGAGGTAGATATATCCTTGACAAATAATTTAGCATTGATAGAGGAAGAGAGAAGGGGAGGTTTACAGCCATAGTTAACAAACTTTTGCATGAATCCTAGTCAACCCTCAGAACTTCTTAATAACCTTATTACTAAATTTATAACTAGAAATTTTGTCATTACATTACGACCACAAACTACAGAACTGCAAAATTCATTTTTTCACAGAAACTCACCGATGTTGCTTCTTAGTAGGTGTCTCATTTTCTGTCATCTCTGGCATGGTTTCAGAGAAGAGAACCTGAAGAAAATTACAGAAAGAATTAACAACTGCACTCTTCTGGATTCTTTGCACATGACATCATTTTGCCTTTAACCACAAGAATAGGGACTTACTGTTACCAGACAAAATGACAGTTGGGAAGAAAACTCCTTAAGATGAGTTTACCATTAAGAAGTAGGCATGCTTTATTGTGGCACTGGGTGCACAAGGGATAACCTCACCTAGCAGGCACACTGGGCACAAGAAGTCTTCAACTTACATCCACTTTAAAGTTGAATAAACACTAATGATTCATTGCTACAAACTATTTGGTAGAAACAGATTGGATTAAGGCCATTTGGCATGCTTTGTTTGCCTATTCATTTGACTGGCAAATTTAGTGGCTATGTTTAGTTGCTATTCTTCTTTAATTCCCTACGTATGTGTTGCCTCTGTTCCTTGTGGCTTACCACCACTATTACTTCAGTCAATTTTGCAAAATATTGTGAAAGATGTGGCAAGACAAAGTATACTGCAAGACACTGTAAGAGATACAGAAATGTACACTGTAACATATTGGTACAATCATTACATTACTACAATGTGTGCAGAAGTCCATCACCTTTCTGTAGATAGGCTGGACACGTGACCATTAAAAATGAAGTATATCTGCGTCGATGCCTTGTGAATCTCTGCCATCTATGAAGAATTGGTTTCCATTTCCTCAGTTTAAAAAAACAATTATAAACTCAACTATTTTAAGAAAGTAAAAAGGAAAAATAGAACATAAATTTGTTAGTTTTTTTTTAATGGGAGTATGTACAGCCAAACTCTTTACCAGTCAGCAGGTTTATTCCAAGGGATGCTGTTCCCTGCCACCACATTGAGTACCAGCCTCCCTAACTATCACATGTAAACAATGAAGTTTGCATTTCATATACTTCAGTTCTGCTGGGATTCACAGCCCCTTTTCTGCAGAAGAAACAGGGTGTAAAAGTACGGTTAATATTATTTTAATTTTACTTTACTGGGGGATTACTTCAAACCGGAAGTTTATTGAAGCTCATACAATTTAAACAACATTTCAAAATAATCCTGTAGGGGTGGTAAGAATAAACAAGACCGTGCCCATTAGCTAATTGAGCAGTTAGTTTATTTCAAGCTCCAATTTTCTCCTCAAAAAGAAGCAGTTAAGTGTATTAAATAGCTCTTATATACAACACTTGAGCACCTACTTCGGAGTCGTAGCTTAAGAAAGATGGGGAACTGAAGATTTTTTTCCTATTCTTATTTTGTAAGCACATAGCACATAAGCACTTAGAATGGGTTGAAAAGGACCACAATGATCATCTAATTTCAACCCCCCTGCTACGTACAGGGTTGCCAACCACCAGACCAAGCTGCCCGGAGCCACATCCAGCCTGGCCTTGAATGCCTCCAGGGAAGGAGTGAAAACCTTTGCATTTTATTTAATAAACCTCAAAACAGAGCAGGCAATGGTAGGGAGGTAGTATCTGAAAGACCTGAAACACACAGGGTCCATAAATTTTAAAAAGCTGCCCAGGTAGAAACTTCTGTGGACTGCTGAATAATGTTTTTCCTATCTCTTTTTTCCTTAGCAGCCATTGCCCCACCAATGCTTTGTTTGGTTCTCTGTACTTATTCTATGTCAAGTGATACTTTCAGGAGAGATTCATTTTCTGATTTGCTGCAGCAGAACAAAAGTATTTGCTCTATAAGCTCAGAGGCAAATACATTTTAAGTTCACTCATGCAATACGCTCACTCAACTCAGCTGAATATCCTCTGCAGCAAAAATGTTGCAAATCCCTAATTCTTCAGACAGATCAAGGATGCAATTGGCCATTTATGGTTATTTCTTCTCAAGTTTTATGTAGTTTATAGCTCTCACAATGTCAGCTTGAAATACTGATTTTAGTTTAAACGCATTGTCATCCCCAGAAATTAAATTCTTTGTCTTCAGGAGATTTAAGTTCAGTGTAATTTAATCAGTGCTATGGTTGTACAGTTCTTAATAGTTTCACACAATTTCAGTCATGATTTATGGATAAGATCAATTCCAAGGCATAGGTATCTTCTACACAAATGCTATCTCTTCCTGCAAGACACAGTTCTCTTTATTCTTACATACTTACTCTTGGAATGCTCTGTTCCAGTCTTCAATGTATGTTTTACAACAAGGCTAGCTTCAACTAGAGACTTAATTCAAGCTTTTAAATCACAAGCAAGGCACCCTTGAGATAAAAATCATCACAGCCTTTGCTTTATCCCCCCCTTGAGACACTTCTTTTGTCATTTTGCAGTTAGCTAACAAAACAACAGCAGGAAATGAAACTTGAAACTTTATCTTTGCAATTGTTACCAACATACCTTTTGCTTATAAAAGTAACCTGTTAAGACTACTGGATAGGAAAACAGAGGGAGAAATGGTCCTACCCAAGGCAGTGAAAATCCCTTTGGTATTTTTTAGTTTCATTCTGAGGAATCCAATGTTTTCTTCTTACTACACTGTGTCTACTCTTCCACGCACTCATGACAACTGGGCCCAATGACGAACCTAACCAAAATCCCTTAAAGACATGACATTTCCAGATGTTTATAAAAACTGAGCATGGGCAGAGAAGAATGAGTAAGGTCAGCACTGACAGTGAAGGTGAGTGAATAGATGCTCCTCTACGATCAGCACATACCTGCTGGCTGACTAGTTCAGGTGAGCCAGATCACCACACGTACTCTTTATTTATTTGTTTATTAAATCTAGGAAGGTGTACGAGGGATTGAAGGGCAGGCAAGAATTATCTTGACTTTTCACAGAATACACATTCCCTATCCATACCAGCTGATTGCTTCCTACGGCAACTAGGCTGCTCTGTGAGCTTCTGCAAGAATTAGTGACAGCAAACCAATGCCAATAAACTACAGCGTGCTATACAACCCACTTAATTTTTTAAAGTGTCTGACAGCAACAACAGATGGGGATAAAAGCTTCACTGCTTTTAAATTTCTTTCTTACTTCTTTTGTTTGTACTATCTAAACTCAAAGTCTATTTTTCCTCCCACTGATTTAAAGCAATTAAGTTTCACTAAGGCTATTATATAAGATCATGTAAGAGAACTGGAAAGCAAGCTTTCTCCCTCTCTTTCTCTCCCTCACCTTCTCCCTCTCTCTCTCATTTTATTTCATTTTTTTTTTAACAATATTGCAGGAAGAAGCAGGCTTATCATGCAAGTGATGTGCCATCAAATTCATTTTTGTTTACAATTTTCATAATAATAAAGTCACAGTTGCTCATGACTGTTGACTATCACATGGGTTCGAGAGAGCATTCCTCAGAAGATTCCTGACCAGATTTGCTTAAGAAAATTCTGAAGAAGTTCTCAGTTTATTTTTCATTATTTTTGCTCTGGCACTGCTGTTCCTTTAGTCCTCCAAGTTTAGTATCACATTCACTTAAGCCTTACAGGAGGCACAGAGACAGGAATATCACTCTACTGAACAAAGCCCCTTACCTGCTGCTGATGTTCTCAAAGCTGCTTTGGGAGAGGCGTCTCTGGACCTTTGCACCTAGCTGTGAGCTGCTGCCACCCCCACCCACTGTGTGGATGATCACAGAACTATGGACAGACCAAAATGACATGCAGTGCTAGCAAAGAAAATGCCTACACAAACTGTATCCCACGATCTAGGGGAACTGTTAAATGGAAGCAGGTATTTGAGGATAAAAAGCAAAAATTACACAATTGGTACACAAGCTAAAAATGACAAAGACCAGAGATGTCATCCTAAAGAGGGTCTTCAGCCATTTTAGATCAAAAAAAGGGGACAAGAATTCTTATTTGGGAAATCAGAAAATAAATAAATAAATAAATAAAAATGATGACCATGGAAAGTCTCAGGATGCTGCACTCCATGGACACTTTGTTAAGATGCACAAGTCACCGTGTACCAATTTCATAAAGGAAGCAAGAAAGAAGGAGGCATTTCTCTAAGTTGCAAGACAGTGCTCATTTCCATGGTTTTCAGTGATCTACTGTGCACTCCAAAACAGAAGATTAGTTTCAAATTGAAGACACATCTAATTATGTCACATTCAACAAAGCTATCCAAGACTCTGCTTTGGTGGGTAAGGCTAAGTGTGTGTCAAGTGGCTTGTGGACAACTTCCTTCTGCGACAGGACCTCTACCTGCAGTAGATAACACAAGTGCCCCATACAGGTTGTGAGCACATTTCTACTCCCAGGTAACAGCATCTAGTGGAGAGCCAACCTCTTCTGGCAGCATACTGCCTAAAGAACAAGTGATTCCTTCCTGAAAAAGCTGTAACATAAATCTTCACGGTCTCTGACTCCTGGAACCCAGATGATTATTAATAATTGAGGATGCCTTACACAGGAAAGCTCTGTCTGAAACATCAAAGACTGGTAGAATAAATTAGAAGTTACAGAGCCAGCAACAGCTAACCTAATTCTGCTTTACAATACGCCTTTACCTCCAAGTGAAATCTCTTGATTTGTCACAGGATTTCGTAAGGAATGTAAAATCAAAACAAAAACATTCTGGCTACAGCATCCAGAATGCTATCACTCACTTCATTTTTAGGTTTTAACCTCAGCTCTTATCTGTTGTGCAACCACAAATGATCCTCATGTAGTCTGTTTATAAAACTGCATGAGATCTTAAGGAAGTATCAGAATAGCCATAAGAGTGTTCTCTTACAGCTATACTGGACACGCAAGCACTCTAACAAGTAGTGCAAAATTCCCAAGAACAAAAACGTGCAGAAGAGTTTAAACTTTTTTTATACATCTTTACAGATAAGTCATTAACTACAAAGGATTACAGAACAAAGTTCTTAAATCTTTTACAGGTTGAGGTTTGAGAAATATGACACAAACTAAGAATTGAACATGTGATCTTAAGACCTATACAGTTGTGCTTCCTGTCTCAACTACAAAGCTCCCTTACAACACGCAGAAGAAATCCATTTTCAGATTTGGTTACAGGAATCTTTCTGTGTGAAGGTTCTTCCCAATGAATCTTCAAGGCAAAAATAGGCAAGGCACTATGAAACAGTACTTCTGCTGGTGTCTGAACGTGCTTCCAAAGCACCTGTTGAGGCAGTGTACTGCTGCGTCCTTCAGGAAAGGTCAGCACAGTATTCCTGAAATGGTGTTTTCACTATTATCAGCCGCAATAAGCTTTAAAAACAAATGCCACTACCCTATGCCTGACAAAAATGAACAAAACCTCCACAGTTCTGCAGTGGATGTTTCATTCCAGCCTCCTAACAAAAGGCTTTAGTGGATGGAAGAGGCTATTTCTCTCCTTTACTCTTCACAGGTTTTTTCTAGATACAGTGGGCCTAATTTCTAGTTTCAGAAATAATGGGCTCACCTTGTGATCTGGATGTCTGACAGGCAGTTTTGTATCTTACTGGCAGGGATAAAGCTGCAAATTATTTCAGCTTGATTTAACAGAAGTACAATTAAAGATACCTGGGAACAGGTGTGCAGCACAGACACTTTCTTAACAAGCACATCTTAAAGAAGAAATTTAAAATCACAATTAGTATATGCTATATATCAGAATCATAGAATCATAGAATGGCCTGGGTTGAAAAGGCCCACAGTGATCATCTAGTTTTAACCCCACTGCTATGTGCAGGGTCGCCAACCACCAGACCAGGCTGCCCAGAGCCACATCCAGCCTGGCCTTGAATGCCTCCAGGGATGGGGCATCCACAACCTCCTTGGGCAACCTGTTCCAGTGTGTCACCACCCTCTGGGGGAAAAACTTCCTCCTAATATCTAACCTAAACCTCCCTGTCTCAGTTTAAAACCATTCCCCCTTGTCCTGTCACTATCCACCCTTGTAAACAGCTGTTGCCCCTCCTGTTTCTAAAATGGCACAAGATCCAAATCCATAGGAAACCTGAATTCCGTAGTTCCACAACTTTAAGAACTAATTATTCAGCTTGGGGGGATTACTGTACATGAGCTATCCAGCGGTAAGCAGACCTGTAAGCACCAGAGAAAGCAAACAGGGCACTGTAGAAGTTCCGCACTAACAGTGGAACAGAAACTGAAAACAGACCTCCAAGTTCTTACTTTGCAGAGGTTTATAAGAACTGAGTAAAGGCAAAGGACAAGAACAACAAGCAGACCAATATCACGATTACACAAGTCTTACATCATTAGAACAGCCTTCTCTAAAAATGCTCTACCTCCATCTGCTTTCTCTACACTGGTCTGAAATCACATTGCAGTTGCCACCTGAGACTGACTTGCCAATAATACCTTGAAAGGAAACCAAAAGAGGGAGATCTCCATTGTGTTCTTCAGCAAGGGATAGCTTGAATATATTAGTTTATCCACTTTTAAGTGGATAGGCTTATACTTAATTTTTTTAAAGTTATGTACACTTCTGAAAGTTTATGTTCTGAAGTCACTTAGAGTATTACGGAGAGATGTAGGCAATGCAGAGATATGAAAGACAACTAATAATTCAAGCCTGGTATATTGCAAAAAAAAAAATAAATTAGCTTTTCTTGATTATTTTCATCAGAAGCCAGATACTGACAGAGTTAACGAGTTACACTGTAACATGCTAAACTAGGTTTTCTAAGTTAATACACTGTCCTTAGAGCAGCAGTAGGAAGATGTGCAGGGAGGCCCTAACTACTCCAAAATTATGTGATGTTGCCTCTCCCCACTTTCACTGGCAGTGCTTAGACTTCTCAAATGACTCTAGTCTCTGAATTTAGAACAAGTGAGACTTATGTAGAAGAATCAAGCATTTACACTGCATGTACATAATATTTAAACAGGATCTCTTAAGTATTAAAGATCCTCCAACACAAATCAAACAAGAAACGGGATTTAAGACTAATCTAATTCTAACCTAAGACTTACGTTTAGTTTCTAGCTAACTTCCTTGATGAATAAAGCAGTGCAGAATTCACTTACACCAAAGAGTGAGAGCTGACATGAAATAACTCTCCCACAAGGCAACCACTTCTTACAGACTACAGATGCAGCATGCATCCCAAACTGCCAACATTTTTTTCACTTTACACTACAGATAATTGAAGAAATACAATTTTTTGAAGTTGAGCTCTCCTTTTCCCCTCATAGCTTTATGCTGACTTAATAGAGCCAGCCGCCTAAAGAACAAGATTTTCAACTACTTTCCACACCACTGACTTCCAGATCACAGGATCGGAGAAGTCTGTGCTTAGACTTCTGGACTAGCAGACCCAAACCTGGATCTCTCCAGCCTCACTAGGGATGGCCCACAAAGAATTGACTTTGGTATGAGAATACCAGCACCACTGAGGTGTGCTCTTAGGTGGAATTGATCTCCTTTTGGTCAAGTAAACCGACAGAAGTACAGGTAACAGGATGACAAAAGCAATTGCTGAAAAGAAACAAGGAACATTTTTCAGTCTGCTACTTTCCTATCTGCATCACAATGGCATACAGCTTGGCTGATGTAAAACATTGCTATCAAATGTTACAGTTGCTGAAGTACCCCATTCATCTCAGAAGGTTAATGCCACAACACTTCATACAGGAAACAAACTCAGGTTACACAAGATCTGTCCATCCTGCGCACACCACAGAATCACTTCTGTGCTCACTCGGAGCATGACAACAGTTTCACACTTGAAAAGTCGCAACTAAGTACACTTCAGATATACAAAGCACACATATAAAAGCTGGAATTTCATTTTAACCAGCAAGTTAGGCTACCATTAGATAGGTGTGGCAATGCACAGTGTTTCTTAACCAGGGAGTTACGATCTCTACATGTTTTATTGCAGTCAGGCAAAAAGGAACCCTTCTGCTCAACAGTTCAAGCTGAGATGTTCTCACTCAACTTTCCAGAATCACATTATGATCAATGTCCTTCAGAATAGGAGAAGGTGTTCCCAAGGGACTGAACTTGAATACAGAAGTCGTAAATACAACCGAGCTGAAGAACGCTAGCGGAGGATACAAGTTACAAAGTGACTGCAAGTGAGCAGTGCTTAAAGCTGGAGACAAGCAGAATATGTCTTCAGAAGCCTGAGAGCTTTAACTCAATGAATTATGGAACTATTAGAAACATTAATGTTGTCAGATGCTATGCCTACACACATGCTGTACAACCATTTCCATAAGAACACCTTGCATGTACACACAGTCAGGCACGTTTCCACTGCCATTCTGATATTCACGGGCAGCGTTCAGTATAATATTACTTAATGGAATCACAGAATGCCTTGGGCAGGAAGGGACCCCAATGATCGCTGAGTTCCAATCCTCCACCATAGGTAAGGCCACCAACTTCCACGTTTAATACTAGACCAGGCTGTGCAGGGCTCCATCCAATTTGGCCATGATCACCTTCAGGGACGGGGCATCCACAACCTCTCTGGACAGCCCAGAGAACAATCTCAGCTGAAAGGCTGCGTTGCAATACTTACTATCCTTCAAAGTGGCACAGTGGGTATATTTATAAGTTAACTATTAAATGCATTTACAATTTAAGATGCAAACAGCCTTATTAAAATAAATATCCTCTTAGTTGAGGATCCCTTCATGCCAAATGCAACTTCTAACTCCCCACAGGCACGTGGCACTTACAGTTATTTTTAAGTGCACCTCGGATCCAGTTATTATGAAGACACGAACACTAGTGGACTGCTTGTTGTTAAATCCAGCATGTCCTTCTCTCATCCTCCATATGTATTTGTTTATTACTCCTACCCGGTTTAGTACCCAACTTCAATCCACATATTAATTAATTTACCTAAAAACTAGCTGCGCCTGGTTACAGTGCCACATATCTCATGCCAACCTGCTTTGCAAAGCAAAAGTGCATTTGAACAGAGCTCTATTCCAAATCATTCTGTGGACTAATTTGTTCTATACCTGGAAACCTGAGGTGGTGTTATGATTTCAGCACACTGAAAAAAAAAAAAACAACAAACATGCAACACGTAACAGGAGCTCCTTAATTCCTCTCTTTAAAGAAGTCAGAAGCCCCTCTACATTCACCCAAGAGGGGAGATGAGAAAGCTGGAGCAAGTTGGCCAGTAGTGTCAGCAGAACACCAACATTGAATTTTTGACACCTTGTTCACGTTATCTTTTGAATCTCAAACTAAAGCTAACATTCAGCTAGTGTCTCCACAATGCACACAGCAGGGACATGCCAGCAACATATCACAATGCCATGTAGGTGACAGTCAGTTCAGTCCACTCCTGCTCAGCTCCTGGATGTACAGACTGCTTGGAAAAATAGGGACTGAAGCAGCAAAGCCACCACCTGGCACCCACAGCCTAATTCCCACCTCACAGCTATCAGACTCTTCCAGGCTTCACCACCTTTTCTCCTTCGACTCTGTTAAAATCTTCCCTAAGGGACTCACCCAAACAGTTCATCATTTATATCTATTCTCAAGCCACTTCATGTGGCTGATGTTATTTTAGACACATCTTAAAACCATGCTTGGAACAAAATCATTTTCTAAGTTTAGCTCCCACAAACTGATGAGCATCCCAAAATATACTTTTGGGTCATTACTACGGCATTAATTGAAAGTCAGAATTAAGCCTCTAACACCTCATAATAACAACAACTTATTCACCCATAATTTATTCCTTCCTGTTTGTCTGACTACCGCACGCAATTCACATGTGATAAATAGCACTCTGCAGTTTGTTAGTGCCATATAATATAATCAACGTAACTAAGACTGCCCTAGTGAGCTGTACACGGAGGAAAAAAAAGCTGAAGTCATGCTTCCAAAGCAAGGCATTGCCTGACTTTAGAATGCTTAATGTGCAACATCAAGTTATCTTTGCTTAATGTTTTTTAGTAAATGTGTGTCTGGCTGCATTTAATAGGAAGCCAAGATGTTATGTGAAAAATAAAAATAAAGCAAAAACAAAGATGCGATTCCCTGCATGGTTATGGTCAGTGATCCAACATGTTCTCACATCTCTATTTGCCTTCTCACTTTCTCCTCTTCCTTTCCAGCAGCCCTACATGAATGGCACTGTGTGGCTGCACCCAGCTGTGTGCATGCAGATGCGTGCTGTCCCATGTGCTGTCACAGGGAGCTGCCTTCTACGTGCCTTACCCTCAATGCAACCCCAAGTCCTGAGCTTCTGTATTTGTGAGGTGCTGGTTTCCATGGAATAAGGGTTTCAATCTCTGTTACTAGCAAACTTAATGGATATTGGACAATGAGCTAACATTGCAGGGTGGAGAAAGAATAAATGGAGCGTGTCCACGAGCTTTCTTTCTTTAGGAAATCAAACTGGAAACACACCCAACAGGAAAATGTCAGTTAGCAAGGCAGAAGAAAAGCTGTGAAGAAGGAGGAGGACTTTTGCATCACCCTCTGAAGCCACCACACTTTCAGCCCGAGCTCTCCCACAACAAAAGCACTGACACGATGCACGACACGTTCTCTGGACTACACCGCAGAGACGTTACAGGTGAGAGCTATCACAAGTGACAGAAAGCACCTGCTTTTCGCTGTCTCCGAAGTTACAACTTCCTGAGCACCGGGTGACGGCTCACCGCCTCGGACCTCCAGGACTTCCCAGCAATAACCCCTATTTCCTCAATGCCGTTACCTGCACGTTTTCCCCGCTCCGGGCGCTACCGTCTCACCCCCTCCCCACCTCGCAGCGATGCCGCCCCGTAAGACAAAGGGGCTGCGGTCGCCCCTTACGCCCCGGAGGCGGAGGAAGGCAGGAGGCCGACGGGAAGCCCCCGGCCCGGCCGGACGCGGATCCCGAGTGGGTTCGCAGCCCCTCTGTCGCCATGGCGACGGGCCCAAGCGCGGCGCTCGCCCTCGGCCAACCGCCGCCTCCCTCACGGGCAACGGTCAGCGAAGGGGGAGGGGCGGCCACCGGCAGCGCCCTCAGCCCCAACCTGCTCCCCTCCGCCCTTCCCCGAGCGCCGGCCCTCCCTCCGCGGCCCGCACTCACGGGGGGACTAGGCGGGCTGGGCGGCGGCGCCCCCACGGCGGGGACCATCCTCCGGGCGGGCGCCTAGTGCCAGCGCGCCGCCGCTGCCTCCGCTCTCCTGTCCTCCCGCGCAGCCTACCCTGCTGTTAGCACGCGCGGCCGGCGACAGCCAATCGGACGGCGAGGGTTCAGCCCTGCAGGCCAATCGACGAGCGTGGGAGCAGGAAGGCGTCCCTCGACACGAGTAGGCGGGGAGAAGAAGACGCAAGGCCAATCACCGCCCCGAACACCTTGAGCGAAGCCCAATCAACGGCCAAAGAGATTGAGAGTGGCGTGCAGACCGTCAACAAGTTAAGGTGGCCGAAACAGGAACTGTCGTAGAGCGGCATTGCGACCGTCCAATAGAAGAGCGAGAAGGGAGGCTGGGGGCGGGCAAAAAGTCTTAAAGAGTAAGAAGCCTGCGGGAGATCCCGCCCCTGGCGGCAGCACACTGGAAAGTCGCCCAAGGAGGTTGTGGATGCCCCATCCCTGGATGCATTCAAGGACAGGCTGGATGTGGCTCTGGGCAACCTGGTCTGGTGGTTGGTGGACCCTGCACATAGCAGGGGGGTTGAAACTGGATGATCATTGTGGTCCTTTTCAACCCAGGCCATTCTATGATTCTAAGAGCTCAGCACCAGCAACAGACTCCAGCCACCCCCTAAAACTGCATTTATGGGACAACTCAGCCCCCTACAGCTGACAGGTAACCAAATAACCTTTGTTGCTTTCCCCTCCCCCTTTAAGACACTTTGTCATTTAATGTCAAATCTGAAAAATAAATAAGTAAATAATTTAAGCTGCTGTAGGTTCAGAGAATAATACCCCTGCAGGCACAGAGATGCGATGAAAAGATAGAAGCACAGGGTAGGTATGACAGAAGATAGGGTCTTACAGCTGCAGGTGGCCAATAGTAGAGGCCAGTGCTAGGGCAGAACGGCCTCTCCAGCAGCGCCCCAGAAAGAGGGCACAGGAGGAGAAAAGTGGAGGTCATAGGAATGAGGAAGGAAAGATGGACCTTCCAGCACTGAGCAATGTGAAGCATTCTACCCACTCAATTAGAGAACCCTGGCATCATAATTGTTGTTTTTTTTATATTAAAAACAACAACAACAACAACAACTTTGTGAAGGGCAGCAAAAGTTACCACGCCTGTGCAGGTGCTGCTGAGGCCAGCACAGAGGGCAGCTCCAGCTGTGCCTCAGGCTCTCCAGCAGAGGTCAGGCTCTCCAGCAGCAGCTCAACACAGCCAAGTCCACTGAGCTTCGTTTTTGCATGGTATCCTGAAGAGTGCACAGACTTAAGCTACTGATAGAGCATTCTCAATAAGCAAACATGCTGTAGCATATTTGGGGTTACATTTTCTTCCCCTTCATAGAAACCACATCATCTCAACTTCATTACTTCATGAACAGCACTTTCAAAGTCAGAGAGGAGCAGAAAGAAATTAGTTAAAAGTAGGAAAAAATCAGCACAGTAACTCATCTTTCTTAAGAAATGTCATTGTTAACATTTGCCAAACACTGTACTACAAGCAGGTACAAACCCTAGCTTTCCTAAGACCGTTGTCAATGCTGGAGATAGCTAGCCACTCATTTCAACACTAGCTATTTAACCTATTCAACTTGATTCTTTAAATCAGATTTAAAATATAAATTATCTTATAAGTAAATTAATCTTTAACTATAATTATATCCAGGCTGGATGTGGCTCTGGGCAGCCTGGTCTAGTGCTTGGCAACCTTGCACATAGCAGGTGGGTTGAAACTAGATGATCATTGTAGTCCTTTTCAACTCAGGCCATTCTGATACTATAAAGCGCCAAATTCCTCATGCCTGGTCTTCTTCAAGACTGTGCCAAAATAGTTCAGGACAGTTGCTCTCTCTGCTTTCCCTCATCCTCCAAGGCACAGGATTTCTGAGAAAAGCTCGTGACTTCAGGGAAAACAGCCAACCCACCCCCCTCACTTTCCTCAGCTATCAGACACATGGCATCCATCGTACAGCAGCCCCACTCTCAGCTCCTGTCTGGAATGCTCACTGTTTGTGAAGTCTTCATGGAGTATTCTATATCTGATTTCAGAAGGAAACAGCTGGACTGCAAGAAATGCACATGACAAGTCGTAAGTGACATAACTCAAATAGTGCACGTTTATTCTGAACAGTATTTCTAAAGAGTCTGAGAAAAACAAAAACATGCTTCTGATGTACAAGGGCAATGATATAGATAATAACGGACCAACTCATTGGTAAAGAATTTGCTCCCCCTGCAACTTAATTTGTAACGTTGAGAATGCAATTGCAAACTGCAAACGGCATACCTTTAACTAAATTTAAATTCAAGAGACCAGGGGTGGTCTTAGCCAGATTAATCAGAAAGCAGTTGCACATTTAAAAGAAACATCCAAGTCAGCAAACACTTTACAGAAACACAGACTTTATGCATAGCAGCTGACCCTGGATTACAACATGGGGGAGAATGTTACAGTGGATGTTTAGGAGATCAAATTTTTACTAGACATCACAGGGCACCATCAAGAATTAACAAAATATCACAGAAGTTTGTTTCAATTGTAACAGTATGTCATATTTAGTTGGCAACTTTAACCATTAGCTGCATCATGTAAACTCAGCCAGTTTCTGTATACACAAAATAAATTCTCTCCCTTCCCCCTCCCAAAAAAGAGGGATATCTCTCCTGGATGAAATTTTTTCCCCTGTACCATGGTGTCCTCTAGTAGGAGTCTCTCTGTAGATACCATGCTTCAATCCATGTACAACAAAACCAATTGCAGAGATTCAGGAATAATATGTAAATACACAGTTAACTCTCTAAAGCTGCTAGTTGCATATACCTTTTTCTCACTCATCCAGATCCTCATCCTTCTCAGAATGGAAGTGCTAGCATGTTTTTTTTTCTTTTCTCCATTGAAACTCCCACCCAACTTCAAAAAAAGTTCATAGACAAAACTTGTTCATAAACAGTTATTTTCAAGCTAGAAGGAGGTCCTGCTGCAGCAAAATATGAAGTAACTGAAGTTCTCTGCAGTAAGCTCATACTTCAGAGTTTCAGTGACTCCAGATAACAGTACTAAGATGCAGCATTCTCTTACTATGGCCAACTCGGCCAATATACTAATACAACTGTTTGTTGTTCAGAACTACTGACCTGTACTCTCCTTCATCCATGTACAGGGAACACAGCTTTCTAAGAGACTGAGATTAAACCTTGTATTCAACAACCGTTTTCCAGGATTAATAGCCTGGGAAAAGGAGTCTTATGTGTGTGGTCACTCTTGCTTCCACCTCTTACAACACATTTAATCAGAAGTTACAATGAGGCAGGTTTGCTGTGAAACAGGAGCTCTAAGAATTGTTTTCAGGGATACATTCATAGAATGATGGCAGCCCAAAGCAAAGAGAGACAGAAACAAAGGTTACTCCAAGTAAGTTCAGACACCAGACTTGTACTTTTAAACCTGAAGGAAAACTGTCTGCAAAACACACTGATTTGTGGAAGCCTACGATAACAGCAAATCCTAAGAATTCATATCCCCACACCCATCTACCCAACCCAAACACTTACCACTTAGTTCTAGAAGAATGAAGAGCACTTCGCTTGGCACCAGAGGCAGCTATGGTCTAAGTTACAGCTGTGCTGCATGAACATCCTCAAGTACAATACTATCTCTCTCCCACCACCTACTTCTCTTGGTTTGGTCTACAGATGGCCAGTTGGCATATGACAAGCTAATTGTGCTTCAATACATTTCCCCCCTCAAAACAGATACTAGAACTGCCAACATAACCATACTGCAAGCAGGTCTTGGCAGTACTAAAAATAAGCTTTTGTCAAAACTAGGTTGCTTCTGGACAAAGAAACTGTTGCTTCCTAGCCAGAGTCTGCTACCAAGTGTTGCAAACGCAGGTGCTCAGGCCATGCAGAGGGGCTTTTGTTTTTAGGGACCTGCCCACCACCAAGACTCAATTAGTGCAAACCTAGCAAACAGAATAGCTATTTTCCAGCATAGGTCTGTCAAGATGCATTCCGATAACACTACACACCTCTGGGAAAGTAGTAGCAATTCTAGAGCAGCTTGTGTAGTCACCCCTCCAGGTAATAAAGGACCACATAGTGTGCAATGAGGGGTACCATCCCTTGCCTCTTCACAACTCCCATCTTGAAATCGTTGGTTCCCAACTCACCTTCAAATGACTGGACAGCACCTGCTAACAAGATGTACGCTGCAATGCGCACTAGAGGTTGGCAGGCTTTCAAAACAGATGAATTCAAGATGCAGGTTCAAACTTTAAAAGAAAACAAACAGGAAAAGAATGCAGTTCAATATCTACTTGGGAGATGGGGCAGGGTGGTGTTGTCTCAGCTCAGTGCAATTCCCCAGATGCTTGGAGAAAAGTCCAAGCTTAAGCTGGTATCTGTATTGGCATACACAGAATTGCTGGCAACAGTGCATAGAAAGGAGCACTGATTCATGCAAAGAAAGCATTATAGGATGCAAAGCAGAGCTTAGAGTTTGCTGTAGCTTTTAAGGTTACAGCACCAGGAAGAAGCCATTCAGCCTATTTTCCAAATCCATAAATTGGTCTAGTATACACTGCTTTCTCCAGTGCTCCACAAACACCATCTGAAGAGAGGAGAACTGCATTATTATGGCTGAAGGGTAAAAGGGAAAGAATCTTCAAAAGAGCAAACCATACTGTTTTTAAACCACCTCCTTCTGAAGAAGCACATAAACACAGCAAGCCAAGCCAATCCCAAGAAAATCCAGGAGACTCCTGCAAAGCAGTGTGATTGGGGTCAGATTCTTGTTTGCCTTCTCAGCCTTGCTGCCTGGTTTCTTCAACCTTGACTCATCTCAGATTTGTCACCACAGGTTTAGCGTCTGTAGCAAGTTTATCTGGAGACAGGTGGTTGCCTTACATGATCAACACGGGTAAAGTGGTCACAAGCACTCTTCCCATTCCAACAGTACAGATAAAACTCTCAATGAGCCCTACAGCACTTTACCCATTTTTAAAGCAAGGATCTTGCCTCAGGATTTTTTTTTTTTTTAATAGGTTTACTCCTGTCAATGTTAGCTCTAGCTCTTACTCTGTCAGTCATCTGCTGAGAATGTGATAATGGAGATAAGGAAAAACAAAGACCACTCTAAACCCTCATCTCAGTCAGTTAAGAAATGTAGCACCAGCTTGGGTGAGTTTTTTAAAAAAAAAAAAAAAAACAACATTCAAAAATATCAGTCTAAGCAGAGTGAAAAAGTATGGTAAAGTAGCCTGCCCTTCTCAGCAAATGATGGAGGAAAAAGCCATACTCAAAGATATTGGGAAGAACTACATACTTTCTTGAGGTGGGCGGGAACTGGGAAGAAGAGTGGGAAGTACTGAAATAACATTCAAAGGCTGGGGGAGTAAAGTACCCTGTAGGTTATAAAAAAAATAATACAGAAGTCAAAAGGACAAGATATTGCTTTTCCTTTTCTCCCCCTCAGATTTACATTCTGCTTACCGAAAGAATTCTCTGAAGGAAACCTGTCATCAGGATAACCTGCTCAAGCCCTCCACACCTCAAACTAGAGAGATTTGCACACCTCTTCCCACCTCAATCAGAACAGCAACAAAAAAAACCCTTAAAAAAAAAAAAAAAACAAACAACCCCAAACATGATCTGACAATCCTTGGAAGAAGCATTACATTTTGTTGGAGAGAGGTCAAGATAAAAAAAATTAAAAATAAGAGGATGACAATGAAGGTGTGTAATTTAAAAAAAATTATCAATAGGCCTCTCTTTCCTTATTTGGCGACAAGCAAGTGCAAGAAAGTGTTCATTGGGGTTTTGTTCAGTTGTCGGTCTTTTGCACATCTGCGTTCTGGCCAAGACAAGGGGCTTTGAGGTTTTTCTGCAGCACATGAGCATCTGCGGGTTCTATCCTCTTGTAGTAGTTTTTCTTCGTCTCAATGATCTCAAAGCCAAACTTCCTGTAGAAGTCAATTGCTGACTCATTGCTGATCTGGACATGCCTAGGACAGAAAGGAGGATAGAGAGACAGGTATCAGAACTCTCCGTGGTATAAAGTTGTGCACTCGTGCTGTGAACAAAGAATAAAAGGATAAAGGAAGAAAGAAATGAATTATCTATCTAGAGAGGAATGACTGTAGTTTTAAGACTTGCAGTTTCGGTCTTCCCACAGGTTATCCTAAGCTAACATGGTTCCTGAATGATCTGTGGCAAATATCATGAGAAATGGCAAATAACTTCCCTTCAGGACAGCTATTCTGAGGAATAGCTGAGACTTAAATATCAGTCATTTCAAGTTTTCTTCATGTGGAAGTGATGGATATTTTATGGAAAGATATATAACAAAGTCATATAGCATTAAAGGCTCTAAAGTGAAACTTTAACTACTTTTAAATTTCCTTCGGAAACACTTCTTAGATCACCCAAAGCAACGTGTAGGATTCATCACTCAGACAGCTCTAACACAAAAGTGATGATGACACTGAATAAGATTTTAACTCTTTACTCCTCGCTAACCACCCTCTTCTCCTCACAGAAAGCTATGGCAGCACAAAGCAGTCCTTCAGACTTACGAAAGTCCTTTCCCTTTCAACCTCGATTTTACAGGTCTTGCTCTAGTGTATTCCCACAATTTGAAGGCCCCCAAAACAGCCCTTAGTTCTTCATTCTAAGAGCCAGTGCATTTATTTCCAAAAGTTACATTAAAAAAAAAAACAAAACAGTCTGGCTCAGCAAAAGGCATTCATTAAGCACTCCCAAAATCCAGCGGACACTGCACAGGCTCATGAATCACTTTGTCAAACACCAGGCTGCACAACCATAGCAAACAACAAAGCAACTCCAGAAGCTAAGGCAGAGCAAAACAAAAAAAACAGTATTTGTTTAAGCCCAATAAACACCAAATATCTAAAAGAAAGCTTCAAAATAATAGCAAGTTTAAACAATGATATCAAACTAGGGGCCAAAGCTGCACGTTCAGTTTGTAGGTGCACAAACAACAGAGCAACAAAACCAATGGTCAATAAAAAAAAATTCTGACTGTGAAACCTATTTGCTGTCATCCCAGAATCCTAATCTGGTAAGCTACAAGAAGGATTATAAAGGTTTTGCTTTATTGCACTAAAACCAGCAAACAGTTCTATCACTGTGCACACAGCTATATGCAAAAAAAAAAAAAAACCAACCCCAAAACAAAAAAAAACCAACAAAACAAAGAAGGAAGTTTGTGCCTGTTAGAAGGCATCTGAGAGAATTCATTACTATTTCCTCTGAGAGAGGAGAGCAGGAATACAAGCCAAAAGCAGCTTTGACCAAACTCATCTTTAAAATACCTGCTCCTCTTACAGAGCAGGCACAAAGATGCAACAGTAGTGGATCTGGAAGAATTTGCACCTTCTTGGCAGAGTAGATCTCAGTTTGAGGAAAAAGTTATTTATTTTTCCAGTGATATCAGTGTCCAAAACACTCTTCACTGCACATCTTTAAAAGTCCTGGCAAGAGTTCAGGCTACCGTGGAAACGCATCTTGAGCGCATCCAAGCCACAGACACTGTAGGACTATCCTCATAGCACCCTGTGATTGTGCCAGCATAGCCAGGAAGTTGTGGCCAAGGAGGGAGCTAGCTCTGAAGTGATTTTGGCCAAAACCGTTCTATAGGGAACTATTAAGACAGCCCTTTCAAGTAGCCCTGTCCTCTACCCCAGTGCTTGTTCACACGTCGGTATCACGCCAAGCACTGACATAGATGTGGCTGATATTTTGGAAACAAACACAAACCAACCAACCCCAGAAGCAAAATACTAAAATTTTCCCCAGCTGTGTCAGATAACTGACCTAGTTTACTGTGCTGCACAAACAGGTGACCTGGCACACTGCAAGAACTAGAGTAAGCAGACAGGCCTTGCTATTGAATGCAAATACAGAGTGCCTGTTAAGCACCTCTGGGCTGATGTTCTAATCTACATGTTAGTGTTGTAAGACACAACAGCAAATAACTTAAAACTGTATGCAGCATTTTCTACTAGAGGACAATGCTGGATAGTAAAAAAATTCCACTTTTTTCTTCAAATCATGAAATGCAACACTGCTATAGATGATCACTTTAACTAAAACAATTTCAAAATCAAGCAAGCCCTAGTAAAGCAAGCAAGCTTTTGGTTTTCTCTGCATCACACAGCAAACCCAGAATACAACACATCCTCCCTTCTGCTGTTCTTGTTAAATATTTATGAGGAAAGTTGTCTCGTAATCCTACTGAGAGATTATAAAACACTTTTGGATTTCCCTCCGTTTGATCTCATGTACACCTCTCATTCTCCATAGAAGTATACGTGCAACTCTTACTTACAGATAGATGTTGTCAAAAGTGCCATCTTTCTCACAGATGTTTAAGACATGATTCAGCATTTTAGTTCCTGCCGAAAGTTAAAGAAAGACTTAAAATCAGAAATGCACAATCAAGTCCATACTTAGATCACCAACTGCTTTCTTGAACAGTTAACCATAAGTAGGATAAAATGAGACCTCGTGCTGATGACATTGCCACGAAGTTCTAAAATCAGAAAATAGAATTTAATACAAAAGACATCATCTGTGAGCACTGAAGTTCAGCCAGCAAATATGAATTACAAAAAAAAAAAAAACAGTGGTAAGAAATGTGCTGTAAAAATTTTCACTGTGATCAAGATACCCTTATAATTATTAAGAAAAGATGCTTAAAACAGTTTTGTTTGTGAAATCTCTCATGGAAGGGTCTCCAGCAGCCTATGATTTTTCCTCTACTGCTGCATTTGGAGAAAAGCTACTAGAGCAGGCAATAACATACAGTACAGTATGAGTACTCCACCATCCTTCTCTACACAAAACTGCTCAGTTTCATTGTTTCTTTGGAGAAAAAAATTGCTCAGAAGCATATTTATAAATCACCTTATCTAAATACTAGATTCTAGGTGTATAATGTAGTTAAAATATGGTCAAAGCAAGGTACAGATTAGTGAGAGTAATGACCATTTTTTTTTAAATGACAAAAGCCTATTAAAAATATTTTAAGTTATCTTTCCAAAGCAAATAGCAAATACCATGAGCTTTTATTAGCTTGGCCCACAGAAAACAACTCATTGCTGTACAGACAGTAAAGGGGTACTATCTCTGAGCAGCAGTAATTAGAAACAAAAGATATAATTTAGAAGAATGAAGAAGTAATGCAATAAAGGACAGATGCATTTAAGGGCTCCACAATATAAAAAGGATATTAAGGTCCTTGAAAGTAAAACCTTGAAAGAAAGAAGAGGCCGAGAGGCAACCTCACTGCTCTGTGCAGCTCCCTGAGGAAGGGAAAGAGAATAAGGTGCCAGGTCATGCTCCTGGGAACTGATGGCAGGACAAGATACGCACAAGACTGCACAGGGTAGTGGGGGGTGGTGTGTTTAGGCTGTATATTAGGAAACGTTTCTTTACCTTGAGGGTGTTAAAACACTGGAACAGGCTTCCTAGAGAGGTGGCTCATCACCCATGCCTGTCAGCGTTAAGAGACATTTGGACAATGCCCTCATCAACATGCTTTAACTTCTGGTTAGCCTTGAAGAAAGCATGCAGGTAGCTCCCTTCCAAGTGAAATATCCCATGTGAAATGCATACAGGCTCCATATTTTAAAGAAACTATTTTAGAATTCTCTGCTTCAATTTCATATCTATAGAAGTTTACATCACAGAAGTAAAACAGCACGATTAAAAGAATTTGAAATCCTGAACGATAAAGTTCTAAAAACAAAAACAACCACCGAAAGACAGGAAAGTAAGAACATGTTATAAGTCATTCTTTTCCCAAAGCAATTACTGCTCTAAAAGTACATTTTGAGATATCTTGGCTAAAGCAGCAAAAACTCTACAAGGCAATTTAAAAGGCTGCCCAGACAACCTTGTTTGGGTGACGACACAAGACACAGAAGAGCCTCCTCACCTATTCCTAGCCGTCGGTAGGGTGCCAGGCATCCAAGTGTCATGATATACAGCCTCTTTTGGTTCTGGGAGTGATCCACCCTACAGCACACTGCTCCCACTGCAATATCATTGAAGTAGGCTGTCAGAGAGAGAAACAAAGCGTTATCAATCACAAATCTCAAACTATACATGCAATTCCTTTGTTTAAACCCTGTATACGCCTTCCCAGCTGTTAACTCCCTGACCCAGATAAAGTCATACGTTATGACTAACATCAAGTCAAATTACCAGGCGTACTCTAACACAGCATTTATTACTTATTCTTAACTGTAATAAGCAAATGACTTCAGGAGGTAAGTTGGCAGCACACATCTATGAAATGCTCTGCTGTAACAGAAGACATACCTCTTTACAGTAAAATGCAAGCTATTTATAACATAAACCCTTTGAGGCCGGGACAGCAGCTTTTTAAGATTCCAGCAGTTATTTGTCATTATGTTAAAGTGATAAAATAACAGAATTTGCTACTGAAAAGCATTAAGGATGGCACACCACAGCCCACAGTTGCTGGCAAGAACATCTGTACCTAATTTGGCTAGTTCGCCAACCTCCAGTACGTCCTTGTAGAACTTGTCGTTGTAGCTGACAGGAAAGATGACTTGGTTTAGCCTCTTCAGCTGTTTAATGTTGTGGGGTGTCACATCTCCCAGCTCGATCCGGCTACTGGAACAAATCAAAATATGCTTAACATTGACACACTCTAAAATTTCTATGGACGCCAAAGATCAGTTGCTTTATATTTAGAGAACTGTTCCATCTCATGATCGGTTTCATATATATTCATATATATATTTGAACTGCAGTGTTAACCCACAAAATTAACTTTCATCAGTGGCTGCTTTAACTGCAAAATACAATATAAATCAGTGCTATACGGTCAAAGTTTGAGGCCACACTTGACACTGATATACTTATTAGATGAGCTGCTTTATGGAGTGATTGACAGAAGAACATTCAGGAGAATACTAACCTCTGTAGAAGCTTAAAAAAAAAAACAACTTGAACATGAAGGACAGAAGGCTAGGAGAAATCAAGAAAATGAAGACTCCATATTGATAGGTGGCAGAATTAAGGAATGAATAAAGTTTATACTTAGAGATGAGTGAAATGTCACCATACATCTATCTATAACAATACTGTGTGCAGCAGAAAACTCATGTTAAGCCTATTAATATGCAACTGTGCCACTACCAAGGTGATGTGTATCAATTATGATCACTAAAGTCATTCTTCCTGTTGACTGAAAGCAGAACAATAACTTTGACACACTAGTACTGCACCAAACTGTGCTCAGAAGAAATAACCTAAGCTTTTCCCTTTTCTAAAACTAGTTTTCTGTCAAAAGCATATCTCAAGGACTACAAGAATGAAAAATAAAGAACAAGTCCTTTCTTGGTCGTCTGGTCATCAGAAGACATAGGTAGGAACAAAGCCAATACACGCTATGTTAGAAATGTATGCAGTTGCAGGTTTATCTGCAGTCCTGTTCTACCAAACACATACAGGGCAATCAGGTTGTTTAATACCTAATCATTGTTACATTGTATCATTCACAGCCTTATTATTATTATTTTTCAAGCATGTTTTTGAAAAGGCATTTTTATGAGACTTTTGTATGCTAGACTTCAAAATTACTTCTAGTAATGTGTTGTAGTTGCTTTCCATCTCTAATATCTTTTGGATGGAAAACAACCAACAAATTAAGATTAAGAAAATTAATCTAAACAATTAGAACTCCATATCATATCAGTTTTAGTGCCATTATCAATGATGGTAATAGATATACAGTGTTTTCTAGCCATTATATTACAGCTTGCATAATGGTCAGAAATCACTACAGGAATGGAGTAATGCTACTTCATAAAGCATAACTTGCCCTCACACCCACAGCTAGACAGTACATTCTCAACAGAGATCAAGAATGACAGAAGAGACCACTCTCTCCATATTCTTATACTTATATATTTTAACCTATGCAGGCATACTAAAAGTAGCATGAATTAGACAGTGTTGAAGTTTCTAGCTATAAATCAATACGCTCTGCTGAAACAGCCTGCACTGTCCCTTTTCCACGACTCCTACTGCCTCCAGCCCTTAGTTTCACAATGGTTTCCACCTGTAGATAATCTTGCTCTCAAAATTCCTTTCTTCACATATCACAAGCTCCAAAAATTATATTCTAACAAAGTATTGAGATAGCAAGAGGATCTGTACACACCACAGGAATACTGCACTTTAAACAAGTGTGCTATTAGAAGATAGTTATTAGACAGTGAGGTAACTGTAATGCTTGTTCTACAACCAGCTTAATGCAGCTGTTCAAGCTAGCACAGCTGGCCTTTTTCAGGCACACAAATGGCAACAAGTTGTTCCCCCATCCCAGCCAGCAGCACAGTTACTTTGTCTCACAAGGGGCAGGAATAAGACCACAGTGCAGGGAGCTCCCTCCCAGATAAATTTATGTCTGAGCATTGTGCTTGAGTAAAGCATCTCAGCAGTACTAGAAGAGAAGACTTCTGCACTGAGTGGAAACCAAAGAGAGCAGGTCTCATCTGCCCAGTGAGATCAGATAAGCTGCAAAGCAGAATGTCAATAAGAAAGGAGAAAAACCTCACATTTAGTCCCCCAGAAGCTTAGACCTCTTGTCCAAAATTATTTTATACTAACCTTGGTGATACCTTTTTATTTTTAATCAGTAGATTCAAGCCTCAGTAGATCAGTAACACTAGCCTGAACCTTTACGATGAGCTTATGGTAGACTTGTTAGAGCAACTCCTCCTTCGCACTTCAGCAAAAATCCCCAGACTATAATCACGTACTACATGCTTTCTAATATTTTAGTCTTTGATGAAGTGAGAAGTAAGACATTAGAAGGCAGTGGATTGAACATTTCCAATAAATACAGATGACATGGCCGAGGAGACATGGCCGAGGAGACATGGCCGAGGAGACATGGCCGAGGAGACATGGCCGAGGAGACATGGCCGAGGAGACATGGCCGAGGAGACATGGCCGAGGAGACATGGCCGAGGAGACATGGCCGAGGAGACATGGCCGAGGAGACATGGCCGAGGAGACATGGCCGAGGAGACATGGCCGAGGAGACATGGCCGAGGAGACATGGCCGAGGAGACATGGCCGAGGAGACATGGCCGAGGAGACATGGCCGAGGAGACATGGCCGAGGAGACATGGCCGAGGAGACATGGCCGAGGAGACATGGCCGAGGAGACATGGCCGAGGAGACATGGCCGAGGAGACATGGCCGAGGAGACATGGCCGAGGAGACATGGCCGAGGAGACATGGCCGAGGAGACATGGCCTTCATCAGGAAGATTCCAGACAGGAAAAACAGAAGCAGAGCAAGACACCACCTCTCAGGCTACAAGACCAGAGAAACTGCTCCAGTAGCACACAGCTGAAAGATGTTGTTGACTAATTTCCCAGAGCCCCTGGGCTCCCCAGCCTCCAACATCTCCTTCTGTCCACCTCCTGTGCTCTGCCACTAGCTGTTTCTTCCTAGGGTGAGAATTACAGCAGGGCCAGCAAGATATCCTGGAGGACAGTATGAGAGAAATCTAAGAACCACTACAGCATATTGATTTTGTTTCCTGAATGTGTCTGTTTAACTACTACATATTCAAACCATAAATTACTTTGATGTACAGCACTAGCTGATTAAATCAGCACCACATCTATTGTGCTCAAAACCACTTGAGGCAAACTAAATGAGCCCACAGAAAGGGAGACATACACCATGGCAGTTCACTTTGCCTGAGGACAGCACAGCAAAAGTGCCACTGGAGCCTCAAGTGGAAACAAGGGAAAGCCGGCACTACTGCTGGAAGAAGCACTCTTGTTATCCCTGAGCTACTCATTTCCACCGTCCTGCTGGCACAAAGGCAGTAAACTAACCTCAATTAAAACTCTGCCTCCCTCCCCCCCAAAAAAGGAAAGTTTAGCTTTAATCATCAGTCCCTTGGTTGGGTTTACCATGCAAAATCTTCTGTCAACAGAGGGAGGAAAAAAAAAAACACCAGAAGCAGAACTGCTTCTTGAGTAGAAGTGCCAGCCTATCCCACATTAAGTTGCTTCTGAAAGAACTGTATAAGAGAAGCACAGGGATCATTTGGTATTCATTTCATCTCAACCTCACATATACAACAGTGTGCACTTTGAACCTAAGGACTTAAAACCACCCAGCCTCAAAAAGAGTCTAGAAGAAAGTACACCAGATAGTCACTCCTTCCATTTCACTGGAGTAAAGGCAATTGCTTTTTTTTTTTTTTTTAAAGTTACAAGTAGACAGGATTTCTAGTTACAGTAAATTTATATTGCTGTTTTGGCTAAGAAGTATCAGTTGAGGCCCAGTTGGGCCAGCTGCGTATTCTAGCTCAGTAGTGGCTGTAATAGAAATACCTAATCTTTACTGCTGCAAAGAGAAAAAATTAAATCACAAAGCATATAAGAACACCTGAAGCACTCAGATGTCATCCCTTAACAGATTTTATTCCATTATTCCAATCATGTTCTTCAGAAGATACAGTTATTACTAGCATCCCAAATAGCATCCCACATAGGAGGTAGCAGTCAATTGTATTCATTGTAGGCATCAATGCTTCTGGTTCAGAGATGGAACATCCCAAGGCACCCAACGTAAGTAATTCATTTTCATATGGAGGAACTAGGAATTTCCAGCTCATCATATCAGGCCTCTTATTACATGCAGTGCTCTACCCTTACCTAGGTGGAGTACCAGTCGACTGGAGACACTCAGACAACACCCACTGCAAGGCTGTTCCAAGCCATCACTGTTCTCATAGTTATACATTCTGATTTCCACTCAAATTAATTCAAGTTCTCACCATATGCTGTTTCAATAGTTGATGCTAGTCAATACTCCTTACCCACAGCCTATATCTTCAGAGAGCTACCACGCCATTCAGCTTTCATTCCATCTAAAGCCAAGATCCCAGCCTCCTTCTTTAATGCTGCCTCTTAATTCCCGCTGCTGTCACACTAGCTCTTCTTCGCACTCCTTCAGATTAATTCTCCTTAAACACAACTGACCAAAACTGCTTACAGCACTCTAAACGCAAACCCTGTACAATATCAACAGCTTTTCCTCATCTTTACTGGCAGCATCTTTGTGACATAACCTAGGACTACATTTCAGCAACATAATATGACTCAGTTACTGAGAAAAACCACACTCAGAGGTGAACCGGTTTGTGGTCCGTAAGGCGCACAGCAATGTTGCCCAGCTACGTCAGAGCTGAGTGAAGCGTGATTCACAAAATCCTGATGGAAATGGGCATTTACAGAGGTGCCATGGAGAACTTACTGAAACTGGATGCATGCCCAGAACATCAACATTAAGACTCTGGCTCTTGCATGCATTAGCCTAAAGTCCTTTAAGCACTTGCAGGAAAAACAAAAAGCGCACATCTTCTATAGGTACAAATGCAATCCAATTAATTATGTTGCAACTGCATTCCTTCACCTGCAGCTACTAACAGAGCTGAGTTACTTTTCCTATAATGGCTTAAATTCAGACTGGTGGAAGTAACAGGGGTTGTGTGAGAGATCAGCATTTGCTTATGTTGTTAAGGCTGTACTTTGCTTTTTGATGCATACTAAAGCAGAGCTGCTATAAAGAAGCTCATAAGAAGTTAATTTCCAGAGTTAGAGTTCAGGAGTAAAAATGATTCAGTCACAGGAACAGCCAGCATTGTACACTAGTTTAAAGCAGATAGTGAGAAAAAGGGGAAATTCCAAATTTCTTAATGCTGTAAGAATCTCAGCCTCATTCAGCTTTAAGCAGCATGAGTCCCTCCCCAGAGGGATGTGCCTGACTGAAACAGATTCTTTGTAACCGATAGCTGGGCCTAGGCTTATTTAAAGCATCTGGTGCTCTAAATTTAGCTGAACTGTATCTGCAACTTGCAAAATGTACTGAGGTACAGTGGAAGAGGCAGGAGAAGAAGCAGGGGGAAGATTGCCTGAACAAACGAAAGGACTTCAGAGAAGGTTTGTCATCCCTTTATGCAGCCAGCTTGCTTTATTGCTTCTATTTTGGCTTCCAAGTCAAAGAAGGAGTCTAGACAGGATAATCCACTCCCATAAAATAAAACCAAACCAGAGCTAGGGAAGCTATAGACCTGAAGGGTGTGGCTTTACTTAAATTCAGCTCCAAAGCCAAAAGAGCCTCTCTAATTTTTTTTTTTTTAATATATTTTTTAAATAGATAAGCTGTCCTGCTAGGCACACAAGCTAGTCTAGTTCTCGTGGGCACACTAGCACGTTACTGATTATTTAGAAGATCTGCTGGCTGTAAGTCTGCAAGCATAAGTGCAAGTCTAATATGATTCTGAGCCCCAGCCTCCTTTACTGTGACTCATTGCTGAGAGCACGTACTCACACACCTGACGTCCTGCTGCAAGTTATCCCCAGCTGTGTGCTGGGTTGTAGAACAGCACAATGAAGTGCACAAAAAAATCCAAGTAGTTTCAGAAACAGAATTAACAGAAGACTTCACCCAAAATGTGCAGTTCAAAGGGATCTGGACGCAGAGAGGTTTCTCTGGCACCTGATCTAATCCCACAGAACAGTTCAGACAATACCAGCCCCCTCTCTTTCACAACAGAAAGTACACTGTGCATTACAGCCAAGGTATCTTCATCATATTCAGACATTTGCTCTTCTCCAACCTAGAAGATCAGACCATCCTACAGAACACCAACTGACCACCCAAACAATAACAACCCTAAAGCTACAGTAACAATGCTGTCATGAAGAGTCTCAGCTGCCTAGTTATGCAGTGCAAAAGGAAGACAGTGAGATCATTTCAAAAAGCGTAAAAAAATAAACTTTCCGGAGAAAATCAAGAGATGTCATTTTGTTGCCGAATACAAAGAACAGAAATTGCCACACGCAGCTGACAAATTTGAACTAACAGAAATAAGTTACTGCTGGTCTAGAAGAGAAAAACAGCCATACATAACATCACTTAGTAGCTCACAATGCTGCTTCTTCAAAGTGCTTCATGATGTAAAGGCCTACTGTATTACATCTGCCTGTCCTACAGTGAAAGAGGAAACAACTTGCTTGTGATCATATAGCAGATAAAGAGCTGCCAGAAATCCCAACTCCCCACTGCTGGTCTAACCACTTTTCCTTATTAGCCAGGTGAGCTCACGAGCACATTCAGATTTTGAACCACAATTCCAGTCAAAGCAGGAATACTCACCAGTTTGAAATAACTCCAAATTTGTTGTGGCTCCACAACCAATACTCCTGGAATGCTTACAAATTACAGCCCCCTTCCATACCCTCAGTGTTCCTGGATATGAAAACTATAATGCTTATTTGCCTCCTAGGAAATAATGAATCTTCACTAATTAACATTCATAACATACTTAATGATCTTCAAGTGACAGCAGAGGTTTACCTTCAAATTCAAATTAGAAGTGATCCTGGGTTCAACAAGTGCCTTATTTACACAAATCTGAATGGCTGAAAGACATTTCTTGTATTTATAATTAGTTAACCTCTCTGTATAGAGCTCACTTTCAAGGGACAGGCATTTACCTGCTTTATACAAACTATTTATATACATTATGGAAACACCTTTCCTCACAAATGCTTGTGTTCATTTGATTAGTAAAGAAAATACAGCAAGCGCCCATACTTAACACTTTAATCCCAGTTTTATTTATAAGATGTTCAAATTATGTATTATATATTACAAGATGTGCTATCAATTTTATGTGCTTACCTTCAGTACCTTCTAGACAACAATCACTGCAAGCTCCTAACTAAGAAAGCATAGAAGGTGGCTCTATCTCCCCCTCTCCTTTCTAGTTCTCAAGAATGAGTTGTGCTCAACTGGAAAGTTTGTGCTAAAGGGCTACTTATTAAAAACAAACAAGGATTCTTTAACTGCAAATTTCAACGTAACTCAATCTTTACTGGCAGAAACTCCAAGCACCAACTAGAGAAGATTGCCCTAAGCCATAAGTTGCTGCATTGGCCTCCCCCATACACTCAAGAACATAATACAATGTTAAGATGGTGGAAATGGGAAGATTTGTCAGGAATCAAGATTCAAGCCCGCTAAGAACCAGAAATGAACAGTCTGTGAAATAATGGGAAGAGGAAGGGCACGTAAGCTCAGGAAGCATTTCATACATCGAGACCTAACTGTGCTGCATGGCATTCTCATCTGCTGCTTTTATTCTCTTCCCTAACACAGTAACTCCACCCCCAGGAAAATTGAAATACCTTAGTTTTAGTGCCCTAGTGACAGCATTATGAAAATGGGTTTGCTTCTAATTTCTATAAAGTCTCATTTCATTTCCCTTCTTTAATGAATTCAATAACACTTTCTTTGATACAAAGACACGGTTACCCCATTTCAATGCTCCGCTTCTCCGTTCTCAGGTCTTCAAGTATGAAAGTCTTCAAATAATGAGCAAGTCTTCTTAGCAGACTTCTCTCTTATCATCCCCACCTCAAGTCTCCTTCCTGGAAAACTTCTGCTCTTCTAAGGCTCCCAGGAAGAACACATGGGTCACTTCATCCCTTACTCTCTTTTAACAGGGAGCAGAACGTAATCCTGAAATTGCCTGCCCTACCTAGAGAAGAAGGGACGCAAGGGACCAATGCACTTCTCCTTTATCAGTTCTCAAAGAAGTAAAGAGATCTGACTTCTCTTGTCCTTCCCTCCTCCTCTTCTGGGAAAAAAAGGGTCTAGTGCCTTCTCAGATTATTGGTTTGAACAATTCTACTATTTGCCAAATGGGCAGGCTTTTCAAGTTCTGAATCATTCCCATTTGTATAAAAGTATTTATCTGGCTCAACCATCACTCATTATTTGCCATTTTAGTGGAAAAGGAACATGCATAATTTCTCATCTTCAGGAGACAGCAGCAGAATCCATGGCATGTGGTGGTTAACTAAAGATACTACATTTTTCACAGAAGAACTGCCTAAGCTAGCATGTTTCAAAGTTACAAGCCCATAAAAAGTATGTGAATAGTCAAACACCACACAAGAGCCAAGATTAGGCCGTAGGATGCTTTCCTAAAAATGACTACAGTCCTTGCTGTTTTCCTTTCCTGACAGTCCTTCCTATCTCATGGTGTATCTTCAGCTGATTACTGAATTAAACTTGAAGTGACAGAAGTTATAAATTAGATTAAAAGAACCTACAGTAAACTGCACTGATATAGAAGAGATTAAGCACACTAAGCAAAGTCTAAATTTACTAACCAAGAGATTAAATGCAGGAAATACAACTCACACTTGGACATTTCTAGGAGAAATTCCCAAATCAAGCACTGATTTTAAGTTCAATTACTTTTTTTTTTTTTTTAAATTCTGCCTCCAGTGCATGTGACAAATCAGCAATTCTCATACGCTTGGAGATTCCTCCCATATACACTGAGCTTAGCACGATGCTGTATAGAAGCAAACAAATCAACAGACCTCCCTAAACTCTGTAACTCTAACTTGGGAAGGAGTGGAGAAATACTCCCTGTTCTTGTGAGAAGCACATACAGCTTCAGGGCCTTGAAAGGTTTGCTTCACAATTCTGTGAAGCAGTCAGAAGTGTGAGAACTTACCTATAACTATTCATTGCATTTAAATATGCTGAATTTGGTACTCTGCTGTTACATTCAGTGTTCTCCAGCTGCAGTGCCACTTCCACAGAGTCAGCTAAAGCAGCACTAGCCAGCACCTTGATGTTCCATTGCAGCAGTTGCCTTCTGCATGGGGCTGGTCTGGAGGCTTTGTGGCAGCGAGTGGAACCCCTAGAGACTATAAGGTATACAGAACTGTAACGCAGAAGCTTGGAGGCAGTCTCTTCTGATACTTATATATAAGAAGACTATGCAAGAATTTTTAAGACAATGGTACCACACACGACTCAGTTCCCTAGTCTGAGCAATTTTTCATCACGTGGCCAATATATGCTGCCACATAATATGACCAACAAGCAATTCCTGATAAAATCAGGGAGGTCTCTGGTCCTCTGCACAAAACAGCACGCCTGCACAGGATTACACGTGCAGGGCCTTGCTCACAGCACAGCTCATACACAGTGCATGCAGTGTAATGCTCTCACTTGCACAGTGGGTAGAGCATGTGATGGAGCACACACATCACATCTCCTGGGTTATGTGACTTTGAGATAAGGGCAACGGGGCAAAGCTGGACTTCTCACAGGCTTCTTCTGAACTAAAACAGATCAGGAAAACACCTGTACTGCAAAGCCTCAAAATGCCACAGACAATCACCAGCAAGTGTTCAAGAATCAGTGCAAGATTTCCTGTTTTCCTTCCTTAAAAAAGATCAGAAAATCTGTAACCAAAAGTCAAAGCTGCTGAGCAACAAGTGAATCAGCACTGTGAAAGCAATCAAGGATAGGGGGAATTACTTACATCTGCTCTACAAGGAGAGTCAGTTTACTACAAACAACACAACTTGAGTCCTTCCCATTGCTATTTTTCCCTCAAGCAAATATAGTCTAAAGTAGATTTTCAAATTCCAGAACTAACAATAACAACAATTATGAATGGAATAAATGAAAGAAAAAAAAAAAAAGAAGTGGCCCTCTAGAGATTCATGAAGTTCACTAAGAGAACAAGGAATTAGCTTAGTTTTACAAATCACATTTAAGGGGAAAAAAAAAAGGGGGGGGAGGGAAACATAATGAGGTTTTTAAATCACTAAAATCATTCAGGAGATGAAGGAAGATTGAACATAAAGCCAAGCAGCACAAAAGCAGGAGGGAGACAATAGTGATTACGAAGTCAGAAGCTGGTATAAGCCATCAAATTAAAAACAAAACAAATAATCACTTTCCCTGAACTAAGAGGTCCTCTGTAAAAGAGGTCACCTAACCTAACATACTTTGATGACAGAAACACTAATCTAAGCGTTATTAACACATTATGTGTTACTTTGAATTCAGAGCACTAACAAAGAGGGCTGCAAGCAATGTGTTGAGAATCCAGACTTCACCATCTGAAGTGCTCCCAAAATTCTCTCTATGCTTCATAGCGTGCGTGTTACCATGCTACAGACACGCTCCCAGAAAAAAAAGACACTCAGGTGGACTCAGTTTGTTCAAAAGAACTGGTCCACAGTTCTGAATCAGATACTGAAGACAGATCCAATCCCTTCAAACAACACATTACTTTCTATATGCCAGTGTTGAAGCTTTAGATCTATTTTGGGACATGCCTTGTAACAGCACTCTGATCTTTGTAGCTTGACAAATAATTTGCTTTTGTTCCAGAGTAACCCACTGTAATTTAATGTTTTCCTTCTGATGTGTTCATCTAGTCCTTTCCATCTCTCACTGAATTTAAACTGGATTTTTCGTTTAATTCTATCATCCTATTTGCCTCTGTGAATTTTAAGAGAATCTTAATCTCTTCAATATGAAGATTTTATCCAGCACAAGAACTTGCCGCGCGATGCTAACTGTATTTTGAAAAGACAGGCACGTGACACTCTTCAAAGAGATGAAGAAATACCAGAAAAGCAGAAATATGCCAGCAGAAAATCTGAAGGCATCCATTCTCAAGTCGCATTGGTGATAAAGCTACCTTTAAGCAAAGCAAAGAAATATTAGTCAGATCTGGTGCTCTGAAAGCAAAAGAAGTTAAGGGTCATTGTATTGTTTTTGTTCTGTTTTTTAATAAAAAGAAGTTAGAAAAAGCTCCCTGGAAAAACTCCTGTGCAGCACAAGCAAAGCTGGGACACAGCATGGCAGCAGAGCAGGCAGCTCAGGCCGCAATTTGCCTCAGCACCCTCAGGCTCCCACCAGCAGGGCTCCATGCAGCACAGCCAAACCCCACAGCTCAGTCACTCAGTTGGGCCAGTAGAGGGTGGAAGGAAGTAGTCCTCAAATTAGGACTGAGCAAAGACCAAGCCATTTAGCACTTTGTCCTCACTAAATGCCCCATTTCACCTACAGCACTCCAGAAGATTGTTCAAGACCCTAAGACACCTACCTAGCATTAGCTATGAATTGGTTCATTTTTAATTGCAATCAGCAGTGAACCTCTTTCCTACAGATACTCGTCAGCCCCTCACAATGCAGGAAGTGGCTTATGAGCTGTAGGAAATGGCTAAGTACCTGTTATCAGGCAGCCTTCCTGCATGACCTCACCCCAATTGCTAATAAGCTAAACCCCTTACCATTTCTTAGCAAAAGCTTAAGTGCTTCGGCTTCCATTCACCCCCGCCTTAAGCTGAAAAACTGGAATAGTGTTACGCAAGGCTGAGTATTACAAGTTTCAAGAGTACTGGTTTATTGCTGCTTTGAGAAACAGCTGCAGAAAATCTCCTTTATATCCAAGAAGAAAGTGAGGCAGGGGGAGGAAGGCCCGTGGAATGCAGACGGCCCTGAACCAAGGAGCACTGGGTAATCTAAGAGGCTGAGACAACCGCCTCAAAGCAACCTGCACAAGGTCACGCGGGTCACCTGGCCCCGAAGCCAACCCAAGTGCCCCCAGCCCGGTGCTCACATCTCGCTCCCTAGCGGTGGCAGCAGGCAGAGTGCCCCATCAGCCACACCTGACCACCGGCAGGTCTTCTGGAGCCACCGAGGTGTAAAGAGAGCCTCCCGGCACCGCTCCTTCCACCCATCCATACAAACTATCCCTTCAAGACTTCAACCCACGCTACAATCAGGCGGACGGCGTCAGCTACGGTAAAATAAAACAGCCTGCTGGAGACGAGCAGGCTAGGAGAACCACGAGGGCTCTTTTCACTGCCGGACCAACACTAAGGAGCAGCTCACACCCCAGGGCCTCACCGATCTCCTCGGGAATACGGACAGCCGATCCCCACGGGGTGAAGAAGCCTCCAAGCGAGGCGGCCTATGCAGGCCCCGCACCCACCGTCCGGCCGGGCCCCACACTCACCCCTTCATGGCGCGGCCTGCCCGTTCCCAGCGTCCCCGCAAGCAGCGCGCAGGGCCCGGCGACTTGATTTGGGCCTTCCCCTCCTCCTCCACCGGCTCCTTGGGCCGGGCAGCTCGAGCGGCTCAGCCTCCCACTCTCAGGACCGCTCCACATGGGCCGCCACCGCCTCCTCCTCCTTCTTCTTCAACCGCCGCCCGCCCTCACGACCCCTCACCTCACGCCGTTGGCGCGCGCGCGCGCCCCGCCCCCGCCGCGCACGCGCCGCGGCGTTGGGCGCGTGCGCGGAGCGGTCGGGGCGCGCGAAGAGCGGCGTGGGGGAGGTGGGGGCGGGGCTTTTGGTCACGTGGCTGCGCCGCGCGGAGTGAGGGGACGGCGCGTGCGCGCTGGGTCACCATCAGCTGATCCGCGGCCGCCGGCGCTGAAACGGAGCGCCGATTCGGTAAGCCGGTCGTAAGCGAGAGCTATCGCTTCCCCCCGTCGTTTAACGGGGTCGTGTCGCCACTCGTCCCCCACCTTGGGTAGGTTGCGAGCGGTCGGGCGGTCGCTAGGGGGTCACCTCGTCTCCTCCAGCGGTCATTAACGGGCGCGGCGGGGAGGGGAAGCGCCGCTCTGCCCATTGAAGGTGCGTGCAGCCCCGGCCGCCGCCGTGCTGCGCTTTGCCGTCGCCGTCCGCCCGCAGGATGGGATCTGTCCGTGCGAGAGGCCTCCGCGCCTTGACCTTCAGCTCCCGCCCCGCCTGCCTGCGGCATGATGGCAGCTGGGGAACGCCGGATTTTGCGACGGGGAGCCTTCTGAGCTCTTCGGCGTAGGCCTAGCCAGATAAACCCGCGGTCTGTCACAAACCGCTTCCCGGTTTCCGTGCGCGTTCTGCCCGCTGTTTTGGATGGGTGAAGCTGATCGTCGCCGTGCCTTGGGCGCTGCGGCGAGCAGAGGGTTATGGGGCAGGCATGGCGCTCCCGCTGGTGCTGCCGGCAGCGATTCCCCAGTGACAGCTTTCAGCTGAAGGTGCTGTTGCAAATCCCATCCGTTTCCTATTCCTGTAGGCGGCGGTGAAGCCCGAATTTAAATAAGATGTTCCAGTTGTCACCCCTAAAATCCTTTCTCGTGAAATTTAGTGACTGGATTCTGGGGAGTACCGTTGGCTTATGGGCCAGCATATGACATACGTGTTTCAGGTTCTATCCCTTCACTGCAGTTGCCCAAAGTGATTTTCTCCTATGTTTTTACCAGGCTCCATTGATGAGAGAACTTGTGCTCTACTTGGAATAATCTAGTTGGTGATACTTTTATTCATTGTAATGGGATACTTCAGCAAAGTATCCGGGCTATTTGATCCATCACAGTATTTCAAATACCGCTTGTGGAAGTGAAGGCAAACACACTGACAGCATATTGGAGGTGGTTTATTGACCCACCCATCTGTGGCACCTGAGTGAGGATGTGGCAAATGTAGGTTGGCACTGGCAAGGGCAGATAACTGCAAGGCAGATCCTTAACACCTTTTGTAAGTTGCTGTGTTTGTGCTGACTTTGACGCTGCAGAATCCACAGTAGATGAATGTTTGGCTTCTCTACGCTGTAGTTTTAAAGGTGCTTACAATCAAGCATTCGTATTTAATATCTGCACTTTATTACTTTCTACTTAAGAATATGTTAATTGAGATCAGCATGAATAGATCTTTGGATGACCAAAAATGTTGCAGGTAACTTTTCACTGTGCTTTTCAATATATTATGTTAAATCTTCTTGAAAACTGTTTTTTGTATGGTGGAAAAAGCACTAATTCCATAATAAGGGACAAAGCCTGGCATTAATGATAAAAACCAGCGTTAGTTTGAGAGCATAGGGAAGGAAAATTAAGATAAGACTGGAAAATGTCTGCTAGCATCAGCTGACTCTTCAAATGGGGGTTGAAGTCTCGTGTTGCAATAGTAACACAAGATCTTAGTTTCCTGTAAATACAGTATTTCCATTTTCCATATCTGTTTTCTACAAATAGTGCTACTATTAAGGTTCACCCACAGGCAATTAGTACTAGCTTAATTTTAATTTAATGTTAGCTTAAATGTAGCTTTTACTTTGATCTAAATATATCTTAACTGTTTTATACCTCATTCATCCAGACTTGCACAGCCTGTAGGCTTCTGCATGCTTCCATGTCTTATTTGTTTCCCAATATTGCTCTGTGTATTTATCTTTCAGATGCACACAGACACTAGTATCACATGTTGTCATCCAAAGAAGCTATACACCAGCAGATTACTAGATGATTCCCCTGGAGATGTATTCAGAATGCTCTGTGCTTCACCTCTTGTGTTCTGATACCGTGATTCTGTCTCTTTGAGTTTCTTTGAGTTTGCTGAAATTCCCATCCACACTTTTCCCTTATATTTCTAAATTGCTTGTGCTGCAGGTGTGTTTGTAATTAGATGTCCCCATTTTTTTTTTTTTTTAATATAAAAGGGTTACAGGATAACCTAGCTGATCTGTTCAATTACTTTGGTGATAACAAAAAAAAAAAAAAAGTGACACTATTGCTTGTCAGTAATAGTTACTCTTCATTATTTATTTGTTTTTAACTACATTGCCTGAAAAAGTGTTAGCACTTAGATAGCAGTTACCACAAAGAACTGAAATAGATTTTCTTTCCCTGCCACACATGTAACATTAACACAAAGAAAAGTGTTTTCTTTGTAGACTTGGAAACATTGAGAATGTCATCCACATGATTTTTTTTTTAGAATGGAACACTATCAAAGACAGCAGATGATGTTCTCAGCTGGAATATCATGCTTGTTCACTATTACTCACTGTCCTCAGGCATGTGACTTCTTCAGCCTTCCAACAGGAGACAGAGAAATGGGGTTCTAGTCCAACATATGCAGCTGAATGATTCAACTTGTTCTGTTCGTACAGAGGCTAAGCTAGTTTTGCAGGAGGTGATTGCCTGTAAATACAGTGTGCAGAACTGGCTTGATATGTATCTTCTGGATGCCATGAAAGCAATTTTTATGCTCTGAAAAAGTGTTTTTGTTGTTCCCCTCCCTTTGAAAATGGAAAGCTAAGCTTATATTAAGTTAATGGATTTGGCTTTACCTCATGGCAGTAAGTTCTACAACCTGCATCAAATGTTTTTGGTTTGGTTACCTTATATACGTTTATGTCTCTTGTTTCTGTCAAGTTCTCCCAAAGTTGAACGCCTCTCACTTCTTTAAAAAAAAAAAAAAAAAAAGTCCATTTGTCTCTAGCTTTTTAGACTTCTGTGTATAATCTAGCTGCTTTGTTACAGCATCATTTCTTTACTAAAAAGACATGCTTATTCTGAAAACTAAGATACATATGAATAAATCCTGTCAGTCATTGTCTAGCAGACTTTATTACTATTACTTAACCAAATGACACGAGAAGATCAGTCTTAGCTGCTGAATTTGTTTTCTGAGCTCATCAGCTTGTTTAGTACTCTGAGCTTATCTAGCAGTAAGTTTCAGAGTTCCTGACCACTCTCCAGAAGTAGTTTGTCTGACAGTGACCTAATGCATGCATGGTAGCTACTGATGGTTTCTTTTGTCCTCGTTTACAGAATTTTGAAGGTTTACTCTGGATTTCCTAAAATATTATTATCAGGAAGTACTAAAACTAGAATGAAAGCAGCCATCATAACCATGTATCTGTAACACTGGGCTTTTTGTGTTAGCATTTGCTTTTTTGCATTCCTGAGAAAAATAGTCTTGAAGGCCATTGCTATGCCTGTTAACAACTGGAGTTTTTCCTTCTAAACTGTCAAGTGAATTAAAACTTATGTTGCAGATGCAAGCTCTTAAGGGACAACTGTGTTCCTAGAAGGCTCTATGATGTGAAATTCTTTGGCCTTGTTAGCCAGTTGAAGACCAAACATGCTGTGCGGATTCTTGGGGCCTAGTTGAAATTTTGGTGCACTGGTGAGTTCCGGGGAACCGTTTTGTTCCACTATCTCTTCCTGACAGCCTGCATCCCAAGAAAATTGCAGAAATCTGTGCTGTTGAAGATACGGTGTTCCACTCACTGTGTTCCATCTTTAACATGCTGTAAGCTCTGCTGACTTGCTTGAGCTGCTATTGTTTAAGACCGCATAAAAGACAGGTAGTCTGTATATCTCTGACACTGGCCAGCATTCTGTGCCCTAAACATATACCGCAGTACTCTGTGGTTGTGATGGTTAAGTCTGAGGAGGGATGGAAAAGTTATAAATAAAGGTATTAGATTTGTAGACAGAGAATTGTTCTTTTGTAAAAGTAGTTTATTATAGCTGGATAAAAACTGTGAAGTGTGTGAGTTTCCTTTAAGGGCCTGAAGAATTACTTGCCTTTTTTTTATTAAATATTTTAGTCTAGCAAATGCTTCTTCCAAAAAGCTCAATTAATGAGACAAACATTTGCCCCTTCTCCCTCTTATTCCCTTTCTTACTGTGAAGGCACTACATTAGAAAGTAGCTCTTCAGGAAGACTAAAATGGTATTTCCTGGCTAAATGCAGATAACACTGATAAGCAGCTTTTACTTTAAAAGTTAGTTCTGTTATTTTCTCCGTTCTGAATTTTCTCTAGCTCCATGAGATCTTAGAGGTTTTGGTATCATGGGATAAATCTGAATCAACTAATAGATATTCAGACAGCTGCTGCAATATATATTTACATTGGAGGGGCTCTGGCTAGTCTGAAGAAACTGTAAATGTTTCAGGTAATTGAACATAAAATCTCCAAATGTGGTTTAACTTGCCTTTAAGTATAAAAATGAAGTTTTCCATTACAGGAAAAGTCAACCTGAATTTAATTTCCTTTTACTGGAATCCCATGCCTGTGTGTGTTGTGATTCCAGCCAGGTGTTTCATTATACCAAAGTGCTGTAAAAGAGTAGTTTTATCTGCTAGGTATATTAGATCTTTCTTAAAGGCTTTCACACAAAATCATTCTTGGTTCAACTCTTCCAGCTAGCTAGTTTGTCAAATACTTCACGTAATAAAATGAATATTCCATAATATCCCTACTTTCCATTTAACTTTTGGAGCAGTCACCAGTGATGAAATGCTTATTGTGAAGTCCGGATCAGCATTTTGGCTATCACATTTAGGGATGAGAGGTTAGGTAGTGGTGAGGCTCACAGATGAGCAGGTATGTTTTAACAAGCTCTATTTGCCAGTATTTTTCTGCATGTAAAACTGACCCCAATTGTAAGCCGAGCGATAGTTGTTTTGTGAGATTGTACACTTCTTGTTCTGTAAACTAAGAATCTTTGACCGTTCAGAAGTTATTCTACTGAGCTGCAGTGAAGCTTCTGTAATTGCTTACAGCTTTGTATTCATCTCGTTTTGATGTTTGTAATCTTGAAGATTAGAATAACAAAAAATATTTCAAGTAACAAAACCAAATGCGCCTAAAAGCAGAGTGAGTGGTTTTTTTTATAGTAAAAGTATGGGTAGATGCTTCAGCTTTGCAGTAGTGTTGGTGAGGTTAATTAAACTATTACTCATCTAGGGGAAATGACTGAGCATTGTGCAGAACAGATGGCTAAAGAACTCAGCCATAGCAGTTGAAAGGATCAAGATAAGAAAAGAGGTTACTATAGGACTCAGAAATGAATATTAATATTCTCTGTTACAGCTTGGGTCTCTGTTGCATTAGTTCTTTCTTTTGTATGAAAGCTTATCAAGTCAGAGAAGGGGCAGGAGGCTTTGCAATCTGAAAGGAGTGTCAAATTGTTCACACTTGGAAACTTGTGAAGCAGTGTAACAACTAGAAAGAACAGGAAGCTCACACATTTCAACTTCAGAAGCTCTTCTGGAGAAGCCTTTTGGGCTGGGAGGTAAGAATCAGTGTTAGAAAACTCTGTTATGGAACACCGTGGCTTTTAACCAGTCAGATGATGATCTATTCAGATGGACAAAGGGGCTCTCTCAAAAAGGAGTATTTTAACTGATAAAACAAGGATCCTTACCAATTCTAGGTATTGCATGACGAATTCATTTGAAGTCAGAAGGTTGGTAATCTACTAAGCTGGTCAGATCTTCAGTGGGTCACAGCAGTTACAGGGTGAAAGACTTGGCTGTCTTTCTGTCTTAAGTTATTGCTGCTGCTAACTTCTTAATCAAGTTCAAACACAACTTTTTTCTAGTTCTTTTTTGGGCTAGCTGGAGAAATGGGTTCCCCGGGAATCTCCTAGAAGAATTCCAGCAGAGAGCCACAAAGATGATTCAGGACCTGGAGCATCTCCCATATTAGTGAAGGCTAAGTAACCTGGGTCTGTTTAGTCAAGGGGAAGAAGACTGAAGGGGTATCTGATTAATGTCCATAAATATCTGAAGGGAGCTGGGAGGCAAAGGGATGAAGACAGGATCAGCAAAAGGACAAGGAGTAGTGGCCTAAAACTTGAACATAGGAAGTTCCATACAGATGTGTGAGAGAACTTCTTCATGGTAAGGCTGACGGAGCACTGGCACAGGTTTCCCACAGAGGTTGTGCAGCCTCCTTCTGCACAAGATGTGGAGATGTTCAGGAGCCATCTGAATGCCTATCTGTGCTACCTACTGTAGCAGGGAACCTGCTTTAGCAGCGAGGTTGGTCTTAATGGTCTTTTGAGGTCCTTTCCAAGCCCTGCAATTCTGTGATTCTGTGGAATCTTCCCAGCTTCTGCTAAAAGCTTGGATGCTTGAATGGTGCTTGCTTGGGTAGGTTTCACAGCTGCATTTTGTGGTTGGTGAGAATCTGTTATGTTTTTTATATGTATTAATTATAAAAATGTACTTTATGTATATTTGGCTAATTTGCAAGGTATGACATTTGCTTGAAGTATGAAGCTTGTATGTATTGGTGTGTAGGTCCCCGTGTGTTTGAGAAAGTAGTAGGAACTTGTGATGGGCATCATGAATTACCACGTTGCACAGCATTGGCTTTCCTGAAGGTAGGAAAGTGTAGTATCCTGGCAGTGGCAGCCTCTTTCAATCTTGAATGCACCTGAATGTACCTGTACATATGTTAAGTGGCAAGCCTCATGTGAGGGGAAGTGGCTTTATAGCACCCCAGAGAAAGTTACACAAAGGGTAAATTGCCATGCCTTGCGTGATTGCAGGTGGATCCATAGCACATAGGTGGGCATTACTGATGCAAATTCCCAACCTGCCAAGCAGAGGCAACCTCTGTGTGTCCTGTGGCAAGTGGAATGGTATGGGGTATTTAAATGGAAGCCTGTCTGTATTGTTGAGTGTGAGAACCAATGATAGTTCTAGCTCTGAGCTTCGGGCTAAGGGGTTGGTACAGTAACTATCTTGACTCTATGATGCTTTTTATCAAGAGAAAAGTAAGGCACGTTGCTGAGCATAGGTGGTAAATCCTGCATGATTTTTATAGGTTGTGGTGGCCTTCAACCCCAGAAATTCTGTTGGTGACTGAGAAATCTAGAATAATTTTCTCCATTGTGGTAAAATTACAACTGTGTATTCTGAAGGAGTGAATGTCCTGATGATACTATTTGTCATCTGTTCCAAGACACCTGTGCCAGAGTTCTGGGCATGCTATTTCTTCTGAGAAAATAGCCTGGATTCTCAAAATGCTGCTTAACTTCTGTATTTGTCTAGTAACCTTGGGCACTGTATCTTCTTTTTAATACTTCCTCTTAAAAAATATCATTTGTTACAAGGGGAAGTATAAACCGTCCAACTTACAGTAAATCTGTGTCAGTGATTACCATACTATTTATGGGATCCATGCAACACTTCCTCATACATCCAGATAGTGGGATTTTCATCCTGTACTAAAAGCTGTTCAGGAGAACACAGCAAGTGTTGGCAGCCATGATTCTAAAACTTAAGTGCAGCCTACATGCCAGCTAGGATTGTTGGCTTACTCCAACATCATAGAATCATAGAATGGCCTGGGTTGAAAAGGACACAAAGATCATCAGGTTTCAACCCCCCTGCTATGTGCAGGGTCGCCAACCACCAGACCAGGCTGCCCAGAGCCACATCCAGCCTGGCCTTGAATGCCTCTAGGAACGGGGCATCCACAACCTCCTTGGGCAACCTGTTCCAGTGTGTCACCACTCTCTGTGTGGAAAAACTTCCTCCTGATATCTAACCTAAACCTCCCCTGTCTCTGTCTAACATAATGCTTCTGTCTCTGAATTGCTAGTCTTGTGCTACTTAATGCAGCTTTGACTGGTGTATTTAGGCTTTTGTGCCGATTTAATGTGTTGCTTATCCTAGAACCTATTAAGATACACTCATGATGGCTGCAGGGAGTTCTTGGTATTGTGCAGCTTTCTGTGAGGAGAGAACATGCAGCTGCTTGTCTTTTGTACAGTATGCAGGGAAACGTCAGTGCCCACCAGCCTGTGACAGCAGGTGCTAGTGGCTGTCACAAAAGGTGTAACATCAGTCTGCATAAATAAGGTGCTGGGTGTTATACACCAATGCTTTTGCCAGCAAGGCGGAGGGGTTTATGTTACAGCTGTAAACTCTGACGAGACTATTTCGTTGAAAATCGATACCTATTCTAAATACTTAAGCAATTAGAATTGCAGTGCCTTTGGCGCCTGCCTATGCAGCCTGTTGTTAAACAGTTGTCTGTAAGGCTGTTGGGGAACAGTGTTCACTGGCATAGATATATCACACCGGAGCACTGGTAGGCAAGCTGATTCCAGCAGCAAGCATGCGTCTCTCAAGGATTTTTCATGTATTAACATGCAGCACTTGGAGCGTTTGGGACATTGAGGTCATTGGCTTTGTAGGAGGTCCTTACTATGAAGGGCGAGTGCTTCTTTTAATTTATTATGCCTGGTACTGTGCTACAAGGAGGGTGTAGATGGGAGTTCTGCTGGGCTGTAGGTTGCTTGGTTTGCTATTGCGGCATTCCCTGGTGCTGGTGGGAGAGAGACTGATGACTCATCAAGTCAGGTGGTTGTGTCTCTGCTGTGTGTCAGAAATCTCTTTCCCCTCTGCAGCAGGCTTTCTCATCCCTGTGTATAGGGGCGTTAGAAGGACAATTATTTGGGAAGTGGTGCTGCTTAACTCCTGAATTCTGGCTTTGCTTCATTTGTGGGGATTTTTGTCCCTCCTGAATTTGCAAAACAAGGTAAGAATCTGTGTTTATGTTAGTAAATAGTCGTGGATTTTTCTTAAGTGCTGTAAGAAGGCTCCTTCTAAAAATCTCACTAGCAGCTTAATTCGAAGAGATCTTTGTGGTAAGGCAGATCATTGGGAAACCTGGGGGACTGATCAAATGATGGAAGCAAAACTAAAACTGTAGCAGAAAACAGGTTTCTCCAGCATTGAGAACAGGATACTTCTATTGGGGGTTACCATGTAGCCAAATTATGTGCAGGGGAGAAATCTAGATAGAAATCTAGGATTGCTGGTTTTTTTTTTTTTTTTGTTTTTGTTTTTTTGTTTTTTTTTTTAAATGATGACTGTGGTATTAGTTTAATAAATCATCTTTGAGTCTGAGATGTTCCTGCAGCAAGAAATATTTCAATTTCTGGCACTGTTAGATAGAATATGACCATGTTAGAGCTTAAAAGTGTGCCTTAAATTAGTGGTTGAACAGTTTGAGACGAGGAAAATTCCTATTTGTAAGTATTACAGGATGCTAAATACATACTTGTTTATAATATGGGAATTAAAATTGGGCTAATACCCTGTGTTTGTATGCTACTGGACTATGTTAGAGTGAATTGCATATCCTGTGTTGGTGAGAAGCCCTTAAAGGGCTGTAAGAACCAGTTGGCTTTCAAAATGGCTAGCTGCTGTGGTGTCTGGGTTCGTACACAGAAAAGCAATGCCTAGCAAATCCCAACATGCGTTAGGGAATTCTGTTCTGATTGCTAACAAGACAGATATGTAACAGTACAAGTATGTAAGACAACATTTCTACTTTCTGTGAATTTTTTCATTTAAAACAAACATCTGTAATGCTGATATGCAAGAAGCACAAGAAAACTGTCCAGTCAAACAGTGTAGCATTTCTTAATTTGTACTCAAGGTTAAAAGATGTGCAGCCCCTTAAAGAAGGCATCAGCTTGGCTGGGCGAGTGATGGTGTTTTTATCCTGTCTGTGTTGTGCATAGGAGATTGAGCAAAGGTGAGGAAGAATTTCTTACTTTAACTGACCTCCAGGTTTTGATTTGGATATGAAGAAGTGTTAATTTACCTTGAAACTGGCCAGTGCTCTTCCTGCTTTTGTTTGCCTTGGTAGATTGAGTCTTTCCTTTGAGACCCTCTGCCATATGGCTGCCAAACAAGTGCCATTAATTCACTTAGAGAGTTGTGTCTAGCACTTTCTTGTTTATACTCCTCCAGGAGGTTTAGTAATAGGACTCCAGAGGTTGTTTCGTGTTATGTGTTTGGGTGAATTCAAAGGACTAGCTGCATTTTTCAGTGCAAGAGGAGACAGTCAATGTTAGTCCAACCAGAATGAGCTCTTACCAGTTGCTCAGGAACTATGGACTATGTTTTGTGAGGCCCTCCCTCTGCCACTCGTCAGAAGGGGATTATGAAAAACAAGCAATGAAATGAAAACCATCTTCTAGGCCTAAACAGGCAGCAGCTTAAAGGATAAACTGTTGTTATAGGAAGTAGGGGGGATCTTACAGATACCTGACTTAGAGGCTTTGAGCTCCAACTCACCAGTTCCACACCAGGCTGATAGCGACTGAGTCACAGCCAACTGTTGGGGTAGCTGCTGGGAAATGAATCAATGGAAGCTGTGTTACACAAGGTTTGTATTGTTGAATGGCATGCTTTTGCTAGATAGATAGGCCCTGTTGTATGCAGGGACTACCATATTGCACCTTCCACCAGCATTGTATGATAAATGTGCCAATAAAGTGGGAGTAGGTAGGCATTTGCCTTACTGCTCTCTAACTCGTTTCCAAGGTAACACAAAGCGTGATAAGGGCTGACAAAACCCTTACGTGCTCTTATCTGCACCAGAAGCAGGACAGCCCAACTGCCAGTTACAGGGCAAATGCAGATTTCAGTGAGGTTTCTGAACAGCTTTTTCTGTGACGACTGTTCAGCTTTTCCATTCAGTAACTGTCAGGAGATATCAGTCTATTGTTTAACTGTTGTGAGTTGAGTTTTTTAGCTGTTATTCTTCTCCGACGTTCTACAGGTTTCACTTAGAGCAAAGACTGGATGCTACCTTTTGCTAACTGTGAGACATGTCGAGCAGTTTTGAGTGCGTGTAATATTAAAATACGTGCTTTCTATTTAAATGCTGATCCATCAGTTTGAGGTGGCAAAAATAGTAATTGTGGAATTTCTCTTTGTAGCATTGCTTTTTAGAGAATGGTGGCTGTTAAGCAGCCCTGTAGTGTTCTATGTGCAGTTACCTATGAATCACTCTGAATCCGGAAAAACTCTGTATTTTGAAGGACCTTAGGGGGGATGTAGAAGGCAGAAGATGTTCTCCATTGTTCAAATAGCCTGTTATTTGACTTGAAAGTAGACTGGTAGTGTTAGGGTATTTTTGGAGTGTAACTGTTCTGTGGAGCATATTAGGGAGTAATGGTCCAGCCCTCTCCCTGCAGTTAGGAGGGATGTTACTTCTTGTTTGCTTAAACAAGTTGTTTTTTTTAACATTACATAGCTTTAAGATCCGAGTGGTTAAAGTGTTTTAGGGTACATTAGTTGAGAATTCTTCCATGTTGTTTCTAATGAAAGGAAAACAACAGAAGGCAGGAGAGGAGAAATGAACTGCATATGTGTGTATGCTTTAGAAATGACTTTTTCTCTCTCTCTTTTTTTTTATTCTATACAGTTAAACAGGCAAAATGGACTTCTCCAAGCTACCAAAAATCCGTGATGAGGAAAGAGAAGCTTTTGTTGGCTATGTCCATGGAGTGTCAGGACCTGGTAGGTATTTTGAAAGGGAAATCGTAAGTTCTGTTTAGTCTAATGTATTATTAATCCTGATGTTCACTTGGAAGAAGTATGATAAGTTGTAGGTAGGGTTTTTTGGCTTATTTTAAGAATGATTATGTGAAAGATCTATAAAAGATTAAGATATTTACTAGTGAGGTGTTAATGCTGATTAGTTTTATTAAAAGATATAATGAACAGAAAGCAGATTGAGGAACAGTAAGGAAAAAAAAAGAAATTGCAAGCATTCTGGTTGAGATAAAGCCACCTAGTCAGGAATCTGTATTAGACTTCTCAATGCGAGTGTGTGGTGCTTGGTCTGTTCTAATTGAAATCCTGTTTGACCCTTTGCTCTCTGGAATAGACAGTCCTCTGCCAGTGTCAGGCTGTTCTGTGTTACTGCACCATTGGCTGAAGGGTTGCTGCAAGGGTCAAGGATGGTGTTATGGGAGGAGAACTGCTCCTCCTGTTTTCTCAACTTAAATGCAGAGTATACTGGCTTTTCCTCTCCCTCCGGCATTCTCTTCATGAGATGTAGGAAAGCATGGCAGTGTGAGAACAGAAGAGGATACATCTTTTTCATAGGGATTCTATGATGAATAAGAAGCTACCAGAAGCTACCTTGGCTAGAGGCTACCTAAAGAAAAAGCCTGTTTCTTAACTGCAGAAGTGATGATTGAATGCAGTTTAAAACTGATACAGCTTTCTTAAGATGTGGGAAATACAACTTTTTTTTTTTTGGTAAAGACGTGAAACCTTTATGTAAAATGGATGATAGAATACAAAGGACATGATGAATTTCCTTCTAAAGCAACAACACTGCATGTAAGGAGCAGTCTACATATAACCTGGTGTTCATTATGTTGATGTTTAAGTCAAAATGGTAGAAGGCTTCAAGTCTAAAACGTGTTGTAATCTTCATCTGTAGAACTGTAACTTAAGACATTTAAGTCATTCATTACTTTTATACAAAATAAAACACAAAAATAGCATTTCCTTAAAACCTGTATAGATGTCTACCACTTTAGATATAAGTATATATGTTGCCTTTAGGAAATACCCTTTAGTTGATAGGTTCACTAGTACTTTATGTTAGCATCAAATACTATGAAGAGAAACAGAAGTTTATAAACAACTGGAAAATGCCAGTCTCCAGTCATATCTTTCTGTAACTGTGATGTATTGGGTGCACTTTCACCATTTTCTCATATGTTTTAATTTAGTCAAATGTCTGCAGAGGCCGCTGTATCATTAAAGTCCTTAACATTCACCATCTATCAGGATATGTCAGAGGAATTAGTGTGAATTTTCTGTATACTGGCATGTTTTGATAATGTACTCTTATGAGCATAAAGGATCAGCCATGAAATGTATAGGAAAGCTTTTTCTTTTAGCTTTTAAACTAATGTCACAGTGCCAGCCCAGTTCGGCCTAGTACTGTGACTGATGAGGCGAGGGGACCTATGCTGAGGGAGTGTGAAATAGGGAAAAGGTAGGAAGATGGGCCTAAAAACAAAACAGCAGCAGCGAGCGAAGGGAGAAAACTAATTTAGTAAAGATGATAGCAGAATGTGAGATAACACAGTATAATACAGTATAACTGGAATTGAAGCTCATAAGTCAAATAAATGAGAGAGCATCTGAAAGCCAAGGCCTGACTAATGCTGTAGGCCTTGCCTAATGCTGTAGGCAAGGTGGCTGGGGAGCACACAATTGCAGAGATGAGCAGAAAAAGGAGAGAACAGTCTGATGACTCCCAGTCAGTTTGATCTTTCCCTCTGAATGGAAAATGGAAATGGAATAATGAAATCTGGGAGCTGTAGTACACTCTTCTGAGATTGCAGCTGCAGCATTAACTTGTTAACTCCCAGTGCACTGCATGTTGTTGTGCTGTGGAATACTGATCACAAATTGTAAAATATCCTGAAAATACCAGGACTTGTGGCAGCCAAATTACCCCTGTATTAAATCAGAGATGTACTCCTGATCTGAGTGAATATTAGTCTCATGCTGTCCAGATTTTAGTAGCTTCTGATCAGAAAATTTGTTTAACTACATTATCTGTGTGTGTCTGTCTTCTACAGTGGTCACTGCTTGCAACATGGCAGGTGCTGCTATGTATGAGCTGGTACGAGTAGGCCACAGTGAACTGGTGGGGGAAATTATCCGACTGGAAGGTGATTTGGCAACTGTCCAGGTGTATGAAGAAACATGTATCCTTTCCACTGATCCCTTTGGACCAGGCAGAACATGGTGGTGATTATGTTAAAGAAGATGAATGAAATTGACCGAGACCAGCAGTTGTTATTTCCAGTGCCAACATCCAGCATCTGTTCTGTACATCTTTTGTAAATTCTGATATTTTTTAGGTAAACCTTATATTGCTTGGCTGTGTAAGAAGGAAACTTCTTTGCTGTTTTACCTGGCAACCAAGGAACGTGTTTAGGTTCACTTGCATTGAAATATGACAGCTCCTTGATAAGAAAGTTGACCGATGCCAACTATGAATGGCAAAACTACCGAGCAGTATGTTGTATTTTTTCTTTGCTTCTGAAAACTCTGCATGTGGAATGCTTCTGTAGGAAATGTCAAGTAGGCAGGATTCCTTCTTCTGGACAGACTGTTGGAACAGATCATATCTGTTAGTTTTTTTGTTTCTACATTGTGATTGCAGAATCTTCATCCAGATGAGAGATGGATAGCACGTATTTAAAATCTAGTTGATATAAAGTGTATTTTCTGTTGAAAGTATATAAGAGAATGTCGTAAGAGCAATTCATTAAACTTAAAGATAGCTTTTTTCCCCCCCTCATATTCTTCTGAACTTAAGAGTTGATTTTGTCTACCCATAGATGTTAGGAAGAAGCCTGTACTGGCACCCTGTGTTTTATTTTGGGAAGCTGAATGGTAAACTGGTCAGTGGATTGTGTCTGTACCTATTAATTTGAAATTTTATTTGGCTCTTCATTGTTACATTTAGTAAGTAGTCTTCCATCAATACATCGAACTAGTCCAGCACTTACGTACAGTTTACTCTTAGATTTCTAATGAGAGAATAGCAAGAGCTTTCTGAATACAACTTGCATTTAGTCTCTCTGAGTCACACACAAGCTTTTAGAGTGTCTTCAGTATTCTAATAGGGCCTGCTAAAGTACTGGCCCTTTGCAGATAAGCCCAATGAGCATCTTTGGAGCTCAGGTGGTGCCTAAGAGGGACAACTCAATGCTGGAGAGAAGGGAGATGCTAGTCTATGACAAACTCTTGTTACAATTAGACTCCAGTCAAAAAAGCTCTGCAAAGCTCAAGGTTAAAACTGTTGTGATGTGTGTTTCTAGCAAACTATAAAGCAGAAAAAAAAAAAATTACATCTTTTCATGCCACTGTCTGATTTTAACAGTAAACCTAGAAAACATGTTTGAAGACTTAAGAAATGCTTGATGTTTTGCCATCATGCTGTCTTGTACAGCAAGAAATTTATGCATATAGTCGGCTTGAGCTAATGATTGTAACTCAGAACATATACTCCCTACTTTACCTCTCCAGAGGATCAACAACTTCATTGCTTTAGCAATTTCAGCTAGAGTTTAGTATAATGTCTATGTGCTTCTCAAATGATGATATGTGATATATTAACAAAACTATCACATTAATGTCAGAAAGGTGCTGTAAGGGTATGATGATGTGAGTGTGATGCCTTCTACCCTGTAATTTCTCTGGATGAACTTTTCCTCAGCAAATCTTTAGCTGGTGTATCTGTAGGAGATCCTGTACTCCGCACTGGGAAACCGCTCTCAGTGGAACTGGGGCCTGGCATTATGGGAGCTATTTTTGATGGTATCCAGAGGCCGCTGTCAGACATCAGCACCCTGACCAAAAGTATCTATATCCCTAGAGGTGTCAATGTGTCAGCTTTGAGCCGAGATGTCAAATGGGATTTCACACCTTCCAAAAACTTGCGGGTAGGTCCTGCTGAGCCTGTCTTCCCCTGTCTCCTTCCTTCTCAGAGCACCAAGGCTGTGACTGCTAGGAACTGTGGTTACAAATAATCAAGCTCATGAAAAGAGGTGCTAGGGTGTTTTAAGGATATATGAGAGTGAGAACTAGACAGGGATCACAAAAACTTAGTCCATGTGACTCGCTGTGTTGTTGCACACTAATGTGTTTGCAGTGCCATAAAGAATTTAGTGCCTAGTGCAATTCCACTAGCAGGAACAGGTGTTACCTTGGCAAAATGAATAACAACAGAATACAGTGAAGATAGTTTTAGAGCTAGAAAAAAAATCATAGCTTTAGCCCTTGGCATCTTCTTTCTTTTTCAGTCCTGCAGGTTAGCAGATTCTCTACTTAGCGCATTAAGCTGAGAGGTATGAAAGAAGCAAGGAGAATTCCTTGCATCAATCAGTAAATGCTACAGTCTAAGCCTTGAAATGCTCCTGAATGCATTTAGTATTGCTAACAATGTGCTGTTAGTGTAATGAGTAAATGAATAATTGGGCTACTGTGTGTAACAGTGCATTTGTAAAGGAACTCATAATGGTGCTAGACTTGATAGTTATTGTTATTTATTATGATTCTTTGTCAGCATTCTTTTTTTAAAATGAAATTCTTGTTTATGGCTAATAGGTGCTTTCTGATTTCAGGTTGGCAGCCACATCACTGGTGGAGACATTTATGGTGTGGTGAATGAAAACTCTCTTATCAAACACAAAATCATGCTGCCCCCACGGAACAGGGGTACAGTTACATACATTGCTCCACCGGGAAATTATGACACTTCAGTAAGTCTCCCAAATAACAGTTACCAGGGTGTTCCATGTTTCTTTCATAAGGCTACAGGACCCTTTCTCTTCTGTGAGATGCCACCTTCAGAGCCTTTGTGCAACAGGATGTTAGAATTGACTTCTGCTGCCCTCCCAGCAGGGATTATGTGGTTTTTCTTGTGCAGTTACTTTCTATGTTTATGACTTCCCAATGGCATTTAACTGCTGTGTGGACATCTACAGTATCCAGTGAATATGGAAAAGCTCCCCCATAGCATTGTAAATGTGGAAACATGCTTTTCCTCAGGGAGGGATGATAGGGTGTTAATATGACCATAGATTTTGCAGATCTTGAAGTCCTAGTAGTGTGGAGCAGTTGAGGTGAGAATTTGTGTGCTGATCCATTGTGTGGTTGTTGGCTTACTTCAGATGTCTGGTGCTCTTTGTTAGGATGTTGTCTTAGAGCTGGAGTTTGAAGGTGTGAAGGAAAAGTTCACTATGGTCCAAGTCTGGCCTGTACGTCAAGTCCGTCCTGTGACTGAAAAGTTACCAGCAAATCATCCTTTGTTAACTGGCCAACGGGTGCTAGATGCCCTCTTCCCGTAAGTAATATTCTGTCTGTTCCTATATAGGAAGTCTGTTTGGGGAGAAAGGATAGTGTTAATTTCTTTAAGGGTGAGCAGACCCCAAATATTCACTGTGTACCACAGCATAATCTCAAAAAAAGTTATCTAGCTGAATTGATAATACTTCTATCTGACAGAGGAAACTGAATGGAAAATGGAAGTGGGGAAGAGTTAAAAGGAGGTTTAGCAGGATGGTTCTTTTACATTAATTCAGGAAATAAATGAAAAATGTAAAAATAATTTATTCATACCAAACCTTCAGAAAAGGGAGAACTTTCAAGCTTGGATATCTGCATTTAAGCACATGAGTAGGATCTCTTTCCGTGTTCTTGAAGATGTGTAGTTTGCAGTGAGTCTGAAGTTACCACTGACAGAAACTGTCATGCTTAATTGTAACTCAAAATTCTCATTTAAGCGGCTGAGCTCCAAGGCACAGAATGGAGTAATTTTTCATCCTAAAATATTCTTGTAATCGTTCTTGTAATGCACATTTAAGTTGCGCTGATGTTCTTTTCTTAACGTTTGTGTACCATCAGTGCTTCCAGCTGTGTAAACTATGTTTCAAGCCTGAAAGTGCAGTTATTGTACCAGCATACCTCATGTATTTCAAAGGCAGTAGAAAGAAAGAATAGTTTATTCCTTTGGTCTTTGGTTTAGTGAAACACCACTGTGCTTCTCAGACAGAACACTGAATGTGATTCTTGTTGTTCTGCTTTTAATTATGCAGTTGTTTCCTTACTAGAAAACATATTCTGAAATAGAAGAGAGCTGTTTTTGAGTTCCTTGCTAATCAGAGTCCCTTTTCTTTACTCAGGTGTGTGCAAGGGGGTACAACAGCAATTCCTGGGGCATTTGGTTGTGGAAAGACTGTGATCTCGCAGTCTCTCTCAAAATACTCCAACAGTGATGTCATCATTTATGTAGGCTGTGGAGAACGAGGAAATGAAATGTCTGAAGTACTGAGAGATTTTCCTGAGGTTAGTATGGAAAATTCATGGAGAGTAAACCTTCTTGGAAAGACTTGCTATTATACTAGTATAGCAACTGAATAAAATATCTTATTGCTATAGTGATTTGAAAAAATCTTATTGGCTGTAAGTTTTGACTGTAGTAGCAGAAATCACTTTTGGATCATACAGGCATGTCTTCAGTGGCCTCTCAAGAAACATCTGGACTAGTGTTTAGGCATACCTTTTAACTTGTTTAAAAGAAATCCAAAATGAATGCCTGAGTATAATTTAGTACCATTAACAAGGATGTTACCTTTTATTGCTGTTATCTCTAACTTTTCTAGCTTAATCACATATACCAGATGTGGCATCTGAGTTTACAAGGTGCAAGGTGGTGATACATACTGTTATAGTATATGAGTTTTGCCAGTTAGGCTTCAGAATACTTTCTGAAGGAAGCTGAAAATGCCTAGTTTCACCTTACTGTTGTTATATGTTAGTGGGTTAGTTGTGGTGCAGAGTTCAGTAAATTAGAGGAAAGAGCAGATCAAAACTGTTAGGTTGAAACTCCACTGTTAGAAATAAGTTTTACGTGCTGATTTGCAATGTGACAATGGACAAAGGTAAATCTCAGGATGTTCTTAAGTAGAGTGCTACACAAATATCAGGATATGCATTCTGCTGTTCACGTGCATATGAGAGATCATCTGAGTTATGCATGTGGGCTTATGTCCAGTTCTCAAAAATGGACTCAAATTAGTACAGGTGAGGAAAAAAAAACTCTGTGTCTCCCAGTGGATTTAAGAGGGAAGGATAAGATTTTTGGTTCTTTCAGCCTAGTAAAGTGAGGCTGAAAGAGGTTAACGTACTTCCTGGAGTAGATTTGTCATCACTCATTTACTTGGGTGAGCAGTGGGATTAATAGGAATTGCTGTTAGCAGAAGATGAGATGAGGCTGAGGCACATGTACAACTCATTCTGGATGGAAAAACAGTCTAGAATCCTGAGATCTCTAGTCTATATACTGCTTTGTTAGACTAGCTGTGAGGAGACTATCCTGATATAAGGTAATAGAGTTTAAATAAATTGTTAAATTTGTGGGAATCTTTATAGTTTTTGTTGTCTTTTTCATTGCATTGTAGTTAACAATGGAAGTTGATGGCAAGGTAGAAAGCATCATGAAGAGAACAGCTCTGGTAGCAAATACCTCCAATATGCCTGTGGCTGCCAGAGAGGCCTCTATCTATACTGGTAAGATTTACAGGAGTCTGGAAAAGGCTGCACGTATGGAGCAAGTCATCGTGCTCTAGTATTTTCAGTTCCTGGGATGATCAGTACCAGGACCCCTGCTTAATTACATAAATCAACCTTTTCAGGCTATGCCTGCATGAAGTCTTAATATCACAAATAGATTTGTCTTTCTTATCCCCAACTATGATCTCCACATGCTGAATAAATTCTTGCTTATAAATTAAACTTACCACACTGGATCTCCTGTAGTTCTGCCCCACATATTAATTATGTAATTGTGTTCTTCATGAGCAGCTTTTTGCTGACGAGTACAGTTTCTCAATGGGTAGAAATAGTGCTCTCTGAGAAGTACTTTTTTCCACTACAGCCTCTCAGATGATTTCTTAATACTTTTTCATGAAAAGTTGTCAGATAAAACATCTTTATAAGCTCTGGTGGCTTAGAAAGGAAGGAGACATTTTACAATAAGAGGAGGCTTTGTGAGGCAAATAGTAGTGTCAGTAATATTGCCCTATCTCCTTAAAGAAATACACAGAAACATAAGATTTGCCAGAATGGTTTGTAAGCAAAAATGAGAAGAGTGGAATGAAATAAACAAAAGCCAAAAAAAAAAAAAATCTATCATGGGCTCGTGGGAAGGAATAGTAACTTTCAGTCTTTACTGACATCAGACTGTAAATATAAATAACTTATCTTGTTAGCCTCTTAATGATGACATGTGAGGGTAGAATTCCTTTTTCAACACTATCCTGCATTGTGCTGTTGTATTTGTTCTAGGAATCACCCTGTCAGAGTATTTCCGAGACATGGGCTACCATGTCAGTATGATGGCAGACTCTACTTCCCGATGGGCTGAGGCCCTCAGAGAAATTTCAGGACGACTGGCTGAAATGCCAGCTGGTGAGTTGTTCTTTTCTTCATCTAGACTTGTAAATACATCCTTTAAACTCAGGGCTTTTGACTCAATTTCTCGATATATGTTCATAATTGCAGACAGTGGTTATCCAGCCTACCTTGGTGCCCGTTTAGCCTCTTTTTATGAGCGAGCTGGCAGAGTGAAGTGTCTGGGAAATCCTGAAAGGGAAGGCAGTGTCAGCATTGTTGGAGCGTGAGTTGCATTTCTTTCCTTTGTGTTGGCTGTGGTTCTTCCTCCACCTTTTTGTATGTCGAAATATTTTGAAACAAGAGGGTCTTGTTGCTGTGTGCAGCTACAGAGCTAGGAATGTATAACGTGCATAGATACATGTCTGATCACCCTCAACTGTTGCTAAACTGTGCACAGGAGCAGAGAGAATGAATGTGATTGGTAGTTCGATGTGATGTAGAATCACAGTCATGGCTGTCTGAGAAAAGGGCTCCAGGAGAAAAGCCATTAGCACTGTCACTAAAAGTATGTCAAACCATGCTCAGAATGGGAAAGAGGGGGCAGTTAGAGCAACAGTGTGGGAGCATAATGTATTATTATTCTCTTACTAAATAGCAGAATTACAGGGAACAGGATATCTCAAACAGCAGTGGGCTGTGAAAAGCGTGTAATGTCCAGACAAATCACATGAAATTTTTCAGCTAATGTGATAGATGAGAACTTTCTTTGAAAAGTGTTCCTGTGTAGCTGTGGTGACAGTACCAAGTTCCTTCTTATCGTATTGAAAGAGTGACCAAAAGGAAGGTATACAATTAATGAATATACAGATGTTATGGTATAGCAGAGAGCTTGGCTACGTAGTTGTTACACCAAAGCAGGAAACGGAAATGATAGTATCCTGGGCTTGCTTGGGAAACTTTGGTGGAGTGGATCTCCAGAAGAGATCCTTCCCCACTGGCAGTCAGCTCTTAAATGGGTCTAGGAGAGGTGGAGCCAGGCTCCACCCCTTTCAGCAGCACAGGTGAATTGCCTTCACCTGTGCTCCCAGGGCTGACTCATTGCTCGCCTCAGGTGATCAATCAGAAGTTCAGGTTGTGATTCAGCAGTTCCCATACAGAAGGAAAGCAGAGGCACTTGAAACTTTTGATGTAAGAGGAGAGAAAACTGATCATCACTGCTTTCTTTTTTGATGTAATGACAGGTGTCTTGCAGCAGTGCAAACTGGAAGCTTACACAGTAGGCAGACACTTTCTTGTAGGCTGTATTGATTTGTCTAACATACTGTGAGTAAAATGGCTGTTCCTCCATAGGTTTTTAGTAGAGCCTCTAGCACCTGCAGCTTCTCCCAGAGTCCATTATTTGTTCTTAGTTCTGTTGTCCACAACAAATGTAGCTGCTTTTGAGTTTGGGAAGCTTTTACCTGCTTGGGGAAGCAGGTATTGTCATGTCAAGCCCAAAGGAAGTTAGTGCTTTCTGTATAGGTGAATATCTGATAATTATCTAAAATCATTTCAAATTGGGGTATTTTACATAAAATCTTTGCCGCTTGTGTTTCAAACTGCCATATCAGCACACCTCCTGAATCCATTCCAGTTGAAATAGGTTTGGTAATCCAAGCTGGAGTGACTACCTGGAGCTAAACTGACTAAAATGTTAGCTTGATATTGTCAGTCAGTTATTGATATAACTATAATTGATATCACACACCTGAGTAGATATGCTGCCACTCTCACTGCAGTAGGAATTTGTAGTCCATTACTTATGTGTTACTTATGTGAAATGGTATTGGCCTTTCTTGTTTCTGTATCACAAACCTGTGTGGTCATATGTTCAGATTAAACTGTGGCAATGATTCTGATTTACTTTTCCTTCTGCTTTTCCTTTCTGCTCAGTGTCTCTCCACCAGGAGGTGACTTCTCAGATCCTGTAACATCAGCTACTTTGGGTATTGTTCAGGTAGGTCTTGCTATGCTGCAGCCCTTTTGTCTTAGCTGCCAGACCTAGACAAAATGGCTGTACTTTAATACATTAGTGCCACTGGCTGTGGTGTAAGAGCTTTAATTTTACACAGACAACTTTGCAGGATGTATTCCAACAGTGTAGGATGTGAAATCTCTTGTGAGATCTCTGAACTGATGTGTTTGGAAAAGGGAGAAAAAGTAATAATTCCTTCCAGCAGTGACTGCTCTGGAATATTCCTTTGCTTCTCATTCCAGCCTTTTGAGCTGCAATTTAAGTATGGCCACTCCCAGAGATAAGATGGAAAGTGATCCACCCTTGGCAGGTGCATTGAAACCATGAAAAAATCCTCAGAGCAAATGACTGGGAGGATAGCTTGCAAGTGATTGCCCATCCCTGTTTTGGTAAAATGAGCTATGTCAAATAGGGCTCCGCTTAATCACACTTGTGTGTGGATCTTCTTTGCTACTGATGACTCCTCACTTAGGAGGAATCTCAAGCTGAATAAACCTAAATTCAACTTTTTTCTTGTTTTGAGATGCATAGATGGGGGATTAGAACTTGATGATCCTTGAGGTCTCTTCTACTTCCAGCCCAATCCATTCTATGATTCATTCGATGATTCGTATTTGAAAGTCATTGCTACAGTTAAATGAGTAAAAGGCAGGTTTTCTTTCTCAGGCTTTTGTTTGAAGATTTGTGGTAGCCTTTGCTGTGTTGTTTGCTCAAACTTGCTTGTCATACTGGGGGTTGTTTTGATTGTTTGTTTTTATAGTTTGTTTTGCTTTCATTTATTTTGTTTTTTATTTGGAACACTGGCTGATCTCACTGGCTTCTGGCAGGTTTTCTGGGGCCTGGATAAGAAGCTGGCACAACGCAAACACTTCCCCTCTGTCAACTGGCTGATCAGTTACAGCAAATATACCCGTGCCCTGGATGAATACTATGACAAGCATTTTACAGAGTTTGTCCCTCTCAGGACAAAGGCCAAAGAGATCCTGCAGGAAGAGGAGGATCTTGCAGAGATTGTGCAGCTTGTAGGGAAGGTGAGTAACCAGCTCTGAGAAAGTGTGGGATTCCACAAGAACTGTTTTAGCATAGTACCATAAATACGGTCGTTTACAGGTAAATAATATGTGCTAGAGAATAATTTAATTTCACAATGCTTAGGTAAGCTTTACTGATTTTTAGGTAATGTATGGTAACATGTTGTAACTCCTGCTGTTTGGAAAAAGTTCTGTTTTGGTGCCGTCTCTGTTCATTGATTTTCTAGCGCAGCCAAGATCAGGTCTTTCACCAGTCTTGCCTTAGCAGAACTCTGTTCTTCAGACAAGCCTTAGAAAAGAAGGAAATGTGATCCTAGGGCCTTCTGCAGTTTCTTATTTACCGAAGTGTGTTTTAAAATACTCATTTACAGAGCAGATTAAATTCAGTTCCTTGGCATGGAAGTGATACTGGCAGTCCAGTGGTTGTACTGTAGGCATTATTCCCAACAAAGAAGTCCTGGAACTTGTAGAAAAGAGTGACTGATGGTATCGATAATAGCAAGGTGCTCTCTGTCCTGCACAGTATGATATACCATTGTCACCAACTCCTTCATTTTTCTTGAATGCCAAAAAGTCCATTGTTAGCAGTTGTGCAGGTTTGTATCAAATCCTTAATATTACTTATTGATCTAAAATGCTGAAATCTATTTTTTCTTCCCTGGACATAAGAACTTTATGGAAGGGAAAAATTATTTTACTTTAGGTAGGAAAATGATGTTTCAGCATACCTCATGCCAGCACCATGCATGATTTCTGTGTCTGTTGGCACATTCCTATCTCAAAGGAAACTTCCTTTTCACTGTTCAGAATCAGATAGACCCAAAATAGATTTATTGACTTTTTGTTCATCTTAATAAGCCGATGTAGTAAATTGGCTGTTTGATAGCAGGGTGTGAGAAATAACCAAAAGACGGAATTCTACTGGAAGCTACATTAACTTTTAGTGTTCTTTCTCTTAATGGTTCTTCTCCAGGACATAACACATTTTAAACTAAAAGAGTAGGTTTAGAGTAGGTATTATGAAGAAATTAATCACTAAGAGAGTGGTGAGATGAGAACAAGCTGCCCAGAGAGACTGTGGATGCCTTAGTGTAGAGGAAGATGTCTCTACCTATGGCAGGGGGTTGGAACTGGATAGTCTTTTTATGTCCCTTCCAGCCCCACCATTCTGTGAATCTGTGATTTCATGTACGTAAGTACTGAACTAACAGTGGACCTTACCTTTCTAGGCTTCTTTGGCAGAAACAGACAAAATTACCCTGGAGGTTGCCAAGCTGATAAAAGATGACTTCTTGCAACAGAATGGTTATACGCCTTATGACAGGTAAGATCTAAATGGCTACAGTGCTGTCTCGTTCATGTGTAGTCTGGATTTCGGCTGCTATTTTATTCAGAAGCTAATCAGTGCAGAAGTGAATTTTACTTGCCATAAACAAATGATAGAACAGAAGCCATTGAACAAAGTGTTCATATTGTTTTACCCCAAGGCACGCAGACCTTTTCCAAATGCAGTCGCACTCTGAGTTTCTTCAGCCTTCAACCACTGAAATGAATACAGTTCAGTTAGTTTTTGCAATAGCATTTCCTCAGGAGAAGACAGCCATTTTGTTTTCACAGGCAACACCCAAAGTCTTCCTGTTTGTTCTAGCAGCAGATGATTGCAAGTAGCTGAGAAGTTTGATCTGTTAAAAAACTTACTAGATTTTTTTCCCCCCTAGTGCCATGTTTATCATCTTCCCTCACTTTTATTTCCTTCCTCACTATCCTTTCATTTTTAATACCCCAAAGTGTGCTTTGAACTTCTGCTCACTCCCCAGCCCAGGTAGCTCAGGAGGTTTGGAAATATTTAATCTCTAAAAACTTAGACGTGCATCATTTTGTATGGTGTGTGCTTTTAATTATGTTATTAGGGTAAGGTATGCTTTTATGTGATAGGGAAGCACAGGAAGTATCATAATATACTGTATAGATAATAGTGAGGTACTTTCCATCGCAGTCACCTATCCATTTTAAAAAACAAAAACAACTGTGTGTGAAGCTTCTGGAGTGCTCTTATCATAGAAAAGCTTCCTTTCCTGTGAGCAAAGAAACTTGCAGAGCTGTCAGGCTCTCCCATGCTGCTTGCAGGAAGCCTACTCCCATAATGGACAAAACAGGAAGGAGGAATTCTGCTGACTGCTAGTGTTTTTCCTTTCTCATTTGCAGTGGCATAGATTGAGATGTCAGACTTGTATAGCAATGGTTACTGTTCTATCCCATTTTGTCCAGTGTTTGGATGCTGTTTCAGAAACCTTGCTTCAGGATAGCCCCATGTTTTTAGATAGGTCAATCAATAGTCTGTCTCCTTTGACATGAAGTAGACTAACACTTTATTTCAGGTGAGAATTCAGAGTTGTTGCAAAGGCAGGAGCAAAGAGTAGTCCTGTTAATTGCTCCAAGATGCCTTACAGATCCTCTTCTGTTTCATCAGATTCTGCCCTTTCTACAAAACAGTGGGAATGCTTTCCAATATGATTGCATTTTATGACATGGCACGCCGTGCTGTAGAAACCACAGCCCAGAGTGACAATAAGATCACGTGGTCCATCATCAGAGAGAACATGAGTGAAATCCTCTATAGACTTACCTCCATGAAATTCAAGGTATGCTCATAAGGAACCAGCTTGGGTTACTCTGGGGGAGTTCTCAGTGCCTCTAAGAGGCTGTAACTTAAAAGTAGTTATCAGTTGCCATAGATAAATGTCTGTGTACCTAGGTTACTCATCTTTGTAGAGTGCAGCTTTCCTACCCCTATACTTACGCCAGCATCCTCTGGATGAGTTTTAGCATTTGCTGCTAGGACATTAACCTGTGATGCAACCTGATGTTGAAGTAGCTAAGGAATATAAAGTATGATGGTTATTTTGTGAAAACTCTTTTAAGCCATTGCTAGTACCGCCAATCTTTCAGGAACAAATACCATGAGATAACTGCATGTAAATGTAAAGTGTTCTTGTGTGCCAATGTCTTCTACTCCTGCAGGATACTGGCTTGTTTATGCAACAAATAGATCCCTAGTATATATTTCTAGAATAGCAAGAACAGAACAAGGTACACCTGGGCACATAAGCTTGCTTGAGAGCTGGTTATGTACAGATAGGGAAATAATCCTTTCACTTACAAACCCTGGCTGTGAGAAAACACTTAGCATGCAGCACAGCAGTGGACAGCTTGGCTGAAAAATGAAAACCAAAAGATGAATGCGTGTTAAGTAGAGATGGCCCTCTAATACAGTAATAGTTATGAAAGAAAGTGATATTTCCTGGGTAACAGGCTAAGAAACATAAGAATGTAAGTGTTCTGTAGTCTGCGTACCTCAAAGACAATTAGTAGTAGTGTAATCCACACATGTAAGTACATTTGGCCTGTGTAGCAGGTGTTAATCCTGAGGTTAAAAAAAAATAAAGCAGTGGCAAAACAGGGTTGTCTTAAGGACCAGAGGCTTTTCAAGACTGATCTGTACACTCGATGTATTGTTTTTCAGGATCCCGTCAAAGATGGTGAAACAAAAATCAAGGCAGACTATGCTCAACTGTTTGAGGATATGCAGAATGCATTTCGCAGTCTGGAAGACTAGACTGAACCTCTGTGACCACTCTGGTTTGTCCTCTGAATTCCTCATCTCAGCTCCTCTGCTTCCCTACCTTACAAGAATGATGCAACAGTACTTGAGTTGATAAATAGCCCTATGTTTCCCTCTTCATACTCAGTGTCTTTACAAAACATTCCTTAGTTTGTGTTTGGCATTGCTTTGTGTGTCTGAAATAGTGAGTGATGTGTGAGTGGGCCTGGCTGAGTGATGAAATGCTGTTGTACACTTCTAGGGTGGGAAAAATTCACCTTGCCCTCCCCCAGATCATTTGGTAACACAACCAACTGACCTGTAGTGGCAGAGGAGGTGTAGATCTCAATGCAGTCACGCGGTACATTCTGAGCTGGCAGTGGTAAGGGCATTTAGGTCTAGCACTTTGCTAAGTGATTATCATGAAACAGAATTTTTGACCATATTCTGACATGACACGTTGATATAACCAAAGTTCTTCCCTACAACGTCCCTTCTGCAGCCTTTGGCTGAGTCTGTTGGTATTAAAATGTGGTAGATCTGGATCTCTCCAAGGAAGGACTGACTAGAAGATGAGCATGTGTGAGTAGCCAGTATGCTTTTGTACACTGGAGAAATAGAATTTTATTTTCCTACTTACTACAGATAGGACTGTTGGATGGAGCACCAGCTAAAGTTGAAGCTGTAGGTGCTCAAATTCCAGAATATTTTTGCCTTCTTGCCTCCCACTCACCCCATAATGTTTCACAACACTCAGCTGCTTTAGTTTGTGAAGCTTGTTACTGCTGCTTTGTACTATGACCGTAACAAGATTCCACATGTGTGGACCAGGAATATAATCTTTCCTAGGTGGTGCTCTCTACCAGCTCTTGCCTACCAGTGCAGTGTCCAGGTGGTGTTTAGGAAAGAAAAAGTATGTGCTTAATCTTCCTGCTCCACCTGCGCTCATTGTGCCTGTTTGGCAGTGGCACAGATGGTCCTCATTTCTTGTGTAGAAAGATTCTGAGATGCTAAACTTCTGGGGGTGGGTGTTAAAGAGGGGAAAGATTGACAGTACAAAATGTATTTACTTCTGCCTTCTTGATTATGATGCAAGAGAAGCTAGCAACTTCTGCACCATGCTCTGGAAGCACAGTCTGTCAAGCAACTGAAACTCTGCTGTGTCTTGGGCTTGTTGGCAAAACTAGTATGAGATGAGAAATGAGTGTAGGGCAGCTTTTCTGTCAAAATACAAGCGCCAGCATTCCTATCATTGCTGCAGAGAGAGATGAAGATGCTGCCATACGTGTTGGTCTTTGACTCTCTTGTGTCTGATGACATCTAATACTTCTTTGTTGTGCAACACTGTAATGCCCAGCTGGATGCCAGCTGACATCTAAACTTGTTATGGTCATGAAACAGTAACAGTTGGAGATGCCACTGGTAGTGGCAGGGCTTTGCATTAATTCCACACTGAAGTGTTTTTTCCACCAGCTGCCAGCTTTGAACGGCAATGGTGAAAGGGTATCTTGGCGCTAAGGACCAAATGCTGCCACTTCCATTATGAAATCAACTCGCTGTTTGCCATGGAGAGCTCAATTGAAACTTAAGTGGATTTACTATGTTTAGCTCTCCCAAAATAAATTACTATTCCAGCTGATATTCTGGTAGTGAACAGTTAAGTTTACAGTTCACCAAACTTTCAGTGTATGCTGCTTACTTAACAATGAGCATGTGTGAATGAGTAGTCACCTTTTGAGCCCTTGCTGGATTCCTCATTGTTTGTACCCTTCACCACTGTACTATGTAGCATTTCATGCTAGAAAACAGATGTTCTTATCTCTTTAAATAGAGGATGTTATAAACTTTACAGAAGATGTCTAAAATAATACAGTTCTAATATTTATTGTGCTGTACCTGGCCCTGAAGTGTGACCAGTTCAAACAGTTTCATATATATTTTTGTCTTTTTTGTTTTGTGTCTCAGTTTTCAGTGTTGAGATTCTGATGTTCACTGTGTACTGCAAGTCTTCCCTCCACAGCTGTGGGAGGAATGAAAAGATGGGCAGAACCCAACCACCTACTTTCTTGTATATTTCATAATGTATGTTGCTGGAAATTGTGTAAAAAACAAACAAACAAAAAAAACATTTAAAAAACTGTTGGGAGTCAATGAGAATAAAATGGATTTAACGTAGATCTTACCTGTCCTCTTTTCTGATGTCAAACCAAAGCTGTACTACAGTGGCATACACAGATCACCATGAGCAAAGCTTACTGCTTGCTTGAAATCTTAATTCATCATTTTGGGATCTCTTTAACCTGGGATAGACAACTTAGAAGGGCATTTAACCTCAAGTCCCCCATTTCAGTACAGCTTACGCGATCTCCTCAGACATTACATGAAGAGAAGAGTTATACTGTAGGATATACTCTTAGGATAGATTTTTGGAACTTTAGCGTAAGAGAACTATAAATGTATCTTGCTTTTCAGTGTTAATCCAACAATGGTAATGGGGCCGTGTTATGGCACTTCACTAAGCCTTACAATCTTTCCCTCCCTGTATACCACATGAACTTCTGTAGCAGAAGGCAAATAGTACTGTTGTCCACAACCTAGAACTAACATGATAGCATTTTTTTTTTAAATTAAATAAGGATTAGAATTTGTAAATAACATTTTTATTCAGTCTGTTGCTATCAACATCATGTTCAGGCACTTTTGTACATCTTTGACCACTGCTTAACACATCTTTGATGGACATGCTTTACTCTTCTTATATACATGCATTTATTTTATATGTAAATGTGCATATATATATACATACATACACACACATATATATGAATGTATACATCCTGTATTTTAGATATACTGAAAGCAGAAATAGATCAGGCGCTCAAGTAATTCCTCTGTTTACAAAGGGATGGAATTCTCAACCTCTGTCCTGGCAAACCCACAGTAGTTAGGATTTCTCTGTGGTCAGTTAGAGATCCATTGAAAGAGGCTATGAGTTCAAGTTTTGGTAGTGTGGAAGTTAGCAACTGACAGAGTTCTCGCTTCATCCACTCGACTTTTGTGTATCTGGAAGGCAGGGGTCACCCAGTGGCCGCAAGAACACTGCTCACCCCACCAGCTAAAGGAACCCAGCTTAGACGTGCATTTGGGACACAAAAGCTGCAAGAAAAACAAATGATCCATTGTAAGATACATGCAAGTGTATTCTATGGTACGGCAACCTGCACTAAAGCTAGCTCTTGTATCATTTCACAGAAGTTAAACAGTCTGAAAAACAGTCCAAAAAAACCCAACAGCTATATATAGACACGGCTGGAGCTTGCCATGGCCTTGTGTGTGATAGGCAGTTGTGCTGGCAGAAGGGAAGGCATGGAAATGCAGCTGCTCAGATCTGGTGTGGTTCCAGGACACTTGCCATTCTCAGACATCAGAAAGCCTCAGTCAGTGTAAGACCATGACAGGTTTTATATGTCTCACAAACTCTATTATACTAAAAACACAAAAAAACCTGTCAAACATCCTTCCTGGCGTACTAAATCCAGCAAGATCACCAGTTCGTTTCCTTATACAGGGATATTCTAACATTTGAGAATCTGTTCATAAGCTGCAAAACTGATGCAGGAGAGACTGGGAGACCTAGGATGTTGCCTTGGGGCCTTTGCATCAAGGAACAGCAACAGTTTGTTTTACCTTGGCTAAAATATCCTAAAAATGCATTTACCTGTCCTTCCGTTACTCCTAGCAGTGCTGGCTCCATCCACTGCACAGGCTCAATGAAGTAAGAGGTGCACTTATCAGGGCCACTGCCACGAAGATGCATAGACTCTGTTATTCTCTTGTGAGCAAAGGCTGTTGGTCCACTTCCTTCCACGTGGGACAAAATGCTGGAACTACGGAACAGAGCGCGCCTGTTCTCCGTGACAGAGGGGGGAAAAGGTGAAACACTTTTTTTAATGGTGAAGCTTAGAGAGCACAGGGACAAGGACCTTTTGACAGTAACTAGATAAATAGCGTATCTTTTCATAGGCAGGCTGACTCCATTTAGGGCTGCATCTTAACAAACCTTACAGTTTGTGTAGTCTTGGGCTCCTCTCCACCACTGTATGCTGTTTCTTACATAGATCTGTGTTTAAACAATTCCCTACTACTGAAAGTTTAAGCTCATATATTTGGAAAAAAAATATCTACACATAAGGAGCAACAGGATCTTTTACCTGTATTTTAATATAAAAATAGTTAAAATTTGGTCTTTTTTTTTTTCCCTTGGAGAAAGCAATTCTCAAAAACAAACTAGAATATATGACTGCAGATCAAGCAGCTTTACACAGTCAAGCAGAATTACACCTGCCTGCATAATGTGGCAAGTTAGGGTGCACAAGTGCTGCACAAATTCAAGTTTTGAATTCCATAATGTGTTTAATTTCTGTGGCACATACTGTATGGAAACTTACACAAGATCTTATCCCTGTTCCAAAAATAATGACGTGACCTCTGATTTACGCAGGCTATTTTCCTCTCAAGATCATTTCAAAATGACATTTTGTGGGAAATACGAAACGTTCAGTACCTGCATTTCCTGCATCTGTAGAGAACTTCTGTGTTTGGAGTCTGATGTGCATTGGTTGGATCAACAGCAAAGACTTCTTGGGGTAAGTCTTGAAGTTCTGTAGAGGGGACAGTACTGAGTCATGAGTCAGACTGATAAAGGCACCAATACATTCCAGTGAGAGAAGACAGCATTCTGCCCTGGTCACCATATGCAGAAGTTACCTTCTTCACCTTTTTTGCTTTGGCAAAATAGATCCAAAAAATAAATGAAAGACCTCACCCATTCCATTAGGCGAGTTCAAAGCAAAACAGTTTCATCCCACCACACATAAAATAGGCATTCATTTAACACAATGAAAAGGAATCTAGGATTTAGACTGAAGAAAGATAAATACTTGCTTTTTGCTCTGTTTGGGGGAATGATCGGTTTGGCTTGATGGGTACATAAAAAATAATCAGGAAACAGCAATTTGACCATTATTTCTGCATCTTGACAAAGAAAACAGATAATCACAGATTTTTTCTTAGGTATGCCTCAGAGACCCTATTATCCTCCACTGATGAGTTATTAGAGATGTGATGTGAACATTTGTCTGGCCAATTCAAGGCTCAGGTACTTCGAGGGCACCAATCCGAGTCAGCAACAGCAAGCTCTCTATGACAGCATCCTTCTGATATGCTTCTTTGCATTTAAGAATGCAAAGCTCATCCCACCTGAGATATCTGGCTATGGAAGGACATTCACCAGTTTGCTGTCTGTGCAGAGATACAGCAAATAAGCTCTGCAGTGAGTCTTTTGCATTGTTGTTCCTTTTTTTTTTTTTTTTTAACAATCTCTGAACCACAGCTCACTGCTGTAGTCCCATGCTGTCCTCACACAGCATGCCAAACACAAGGGGTCTACCTGATCCACAGCCAGTTAAATACAGCCACAAGCCACAGCAGCAGGGGTCACTGATTATAGCATATGGCTTAAGACTGGTAACTGTCATAATTTAAAGCAGCTGCACATCAGAAAGTGGATGCCTGGTGCTGTCCAATGCAGCATAAAGCAGAATGCATGGCTGCCACGGGCACAGCCACACATGAGCACTCAGTACTCCGTGCAGGAGTCAGCAGCAGGACTCACAGAATCATTTGAGTTGGAAGAGACCTTTGAAGGTCATCCAGTCCTACACCCCTGCAGTGCACACTCCAGCCTGACCGTGAACGTCTCCAAGTACAGGGCTTCCACCACCTCTCTGGACAACCTGACTCATCCCAAGCTCAGGGTTCAGTGACACGGTGTGGCTTTTGGACAAGGTATCCCCCGGCCCCAAGGCTGCCCCACTCACCGGAGAACCTCTCCGTGAGCACCTGCAGGCGATGCTGCTTGTACAGGGCGCTGCTGCTGTCCACGGCACAGCCCATGGCCTCGTAGAGCTTCAGCTGCCTCTGGAAGCCCGGAATCACCCTGCGGTGCGGGAGAGAAGAGCAGACTGAGACCGAGTCCCTCCGGCCGGGGTGCCGGGAAACGGGCACTCACTCGGCGTCGGGTTTGGCGGCCCTGACGGCGGCGTAGGCTTCCTCCCAGCCGAGTCCCTGGCTCTTCATCAGGTACGCGGTTACCACGGCCACGCTGCGGCTCACTCCGGCCTGGCTGCAGGCGAAAGGCGAGACGAGGCGAAGGCTCAGAGCAGCCCCGGGGCGGCCGGCCCAGCCGCACCACCAACCCCGGCCCTCACCACCGCACGAGGACGGCCCCGCCGCCCGCCCGCGCCGCGCCGATGAAGGCAGCGCACTCGTCCAGGCGGCTCAGCAGGTCGGCGCCGGGCTCGTCCAGCGCCCGGATGTACAAGGCCTGCACGCCCGGCACCGGAGGAGGCTCCTCCGCGTCTACCGTCAGCACCGCCATCACCCCCGCCGCCGCCAGCGCCTTCGAGGACGAGCACGACTCCGCGCCCCCCACGTACAGCCCCGGCAGCACCGGCACCATTCCGCCACCCCGACACCGGCCGCGGCCCCGCCCACAAGATGGCGGCTTCCGGCGGCCGTCGCCGGTCCGAAGATGGCAGACGCTGACCGTGGGCTGGTAATGCGGCAGCTAACGGAGGCAGGCTGGAGCAGCCGCGGCCCAACGGGGGGGTTGGATTGAACTGAGTAGAGGTGAGATCAGTCACTGCAGGAAGATCCAGCACCTATGCTTTTTCTCAAGATTTCCGCTATCGTTGCACCTCAAATTAGCGTGCTGAGGAAAGGAAGCTTGAAGGAGTAGTTATCTGGGAAGCCTCTGGAACTGGCACCAGTGTGTGAATCACCTTCTTGGAGATTAACGCAGGGTTCTTTCTTCATCTGAGCTGAGCCACAAGAAAAATCTGCTGGGAAATTAAATCAGCTTGCTTCTAAGATCTGCTACATGATTGCATCTACATAAGTGACACTGAGGTTGACTTGCAGAATAAAGCAAACACTTTAAGCTTTAACTCTTTCCAGATTGAAGCTTCTCATTTAGGATTCAAACTGAAAGCACATTTTTAATGTCACAGGTTTTATATTTCTGGGAAACTTTTTATTACAAAATTGCCAGCCTGGCAATGCTTCTAGCTGTAAGGTAAAACCAAATCCAGACCAAATAATTCCTTACAGGCCTTGTGTGAAACATCTGAAGAACTTCTTGCCTCTAAAAGTTAAATGCCTGGCCCAATGTGAAACCTGTCTCACAGCTCTGTTTTATGCTGGCTGTCACGCAACAAGTGGAATTTGAACTGCAAAAGAGGAATTGTAACTAACTCCAGATTTCTATTCCAGTCTCTTACTTATAGCCAGGCTATAACTTGCATTCATAACCGAAATCCAATCCAGTGTAGACAGAGGTAACATGTCTTCCCGTAATCTCCCTTTATTCCAAGATTTGTTAGAAGTGATGACATGGAAGTTTATGGGGAGATCTCAGTTCAGCCACTTTTTGTGCCTGCCATGAGGTTCAGATCTGTTGAGCAGTGAAAGGTGGCAGAGCACTCGCTTTTACTCCTTGTTCCGGTTTCAGATGAGGGTAGAGTCAATTTTTTTCCCCTGTAGTTGATGTGGTGCTGTGTTTATGATTTTGGATGAGTGCAGCTTGATAGGCATAGACCAAAGCCTAGCATGTTGCAGTGTCTTTTTGGATCTGACAGGGGATGGCATACCTTTTTCAACTATTTTACTACTTTTTCAAGATTCTGCACTTGCTCAGGGCTGAAGTTCCAAAGCACTGGAGGTGCCCATTTTTCTAGGTGCCTGCCCATATCCTCCCACCCTCTCTGCCATTCATAACTATCCTGCCTTAGGGCAGATCTCTGGGTGATACATAGTTGTTTAACCTTAAAACCTGGAGCACGTTCAGGAGACACAGCAATAGGAACATGTTGGTTTGAACATCTGGAGTATATTCAAAATTCTCAAGAACTGTTGTAACTTGGTTGGAGTGAAAGGGAAAGGAGAAGAAGCAGGGGAAAGTGTTTCCCCTTGTCTCTCTCACAGATTGGTTCCCTGCTAAGAAAAGATGAAGAGTGTAATTGTTAATATGTTTCAGAGAGATGGTTCCCCATGTACGGAGATGATGGCAATGTCGAGTATGTACACCAGGTTAGTCTCACAATTTGTACTTTTATCATATAATAACAAAGGTTTGCACAGTACAACGAAGTGATAACCTTAATCCAGCCCACAGAGATGATTGACAGCACAACAGGGACATAGATAGACAGTAAGGTGCTACATAACACAACTCTGAGAACAAACACAAGTCTGATTAAAAACAACAGCAAAACCAACAGCATTGTAACGAGTAACTACTAAACTAAAAATACGTATATAACAATTTTGTTTTAACATGCTGGGGTCAGATATGGCAATCTTTCAGATCCAAGCCATTCTATGATCCTCTAATCTATAATTCTCTAATTCTATGATCACAGCCTCATGTTGAGCACCTAAAGGACTGTTGTGATTTAACCAGTAAGCAGCTCTGCACCATGCAGCTGTTCACTTGACCCCCCTGGCAGTGGGATGGATGAGAGAATTGAGGGAAAAAAATGGCAAAACCTGTGGATTGAGATAAAGAAAGATTAATAGGACAGAGAAGAAAGGTAAAATAATAATTACAATGATATAAGAATACACTAAACAAGCGATGCACTGTGCAATTCCTCACCACCCACTGATGCCCCCCACTGATGCGGATGCCCAGACAACCTCTGAGCAGCGGCAGCCGCCCCTGGCCAGCTCCCCCCAGTTTTGTTGTTCAGCTCAATGCCATATGTTATCAGTCATACCTTTGGCCAGTTGGTGACAGCTGTCCTGGTTCTATCTCCTCCCAGCTCCCTGTGCATGTCCAGCCCTTTGCTGGCAGGGCAGTGTGGGAAGCTGAAATGTCCTTGGCTCTGTGCAGTGCTGCTCAGCTCAACTAAAACATGCATGTGCTATCAACATTATTTTCATCCTAAATGCAAAGCACAAGCTACTGGGAAGAAAATTATGCTAGCCAAAAACAGGACACTCTCATAGATGAGAACGCTCTGTGTTAGCAGGATACCTGTGCAAAACATTACCATGCAACACATTTACAGTCAGAACTTTTCCTTCTTCTCTCAAAATATCCCATCATTTCACTTTCTCCTCAAATCTTTTTCCAAAGTGGTCTTTATCACATAGCTGCAAGATTTTCACAGCACAGACAGAAAGGCCTGCATGTTGCTTAGCAAGTTTCTGAGAAGAGGTAAAATGTCAAGATTACCATAGAAAGAGGTATAGTAATGTTCTCTCATCAGATGAGATGTGTAATGTTACCCTACCTCTTCTGTATTACATAAGAGAGCCTGAAAGCCCCAATTATCTGTCACTGGGAGGATTGTTCCTGCAGTACTCTGTACCAGACAGCAGTAGGCAAAAACAGTCTGCAGGCCCCTCCCAGATCCTTATAGGATGGCGTCTGGCCATGGAGATGGAAGGGGGGATATGAAAATGGTTGTCTTTGATCTGATAACGTGAGACTAAATTCTGTGGTAAGATTGTTATCCCCTTCCAGCAGGAGAGCTGGATAGAGCTGGGCACTGGGGAGCGGCTGTCATGCTGAGGGACAGATCACAGCAGAGATCTGCTGAAGATGCTATCCTATGCTCAGCTCTTCAAGCTGTCATCTTTGTGTTGGAACACAGCACCTTTTAGAGTTGTAGAGCTTCCCAATAGCCCAAGGGGCAGACCAAGATGTCTCTTTGTACTTTAGGTGAGCCTAAAGGCTTCTGAAAGCATAAGTTCACTGCAGCTTAAAGTTTGCTGTCATTCTGCCTCACCTCCCATGTTTGTGTTGCTGGAATGTAACTACGTGGTGGCCCTACCAGCTGGCTAGCCCTGCTGAATTTGACCTCTGTGGCTGGATCAATTTTCAGTGGGGTCAGTTCCCTGAGCTGCCTCACTACCCTGTGGCATAAACCTGACCTCTGAGGATGGGTTAGGGGAGACTCTGACAGGTCTAATTTAGATTATTTTAACTACACAACTGCATTATCTATGCAAAACCTCCTTGTCTGGTTACCATTGCCACCAGCTAGAAATAAAGGGTCTGCTGAAAAATCCTTAAAGAATTCAGACAACTTTTCAATAAAAGCCCCTGTAATCTGTCAGGGGAAAAAAACCAAAACAAAACATACTGAAAAGAAAGAGAGGTGGAAGTTAAAACCAGATAAAACTGTTTGGCCCTGTAGCTGCAAATGTAAGTAACAGATGTGGCAAACTACTATGGTGAAACATTGGGTTATTTAAGTCTTGAGGGGTTGAATAAAGTCAGCAGGCAACTATATGTTAGTGAAGAGACTATGAGTTTGATGGCAGGGACATATTATACAGGGATTGGATGAGTACTAAGAGATGTTTAATTGTGTCTGTGGGCCTTCAAACTGTACATTTGTAGGGGTGAACAGTAGCATCTGTGACTGTTTTTGCAGTGACGGAAGCGGCAGACAGGGTTCAGGTGCAGAAGGGAGCGGTGTGGTGCAGGCACCGCACCCTGCGTGCATCATTTCCCAAAGCTAGGGATGGTGAGAGAACATGAAAAACCTGCAGTTTCAAAGTGAAAATCTGTGGTGGGGGAAAGTACACGATTTGTGGGGCAGCTTTGTGCGTCTGGGGTGTGCTCCCTAAACAATGTATTCTCTTTGCCTCCCTTTGCTGTGCTTGCCACCTGCAACTTGAACATATGGTGATGGATCCCGAGTTTGCTCACAGCTCCCAAAATAGAATAAATATTATTTTCGGTTTGATTTGCAAATCAACCTTCTCCACTGACCTCTGCCTCCTCCCCTCTTCAGTTCTTGTCTTCTCCTACGCCACCAAAATTTCTAACCGTTTGTTCTACCCCGGGTTCTGGGAAGCTGTGACTAATTAAGCTGCTTAGGCAAGCTCAGGTGCAAAGCAAAACAAATAGGAGGACGGACTGCTGCCCACTCCCTCCACTAAGCACGTTCCACCTCAGCATGTGCTGTGAGGGAGGGCCTGGGCGGGAGAAACTTCATGGAAAGGAAAACCCTTGCGTACACATAAACCACTTAATGAGAAGAAGAGTCTGCAGCTTGCAGATGGCATGTGGCAAAGCTATGCCAGGATGGTGGAGTCACCATTCTTGGAGGTGTTCAAGAAATGTATAAATGAAGCATGTAGTTTAGTGGTCATGGTGGAGTTGGTTGATGGCTGGATGCTCTTAGTGATCTTTTCCAACCTTAATGATTCTATGATTTTATGATTCTATGGGCTGATAGGTAGCGACATCTTGAGTCATTCACAAGAGTCAATAACACTGAGTTTCTGTATCCTCCTCAGATCTCAGTGCAGCCTGAGCTTTGGGAGCCCTCTTTGCACTTTTTTGAAGGGCTATAGTGGAATTTCTTGCCCCTTAGAGAGGAAGTGCTTCTCAGCTCTTTGCTGAGCTTTCTGGTGGAAGCTGGACAGTCCTACAAAGTAACCTCTCACCCCTCTGACAGAACCTTCTGGATGCTGCTGTGCTTCTAGAGGCAAGTATAATTTCAGATTTCTGAAAGACTGCTGTTCCCAGAATTAGACCCTGTGAGTCTGTACAGGACTTCACGTGTCTATTTTTATTAATTAACATTAATGTGTCAAGAGGAAGGATTGCTGCATCACTGTGAAGGAAACCTCAAACACATACAAAGTTGGCTATCAACTGAGAGAGAAGCTCTTACAGGGGCTCCAACAGAGGATTTTTGAATAGCCCTTATGGGTGGGATGTTTCTATCTGTTTCCGTGCCCTTAGTACTGCAGACATGCAGCTACTTTGCATGTCAAAGCAAAGGGAGAGTTTCTCAACGGCACATTTGATGCTCAATTACAGAATAGAGCATGACAGCTCTTACTACCATGTATTAATAACTCTTCTTCACTTTATGGCTTTAACAGTTGCAGCAACCAACATTTATGTTGACATATTACCTTCAGCAGTGCAACACGAAAGAAGACTAATCTGATAGTGCCAGGTCACTGAGCTGACTTAGAAGTTTTTAAAGTGCATTTCTTCCACCAAACTTGCTGCCCTATTTACTGGATTAAAATGAATGAGCTGCACTGTGTTTATAACATTTCATACCTACCTCTCTCTTGATGGTCCCAGACTCTCATTTTTCTCTGTTACAGTACCATTCAATGATCTGTTCGGTCCTTCTTTCTCCATCCTCCCTTTGAAACAACACCCACAGTGTGTCCCAAATGGAAAGTCAGCCCTGCATAAGTGTTAGACATCATGGCTGTATCCTGGGACAGAGTCAGAACAACCTCAGCAGTCACAGTGCTCATGCAGTTGCCCCTGCCCTTAATCTCTTGTCTCGCCAGTGGGGCTGTGCTTCCACATTTCCCATCCACATCGTGCAGCAATCCACAACACAGACACAGAGAGCAGAACACTGGTTCCTACTGGGGGCATATGGGCCCAATCTCCCAGGTGTCCATTACTCAAAGGTGCATTCCTCTCTCTGCCTGCAACCTACACAAGTCTGAACTGGCAGGTTTTAAATGGCATGTCAAGATCTCGTCCCTCTGGCCTTTCTGTATGACCAGTGGGCAGCGATTGCCAAGAGCAGGTGTACAGTCAGGAGTTTTACATGCACTGCACTGAGTGCTGCACTTCCACTGAAGCGTGGTCAACGTCTGCAAAGCAGGAGAGGCAGAAAACATCTCAGGTGTTCAATTTTAAGATATAGTTGAGGTACCACTTTGTTTTTACAAACAGTTCTGTGAAACAGAAACTTTTAAGCAAATACAGTGTGAATCGTTTAGTAATATTTTAACACCTATAATACTACTATGTGCTACAAATTTCTCTGCATTGATATCTAATAAATATTACAAACAATATTTTTTCAATATCATGTAATTGATGTTTGTCTGTGAGGCAGCTGTCCAAATAATCAGTTACTGCCATCAGACAGTAAAATTTTTTGGCAGAAGTGCAGCTGAAACTAGTGCTTTAAAGGGGGAGACCATTCACTGCTTTAACCTCCAAGTGCGACACTTCCTTGCTGGTGGTTCTGCCTCCGTCATTTCTCCCATTACTCCTTTTCAAGTTCCCCATTTCTATTTCTTGTTTCAGAAGACCTGGAAAAAAACTGTTTAAAGAGGTGTTCTGGATCCTCAAGTTTAGCTCTGTAACTCTGCAGACAACCACGTTATGGATTTTCTTATCTAGCTCCTTCTTGACACGAGTCGGTTTCATTCTGCCTGCTCTCCGGTGCTGTACTCTGAAGGGATGACAATCTCATCTGACAAAAGATGCCTTGGATCTTCTTCTTGTGTCAGTGTTATCCTTTAATTTATCCTGTAACTTATGCCAACAGTGCGCTGACGGAGAAAAATAAATAGAAGAAACCTGCCCATATTCCTGCTCAGCTTTTGTTTTTTGTCAAAACAGGCCAAGTCTCTTTTTGTTTGCTGAGACTAGAAGAGCTTTCCAGCTTCCTCGTACAGTCTCAGCTCTTTTCTACATGCGCTCAGGTTTGAACTCCTCTTCCTTCAGGGTGTAGGACAGTAACAATACCCTAGATGTGATTGGCAAACAGCGTTCTAGCTCCACTAGAAACACCGCCTCAGCGGTGGAACAACTTTTCTTCCCCCCCTCCTCTACTGATTACTGTACAAATAACCCAGATCCTTTTCCTCCCCTTTTCGCCGAGTCCGCCCCCGCTCCTCCGCCTCAGGCAGGCGGGGAAGGGGAGCCCGTTGGTCGCCTCAGCGCGGGGAGGCGGAGGCGGGACGGCTGCGCGGCAATAAAGGGCGGGCGCGGGGGGCAGGGAGGCGTGCGCGTGAGCGTGAGCGAGGCCGGTGAGGCGGCGGCGCGGTGTGCGCGGCTGTGGCTGAGCTGACCGGTGAGCGGGGCGCGGCGAGGCGAGGCGAGGCGAGGCGAGGCGGGCTGGGCGGGTTTGAGGTCTCCTGAGGGAGAGCGTCGGAAACGGGATGGTTAACGATCTTTTTGGGAAACAGCCGCTCGGAGCCGTGTATGGCTCGCTGCTCGTGGTTATCTAATTGTCTGGCTGCGGTCTCCGGGCGCTTTCTGAAGGAAGCTACGTCCCTCAGCATTTCGGTTCCTGTTAAAGTTGACGCTGTGGTGTCAGGGAGGTGTCTGCCACAGCTCTGAGCTGTTCTCTAGGTGTTGCAGGGTCCTGTCATATGCCGTTGCAGGGTGCTGTGATCCCTCATCGCGACAGAAACGAGTCTCACTTTCACTTCTCCCGCCTGTGACTTGGGCATTGCATCCAACTGAAACTATGGTACACTTGAAGCTGGATAGCAAAAGTAGGTAGGGCTTATCCCGGCTGTTGGATCGCTGTCTTTCCAGTGGACGAGCACCTCCAGGTGTCTGACCTTGCGCTGGCAGACAGTGGTAATGAAACGCAAGCATGCGAGCCGCTAGTGTTCCACATGCGTTAGTCACTAAGGTCCTGCTGTCATGAACTTAAATCTTCCAGAGCAGGCGACACGAGTGATTTAAGGGTGAGATGCTTCATCAGCTGGCAGCCCAGGAATTAAACTCTCTCCTGAATGGTGGAGGAGAAATAGTTGATCGTCTTTTCCAGCAGGTGCTGGCAGAGAGAGCGTGTGCGCTGTACTTCAGCCCAAAGATCCTCAAGCAGAACCAAGTACACATGATGAGGTGAAAAGCTCTGCTCAAGTCCTCTCTGGTTGCCTGGTGTTCTACGTGTGTTGTCTTGGCTGCTAAGGAGCCCACAAATGGAAAGGAGGAGCTTAGACACTTGTAGCTTGAAGTCAGGGGAATCTTGTGTTCTCTAGTGATCTGAAGGATTTAATGGAAGTAGTATTTGGGGGTGAAAGTGTACTTAATGTCTCTGAGGGCAACTCCTGTCAGCTGTGATACCTCTGGGATTATGCTCTATTGGAGCCCCAAGGGTTGAGTTTAAAGAAATGTCTGTTTTATCCTGAACTGGTTATTTTAAGAATCATGGTTTTTTTTTTGTATGCCTACTGAAGCCGATGTGGTACACACAGCAGCAGAGCTTGTAATGCTGCAGCTTGTGCTCAGGGACAGAAATTGCATCCCTGGGAGTTTTGTTTGCTTCACCTTGCTGTGTGTCTGAGCTGGTGTTCTTCTCCTAGAGGAGGTGACAGGTCAAATGATCTGTTCAGAAGTTGAAGCTGGTAGGCAACAAACAAGGAGTAACAACAGCTACTGTTTGTATCTTGCTTAAAACGTGCTCCATACACTATCCTGATGCATGCTAGGAAAATACATTATTGAGTTTTAAACAGTTCTTGGTAGGCAAGAGTTATGTAAACTAAATCTGAATAACCTGACCTTGGCAGCTGTAAATACAGCTTTCACAAGTGTTTGAGGTGGATGAATGTGAAGTCTCAGTCCCCAGCTGTTAGGGAGCACTTGGCTATTATAGAAACCTGGAACACTTGAAAAGGGAAGAGTGTATTAATATAATTTGGAGTTGCACGACTGTAGTGGATACTTACGTATATTCATACTTCAAAACAAGTCATTGAAGCACAAGGGAATGAAGAGGTCAACTGTGACAAGACTCCTTCGAGTGCTCAAACTAGTTGAGGTTCTCAAGTCCTTACTGTAATGTTAACAAGTGTGCCTTAATCCCATCTGAATACATGCCAGCTCTTATGAACTTGTTTTCCCTTCATAAATGAACAAAAGTACAGGGAAAGTGTGAGTATTTCCAAAAAGGTAGCTTAATTGTGTAATGTATCTGAAAAAGAAAAGGGTTGCTTACAGGCTGAAGTGCACATTGAAAAACTATGTTATCTGATTTTTTTAATTTTTTTTTTTATGGCTGAAATTCTGTCCTGATGCTGAAGTTCTATCAGTTTTTCAGAAGCAAGGTGGAGACTTGGCTCTTATGCTGTCAGAGCTATATGCTGGGTGATTAAGAAAGAAGAAAAATAATATGAGAAGAAAGTCTTGTCTCTCACATAATCCACTGAAGGCACTAACTGGATCTCTAAGCTCTGAAACTAGCACCTGAATATCTTTTACTGTCATGTTATTTGGAGAGAAGTGTTTGAACTTTAACTATAATGAAGCAAGTTCAGCATTAAGCACAAAACACTTAACATATTATGATTGTCACTTGCTTCAGCTGGTACTGCAGATGATCTTGGAAACTTGGATGAAATTTATGCATTATTCATTGAGGCTTTCCCTTTGAAATAAGCTACTTCTATCCAATTCTTAATGCTATCTCATTAAAAAGGAAACTGACCACTAAATTTTAAGCTTATACTCATGGGGCAGTTGAGAACCACTTCAGGTGGAAGGCTTGCTGATAATTCTTAGTATGTAAAGTTATTTCTCTCTAGTTTGTGTATGTAGACAAAAAGCAGAGCGAGGCAGTGCAAACTGAAAGTCTGACTTGTTTTTTTTTTTTTTTTTTTCCCCCCCCACTTCCTTACAGTTTCTTTGGAGAAGAAAAACCTTAACATGGCAAGCAAAGGAAGTAATACAGACTGCATGTCATGCAGTGTGCTGAACTGGGAGCAGGTCAGTCGCCTGCATGAAGTTCTTACAGAGGTGGTTCCAATCCATGGACGGGGTAACTTCCCAACACTGAAGATAACTCTGAAGGACATAGTTCAGACCGTTCGTAGTAGGCTGAATGAAGCAGGCATTGCAGTACATGATGTCCGTCTGAACGGCTCTGCAGCTGGCCATGTCCTGGTCAAAGATAATGGTCTGGGCTGCAAGGACTTGGATCTCATTTTTCAAGTTACTCTTCCGAGTGAGGCAGAGTTTCAGTTGGTTCGAGATGTGGTGTTGCGTTCTCTCTTGAATTTCTTACCGGAAGGAGTAAGCAAACTGAAAATCAGTCCAGTAACACTGAAGGAAGCCTACATCCAGAAGCTAGTTAAAGTGTCCACGGAGTCTGATCGTTGGAGTTTGATATCACTTTCCAATAAACATGGCAGGAATGTGGAGCTGAAGTTTGTAGACTGCATAAGACGCCAGTTTGAGTTCAGTGTAGACTCTTTCCAAATCATACTGGATTCCCTGCTCTTTTACTATGACTACTCAGAAAACCCCATGTCGGAGCACTTCCATCCAACTGTGATTGGGGAGAGTATGTATGGAGATTTTGAAGCAGCTTTTGATCACCTCCAGAACAAGCTGATAGCTACCAAAAATCCTGAAGAGATCCGAGGTGGTGGGCTTCTGAAATACAGTAACCTCTTAGTGCGAGACTTCCGGCCCATGGATAAAGATGAAATCAAAACATTAGAGCGCTACATGTGCTCCCGATTCTTCATAGACTTCCCAGACATCCTGGATCAGCAGCGCAAACTAGAGACCTACCTCCAGAACCACTTCTCCAAAGAAGAGAGGAGCAAATATGACTACCTCATGATTCTGCGCAGGGTGGTGAATGAGAGCACTGTGTGTCTCATGGGACACGAGCGAAGACAGACTCTCAACTTGATTTCTCTGCTGGCACTCAAAGTGCTGGCAGAACAGAACATCATCCCTAACACCACTACTGTTACCTGTTACTACCAGCCAGCACCTTATGTTAGTGATGTAAACTTCAGCAATTACTATCTTGCAAATCCTCCGGTGCCATATAGCCAGTCCTACCCCACTTGGTTGCCTTGCAATTGATTGCTTCACTTGAGCGTTCTTCAGTGGAGGCTTCTAAAAGCTGAGTGTACATAGACAAGTAATGGACACTTGTAGGTTTTCTAATAAGTAAGATTGTTGGATGAATTACTTCCTGGCATGCAGTAGGAATATGCAACCAGGCAACCTGTGAAGAACCTTTTCAGTTTATCTCTACAAATGCCGAGAAGCCTTATTACCTCTTCACTGGGAGAAGAGAACCAGCAACCAAATATTAGAGGAATAGTTACAGAACTAGGTACTTGTCTTGGAAGTGGCTATTAAACTTGTCATCTAAGTGGAGTATTCAGTAAACTGTGTTAGTTAATAGAGCTAAGACTGGGAAATATATTATGCAGAGCAGAAGCTGATTTAAAACCGAAACTTTCTATTGACAAACCTCATTACTTCATACATCTTCAATTCAGATTCTAGCCAGCTTTCTACTGAATTGTGTAAGAGTAGTCTTGTCATGCTTGGGCTGCTTCTACTTTTTGGCTGTGTGGAACTGGTAACTGTGTGGATAATGCCCCTCTTGTAGAGGCCCTACTGGCTGTTTCCTGTAATGCATGAGCATATGTGGTCCTGCTTCAAGTTCAAGGTTTCTTGGAAGTTGGAGATGGATTAATGAGCCTGTCTTTAAAAGCATGAGTTGGCTAGATTTTTCTGGAGTATGAAAATTTTGAAGTTGACTTCTCTAAGCATGCAGCAGAACATGATCTAAACAATTACTAATGTGAAGTCCTTAAAATGAGGAAATAAAGCCTTAAATAGAATTGAAATCACTGCTTGAATAGGATGGGAAGAATACTATTGAGAAGAGGCTCAAGATAAAGCCTTTTTGACTACATCTTCCTAAACAGTTATCGGCACAGCTGGGAAATAGTGCAGCTCTTACACTGAAGTTTTAAGTTTCTTCGTTGTGGGTCCACAGCAAGCAAAAAATCCACCAACTTGTATGTTGATGTGCACTCCTGTCAGTATGAATTTCTAAAGTGCATCCTTGTTTTTTCTTGTATAAATTCAGGCAGGTCCTACAGGCTTGCCTTTGCCTCCACTTAAGGGTCAAGCTTATTGGTTTATCATCATCCCTTGGTCACTGTGTAGTATGGTCTTTTGGGAGGTTAAATTCTTGGTCTGTTGTGGTCTTAAACTTCACTTGATGAGGTGTATAAACCCTAAGCAGAGCTCTACACAGAGGCTGTATATGGTGAAAGTCTGCGTCTAGCTACCCCTGGAAGAATATCTACTTGCTTGGAGGTGTAGGGGGCTGAACTTCTTGAAGGGAATGTGCTGAACTTCCTGCTTTGATGCTTCTGTGCTTTATAAGGATGGTTCTGTATATAGCAATACTAGAAACAAGGTAATACCTTGACTGGCAACTTTCATTCAATTGCAATAGTAAAATTCATACTATAAATGATTTTGTTTTCTTTGCTTAATCAGAAGTAGACTAGAAAGGCAAAAGTTAGAGCTATTTAATGTACTGGTGCAATGGTTAAGGATACTTAATTGCTAACTCGTATGTCATCTTGCTGTCTCCCTGAGTGTATGAGACCAAAGTGCTGGATCCTACAAATGATTTAAGTGTAGGAAGAAAAGCAGATGAAATAAAACTGTATGGTTGCTGTTAGATGTGAAGAACAATAGCAGAGCAGCATTTACTTGACAGTGGAAAAACTGCCTGTTCTTGGTAGGACCAAAGGCTTCTTGTTATGTTACAAGCTCTCCCACTTTTTTGTAACTAATGCACAAAGGCCACCTTATTATAGCAGCAAGGCTACTTTGCTTTTTTTTTTGTTCAGACTTCACTTAGCTTAGGAAAGCAGGGAGGGATAGGATTGTGAAAGCAAGCTGTAGCCAGGCATGCTTGATGTTAATATCTTGTACAGTCTTATAAGCATCTTCAGTAGCAAACATTTTTTTTTTTATAAAAGACTCTTGAATAGTCAAAGTACTTAAGGATGAGTTTACTTTCAAATTTTTCTAGGAACTGAAACTTGGACTTGATGCAATTTACAGACAAAGCACTTCTCATCTGGAATACTGACTATTTGGAAGGCTTTTCTTAAAACTGATGTGATGTTGGTGTTGTCATCTGTGTCAAATGTAATGCAAGCTTACTGATGGAATGAGTAACTTATGCAGAGCGATAATTGGCCTATTAAAGAGTATCACTAGAAGGAAGTCCTTTTTGTTTAAGAATTTGTAATTGTGTTCATCCCTTAAATAGCTTCAGCTGACTTTAGGAAAAAAAAAAAAGCTATGCCTGTTCCAGAAGTAAACCAAAACCATTGCTTAGAGGGACAAGTTTGATTTGCATATCAGCTTAGACCCAAGTCTTGTGGGATTGCATAGCTGGACTTTAGAAACTGTGCGTATCAGCTCATGCAGAAGAAGTAGTTAATACTCAAGAGGAGTTCTTAAGTTTGAAGCAAATTCTCTTTTTTTCCTTACTAGCCTTTGAATGCCTTGGCTGCTGAGTGTCAGGCCACATGTATCTACTGGGAAATGAAGTGCTAGAATAAAGCTCTGCTGTGGTCCTACTGAGGCAGAGCTATGGACACCTAATGTCCTGCAATAAATATTTGTGCTCTTGTTGATGTAACTTATTGCTGAGGCTGCTAAGGAAGCTTTGTGTTGAATGTCTGCTCTCTGAACAGCTGACTCCCTTGGTTTAAGCTTTGCAGGACTACTGGGTCTTAAATTGTTTTGGCATATTAAATTACTAATGCTTTTCAGCTTGGATGTTAAGTTCTTGAGTAGTTAAACTGTAGCCTGAAGTTGCTTATTACCTGCTGCATTGGCACTAAATAGAAGAAAACAACGTTACTGGGACAGTGTTCTATTTCTTTGCCTTCAAATAATCCTAGTTTGGCAGTTGAGATAGAGCAGAAATACTGAATAGATTTGTCAGGATGCTACCTGCAGTCTACTCCTTTCTGGTTTCAAATTGTTTTGGCAGCCTGATGTCCCAGGTGGCAGAAGCTCAATCTGGTGTGTGCTAGTTGGTTTGTGATCAGGTTTACAAAGACCCTGCAGCTGGGAGTAATATGAGAATGAGTGCTAAGGTAATGACCCATGGCCAAGTTCAGGCTGCCTGCTTGATTCAGTCTCCCTGTAGTGCTGAATGGTGCAAACTTCTCTGCTTGCTTCTGTATCAAGCAGAAGTTTGAGAAAGGCTGCTGAACTTCAGGCTATTACCGTAATGCATTCTTTCTAGGCAGTGGCATCATAGCAGAACTGCAGAAATACTGGACTGCAAGACTTGTGTCAGCACATCATGCCTGAGGACAAGGCTTCTAGAAAACTAGACTAGTTTAAAACAGCACTTTTCTTCCTGTTGCTTAATCTCTGCAGGGCTAAGCCAATCTGAAGCTAAGCATCTGTTTGTGAATATTTCTCACCAAGTTCCCTTTAGCTTACAGTTTATTGATATTACTTCCTCATCCTAAGAGATTAAATCTTTTTATCTGATAAAGATGCTTCTAAAGAAACCTACTAGTAAAGAGCATTTTAGTCACTTTCATGAAATCCCTGTGCTAACCACCATAATTCTGAAAAGTGATAAGATAAAGCATACCTTATGTTCCTCAGCCCAAGATGTAACTGACTGTGTTTGTTTTCAGTTTGTTTGCTGTGCCACTAAGCTGGACATTGCTTCTGAGCAACCATTTTTTTACATCTTTTGTTTTAACATGAGTAGTCTGTCTACAGAGCAGAAGATTTAAACCAGGTCTCAATTAGAACTTTAAATATTTGGACTATAGATATCCATATTTTTGGACTGAGTTATGGGGTTAAGCATATGGATGTCATGAGATTCTGACAGAATAACTGCTAATTTTGATCAGTACTTATCAGTATATGAGAAGTCCAAGTCATTTTTAAGAGGCTTTCTCCAAACAAGTTACTTCACTTTTAAACTGCTGGTGCGCTGATAGTGTTTGTTTAATGAGAGGTATAGAAAACTGATTGAATTGGGTGCCATAATTGTTAGACACAGGAATAAGCAATAAGCCAGTCATTGTTAGTAGCAAATGTGTGATTTGGTCATTGGGAGCCAAATGCATACTTCTAGCCTTTGCATCTAAGTCTTGCTCAAACCATTACTGTCAAATGTTAAATATGGTGGACTGTATTTCATATGGGCTATTTAATTTCAGTGAAGCTTGTTCTGAGGTGGATTGCTGGGCTATAGTTATAGAAGCTTTGGGAGTGGTTGGAATGCTCCAGCTTTTCTTCTTCACTGGAGAAGGCCACTCACTGAAGTGTTTGCATTGGGCTTGTCTCTCTTTCTGGTTAAAACTGCACTTTTTGTTGAAATGTAAAGGCTTTTTTTCTGTTTATTTTTTTTAAATTTTACTATTAGAAGTCAGCTCTTGGAGAATCTATCTTGTACTTGTTTTGGAAAAGTGATTTTTTTTTTTTAAGCTGGCAGAACAAGATACTAGAAAGATTTTAATTTGTGATGAGCCCAAATGTGAGATTAGTTACAGTAACTACCTACTGTCCTGCACTGTGGTGTTCACTTGTCACCGTTGGAAATTGGGTTTTGGAGCTTAATGATTCTGAAATACTTGTACAAATAAACTTATGCGAAACACTCTTTGCCTCAAGTTGTTTTTGCATTTAAGTAGTGTTGACTGGAAATGTGTGTATTGTCTGTTCATAGTACCATAGGGGTCGGAAGGGCCCTCTGGAGACCTAGCTCTCTGCTAGAGATCTAGCTAAAGCAGAATCTGCTAAAGCAGATTCCTTAGAATAGATGCATGTAAATACACTGAGAAGGGAAGAAATAGTGATGAATTTATACAGTAATGTTTTCCTTCTAGGCCTTCCTCAAGGAGGGAAGACTTCTTATCAGGAGCGTATTCATTTGCCTCTTGACTGACTGAAGATTAGTCAGTTAAGTGGAATACGATTAATCTTTTACTTAGTTTATAGTGATGGTTTGTAGAGAAGCACTCGGTCAGTGTGGGTTGAACAGGTCAGTGCTAAATAAAAGTTAGGGGCATGTGGCAGTCTATTTGTTGCTCTAGATTCAAAAATAAATGTTCTATAAAAAGCATGCTTGACATGATGCCTTTGCTCAGGCAACCTCTACCCTATTAGTTAAGTAACTGTAGAGAAATTCCAGCCTTCAGGAGCTTGTAATTGCACTAGTGGAAGCTTCTCCAGAGACTAGCAGGGAGTGCTGTAGTACTATGAAGACAGTTATGAAGCCTGTGTAGTTGCAAATTCTTCCCTACGCTTAAATGGAGAGCTGATAATCCAACTGCACAGAAGCTGGGTGGCACAGACCACTAGTTTGTCATTTAAAACTCTCTTATCTCAGCTCCTCAGTTTATCTTGTGATAAAAGTTTCAGAGGCTTTTTTTCTTTTTGGTGGGAGAATACCGTCCTTATGTTTCTAGAATACCAGACTTAAATTTGCAGTCAGATACTGAAACAGCAAAATAGCCATACATAAGCAAGTGGCTGTATGGATGCTCTCATCTCTGTAAAGTGAGAATTATGAGAGTAGATGTGTAAATGGTTCTTATATCTTGCTATTGCATGGCTAGTAAACTTATATTTCCAAGTGTCCTGTTTTTTTGCTCTGCCAGAACCTAGTGTTATCAATGCTGTGCAAATGATCTTAGTTTTGTGTTGGTGAGGCATTAGAGGACTAGTATTCTAAACTGTTCCACAGTTCTGGCAGGTGCAATTATTGCTTGCCTCCCTTTTGTGGTAGTGGTTCCTGTCTGAAAGGGCATAATGAACACTAGCTTCAAACAGGTCAGTTGCTTGTGTAAAAGGCTGTGTGCTTGCTTATTTTGAACATTGCCCACTATGCTTTTAGCATATTTAGTGTACTAATACACAAAGTATATATGTAGCATTACCTTCCTCAGTAAAATACTTTGCATTTATCAAATCACTAGGAAGTGAGGTACATTGAAGGATGCAAAACCCCACTGGAATGTGGGTATTAGAAGCACCAGTTATGTTCTGCTGTAGTGCCACTACTGTAATCTTCTGCTTTGGCTCAATGATTTAAAAAAAATAAAAATAAAAAAAAAATGCCCTGTATCCTGTAGGCGAGGCTGCCCAGTGGAAGTAGTAGTCAACCTGCCAAACTTTAGTAATTTTCCTAGTAGGAAGGAGTTGAGTCATCGTGCTGGAAAAATAGTCTTGCCAAGACCCATATGCAAAGCAGCTGCTAGATGTGAACTATCAGCTTCCGTTCTGAAGATTAAGGAAAGTTGCACTATCTGCTGTAGATGTTACCACATTAATTAACTAGGGGCTTTAGTAAACCAATAAGAACCAGTTGCCTAGGCTGGCTTATCCAGCAAAATCCTGTATGGAGTTCCCACTGCTGTTAACTGGTGTCTGGGACACTGTGCTGCTTGGAGAACAGAGAAGCATGCTCTCTTTGAAATAATTCTAATTCCCTCTGGCTAGCTTGTCTACTTCAGGAGACTTCGTGCCCAAGGCCTGAACTGCTTTGGAGAAATGATCTGTTGCAGGGTGTCGCTGGTGACTTGGTGCTATAGAGGTGGTTTTAGTGCTGGTGGCCTCATGTCTTATTGTGTACATCAAGAACCTTATTGTCTTATCTTGTTATTTAGCCAAGGATTCACGAGAGCCTTTGAGTTGGAGATTGCCTCATTCTTCTCAACAGGGATGAGAAGTCTCAGACTGCCCTGTACTATCTATCAATCCCTTCTATTCTTGGATGAATAGAGGCAAATGAACTCCTGACGCCCTGTATTCCATGTCTTGGTTTGGAAACTATAAGCCTTTTCCCTTGAAACTTGTTCTTGTGTATTTGTTGAACCAACCAACTTGGTTCATGCGCTAAGTGTTCTATGTAACCACAGACAACCTCCCTCTCCCACCTGCATTGCATCCCCATCATTTTTTTTCCTGTCATTCTGTGGCACGTTGGGTGCTTCTGCTCGCTTAGTTATTTGCAGTGAGTTCAGAGTCCATCTGCTTTTCAAAGCTGCCTCTTCAATCTGGTATTGACAACATCTGTGTTCCTGGCTTCCAGATGTAGTGTTTTGCATCTGGCAGTATTGGAAAAACATTTTGTCTGAATCCCACAGTTGAATGCACACAAAACAAATGGACAGAATGTTGTGTGATGGCTGGAAATGGTAAACGCTCACAATTTTGCATTGTTCTTGCATATGTAGGTAGTTGTGAGTACTTTGTTTTCAACCCACCTGCAGGTTTCAATGTCAGCACAGAGGTGCAGGGTGCAAGTTATTTTAGTCTTTCTTTGTGGATTCAAGGTACAGACAGCAGAGAAAACCTGTGTTCTCTCACTGTACTTTACAGCAGCTCTTCAGTCCTTTCCTCTGAAAGCTCTTAAAATACTTTTACATCTGTAAGTCATCACAACATCTGCCTGTCTTTTTTACTGTTCATGTGGGGCTCCCCTAATGTTGTATACTGCTGAATAATTGCCAGGGCTGATGGAGGTTTATAGACCTCATGAGCTGCCTTCTGCTCACTCCTCCTGGGCAGCTTTTCCCAAGACCAGAGGGAAGCAAGGCTATTTTTGGGGAGAGAGACTGCTGCCAACCCCATGTCCTAGTTCTCTGTGACACCAGAAGGTTTGAGTCACCAAAAAAGGAGGCTGGATCTGCTCATAGATCAGTGTGTTCAGGGCTCTTGACTTGCCAACAGGCTGTGCTGGGATGCATTGCTGTCCAAAGAGGTTGAAGTCTTTGGGCTTAAATTCATGGAGTTGATCCAGGCAAACAGTCATCTGTCTGTGTTTAAAAATAAATAAAAGTTTATGTGTGTGTGTGTGTGTACTGTATATATGCATATGTACTATGTTTGGATGGAAGGAAACTAAACAGAGAGCAGTGTCCTAGCTGAGTGTATAGGCACTTTGCATGGATTGTTAGCCTCCTCCACCTCAGCACTTCTATGGCAGGAGGATTTCTGTTTGCTACCATTCCATGGATCAAAAAAGCAAGCCCTGAGGAAAAGCAGCACTGTTAGGTAACTCAGTGACATGCTGACAGAGCTGGGAATGAATATTTCAGAAACCCTACATATTGACTGGATGGGGAGAGAAGAGTGGGGGTACTGGGGCATCTGTTTCACTTCAGAAATAGGATACTCCGTCATAGTATAACAGTGGTATGTTAATCACTATGACTATATCACATGTTACAAACCTGCCTGTCCTCAGCATTTAAGGCGCCAACTCTGAGTTTTGGTACTCTCAGCTCTTTGGTGTCTGGTTAGGAGTAAGAGATAGCCCTCTGAATATAATTGCTTGTATGACCAAGAGTCCCAGCTGACCATCCCTGAGCTTTTCGTTGAAAATCAAGCTTCACTGAAATATCAGTTGAAAATATACTTTTAGTTTAAAAAAAATATATATATATATTTCATAAATAATATGGGCAAAATGGTATTTGACAGAAATCTTGCCTTTAACTGCAAAACTGCTTGCAAAGTTATGATTTATAGTTCCAGAGCTACTCCTTTTACTCTAGTAAAAGTGTAGTCCCATACTACTTGATTAGTGATTTTACTTATGGAAAACAAAGGAGTAGTAAAAGAATCTACAATTGATTTCAGAAATAATTTCATTTTTCTTGCCGTATTATATAACCTGTCTTTTATCAAAGAGCGTATATCCATTGCTGACAAAGCCTGCAGATCAGAGACTTCATTGAAAAGTAGTAGTACTGCTGTCATTCCTTGTATCAGTATGTACACGAATAGAAGAAAATCACAGAAAAACAGTTTAATTTCCTTATGATGGTTGTTCTTGAGGCTGTGTGAGGCACGTTTAATAAATTACCATGTATAATTTCTGATGGGGCTATCTTAGAGGGGGTTTTTCACTGTTGTTGTTGTAGTAAATAAAAAATAGGCTGCGATATAATGGTGCTGCCTTGTGTAGATGTCTGAAGCAGCCTGAACTGAATGTCTAAACCTGTAAGATTATTAAAGGTCCAGGTGTCCAGTTCTACCTAGAAACTGATAGCTAGCAATGAGAAGGGAACTTGTATACTTGGATGTTTTTGGAGAGGACTTGGTGCTTTAAGGCACAGGGCCCTTGATTCTCCTGCCTTGTCTACTGCACAATGAAATAAATTAGGCATAAAGTAAAATCTTCCTTCCAAATTTCATTGCTCTTGTTAATCAAGATTCATAGCAACCTAACATACTTCTTTTATTTTCTAGTTCTTTAATTTCCTTTTTTATTTCCGTAGAGATGGATTCTTGAGAATCCAGACATGCCAGAATGCACTTAGACTTTAACCAAATCTCACAATATAAAGCAGCAGAGAACTCAAGCACTTAAAAAGAAAATGTAAATGCCACATAAATATTGCAAACAAACTTAAAAAAAAAACAACAAACAACAAATATATCCACCCCCAAAACTGTTTTTAAAGCTCAGAGAAATCTATTATTGAAAACATTTTGAAAAACTAAAATCTCACATTTATGAGGTAGTTGTCATTTCAGTTTTTTCTCTCTCCTATCTCTGTTCATGTGCCAGGAAGCCCTGCTGTGATGACAGGAGCAGAGTGTTCGGAAACAAAGTTTTTAACTCAGAGACTAGAGCTTTGTCAAGGAGAGAGATTCATATCTTTCATGTACGTTTAGCCCATTCTCTTAGCCATTTCCTCCTATTGACTTTGGTCCAAAGATGGATGAAGTCATTGTCAGTCCTGTGAACTTCAAGGATTGCTAATTCCCAAGGTAGAGAAGATGGCTTCAGAACATCTCAGACCAAGCAGGAGAAAACCAGTCCTGGGAAGTGCTGGTGACTGTGCAAACAAGACTGATTCAGACAGTATGGAAACTGTGTGACCAGCAGGGAGAAGGAGGTGATGCTAGATAGCCAAGGAGCTTAATTTTCATGTTTTCCTGAAAGATAATAGGAAAGTGTTTAATTTTTGGAACAAAAATTTATTTTTCTTAGGGTAGTTTTTTGGAGGTAATGCTACTAATACATATTAAAAACACTGGAAGTGTTTAATACTTCTTTTTTTTCTGATTAAATATTTTGGCAAACTGCCAAACTACTCTTGAGCTCATTAGCTGTGGGAGAAAATTATGAGAGATCAGCCAGTTGTGATAGGAGCTGGCCAAAGGGCACTTTGGTTTGCTGATGGTGGTGTTCATTTTGGATTACTGAGTAAATTCTGTGAGAATTAAAGCATATGGCCTCTGTTCCAGTACTGTAAGAAGGAATCTAGAAAGAATCACATAAATCCTTATTTCTGACTCCAGTTCTAAAGGTTAGTCCAATAAGTGCCTTGTCCGTGTGGTCTTGGCATGTGAGAAGATACATATGGTGTCCAACGGGAATCACCATACTGATACTGAAATATTTTTTTTTTTTTGGTCATGAATCTGAAAGTGAGCTAAGGAGAGATAACACAAGGTATCCCTTTCATTTTGTGGCACCAACATAAGAAGTCTAATAGTTACAGCTGGTTTTCTTTAGCAGAGCTAGCAAATGTGTAAGCCCCCATCCAGCCTTAGCACTTGTAGACAATCCTGGGTCAGCACACCCAAATTTGAGGTCACACATTTCATATTGGAGACAACAGGAAGCCTGGTGTCAGCTCTGAGAGTCCTTCTGCAATTTTGTTTTGCCATAGGGGTTTCTCCACACTTAATCTTGTCCCACTCGGTAGTGGCAATTAGGATGCAGACAATAGTGAGCCAGCCTCATCAGTCCCAGCACATGTCACAGTGTGCACAGTGACTGTTGAGTGCAAGGCAGATTTTTCCTTCCTCAGAGACATCCTGAGTGCAACAGGCCTTTACAGAGTCAAAAAAATTATTTTTCTCTGTCAGTCTTTAATATACAGTAGGAATCTTCAGTAGCTCAGCCTCCTGTCCTCGGGGAAAGAAGAAGGGGGGCCAAACCCCGCGGAGTATCTCAGCACCGCGGACAGCGCCAGACCCGGCTCTCGACGCGGTGGGAAAAGGGGGATCGGTGCGGGGCAGCCACCGCCATCTTGCTGGGAAGTTCCCTCAGGGAGAGCTGCCTCCCGAAGACCCTGAACAGCGACTGTCCCAAAGCAGCTTCCCTTCGAAGCTGAGAATAGCGCAGGTCCGTAGCAAGCAGCAGAGCCTGGTGCTGTGCTTGCACTAGCCTGAAACCAATGGAAGGAATGAAGTTGGAGACTTGCCTTTCAAAGTGTGTCTGAGGAAAAGAAAGTTCTCATGAGCTTGCAGGTTGTGCCTCGTGTTCTCCTGTGATTATGAAAAGTATTTTTATATGAGTATGAAAGGAAGCTGAGGGCTCATTTCCAGCTTTCTCAGGGTCCTTCTAATACCCGTTGCCTGGACAAGTCCTGTGCACAGACTTACCTGCAGCTATGGTATGTGTATACCAGTCCCTCAGCTTCAGTTGATCAATACTGTTTCATGTGGTTCATTTCCCTGTAAGAGTCTTATAAGGATCCATTAGTTTACCTTCCAGCATGAGGGAAGAAAATATTTTCATTCAAATTTTTATTGGTGGAGACCTGTGGACAGAAGGAAAGAGATAAGAATTGAAGCAGTCACATGGTGTTATACCCCTTCAGGCTCACGTCTACAATACACTCCTCCCTGCAACTCAGAACGGCAAGGGTTCCTGTGCTTCTTCATCAAAAATCACAGCAAGTCCTTTATAGGAGATGCCTGCACAGAACAGGTAATTCAGGACAAATACGAGAACAGCTTATCTCCCTGCTCCTACCTAATGCTCAGTGTGTGCTGGTCCAAAGCTTCTAGAGAGCTCATAATACATCATAGAATGACTCCAGGCTGGAAGGGACCTTAAAACCCATCTACTTTCAACCCCCTGCCATGGACACTGTTGCCACCCACTAGATCAAGCTGCCTGAGATCCTGTCCAACTTGGTCTTGAATGCCTCCAGGGATGAGGTATTCATAGCTTCTCCAGGCAGCTTCTTCCAGTGCCTCACATCCTCTGAGTAGAAAATTTCCTCACAGTACCTAATCTAAACTTCCTCTCTTTTAGTTTAAAACCATTTCCTCTTGTCATATCACTATCAGACCACATAAAAAGTTGAACCCCCTCCTATTTTTAAGCTCCTTTCAAGTCCTTGAAGGCCACAATGAGATCTCCCTGGTGTCTTCTCCATCCTAAGCGAGTCCAGATCCCTCAGCCTTTCTTCATAGAGGAGGTATTGCAGCCATCTGATCATCTTCATGGCCCTCCTCTGGACTCACTCCAACAGCTTCACGTCTTTCTTGTGTTGGGGCACCTAGGCCTGGTTGCAGTACTCCAGGTAGGGGCTCACGATAGTAGAGTATAGGAGGACAGTCATCTCCCTTGCCCTGCTGGCCACCTCTCTTTTGACGCAGCCCAGAATACTATTGGCTTTCTGGGCTGCAAGAGCACACTGCCAGTTCATATCCATCAGGACCCTTAAATCCTTCTTGGCAGGTCTGTTCTCAATTAGTTATTTTCCCGGTCTGTATGCATATCTTGGACTGCTCTGACCCAAGTGCAACATCTTGCGCTCGGCCTTACTGAATCTCCAAGAGTTTTTTCCAAACAGTTGAGAACATGTAAAAAGCCATACTTACTTGACTGCTGGGTTTGCATAGCAGATTATTTCTTCTCTTCTGATGTCATGGCAGGCAATCCTGGTGTTGTTTCAGCCCACTCACTCTCTGGGCCAGAAATCACGTGTTAGAAGCATTTAGACAGCAGTTTAACATACAGCTCCTAATCCCTTTGACATTTGGTAGAGATAACAGGCAGGCTATGCAGCATAAGTTCTTACAGAAGCCTCTGTATTGAAAGGTGTGATGCTCAAGTGTGAAGGACAGAAAATGTCAGAAAGGAGAATGTGTGACTAAGGATAGTGAAATCAGGACTAGGTCAACCTGACACAGAAATGTCAATAGGAGGAAGGAGCCCAACACAAAATGGTCCTTTCTTCTGCTTCTTATAAAAACTCCATCTGGGACATCTGCCTTACTGTACTGTACTGTACTGTACACCTGGCCCAAGAGGACTCAGTTATCCCAGGCTGCATCCCTCCAGTGTGTCCCTCTTGACTAGGGAGAAAAAAGGTGAGGGGACTTGGGGCTGGCTTGGGAGTTCAACGCCTGTGAGTGAACACCCTGCACTGAGCGTCCCTGCTTTACCAGGTGCTGGACCAGATATCCTCCAGAGGTCTCAACCAACCTCAGTCATTCTGTGAGAGATCTTTGATTTCTGAGGTTACCAATGGTCCCTTTCAGTAGTAAAAACAAACAAACAACAACAACAAAAAAGATTAAAAGGTGCTCAGTGGTATGCTACTGAAGGTGGGGAACTTTTTTCTCCAACCTCTCCCACAGTACTCAGCCCTTACATCCCCTGCTTACAATTCCAAGTCTTCTCCTGTCAGCCTTCCCTCCATATCCCTTTACAAGGGCAGAGGAGTTTGGGGGCCAAGTACTGTATCTATGCCCAGCCCATGCTTCCAGCAGCTCCTTTCCAGCTTCATGTATGTGATTGTACTTTGGTGCTGCAGAGCCTGGGGTCTGCATCTGTCTTGCAGGCCTCCTGACCAGGAACGTGTACTCTGGCATGGGACGGGAGCCTAGCCAGGTGTGCAACTGTCCTAGCAGCCTTGGGCAGTGCTTTGTGTATGCAGGAGTGTGTGAATTCAGTCAAATTTCACAAACAAGGATAAGGACAAACGCAGGACATAATCAGCACTCAAATTTAGAAACTCAAGGTTTCCTGAGAGAGACAAGAGAAACAGAGAGGCAGAACAGGTGTCGCAGTCCCTGTGGGTTTCACTTCCTCCTACCTTGGATTCTCAGTAATGAATTAGGTCCTGATTAAGGGGACCAATTTAGATGACCTGCAAGAAAACAGAGCATCAGGGGCAGCCTTATTGCTGTATGGGAATGGAGGTATACAGTGCACCAGGTGGAGGCACATCTGGTTGCCTCTGGCAGAGTCACGGCAATAAGAGGACTCTGCAGGCTTGGGCATGGCTTGGGGTGAGGTGGACATATCCTGAGTAAATGAGAACAGAGCCTAAAGGTTGCAGCAGGCTCGGGGCTCTCCCAGGGCTGGATCTAGGGAATAGCTGGTTGTTGTTCAGATAGGGACCTCCAGAGCATCAGCAGCCTCAGAATACAGTCCCAACGTATACACAGCATGCCACACTGACATGATTTTCTCCCCTTTACTGTTTGTATCACTGAATTTCATGGGATGCCTGTGAGTTGCAGGTCCTTTCTATTTGAGGGACTGCATCTGCTGAGCTTTTCTACCAGCACCACAGCTGCATGGCTGGTGGATGCTAGGGTCAATATGGCCATGCCACTGCCCTGAAAGAGAGGCCAGGACTTCTGAGATGCTGGATCCAAAAGGGTAAGCATTTAAAAACAGAGGCCTCCTGGTTTTGCTGAAGCTGGGGTGCTTTGAGGCTGTCAGCTGCCAAAGAATGCCAGGCAGCATTCTGCAAAGCTCATCCTTTTCTGAGCAGCTTGATTCAGCTTTTGTCTGGGATGGATGAGACCTGGCTGTTTCTGACCTGTGGTGGCAGAATAGGGCTGGTGGCTGGAAATAGCTTTCCTCTCGGTGCCCTTTCTGACTGAGAACAGCAACCCTGAAAGAGCACACAGAAGCTAAATTAGGATGAAGTCAGAAGGCCAGGTGCAGCCTACACAGAACCTTTATTAGCATCCCAGGTGGCGATGACATACTGAACAGGGGAGGGGGAAAAAGAGAGAGAAACCAGCCACGTTCTGCTGCACTCAAAATCCTTGGGCTTCCAAAGTCCAAGCCAGGTGTCTGTGGGCTGCAAGAGCACTTTTCTATGAGCTACTTCTGACCCCATCCTCCTTCTCCTCTCTCCTTCATACCTCTGTACTCTTAAGATGTTCTGGGAGGGGCAAAGCAGCAGCTCAGCATCAGCCGGTGAAAGCCATCCTGGAAAGCTTGTTGGTGTGACTGTGCTGCTTAGTAACCGCAGGTGTTCTCTGCCTTTGCTTGGGAAGAGCTCTGTGCATGATGAACAGGAGCCTTTCAAAAGAATCAACACAAATCACTCAAGTTATGTCATTCCACCTACAACATGAAACCTTCCCATTTCTCTAAAATCAGCATTAAAACAGAAAGGAGAGCTGGCTTTCTGTTCCTGCTTGTGAAGGGAGTCAGGGAGAACTGCTTTGTTTGGGGACTTTGCTTATTTGTTTCCTTATGTGCAGACATAAATATCTGCAATGTTGTGTGGTTGTCTGGTTTTGTTTTTTCCTTTTTTTTTTTTTTTTTTTTTTGACAGGAAACTAGTCTCATTGCTCTTCTTCCTGAAAGACTTTGTCCAGAAGTAGCCAGCAGCCATGTAGAGCATAGATTTGATATGGCCTAACGAAAAGGGGAAAACAAGGGCTACCAAGAGGCAAAAATGTTTCAGTTAGTCTAATTATTCAAAACATATGTGTTCTGTGTTGGTTCCTCATAGCAGCTGTTTGCCTCCAGATGTCTGACAAGTTGTTGGAAGGTGGTGTTTTATGTGAAAATTCAGTTTGTTTGCTGTTTTGGTTAGAAAAGGATAGTTTCCACTTCTGTCCTTATCTAACCATCTTCCAGCAGAAAACAGGGGGAAGGATTGAAACATTAGGAAAGCAGGTCATGGAAAGAGAACCCAGTTCAAGACTCAAAACACAAATCCATGAGAAAAAAAGACCCTAAAAATAAACATAACACAATAATAAGACTATAAGACTCTTCTTGGCTATCTTTGCTTTTTTTTTTTTTTTTTTTTTTTTCTTTTTAATGGAGCAGAAAGCAAAAGCCCTACAGCAAATAGAAATAGAATCAAATTCAGGAACCTTGCAAACTTAGCAACATCTCCCCGTTCACCATGCTGCTGCTGTCTGTAACTGGTGTCCTTGTAGAGCAATGAGTAAACAGATAGTTTGGAGACAATTTCTTGGCAAAGCAGTAGTGACCCTGGGCTTTCTAGCTCGTTTCCTCAGTGGATTTAAGCAGCTGCCCATGACCAATCCAGGGGTAGGCAGGTGTACCCCATGGGACAAGCTGAGGTTGGCTGAGTGGCCAGCAAGGGAGGGCTGGGGAGGGGAAAGTTTTCTCTCAGGCTATTGTGGTATGACTGACTTCATTTGCTGGAAGAGCAGAGTAAAACTATTACAGAGTCCAAAGGAGGGCTACAAAGATGGTAAAAGATCTGGAGGGAAATATGTCTGAGGAGCAGCTGAAGTCCCTTATTTCATTCAGAGCAGAGCAGAGGAACTGAGGGGAGGCCTGATGGCGGCTGCAGCTCCTCACAGGGAGCGGAGGGGCAGCGCTGAGCTCTGCTCTGTGTGACAGCGACAGGGCCCGAGGGAACGGCATGGAGCTGTGTCAGGGGAGGGCAGCTGGGGGTTAGGGACAGGGTCTGCACCACAGGGCGGTGGGCATGGAATAGGATGCCCAGTGGGCACAGCCCCAAGCTGACAGAGTTCAAGGAGTGTTTGGACATCGCTCTCAGACATAGGGTTTAAATTTTGGTTGGTACTCTGTGGAGTCAGGAAATGAAATTGAAGTGGGTCCTTTCCAACTCAGGACATTCTATGATTCCAAAATGACTCCCCAGCTTCTACATGCTGAACTCCTGACCATTCCTTCAGCTTGCAGAGTGCTGTACCCTTCTGACAATAAACTGACAATAAACTGAGTTCATGAAGGTTTTAACCTGCAACCGGGTTAAAAGTACGTTTTGGGACCCTGGGAAATGGAGCACTCTGTCCCTTCATCCCTGCCCTGCTCCCACATCTTCTCTAGGGAATTGAGGCCTTCTTTGGGCACTCCAGGTTCCATGTTGCGCTGCCTGGTTCTGGGGGAACAGTCCAAGCACTTCCTCTGCCCCCCCCTCCCAGCAGCCACACATGAGGTTACACAACTGTGCGTTTGAAAATTACTCATATATTCTGGCTTATTATTTTTCCTAAGAGGCTGAGCTGGTTGGAGGCTGATCAGAGCAGAGGAGTCTCCTGGTGCATTTGTTCTTCGAATGCTTGGGTGGGCTGCTTCTTGTTACGGCTTGTTCCAGTGCCGAGACTTTCACTCTGGCTTGGTGTGCACATGCTGTCACTGTCCTAGAGCTGCCACAGCTGCTCTTCTCTTGGGATTTGCCAGACACAGCAAATTTGTTGCTGTTTAGACTGGGCAGGATGCTGGCAGCTGGAAATGGAGGGCTTGGAACAGCGTGAGCTCAAAATCATGGCATGGTTTCATTGATCCCACAGAGTCACGGTGCAGGCGTGCACCCAGTCTTGGACCCTGCAGCACAGCAGAGAATGCTGGATAAGTTCAGGGGCTCCTAAACAGCTTTGTCTTTTTCCACAAAAAATAAGCAGTCCAGAAACAAGGCCAAACCCTAAGCCTCAAGAAGCATCCAGAGTCAATGTACTTAATGATAACGGATTAAAATTGCACTAAGATGTGCTGTGGGATGGTAGTGGTTTGCTGCCTGTATTGGCTGGTTGCTCCAGAATTGCAGTGCATTTCCATGCGACAGCATTGCTTCAGTTGTGTGTCCAGGCTCACCAAGGCTCATCAGAAAGCCTTGCTGCTGGCTCTGCAATGTATTATATGCGCGGGTCTAAATACTGTTTTTATTTCTACAGCTTGCTGTCTATATGGACCAGTAATATAACTTGCATCCAACTGTAACAGAAGTTGCATCCAATAGCAGGTACCAATGAATACCTTTCCAACCCAGCTGTTCTACTGCACTTTGAGGTCCCTTGGAAATGTGCCCCTGGAGGATGGGGTAGGATGGGAGGTTGCAGCGGATAGCCCCAATCTGTTTTTAGCGACATTTATCTTTGAAAGTTCCCTGCTAATTGTGAAATATTTCTTCACTGTTCCTTCTGTAATGACTGTGTAACTGGTTTTGCTTGCTAATGATAACAGTGATGATCATAGTGTAGAGTGAAACATTTAAATGCGATTCAGCTGAGGAAAATTTGCCTAACTGCATCAGTGGCTCCAGAAATATCTGAAAGGGCAATTTGCTCGCTGCACAAACACCACACCACCATCTTCTCTGGGTCTTGGTACACTCTCATATCAGCTACCTATCCTACATCCCTTGGATTATCTGTCCCCAGTTAGCACATAAGCAAATGTCACTGGTGGCTGCACCAGCCAGACTGCAGAACATCTCTATGTATTTTCCTTTGGGGTTGTAAATTACCAGGTTGTAAATTTTATTTAAATTCCTGGTCAGTCTCTCAAAAGTGCTTCTGTGTCCTATGCCACTATAACAGAATTTTGTTCAAAAAGATTCTCAAGTGTACACAACGTTGCTCGGACAAGACATGTCTCAGCACTGGCTGATGATACAATTGCTAAGTGACCCTGGGGTCTGAGTTTTTTTCCTCTGCTCTTCTGTGCTTGGATCAGAACCTGCCATGCTGACTCAGTGAGTCTCTTTTGGAATCTCCTGTAACTGGCTTATCTCTGGGTCTCTTGCTAATGTATCACAAAGACTTTTAAGAAGCCTTGAGACTGCACAGGATGTATGAGGCTGAGAGTAGTGTTTGGTTATGCTTAGCCTGTTACTACTGATAGCAGATAATGAGTAGATCCATTTGTTATGAATCCACCTGCCCCAAACATAACTTTTGCCATTTCCTGTGTTCAATCCAGCAGGCCACCAGTTGGACCAGCTCACTGCTCCAGCAGAAACCCAGCTCAGCAAGAGCCTGTCATTGGATTAGTGAGTCAGAGAATACGTAGAACTAACAAATGCCAGGCAAGCATTCCCTTTCCTTGCACTACTAACACAGTCAGGGGGCCACAATGCACCTTCCCTGTTGTTGCACAGTGTTGGTGAGCCTTCAAAATGCAAAGACACCTTTGAAATGCCCTTCCTGGGCAGACAGAGTAACATCTTGCTTGCAGACCTATTCAGATGATGTAAATACAGCTGTTTCTGCCAAAGTATTAGCAATGCCTCAGTGTGTCCAAGTAGTTACATGAGCTAACTGCTGCTTTTAACCTTTTAAAACATGTAAGTTACAACCTCCTCGTTGTGCAAATATTCTGGTGAGAATGTGAAATCGAGTCTGAAAGTAGGTCTTTCCAGGAAATAAGCGTAGTCTACCAAATGGACAACGCTTGGTGTGTTCTGCTGGATGTGCACCTAGTCCCACTGCAGGACACCATACTGATTCATCCATCTCATTTTGTGCAGTATTGCTTTACACTACGTGAATTTGTTACCATTCCCAGTGCCACAACAGAAATCAAAGCAGTCTTGTGAACAAGATTTGGTTGTGAACAATCCTGTCAATAAAGTCATTCGGCTCAGCAGTACAGCCATACTTGTGAATGTCACCTCTGTACCTTTTGTAAAGTGAAAGGCCTGGCTGCAATCTGATTGCACCAAATCTAATTGACCAAGCAGATACTGATCTGTGAGGGCATACGCAACTCAGGCTGATGGCCACCAGGCAGGCTCCCCCCGCCAAAGCATTCCAATCTCACAGGAACCTCTTTTCCTAAAGGTGCCAGGCACATGTGTCCGTGGGGAAAAGCTGCACAGTGCAGGCTATCTGCTGCCAGGGGTACAGAGCATATAGCATACAGCTTTGTGACAGGCCACATGATCAGTTCCAGCAGAGATGCTAAGCATATCACTCCAGGGTTTTATTAAAAGGTCAATGATTATATCAGCCATTTTTAAAAACTGCTTTTGATTGCTTTCCAGAAAAAAAAAAAAAAAAAAAAAAATCCCCAAAACAATGAAACTAGTAAGAGCAAAATGATCATGCTGACCCCTTCTTCTGAGCATTTGCTGCCTGTATTCTCAGTGAGCTGCAGGAACCTTCCCAAAGGACTGAGATTGAGCTCTTCACTTTCCTGCAGCAAACTTGATCAGTGATCTGAAAAATCACATAAACAGATAGCAGCTCCCCGCAGGCAGTGATGAGTCAGGGCTGTGATTACTAACGTGAACACAAAGCAGATTGGGTATGGATGCTGTCTCTCGTCCAGGTGTAGTCCCTTTTCCTCTCAGACTTAGTCAGACAGTCTCTCTAAGACCTGGCCCAGACTTTATGTACCATTAGTGACTTCTTGGTTGCAAAGCAGATCTCATTCCTACAAACAGCCCCATGCAGAAGCATTAGTATTAGAAGACATTGAAGCACAACGCCTCAGATGTTCCTCCTTTCACAACACAGGGATGGGCATTTATTACTTTTTATCTTCACTTCCCAAAAAGCATAGAATGCTTTTCTGATAGACTGGAAGAGTGGAGAGTCTGCTGTCTACATCTCAGCTAGGTTAAGAAGTTCCCATAAAATTTAGGTGAAAGTGTTAAGCACACAGTACATTTTGAGCTTTACTGCTCTTGTTTCAACTGCACTGAAATCTCAGAGTCCTGCATCATCTGGATGAGGAATCTGGTTTTCAAGGGAAGCACAGCTGAGAAAGGCTTAAAACAGGATCTGATTAGCCAATTAAAAACAGATGTTATGCTGGCAGGCAGGCTGCTGTGGATCATCCGATACAATCCCCTTCCCCTCGTTTTTGTACATGATGTCCTTCCAAGCACAGCCACCTCCCCCATAGCTATGTCTAAATTGTATTAGGAATCTTGGCAATTTTGCCACTTATACATGTTGTGAATGGTTTTGTGATTTGAAATATTTTAGAGAGATTCTAGAATCAAGTAGTTGAAGGTTTATCAGAAAGGTATCTGGTAGTCAAAGGAGTCAGACTCCATGCTGCAAAAGGCCTAGGGGTTGCAGAATTTTGATCTCTGCCATCCTTCACCTTTGCAAAGTATTCCACCTTTCTCCCCAGGAAGAACTCCATGAGACAGAACACTCACCCACCACCCAATACTTTGCTTTTGTTTAAAGTATACAAACTAAGAAGGCTCTGTATCCTAGCACTGAAGCATAAAAGATCTTTTTTTCTTATTCAGCTTAGAAAGGAAATAGCTTTTTGCAGCAAGTTTGCTTGTTTCTCATTGCTCCACTGCAGTTCAGGGCTGCTTTAGCTCATCCATGTCCTCATCTGATCTTAATGCAGAGGCTGTTGGTTTGGGTACTCAGTCATTTATCTAACTTGGGGCCAATCCCTTTTCCATGGGAGACAGAAAAAAACATTCCCTGGGACAGTTGCTACGTACTAAGGTTTGAATTCCTTGGCTCTGGAGGATCACGCATTGAGCTGTTTCAGGTAGATAGCTTCCTCTACTACTGCCTCAAATGCAGCTGAATAGTGTCCCTTCCTGTCCCAAGCCAGTACTTGTAACAGAATTTACTAAGATCCCTTTAGCCAGAATCAACATAATCAGGAATGTCTGTAATATACTTAGAGGTGCAAACAATTTTCAAATGAGAACTATTGCTTCTGTTGCTTGGTCACAGATTTAATACGATTCATCCCAGAGAGGCCAAAGAAAGGGGAAAAACAAGATTTACTCTTGTTTTTCACTTTGACAGAGGAGAAAGGCTGATATCAGCTTGCTGAATAGCAGAGCCATCTAAATTAATTGCACATGGAGCGTCTGGTCTCAGCAGTTGGATGCTAATCCTTTGCAGCACTACAGCCACATAAGTGCTCAGGGATAGACTAGAGAGAAGGTCTAATTTAGGACAAAGACAAGGCAACAGAGGCACTTATGACAAAAAAATCCAACAAGGTTCTAGGCTACTATGAGGGAAGCAAAGTTGCCAGAGAGACTCAGAAGCTCTGTTTTCATTCTAAGAAAGCAGGAGAACGAAGGAAAAGAGCAGCTCAATTTCAAACATACATGACAAATTCATGCCACCTCAATCTCCTGCACAAACATGACATTCTGACTTTGCCTTCAACTCTTTGCCACCTCCTATCCCAACAGCAGCTGCTTAAGAAGAAAGCACAAAACTCAGCGGGAAGAACGGAAGCAGCTACCAAATGCTTTACCTTTCACTGCCTTGGTTAATTGCTTTAAAATTCAGTTTGGCCAATGTCAGCAAGTAATCAGAAAGAATTTGAATCACCTTACCTTAGTAAGGCATCAGCTTGACAGAACCTGGGCCCAAAGACATCTAAAAACAGTGTAAGTAAGGGAATGTGTGATGCTTTCAGAAGTGGTATAGCTAATAAAAAATAAGTGCCTAAGTGCTGCATGTGAGTTTCACTGACAGTAACTGTGTCAGTCTAATGTCAACATCACAGGGAATTACAGCAGCAAAAACAATACTCACATAATTATAGTAATATGTTTCCCTATGGTGACTCCCTCAGTGAGCCTACAGATGGTTTGAAATAGTCTAAGCAAGGCATAAAGCTTTCATCAGGAGTTTTAATTGTGCAGTGGGTAGGGTTGTTAAAACACTAAGAGTTAAGATGTGCACAGAGTGTGCTCTTGGGCCTCTCTAAGATGAGCACATGGTATCCACCCTTAATTATGGTATGCCAGTGTTTTATCTCAGCCTAAAACAAATACACTTTGGATATTAGGATTATTTTAATTATATTGAATAACCTGAGATCCTCGATGATTTGATCCCCTTCCCCTTCTCCCCCCCATAATACATTACTTCTAATAGGCTCCAGTAAAAATACAAGTGGTAAATCATCACAAATGCAGATCCACTGAAAAAAAAGCATGATTTTCACAGAACAGTGCTGGTCTGTCCTGCCACTCAGATATGTAAGACTTGCATTAAAAATGTAAAAATTAAAGCAAAGTCCTTCAAGGGAAAAATATGCTCAATAAGATACACAGTGCCAAGATCTCCTTTTTCACTTTGCAAATGCACCAGAGACAGTTTTGCACTTCACTGAGCCAAATAATTTCTTAAAATGACTGGGCTCGGGTCTGAAAAACGTGCAGACAGAGTCCTAAGAAAAAGTGTTCAGGACTTATGACTCTGAGCCATCTGTAAGCTAAAGGCATAGGGACTGCCTTAACTGATGAAGCTGAGAGCTCTGTTTTTGCAATACACTTTGAATCACCTTTAATGTGCCTATTAAGTGGGCACTAGCTATTTTGCAAATGTCCTGGTGGAAATGCCATGGGTGTGAAAAACAGCAGATGGTTAATGGGGGTGGAAAGCTATACAAATTGTTAGAGAGGCATGGAAAATTCACTGCTGGCTGTAAACCAGTTAGGAGACAAGGGCAGCTGTTAACAGCTAGGTGAAAGGAGGTTAGGGACATGTGGTAGCTGCTCCAGTTTGACTACTGCTATTTTCCTCTCAAAAAACAACAGACAAGTGTCAAAAGCAGCATTTGTAATCCACATATTAACAGCAAGGTGGTTTCCACTGTGCTACAGTTTCCAGCCTTCAGCAGCACCTTAGATCTGATAATGAAATCGCGTAAAGATCCCGGTAGCCACTTAGAAAAGCACTATTAAGTTGTATGTGCATGACTGTTAAATCCCAGCCAAGTTTTCATCTGTAACTGACATACCAACACGCTGAGGGTATATGGAGCCTAAACACAACATCAAGCCAAAAGGAGGCCAGGGCGGGAGAGAAAGGAAACTCAGTGTAGTCCATCTTCCACTGTACTCCTAATACAAGAAAGCCAAAACCCTCAAAGTGCAAACAAGTTGTGACACACAATTACGCTATCAAAATCAAGGGAGAACTATTTTCCTATTTATCCAAACAACATACAGTGTTTTGGGAGAGAGAGATGTTTTCAGACTAAGCCTTACAAGGTCTCATGATGACATTTCATACTCAGAACTTTCATGACATTCTTCCTACTGTGGATTCCATCATCCCTGATGATATAGATATAGATATAGATATAGATATATATATATTTAAAGGGAGCCTTCTCCCTATTCTTTCATTTTGTTGGCAGCTGAAAGACTTTTAATATCCAATTCCATAAATAATCACTGCTGCACTCTTGTATACTGTGTCTGTCAAAATCAGTAGATGTCATACAGTATAATATGTAAAACAGCATATCAAGAAGTAAAAGGGACACTGATATCTCTAAGAAACCACTTGGCCTCTCCACCAATTCAGAAAGATGCTGTTCATTTATCATAGAAACACATCTGGCATTTCAAAGCAGACATGAAGAACTCTAGAAGAGTATAAAGGAAGTGTAAATGCTTTTCAACTTTATTCTTGCTGGGAGGGTAGTGGCATCCTGACATGTCACATCATTCACTGAAGATGGACTGGGACTGTATCAGGCTCCTAGCTCAGTCAGCATTTATGGTACTAAGTGCTGCAGTAATCTTTGCTTGGCTGCAGTGTTCTGTTCAGCCTGCAAACACGGTATTCCCAATTTCAGGTACTTTTGCTGCATCAAAACCAAAGTAATCATCACTAACCAATAGGGAAAGTGACCAGACGTGAAAGCATAGAAACCATATAATGAGCAACATGTCAGGCTGGTACTGCACAATATTTGTACAAACCAGTCAAAAACAGGTATTACAAATGGATGTGGAAAACTATAATAGTTATAAACACAATCAAATGTTTTTGATGGATCACCCTGAAAAGAGAAAGTCTGTTCAGGAATAAACGCAACGGCTTCAAAAAAGAAGAAAATAAAGTACTGATCCCCCCAAAAAATCAACTTTTCCATTGGATAAATATATTTGAAATAGTTGTACAGTTCACAGTGGCATAAAGTGTTCTGATTGCTTGAGTGCTTGAAAATATCTCATCAGTAAAAAAATACCAGAGCTGGGGAAGGAAAACCCTCTCTCTGAATTCTGTGGGCAAATGCACAGGTTTTGGCAGACATCAGGTCATTGGATCCATGGGAAACCAACAGCATTGCAGGACTGCAGATCACAAGTCAGGGGATGGAGGATACGAGGAATAGTAAGGCCCATTTTCCTGAAATGAGAATAGAATAAATAGTTGAACAAAAACCTTCTCCAACACACCTTAGTGTAATGGATGCTAATACAGAGACAAAAACAAACAGGTACTCCTGACTGCTTCTTCCATAAGTACAGTGACCACAACTCACCCAGGACAGGACTGTTTCAGTGATCAGGAAAAAACAGGCCTTGGTTTTGCCTTTGTTTTAAACAAACAACAAGTCAAAAATTCAGCCACAACTATGATGCAAGGAAGCCACAAATGCCAGGAGAGCAAGTTATTCAGTTCAAGACAAAGTTGCCTATGCAGCTCTGTCTGTTGCTTTGTAGTTAGAACACAACCTGTTTGAATTGACTTGGGCAGTGGAAATCATATTCATTCCACCATTTGGGTAGAGACCTGGGATGGGGAAAAAAGGAGGAAGAACCAATGCTGTGGCAAGGTTCCCTACTTGATTTCCACTTTTCTTTGCTGCTTCCCCACTCACTCCTGCCATGTACTTGATACATAGCATAGGGAAGAAAAAAAAACACAGTTTTTTTTTTTTTTTTTTAAACAGGTGTAAATTACATAGTATATGCATGACAAGTTATATATATTGTAGACAGGCTCTTAACATGTTAAGCTACAGTTCTTGGCTGAAGAAATATAGTCTCTCTCATGCACACAAGAGGCTGAAACTACTGGGAACAAAGTCTGCTTCTTGGTCAAGCCCACTCCTTGGATTACATACAAAATACAGAACAATTAGACTCTCTCTTTGCTTTCCTCATTCTTAAGATGTAGAAATCAAGTCTTTAAAAGCTTTTCCTGACCAGAACAAGAGATACACAATAAGTACACTTGGGAGCACAGACAGATACTTGCCACATGAAATCACTCACCCTGGCATCATACTCAAGAACAAAAGGAGGGAGATCAATCTGTTCTGGAGGTATGGCTGTGAATAACTGCTGAAGGCTTTCCACATAGTGGATCTTGTCCTTTAGCCCTGAGACAGTAAAGGTAGTGAAAAACCATGTTGAGACCTGAAGATAAACCCCAAACAAAAACTAATTAAGATGGTGCTGTTTCAAAGCCTTACCATTCAACATAATATTCAAAAATAGGCTTGAGCTAAAACTGAGGCACTGATATAATTGCAATAACACAAGGTCAAACAGTACACACCGCTGTTTCCTAGCAAGCTTTAGAGCTTTAAAGCTAGTGTGTCCAACTCCATACCAGCTCTTCCCTAGCTGCCAACTTAAGTTCCCTATTTTCTACTGTAGAAAACCACAGGGTTAAAAGTATCAACTCTTTTTTTTTTTTTTCTTCCAGAAAAAACAGCATAGAACAGATAAAATATGCTGTCTCTCAGTTGGGTCATAACCTTAGGAGAAACTTATTACAATAGGAAAGTTTTATTACAAGAAAAAGGATCTCGTGGAAAAAGCTGCAAGTAGTCTGCAACAACCTTTATGTACATTTCTGACCTCCAGAAATGGCTTTTACGACCACTACAGAAAAAAAACAAGAAAAAGTGCTCATAATGAAAATGAAGATGAGGATTATGAATATTAATTCGTGTGTTTCAATTTTAAAACATTCTAAAATCACAGTCAAGTTACTAAACTTATGTAAACAATTTCTCTGGGTGAGGTTATTCAATATCCACCTACTAATGCTTCACTCATAACACACTAGATTCTAGAAAGCTTTGTTGGGATGAATGGAGAGGTGAGAGAATTCACAAAAAAGATGCCCCAAAAAGCCCTTTATTCACATGTAGACAGCTAGAGCAATAACTTTTATGTACAAGAATAACGTGTATAGTATTTCAAGTTATCTTAACACAAGCTGTCACTCAGCAACAATTGTGATAACCTAAAAACGAAACAACAAAATACCCCCCCCCCCAAAAAAAAAAAAACCTGGAAATTCATCCAATCCATTTTCCCTTCATGAATGAAGGAAAACTTCTCATAACGCAAGTTAGGAACCCTTCTAGTTAGATAAGTGACATTTGTTACTGTGGCCAGTTGTGTGATTTCATAGTAAAAATTGTTACTTTCCAAAACCACTACAAGAGAATTGAGTTCCTCACAGACCATAAAAATGCTCACATCAAAGCAAACGCAAAAGGCAGAATTAACCTACAAAAATTGACTGTGTAGGGAATATCCTGCTTCTACTTCTTTGTGTTTTTGAGAAACTGCTAAACCCTGCATACTTAAAGCCATGTGTTATAGATAAGCAGTCAGCCTTGGAATATATGTAATTTAAAACAGTTTCATATCTAGAAACCAAACAATCTTACTTGGCACCATAAAGTACGTAAGTACATTCAGAACAATGCTTGTTTTCTAGCGATATGTGAATTTCCAAGTCTCTCTTATCTCTTAGCACAGAAATAAACACTGCAACTGTAAAAGACAGCAGCCACTCATTGTTCCAGGATTCAATACAGCTTTTTAGCAGTCACCGTCTCCACCAGGACTTTCGGCTGCATATCCTTTATCATATTTCATAAGCAGACTGTCTCTGCAACAGTCAGCAGCAATCCTTCTTGCCTTTCAGTTGAAGAAAAGGCTTGTCAGGATGACACTGACATATCCTTTTATCTCCAGTTGTGCTGCTAGAATTGGGTACAAACCAATTAAATTTCCAGCAAGTCAGAGAGTTCTCTTTCTCATCCTTCCTGCTTTCTGCCAACTATCTGCTTGTCCTGTAGACCTGCCGAGTTCCATTGCTTTTCTCAAAGGGAGAAAAAAAAAAAAAAAAAAAAAAAAAAAAAAAAAAAAAGCAATGGACTGGTAAACATGACTTCCCATCCTCCAACACAAAACATTTCCCAATCAAATAGAGTTGCATAGGAAAAGAGGATGGGGATAAAGTACTGCTGAGAACCTGGAACACTAGCATTTCCCAGCTTCAGCTTTTCCACTCAACTTTGTGACCTTAGTAATGCTGTTTGTCTGCTCATTCATTTTCTGAAGCATCAGAGCTGGAAACTCTAATTCTATACGTATCTGAAGTCTGAGTGATAGGGTGAAAACAAATAATAATCCTGACAGAAAATGGAAAATACACTGCTGGGAGGCTGCAATCTCATCTGTGTAAAGACAAGAAGCTCCAAGTCTCACAGTGTCCCAGCTGTACATGCAGAAAAAGAATAGAATCTTCAGAAATTCAGCAGTTGAGAAATCCCTGCTGAACATGTAGAAACATACAGTTTTATCACATTTTAATCAATGTCAGAAAAAAAAAAAGTAGAACAAATACACTTGATGTGAACATGGAGGATCATATTTCTAATCTTTTAATAGGACAAAAATTTTTAGGAAGGGCTGCTGCCTGACACTTAGATCATCTAAAGTAGTCGCATAGATGCAAAATACAGAAGAAAGAGAGCGCCATCTTCTGTTGCCCCACACAGGTCATAGCAAAGGACAGCATCTTACAGTTTGACCAGTTTTTCATCTCCTAAAGGACAGACAGGATTTTTCAGTACTCCATATGACAAAAGCATTATTCACTCTTCCCTTTGCTACTCCACACTCTATAAATCCTAACTAATCTCACTGCTGCTTGACGCATTTCTCTGTTAAGGATATACACAGCAAAACAGGAACAAGACAACTGCACTGCACTGCAGGCTGAAAGTCTACAGCTAGATCAAAGGCAGAAATGAATTTCAAATTCTGTTCATGGAGCCAGAAGATACTGTCTAATTTTGAAAGCCTCAATATAACTTATGTTCCTTACACTACAGTTTTATATGCTACTCTGCCAATATCCAGATTTTTTTTTTTTTTTTTTTTTTTTCTTTCTACTATATACCTCACCTTTGAGCGAAATGTTGGGTGGACAAAATATAATGCCTTCAAATTCCTCTTGTACCTGGTTTAAAAAAAGAAAAACAGCTCTTTAAAAGTGACTTCTAATTATGTTCACCGAGACAGCAACTGTCAAAACATAGACCATTTTGCTTAAGTGCCTGTGCTGTCATTTTAAAAAGCTAGATCTTGTATAAGCAAGGGCACATACTAGGACCAAAGAGAAAAAACAGAATTATAGTTTTTATTATCATAGCCTGTAATCTTTTATGTGGACAGTGAAAGTTACGGGCAACTATGACTGACAATGTTACCCAGGCCTCTTCCTTCACAACTAGAAACATACTTCTAACGATGTCAGGCTCCAAAAGCTCCACTTCTGGAGAGACAATAAACCCCATACGTTTATTTCTGTAACAGCTACAGACAGGAGATGGCAGAGAACAGAGCTTCTTGATTTCAAATATAGTTCTGAGCTGAAAAGTTTAAATATTCCTTCTTATTGCTCTCGTTACTTAGATCTTTGCCCCAGCACAACAACTAAATGGGAAAACAGATAAAAGGAATGACAAACATTTGCACAGAACAGAGGGGTTATTCTCATATTGACACTTACTTGGCATCAACAATATCATAGAGTTTCTTCAAGAAATTAGAATCTAGTTGATTGTAATCATTTGTGAGCGTATGGAAATATACTAGGACATATTCCTTAACTGCAATATGATCCATGACGTGGATGAAATACAGAAGAGCCTGAGATGGAAAAAAAAAAAAAAAAGATGGAATTTATTTCTTTGCAAATAATTCCTTCACAGTTGCACTATATTTTTACATGCTTCTTCTAATTCATTCACAGATCAGAAGTTATGAAACTGCATGGCGTTCTGTTTGAGCTACAAAAGCAAGGTGAATATTCCAAATCTTTAACTTGACCGCAGTCATTTGAATGTCTTTTTTTAGTCTACCTGACTTCACAGATGGAGATCAATTCCTGCTGTTTTCATGAAAAACTATTTTGACCTGTTACATTTAACTTTGTGTTTTCCAGTTACAGAAGCAAGGCGAGTCTCTTTGAGAAGAAAAAAATGAGTTCATGGAAGGCATGTTTCTCTGAACACAGTCCAGTTCCTTCTCCAGAAAAGCCATCCCAAAATACACAAAATTATATAGAGGAATAAGTTTTGATCTGTTTAGGTAAATATTTTTTAGTTACTTTTAGGGGTAAGCACTGATCTACACTCTTTCTAGTGACCAGCAAAAGAATCCTAGGGAATGACATGAACCTGCAGTGGGGAAGTTCAAGCTGGATGTCAGGAAAAGGTTCTTCACCAGGAAAGCGGTCAAACATAGTTACAGGCTCCCTAGGGAAGTAAGGTGGTCATGGCACTGAGCTTGCCAGAATTCAAGAAGCCTCTGGATGATGCTCTCAGATGTAGGTCTGATTTTTAGGTAGTCCTGTATGGAGCCAGGAGGTGGACTTGATAATCCTTCTGGGTCCCTTCCAACTTGGAGCATTCTATGATTCATTTAAGCCATCTGCAGATAACACTTCTAGTATTAACTCCAAGTTACTCTTTATAATCTGATTCTCAAATTCTGAACATTCGCATTCAACCTACACAACTTCAGTTTTACAAAGCCTTACTTTTTCCATGTCTATCAACGTTACAGGGATATTTCTTCCAACAACTACTATCACTGTGCGACCGCAGTTATCCACACCTACAAGAAAAAAATAACATGATGAAACATCTCCCAGCCATGTCAGATTCCTTTTTTAAACCAGGAAAACACAAGTCAGAATTTTCACAATGCATCTGGTTTCTATCTCAGAAATCAGAGGAAGTATGCTAGAGTTACTTCTCACTATGCCAGTATCTATGCTGGTCTAGAAAAGGCAGTTGCATTATATCCTAGAAACTTAAGTATCAAGGAATATAATTTTACATCAGTTGTGCACATGACATTTACCTAAGTCAAGAAATATCAACCCAAAACATGCCTTGTCTAAGATAAAATAATTAAAAATTAAACAAAGCAAAAGGTATCGCACAGCCTTGGTATTTGTATAAAGATGATGGTAAGCATCTGGAGTTTCAGGAGGCAAAAGTTCTGAGTAGACTTTCTCTGCAGAGTCACTGACTATGTAGACACAACTATGATTTTAAAAGCTTGACTACTTGCTTCTTTCTGTCATGAAGCAAAGCAGTAATAAGCCACTAGGATCAGCAAGTTTCACTTCCAAATGTGACACCACCTAAAGAAAAAGAATGAGAAGGTACTTCTGCTTCCCATGCTGCAAGGACCTAGCAGCTAATACTTTCCACCAAAATCATCAGGATGTTCATTCTCTCCCTAACTTCCATATCTACTAACCTCAAAGTTATAAGATATATTTCTCAGTTTACTATGCCACTAGTGCTGTAAGGAGGATGCAGGGAAGAGCGACTCAAATCTAAACTGAGGGAGAAGGAACAAGACTCTTTCTTCAGAGAAACTGCATCAAAAGCTGCTTTGGTTACTGTTTATTCTCTGCGTTCATCACTAGAAAGCCACATTCATTTACTTGCAAGAAAGTGGGTTATTCAGACTAGACAATGAATTACCTCACATAGAGCATCTTATAAATTGGCTTAATCTAATGGTACTTATTACATCAAAAACTGCTAGCAAGAAAGCATAACTGCAACACTATAATTGTTGCTGAACTAGCCACAGAACATTACTTTTTTTTGTTGTTCTTCAAATTCCCATTCCCATTGAGTTCATTCTTCCTTTCAGAATGTTACTGGTTACATTCTGCAGATAAATTTAGAATATGCAAGTATCCTCACCCTGTTAAAGAGAAGCTCTCTGGGAGTTTACCACACTGAGTTCTAAAGTCAATTAAGAGAGAACACCTGCTTTACTACAGAGGCACTGGCCTAGCTCTATGATACTATATGTTGTACTCATACAGAAAATGTTACATTTTTATTTTGTATTTTTATTCTATGGCAATATACATTAGTCATCAGTACCCTGAATTTACCTGTCTGGTACAAGGCTTTAAGGGAAGCAATGTCAGAGAGGTCTTCAGCTCTTGCTTGACACAGCCAACGATTGTAACTAGGGAAAAAAAGAAAAAAGAAAAAAAAAAAAAAAAAAAGGACATCTGGTCAAATCTAGTTCTCCCCCTTTGGCATTAAAAGCCTGAAGTAGTATATGTAAGGAAGAACAAAACAAACTCTCTTAACATGGATTTCTGACCAATGAAGCTTCTTTCAAATTGCAAAAGTAGTTTCAGGGAGGAGGGGAAAAAAAAAAAAAAAAAGTGCTCACAGACTCATCTAACAAGTTTTATTGGAGCACTGAATATGCAACTGCTGGTACACAATACACAACTGTTGATGACTTTGCATTTGGGCTGAAAACATCTCAAATTTTTCCACTGAAGTGCCGCCATTTTAAAAATGAGAAGTATTCTCGAAAAGGAGTCTAGAAGTTGTACCCAGTAACCAGAGTCATATATGGGTATTACTTTAGTTTTCGAGTAGTGAACAATTTGACTAGGAATGGCAAACATCATTCCACAAGAGTCTCTAGTATTGGACTGGCTTCTTTGAAAGTGATCAGGTACATTAAGTTTAATGGCAGAAGAGAAAGAAAATAAAAAACAAGAGAAATAAATGGATACTGCAGCTTTTTCATCTTTCTACTTTGAGACAAAGAGGTAAACTACTGCTAGCTGCCCAGAGCCTCTGAAGCAAGCAGGCAACACTAAAGCCAGTGACTCCACCACATAGAGTGGTGACAAAGCAGTGACATCATGTGGCAAAAGGACAAGCCAGCTGTTCCAGTGCACTGGGCATGCCAGTGGATTCAATGGCTTTCCTTTTGCTACCCATTCTATTCAGAATAAAGAAGTTGCTACTGAGACTGAAACCAGACTTAACAGGTAATGAAATGAACACGAAGGTTGGTCCTCTGAACAACTAGCTAACCCAAAACATTCACACAGACAAGGAAATTCTCACTTCCTCTGGTGCTGTTTTTGCAGTGCTGCCTCTGACAGCTGTCCCTGAAGGATGAGGCGTCTCTGTTTATCAACATCTCCCTCCATGCGGGCAAAAGCATGGGAACCAATGAAAGACAAATCTGCCTCCAGCCCCTCTTCATCTGAAGCATCTGCAGTAGAAACAAAGGTAGCATAAAATGTTCAAGCAGCGTATGAAACAGCAGTGCTGCTTCTGAATTGCTGTGTCTCAGTGAGCCAACCCATTCATCATGATACACAAAGAACACAACGTACCATGATTATAACACCTACTTGAGAACTATAGACTTAACCTTAAGATGTTGGTTTGTCTGTAAAATAACTTTGCAGGTCCTAGCTATCCCCTTGTAATAACAAAGGGAATGACAGTTAACTCTCTCAAGAACTCCAAAAATAAGGTCTGGAGAGAGTGATTTAGGGTTTACAATTGTCTTAGCTGTCAAAAGAGGAAAAGTAAGCATATACAATGACATGTGCTGCAGTTTTATTCAGTTTAGAAGCTGTACTGCAGGAAAGGCTCAAGTCTTTCTTTTGTACTGACACTGCTGTAACAGAGGCAGTAGACAAGTTGATAACCTGAGTTTGGTTATCTGCTACATGGCTGTGAGATGAAGTACAACAGCACAGGCTCACTTGCTGCTAACAACATGAGAATGTCCACTGAACTTGACGTCCTCAAGGAAAATGTTGAGGCTTCTGGTACTGCCTTCTCTGGGCAGTTTGGATAAGAACTGAGTTTCATAGCTCTGGTGTGACATGCTATACTAACAATGGGAAAAGATTCCATTACACATTTGCCCCCATATATGCCAAACCAAACATTCCATAAGTTGTTAGCCAGTGATTGAATGTCTCACAGCAATCAGTCAAAGGAGCAAACATCACTAGCCAGAGGTTTAGGTAGAGAAGAGAAAAGAAAACAAACAAGAAACTGCAGTCTGAACAGCAGTAGCTACATTGTATCTCGTACCACAAACAGGAAAATTTAGTTACTGGTATCCTTTTTGCATACTCAGCCTTATTGCTACCAGCCATGCAAAAGCATAAAACCTTTTAAACTTACTCCAAATTCTCTGCTTTTCATAGCTTAAGGCCTCAATTGAAGTGCAAACCTTACACAGGACTATTAATGGGGAAGACAGCTAAGTCCATTCACATCTCTCAACATCCCAATCCTGAAACTCAGGCAACCTCTTCACAACTTGAATTCATTTACTAAGCTTTAGACAATCACTTCTCAAACACCTGGAATTATTTAGTTCCTCTACCTTTTAGAGAGTTTCTGCTAATTTTCATTAAGCATCTACTATTTTGATGCACATGCAGCGACAACAAAAATCAGATCAAGATGCAAACAACATTTCAAGACACAGTGTGTGAAAATCCATTAACAACAATGCTTATTTCAGTCAAGGACTGGTACAATTCTGAAGGGGAAAAAAACAGTCCTAACCAACTTGGGAGAAAAATTGCAGAAGGAATGAACACCCTCTCTCTCCCTCCAAAAAAAAAAAAAAAAAAAGACAAAACAACAGATTTACCACATCCTCCAGTCACTCTCCACAGCAAAGCAGAAAGCAGAAGTTGCTGCTGTAGAACATGCAAAGCTTACAATGTAGCTTGACAATTCCCTTTGTTACAGCTTGTCTTGAATGAGGTGGTGTGGGAAGACATCTCTTTGGTTGCTATGCGCTTTATCTCTTTTTCCCTGACTTTCACATAGAGACCTTATTCCAAAATTCAGTTAAAAACTCACCATCTGGAACACCTGGCTTTTCAGTAATCCTGATCTGCCGTTCTGGTACTACAGGCTCCCCTTCTGCATTACCAATATCTGCAGGGAGGTAAGGCAAGGATTGTATCTCTTCTTCGAAAGATCTTGGAAAATACAGAGGCATCAACTTCTGGTAAGTGGCCTACAAATAGAAAAATGCGTGAAGGTCCACCACGCATCCTTATTATTCAGACGTTAACACCTGCCCTTGTAGCAGGGAGCTTCTCTGAGGTCTGGAGGCAAAGCACTGCTTCCCTGGATGGCTTAATTTGGACTGCTACTTGGCAATAAAAGCAGTTGCCTTTAATAAAATTAATTTTTCTTTCTTTTTTTTTTTTTTTTTTTTTTTTCTTTGCCACACTGGAATGTGATCCTGAGAAGATCCAGCTTTGAAGTCATGAACTTGGGTAGAAAGTAGGTAACTCAGTTTTGTAATGAATTTACATGGATGACAGACTCAAACAAAGAATGCCTAGATTAAAGTGGGTCGCTACAAGTCCCCATTAAGTTATTTATTTTCCTCATCCAGAGGAAACGTAATATGAATGGTGCTGGTGTTCTCCACAGGAACAACCACTAGCAAGTCTGATATATATTGAGAAATCAATATTCAAAGTGTTATCACCTATCTGAAAACAAGTCAAGAAATATCAAGGTTGTTACTTCAACAAGCCAGCAAGCAATGTTTAAGGTCTTTGTATGTGATTTGTGGGTGAGTTATACTGGAAACCAGGGCAATCTTTTAAAAGCACAAGACAAAAACACTGTATAAGGAGCAAGCCTTGCACAAGAAACCTGTGTTCTAGCCGCTGGAACACATTTAGCACAAGTATATACTATAAACTCTAATACTGACTCTTGTTCATAGCTCAGGAACAGGCAAGCCATAAATGGAAAGATTGAACATGGTGACTTCTAGAAATACAAGCAGTGCTGGATAAGATGCTATGCTGGTAGGAAACAGAAGGACAACCAGAGTCTAAGAGAGACAGGATGATTTGTAGTGGGAATCCCAATCCAAAACTGTGTGGGAGTTGATACAGCTACAGAGAAGATCATACATGCCTATGAATTTCGATGGAATGAACTTCAAGAAAATACCTCTTCAAGCTCAGAGACTGCAAACACAACCTTCTCCAGAGTCTCCCCATGAACCTCCAGGAACCTTCTAACTGTGCCTGCAAGGAAGAATGAATGTAGTTAGAAGAACACATTTACACACATGACCACAAGCAAGGGAAATCAGTGGAGTGCAGAATAGAGAGAGACATCTCCCCTCTTATACAAAGTAGTATCATGGGCAGCACACAAACGTGGATTAAGTGGTGGTTTAACAAGAAATGGGGTGCTGGGCATACTGCAAATTCCATCCTCATTCTCTCCTGCTTCTCACTTTAGAGATGAATATGAAAATTTAAGAGTCTGTGATTTTAGCTTACTAGGTACACTTCAATTTGTTGAACACGAACCAAGCACCCTGCAAAAACCAAGCCAAATCCTTCCTTTACGTAGTTCTAAGCAAGTTGCCAAAAACAGATATCCCTAGAACAAGTCATGGTTCCCTCAGTTACCACAGAAGCAGCTTGACAGCAAGCCATATAGAAGTTGGTACAAAGCAAAGTCAGACACACAAAAACTCAAGGGTCAGCTATGCTAAAGCAGCATACAAAAGTTATAAATGGAATGCAGACAGAAGGAGCGGCCAATAGAAATCAAAAAGGCAGAAAAAAAAAAAAGTAAGAACTAAGCAAATACATAATATTCTTCTCAAAGAATGGAAAAAACACACAAAGTCATTTCAGCCAAGGACTTTTTGTTTGTTTGTTTCTAGTAAAGTCCATTTTTTAATTTCATATTGATATACTTGAATCCAAACTTGAATTTTTTTTATCTACAAAAATTTATTCTAGTAAGTTCCATATAACAAATGATGCAATTATAAAAAAAAACATTTCTCCTTGTTTTTTTTCTCTCAATATGGTTCATATTAGCATCCATTTAGAGTTCCTAGTTCTCAGTTTGAGAGACAGCAAACAGCTGATTCCTATGCACCATTTTCATTCCACTTGTGAGCTTACAGAAGACTATCATACACCCATCAGTTTCAGTGTATTGCAGACTGAAGATGACTAGCCTTTGTTATTCCTTGCCTTTGCCTACTCTCATTGACCTCTTCTGAACTTCCAGTTTTTACTCGAACACACAACTTCAGAAGTGGATAAACCACACATTTCTAGTATAACATCCTCTGTTTTGTTCTGCCTTGCTTAGCTTGTTCCTTTGAACTCTGTTAAGCTGATGGTTTCAGGAAACCACTACAGTCTCAAGGTTTAGCTCTCCAGCATTAGCCCATCATGTGAAGGCAGAACTATACAAGGGTAGACAGTGGACAATTTATTTATTTTTCTTTTAATAATTACAAGTAAGCTCATCTCACTCTTCAGCATCTTTTCCAGCTCACTAATAAATACATCGAACAGTAAAAGTTCCAACAAGAATTCTCACAGATGCTTACTGACAACCTCTCAGAGAAAGGTCATTTGTTTTTATCCTTCATTCCTGTTGACCCATGTAAAGCTTCCCTCTTTATATCCTCCTCTAACACATCACAGTCCCCTAAAAAAAGAAGCTTCCCTGTATCAACATCAGTCTGCAGAGATGAGCAATCTATTGAATACTACCAATGAATTTATGTCACTTTCCAACAGACTTACGCAGTGCTATGTGGGTTGCATCCTCCAAGGGGTAGCATCTTTTCAATGAGTTAATGACACAAAATCCTACAGAGCACATTGCCTGTTCCCTGAAATCCAGAAAGAGAAATAAATAAATAGAAGCATCATCTACAGTCAGATGGAAACAAAGCTTTACCAGTCTAGTAGATAACACCAGTATTTATCCCCTGCCTCTGTGTAGTAGTAACACTCCTCTAGGTTTGCTCAGAAGAATTTTTACCTGGAAAGATACATGCCTACCATCATTAAGCAGAAACTGAGAGAAACCATTAATGATTCCACATCGTTTTCCCTCATGTTTGTTCTCAGCGTTTCTCCTTCTACCTCAGCTACATTGTTTCTGCATTTTGTCATATCCTGAATGAGGAAGTTCTTCCCTCAGCTTCCCTAGAATCTTTTCCAAAACTTTCCTTCCTGCATAGGATTGACAGTAAGGGAAAGAAAGGGGAAAAAACAAAACAAAACAAAACAACAAAGCTAGTGCTCTTCACTGCAAATACCCTATTCCCCAACCTGACCTTATATATATATAAAAAAATATGGGGGTCAGTGGTCCAGACTCTGACTGAAATGGCTTACTTGGTCATATCTATGAGTTGACAATCATTGGCATGGAGTGACTTTAAGAAAAGCAAGAACAGGAAAATGCCACATTGTTAGAAAAGGAAAGCAAAGGTGCAGTCAACAGTCAGAAGAGTTTGAACTAGCTCAGAGCTGGTAGACAATAATTCCATAAATGTCAGAAGTTACTCTAGATAATAGAAGGACTAAAAGGCACTCAGAAATTAGTAAGCAGAATTATGAATAATGAAGAAGTATTGATAAAGTGTTCAAATCCAGTTCTGACTTTGATCATCAATTTTAAGGCAAAGACAAGCAAACAAAACCCAATAATAACTATATACACTAGAAACTTTAGCTGTAATCTGGATTACAAAACACTTACTACTGCACTGTAACACACAGCTCAGACTTGGATGAGCTGATCTTCCCAACCCAACATAGATATAGAGTATATTTTCTGACACTGCTTTTGTTCAAGTTTCTTTTTCTTTTTCCTTTTTTTTTTTTTTTTTTTTAAAATGATGGCTATCATTACAACAGCCATCATGGGAGAAGAACAGAACACAGGAAAGTAGAAACCATAAAGATGAACTGTTATGTAAGGGGAAGTAGAAAACACCACAGATGAAAGAGAGGAAGAACTACAAACTCATCTGCAGCAAATATTGATTTAGAAATAACCTTGCACCCTGACACAGAATTGCTGCTATAGTATGAAAGCAGACAGGCCAAACACATGAATTGTTGCAGCAGTCAGATCTGCCTGTGGGTATGTTCACATGGCTGCACAAAGACACAAGAAGCTGCTGCCTGACCAAATTCTTTTAAACCTTTTTGACAGCACGGAGCCCAGCACAATTATTTACTTCTCCTCAGAATGGAGGAACACTGCACAGCTCTAACTACATGGCTTCAAGACTTGAACCAGCTCAGATCTCCGTGCAGACCAAAGCATAAGGAGAAAAAGAAGTGCCACGGATGGCTGCTGCTAAGTGCTTACTTTGCAAGTTGCAGGACATTCCGGTAACAGCTGTACAGAGAACTCTCAGCTGCTGTACGATAACGACTCTTGTATTTGGGTCCAACTGTGTGAATGATGAAGCGTGCAGCCAAATTAAATCCTTTGGTGAGTTTAGCCTCTCCTGTCCTGCATCCTGGGAAAAAACAAACAAACACGAAGCTCATGAAAAGAAAGTCAAAAGTATTCAAGCTCTTGACTTTCTCTAGAATCAGACAAGTTTCATCTTCACATGTAAAAATCAGTATTTTTTGCTATCAAATATTAAGGATAGTACTCTCTCTCTCTCTCCCAAAGCAGCTGCTTAAAACTACCTGGTCATGCTGAATAGGTAAGAGCTCTGCTGATCCCTCCTGATTTTCAAAACTATACATATTAAGACAAGCCGTAAATTGCTGGAAGTGCTGTCTTAACTCGAGTGCTTACTATGCTACATAGAGAACACCAACACAAGTATCCTTCAGAATTTAACTATTTGGATTTCAGAGACTGCTTTAAGGAGCTTTGCAGTCTTTTTTATCCAAAATAAAACTTAATAGCTGCTGGTAAACCTTCCTGAAAACAGAAGAAGATTGAGCACACATTTCTCTTACATCCCCGGAACAAGGTTACATTCATTGTTTTGCTAATTTCTTAGTGTCCACAAGGCACAAGTATGATTCTCAAAGGAGATCATACCTTTCTTGACAGACCAGATGTCTAGCCTGAAGGCAACCAAGTTGAAACAAGACATTTAATCTACTTCCAGCACCCTCCGGTTACATACTCTAGTACCATTTTCTGCACGCTAGCATACACCTCTACCTCACTTTAGTTTACATTTATCTTTGGCAAGTCTCTGTAAGTTACTGCTATGTAACTCCTGCAGTCTTTTGTCAGGAAATCAGTTCATCAGAATCCTTAAAGACATCCACAGGCCCTTGTTCTTTATTCACTATGTCAAGACACTTTGGATCCAAAAATAAAAAAAAATCCAGGAACCGCTGTGGTGCGTGAAGTCTGTCTTTCCTTTAAGAAAGGCACCTGGAAGAACAGTCTGCTAACTTTCCCCCTTCTTCTTCAACTAAGTCACTTCACATGAAATCAAGTCTACTGCAGTCCTGAACAGATCAAGTACTTTCAGTCCTCTTTCCCTGCCCTCAAGGGGGAGCATTTCCCACCTTCTTTCTTTTGCTTGTACAGCTGCACTGAGCCTCTTAAACTTTCAGGCCTGGCTGAAAATGAATCTTTTCACTGGATTAGTTTTTAACGTGATCTTATAGATTGCTATTGCCCATGAAAAGGAATGAAATGTGAACAAGTGGCTAGGACAACTCTTCCTGTAGCAGAACTGCTATAGCTTGGCTCAAGTCGATTATGAAGCTTCATGCTGAACAAGAATGCTTACCTCTTGTCCCTCTCCACTGTATTTGTTATGGTGCTCAGATTATTTCATAGCATTTAAAAGCACATTTTATGGCAAGATGTGTTTCAGATTGAGAATCTTACTGAAGACTTACAGCACACCTTCTTAACAGCAACAACACATTTCCTTTAGGCTAACTCTTCATAAACTTTTTTTAATCTTACAAATCATGTCATTATTTCTATAGACGTCCACTTTGTTTCTTCTGGATGAAGAAGGAAGAATATAATGGCATACCAAGCATATATTTCAAACTACTGCACATCCTCTGAAATGCTTCAACTCAGGAGAGTGCAACTAGATACATTGAAGGTGGGAAAATTAGTAGATAAAATCAAAACAATAAATGTATCAAATATCAAGCTATTTTCTCCTATGAAGACAGGTTGAAGGAGCTGCAATTGTTCATCCTGAAGAAAAGAATGTTCCAGGGAAACCTTACAGAAGCATTTCAGTTCATAAGAAAGCCTGTAAGAAAACTGGAGAGAGACTCTATCAAGGAGTGTAGTGATAGGATAAAGGGTTAATTGGCTTTAAACTGAAAAAGGGAAGACTTCGGTTAGGTGTTATGCTAAAATTCTTCACTATAAGGATGATGAGGAACTGGAACAGGTTGCCTGGAGAAGCCAACCCTGCAGGTGTTCAAGGCCAGATAGGTCTCTGAGTGGCCTGGTCTAGAGAGAGGCGTTCCCGTCCATGGCAGGGGGGTGGAATCAGATCATCTTTAAGATCCCTTCCAACCCAAAATATTTTGCGATTCTATTCCTTCTCTTTGGTCCACTGAAGTCACACAAACTCAAAGAAGCAACCCAAGACCTGTAATAAAAATCATTTTAAGTATTTTCTCTTTTAGAAAAGAATGAAGCAAGTCTGAGGTACACTCTGAACTCGGGAGGGAAACTAATACATTCAGACAACTAGATGCAGAATCTGTAATTTCTAACTACACTGACATCACACTTAGTGCTTCCCAATGCTTTCTACGTACAGAGCTCTACAAAATTTATAAAACTAAATTAAGCAGCAAGTATAATTCCTGTTTTAACATATGGAGAGAGGTGAGCCAGTAGTGACTTGCGCAAGATCAAGGTTTGGGAAATCTTATCGTTTACCTGGTAATATTTCAAGCAGTACAGCAGCCTCTTGTACTTTGGAATGTTGGAGAGGAGAAAATGCATGCAGTGGAAAAAAAGCCACACTGGAATTGGAAGATTACTAGGATTTGCTATTACAGAAGGTCTTTATTAGACTGCAACAAGCATGTGTGGATAGGAGAGCATGTATCAATAGCAGTTAACATGCGAGTCTGAGCCCTTGGCTATAGTTAATTGAAACTACACTAGTTAGCTGAGCTTTAAAGAAAGCACAATTCTTCAGAAGTCAGCATATCACATGCTTTAAAAAAAATCATGATTTTCCTTGGGCTGTATGAAATAGAGAGAGAGAGAGAGAATTAGGAATAACTGAGCTGAAAATCACCACTATTCATTCATTCTACAGCTTTAGACTAAAACCCATACATTTTCACTTGTCATCAAGAACAACCTCCTATGCAAAAAAAGAAAAAAAAAAAAAGGAAAAGAGCACAAAAATGAAGTTGAGTTGAATGATTAACTAGTTTCTTAAGGCCCCTTCTGTTTCTGCTACTGTTAAACTCTTTAATATGAGTCCATAACAGTCAAAGTCATAACCAAGTTTCTCTTTCTTCTCCCACACAACGATCAGTATACTGTCAGAAAATAACTCATTTCTGAAAGGATCCCATCTCAAGACGGAAGGAAAACTATCAAAAAAGAGAAATAAATCTGTAGAACGCATTAAAGAGTGCAGACACTGACACTACGAGTGGAGGATCTAAATCACATATGGTTCAGGATGGCAAAAGGAATTTGAGGAACTAAACCCAATTTTTACAGAGAACTTCCTACAGAGCTGAAAGTCCTTGAATTTTTAAGGACTCTCTGAAACCCTGTCCCTCCCATCCCACCTCACAATGAACTGAAAGAAGCCCAAGTTTATTTTAGAAGAGTGAATATATGCAGCAGGATCCTAACTAACATCTGCTGTTTTTTAACAGCTGAACAAGCTGAATGAGCAGAATAGGACATCTATTCTATTGCAGTCTAAGCCACTGAGAACTTGTACTCAAAATACTATGCCCTTCTATCCATTTTGTTACTACATGACAAAGAGATAATAGCTGCTATCCAAGAGAGTAATCAGTACCACTCAGGAATCAGTCTGGTCTCAAAACTCAGCTCAGTACCATATTTCTGAGCAACCTTAATTTTAACTGCAAGCTGTATCAGACTCTGGTATGACCTTGGATAACTATAAACTCTTGGTTCCTCACACAAAACAAAAACAAAACCCAAATACTCATTTTTATTTATAGGCATTGAGAATAAATTACTTCCTGAAAGATAGGAAAAGAAAGGATACACTATCTGTTGTGAAACTCACTTAATTCCTGCAATGGCAAACTTAAATTTATTTCTTCCACTCACACACTGAGCAGGGCAAGAACAAAACCTGAAGCTATGTAAGACAGCTCCCTACTACAGTAAAAGCTCAGATGAGCAAGCCATTCTTAGTAGCTTCAAATAATAAAGGGAATTCTTGTAACACAAAGTATGTGCTCAGCAACTTGCACACCTGTCAAGGGTTTTCAATGATCTGTAATTTGAATTACAAAAGTGGAGGAGTATACGTGAGTCTATCTTCCTCTCTTTATTTCACCTTAATAACAGACACCAGGGAAAAAAGGAAAACGCTGCATCTTGATTTCAGTTCATGCCCAAATAGCAATTCCTCAAACTATGCAAGGACTGCAGATTTCAGAAGAAAAGCCATCTTTTGCTACTTACCCTTGAGCTTCTGAAGTTCATCCTTCAGGTCAGGCCCAGCATGCATGAAAATACTTTCAGATACTGGATTCTTATCGGTGAGAGACTCGTTACTGGTATTCACTATGGCTGTGCAGTTCAGTAACGCTACGTCTCCTTTCCTGAGGAAACAGTTCATTGCAGGTTACACGTCAGATTAAGCAGCATATTCTCAAATGAGCATTTCCTTGTTTGTCTGTGATATGTTAAAGCATTAGCAATATCACGGTTTCCATAGAGTGTAGTGTACCCTGATGTGCTCACCATGCAGAATCATCCTTTGTCACTGACAGAGATTGATTGCACATGATCCTTCATTTCCTTGAAAATTCTTAACTTTCATAGTAACTTAGGGAGATATGCATAAAGCACAGTGTTACAGTTGCGTGTAGGGTGGTTTAGTTAGCAGAACATGCAAAGCAGCATGGAATGTAACATGTTCCAAAATGGCACATATTGTCTCATATCTTAGAGATAAGATGACAGTCTACATGGTGTATTATTTCCTAAGTGTTAACAAATATTTCAATGTGCTTTTTTTTGTTGGTCTGTGGGAACATTATCCAGGGCACCCTCACTGCTGCTCTTCTTCAATGAAGATCTCAAGTAACACTGCAACTAGTAAACTCTTCATTGCTTTTGTTCCAAAACTGTGGACTCACGATTTGATCATGTTGACACTGCTGAACAAGGGTCAGACAAGCGGAAGATAAACAGTGCAGAGATCCAAGAAGATGGAACAGCAGAATTCTGACCTGCTTTTTGTCACACAAATAGTCATTACGGATTTTGGAATCAAAGAGCATAGGAAGGGAAATAACAATTCCCAAGCACAGGAAGAGATTCAAATGACAGTTCAAAGTGCACAAACTTATTTTACCCAAATCCAAGTCATAGTAGATGTCTAGCTTTTAGTTTTTCTTTTTTCTTTGATTGGTTCAGGAAATCCACAAACAGCCTTATTTCCTGCATGCATGAACCAGGAAAGAGGTTCAGGCTGATCCCTGAATCTGCACCCTGAAAAATCCTCCTCTCTTTATACTGCTTAACAGAGTTACTCATCTAGAGAGTAGGTTTGAGTATCTGATACACAGGAAAGAAAAACTGATGGAGTAAGTTCACCTTAGCACACAATTTGGTAGAAAAAGCATGGAGACAGGAAGATAGAGAATGGAGAGAGGAAGGAAACCAAAAAATGGGCCAAGCAAGCCACATAAAAAAACCACATTAAAAAAAAAAAAAGAAATACTGATAAAGCCAGCAAAGAACGGAAAAAAAAAACAGGTAGATAACAAGCATATATATTTTAAATAAATTTTAAAACATATTAGCACCTGGCTAGGTTTTGTTATTAAAAACCCAGTATGGCAGCAAGAAGTATGATTTTGGTCTGCTGCATCAAGGAATGCCTATGAATGTGTAATTTACAACATATAGCGTAGCAAACATCAGATTTGCAGATTTCTAGAGAACAAAAAAAATATTTTCCTCCCAGATCTGTAATGCTTGTTTCAAGAAAGGAGGGCTTGAAAGCTTTTTTTCTATAGCAGTGGTTGTTGTAGGAAGCAGTAAATGGAGAAGTGATGACAGAGACACCAGAACCATACGGAACTTACCATAAGATGATTTTTGCATTGAGGTCTTTCCTGTATGGAAAAGGTGACCTAACATCGACTTGAGCTTTTTCAACAGGATTTTGGTAAGAATCCACCTGGGTAGCCTCACAGACATTACTCCAGCCTGGCAGACTGTCAACATCCACAAACTGGGAAGGAGCACCCAAGGGATCCATGGAATGGAAGGAACAACTTCTTTTCTCCTGTTTACTTGTCACACTCCAATTCTCAATGGAGTCTTCCGGGTGCTTAAGGGAAGGAAATCAAACCAGGTCACCAGCTGTTAACAAAAAGCAATTCCTGCGGAGCCAGACCTTTCACAAGAGCACAACACAACTACAACTAACAGAATTATCTCCAACTCAGCTCCTCTTCCTTCCTAGTTTGGTCATCTGTATGACAAAGGACAAGGCAAATACTTTTTTTTTTTTCCAGTAATGCATGACAAAATACACCTTCTCTATTAACCTGGTCCAACTGATTCACGATCTCTTACTCTGAAAATGCAGAAAGCAAATTCCCAAGCCTAGAAAGGACTATTTATTCCTATAAAAAAGCAAACTCACTGCAGGGTGTGCATGACTACTCCTTCAGAACAGGCCTAGGGTCACGCTTAAAAGCAAACAACACAAAAGAATACAAGTGTCTGCTCCCTCCACCTCTGCCCAACCATTGAGAAAATGCCACCAAACCCCTCTAACAAGAAAAAAAAGAGAAATAAATCTAGCACCAAAACACAACAGGAAAGGTCTCCGCCCCAGTGGTACAACCCAATTGTACCGCAAGTTCGATGAGTTCTGAAGCACCACTCAGTTCCTATTACTGTGGAATCAGGGACAAAAACCCAAACAGACGTTAGGAAAACAAGAGCAAAGATATAAACCTGAATGCTGACCAACGAGCTTCCAATCCTGCAGCAGACCGAACTCTGCCATATGACCTTTTTTTTTTTTGCTTTTTTTGGAAGGTCAGCGATAACCCGGGTTGCTGGGTGAAGACCCGAGCTCTGCCCAGCTATTAGCAGGTAACACCGGGCTGCTCCGCTTCTGCCGAGCCTCGCTAGCGAATTAAACCCGCCCCAACACACAGCTTCAGCCTGGCACCTCTTATTCACGATCTTCCAGCTTTGGCAAAGCAGCACCCGCACAATGGCAGTTTCGAAAAAGGAACAAGAGAATATATTTCATTGAGAAATGAAAAAAATAAATAATAATAATTAAAAAAAAAAAAACACGCAGGGGGTCGAAGCAGACCCCCACCTCCAACCCCAACGCAGGCTGTAAGTAACAAAGACAAACCAACCACGCCGCCGACTCACCCGCGGGCCGCGCCGCGCCCGCACGGCCTGAGCCTGCAATCCACCGCCGATTCGCCGACATCACCCAGAAAAGCGGAGCGGCCGCCCCGCGCTTCCGCTTCCGTCCACCGCGCCCCGCCTCGCTCTGACGCGCCTCCGGTGCCGGCGGTGGGGCGCGGGCACGTGCGGCCATGGGGCTGACCAAGCAGTACCTGCGCTACGCGCCCGCCGCGCTCTTCGGGCTGGTGGGCAGCGCCAAGGGCAACGCCGCCTTCGTGACGCTGCGAGGCGAGCGGGGCCGCTACGTGGCCGTGCCGGCCTGCGAGCACGTCTTCGTGTGGGACGTGCGGAAAGGAGAGAAGGTGAGCGGATGCGGGGCGGCGGGCACGGCCTTGAGCTGCCAGCCTGCAAGGAGCGTTCGGACGCCGCTCTCAGACGTAGGATCTGAATTTTGGGTGGTGCTGCGTGAGGCCGGGAGCTGGACTTGGTGATCCTTACCGATACGGGATGTTCTGTCACTGCGTAATTCGGGGAAAACGCGAGGGAAGGACTGCAGGCTTCTGGTTTCTAGGTCTCACGCTGTACCGCTTTGCTGTTTGACGGAGAGAAATTACTGCTAACTGCTGTCTGCCTTGTAAAATGGGGCTCATTACACTGCATGCAGCACAGGAAGCTGAGGAACAAAGTTCTAAAGCATTGGAAGTGCTTGTTTGGGAGTTCAGTGCGAGAGCAGAATGTATTCCTTTGGTTTGTTTGTCCCATGGTGTGCTCAGCTCAGAGCAGAGGAGCTGAGGGGAGGCCTGATGGCGGCTGCAGCTCCTCACAGGGAGCGGAGGGGCAGCGCTGAGCTCTGCTCCGTGTGACAGCGACAGGGCCCGAGGGAACGGCATGGAGCTGTGTCAGGGGAGGGGCAGCTGGGGGTTAGGGACAGGGTCTGCACCACAGGGCGTTGGGCATGGAATAGGATGCCCAGTGGGCACAGCCCCAAGCTGACAGAGTTCAAGGAGTGTTTGGACATCGCTCTCAGACATAGGGTTTAAATTTTGGTTGGTACTCTGTGGAGCCAGGAGTTGAGCTCCCTTGTCAGACCGTTATCAGACCCTTCCAACTTGGGATATTCTGTTGTTGTGTTTTTTCTTTTGTGTATTTGGCTCTGATGTATCATTTACCAACATTTTTTTTTGTCTCCTAAAAATCACAGGTTCTTATCCTTAAGGGTTCCAAGTATGAGGTCAGTTTCCTCCGCCCCTCTCCTGATGGGTTGCACTTGGCTGTTGGCTATGAAGATGGCTCAATCCGTATCTTCAGCCTCCTGAGTGGGGAAGCAAGCGTTGCTTTCAACGGACACAAGGCTGCGGTCACAGCGCTACAGTATGACCAGCTGGGGGGCCGGCTGGTGTCCGGCTCAAAGGTGAGCTCTGCTCATCATGAGGACAAGCCCTCTCACAAAGGGCAAAAGAGGTGATCTGTAGGGAAAGTTGACCTGGGCTAAAATGTTTGGTATTTTAAGGAGGTGATGTGGCATCTGCCTGTAGCAGGGGATGGCCCCGGGCAACCTGATCTAGTACCAGATCTGGGGGTTGGTGGCTCTGCCTATGGAAGGGGAGGTTGGAACTTGATAATGGCTTCCAACCCAAGCCATTATATAATTCTATGATGCTGTGATGGCACTGAGAGGATTTGGAGCTGCAAGATGACAATAGTGTTAGGGAGTTTGAAGCTGGGAGAGTCTGGGGCTCAGAAGAAGGGTACTAGCAGAGCTACTGAAGTTGAAGAAGATTGTGAGGTCAGGAGTAGTAAAATGACCCAAGCCAGGACAGAGGTGCATTTATTGGTCTGAATGCTCATCAATAGAGGAGTTGTCATTTACATTCATCATCCTTAACATTCCAGTTCAGAGTGAGAAAGCTTGATTTTTAAGTAGTCTCTTCAGTCTCAGACGTCGGTCCCTTGGTGACACTTTATCTGTTTCAGGATACAGATGTCATTGTGTGGGATGTCATCAATGAGAGTGGTTTGTACCGGCTGAAGGGACACAAGGATGCTGTCACTCAAGTCCTTTTCTTGAAAGAGAAGAACCTGCTGGTCACCAGGTAAGCCAGGTTGAGTGTAGCAGTAAATTAGAAAAATAATCACTTTTACTTGCTATTCATATGTTCTAGGTGCTGTAGCCATTTGTATTTTTTTTCTAGAATCACAGCTTTTTCTGTGCTTTACCTGCTCAAAAAAGATGAGATTGTTTTGCATCATAGAATGGTTTGGGTTAGAAGGAACTTTAAAGACCACCAAGTTCAACCTCCTGCCATAGGCAGGAACACTTTGTACTAGACCAGGTTACTCAAAGCCGCACCCATATGTATGAGACCTGTATTATATTGTGATGAAGAAATGAATTCTCAAATCTTCCAGCATGTCCACACATTTTATGAATCTGATGCCTGAATTCCAGGTATGTTAAGCAGAAGACAAGTAGCTGATTCTGGAAAGTAACATTTGAAAAAGGTTTTAACGGTAGACTTAGCAGCTTAGAATTATTATAACAATGAATAGTAATAATGTGTTTATTTTGTATACCACTATTTTTTTTGCTAAATAAATAATTAAGTAGTCTTATCTTCTGTATGTGTAGCTTGTGCAGCAGTGTCACAGAAAAAATGGCTTCCTAATAGGTAATAATTAAATGGATTAATTAAAAGATGATCAGTGTTTTACTGAGTTGGTTTTTAGTTAAACATCAGCAAGATGATCATGTGCCTTCAATAATAATCAGTTGACAAAAGATATTCTTGCTTAAAGAAGGGTGAAGATAAGCAGTCTACATAAATGTTCAAATTACTTTTCTCTCGTGCACTTCTAGCATTACTTTAGCATGATATAGCCACAAGCGAGAGTTTTCAAGGTTGCTTAATCATACAGGAGCCTTGAGGAACTAAAAGAGCTTTAATTCTCCATTGGGAAGAGCAACTCAAAGTGAAGATGGCTGTTTTTGTTGTAGCCTGGTTAATGCACAGGTTGAGAATGAGGAGGAGGCAGCTTTAGACTTTGATCTGCACTAGAATTTGATTGTTTTTGCCCTTCAGGGCAAAGCTAGAAGCTAGAAAGGGGGCTTTGTGATGCTGGGATGTGCAGCTGAATCTGGAGAAGGGAGTGCTTTTTTTTTTTTGTTTTGTTTTGATACCTCTTTCACAGCGTCTTTGTATTGCTATAATTTTCTCCTTGCATAGGATTTGAAATTCAGTGTGTTCATAGTCTGAGCAGCTGGTCAGTGATACATTACAACATGTTTAAGGTTCTGTATTTCTTCAGCTTTTCTCAGCTTATGTAATACCATGTAGTCTGGCAATCTTTCTTCATTCTGAGGTTTTTGTTTTTGTTCCAGTGGCAAAGACACATTGGTGAAATGGTGGGACCTGGATACCCAGCATTGCTTCAAAACTCTAGCTGGACACCGTACTGAGGTAAAGAGGAAGTGCAGAGAGCCATAGGGATGGAGGGGTTTTGCATTGCAGGTCATGGCTCACCTTATGTGTTTTTTTCACTCTAAGGGATTGTGAACTGGAACTCTGGTATATTTTTGGTTGTTATTAAGCTTTAGGGAAAAGAAAATGAGAGACTTCCAAACTATCCAACCAAACTATGTTGGTATGTTACCAACATACGGGGGTGACAGTTCAAATACAGGTATCCCTACAGGAGATCCCAGTTAGATCCAGACTTCTCTAGGTTCCCATTTAAATAATTCAATTAAGGATGCTCTGGTATTGTTATGATAGCCAAAGAAGTCATAAACCAATTCTTCTCATTGTGCTTTTGAACAGGTTTGGGGGATGGCTTTGCTATCTGAAGAGAAACGTCTGATCACTGGGACTGCTGACAGTGAACTGAGAGTTTGGGATATCACTTACATCCAGGAGGTAAGGCATTCTCTCTGTAGCCCCTCACACTCTTGCTCAGCTGCTTATCTTTGGACTAAAATGGGTCTGAGACGTGTTAAATGTGGCCACCCTCAGCAAGTTTGCTGATGATACGAAGTTGGGAGGATTGGCTGACACGCCTGAAGGCTGTGCTGCCATTCAGCGAGACCTGGACAGGCTGGAGAGCTGGGCAGTAAGAAACCGGATGAGGTTCAACAAAAGCAAGTGTAGAGTCTTACACCTAGGGAGGAATAATTGCATGCAGCAATACAGGCTGGGGGATGAGCTGCTGGAGAGGAGCTCTGCAGAGAGGGACCTGGGCATCCTGGTGGACGACAGGTTGGCCATGAGCCAGCAGTGTGCCCTCGTGGCCAAAAAGGCCAATGGCATTCTGGGGTGCATTAAGAAGAGCGTGTCCAGCAGGTCGAGGGAGGTGATCCTCCCCTTCTACTCTGCCCTGGTAAGGCCTCATCTGGAGCATTGTGTCCAGTTCTGGGCTCCCCAGTACAAAAAAGACAGGGATCTCTTGAAAAGAGTCCAGCGGAGGGCCGCAAAGATGGTGAAGGGCCTGGAGCATCTCCCCTATGAAGAAAGGCTGAGTGAACTGGGTCTGTTTAGCCTTGAGAAAAGAAGACTGAGAGGGGACCTGATCCAGGTTTATAAATATCTGAGGTGTGGCGGCCATAGTGGTGAGGCCAGTCTCTTTTCAGTGGTACGTGGAGACAGGACGAGGGGAAATGGACATAAGCTGCAGCATAGGAAGTTTCGCACGAATGTGCGTAAGAACTTCTTCACGGTGAGGGTGACGGAGCACTGGAACAGGCTGCCCAGGGAGGTTGTGGAGTCTCCTTCTCTGGAGATATTCAAGTCTCGCCTGGACGCCTACCTGTGCGACCTGGTGTAGGGAACCTGCCTTGGCAGGGGGGTTGGTCTCGATGATCTCTAGAGGTCCCTTCCAGCCCCTACAATTCTGTGATTCTGTGATTCTAAATCTGGTTGCTGTTCTGGGAAACAGAACTGAATTGGTGTCTTTGTTGTCTCAGGGGTCCAGAAGCTGCTCTTGAGTTAGACTTTTGATGTCTTCTGTATTTTGAATTTGCATGTGATGCTGCAAGAACTTCCAGAACAAACTTTCTAAAGTGTGTTCTTCTGGCCATCTGGATTACAGCTGGAGAAGACCGTGTTGTGGGATGAGGAGGGCAGGACATAGAGCGTTGTGCTTACAGGCATACTGTAGGCCACGTGTTGCCATATATACTAACCTCTTGTTGCTCCAGGGAGATGAAGCATGAATAAATTCAGAGATGGGAACTGATACACCTTAGTTCTTGTGGTTTAAGTTATTTCTTATGGATTTTTGTCTGTGAACAGCTAGAAGACCCTGATGAGCCAGAATCCAAGAAAAGCAAAGGATCTTCACCAGGAGCAGGAAAAGACAGTGAAGAGGATGAGACACTAGAGCTGGATGAGAGTCCTGAGGAGGTAAGCTCATTTTTTCATGCTGTCTGGGATGGTGTATATAATGCTATTCACATGGTGCTGCTTGCAGCTTTGCAGCTTCCAACAGGAGTTTGAGAAGTGCTGATACGTTGGTTGTCTGTGTTGAGTTTATACACCAAGTGTCATATTTAGCCTGTTAGGGAAAATGTGTTAATTCTTGTATCACTTGGTAATTTCTTCAGCAGTAGTTGCTGCCCTCACCTACTTGCAGAACATGAGAAGTGTTTGTGTCAGAGCACATACCAATTTCTTTGCCCTCTATTTGGAGAAGGAGGGATTAGCAAGTGTTTGAAGGCTCAGTGCTAACAGAGCTCTTTCATTAAACAGCATAGGAATGAAATAGTAGCTACTTGGCAGCTGCTGAGCTTAGTGCTCTCACTCAGTTTTGCATGTCAGTAAGTGGAAGCATAGAAACATGGGGGTCAGAGTGGCACAATCACAACCTAGCATCGGATGGGATTGTTCAAAGCCATTCCCACTTGTGCTGCTGGTGGAGACTTTATTGAGTCTCTTTCTGGAGAAAGTTTGTGGAATTTTTCTCTGACTTCAGACTGCATGTGGTTGCAGTAGATAGTGGGCCTTGTTAAAGACTTTTACCTCCTCTCAAAAGACTTCTTTTAAACACCAATTTTAGAGTCCTTTGCCTTTGCCTGTCCTTTGTCTTTTTTGCATCTTCTGGCAGAGAAGCTATGCTCTGCTCCCTTTGCAGCATGGAAATTCAGCTTAATTTCTTAAATGACTCTGGTTTGCAAGTGAAATCAAATTATTCTTCTGTTGAGGTTGTCAGTGTTTCTTGCATTTTACTTGAAAAATAAAGAAGATAATCTGCAGCTCACACAGACGTGTTTTGTCTGTTGCTATCTACCAGGACCTTGTAGGTTTGTTCCCCTGTCTTTTCCCTCCTGACCTCCCTTCGAAGCAGGTTTCTCAGTGTGCCTGGGAAGATCACTTGGCCTTCCAGACCAAGGTTCTTTTTCTTTTCCTGTAGCGTCTCCTAAAGTGCAGTAAAGCTGGATCCATCATGCGGGAAGGGAGAGATCGAGTAGTTACTCTTGCCATGGACCGAATGGGCAAGATTTTGGCCTGCCATGTAAGTAATGGGGAAGCTCTGCTACTCAGTTACAAGGTCCAAGGGCTGCAAGAGCCTCCTCTGTAAGTGCCAGCTAAGGCTTTGCATGTATTGACTGTTTGCTCTATCTCTAGGGGACTGATGCTGTTCTAGAAATATTCTCTGTGCTTTCTGAAGAGGAAATAAAGAAAAAATTGGAAAAGAAAATGAAGAAAGCAAAGAAAAAAGCCAAGTAAGCAATCTTCCAGGTGTATGAGGGTACTGTCTATGTCCAGAAAACTGTTATACCTCAAGCAGCATGACAAAATGGTTGAACTCCAAACTACTGGTCATTCTGTCTGTGCCAGCTATTGTATTTTAGGGGCACTGTTCTTGTGAATCCTTGGCACTTGTCTAAACAACATTTATTTACTACCAGAGACTTTCCTTCTGAGTATTTCCCCTCCAAAAAAAGGTAGTGTGTGGAAGGAAATGGGCAGAAAATATTCTTTTCTCACTTCCACCTGACTTTCATGTTTGCACTGCTTAGTGTGTCAAATAAAATCTCTGTTAGGATATACTGGAATGAGAGTTTCATTTGAGAAGTCAGAGTGACCCTGATACCTCATCTCCTGTTGTACAGCAGGCAGAGATACAGATCAGAACTTTATGAAAGGCTACTTTGTGTTAAATGTCTCTCTGAGTATCTTGGTGCTTTATGACTGCTTCACAGTAGCCATTGAGGGAGCTCTGGCTCCACTATAGAAGCTAAAGCACAGAGCAGATAGATACATTTGAAGTCACTTTTTGGCGATGAAGGTGGACTTTTGGGAATGGTATGAAATGAGCAGAAACTGATCTCAGTCGAACACAGCTTGCTGTTGTCTCTTTTGTATCCATCTTTGTAATGTGCCTTGCTGAGTGCTTTGACTGTATCCCAGAGGACGCTGCCTTTTTTTGGAACTGTTTGACTCCTTAGCATGCCTAACAGCCTGAACTTAGCTGTCTCGCTCTGTTCTTAAAAAAAACAATTAATGCTGCTGGATAACAGGCAGTTGTTTTCAGGGAGCTTAGTGGTCCCTTTGTCTTAGTTTGGCTTGTCTGTGCTGAGTTACCTGACTCGCCCTCCATTACTTGATGTTTCTAGGCAGAAGTCTGAAGAAGATGAGCATAAAGGAAATGTGGAGCTGAGCCTGCAGGAGGAGATCCAGCGGGTCACTAACATCAGAGCTTCTGCTAAAATCAAGTAAGTTGAAATCCTGCTGACAAGGCTGTGCTGTGGTTGTAAAGCTGCTTGGGAAGAGCTTTGTACAGCTCATTATGGAGGAGATGGAAGAAGCTTCCCCTCAATATCTGTTCAACTTGGAGCTGAGTGGAGGGCAACTGTGGTCTGCCAGTCCATTTGCACTGACCCAAATGGTGACCTCCTTGCAGTCTTCTGTTGCTTAGCTTGCACTTATTCATAGCACCCACTCTGTCCATATTCTTCTTTCTCAGTTGTTCTTGATACTTGTTTCCTCCTACATGTTGTCTTATGGCCCCTGTGTACATCTCTGTGTACATCTAATTTGTCTTATCAAACAGGTCATTTGACATGATTCTCTCTCCAAAAGAAGAGTTGAAGATTGTGTTGCTGCTCCAGAACAACATCATTGAGTTACACAGCCTGAACCTGTCAGCACAGGTCCCGCAGGCTGTCCGTGCATCCAGGATAACCATTGGAGGCCACCGCAGCGATGTCAGGACATTAGCTTTTAGCTCTGATAACATTGCTGTTCTTTCAGGAGCTGCAGAGTCTGTAAAGATTTGGAACAGGTATGCTGTGCAATCATGTCAGTCCCCTCTACCCTGTGCATGTTAGTCTCGTGGAACTTATGGATGCTGTGTTTGGAGATCCAGCGATAAGGAAGAGGGAATGATGGAGAAATATAAAATAGAGTATTGATTCCTTTCTTAAGTAAAAGAAGTAAACAGAATAGCATGGTGATACAGTATCTTCTGGCCCCAGCCAAAAAGAAAGGTGTTGGGGGATGCAGCTCTGGAGCATGTCTCACTCAGCAGACCAGATTTTGTGTGAAAAGAGCTTTTGAACTCTTTGTCCACAGATCAACTTTGCAGTGTATCCGAACGATGGACTGTGAGTACGCGCTATGCTCGCTCTTTGTCCCGGGAGATCGGCAGGTCATCGTTGGCACCAAGGTAAATAGTGTCCCCTCTGCACTCCTGATTCAGCCCAAGTCTGAGAGTATGTTCTGAAAATGTCATTAAGGCAGCCTTTATGAAAATATATTACATTTTCTGGAGTATTCTGTTTTAGATGTAAAAACCCTTGTTGCATTTGTTCTGTTCCCTGAGTCTTTATGTAGCTCCTATGGCTTGAGGTGGGCAGCTGAAGAGAGTTTTGGGAAGTCCCTGATCTCCATCAGGAGTTTGGCTCTCTGTGTGTAACAGTGATGTAATGAAGTTCAAGAGATGGGCAGCAGATGTGTTAGGAGCTGTCGTAGCCTGTTCAGAAGTGACTGCCTAGCTCAGAGAGCTCAAATGGAGCAAGAACTCTGCTGCCAGTAAGGTGCTACTGTGACTCCTCTTGTGTGTTGTGCAGCCAGGGAATATTTGCTCTGAGCTCTCCTCTACCTTTGGAGCCTTGTTTTTCCATTAATACATGACTATTTTGTCACTGCTGGAGTCTCACCGCTGGTAGCTCAGATCTTTTGTCTCTGAGCCCTGCTTTGGGCAGTTTTAATCTTTGCCATTTCTGGAGACCTCTCTAAGAGGTCAGGCTCAGGTCTGTTTGCAGATCTGATTAATGCTCCGTAAGTTGTTCCTCAGGTATATCATGAAGTTGGAGGGTCTGATTTGTCCTCTGTGGTGTGTCTTTCTCCCCAGACAGGGAAGCTGCAGCTGTATGACCTGGCTTCTGGGAGTCTGATGGAGACACTTAATGCCCATGATGGGGCTGTGTGGTCCATTGCTCTTTCGCCAGACCAGGTAACTCAGCCAGATTTGTAAGCATCATCTGTTCCATGCCTTTTTGTGTAGCTCCTTCCTGTAGTGCTATATTTGTGCTACTGGTGTGAGCGTGGGAATGTCATGGGAGGTGAAGGATGCAGCTGGTACCGTCTAAGAACTTCAACTGCAGATATGAAGTCTGAAATATCTCTCTGGTCTTGGATGGCACATCACAGTGAGTCTTCATGTTGAAGTGGGCCATCCTCTTTGCTTCACCTGGTTTCTGTATGGTCGAGAACTTCGACTTCCCCAGCAAGGTCTGTGTGTGCAGCAGGGCATGTGTTATTGATGTGTTCCAGCTGTGGAGAACTTCAACCCTTTGTAGTCTGCTGCGGGGGGCTGTAAGAAAGAAGGGGACAGACTCTTCACTAGGGTCTGTTGTCATAGACCAAGGGGAAATGGTTTCAAACTAAAGGTGGAGAGATTTAGGCTGGATATAAAGAAAAGCTGTTTTTCACTATTAAAATCTGTGTTAAACTTTCTGCTTCTTTGTAGTTTCTGCTTGCTGAGCTTTAACTCCCAGCTGTTGGACTTGCTACCATGTTCATTTGCTGTTTAAAAAATCCTGTTAACACAGTGCTATCTTTTTCCTTTGTGTTGCACTCTTGCAAGTGACCATATTACCCATTTATCTGATGATTCTTAGGCTAGACTTTTCCTGTCTGTTCCTGCAGGATGTGCTTTCCAGGCTCTTAATCATTCTTGTGGTACTTTTTATGCTACTGCAATCTTTTCTGTGCTGGTGGCCCTGAATCTGAATGCATGGTGTGGTAGAAAGTTATACCAGTGCCAAATGCATGTGTTAGCTCCTTTTGAAGGACTTACTTAGCTCTTTTGACAACCTCTCAGCAGTGAGAATGTGTTGTTAGGTAATAATCCACCATGTTCCTTAAAGCCAATTTGGGGCACTGCATTGCAGTAGATGTATATGTTGAGCTTAGATCCTTGCTTCCCTACATATATATCAGTGTCTGAAGGAAGGGTGCACAGAAGACAGAGGCAGGCTGTTGTAAGAGGCATTGAGTACAAACTGCAACACAGAAGGTTCTTTCTAAACATCTGGAAGCACTTCTTCATTATTTTGGTGCCAAAGCTCTAGAATAGGTTGCCCAGAGGGGTGTGGAGTCTCCTTGCTGGAGGTCTTCAAAAGCTGACTGACTGTTAGTGGTTAGGGCAAGTTAGTGGTCTTGGGCACCCTGCTCTGGCTGTTCCTGCTTGAGCACAGGGGTGGAGCAGGTGGACCCAGAGGACCCTGCCAACTCAACCATACTGTGATTATATGAACTACAGCATTACTCCTAAGGAAAAGGGTAATTTCCATCATATTATTTTTCCCTAAGCTTGTTTCAATTGAATTTGTTTTAATTTTAAAATTTAATTTTACTTCCTTTGTTTGATGAAATTGCAAGTGCCTGTTATTCTGTTGAGTATGCTCACAATTATCAGGCCTGCCTGCTTACTCTGTCTGAATTCTGATGTTTTATTGGTTTCTTCCTGAATCTTTCCTCATATTTCCAAACTTACTGAGCATGAGTATTGATGATTTAAAGAGTACCCAGTTCTGCTCCATAAAAATTTTAGATTTGGTGAATGTGAAACCATTGATTTATAAATATCTGACACGAGTAGCTGCTTTTTACAGTCTTGTGAGTTTTTGGAGTCTTGTACTATGATTATGATGCATGACTTTTCCATGAGCACAACAGATGAGAAATGTTTACTGAATCCACACACTTTTTGAGCTTTGCTGCTTAACAGCTCTTACAGCCATCTCTAGAAAGGGTCTGTGTGGTTTTGTTTTTTCAAGTATTTTTCTCTATTGCCAGAATTCAGGTTCATGTTGGTTTGTACCAACTTTCTCTTTTCTTCTCTTTGTTTATTATGCTTTTCTTCATTTTCTTAAGCTAGAAGCTGCAATGTTGCTTTTAGTGGAATCAAAGCCATAGCAAATAATAACCTGCCTGTGATTCATTTACTCAGCAGATTAAAACATGTGGGACAGTTTTTACCCTTGTTTTTAATGTAAAAGTAATGTTTTCTTCTTCCTTTGGAAGGCTGTGCTTGTGATGATGATGAGGTGTTTGTGACTGGATAACAGTGAGTGTCAGCTCATTCCCATAATGCACTTCATTACCTACAGCTGAGATGACTTTCAGTTCCGAAGTTTTAGTCCATGTCTTGTTTTACATTTGCAGTTGTTGCCTCAGACCTGCCTGCCAGAGTTCCTGAAATTGTTTTTGCTCAGCCAGTTGGTAATGAGTGTTCCAACCAGAGCAAGTGCTCCTGGTTGTGTCCTTTAATCATAAAAGCTATGGGAATGTGAAGCCTTTTTCAAAAACCTGGTGTGTTGGCAGGTCATGTCTGTAGCATTTCTGTGTTACAGTGGAACTGATTTCATAATAACTTTGTTTTTCCCCTGCAGCGTGGTTTTGTGACAGGAGGTGCTGATAAATGTGTCAAATTCTGGGATTTTGAGCTTGTGAAGGATGAGAGCAGCATTCAGAAAAGGTGAGAAAATAAACCATTGACTGAGTTAAACTGCAGTATTTATTCTCTTTGATGGATGGTTTGGCTTTTGCTGTGCACCACAAGAAGGGCCAATGACATGTGCATGGAACGTGGTGAAGTGTCAGTGCAGACTTCTGTGGAGGTCTGAGTTTATGTGAGGTCCCCTTACATTGTGGTCCCCTGCTTGCATACAGTGTAGCCTCTAATCACAAGCTGTACATCTAACAGTGAACTCTGTCAGCCTGCAATGTTGTGCTCGTTTCCAATCCTCTCTTGTTCAAGTCCTAATGAGGAACAAGATGCTTCATGTTAGGATTAGCCTGCTTTCCCAGGGTGCAGTGTGGGGATTGTATTCATGCCTTTTCTCAACTTGTTCCTTCGGGGTAAGAGTTTGTTTTTTTAATCTCTTGTTGCCAGGCTGTCCATGAAACAAGTGCGCATCTTGCAGCTGGATGAAGATGTTCTGTGTGTGCGGTACAGCCCCAACCAGAAACTGTTAGCTGTCTCTTTACTGGATTGCACTGTGAAAGTTTTCTACGCTGACACGCTCAAGGTACATGACTGTATGGGCTGTGAGACACTGATAACTATAGCTTGGAAGATGAGGAGTATGTTGGAAAAGTGCCCATTTATTGTAGGATCCCAACAATAATCAAAGAGAGACTTTGCATCCCACTTCCTGTGCTTGCTTGCCAACAATACTGACAGAATCGTGGCTTGCTCATGCTGGGGAGAAAATACGTTTTATCTGGAAAGGATTGTGATCCTGCATATGGCAAGGTCGCTCAAACTCTGCAGGCAGGATGGTATGCCAGAGCCATGTAGAATTGTAAGGATAAGGTGAATTGGTGTTGCATGTGGCTCTTAAGTTGAGCATAGCACAGGCAAAACCTGGGGAAGGAAAATCTTTCTTGTACAGTTTGAGGCAGTGTGGTGGCTTTGTGATTTGTGTATTAGCGCATGAGCATGAGGGAAATGACAAAAGGCAGACCAGCAGTGATAGATATGCAAAGAGAAACAGGTAAACACCATAGATGGTGTTGGCCAGAACTAGCTAGCTCAGCTTGCTTGGGTTCTTTTATCTTCACCATCACAGTTCTGCCAGCGTGGCCTTGCTGCTACCTGTATTCAGGGCAAGAGTGGTGCTGGAAGGATAGCCCTCCTGAGGAAGAGCAGAGCTAGCCTGGAGCCTGGCATTTTCACATGCGTGCACCCAGCATGTCTAACTGAGACATCCTTTTTTTGCTTCAGTTTTTCCTGTCTCTGTATGGACACAAGCTGCCAGTACTGTGCATGGACATCTCCTATGTAAGTATCATTACAGTTGTGCATCTGCTGCAGGTGGGGCTGTGGTGATGACTGTGTGAGCCTCTGCTGGCAGCAGTGCCTCTAGGGCAATGCTCTTCTGATGCCTCTCTGCTCCTGACATAGTCAGCAGTTTCTTGATATGACACAGCAAGCCCCTCCTGATCATACAGTCCTCAGTCCTGTACGCACTGAGAAAGGTCGTGGAGCAGCGGTTATTACAGAACTCAACAGGGCATTATGTAAGGAGTAGAAACTAAAGTGCTGCTGTGATTCCCAGGGCTCATCTTAAGAGGTACAACACACTCTGCTGAAGTTACTAGCTGCCTTTGTGGGGTCTGAGCTCTTTGATAGCGAGAGCAGTGAGCAGCGCTGAGATGGAGCAACTTCATGTCTGTTCATTCTTGGACAATGGTAGCCTTGCAGTGAAGCTCTTTGGATTGCAAACATGCTAAGCTTTAGCTAAGATCTTAAGTGTTTGTAAAGATTCAGAAAAGAGTCAGGGTGCTTTCCGGGGTCTCTACTACAGGGATGCACCTTGCTAAGGAGAGAAGAAGTGGAGGGATCAGAATCACAGAATTGCAGAATGGCCAGTGTTGGAAGGGACCTCAAGGATCATGAATCTCCAACCCCCCTATCACAAGCAGGGCCACCAACTCCCCCATTTAATACTAGACCAGGCTGCCCAGGGCCCCATCCAACCTGGCCTTGAACACCTCTAGGGATGGGGCATCCACAATCTCTCTGGACAGCCTGTTCCAGCACCTCACCACTCTCATAGTAAAGATCTTGATCAAGAGGGCATATTTCAGGAGCCAGTGCCTTGCCACTGCTTAGTCCATTGATGATTCCTGATAGGGCTGCCAGCCAGCTGCTCACACCATTCTCTGCATTTCTCTTCAGGATGGGACTCTGATTGCAACTGGGTCTGCCGACAGGAATGTGAAGATTTGGGGCATGGATTTTGGGGACTGTCACCGCTCTCTCTTTGCCCATGATGACAGGTTGGTCAAATCCCACAGCATCTTTGGGCTGTGGGCTACTTTGTTGTTTGAGGGGCTGTGATCCAGCAGTGAGCTTTTTGTCCTGCGTAGTGGGGAGAGGCCAACAGAAGTATCCCCCAGGTGGGTGAATTTGAGCCTTTACTACCTTTGCTGCAAGGTCCCTTTTATTAGCACCAAATCTGTGAGCTTAGCTTTCCACGGAGAGTCCAAGGCAGCAGGACACAAGCACAAAGGTAGTTAGGGATGTCTGGTAGCTGCTGAGATCACAGGGTTCTTGTGCCACACCTCACTGGCTGCATTGGATGCTCTGCCCTCTGGCAGCAGATGGCGCTGTTTGTCCCAGCCCCAAATTTGTGTGGGCTGGTGTTAGAAAGCATTTCCCAGAAGTAAGTAGTGATGAGGGCTACAGGGTTTTAGAATACACTGCTGTCTCCTATACATGTGTTCTGAGGTTCCTTTCTTTCCTGCTTTTTTATCTTACCAGTGTGATGTATCTCCAGTTTGTGGCCAAATCCCATCTTTTCTTCACTGCTGGGAAGGATAACAAGATTAAGCAGTGGGATGCGGATAAATTTGAGCACATCCAGACACTGGAGGTAGGAAGTTTTGGAGGCTCTTGATATGAAGCATTATCTCTGTGTGGGCAGCACTTTCCTCAGAAGCTGGGAGATGTGTTGTTCATGTCTTACCTTTTTTCTCTACTTGCAGGGGCATCACCAGGAGGTGTGGTGCTTGGCACTCAGTCCCAATGGAGACTATGTAGTGTCAGCATCCCACGACAAGTCTCTGCGCCTCTGGGAGAGGACAAGGGAGCCACTTATCTTGGAAGAGGAGAGGGAGATGGTGAGTTGTGTTCTTCCTCCCAAAGACAGCTTCCAGATTTCTTTTTGGCCCATTAGACATAATTCCTCGTTTTTCACTGTGGGAGAGTCTGGCTCCACGCTTGGCAGGCTTCCTTATCACTAACCACAGCCTGGTGCTGAGATGCCTGGGTTGACTGCCATCTTCTGCATGATTACATTGTTGCCTTAAGCTGTCTGGAGACAGCACCACAGGTACTGCTGGTGCTCTTCTACCTATACCACATTGCAGATGCCTGGCTAATTTGCTCTCTATTCTGCTGTGCTTCTGTCCCACTTCTCAGACTTTCTTCTATGGCTGTGGTTTTCTACAGTTTTGTTGGCTATAGTCAACAAGCTTCTCTTACTCTCTTGTGCTCACTTCTACTGAAGTGTTTTGGACTCAGTTCAGCAAGTGGCTGTTGTGGGGTGATGGAGAGCACCATTCTTGCTGAATGCAGTTTGTTTTCTTTTCCCCCTTTCCAAGCATGAGTAGTCCATTCTGTTTCACTAGCAGGCCCTGGAGCTCAGGGATGCTGCAGGAAGCCATTTCCATTCCTTTTGAACCTGTGTGAGGAGTCATGTTCACAGAAGGACTCTAGTGGGAGGGAAACTCTGGGGTCTGTAGTCTAACCCCCTGTTTACAGTACGCAAATCCTAAAACTCTGTCATATTGCCCTGACACTTGCTTGGGTGACTCAAGAACATCTCCAAGGAAGGAAGTTTTCCAGACTGAGTGCTTGTTCCAGTGCTGGATCACCTTGGGGCAGAGGAAACATTTTTACACATCTCTAGTGGGAAATTAGCCTGGCACAGTTTGTAACTCTTATTTTTACTGTATCCCACAGAGGAGTCTGGCTCTGTATCCCACTCTTACGGAAGTTCTCAAGCCTCAGTGAGGGAAGGATGCAGATACAGAAGCAGGAATGTTTAAGAAATGTGCAATAAACTGTTCTTCTCCTGGCCTGTTTGCAAGGAGACTCATAGGCAACATCTTGATGCAGTGACTGGCATGCTGTGAATGATGGTACTAACAGGAAAGACAGAGTGCCTTTTCTAGATAAGACAAGCATATTCTGGGTCAAGTTTGAATAACAAAATGGGCAGGAATATACCAGTAGTGAATTACATACTGATGGAGCCCTATGAACATGAGAGATGGTGGGCAGGAGGCTCTTTCCTCCTGCAGGCTAGGACAGCTCTGGAAATTTCCTGAGCTTGTTTCTTTTGTGCTTCACGCCAAGTGGAAAGTCTGGTATTGAATTGCTGGTGTCTTGGTCCCAGCCTGATGGGCTATCTGCAGGCTGTTCCTGCATCTAATTTGGAGACCTTGATTTCTTTCAGTCTTTTCAGCCCAAGTTCTCTGTCGGGTGGGAACGGGGGATAAGCAGATTTTGCACTGACATTGTTGATCTCTGTGCTGTGTTGATCTCTCCTGCTTTTTGCACAAGGCTGCAAGAAGCTGCAGGCTCTGTTGCACTACTCTGTTGCAGTCTGGATGAAACTTGTACACTTGCTAGCTGCCTGCTCACCAGTTTTAATACATTGTGTTCTCTTCACTGTAGCAACGAGAAGCTGAATATGAAGAAAGTGTGGCAAAGGAAGAGCAACCTGTGGTGAGTTGTGCCATCTGAGTGTGTCAGTCTGACTGTACAGAGCTCCTTCCTAAGTCTAGAATTTCTCTAAGAGACACAGAAGAAATGTCTAGAGGACTGGTGATTCTGTTGCATTGAGAATTTGCATGCAGGAAAATTCCCCAGGACTCTGATACTGGCTCAGACAATTTCGGGAGTGTGTGGAGCTGGTGGCCAAACTGCCATACAGGGGTGTGGATACTGAATATCTCCCTTGCTCTCATCCACACAAGCCCCAGAGCAAGATTGGGCTGCTTTCTGACAGCTACTTTCAGGTCTGTGTGGTGCAGGGTGGGTGGGAAAGCCTGATTCCCTTCTGCACAGACACTGGGGTTGTGTTGTTGACAGTTCTGACTCTGAGCAGATCACTCAACCTCTGTTGGTCAAATGAGAACTGTGCTTATTTGCCTCCCAATGTTCTGAGATAGCACAGTGCATTTGGTCCTGAGCAAAAGCTATGCAGTTGAAGACCTGTATTTCTTCAGAGAAATGGCAAGCTTAGGGAATGGGGCTGATGTTTTGTGATAAGATGCTGGGGATGCCTCTATGTGTTGTATCTGCTGCTCAGGAGAGAACTGCAAACTGTGTTTTGTAGGTGGCTGGAGAGACACAAGAAGAGACGGGACTGGCAGGGAAGAAGACTATTGAAACCATCAAAGCGGTAAGACTGCATGGGTCACCCAGCATTGCTTAGTGCCTTATCGATTTCTTAGAGTGGGGGTGTCACAAGGTCAGAGTATCTGTCTGAAGGGGAGTAATCTATGCTGTTCCATAAGTGCAGCAGCTCTGAGGAGTTGCTCTGTGAGATATAAAGGTGCAGAGTCATCTCTGCCTCTAAGACCAGTCTGTCCTCGGGAGAGCTGAAGCTGCAGCAGAGTGCACCCTGGGCAGCTGGGGAATGTGGATGGTGCTTAACTCCTTCGGGGCATGACTGATGTGATCAGAGTAGTAGCGTGGTCTGGAATAGAAGTTACTTTCTGAGAAGGATGTCCTGGGATGCTTCAAGTCAGCCCCTTTGCTTCTCCCTGCCTTTGTCCAGTTGGACATGAACTGTGCTTTGTGACTGATGGTTCTGTTTCTGTGCTGCACAGGCTGAGCGGATCATGGAAGCTATTGAGTTGTATAGAGAAGAGATGGCAAAACTGAAGGAGCACAAGGCCATATGTAAAGCTGCTGGAAAAGAGGTAAATGACTAAGAAAAGTACCATTCCTGAGGTGTGTGGGTGTATCTTTCCAACTTTAGCATCTTGGTTGAAAGGCTCAGCATGCAGATAAAAGCAGGACAGCTGGAAGGAGCAGAGATTTGCTGAAATCTTACAGAGTACAGATGGCACTGTACCCTGAGGCATAGTTAGTGGTATGTTCTTTCTGAGGATTTTTATGTTGAAAGTCCCAGTAGAATGTAAGTAAGATCTGTGCTGCTGACCATGCTCCCATTACACTGCCTATTCTTTGCCTTCATCTTAACACTTCATGCTAAACAAAGGTCTGTTATGTATGTGACAATAAGAAGTGGAAGAAAATTTGTACATATTTTGAGTTATTCATACATATCTGAGAACTAGCCTGTCCTGCAGTTGCAAGTGAGGCCTTCAGTGAGGTTCTGAAGAGGGAAGACACTGGATAAAAACTGTCTTCTACTGTGGGTTGTTTTTCACTGTGAATATGTTTTTCACTCTGAATAACCTGCCTCATCCTAACCCATTCTGTGTCTCCAGGTTCCCTTTCCTGCCAATCCCATTCTCCGTGCCTATGGAAATATTACAGTAAGTGGAAAGCTCAGGCCTTGGGTCATGTGCTATCATCAACTGGAATGAGGCTGTTTGATTTGCTGGCTGAGCCAGAACACTGGATTGCTATGGGAAGACAGGATTTATGCAAAGTGAACATAATATATATATATTTTTACTTTCTTTTGAATGAGCGTAATAAAAGTAAAGCAGCCAAACATAACCCTGATAGTAGTCTTGACCTTATCATGTAGAGTTAGAGCCAGTTGTTGTGGCTCCTCTAAGCTACAGGAAGCTAGTTAAAATCTTCCTATGCATGCTTCTGGCAAGCATAGTGGTTGCCATGCTATAGAATATTCAGGGGAGCTGTGCCATCAGATACAAAATATCTGAGCCCCCAGTGGAATGGGTAATTGAGAACCAATGTCATTGTGCACCCCTGGCCACTTGACATCTGTAAGCACTTAGCCAGAACCATTCTCCCCCTTCCTCTGTAAATACAGGCATATTTAACTGCAAAGTAAATAGATTTAACAGGGGTGAGTGAAATTCTGTGGCTTAGCAGTAGCAACTCTTTTGCTTTGTACAGAGAAGGTTCTTGAGGAACACCCAGGTGCCAGTGCTGGGTAAAAACACTGACAAGTTAAGATACATTCTGTTATGTGATGAGCTGACCACGGTGAGCATTTACAATGTCAAATCATGAACAAAAGTACTTCATGCCATGACAGTCTATCATCATCTTTTTGGGACAGACTTTACGTGTCGAACACTTGACCCAGTGTATCAACCGTATTGCTGTGACTCAATGAGCAGGAGGTGCAGGCAACTTGAAGGCTTTCTGACCTGAAATCAATTGGGCAGGGCAATGCTGTGCAAGGCAGGGTTGTGTTGTAATTGACCAGGTTTATTTTTAGGGAACTGGTACAGCTTTTACTGAGCCTCTTTCTTTCCATATAGAATTTACATTCTTTTACATCCTGTCCCTTTCTTTCTGACTATAGTTGTAGTTAATTATATGTTGCATGCGCTGAACAGAAGTGAATGAAATACTATGATGTAGTATTGAGACACTTCTCTTTGGCACTTGGCAGCTCTGCATTAACTGAATAAGCAGATAAACAGGAGTGGGGAGGAATTATTAAACCTTTGGAGATGAGTTTGTGTAAAATTTTGTATATATTGTCTGTTTTTATATAATTTTTTTTCCCAATACATCTTTGCCATTTTGGTGTATTTTGAGAAGGTTGAGTTTCTGTTTTATGGAGGGAGAACTTCCAAGACTGGTAGTTGGTTGGAACTGATGGGGTTTCTTTTATGTTTGTTACATTCAGATGGATCTATCCATCTCACAAGATGTGATTGCATGTTTTTAACTGGGCAAAATGAGCCTCAAAGGCACGTTTGTCTTGGAATGTTTCTTGGTATGCAGAGCTGTTGTCTTTTCTCTGCTACAGCCTTCTGAGTACGTGCTAGAAGTTTTCAAGAAGGTCAAGTCAAGGTGAGTCCCAAGAGTCTTGTTGCTGAACAGGCCTGTGCTAAAGAATTGGATTTCTGAGTCCAGGGTTGGTTGGGGTCCCGTGTTGAACTCCTGTGCTGAGTGGGTGGTGTTGAAGAGTGGAGGTTACTCTCTGGCGGCCTTTTTTTGGAACTGGGGAGTGGGAATTTGTCCATGAGGAGTATTCAACGAAGCTTGTGTATATGGGTGTTGGCTGCCTGGAGATGTATGTGTATGTGAAGAGGAAATTGGGGATGCAGAGGATGGAATGCTGTGCCTCCTCTTTGTGTCAGAAGATGCTTGCTGCCAAGGCCCTGGGCTGTGCAGATGCACTGTGCTTTGTGGGCAGGCACAGACAAGCAATGGGGAGCGTTCAGCACAGCTTTTGTGTCAGAACCTCCCCACATGGAAACATTTCTTGCTCATCTATATAGCTCTGCAGTAGCTGAGACTATTGTTACCATCCCTTTGCTTCTCCTTAGTGAGCTGGAAGAGTCTCTCCTGGTGCTGCCCTTCTCCTATGTCCCTGACCTCCTCAGACTCTTCAATGAACATATTCACTTGGGTGCAGAAGTCGAACTCCTGTGCCGTGCTCTCCTCTTCTTGCTCAAGTGAGTCTTCCATCTGCCCAGACAGGTCTGCTGGTCTAAGTTCAGCTTTCATTACTGTCCAGATCCTGAATGCAAGGAAGGCTCTGGTCAGTAGTGGGTCTGCCTGTTCCTCATGGCCCCTCTATAGTGTGTTGTCATGAACTCACTTTGTGCCACTTACATGAAAAGAAAGGTGCTCATTTCTCTTGTGAGGCAGTGCCTTGGGACAGCACAAGAGCTGGGGAATATACTCTTTCTCTTGAAGCTGTAAAGACTGTGTGATGTGCAGCTTAAGATTTAGACTTTTAAAGTTTCTGGCTCTGAAGCTCCTGGAAAGCCACCTTGGGAATAAAGGTGTGGTCTCTTGGGAATTAAGATGTGGGAAATGAGGAATTGCTGCATCCCTCAGCGGCAGCTGATCATCTGGGAGTGGGCTGAACAGGATGCAGGGTGCTGACATGCCTCTGATGTCAATTGCTGGTCCTGTGTTTGTTCCCAGGATACATTTTGGGCAGATAACAAGCAACCAGATGCTGGTGACAGTGATAGAAAATTTGAAGAAAACCACCATCTCCAGAGTCAGTGAGGCCCGGGTGAGTATTGCTACCTCTCCTTCTCCAGAGTCTGGAATAGCACTATTGGCCAATGTCTGGAAGCATTTGCAGTCAAGTAGGAAAGCTGCTTGGGGGTCTAGAGCCCATTTTCACCTTCTTCTTGTGAAAACAGGCTACACTTTCCTATTTTCCTGATGTGACACTATGCGGTGATGATCCTGTGTGCGCTCTTCCTCCCTCTCCCTTCTTACTTTTTATTGCTTTTATATGGCTTTTTATTGATGCATGTAATTGTGCTTTGGGTCTCTAGTATACGTGGGAAGTAAATTAACTCTATTCTTATTTGTGGGCTACAAATCTGTTAAATGCCTTTCCCAGGAACGTCTTCAGATGGTTGTCAACAACTTGCTTTTTAGGAAATAGTAGATTATAGCTATTTTTAATGTGGGGAACAGAGTGCAGGTTGTTCACCTGTTCAGATGAGATTTACATTTAAGTACTGTTGCCTTAATTAGCTGTGGGGGATTGTCTTGCTTTCATCATCTCTCAGTAGAGAGAGGCCAGAGTATCATCAGTTCCAGGCAGCTTGTACCTCCTAGCGAGCTGGAGATGTGCCCAACAGCATGGTGCTTGTCTGTCTCAACAGGACGTGCTGGGATTCAACATGGCAGGGCTCCAGTACCTCAAGAGAGAGATTGAGGCCAAGGATGAGGTCATGTTTTTTGCTGATGCTACAGACCGTTTTGAGGAGAAGAAGAGGAAGAGGAAGAAGAAAGAGAAAATGATTCTTGCAGTGGTTTAGCATTTGCTGCCCGGAACAACTGGATGGCATCAAGTAACCTCAGTGCTGGCCATGGACCTATTATTGTGGCTGAACATCTCTGTGATATTTGGTGACTGAAACAAAGCCTGTCCCTTCTCCTTGTGGGATAGCCAGCCTTGCCTGGCTGGAGACATTTCCAGCACAGGTTGATCATCTCTGCCTAGTGAGATGAGCTGTCTGTGCTCTGCTCTGTATGTATGCATTGCACCTGTTTCTGAAGTGGCTGTCAAAGGTCAATGCCTTTCCTCTACCAAAATGCCTGACAGAACTGGAGTTGGTTTCTTCTCCAGAAGAGATCAGCCTGCTGGCAGCGTGCTAACTGAATGGAGTGAATCAGCACATGGGCTGCTGGTCAGACTTTGCCCTGTCCATAGGAGGCAGCTGGCAACATTCTGTGCTGCTTTGACACCTGCTGATGGTTTGTGGAAGTGCTTAGAGGATTTGGGCAAGGCTTTGAGACTTCAGAAGTCATCTCCAACCACTAACTTTTCAGTGGAATGGAGGAAACACTGTGCTCTATTAAATAATGTTTATATATGCTTTATCAAACAACTTTGTCCATGGAATTTTGTCCTGATATTTTTCTAGTAAATCTTTGATTGTCTCATTCTGTTTTATTGGTTCTTAAAGAATTGTTTTTTTTTCCAGAAAGTAAAATCTGTGGGAAAAAAATGAAAGGGCTGCAGTGAAGGATTGTGCTCTTCTGAACAACTGGCAGATGAAGCATGGAAATTGTGGGCTTATTTGTATTGTATCTGCTCCCATATATTGGAAATTGCACAGAATTGTTGCAGGACAAGTTGCACTTGTCCTGTATCAGATAAAAGTGATTTAAGTGGGCAGGCCTCTACTCCTGTTGGTCAGTTATCAGTTTTTTGTGTATGCTGCCCTTTTATCCCAGTGATCAGGTTTGGTAAATGTGGGGACTGCTTCTGAGGCACTTTGTTCTAAAAAATATTATTACTTTTAGACTGACAGGTCTGATTCAGATTCTCAAAAGTGATCTTCTTTCTAACAAGAACTTTGTCTGAATTTTTAATTGCATCCAAGTTGTTATTGACTGTCCAGTATAAAGATGGACAGTCAATAACAACTTGGATGCAATTAAACTTATGTTCTCTATAGTAGTGAAAGCTGTTGTTTAATCCCCAGTCATAATCTTCTCAGTCACTGTAAAGTGTTCAAAGTCATCTGCATGTACTGGAGAAAACTCCCTATTTCTTAGGATGTTAGGTACTGGAAAAAGGATGAAGCACAGGAAAGCAAGCCACTGGAAATAAATACATTAAAAAAAAAAAAGCAGAACTGCACTTAACAATAAGAATAAGGTATCTCCTAAAGAAGTTCTTTATTTTAGTGACTGCTGCATGAGTAGGAGCAAAAAGGGGAAAAGAAAATAGCACCTCTAAGTGGTTCAGTCTACCACTATGATAAAATGAACCTTTGAAGATAAGTGGATATAAACAGAATTCCTTTCAAGTATAACTTTGTGTGCTCAGCCCCCATCTGCTGTCTGAAAATAATTAAAAGTAGGTGAGCAGTCTGTGTGCAGAAAGTTGAGCCTCAGACTGAAAGCAAGCAGAAAGGTAGGAATTAGAAGGCCAGAGCAGATCAGCAGCACTTGCTACAGTTACTTGCTCAAAGAGTCACACTTCAGTGAAACTTGCTGCATGCCTGGTATTCGTGGGGGGTTTCAGGTGCTTCAGGGTGGCTACAGAAACCTAATCTCTTGTAAAAACAAAATAAACCTATCAGGAAGCATTCAGCACCCTTGCAGTGCAGAGTGTCAAACACGGGGATTGAAATTCCATCATCTTTTCAACTGTTGACATTTCAGGCAGCCACAGAAGGCACTGCAACTTTCAGACCACCTTTCCCATGAATAAGAGAGAGACAAAATTTTCATTCATGTTAATTTGATTGAATAAATGAAAAAGTCTACACTGGGAATGTTTCCATAACGTTGGACTAAAATTTGGGTAATTCAATATTGCTGCTTTTTTACATCATTCTTCCAAGGCTTTGACCTGTAGGGAAAGAGGAGAGAAAATTAACATGAGAGGACATAAAAGTAAAATAATAATAAAAAGGTCTGCTTCTGTACGGTTGTTGAAACACCATAATTATATCAGGCTGCCTTCAGTAGAACTGGCCTGTATTGTTGCTGTTGGAAGGGAACAACATGAAAACGGGTTCTCGCATAGGCTTAAACTAGATTAAGGGTTTGTTTTCATTTCATAAATTGAGTGGAATAAAAATCATGACCGGGAGTTCAAGCTGGGCAATCTGCTTGGGAATACTGAAGGCATTCACTGGCAGCTTCCTCTGCCAGTATTTCATTTTGAGTGTATTAAGAGAATCTTTGTGAAATGTTTTAAACTTGAGAAAATGTGAAAGAAATGCCTGAGATTGGGCTGCTGTTGCTTCATTGGTGATCTTTGATTCTTGGTCTCTGCTGGGAGGTGTGGCAAACTTGTGATCAGTTGCAGGCAAAGGAAGTTCCTAGGTGTCATGGGAAAGAATAATATTGGTTCTAGTGATAGTAATCATTTAGGAAACATGATACAGACTTAAAAAGTTGTCACATAACTCTGCAAAGACTTTACTTCTGTCTTGGTGAAGCCGAACAAGACTGTTCAAAATGATGTGAGACTTAACATAGAAGTGTCAGTGTTTTCTGACCCCCATCAATGCTGATTTTTTGATGTGTTGGAGATGGACAGCATTTTGAGCGCAGGAGGTATTTTGGGGAAGAATGTTTAAAGAGGCTTTTGGTTCAGCTGCTTGAGGAGTGGGGTGTGGCTAATAATTGATAAATCGGTAGAAATTATCAAGCCATTCACACAAAGACTTTGCTAGAATGGAAGGAGATCAGACTGCAGTAATGGCAATGAAGAAAGCAGTCTCCACAATTATCTGGAATTGTCAGCTGGGAGATGAATACCATATTAATTTCTCTCCATCTGGAACTTTTAGTGGAAAGTGATGCTGATCAGAATTTCCAGAGCTTAGGCTTGGCAGGGAAAAGTAGATTAGTGTGTACCTGGTGCACAGGGATGATCCAACAGCTGTATTTTGATGCAGGGCTGTGGTGGGAAAGGGAGGAGTCAGACTAGGTGAGTACTTCTGTTCCATTTCAAAACAGTGCGAGAGAGGTTTGTCTAAACTGCCTTAACTGATGAGCTACAAGTTGTAAGCTGCTAAGATGGAAGGTGTTAAATTTGCTATTCTTCCTAGATACAATTGTTTGTTACTCTGGAGATAACATTCCATATTGAAAAGGTAAGAAGATGTTTAAACAGGAAAAAGCTATGCTTGAAGTAATCAGGGCAGTCCTAGAACAGATGCAGCAGACAGAGGTGCACATCTCTCTGAAGTCTTTTGAGAACTGACTGATGTGGTCTTTTTTTTTCCTCCAGAGGAGCGGAAATGAGATACAGCTGGGATTTCTTTACTGACTTGTTAGATAACATAGCAGGCTTACAGATGGTAAAGTTGAAAGAAAAAAGATGATGTCAATGTAACAAATGGGAACTTTAAGCTGAGCAGAGAAGAAACATCCATAGGATTTCTGTTTATGAACTGTCACATTTGGCTATATTGTAGAGCACCTGAGTTGATGTGGGTTAGATGAAACACCAGCCCAATGCTTAACATGTTGGTCGGTGGTTTGATGAGAAATTCCCAATAAGGCTGTCTTGTTAGCAGGGAAGATGTGTCCACTATCCATGTATGGACACTGTTTCATTTAGGATACAGAGATGTTCTGTATGAAATGTGTGCAGAAGGTGATGTGTGCTGGAACATGCCAAGTTGTGTCTGTCTGTAAGGCTGCTGTCCCTTGTTAGGCTTGCTGTCAGCGTCAAAGGGTCAGCAGTAAGATGTGGTTTTAGGAAGAGTGTTAAACTGAGGCTGATTTATTAGGGCTTACTGAAAAAAATCTAGCTGCCTGCTGCCAGAAGGCTAAATCTACTGCTTAATGTGGAGACAATTAAACGAAGGATTTGGGACAGGGCTGGGGAGGTTCTACTGTATCTCCACTGAGCAGAACAGCCATAGTAATCTGTAAATCTCTCACAGTGAATCTTTTTGTTAACAATATCACCCAGTGCATCCTTTTTCTTTCAGGTCAGGTGTGTGATGTGTGTGTGACAGCTTTGCTGGCAGTAGCTGGCAGGCTTGTTGATGCTGTGGGTCAGAAGCTAAGAGAAGGTACATCTGCCATTTAATTCACAGCTGGCAGCACTGCATGCAATACTTACATTAGCTTGAAAGCTTTCGGGGTAGCGTAATCCGGACCCGTGGCTTGGGACTTGTAGGAACTGCCCGGACTGCTGCTGCCATCCCACCCTGGGGGTATCCTTGTGGGCGGCACTCGTAAATGTCACTTCTTAACACAGGTGAGATATTATGCTAAGGATCCAATCATCTCTGTATGTTTATATAACTAAAAGAATATGGCTGGAGGCTGGAAAGAACTCTGGAAGTAAGGCTGTGAGACAATTTGAATCTGAACTGCTGGCCTCAACTCAAAGATTAAAGGCCAAGTAAAATACTGGGCAAGGGTGCTTGTTTTGGAGGGTGGTCTTGAGGAAGTGAGTGACTGATGTCTGGGTGAGTGGGAATGGAGCAGAAACCATTTTTGCTTCTACGCTATCAGGTTTGTCTAGCCCAATTCCTCAGTTACACACCTGAAAGACCTCCCAGAGCATATAAAACCTTGATGCAGTTGCCATTAACTAGCACTCCAGTCAGTCTCAAAACCTGATTCTGACCCTGAATTCTTCTTCTCTTTGGGACTAACCAATTGAGCCCACACAGGGCTGATTTCTGGCAGCATTCATACAATTCTGTGTTCACAATTGCTGACACAGCAATTCTCTCCCTTGCGTGTTTAATGCATGAAGCTGTACAATCAAATGCTGCCATATGTTTTATTTCCAAGGGATGGCACGCTTCCCCTATGAGGACAGGCTGTGGAGGTAGGGCTGTTCAGCCTAGAGCAGAGAAGGCTCTGGGAAGACCTGAGAGCAGCCTTTTAGTCTCTAAAGGCAGGCTGTAAGAAAGAAAGGGACAGACTCTTCAGCAGGGTCTGCTGCAATAGGACAAGGGGAAATGGTTTCAAATTTAAAAAAGGCAAGTGTAGATTGGAGATAAAAACAAACAAACAAACAAACAAACCCACAACTTTTTTTCTTAACAATAAGAGCAGTGAGGAACTGGAACAGGTTGAGGTTGCCTGGAGAGGTGGTAGCTGCCCTGTGCTTGGAGATATTTATGGTCAGGCTGGATGGAGCCTCCAAACAAGCTCATCTAGCTGTGGATGTCCCTGTTTATTGCAAGAGAGTTGGACTAGATGACCTTTAAGGGTCCCTTCCAACTCAAACAATTCTACGATTCAAAACTGTGATAAAAGATTTCCGTCAGTGGAAACAAAGTCTTAATCTTTTATTTGTTCTTAATACCCACATCTTTCTGGCCTTACCATTCATCCTTTCCCTGTTTTTCTAAGTCTTGTTACTTTATCTAAATTACTTTTGGGGTTAGAATCTTAAATTCTTCATTTGTGCCTTGGAAAACATTCATCTGGTGTTTCCAAAAAGGACAGTAAAGCTTAAGGCTCCTGCTGGGTAGTCAGTCCTCAGTGTGATGGTGCTAGAAGGTGTGTGTGGAGAGGGAGAAGTAAGACAGCAAAGGATATTTGCTCTCACAGGCAGCAAAAGAGTCTCTGTTTCTGTTATTATTTCAATATCATGGGAAATTTCTTCAAAGCCATTAGTACTTTCCTCTCCAACTGACATGGCAAAAATTTCTATCTCCAGTTCAACCTGCAGTCCTGCTGCCACCTGGGAGAGAGAGAGAGAGAGAGGATTGCTGACAAACAAAGTGTATGTTCCATCCATAGCCCCTCCACCAGTGCTTCCAGTTGATTCTTGTTCTGAGTTGTCTGATGAAATCAGAGACTTAGTGGAGTACTGAGTACCTGTATCATGAGAAAGCTCTGTATAAAGCAGTGGCTTCTCACAGTGTAGTTTGAAAGAAAACTGCCGGGTCTTTTTCGTTTGTTTTTTTGCCTCATTGCAATTTTTTCCCCTTAAATTTCCTTTCAGGGTGTACAGGCAAAAGGCAAACTGGGACAACTGAGAGGAAAATAAAAAAGATATAACGTGCAGGTGAAGAGATACTGAAGAAAAGCAGAAAGTATGAAAACTTTCTACTTCATGGGACAGTTTCATGTGCTGAGATACTTTGCAGGGTAGAAGACTTATGGTGGGGGATAGTTGCATGCAAGAGAAAATCATTGAGGCAACGGTTTACTAGGTTCAACTCTTGCAGATATCAGGACAGGAGATAAATGTGCAGGCCTAACAGATAGCAGCTCTAAAAAATACCTTAAACGATGGGAAAAACTTGGAGATAGGGTCACAGTATTCTGGGCATGTTCTGAGGCACAGAGTGCAGAAAACAGCAGAGAGAGCAGAAGGCAGCATCACTTTAAATAACTTTGAAGTTATTTACAACTACATGGTCTACTCCCAGTCAGCTGTTATGGCAGCATCATCAGAGTCATGTGAATGTAGCATAAAACAGAAGACCTTCTGTATACTACTTACAGGCCCAGGTGTGTACAGCACGCTCAGTCCTGTGTATGGAGGTGGCTGCTTCACCCGAAACCTGTCAGAAAGGGAAGAGAGGGAGGTTGCTAGAAACTTTCAGGCAAGCAGAAGACATGACTAGGATCAGCCCATCTGCTTTTCCTGTGATTGTGCAAATGACAGCAGAATTTTTTAGCTCATCCTTCCCAGCTTTCCTGGCTCTGGCTATAGCAGTATTCCTGGGCTTTTAACTAAGGCTCAGGCTCCTATCAAAAATCAAAGCAGCAGTTTAATGGGCCAAACTAAGTCTTTAAATTGCTCATTATACTGCCTTGTCCTTGCAACAGAAGTGAAACAGCTGCAGTCTAAGCCTGCATACACAAAGGAAGTTGGACTACAAGTTACACCTTTTTGGCAGCTACCTGTGTGTTGCACACCTGGAAGTCCTTAAAGATCTTTCTTCAAAGTGATTTGATATGATTCTAGTGCAGAAGCATGATCCTTGTAGAAATTACATGTAAATGAGCCTCTTCAGTTTCACGGTACCCAGTAAGGCAGTAGTTAAATTTAATTTACTAGTATGCTAAATAAATAAATAAATAAATCACTGTCAAGTTCTCTAGAAGTCATTAGAGCAGATAAGACCTTTGATAATTCTGGAAGAATTCCTGAAGTTCCTCTGGAATGCTGGTTAAGAGAAACTGGACTTCATCTTTGTCACAGCATCCCAGCTCATCTAGGCAATGGTGTGGCACATAGTTAACTACTGACCCTGTCCTGGAGAAGTTTTGGCTTCAGCATGTGGCAAATATGGGCCAGAACTGCCCACCTTTGCCCTACATCTCTGCCATCAGCATGTTCTGCTGTCATGCAGCAGCTAGTCACTTGTTTTTAAAAGCAACTAGTAAAAGACTCAAGCTGGATTGAATAGAATAAGGGTGGTATTTTCTGTGACCATCTATATAGAATGCTCTGGTTTGAATCTAAAGAACGTAATGTGCACAGCTGGAGCTCCAGGATGTTGATATATGACCTACTGATTTATCGTTTGCATGTACCAGGATGCTAAAATGTGCATTAAAGTAGAAATGTCTTTCTGAGGCCACATCTAACTAGGCTGATCTAAAATAAATAAAATCCTGTCCATTCTCATAGAAGAAGTTGTACAAGAGTCTCTCAGTTGGTCTTGAACAGATTTCTAAAGCTCCTCATTGCCTGAGCAGTCACATGAGACCACGATGACTCAAAGCCCCTGTTTTGATGATAATTCCTTCCACCCAAGAAAGGAGAGCAAGTATTACATTTACATTACATTTAAATGCTTCATGTTTGTCTCATCCTTGCATCATGGTACTATAGTAGAAGGATGCTTTGATTGCTAAAGTAGCATCACTGTGACAGCACTCTGGAACACTGCTATTGCTATGACTGAATGAACATATATGTTCAGTCATAATGCTCTGCTCTCTTCTTGCCCACTGACAGGGGTGACATCAAGTGAGGGAAAGATGCTCAAATAAATGTTTTATTTCATCGTTATTGGTCTGTTTCTGGAATCATCACTGAAGCTGTTTCTAAATGCAGCTCAAGACATGTGGCTGCCTGAACACAGCTCAGCCCATTTAGTTTGTCAGAGTTGCAGCATCCAGCAGCACTTACAAAAGCCAAACTTAATACTGCTTACCATTAAAAAGTTTGGTTCTTCTTCTTCAATAATAACCAGTAAATCATCTGCTGTGGCTACGACTATGCATATAAAACCTGCTGTTCCTTACTGGATTTGCATCTTCCTAATAACACTAATATGCAAATAATGCAGCAGTATGCAAAAGTATTATCTTCTTCAGTCATTATCAAATGATTCCAAATATAAACATACATTTCGTTGTCTCAAATTAATCATATGAAAAGGCTGACAATTAACAAGCAATGCATATTTTGATAGTTGAAAACCAAGTTGCTGGGAGTGTGAACTAACCTTGAGAAATTAATGCCAACATTCTTCATAATCACAGTGGCTGCATAGGTACAGCCTTCCTTTAGTATTCCAAACATCATTTGAGGTGGAATGAGGTGGAAGCCACTAAGATGCTGTTTTGCTGTTGCAAGAGAAGATATGTTGACCCTTCCTGCAGCAGGATCTTCTACCTTTGCAAACAGAATTAAAATATTATTAGATAACAGAGAAAATGGCCCAACAACTTAGATTCAGATTTACTAAGCCTAACTTCACCTGTATTTGATCTCTGCCTACTCATCCTGAGGAATTACATGCAGGCACCCTAAATGCAGTAAAAACTGAAAAGGCAAAGCTAAGTACTTTGAATATTATCTGCAAATGTGTAGTGGTTTGAGTTTTCAGACATAATGAGATATTTCAGGGCAACTGAGCATGCTCTACACTCCTGGAAATCAGTGCTCTCATGTGAGCACCTGGTATAGAACCAGGCTTTTGGCACATGAGGTAGTCCTAGTAGTTGAGAGGAAAGCTACTTTTAGAATTGCAAGTAAATTTCTGTATAGATTACAAGTTCTGTTGTTTCAGTAAACAGTTTCAAAACAATGTCTAGTATTGCTCCAGAATGAAGATTTCATGCAAAAGAGATGATTGAGAGGATTTAATATTAACAACAAAAGAAGATGCTATTTCACCTTTTTATGTGGTATGGAGTTTGGTTTTGTCCCCAGGAGTGATGATGGTAATCTCACTTTCTGTTTCCTTGGCTGTCCTGCAGCATTCACCAGCAAACTCTGAACCTTTACTTGAAAGGGTGCCTCTTGTGACTCCACAGCCAAGCTTGGGTCTGGAAAGCAAAGATATCAAAAGCATAAAATGCTGGGCATCAAATTTTGCCCAATCCTGAAGTTCCCACTAAGATAAAACTATAATTTCCCATGAAAGAATTTGATCAGCACTACGACAGCTGAACTGGTCTCATTTTACTTAAGAAGTCAACAAATACATTAAAAAAAAACAAAAACAAAAAACACCACTTTAATACTAGCTAGTAATTAAAATTGAACAAATAAGCAATTATGTACTATACTTAGTAAAACTGATTTGTGGGAAGCATCACACTGGAAATATGCAATGAAGGTATATAATCATCTGTGAAATGATTAAAAAAACAAGAGGAGCTACAAAACCCCCATGCACTAAAATCATAATTGAGGACATTACTATTCCAAAGAAATGCTTCAACTGCACATTGATCACACCCAGGCTGGTCAAGCCAAATCTGTGTGTTCAAGCAGGAGAAGTTCTAGTCCAGGTCCCAGAGCAGGGTTCTGTCAGCACAACCATCTGGCAAGCTCTGTCTTTGAGCAGAATTTCTTGTCTTTAATGCTGCAGTTCATTCATGTGGATTATCTGTGTACTTCTTCATCTACCAAGCCCCTAGCTTGTTGTCTTTGAACTGAACTCCACTGTATAATATACATAAAAGGAGCATAGGAATGAAATGTTCTAAAGGAGGAATTACAGCTTCCCTGTGTCTGTGGTTCTACCATCACTATCATGCCCATGTAATGATAGCAGTCTGCCAGGGTAAAGGAGAGAATTTTTCCCATTATTTTTATAGCACTCTCCCTTTCTGTCGATCTTGTGCTCAGATATATTCAGAATGCTGAACTGAAATAGGTGGATTTAAATATCTATTGCAGACAGTCAGAAGTTGTAAGTAGATAGAAAAAAACCTGCTCCAAACAGCAGTTTTACCTGTTGTGCTGCTGGAATCTTCACTTTGTATTGAATGAGTGTGCAGCAGAAGACTAGGGGGAGGGGAGGAGTCACTCATGCTACTAAGACATTCAGATTCTGAAGGAAAAAATAATGGGATACTGTGACAAGTGTTCTTCACAATCAACCACCATCATTTTCGTAAGCACATGAGAAAAAAAAAAAAACAACCGAAGTATTTAGAACTTTAATTTAGGCAATCTTTGAAAGCTGTCTACGTGACCATGAGAGGCTAGGTAAGTTCTGCACATGACACTTTGCTCCCCAGGCAAAAACAAACAAAGAAACAAACAAAAACAGCAAAAACAACAACAACAACAAACAAACAACTTTATATCTTGTCATTCTTCATTCATTTCTCAATTAGCCAGAGAAGAAGTCATCAGAAAGGTCTAATAAAACCTCATGGAGGACTACTTTCCTGATATGAATCTTTGCTGAGTACGAATTTTGATCTCATTTCACCATATCAGTATCTTGCCAGAGCAGCCTTCAAACAGAGAAGTATTTCTCTCAATATTGCAAAGATTAAACTTCAGAATGGATTGCTCACTCTTACAGTGCTTATCCTCAGTCACGACTTCCTCCTCTTTCAAATGCTTTCCTCCTCTATTTTCCAAACTACCCTTACGCTGTGCATTTCCTTTTCCATACCCCTTCTGCCTCAGTCAGAACTGCCCCCTCCCGGTTTCATTTCAGTATTTGCACCATCTCTCAGCTTTTTCTGCTCTTTTTTCCAAACTTGGCCTCCTCATTTCTTGCTCACTTACTCCTGACTATTTTTATTTCACTTTGGGTTTTTTTTTTGAGCATTTTGCATCCATCAATCCTCACATTCATAGCACAATTCCTCAGCTTTGCATCCAAAGCCAATGATGTCTGCAAAGGCTCCTTTGGCACATGAAACACAGAAGTCTCATAGACCACACTGGTACTAGTGAATGAAATGGAAACATTTCAAGATACTCAAACATGATAATCTATATGGTCAAATTGTTGAACACTGGCATGATACTGACAGTGCTGTTGAGCAGTCTCCCCAGAAATACTGTCAGGTACTTAAGTTGGCTGGGGAGAAGGCTGCCTTTTTTGTGAGACTGAATTTACTAACATAGACACAGTCTACTCCATTCTGGTGGACCTCAATGTGAGGGAATGCTGCTGGGTATGCTTCATATGTTACAATAGGTATCAAAATATCTGAGAATACACAGAGGCAGAAAACTTATTCTTAAATTTAAGTTCAATATGAAATGAGGCAACTGGGTAAAAAAAAAAAAAAAAAAAAAAAAGGAGAAGATATTAAAATGCTACCAGACAGACAGTAAAGGTCAAATTACCTCTCCTGAGGTTTTTCATTGTCTCTGGAAGGAGATTCCTACTTTCTTTTTGTGGAACTGGAGGAAGTTCTTTAGATAACGCTTCCACATCAGGAAACTACAGAGAGAAGGATGAAAAGAGGCTTAGGTATTCCAACAATAAATATAAAAAATCCAACCTCATTAGCATACCTCCCCTGTGGAAAAAAAAAAAAAAGTCAATGGAAATAATAAGAAGCAGAACCAAAGAGGTAACAACAGAATTTATGCACATAAATATGCTGCAGATTCCAAAGTGGTTTTGACTGTACTTTATACTCACAGCACTGATCAGGTGGGATTACAAGAAGGGAGTTCCCAAGGTCACCTCCAGTTAACACAGGTGGTTTGGTCTTACTGATTCCTTTTCAAGTTAACAGAGAAATGTTTTCTGGGGGTTGGGTGAAAAGATCCAAGGATCATTATCTGCTTTGGATCAGGTTGTCCAGAGTTTGCTTAAGGAATCTCCATAGTTTGGCCTCAGTAAATACATGTCAGCTCTAAGATACTTTTCCTTTGGCAGGAGTATCTAATCCCTAGTATTAATTCTGCCACAACTGTCCTCTATAATAGTTGCTTGAGTTAATTTGAGGCTGAGATGTAAAACCATATCTCTAGGTATGAAAATATGGCAGAGCTTACTTGGCCTCACGTAAACTTACCCACTTTTCATCTCCATTACCTTTTTTGAGAGAAATGCCTTGCCCAATTCTGATTCAAAGTAGGGAGGAATTATTTTGTTTCTTATTGCCATTAAGGTTTTCTTTCCTTCGTCAAGTTCTTTCCTAAGAAATTTTGTCATTGTTGGTAAGGAAAAGAAAGAAAAAAGACAATTGAGTTTATCCTGCTTTCAGTACAATATCTGAGACACTGAAGAACAAAAGGGATAAAGGCAAGTGGCTTTTTTTTTTTTTTTTTTTTTCTGTTTAATTACAGTGAACAATATTCTTGTAATTTGCAATTTTCTAAGAGGCAGATCAAGAACGGGCTGGCCTGGCTTGCAGACAGGTCTCTGCAGATACTGATTTATGGAGGACTGATAAAAATGCATACATGCTGTGCTTTGGCTGCTATAAAGAGCTCTTACTCAAAACACACTCCAGTTACCTAAATTTGTGGATCATGCTAATAGTGCCTTTTTGACCTTCCAACAAACATTTAAACCTGAGGATTGGTATTGCAGATGCACTGTGATTACTAAAATTTGTAATATAAAATTAATCAAATTTCAGTATTTCCTGACAGAAAAACTTGATTGTTCTGTGGATGCTCAGAAAAAGTTGTTCAAACTTCTGAAGGTGAGAGTTTAATACACAGATGGGTGTGTTGCCATTTGGAGGAACTTTGAAAGGCTGGAAAAATGGGCAGAGAGGAACCTCATGAAGTTCAACAAAGGAAAACGCAACGTCAGAGACCTGTGGAGGAATAAACCCATGCACAGGTACAAACCAGGGGACAAGGCTAGAAAACACCTAGGAGTCCTTGTAGACATCAAGTTGAACATGAACCAAGAATGTTCTCTTGTGACTACAACCAGCAAAATCCTGGACTATGATAGAAGTGTTGCCAGCAGATTCAGGGAGGTAAACCTTCCTCTCTACTCAGCACTGGTGAGAGCAACCTGGAGTACTGGGTTCTGGGCTCCCTAGTGCAAGAAAAACATGGATTTACAGGAGTGAGTCCAGAGAAGGGCCATAGAGTTAAGGGCTGGAAGCATCTTTCATATGAGCAGAGGAAGAGACTGTTCAGCCTTGAGAAGCTTTGAAGCAGCACCACAGATATATAACTAGAAAAAATCAGCCAGGATTTACAAAAAAGCCAGGATCTTAGCATCTGAATTAGCATCTGAAAACATTAATATATATTATTTTTCACACTGGTGGCAGAACCAGACGACAGAACACAGGATTTCTGACCTCAGCCTTGTTTCAATTATGCTAAGTTAACAGAAACACTATCAGGTTTTGACAAAATGAAAGGTAAACCATCCATTCAGCATTTGCTGAATTTGCAGAGAACACCCCTTTGTTTGCTAGCAGACCACAGCACTCAAGACCTCATGAAAGCAATAAGTCTGTCCAAATGCAGACTTCAGTTGGCTTTTAAAGTAATTAACTTTCTGTCTTACTAATACTATTACCTGTGCTTTTGTAGTTTGCTCTGCCATTTGGACACTGGAGTTTGTTCTTCTGTGCTGAATGATTAGGAAAGAAAAAGGTAGTGAAAACAAGAAAACTAGCTTTATAGTTTTATAAGCACAAAAACACTTGCAAGACAGCCCTGGAAAGAAAATGCTCTTTATGGAAGTCCACTATATTAACATTGCTAGTGACTCCTGACTTGGATTTGTATCATTTCCAAAATTGTTCACACACATCTTCATTTTTATTGTCCAATTCAACCAAAATATTCCTAAAAGTCCTTTTCCAACAGACATTTGAGTATCTTTCAGATGAGGAGAGGCACAGAGAGACAAAATAACCACAGGAAAAACCAGTAAAACACTGGGATATGTACCCAGAGATCTAAGTCTTGGTTCTTTGGGGCAGCCAGGACAATGCCATTCCTGTGTGCTTAGTTCCTTCTTTTGTCTTATCTACATTTACATCAGTTCCCACAGGTATGTCCTACCTGAAGCTCTGCTGCTGGTCTGCTGTTTGCTCAGTGACTCTTTTCTTTATGTGAAGCAGGCGTTGAGAAGCCACTGCATTTTCATACAGCTCAGTTATGTGAGCTGCAATGTAAAGAGCACTATTGAATGCACATGTCCTGCTACGCGCTTGTAAGCATTATGACTAACAAACTTGACATATTTTAATGCATCTTTCTTATACTTGATGAAAAGTTACGGTTAAAAGCAGTGAAGATAAAATTAGTTCTTATTAATCACTTTTAATCATATTAAAGATTAATTGCCAGGAACATATTCCAGAGCCAGCTGAAGAGAAAACTGGGTTCTTCCATTTCTTACAGACAATAAACATTAATATGAGAAAGGCCAATTACAGATTCTTTATTACTGTGAGGAAAGAGGCATGAAGAACTTCATTTCCAACATCAAGTTCAGAACATTAGCTGATAAGAAATTAATTCAATCAATAGGAAACAAACAAACAAAAAAAGCTAAAACCAGAAGCAGAATAATACCTCCACTCTGTATTTCCTGTATTCATGTTCTTTCAAGATACAAATCAAATAGCTGTGAGCAGGAAAAATTGCTGACATTCAGTTCACTTTCTAACTAGTGAGCAATTCTGTCTTCGGGTGAAGAAAATAACGTGGGCTTTTAGGTACCTTTATTACTTTCAGCCTACTTAGGTTGTACTTTAATTGCTGCTGCTTCATAGCCACAATCAACATTATCAGGGAAGGAACTATTAGTTCAATATATTCGATGGAGAAAAGCCAGCCTATAAGATCGTGACAAATTTGAGGGCTTTTATAAAGAGTTTCTCCACCTACAAACATCTTTTGTAAACTGCATTGCTTCTTTCAAGGATCGAATCTAGACTGTGAGTTCAAACAAACTTCCTTTGCTCAAAAGAAATTTCTGTGGTTAAACTTAAGATATACAAGAACTGAGAAATATGAACCTATTCGGCAATTTTTTTTCACAATAAAATATATTTTTGTATTTTCCTGTTTTTTTTTTTCTTTTCTATTTGGCCTCTTTTAATGAGCTTCTTTCACAGTATCTTCCTTATTAATAATAGTGCATTTTAATTACGTGGGTTTTTTTTGTTTGTTTGTTTTTACATCAGAAAATTGTAGTTAGCCTTTGTTGCAGAAATTTTCATTTCCATTACGTATTCTGTTTTGGTCTCTTTTTAACAAGCAGAAATACCCTTGGTAAGGCAAGAGGGAAGAAAAATAACATTTTGAAGAGTAGTGTGAATATGAGATTCAATACTGTATATTTTTAATATGGAAAAGGTCTATGGATTATTAAGGGGATTATTAGGACAGTTATTCAATTTTTATTACCTTTGGCACTGAGATCTTCAGATGATTTCTCCCAGTTAGGGAAGAACTGTAATGAAGAAAGAGTAACTGTGACTGTGTGAGAAACAGATCTAACAATCGTATCCTCTTTAAAGGATTTCTATCCTAAACAAACATTATCTGTTACCTGACAACATGTCTACTGGAAGGGAGGTATGTCAGTGTGTTAGAAAACATGAGCTGGAAGAAAAAGAAATGAGGTACAAGTTCCCTGGCCTAAAAATATAGGTTTCCTTCTTGATGATCTACATCACAGGTACCTTCATATTTTACAGAGTTGCTGTTTATTAAATCAACTAAGCCAGTTCGTATTCAAATCATACCTCAAACTCACAGGCAAAAAGAGTCAAAAAGGAAATAGGTTCAGGAAATTGTAGGCTTTGTTAGCTGTAGAGAAAGCATGAGAGAGATTCTCAGTAAGTGTTTGAGTAGTGACAGACTCTTTTACTAAGCCATTTCCTTTGTTTTCACGCCATCCCTGAAGCAGTTAACTGGAAACCAGAGTTCTTGTCATCAGACAGTCTACATTTTAACAGAACTAGGGAACAGTGGAGACCTTGGAGGAATATAACACAGAAGGTCCACAGTGGGACTCTACATCTCAGAAAACAGTTTCCCAATGTGAAATCTGTACCTGCAAATGTGGCTCATGGTAGCCAGGGCAATCAACAATGATGAGTCAGGAGAAAAATCCATTGGAACTGAGTACCATGTGAGATTCAGCACCTGGCTCTCATCAAAGCACATAGAGGATAGAGGGAGATCACCGAGATCATTTCTCAATACTACCCTTTCCAGAAAGATTGTGAGTTCCCTCCTGCTTTTTTTTTTTTTTTTTTAAAGGTATCTTTTCTCTACTGTCTTTTAAAAAGTGCACATCACTTGAAAAGTGTTGAGAAAAATATATATGGAAGTTATAATATCAGCAAATTAAAAAAGTCACTTGACTAAAAGGTTCAGGGGTGAATTCTAGAATTACATGACTACATTTTATTTTTGAAGCTTGTAAGGAAGAATAAAATCCAGAGAGGTAAGAGAAAGACAGCAGCAGCATTTAACACTGGAAGATTTAATGTCTACTGATTTTGCGCATTGAAACAAGCTTCTAAAATGCAGACTCTAAGCCTAAGATGATGTTCATTTTCTAGAATACTCTCACACTTCTGAAAAATGGATCGATGATCTGGTAGTGAATATTTACACTAATGTGGCTAACTCAAATGTCAGATTTTTGAATTCAGTATGTTTAAATTTGCCATATGCTTGTTTTTTGACTAAGTGGAAGTAAAGAAGAAAGCAGTGTTTAACAACCTAAAAGTCTCACGCGTTAATTAACTTGATGCCAGGTACCAAATTTAAAAAACACTGAAGAAAATATGATTTAAAGAACTGAAATACAGCAAACTGAACGTGCTATGTAAGATGTGACGATTTTTAACATAAGATGTAAACAGTGTCTCTCATTCATCCTAATGCCCGCCCACTTCTGCTGCTTGAACTTCAGTTTTTCACCACTCATCTCCCACTGACCTCACAATTTCCTGGCCCCCAACTCCAAACCTCTCTTCACCTTTTCATCACCTTCCCTATTCCCCTCCCATTTTTTCCTCATAGTCTAATCAGCCGTGCAAATTAACGGAACATATCTTACAAAAATACAAGCAATAACAATATTCCTCCAGATTGTTTTTAGATTACCTTGAAAAGAGGGTTTAAACTCTTGATGTGAAGGTGGTACTGACCACCTACTGAAAGACAAGTCTCCCAGCTGCAGCTTGAAAACATCCTCATCCCAGTGCTGGGGAACACAAGCACTTCAGTCTTTTTTAGCCTGTGTGTTTGGGAACATATCATTCTGAAGAATCCAAATTCTTAAGCTGTTTTCAGCAGTCCAGATGGCAGTAGTGACATTCAGTAATCCAGCTGAATGCTCAGCTTGGCTTTACTTTACCACTAAATTACAGTGAAGGTGGCACTGTGCTATCCGAACACATGCTATAACAGAGTTTCAAAGGTGGCACTTGCAATGCAATACAACGTATTTGTTGGAAAAAAAGTGGTTCTAAACTGTAACTTTTCTCACCTTAACCAGATCAAGGAGATTTGCAGCATTCTCTTTTTCCTCTTCCGTTCTTGGTTCTTTTAAATTCATCTCTTCCAGCTCATCTTCCTGCTTTAAAATGTTTTCTATGTATTTCTTGTGGGGACAACAGAAAAAGAACAAGAAAGTATGCTTTGCAGAAGTAGACTTAATGGACACATATATAAAAAAAGTTTGTAGAAGTAACGGGTATAAGTGTACTTTGCAGTGTCATAAAGATCACTTCTGTGAGAATGTGTGACTCTATATCTACAGGTTTGCACGGGGAAATAGTTACAAAAACTGAGTGCTGAGAATGAGTGAAAGCTTGCCAAGGTCTAATCAACTCCGATGACTAGCAATACTGTTGAATCTGCAAGAAGTGACAAACTGAGGACACAAAGCATCTGTTTAATTTCTACTAGGCCACTTGCACACATTCACACCCACAATGAGCTGTATGACTTGGACTACACCCAATAGGGGGGCAATCAGCTACCTAGAATCCCTTGGTGCGCGCCTGTATGATCCTGTGCTTCTCAGGATGAAGTAAGGGCTGGCCTCCCAGCTGTTACACCAGCCAAGTAAGAATGAGTGAGTGTGCAAGCATCTGATTGAACTATACGAGTGAATAAAGGAATGTGTTTAGTCAGTAGCTATCTGTTATTAATAACAATGATTTGATTACATTATTAAGATCATGTTAATGAATAAAAGGTGATCGAACAAACACTGGTTGTGACCTATCTCCTTTCCATTTGATCTCTGTTAGGGAAATGGAAATTTAGAGCATCATAGTTGAAAAGTTAGGCTTAGAAAGTGTCTGAAGCTCTGCTTTTATACATAAGCATATTTTCTCAAAATCACACTGAGTGCTAAAGAAAAGGGCATGTTCTTTTTACACATTTCTTTATGCATTAGATGATCAACTGGATGGAAAAGAAGGGTTTTTGCAGACAGCTGCCCTAACACACCACTCTGCTAGAAAGTTACATGCAACATTGAACTTCATGCATGGAGAAGGTTGGCAGAAGTAATCTGCTTCCAGTTCCAGTTCTTTTTCTTTAGATACTGATTTAGTTCTGCAAAAATGAGCATTTGGCTAAAGATTTAAGATTTCTGTTTCTGGAAAAATCCATTAATTTGACATTGATATATGAGCAATGAGGGTTTTTTCACTGCACATTAATGCAGTTATTTACAAATGTTTCCTCAGTGCCAATAATTACAATTCTTCCTTCCCAACATAACAGTGTTCTTCTTCCTCTGAAATCCAGAAGAGATCTGGTCAATGGAGTGATGTAATTTGGCATATTGGTGTGGAACATTTACTATTATTATTATTTTTAAGACTGTTGCCTTTGAAAACTCAATATGTAAATTAAAGAATAAGTTTTATATATGAGGCCTGCTCTGAAAGCAATGGTATGGTAGTAGAGTTTGAACCTTCCACCAACTTTCTGTTAAATTTTGTTACCGTGTGACAGATGGCAGTTTGACAAAATAGTATCTGACATGGAAGTGCAGATGAAGTAATGGTATGTTACTGAATTCCTCCATGTGGAAAAAATTGCTCCCATTGACATTTATCAACACTTGCTGAATGTTTATCAAGACCAACCAAAGGATGCGAGCACAGTGAGGCGGTGGGTGGTGCAGTTAGTAGTGGTGACAATGATGAGAAACACAATCCATGTTCCAAATGGCCATGCACATTTGTCACACCACAAAATTTGGAGCGCCTTGATCAGCTCATACACACAAATCAGTGGATTACAACCAGGCAACTGTGTATGGAGCTGAATATTGGCTTCGATGCACTGGAAATGACTGGAATTGGTGGCAACATTGAAATATCAGACAAACCATCAACTCTGACTGCTACATTTTGATGCTGACTAAGCTGAAGGATCAAATTTTCAGAGTCAGGTTAGAGAAGACAACAGCCTTTCACTTGCAACACAGTAGTACCAGGCCCCAAACCAGTTTGAAGATTGTGGAGCACACTGCCAATCTTGTCTGGACTGTCCTACCACACCCATCATATAGTCTGGATTGGTGCCTTCTGTCTTTCATCTGTTTGGGCTGATGAAAGATGCACCGTGAGGGCATTTTCCTAGCAACAATGTCATCATAGCAGCTGTGAAACAGTGGGTCACTTTTGCTGGTGCAGATTTTTTGAACATGGCATGCAGGTTCTTGTTCATTGCTGGCAAAAATACACAGCTAATGGTGACGACTAAGTTGCACTGTTTTGTAGATGAGAATTTGCTCTATCAAATAGTGTTATTATACTCTTTGTATCTGCTATAGTTTCCATGGAAATAATAGGAGGCATTACTTTTAGACCAACCTACATACTTATAGACTGTAGAAGAGTAAAATTTAGTTCTGATGGCTTAGTGTGTCTCAAACTATGCCAAAGTTGAACAGCTGTTAATGTTTTTCTATTGCAAACACACCTTTCTTGAAATGTAAGGTGGAAAAAAAAGTCTAACCAGCTACAATGTGCCACACCATCACATACTCTATATGCCATTAATTTTGAAATTCAGTCTGCAATGCCACCATCAAAATGTTTAGCAATTTAATTATAGAACACATGTATTTTGTTATTCCCTGACTGGTAAATAATAATATTTTTAACTATAAAACTTATTTTAAGAGAACCTTGACAGTATGAATCAAATAAATCAGTGTTTTATAAGAAACTAAAAAGTGAAGTGCAAATAAGGATCAACAGCAGGACTTTCAGATCCTATCTCAGAATGCTTTAACAGGAGCTGTAACTTGTACCTTTTTATGAACCAGGCACTAACGAGTGATGGACAGACACTTCTGCAGAAGGCTACAGAGTTATTTGCTAGACATGAACAGAGCGACAGAACTCAGGCTTCAACCTAGAAATGTTCTATGCTGACCTATAAAAACTAATCAGTAATGAAGACTACTGTCCCAGTGACTTCATCATTAAGCTAACTGTAAATTTATAGTGGATTCAAAATTATTTTGTAACATTATAGATATTTTCAAGGTTTTGATCAGGAAAATAAACCCTAAGCAAAGAAAAAGTAACACATAATTCCCTTTCTCTCAGCAATGATTTGCAAGTATACAGTCTATGATGTGTACTGGACTGGTCCCCATGTATCTGCTCAGAAAATTAGGTTCCAAAAGGTATAGGAGAAGAGAGACAAGCAGCTTCAAAATCACGTTTTTCTTAGGGCATCTGCCTACATATGGAATGCTAATTGTTCTTCAAAAGTACTACGGTTCTTGTCTCAGATATATATAAATCCACGTTACTCATTTTGTCTGTTCTCTAACTCTCACTGGAAAAATGAAGCAAATATGATTGTACTACCTTGAGAGAAAACTGTAGCTTTTCTCTTAGTTCATCACTGAGCGGCTCATACTGGTACAGCTGACGGATTTGCAGTTTTTTTGGACATTTTCGCAAAGGTACTGGTAAGCATGTCTCCTCTTTGGAACCAATGCAGAGACCCTTCCAAATGTGTGTTCTGACTGTGATCTCCTTCTGAACATAGGCAAGAGCAAGCAAAAAAAGCAAGAGGCTATTTATATTACTGAATAACTGTAGATATCAATAATTTATGTTTCAGCTGAAAAGCACATGCTGGAGATCTAGCACTGGAGATAGATCACGTTAGTACATCCTTGGGCATAATTTATGGATCCTACAATCTCTTCATCTGGCAAAACAAACTATCCCTAAAACTGCTGTAGTCACCTCAATGAGTATAAAAGAAGCCCAAGTTGACTAGATTTCTCCTGACGCAGCCCACTCCTTGCTTTGCTTGCTTAATAAAATAAATGTAATTGCTTATTTAACTGTCACATTGTTTGGAGTTCCAATAATCTCTGTGACAAACACGGCACTGCTTAAGCACCGAAGGATAGTTTCAAAATAATTATACCTCACAAGGAGAAAATGCATTCCAAGTTCTTGGCCGAAGATTTGGAGGAACAATACTCTCTGGTTCTTTCTTCATTACCCAGGGAGAGGCTTCAGACAAAGGGAAGAGGATGGTAATACTTACAGCACCTGGTTCAAAAGTGTATTTTGGTAAGAATCAGTTTGAATCCAAAAACAATGGACAACAGTCGCAGACATCCAGAAAAATATACTTTCCAGAAAAATGTAAGTATAAAGAAACTTATCATCGGATGTAAAACTATGTGAAAATGTGATACCCAAGGCTATAGATAATATTGGATCACTGAGGTGATTATACAATAGCTGGACAGCTTTGGATTACTCAGCCTACCTTTAAGAACTGGCTACTTCTTTTAGGATCAGTTTAGTTGTATATTGTGTGGAAACAGGGAAGAAAGACCACTGACTTGTGTTTATTGAACACTAATTTCAGAAGATGTACATTACATTCATACAAACATAGTTCTTCACTGTGTTTTATACATCACAGCCTGATCACCAGAATGATTCTATTGAAAATTATTTATTATTTCTTTTTATTATTGCAATTAAAGTGTTTCAAAATGTTTTTTTCTTATCCAGATCCAAAGTCTACTTAATCTACTATTATTTCTATCCAAAAGGTGGCCTTCAAAACTGATACTTCCACTGAGATGTTCTGTCACAATAATACAAAATTGTAACATCTTATTATCAAGGCAAATAGAGTAGTGGGAAAGGTAGAGTATAAAGTTTGGAAAAGCTTCATAGTAGCAGTGTTCAAAGAAAGCCTGTTACCTGTCCTCCTTTATCTTTCTCTTAACCTGTGATTGGAATACTTTAGTGAGAGTCATTTTCCTTGGGGGAATACTGGAGTGCCACCATTACAAATTACTGCTGGTTGTGAGCAGGTTTTCTTGGATGGGATTTCCACCAGGTGCTTATCTTCTCCATCTTCCAGAGATTTCCACTTCCCTTATCTTTTTGGCTCCCTTAGCCCTTTTCCTCTATTACCATGACAAAATCATTCCTTTCAGTTTATATAGAGGGGAACAGAGGCGAACTCATCATTGTTGCCATTTCTCTACATTCGTTTCTGTCATTTTCAAGATCTACCATATATTTACAGAAACAGTATTTCCAATTAACTTTACAATAACAACCATTTCAGGATGTAACTTGGCACAGGGCAAGTTATGAGGTGGTTGTTACCAGGTACTACTGGCATCTCCCACTTGAGTCCTGTTTTTCCAGCTTTTTAGTAATATACATTTACTCTTTCTACAGCCAGGCTAAGGGACAACAGATTACGTTTGTCTTCACTGAGAAAGACAGCTATATTATTATATGAAGACTGCAAGATATTCAGTATTTTTGCTAGAGATACACAGAGGATTTATCCATATGGCAAATGCTTTTGTTTGTAATTGTGAGAGTGAATAAAGATATACCAGTTGTTCATTCACTTACTTATCCTTTCAAAGCATCATTCAGTTAATTCTCTGCTTCTCCGAGCTTTTGCACAAGCCCTCTTCTCTTTGCTTCACTGCCAGGAGAGCAGACACTTGCCCACACGGGGAAAACATTTTCGTATTTCCTGTCCAAATGAGCTTTGAAACTTCTGACTCTACTTTTGATTATTTCTGTCACTAGTTTGTCAGAAAATGAACTAAATCTTCTTACCTGGATATTCTTGTACGGGTTCCTGCAAAACTGCAACAGCTGGATCATCACAGACCTCAGCAAGATATTCTTCCACATCCTTGCTCCGCAGGAGTTCAGTTCCTGAACCATCCATATGGATGATGAAGAACCTGAAGAGTCACAGAACTCTGATTGTATTGTGTATAGGAAGCAAAGTATTGGCAGCAGGGAAGGCTGCAGGGGTGGCCTCTTTGAGGAAAGGCCAGAGCTGCTCTGTGCCAGACACAGGTGGCTCCAGCTGGCTGCACCACCCCCAGCCACACAGCTGAGCCCAAGCTGGGGGGACATTTCTGGGAAAGCATATTTAAGACAGGGTAAAATGCTGTACAAGCATTTGAAAGACAGTGTGAGAAACAACCTTGCACACACAAAGGACAGAGGAGGATAAGGTGCTCCACATGCCAGAGCAGCCCATGGTACCAACCTAGGTGGGACAGTTGATTGGCTTAAGGGTAAGACAGCTCTGCAGAGGGATCTGGATAGACTGAGTCCAATAACATGCCACTGAACATGTTTACATGCCAGGTCCTTCATTTCTGTCACAGCAACCTGATGCTGTGGTAGGCATTGGTATAGGCTTGGGGAACACTGGCTGGAAAGCTGACCAGTAGAAAAAGGAGCTGAGGGTGCTGGTTGTCAGGCAGCCAGCAATGTGTCAAGGTGGCCAAGAAGGCCAACAGCATCCTGGTCTGCATCAGAAATACTGCAGCCAGCAAGATCAGAGAAATGATTGTGCCCCTGTACTCAGCACTGCATCTGGAGGTGGCCTGCATCTGGAATATTGTGTTCAGCACTGGGCCCCTGAATACAAGAAGAATGTTGAATTGCTTACCATGTGCAAAGAAGAGCAACAAAACTGGTGAAGGGAGTAGAAAACAAGAGTTATGGGGAGATGCTGAGGGAAATGGGATTATTTAGTTCGAAGGAGACTGAGACAAGATTTCGCCACTCTTTCTAACAACCCTGCAAAGAGGTTGCAGTGAAGAGTGTCAAACTATTTTCTTGGGAGACAAGTAATAGGAAATCTCAGCTCATGCCAGGGGATGTTCTGTGTGGTTATTACAAAGAATTTTTTCATGGAGAGAGTGGTCAAGCACAAAGTGGAATGGGTTGCCCAGGGAAGTGATAAAGTCCCCACCCCTGGAAATATAAAAGACATAGGGACCCGGTACAACAGGAAATGGTTTAGTGTAGGTTAGGATGACGTGATGATCTTGAAGGTTTACAATATTTCCTTAAGGAACTGTGGCCTTGGACAGCCCACACTGGAGCAGGCTTCTCTTGAAGGACTGCAGCATGTGGAGAAGGAACATGCTGGAAAAGGGGAAAACTGTGAGAAGGAAGGAGAGGCAGAGAGGAATTGTGAGGGACCACAACCACAACCTCCGTTCCCCACCCCCTGTACAACTAAGGAGGTGACCGGGAGAAGTAGAGTAGTCATGTTGAGCCTGCAGAAAAGAAGGGACTGGGGGGAAAGTGTTTTCTTGTGTGTCTTTCTTTCTCACTATTCAAATCTTGGCAATAATTACATTACTCTTCCTTAAGTTGAGTCTGTTTTGCCCACTACAGTAATTGGTATACGATTTCTGTCTTTATCTCAATCCACGAGCTTTTCCATCTTATTTTTTCCACTTGCCTCATAAAGTGAAAGAGAGGCTGAGTGGGTCTGGCAGCTGACAAATGCCAACCCACCACCCTCATCAAATCCAAGATTTCTGAATTGTGTTCTTTTCTAGATGGCAAAAATAAGAAAGCTCTGTGATGACAAAATAAGAAAGCAGAATTTCAGGACATTGACATCAAGTGTGGAAATACACAGTAATGAACAAAGAAAGTGCAAGTCTACAAACTCTGTACAAATACAGAGTAGCAAAGAAAGAAAGTGTAAACTTATCAACCTAAGGAAGTTTACCTGGGGACATGTTCATCATAAGAGATGGATTTGTTAACTTCTGGGACTACGGATGCTGAACTTTTGCTCTTCCTGCTATCAAAGCCAATGCTTTGAACTAACACAGATGTGCTGCCATCAGCCATGACCTATAACAGAAATCATACAAAATGATTTGAGATGCATGATGTTTTTAAAACAGTAACTTGCTGCTGGACTGTAAGTATAATCTAGTTCAGTGACCAAAAATAAAATCATATTTCATGTCGAGCAATGTGAAATTGACAAGAAAAAGAAATAAAGAAAACTGAAAACACATTAAAAAAAGTGAAAACATTTCTAGGAAAACATGACATATCAGAAATGCTAATACTACATGCTGACATGCTTTGAGATTGAGAGTTGTCAAATGAGGTCATCTATAATTACATTATGTTTGCAATATATATATGTACATGCATCAATAGGCAACTTTATACAAAAAATACATGCTGGGCAGGACTCTAAAGCTGGATGCTTTCTATTAAACATAGATTCATAAGGTGATACTGGTACTGCATACACCAGCTCCATCACATGAATACTCTTCTTATCCTCACACTAATGAAAACGGGGTCTTGAAAGTAAAATAGTGTGGGATAATGTAATTGAAATATACTTCACTAATGTCAAAACCGATGAAACTTGTTAGCTCTTTGAATATTTTCCAAGTCTGTGTCTTCTCATATTGCATCTCACCCTTCTTACTACACCCCGTGTTGCCTGTGATCACTGCTTTCATAATACCTTCAGCTGTCCCACATATTTTTCAACCTGTCTTTTGTTCTCTATGTATCAGCTGGGAAAAAGGTGGATGTTCTGATGCTGATGCCAGTCAACTTCTATAATTTGAATAACACTGAGTTTGTAGGAAATTGATACCTTTTAAATTTCTACCACTCCACTGATTAATTCAAAATTTATTAAAGAGAGATTGACAGATAAAATATATTTTTATAAGCACAATTTATCCAGCTTGGAACCAGGTTAAAAACTGCATCGTAATGCATATATCCAGTGCCAATTGAGAACTTTGAAACTACTCAATATCCTCATTACTGTATTTTCTATCAGATTTATCAGAGCACATGATGATAATAAACAAATACAATCTGGAAAAATTGGGAGGATTATAATTGGATATCACATTTAGAAAATAACATGTATGTCACAGACACTTAAATTATATAGTCCCTGAACTCATAGCAAAGTACTAACCTAGCTCAAAAACATGCCTTAGGTGTAGGTGTGGAAAGATCAAAGCACAAACAATATGACTTAAGACTGAATTTCACAGCAATATTTTACTAGGCAGATTACAGTTTTCCTAAGGTCCTTCTGAAAAGCCAATATCCTCTCTCATTTTCTAACCACATTTGCAGAGCTGATTTTTTGCTATAATACAAGTCACAGTAACAAAGGTAACTTTACAGGTGAGGTGAACTGCAGATCTTGTATTTCATTTCAACTTCTCTAAAAGGAGGGAAATACCACAAAAGTAAAACTTGAGACTTGTCACATTTTCTCAGTAACACTTCAGAATTCTGATTCAGGATCTATGCCTTCTGGCTAGGTAGGCTACTTTGAGTGCCACAAGGCTACAAGCAGACTTTGAGAGTTGCTCATGAGATAAAATTATTTAAAATGCATAAACTTGTTTATCTCCATGTATTTTACCTTGAAAAGATTTCCTTCAGGATCCATCATCTCACAAATAGTGCTGGAAGTGTGTTTCATAATATATCTTCCTGCTTGTGTCCCTTCCTTCTTGGTGGTGAAATTGCAGACTTCATGGGTATAAACTGCTGAGCAATCTTCATCAATGAAAAGGGATCCTGCCTTGACGGGTAGAACCTATTGCAGTAAAAATTGGGGATATTTTAATGGAATGGATGGAGAGAAGGAAGGAAGATGAGGTCCAGGAGTATTTACTATACAATTGTGAAGAACTACTTAAACATTGGCAGAGTATAAAGCTGAGAGAATCACAGGATTTGTGAAATTTATAGAGAGGGGAGTTAAAACAGTCAAGATGAAACTCATGACAGGTAACTTGGGACATAAATATCACTGTCACAAACTAAAAGTAACTCGTACCTGATATGTTCCCTGTGGCTTTGCTATAATAGATGTCCCATCTCCAAAAATGGTACAACAGGTACCATCCTCACAATTTGTTGTAACAGTAGCAAATTTTGGGTTTTCTACTCGAATACATTTTACTTTCCTTGTGATGGTTTCTGAGAGTTCATCTAGAAATTAATACAGAAAAACTGGACATGAGTAAATGAATCATAGAAAAGTCCTAGAATTCAATTTGTATTTCTCTTTCTCAGTAAAAGATTCTTACATTTTTCATAACATCCTTTATCATCTAATTTTGTTATGCAGACACTATGCAACCTTAAAATTTTTGGACTGAGCACTGAATATAGAAAAAATTATCTGAGGATGGTCAGGAGATAATAGTCTAATTTATCAAGTATAATCCTAACCACAATGATATGGATATTTGTAACATACAAACTGGATCACTGAAATGGTTTTTGCCTGTGATACATGCTCTAAGATACGAGAAATTCTTATTCAGCAGCACAAGTCATAGAGAACAAACCTAACCGGTATATTAATTTGGCACTGACATTTCTTGTTCACTGAATAACTTTCTTTCCCTATGCAACTAGAGCTTCCTGCTTTGTTTGAACACAACATTTTTGACACTCACACAGTAAATATACACTTCATATTAATTACATAAAACAGAACTTGTCTAGCAACTGAACAAAGCATACAGAATATACTTCCAGACAGAATAAACATGGATGACATTAACCTCATTTGTTTCAGGCAAATGTTAAGTTTCACTTATTTACATAAGGCATTTTCCAATATTCATATTCAATGAAATTCTGAATATCTCCCAGGCTGGAGAGTCCATGATTTCTCTGAGCAATATGAGGATGCCCTGATATTTCTATATATATTCAGTTAAAACTTTAATTAGCTTACATGTTACATACAACAGAGTAGATGTAGAGCAGGGAACGAAGATTATAAAATTGTCAAGCATTGTGTTCTCATAGTGAAGGTGGGTCATACAAATATATGAGTAGAAAAAATGAAATTTGCATTTTTGCTGCAATATAGTTTTTGCACTGAATGCAAAAATGTGAAAAAAAAAAAAAGGAGAGAGAGAGAGAGAGACCAGGCATACAAACAAGCCTAGACTGCATTATTGGATTTTTTTTATCTAAGCTACTATCATGAGTAGCATGAGCCTTCTTGATTAGAGTGAGCAAAAGCCTTTTAAAAGTATATTTTGACAGTTATCCCTATCACGAGATAAAACAAAGAAAAACATTCCCCTTTTGGTTTTACCTGTTTTCTTGCTATCCTGAGCTACAGGATGTGCTTCACAGTCTTGGTAAAAAGTTGTGATTCTAGTACCATCCGCATGATCTACTACTCTGCTGCCATCCAGCTTCTCAACAATTATCACTTCATCATCTCGTACAGTCATAACCTGAAATAATAAGGAAATGTGGATTTACATTAGCATTGAGATATCTGTAACATCAACATCAGTAATGCAAAGCATTATGCACTGAAACTCTGAAGAAGCTGCTCTACTCCAATTTTATCTAGGTCAGAGACCAAGGATTTACATTTTCTTCAACATCTACAGCTTTTATATTAGTAATGGTGTAATAACACAGTCTGTAGGATGTTTTGAAAGAACACATTCTACAACAGATGATGGCAGTCCTTTCACATAGCTTAGTAGACAGTGGTATAACACAAAAATTAGTATTACTGTTCCATCAGCTGGGTCAGTTGCCTGATACAATAAGATTGGCTCCAGATCCATTCGCCTTCCTCCTTCAGTTCCCACTTGAATGCCTAATGGGGTTGTTGTTATCCAGGTTCCTGCTGGATTCTCCTTAGGTTGCTCAGGATTAACCAGACCCTGAATAACGTCTTCAAATATTTCCTCCTTCTTTGGGTGCAATACAATGTTTTTGTCGCTGCTTTTTCCTGCAGAAACAAAAAATTTTGTGTAAGACTTGGTATTGTCTAAGGCAAAAGACAAAATCAATCAACTGAAGAGTTTCTGTGAGTATTGCTTTGATAGAATTGAAAGAATAATTTATCATAGAATCATAGTATCAGGCTGGAGGGAAATAACAAGACCTGTTATTCAAAATTGTTCCCTTGAACCAATCTTGTTTAATATGTTCGTTAACAACAAAGAAAAAGTAAACAGGATGCTATGATATCCAATTATGACATGGCTTTGGAACGTACCATGAATATAGAAGAGAATCTGAATGGCTTAAAGGAAAAAAAAACATCCCAAACTGTCCCACTAGCTCGAGGACTAAAGTACTAGGAATCGATACAGCCCAATAGAAATAAGTTAAAGCAAAAAGGATTAAGACAAATGATTTCTGCTTCAGACACATTTGAAACAGTAGAAAGAGATAAAGACCTGGATATAGCACCCATGTAGAATGACTACAATTGTCAGCATGAAAAAATACAGTGACAAAAAAGGCAAATACAAACCTAAGGTGCACCAGACGTAAAGAGATGCAGATTAGACCGTGAAAGGCACTGAAGAGATCTTATCAAGAATATAACAGAGAATCTGATCACTCACATTAAGAAAGAGAACTAGACTAAGCGTGGGCAAAAGACTATAGCATGGTCTGGGCAGGAGTCTAAAAGTTTACAGTTTATAAGTCCTAGAAAACAAAAATGAAAAAAAAAAAAAAAAAAGAAGGAGGTGTAAATACCACAAATTTGTCAAGACTAAGTAGCAAAGAGGAAGGAAAGGTGAGGGGCAGGTGAGGGAAGTCCTTATAAAGAATAAGGAATAAAAGATATACACTAGTCACAGATATGGAGACTGAAAATTAGAAGATAGTTTGTCAGTTCTTAAACATGATTCTAGATTTCCTAAGGAATATCCTAGGAACAGAGAACTGGACTTGATGATTCAGAAAATTCCTTTTTACAAGACTTCTCTTGAGCAGCAATTTTTATTCATATACTTCCAATAAATTATAAGTTAATGTTACGGCAAGTCCTAATCATTCTTTGCACTACGTAGCACTGACAGTCATGTGGGACCACACTGTGAGGTATGAAGCAAAAACATATTTGCCTCCTTCCCTTCGAAATGGAATAACATGAGAATACTTGGACAGACCACAAGTTTATACAACCAAATAATGATTAAAGTAGGTGTCCTGGAATAGATACAATGAGGGAGAAAAATACAGTAAGTCCACTGTGAATGGTATGTATCTCAATATACACAATTCAAAACTGTGTAACATGAAAGCAAAGATTTTATGTTCCTGAAGTTACAAGGCTTTATCCGAAACGACTGTTATGAAATCACTCTGCTAGATATGTAGCTCTTACATACCCGTTTATTATTAGAGCTCTTATGTGTTACAAGAAAAGAAAGCTGGAGTAGGAGAGAAATGATCTGCTATGCAGATAAATAAGCAGTGTACAGCAGCTGAGTACAGATAAATTGCATTTTACACCGGCAGAATTTTTAGACCAAAGAAAAAATGCCATTTATTGAGTATCATCAGCCCTTCTAACATTAAATCTATCCAAAACACTGGAAATGTTACCTCTCCTAGTGCTCATCTCAGGTAAAGGTTCTGGTTCTGATAATGGTTGCATGTTTTCTGGAATTACAGGTGGTGGTAGGACAGGGCCAGAATCAGGACTTCTACTCACTGTGCCATCAGCAAACAGAATCTACAGAAATCAAAGACATATTAGAGACTAAAATAATTTCAAACACTAATAATAAGTCTCAAAATAATATTGTCACAAATACAATAGTCACTAGAATTTAGCACGCGATGAAGGAAGAAATGTAAGACTCACAGAATAAATGCAAAAAATAAGGAAACTATATTAAAAAAAAGAAAGGACTGATAATTAGTCCAGTTCACACATGTAATCAGCGGGGATTCTATTTAGTAACAGACAGGCATTATAAAAGCAAAGGTTTTGAATGCTTAAGTGGTCAAAGGTTGATATCTTTTCATGAATACCACTTTTCCTAACAGTAGTAATGCATCTGTGTCACCATATTTATCTGTATTCAGGTATTCCACATGTCTAGCATTGCTGCTAATTTTTCTAGCCATCAAGTCTAATAAAAAGAATTAATGGTTATTTATTTTACTATAGCTGATTTCTGAGATCTACTGTCCATAATACTTAACTTTTGATATGAAAGTTTCCTTGTGTGGCAGATAAAGCATAGAATTACCTCATTAATCTCTGAACACATTTACAAATAGAAAACAGATATACTGTGGAGAAAATGGTACAATGTGGAAAACATATGGACAACATACAGTCATATCTCAAGACCTACAGTTCCTGTAAGATAATTAACCAGTTATTTTTCTTTTTGAGTGCTTGTCTATATGCTTTCCATTCTTTTATAACTCATAGATGTTAAATTAATATAAAGAAGGAGGCATCTAGAATCTGTGCATACAAAAACTGTGGTATGACCTCATGAGCCCTGAATTCTTCAGTCAGGAGACTGCATCTGGAGGGTATACAAACAAAAGGCAGCTAGCTTCTTCGCATATTACTGAAATTGGTTTTTCTGAAATCTTGGATAAACGGTTTAAAATTTAATGTAACGAATGAACATAAAGTTGTACTAGAAGTTGTGGCCTACTTAAACTGTAAAAAAAAAACCAAAACAACAAAAAGAGGAAATAAGGAATAATTTTGACAGTTTCTGAGTCAAAGCACACATCTTTTCATCAATGTGCTTACAGTACATAGAGCATTATACTTAGAAAAGATAATTGCTTGTTGATTGATCATAGTATCTTCAAAAGTGGTATCTAACTTATATTATCTAAAAGGTACCAAAATTCTGGGCAACTTAATTTGTGTATAAACAAAGAAGGTACTTAGGAATACAGTCTTTTTGATGAAAATTTAGGATACCAAAAGGTGTCTACAGGACTGACAAGTGTATCTTTTCTCAACCTTGTATGAAAAAAGATACAGATGCATTTGTGTCACCAAAAATAAGAAAGATGAACTAATGCACACTTCAGATGTTTGAGTCCAGTAATGTAGTTCTCAAAAATACATTATGCAGTTCTCAAAACTATATTAAGCTGTTTCCTAATCCCAAAATTGCCTAAAATGTTCACATGCCTAAAGTTTTCACCATTAAAATTCCTCATGCATGTTATGGTGTCTGATTCTGAACAAAGCCAAGAGCATTGTAGTCTTTACACTGCTGCAGAGTTCATTGTTACTTAATTCCAACACTGACAAACTATATACTTATCTATGCCAGCTGAGAAGCACAAGTTCAATAATAACACCACACAGGCTGCTTCCAATGACTCTGCAAAACATACCCAGGTAGATCCATCCATCATGTATCTTATAACAGTTCCTTGACTGGTGATGACTCTTGATACCTCTTGTTTTATTTGACTTGTCACTGATGCATATAGACGAGAGTTGTTCACATTCTGGGGATAACTTTGCCTAACGAGAATTTTCAAAGCTGGTTGCTTGGTATTTTCTCTCTTGGTGTCGTCTTGTTTTATTTCACCTTCTATAATCTCATGTTCCTTCTCTTCGCTTTCCACAGCCTTCTCCCCCTTCTCTTCATTTGCTTTGGCCTCATCTTTTTCAGCCTTCTCTTCCTTGGCTTCATCTGCTTCGGTCTGCTGTTTCTCAACCTCCTCTTCTCCGACTTTATATGTTCTGATCTCACCTTTCTCAACATCATCTTCCTTGGCTTCAACTGTAGCAGCTGCATCTTCCAAGTCTGAAAATAAATTCTGAATTACTTAGTACACACATTCCAACAGTGTTAAACACCCAGTATCGAGTTGTTTACATATGATATTCAACTTAAGCTACTAAGACTAACTCAACTTGGCTTCCTCTGTAACCCACAGAGAAAGTGACAGTTTCTGTTTCTTGGATAGCAATTCAAAGCAGTTATCTACTCAGAAACTCCGCAGCCTCCTATTGAGGTGTCTCTCTTTCCCACATGAAAAAAAGGGAAATCTGTAGATTGGTTTAGTATGGATGCTGAATTTTTAGAAAACTGAAATTAGATAGAAGAATCTCCTAACTGGCTCCAATAAGGAAAAAAATTACTGAGTTTCAGCAAGTTTGAGATTGAATAGAAAATGAACTTAGATATTTTGTCTACTTCAATAAATAAAGGTTTTAGGACAAATTACAGACGTATTGAGTGTGCTACTGAGTATAATAGGCAATTGTGTCACGAGATTACACGTATGTGTATGTCACAGCTCTATTCATCTCAGCTATTTAGTATTTGAATTTATTCTCCTTGCCAAATCGTGTGTTTGAAAATTCTCTGTATCCTTTTTACTGTACTTTATATCAGATTGATCATAGCACATTTATAAACTAAATGTGCTAAAATAAATTTATAGCATTAAACTGACAGAATATTAATATTGTATTCAAATTAAAATGTTACTTACATTGTGATCACTATTAAATAGACTTTATAACAGAATTAGAAATCTGAGATATTAAATGTAAATCCCTCAAGACAAATAAACATTTTAATCTGTAATTTTAACTTTTTAAAAGGTTCTTATTCTGTAGTGGTTCAAAAAACTAGCCTTCAAGACTTTCACCAAGGAAAGTTAATACTAGTCCATTAGGACAGGAGACGTTGAGGCTTCGGAAAGCAAGAGCAGCTGACATCACTTTTGTTTGGGAAGCTGGTTCTTCTACTTCCACCTGCAGGCAGTAACAAACCTTATTTAGTTTTATTCCTCACTTAAAAAGACTTAAGACAAACTTAGACTAGATTTCAGTTTTACCAAAACATATCAAAAAGTACATTCTATCACTGATTTGTAGCATTTTGAAAGTGTATGGATTCTGAAGTGAAAGCATTAGCTTATTTTCTTTGATTACGCTATCTTATTTTATTCATCTTTATTAAACTTTGAAGAAAAACCATTCTTGCATTTATTTTGCTGAGTCGTTGAGCTATCTTATGTACAGTGTCAGGATGAAATAAAAGGTAACATGAAGCAGAAGAGCATTGAGTTTGTATCAGCTATTCTACCTTTAACAGCTAAAAAAGTGCATAAGATAGAAATAACACTATGTCAAGTCTGCTGGAAGATGAGAAAAGAACAGGAAGGAATGCTTGACAGACAAAAAGTATAGTCCTCTGCACTACTCTGTAGTGGAAACTGTCCTGATGAATAGAAAAGATGAGGATGACCTGAATAATGTCTGAAGGCTCTAGAAAATTTAGGAAAAATACAACAATGGATCCTTTGATGTCAACCTCACAGAAAACTATGTGACAATGAACTATGCTATACCAATAATCACAAGATGAAAATAGTTTTGGGTTGCAGATGAAGATAAGAGAGAACTAGTACCTGCATTATCCTGTATTTTTAATTTATATGGATGGAAATATAGGGAAAAACAGGGAAAACTGGCAGATGCTTTGCCACATCTTTTTAAACAAGGGACATTTTCTGGTTACCTTACAAAATATTACTGGGTAATCAAGGCTATCCTCACTACCCTAAAATCACAGTCACACAGTCGTGGGATAGACATCACAGAATAGGGTGGAAGTAACCCTCACTTGTCCACACCTTCCCCCTTTCCAATGGTAGAAAAAGTATAACTATATCATTAGAGAAAACTGGTAGTATAACCTATCCTAAAAATTTCCAGGGCTAGACATTTCCTAGTTTCCCTAGGCAAATCTATTCCAGTTATTAATCTTACTGAGGTTTCCCCATTGGTCAGCCTGAACCATTCTGACAAAAAATTAATTTACTTCTGATAATTTCTTCTGATTGTATGGGCTAGCATAAGAGATCTTGTTGTCCCTCTACCGCAAGCTGTTCTGTCAATTTTGGATCAAAACAAATCCAAACCAAGTCTTTTAACCTTTCCTCACTGTTAAGTTTTAAAGACTTCAGGTTGTTTTTAGTACTTTCCTCAGCAATATTTAATGTGGCCCATATTTTTCTTTACCGGTATTGATGGGAAGAATAATTTTACATACTTAGCAGGCTATACTCTTGTTTATTCATCTTAGTATGGCGTTTGCCCTTCTCACAGCAAGATGGCATTACTGACTTGTATATAAATTTTCATTCTTTTCAACTCTCAGACCTTCTTTTGCATTACTGTCATTGATAAAATAGTCGTACATTCTATAGATTACTGATTATTTATATGCAATTACAGAACCTAGTACATGTTTTTACTGTTTTCCAGATACCGTTTATGTGAATTTGTCAAGCTCACTTCAGACTCTAAAGCTGTCCTTCAAAATGTTTGCAGATTCACACAACTAGATACTGCATGCACTAGCAAAGGAACATTGTTTGTCTTACAGATTTTTTATTAAAATACCAAAAATTAAAGGACTGAAGACATTCTAAATGAAACAGTAAGAAGTTTTTTGGAAGAAGAGATGGAGTGTAAAGGTTTTGACAGAATTTTACTGGTAGGGGACTGTATGTAAGGTTTATATTTACTATACAATTGTGATATGCTATTGCCAGTGCTACCTGGCAAGTTCCCCTGCTCAAGCTCTTTAAGTATCTAGTTAAACTTGAGGAAATTAGGCCAGCAGGACTTTTCATGGATATGGGCAGAAACCAAGTTGAAAGAAGAGCCATAGCATAACCTCATTCACTAGGTACCACAGAGAAGCATAGCTATTTCATATCAGAGAGCCTTCCATGGATATCCTAAAAACATTCAGTATCTTTTCATTCTTGTCCTTCTTACTACCCTCTCCTGTAACTTGTTGTGCACTGGAAACTGTCTCCTGTTTCAAATATATGTATACTGCATTTAACCCCTCCTTTCCATGTTGCCTAGTCTACACCTTTGAACAGCTCAGCCCAGCTCTGTTAACATAATTACAGTCTCCATTCAACCTCCCTTGCCAAGAGGGCTAAGAATACATATCATGAACTGCTGAAGAGGGCATAGCAGGAGTGATTTTGAAATAAGTGGCTAAAGTGACCACTGTAACCCATTTCTCCCTCACCCACGTTTCCATGCCAAAAAAACTTTTCTCACAGAACTTTGTGGAAGAATTTCAAGATCAAATGCTAAGCACTTTTGAGGCACATGGCTCTGTAATTTCTGCCCTACTTTGTGATAAGCATTCCATAAAAGAAATGCAGAATCTACTTCTAAAATGTCATCCATCCTTTCCAAAGCCCTGTCCTGTGATAGAAGTCCTTCAGCCATGGGCAAAAGCAGCTTCCTAATTGCTGGACCCTGGGCCTGTGGTTTGTTGAAAAGATCAAACTGCAAAGCAAGCTTTTCCAAAAATGATAACACTAATTTGGCTAAATGCTGAGTACTGTACTTGGGTCATAACTCCAGGAAATAGTATATGCTTAAGGAGGAGAGACTGGAAAGTTGTTCAGTAAAGGGCCTGATAGTGTTGGTTGACAGCTGGTCGAACACGAGCAAGCAGTTGCCCAGGTGCCTTGTATCAGGAATAGCACAGTTAGCAGGACTAGGAAAGGGACTGTCCCTCTGCATTTGGTACTTGTGAGACCACACCTTGAATACTGCGTTTAGTTTTGGGCCCCTCAATACAAGAAAGATGGTTGCTAGACCACATTCAGAGAGGGCCAACAAAGCTGGTGAAGGAACTAAAAAACAAGACATATGAGGAACAAGACTGAGAGAACTGGGGCTGTTTAGTTTGGAGAAAAGTAGCCAAGGGGAGACATCACTGCTCTCCAAAACTGCCTGAAAGAAAGTTGTACAGAAGTGGCTATTAGTCTATTTTCTCAGGTAACAAGTGAAAGGGCACAAACAAATGGCCTCAAATTGTGCCAAGGGAGGTTTAGATTTGATACTAGAAAGAATTTCTTCATGGTTAAACATCAGAACAGGCAGTCCATGAAAGTGGTGGAGTTGCCATTTCTTGAGTTATTTAATGGATTTGTGGATGGTTTTTAGGGACACAGGGTTTAGTGATGGATTAGGTAGGGTTAGGTTGATGGTTGGATTTGATGATCTTTTCTAACTAATTCTAATGATTCTAGTTTGGTTGGCTGAAGACTTTCCAATACAGATTTCAGAAAGCACAGAGAAGTTCTCTTATTTGATTAAAATAAAAAGTTTAACCATAGAAGACATTTTAACCATGGAAGTTCTGTACAAACACAAGGAATAATTTCTTTACTGTGAGAGTGATGGAGCACTGGAACAGACTGTCCCAAGAGCAGTTTGTTTAATATCTCTCTGGAGATATTCAAAACCCATTAGGACGCTTTCCTGTGTGGCTTACTGTAGGGAACCTGCTTTAGCAGGAGGGTTGGACTAGATGATCTAAAGGTCCCTTCTAACCCCTACAGTTCCGTAATTCTGTGTTGCTGCATAAAAACCAATTTCTAGAGCAGTTCTAATCTATGAGAATGTAACAGATGTAAGTGTAAAACCAAAATCAATGCAAGTATGTGGTGGATCACTGCTCTACATCACAAAGCTTTAAAGGCTATCTTAATTAACAGCTGCCAATATTTACGCCTGAGAATTATAGAATTGTTCAGGTTAGAAAAGACCTTGAAGATCGAGTCCAACCATGACCTAATGATTTTTAAACAACTGGAGAAAGTAAAGCATATCCTTAGAAGCACCATAAATTATTAAGAATTTGTTGAAACACTTCTCAAAATCCTCTGAGAAGAATATATATGTCTATTACCTAAGTGTAGATATTTAAATTTTTGTTTCTTTTCTACATTCAGTGGATAAGCGTCTGTTTTCTTACCTTTTCTTCTTGTTTTTCACGGTTGTCTGGTGGTGAAGAGCTTATCCTGCTACTGCTTGATTTTGTAGATGGCAGAGATTTTCCTGATTTTTGTTTGACTGACTTGTCTTTTTTTCCTGAAGCTGAGGTAATTGAAGGAGGAACAGTCAGAATATGAACAGAAGGAACGTTCAGAATTGCTGCTAAGACGGGATCTGTTTTATCATCTAAAAAAAGGGAAAACATTATTTTTAATGCAATTAAGTTTCATAAATGTAGATTGTTACACTCAATTTTGACAAGATTTTATACTCTAAATTTTATCCTTGAAATTATGAATTCAGTGGTATCAGATAGATGGTCTGAACATATTAAATTATTTGGCATGGGCTACTTGACAACTGAAAAGGAATCTTGAAACTATTGTTTCCCTTAGTTTGGAATATAATAGAAAATAGAATATACAAAATAGAATATACAACTTTTTAATTCTGTTTTAGCTCCACAATACTTACACAGATGGAGAAATTTTGAGTCTAATGCCTAAGATAAGATGGATGGAGCATGGACTGACTCCAGCAATTTTGGGCATCATAGCTCTATTCTGTTTCAATGATTCAGAAAGACTTTTTTCTTAAGTTCTCCCACTTCTTAAAAGTCAAGCATTACAGCAGTCTGCTATCTATGTTGACATTAAGTATTTGCATTACCTTCTGAAACAGCGACTTGAAAATAATATAAGATCTTCTGTAAAATGTTTTTTGTTTCAACGAATTAATACTGCTCTTTAATCAGATAAACCCTGTCAGTGCTAAAAAAATTTTCACACACTTTTTAAATCACCTCTTCTTGCTTGACAGCCTTACTCCCATGACAACAATTCATGGAATAGCACATTGTCTTCCATCTGAACAATTCAAGCAGTTGGATTCTTGTCTGTTCTGGAAAATTTGTTATTCCAGATGGAGCAACTTATTATCCATACCTTAACCTCAGTCATATAGATAAAGAACTGAAAATACCAAAGAGCAAAACATTGTAAGCCAGGGGATTCTGGTCAATAGCTCTACGTCCAAGTGGAGGCTAAAATGAATGGTGTCCTTCAGGGGTCTATCTTGAGTCTGGTACTCTTTAACATCTTCATTAATGACAATGATGATAGAACTGAGTGCACCTACAGGAATTTTGCTGATGACACCAAGCTGAGTGGTGCAATTCACACAGCAGAAGCAAGGATTGCCATTCAGAGGGACCTTGGTAAACTCCAAAGGTGCACCTTTGTCAACCTAAGGAGGTTCAACAAAGCTAAGTGCAAGGTTTTGCACCTGGGTCAAGGTAATCCCAGATATGTACATAAACTGGGAGAAGAAATCCTTTAGAGTAGCCCTGCTGAGAAGGACTTAGGGATCCTGGATGATGAAAAACTTAACATGAGCCAGCAGTGTGCTTTTGCAGCCTTGAAGGCTAATGGTATCCTGGATTCCAGAAGAGGGGTGACCAGCAGGGTGAGGTAGGTGACTGTCTCCCTCTATACTGCCCTTGTGAGGCCCCATGTAGAGTACTGCATCCAAGCCTAGGGCCCCCAGACAGGAAAGACATGGAGCTTTTGGAGAGGGTCCAAAGGAGGGTCACAGAAATGATCCAAAGGCTAGAGCATCTCTCCTATGAAGACAGGCTGAAGGAACTGGACTTGTTCAGCCTAAAAAATTGAACGCTGCAGGAAGACCTCATTGTGGACTTCCAGTATTTAGAGGGAGTTTATAAACATGAGGGAAAACATCTTTTACACAGGTAGATAGTGATAGGACAAGGGAGAATAGTTTTAAACTAAAGGAAGAGAGATTTAGATTAGGTGTCAGGGGGAAGTTTTTTACTGAGAGTCGTGAGGTGCTCAGACAGGCTGTGTGCAGAGGTTATGGATGCCCTGTCCTTGGTGGTTTTAAGGATGGGTTGGATGGATCCCTACTTGATCTAGTGGCTGGCAAGCCTGCCTGTGGCAGCAGGGTGAGAACTTGATGATCCTTGAGATCTGTTCCAACCCAAGCCACTGTATGACTCTATGATTATCTCGGAAAACAGCTTTTGGAAACTTTTTAAAAAATTTAATATATATAGCAAGCTTGATCTGCTTCGTAGTTTCTGAAACTCTGAAGTTTAATGACAAGTCAGTCATTGCAAAAGTCTCTTTTGGAAAACTTTCAAAAATCCTTTTTTCTTTTTTGGTAAAATTACTTCTTAGTTTTGGTTCTTACAATGAGCAATGTATTTTAATGTGAAAAACTAATAAGTTAGGCAAAGAAAAGTTAATGAACTCATTGACAAATTGCAAGCCAATTTGCAGTTAGACAAAGGAAAAAAATTACATACAGAAGCATGCTAATAAAACTACTCTGGCATGAGGTCACAGGGTTTTCTGTAATGTAGACAAAGAGTTACTACATCTTTAGCTCAACAAGATAAAAGGTAGGCCTAATACCTACAAAACGCACAGTTTCCAGGGAAATTTTGACTTACATGCTTTTAGCTCTGCAGATAAGAAGATGCTTAGAACACCCCCAAAAAACAGATTCTAATCAACTAGAAAGGCTGTGTGCTCAGGAACATTTGCCTTATGGATGATTCTGGATTTATGAAAACTGCAAAGATGACACAAAATTTGATAGTCTAAGACTGAAAGAAACTATCATCACCCGAAGATTATCTAATTAGCAGTCCACAGAAAACAAGTCTTCAACCTCAGGTTTTAACCTAATTCTTCAATCTCAGCTTCTGTCTTTATGCTAGCATTAGGGAAATGCACCAATATTTGAATATATCCATAGCCTTCAGCCTGACAGGAAAATTTAGATCACCTTGAGGACTTTTAAGTACCCATTTTCATTAGTTGATGCATGGCTGATGTGCACAAATCTGATACTTTGTTAGGTGGCTCTGTTTTCAGGTATTTAAATTTATGATGTGCGACTTCTACAGGTCATTGGAAGTCTGAGGAAAGATGAACAAATCTGTTTTACTTGTAATAGGCCAGTGATAAGTTCTCAATTAATTACTGAAAATAAGAAAGTTTAATGTTCTCAATGGGGACCACGTGATGTAAATTTATTAGAGAACACAACTGTGAAATAAACCAGCAGAAGTATCAATCTACAAGTGGCTGATTAGTAGAAACAGCTGATGAATAATCTTGGGAAGAGGTAGTTCTCTAGTGAGAAGCATGATAGCTAAAATAAAGGACTGAGGCAACTGGCCTTTAAAATCATTAGTGAATGTCATCCATCCTATCAAGTTCGTATAAAAATTCATGTGATCACTGCAAATTTTTAGTTATAAACAAGCATTTATTTAGGAATAAAAGCTGTTACAGGCTCTCAGCCTCTGAGGACATTTCATCTACTCTTTTAACTCTGATTGTCCTGAAAAAAGGATGACACTCTCTGAAGGAAGCAATGGACGAGTGGATTGTAGTGACAGAGAGCAAATATCTTTAGAAATCTTGAGAATTAAAGAAATTCCAGAGGACTATCAAAGCAGGGAAGATTCCTTTCCCATTTAAAACAAAATCAGATCTCTAGCACTTGGGAGTTGTACTCTCAGGATTTCATCAAGGCTCAAACAGCAACTGCACAGGCTACATAACATCCAGATGCAAAAACTCCAGAAGTGCTCAAGCAGTTCAAAGTGATGAAGAGCTTACTTACTAAATCTGAAGTTAGATTTGGGTCAAGCTAGAGAAAACAATTTAAAAACTAAAAGTTGTTTTTTCTTTTAACCTTAACAGTTTAATATTAAAATTTAACAAAGAAACAAAAAGATGCACAAAGCTGGCAAACAATCTGAGTCCTTTTCTCATCTGAACTTCACAAAGAGGAATATGGAAGAGGTAAAACAAGGTAAGAAAAAAAAAAAACAACAAAAAAAGAGAATTAGAGAGGTCCAAAAAACTATTTCAATGACACAATTTAATCAGCCTATGGAGAAAAACTCTGGATTACATGCCATTATCATTCTACTTTAGGAATGGATGATATGTAAGAACAGACTGAGCCCGAGTGTTTCTGGTGTTCTGAATGTTTCTGAGCACTTACAATACAAACAACCACAAGGGAAATGAAGTCATAAGCAAGTGATTGCAGGAAAACTGGAAACGCTCAAAGATTGCCAGTCAGCATTGCTGCACTAATACTCAACATGGCAAAGATTATTCTAATGCAGAACAGATTGCCTATTGGATATGTGAAAAAAGCCTGAACATCACAGCTGATAGGTAGGTGTTTAATTAGACAACTCACTTTTATGCTGAAATAAGAGTTCTCACAGTCCACTACATTGTGAATGCTATCTTTGCCAAATTTTAAATAGTTCTTTTTTAGAAAATCACGTGGAAAAGGTAACTGAATAATTAAAATGGAGTATATAGTTGAATGGTTTACCACAGTCCACACAAAGGTGCATTCAATTAAATGTTTTCATATTTTAAGAACTGAAAAATGCTGGGATTATTCTCTGATCAGAAGAGGGTTTCATTTTTATCCATGTGATGGTTTCAGTGGCATTTCAAATGCAATGGAAACAAAAAGCTCTTGGTAAAAGCAGATGCTATTTTCACTGTGGTTTTGTGAAGCAATTGCTTCCAGTTGGTAAATGTGTTTATTGAAAAGCTGAGAGAAATCCCTCATTATGACTGCACAACTAGAACTTGCAGGCCAACTCCTAACATAAAATGAAAATTCCATAATCACCTATATAAGTTAATGAAAATATTATTTCTTGGAAAGCCAAAAAGACTCCTCAACAAATCACATTTTCTTTGGCTCAAATTAATTTGCTGATTTTGCTGGACTACTTAATAACAATACTTGCAAATTTCTTCCTCCACTGCTCTGTTTTCACAGTAAGTAAAAAAGTAAAAAAGCATGGAGACCTCCTTCCATTTTGAAATTTGAATCACTGAACATTCTTGACAATGTAATCTCATCTCAAGCCTCACTGAAAATTCCCCACCATGTGGTAACAGCTGCTAAGAAAGGCAGAATTGCATGCAACAAATTATTGAGTTAAAGGGTGTATGAAAAATAAAAAAAGAAGAAAAAGAATTCCCCCTTTGGTTCTCAAATATCCTCTTCTATTTGCTTATTTTACCTGATGTCTTCCCTGTAGGTCCGTAATAGCTCAGGGACAGCTGGATTCCATTTTCCAACGTGGCTGAAAAAGATCCAAACTTGCTCACAGCTTTCTTTCTGTTTTTAGTTTTTCCTTTAAAAAAAAAAAATCAGAATTTCAAAGATAGCAACAGACTGCAGAACCATTTGACCTGCAAAAATATGACTGATTTGAACAGTGGCACATTAATTTGGATGACTAACCTGGAAAACAAATTAATATAGAGCAAAGAAAACTTCCTAATTAGCTAGGTGAATTAATAACAACAATTAGTGAAAATTCTTTATGAATTTAGCAACAAATAAAACAAGTTCTGTAGTCAAGGATCTTCATTTCCCTTCTTGGGGTTGACAATAATGCTGAACTGCTCATTTCTATCACACAGGGGATTCTTGTTTAGATAGAAGGAAAGCCTCCAATTGGTGCTGAATGAATAAAAGTGGCTTTAGATGCTAACACACTGTGATTGAAAGTGTCACCTGACAGACCTTAAAATATGTCATATGACATACGACAACTTTCAGAAAGGCGGACAAGAAACTTCATCTGTGGAAGGGATGCAAATTTTCTATTCATCCAACCTACTGTCATTTCACTGGTGGCAGCTGCTGCCAAGGAGAGGAGCAGGAAAAAGATGCTGTCTAATGGTAAAGAGCAAAAGAACTAACACTCCTACCTGAAGTTACACTTTTTCAATACTCTCCAGTTCTGCATGAGTAATTCTGCAGTGTTTAGGGCAAATAAATACATAAACAAATCATTACAGACCATCCTCCTTCTTGGAACCACCCCCTCAGCAGATTACAGAAAGGACTCAAGTTCTTTACAGAGAGTGGTGAGGTGCTGGAACAGGCTGCCCAGAGAGGACGTGGATACCCCATCCCTAGAGGTGTTCAAGGCCAGATTGGATAGGGCACTGGGTGGCCTGGTCAAGTATAAAATGTGGAAGTTGGTGGCCCTGCCTTGGCAGGGTAGTTGGAGATTCCTGATCCTTGAGGTCCTTTCCAACCCCGGCCATTCTGTCATTCTGTGACTGCGATTCAATACTTGTGGTGTGTTTCTAAATGACACTCACAAGCAATAGATACAGCTGAACTGCAGAAAGGATATGTTTCTACACCAAAGGTCCTGAGAAAGCACTAATTCTACAGCTGTATGTCACACAAAAGATGACTCAGTTCAAAGTGTAAAGACTTTTCTTTTCAGAGCAGAAATTTATTCTGGATATTGTAAAGAATTCAGTTTACATCCTCTTAGTCTTTCCCAGGCCACATTAAGATCAGAAGGAGTCCTATACTAAAGATGAGAATTCTTCTCCTAAGGAATGGTGAATCTTTTCAGTGATTTCCTTGCTTAAAAAAGTGGTTAGCATCTGTTGTTCTGCACAATGCTTATGTCTACACATTGATAAGATTTCTGCATGATGCTTAAGTCAGCAAACTGGATTACTATTTAACCTTTTGTTTTTCAATGACTGGGTCTCACTCTGATCTCAGATACAAAGAGTTGTCTCGCCCTGTAAGTTGTCATTCCAAATAAAACAGTTTTCAAGGGTGAGGACAGACTGGAGCATCCCTCTTTACCATTTTGTCATCTCCTGACTCAGAAGGTTCAAAGACTATTTCAGCTCCAGCAAGCTGGGGCAGTACTAGATCTGCATACTTCCAAGACTCCCTTAAGGATTTCAGCTGGAAGACTAGTCACTGAAAAAAATATTTCTACTTCTTCTCTGGACTTCTCATTTGGTCAGTAAATTGTAAAACATAGTAGTGACCAGAGAAGTACACATTCACTCTACTTTGTTTTTTGGATGAGTGGTGCTAATAGCTAAACATTTCACTTATACCTCACATTCGCAGACATCCTGATATCTTTATAATTTTGAATGATGCATAATAACACAAATTCTTGTATACGTTCTTCATTTGAAAGTATGCATCTATTCACAGCAGCACTGACCTTATTTACTCTTTGCAATTAGGAATTTATTTTATGTTAGTTGATAAGGTTTACATCTGACTACTAAATACGTCAAACTATTAATTCTTTTTATCAATGATGTCAACCCACTAACCTCTTGCAGTTTTCTGTTCTTCGCTATTTTCATGCACTTCAATTTCTGTTAAGTTTTTCTTGGGGTCTGTGATATGAATGAAGAAGTTGTGGTTGTCCTTTACCACCTTCATCTTTACCAAAGTTAGACCTACAAAGCAATGGAACACTGCTATTGCTTTCACTAGGCTTCAGTACTGATTTCTGTCCCCCAGAAAAGCCTGCACTTGCAACTATAAGTCATACAAAAATAAAATTGTACCCACAAAAAGAAGTGGGCCCAATTTCTTACTATTAGGCAAAGATGACCAAATTAAGTTTATCTGAATTTAGATTATCTTACTAAACACGTAGAAAACTTTCTGACAGTTACAACCAATAGACAGTGGAACAACCCTGTTACTTACACTGGACAATTGACTGGGATATGAATTCATGGAATACATTGCATTGGCTGCCACTGAATAATTCTATTTTTTGATACTTTATGAACTGTTAACCTACTACAGAAAAAACTTAAACTTCAGTGGCAATATAATCTAACACGGAATTACATGGTACTGTCACAGTATCTTTAACAGAATTTCTACTACTGAAATGTGAAAAAGCATTTATGGAAAAAGGAAACTTTGTCATCAATTATGACAAAGTGTAAAGTGTAAAATAATCACCTTTTACAAACTCTATCCTCTCTACTTGAATCTGTCCTCCATCAGATGGGAAAAGATAGTGATTGATTCCAGATACTTGAATGAGATTCTCCCCTGTGTTGTAACCAAGAAACTGAAAAAATACAAGTTTTAGACTGTGGGTAAATGAGAAAGGCAGAAGTTGTAAAAGGTAAAAGTTGTGAAGTAGGGCTAGGGTAATCACACTAACATTATTCTGATCAATATTTCTTGTTCAGACATCTTATTGTGATTTTAACAAATAGATGGCATATTACTATTACATCTGAGTAATATCTCATTTTCTAACTGAAGTAACTTGTTTCACGAGTGCAGAATTAGTTATTCAGTTGTACGTAGCCACCACGGGAACTAAAAAGTAGCAAGTAGTCAGGTGGCTTAAAATAAATAAAAGAGGGAAAGAAAAGTTCTGGCCAAATACAAAGACATAAAATACAAAGTACAATGCCATGAAATTTGTATGTCCAAACCAAATCTGATAAGGATTCTGATTTCCAGTCCTAGATTTTGGAATTCAGACATGGAACGTACTGTCAGGCAAGTTCAGACCACAAATTTACATATTTATGATTTTGTAGGGTGTACTCAAGCAAGCTCAGACTAAAGTAAACTGACGTCACTTTATCTGCAGTACATAACCACTGTTTACATCTAGAAAATGGAATTGTGTGCCGTAAAGGAACTCTACGCTTCCTTATTTGCATTCCTAAATTTCAAAGATATGTAAAAGTAATGAAAATAGGAAAACTATTTTCACGAATCTGAATCTTCTGTTTTCATAGATTTATGTCCAGCAAATTTCAAGGAGAAGTGGGATATTATCCATAACTGTCATTTCCCAGTCCTGCAACAATAAATTGCTTTTAGAATAACTAGTCTAATACTTGTTTTGCAGGTCTATAGTTTCTTGGTATATAGTGAGACTCTGGAATGACAATCTTGGATGTAAGGCTTACTCTGCAAATAAAATCCAGTGCAAACTGCCTAAAAATTGTTCGGATACTATTTGTAAAGAGTTCCCCCAGTAAGAAATCTCTCTCTGTTAGTGTAACAGGCAGAATAGCTTGTATTACGGCACTCCAAGGACATGAATTTTGAAACAGGAAATGGAAAAAACAGCAGATTATTTTTATTTGATTTCCAGTGTGGATAGCCAAAACTTCAGCCAGGTCTAGCAGTCCCCAAATAAATGAATTGGAACAGGTCTTTATATTCCCTCTTCCTACCCTCTCCCATGAATGACACTTCTTTAGGCAAAATTCATCCTATGAAAATACTAACCAGGGACACAAAACCAATATCAATTTATCTTTGTGTTTATGTCATATACATTTAAAAACATCCAAGTTAATTAAATAGTCTTAAATGACAGAAACTGCATTTCAAAACTTTTAGAAAGCAATCTGATGCTAAAATGATGGAATTAAACAGGACCTAGCTATGATTAATTAGTCCTGAACTTCAGTTTCTTAAAGGATTATAGCTTTGCTAATCTTGGCTATATATAAATAGCTGACAATCTCCTAATGTGGTAAAATAATATGACTCTTTACCTTATAAATTTTCTCAGAATGTGTTTTTGGGATGTTGAGATCCTCCTCAGATTCAGGGGCTTTTGTTGGTTCACCCTTAAGCTTCTCTTTGGAAGATTTCTTATTGGAACCTTCACTTTCTTCACATATTACTGTCTCTTGTCTTTTCATTTTACCACTCAAATTTTCTCTCTTTGCTTCTTTCTCTTCCTTAAGTCGTTCTTCCTCTAGTAATTTATTCTGTTTCTCTTTACTAGCCTAAGTTATAATCAGGAGTTCAAGTTACTTTCTAATCCATGATATTTTATATATGAGAAGGATATGAGTAAACAAATTCAAAATAACATAGGTTCCTTTGGTCTTCTAAGTTAATAATACTTTTAAAACTTGTCTACAGTTTTACAATATTACATACTATATTCTGCATAAAATTACTGACACACTCAATTCATAGGATCAGTCATTCTTGACCACAAGAGATGTATCAGATGATAATTAGTATCTTATACACTCAGTCATAGTGAATTATTCATTTTATAGTTCACTTTTCCACAATGTTTATCACCATATCAGAACAAATTATTGACTGAATTTATTCCCAAAATGTGACATAAAATGGTTTTATCTTTTACAGAAAGAGGAAAGAGGTATTAAGACCAGAATTATTAACCTGTATTAAGACAACAACATTAGGCATCGGACATTTTCGAGGTTAGCATTTTATGTTCTAAGCACACTAATGCATTAACATTATCATGAAAGAAACAGTAAGCACTCACAATTACAAGTTAGGCTAATGCCTAACTTGAGCTACGTCAGATCAAGCTGAGTACCCAGGAGTTGGTTAAAGCCACGCCATAGCTACATTCCAATGGCAGTACGCTAAGTGCAGAGCACTACACACTGTTAGAAAGATGAGATAGATACATGATGGCTATAAAGAGTCAAAAAGAACCAAGAGAGTGCAGCATCAGTTAAGCTAGATCTACCGAGTATAATGGATAGTGCAACTATGCGTAAGTCTACATAAGAATGAAAGCATGCCTTTCTGGCAAATCAGTGTTAATTAAGTCCTTTTCAGAAACATACACATTCTTGCCATACCTTAAGAGAACCTTCTCTAATCAAAGGTCTTTTTTCATTGATGGACTGAGATTCTAGAATGGTGTCCATTATGCTCTCAGGTCTTGATGTTCTGTCTTTGAGAAAAGGAGGAGGAATAACTGTGATCATAAATATGTGAAAACTGAATAACTGTAAAAAAAAGTTCATAAATGAAAATAAAAAAGGTATGAGTAAACAAAATAAAATATACATTGGTAAATAGCAAAATATACAAGTATAAGAGCAGAATAAAGTCAATGTTAAATATTTTTAGAGATATAATATGCTACTCAGATTAGAAGAAATATATCTCACAACTAGTATTAATTGGCATTCATAACTGGGGGCCATATGTTCCTTTGGTTGTTTTGGATGAACAGTCTTCATGGCGTTCCCTCCTCGCTTCATGTGCACTCCAACCACCTTGTTGGCAGTGCAGCGCGAGAAGCAGAAAAACACTTTGTGCAAGCACTGCTGAGTAACACCTGAAACACTGGGGTATTGTCAATGTTATTTTCCTCCTAAATACAAAACACATCACTGTATCACACACTACCAAAGAAAATTAGCTCTAATTAAGCCAAAACTGGGAGAGCTACATGGGTACAAGATAAGATTCTAAAGTCATAACTGTCCATTTGGTTCTCAAGCTATAATCAGAAGCATTAAGTTAGCTAAGGAATGGCAATCTGATTTTTGTAAATGGTAATCTTTAGTGCTAGAAGGTTTCAAAGTAAATTCTCAAAGAAAGTTAGTAAAGTAAAGGCAAAAACAAATCATTTTAAATTCCATTTAAGTACACAAATAGAAAATTTGGACAAAAGCTCTCTTATTTGTCAATATTTGTGTTCAAGATTTTGTTGCCTGCTCAACACTTACTGCATAAGCTGCTTACAATTTTCAATATTCAAAATGCTGCTTGTAATTAAAGTTCGCTTTGCAGTCTAGTTAATTCCAGTTTCCAGTTTTAGTTTCTAGTCTGCAGCTTCTGACTTCCAGCTTTTATCCTGCTCTTTCAAAAAAGTTGTCAATTTCAATTACTGCTTGTCTCTTCATATGTTGAGTCGTGTGACAGAGATTCATAGTTGCATGTAATCTTTCAAGTAACTCCATTAAATAAAAACAGATCCTGAAAGTGTATATTTATATTAAGGGACTCAAATTTGCAAAATGAAGGATGATGCAGAGTATTTAAGTAAGTATACTTAATTTCAAAAGATGTTTATGTATATACAGATGACAAGACATACTTGCCCTATTAATAATATATGGGATTTTATTATGAACAGATTTGGGTCTCAGCTCTTACCACGAAGAACAAATTTTCGAGGATAAAACAGAAAGATACCCACTTGAAGCTATTATGGATAAGCCAGGCTTTTTGACAGCACAGTTGAAAAATTCAGGTGGTCCCTCTGTCACGCCTTCTCCCTGTTTAAGAGCCTTTATTTCTCTATCTATCTTCTTTTCTTGATATTTGACTTCTTCCTCTTTAACCCAGTCTTCAATTGAGGTGGCCACGAACTCAAGATAGTTCCTGAAAAGCATAACATTTATCTATTTACTATAATACAATTTTCACTAAGATGATTTCAGATAGGAAAAATTCATTCGGCTTCTCAATTTCTTATATGAATATTATGCAGTAACCTTCGAGAGAAGGACTGTGTTTAACAGATTTTTTTTAATTTTATTAATTTATTTATTTTTAAATACACACATTGGCATTTATGCCTGAATGATACTCATTTAAAATAACTGATGTTTAGGATTTGGGTTCTCCTGACTGCAAAGAAATAGTAGAAACTTGTCTTCCAAAGAACATCTGCCATCAAACAAAATCCAGACATCCAGAAAACAGACATTCAGTTTAAGAATGCTTGGGACCAATTCTATTTATTTTCTTAGTTGCTCTTGATTTATACTGCCTTTTAGAATACACTGTCTTTGTTTGGCAGCTAAGGAGGTGTTATTCTGCTTAGTTTATAGCACTCTGCTTATTTTCTAGCTCTTTTCTATCAATATGACAAGGACAGGCATTCGGAAATTATCACTCAAATTCAGATTAGAGAACCAGCCACTGTAGCCTGACATAAATTAAGAATATTAATAAATAATAGTGTGAGTCAGCACTGAATGATAAACTGATGAAAAGTTTGCATTATTTTGTCTTCCAATAGTATCTGAAACTTCTAAATAGTTTACTGTGCACGACTGCTTTCAAGGCAAGATAAAAGCTAAAAATTGCATATGCAGTTATTCCTCAATCTCTTGTTTGGAGCAATACTATTAATTCTTCATGTGTAAAAGTAAAAGAAGGATGTATAGAAGTCATTTTATCTTCATAATTTTTTTCATTCAAGAGTTCAAGATGCTTCAACTATATTCTAAAGCCATGGTGGTATCCACAGATTTTGGTTGTGAACACGTATGCAGCACAAGCAATTTTTGGCCTCATGATGGTTTCAAATTTCTTACTGTAGCATTACCCTGCATGTCAAAGAGACTTAATATGTAAGCTGTCTATGCAGGCTGGATATATACACAGCTTATATACAGCTTGAAGATATACTAGTCTGACCTACTTCCTGCAGTGTGCATAGAGCCTGCTCTGAGATACTTGCATAGAGAAACTATTTGTCATGTGTTCAGCAGGGACAAGGCAACTCTGCTTTTATTTGAAGCAAAGAATACAAGTTAGAAAAACAGAGGTGCTGAAAATAAAATGCAAAGCTAAACTAGACCTAGAGTTGCCAGTACTGGAATAACTTGAAGATGAATATATGTTATAAATAAAAATGAGATTATTCGCATGGAAAGTATTTTAGGGCAACGAAACAGTCATTCAAAGTCAAAAATACATATTCTATTAATATGTATTCTGATGTCACTACTGCCAATGTCTGACTCAGAATCATTTCTGAGAAATAATTATTTTTTTTCCAGTAACTTGTGCAATGAGCTTACTATGAAACAGTAAACAAGTGTCATTAAGATTCACTTTCAGCAAAAGAATAGTTATGACAATGTTGAAATTAACTTGGCTTTCTGATAGGTCACTTCTAAACAGAAATGAAGGGTTTTTACACATGTATCACTGTGCCCATGCCTCTGGACCCAGTTAGTCCGTAGAATCCACTGGATCTCACAGGCATTCTCATACTGCCTGACCTACGAAGGACACAATTCTTGCCTTTTTTGGATGTTTTACATGAACTATAGGACTTCATAGCCATGGAGAAGAAGTAGTTACCAAGATCTCCAGGAGCAAAACCAAGTCAATCAAGCTGTTGCAACACAAAATTTGATTCCCTCCTGTACGAGAATTTGCCATAAAACGAACTACTTGAAGACCACTGACTGGCAGTAATTTCTCAAGTATGCAGGTAAAAGAACTATATTCCAGAGAGTAACTGTGGAACAACCCTACAGAGCAGGTATCTGGTCTGTAAGATATCACAACTAAGAAGTAACAAGTAAACATACATGGAGAAAACCCATAACAGAGAGACAGTCAAATATCTCCTCTGTGGTGAAAGTGTGACTCCTAAATATAACCCCCAAATTAGAATGACAGTAATTTTAATAAAAGGAAAATTAATCCATAGTTACATCAGAGGCCAGTATTTTATAGAAAAGTAAAGTGCCACAAACAACACAACTACATTAGTAAGTAGGTTAATAAATAGGGTTTCTGATTGTGTGTATGGCAACTCAGCAAGATCCGGAAGCCAAAAGAGGCTACAGCTTGAAGTGCTCCAGGTATTTAAAGATAGTCTTCCAAAGAAGTGTTAGGTTGCTTGGAAACATATGCTAGCAAATATTTGTGATATTTTGTCTGGAAATCGGAAGTGATCTTTAGCAAAAAGGTTGAATAAGGTCAGAAAATGTGATAATTACTTTGCAGAGAAAAGGCAGGTACAGATGCCACATAGCAGAACCAAATGAGAGCCTATAGCGCTTCATAGATACTAAGTAGCAGACAGAGAGCATAGAGTATTTCCCCAAAAGAAGAGTAAAATCAAACCTTTTGGTTAGCTTTCATGCTAGTTTCTTTAGGAATGCCTTTCTGCTTTGAAATAGAACCCCAAGAAATATCAGTGAATAAAGCTGGCATGCCCCACAAAGAAGTTGTATTTAACAATTTGTTCAAGTCTTGTTTCCAGTATATCTGGAAGAATAATAATGAGTAAACATATAGCTAGCACAGCCTCAGCAAAATTAAAGTTTATCCGCCAGAGAGTGTGCATTATTTCTTCTTTGGATGTAAAATCATTATCTTTTGTTTTGCAGTTGGCCTTGAATTGACTACTTCAATGCTATGTCAAGGTGAGCTTCCAGACTGTTTTAGGAATTGTTAGAAGAGCTGTTTCAAGGCTAATTGCTTCTTGAGGGAGTCTGGTTCCACATATCTGCTCCTACAGGTAACACAACAGCAGGTCCTCAGGATGAGTCACTGCTAATCACAACAAACTGAGATGGATTCACAGATTACCCTGAGAGCAAAAACAGTACAAAGTATGTCTTGTGGAAGATACACTTTGCCTACTTAGCATTAAAACCTGTTTATATCTATTGGTATCAACAAAAATTTACATTGAAAAAGTCCAATATTTTGATAAATAGAATGGGTTCCTCAGATAGATTTTAAATAATTAACAGAGCACCACTGTGTTATGGGTTAAAGCTAGCTCAGATGTCTCTCCATAGCATTACAGCTTCTTAACATGTCAGTACATGGACACATAGTCTACATTTGATCAACAAACTGGAATAGCAGTTGGATCCATATCATCTATACTGCCGTTGCAGTGCAAAAATGTACCAAAATAAATACATCCACAGGCAAAAGCTCCAATAGTAGCACTCTTATACTTCTTACTGGTGAGCAGATAGTGACAATTAAGAGGAATGTGTTATTCCAAGAAAAAAAAAAGATCCTAATACTAATAAAGGGCTTCCAGCTTTTCTCAGAAAAACTTTGTGTGACAGCTGTACGATTTATATAACTAAAGATGAAAAACATGGAAATTAAGTTCTTAAACAGTTTGCCATTTGACCTCCTCCAGATCAACACTATTTTCTTGACGTGTATATCCCTAATTTGACTTTTTGTGTGTATTATCATATTCTTACACCATGTGATAGGGAATCATGCACAGTTATTGTATGGTTCTCCTCACTATGAAAAGCTTTATCTCATTTAACTCTTTTGATACAGTACTGCTCTCTACCTATATGCCTTGCTTTCTCTTAAATGTAGTTACAACATGATATCTTTTAATTTCAAAGCTTTGGTCATGCAGGGAGAAATTTCAAAAGATTTGCCATGACCATATAGGCTTTAATTGAAAATGACTATGATTGAGATAGGAGTGATAAAATTAATTACCTGAATCCAACATTAGAGTGCAATGCAACATCCCAAGTCTCCCGGCACAAACGATTCTGATTCATAGGATTGTGAAGAACCATTAGCAAAGACTTATCTTGCGTATGATAATAGGAATCGATACATCTATATTCCTGGGCTGCAGTATGAAGAACCTGAAAAGGAAAGAAAGAAAGGTACATCCTCCTTGCACACAGTAGTATGTGCAGATAGTAAACAGCGCAGCTTTCAGCAATGGATATTTCAGAACTTCACTCTTCCTGCAGGATGCACACAAACTACTTGGATTGCTGCAGTGTTCCAGCATGTGGAAACTGAAACTCTGCCACTATCCATATGGAGAATACATACTCACTGACTTCCACCTCTGAGTCAGACCATGAATGAAAAAACTCAGTTAAAGAATAGATAAATTATTATTCATATATTTTTAAGATTTTAAAATGAGTATTGAAATAAAAACATAACGAGTAAAAGCAGAACTATTGTAAAGCAGGTAGAAAAAAAGAAACAAACTGTTTTTCAGCTCATTTTGTATCCAATTTGCTCTTCTGTGACCTGAACATCTCTGACATTTGCTGTGTTATACATTATTTCACCCTGTTCTGTACAGACCATCACTTTCAATGTTTACATTCTCTGTAAGCTGCAACTTTATAGTCATATCTAGTAGAAAACTTTCTTTCAAGCTACTGCTTTTTACAAAGCTATCAAATTGAAATGAGATGGAAGTAATTCCATATCAACAAGCATTCTCTTTAAATCTGAAAACCTCGTTATCACCTGGTTGTATAAATAGCGCTTGTTACAGTTGGAAAGATTAGTATGCTGGAAAGATGATACAAAAGTGAAATGGCCAAAGGGACAAACAGGGAAAAACTCTACAAGGGAAGGATCTCCAACCAGAGACTTCCCCCATTGCAGTCAGCCCTTAAATGGGGTCAAAGAGAGGTGCAGCCAGGCTCCACCCCTTTTGGTCACACAGCTGAATTGCCTCCACCTGTGCTCTCAGGGCTGATCAGGTCCTTTCCCCAGGTGATCAATCAGTGGTTCAGGCAGTGACTCAACAGTTCCTATACAGTGCTTATATGTGAAATAAAGAAATACCATCACCAAAATGTTGCTGTTTTCTGCTGCAATTGTTTTCCATCAGCATCTTTTGACTTGATACACTAATTATTGATAGTTTAGTTTGTACTAGCTCTTTATCTTGCTTAAGTAGGAATTCCTCATGTACTGAAATCTATCACCCAGACCTTAATGAGGGGATGCTAAAGTACTGCTGAAAAAGCTGCCATTTCTCCATCCTTGTATAGCATGTGTGAGGATCAAAAAGAATTGCCTTGAAGTTCAAAACAGCCCTGAATTTATAATCCACTTCTCCAAAAAGAATGCCTAGCACTTCATACCATTTACACCCGAACTCATCTTTCACATTTGTTGCTCTTTCTGCAAGATCAGTCTTGGTCTTTAGCTCACAAGATTTCTGTAAATAAAGCTTGTAGCTCTCAAAGGGTGAAGAATTATTATGACAAAATTTTCTGCTTGTCCATAAACCATATGCTGCACAAGTATTTGTAAAGTATGCTTTCACATACAGTGGACTAATTAATCTTGTAATGATCAGGGAGGGTCACCCTTAAGGGTAATTTTTTTTTCATCACACAGTTAAAAGAATCATACTGAAAAAAAACAGCTGCAGCATGGCCAAACCATGAAATAAAAAACAATTATAAACTTCAGTTTCTCATGCAAGATTTAAAGCAGCTGAACGAATGGGTTTTGGTGAAAATGCATCACTGATAAAATGGAACCAATTATATGGGATGGAAATACCTTGTATTCCCTTACTAATTCTGAGACATGACTGAATCTACAACACTGTCTGTTCATAAATACCTGAAGAAGGACATCAGGATGAAAATGCTCAGCAAAATTCCAGTCTGTCAGACAACGTTTCTGAGTCTTTTTTATTTCTTCCAATTTTGATTCCAGACCATAATTTTCCAGACTCACCTCAAAATACAATGAAACAAAGTAATGATTATCAACATTTTAGTGTCAATTGTATCAAATTAACTGTAATTTGTTGATTTTATAGACAGCATCACATGTTACTTCACGGTTAATTGCATAATGCTGCACACGTGTAGAGCCGTATGGCAATATTTAATAAAAAAACCCAACAACTGCTCCCAAAGGTTTTTGCTTTTGGCTTTTTATGTCAAACATAATTTGACTATTTTTATTGCTAGGTTATATGTTTTTGAGTGCTGTAAGCAATTATGAATATTTAGACAGGTATTATGAAGTAATTTTAAAATTGCTGCATTTATCCAGGGCTGTATGGCAGGCAGCTGTTTCTGAAGAAGCCAAAATGTTCAGTCTGTTAGTTTCAGACAGTTTGGCAATTTTTCTTTCTTGAACATTCATTCAAGTATTTGACTCCTGGTATTCAGTAAAACCTGCATTTCACCAAACCCATCACATTAGAATTCAAAGAAAGTGATAGATAGCGCTTAACAGTCATGTCCATGTTCCCCAAACATGACAAAATTGTCGTCTGCATGCAGCACTGCAAAGGAATCTGTATTAACATTTCCCAATACCAAACAGCACTTTCTATTGTTTCACGCTATGAAGCACAGTTTACTCCATTTATCACACTTGCCAGATCAGAAGCAGAAAGATCCAATTCTTTGTTCAAAACAGAATCAGCCAGACCGTCTCTTTCACCCCTGTCTTTTGCTTTTGCGTGTCCTAGAAATTGAAAACTGAATTTTAAGAACTGTTCCATCAATTTCAGACCTAAACACTAAGGTCAGAATGCTGCAACTTCCTTAGCATATTTGATGAGATTGCCATCAAATTAAAGTTTCCTTTTATGACATTAGTGTGCTAAATACATAATCACCTCTGACCCACTTTGAAATCCATACATAGTAAGTACCAGATCATTAACCAGAAAACCCCCTCCACCCCCAAAAAAAAGGAAAGGAAAAAGGGAAATCCCACTCAAATTATCTTCTTTACATGACCTATAATAGCTTTGCCTGCCCAAAAAGAATAAAAATACTCTATAGATTCACATGTGAAGAACCAGCTATCAGTTTATCACCTGAGAAACAAGTATTCCTTTGCAGAGATAACATAAAGAAAAGCTAAAATAAATTATTTTGATACTAGAATTCTTGGAAACCATGTATTTTAAGCTTAATTAATTGGATTTGTAGAGCTTTATAAGCTAATGACAGAACATTACACCTTCCAAGGATCTAAGTAGTAATTCTGATGCACAGATTAGACTGATAAACTATCATTATTACAATGGGTGCCTGACATTAATAGGATTACTTGGAGATTTTCATTTCTATATTCTTGTATTTTCTCTCACTTTTAAAAATAGTTTTCTTTTAAAAGAATTCTTAATGTCCTAATGTAGGGCAGAGTTCACTGATATTTGATTAAAATTCACATATACAAGAAAAATACTACTCCAAAGAAATACTCCTGAAATTATTTGTTCATAAATGGTTCATAATCAGCTCAGCTTCCAGACATACATTCTTAGACTCTGCTTCTCTGAAAAATTGCATCTGTTTACTGACTGCCTTTAGGAGGTTAAAGAAAACTGATAGCAAAAGATTAAACTTTCTGGCATTTTGTACTGCAGAAGTATTGAAATGTTGACAGCTCAGTTTGTAACTACAATATTTAGAATTGTGACTAACATAGAAGTAAAATAAACTAACATTAAAAAAAAAACACTGTTCTCAAGCTTCAGAAAAAAAGCAGATAAGCAAGATTCATTTTGTCTGCTCAAACTTCCTATCTAAGATGATTGCTTAGACATCTACATTAGCAGAGAATGGACAATATCATGAATATAACTATAATATAATATAATATAATACAATATATTACTGGATGTTGTGTTGAGGGACATGGTTTAGTGGGAGCTATTGGTAATAGGTGAACGGTTGGACTGGATGATCTTTTAGGTCTTTTCCAACCTTGGTGATTCTATGATTCTATGATTCTATAAGGATATAGCAGATTAAACTGATCTGATTTTTACTTTTCTCAGATCTCAAAAATATAATTGCTTATTTGGAATGTGGCTTCTAGAACCAGTTCACTACATGATGTAGTCTATAAAGTAGAGTAACTAAAGTCTTTGACACCACCTCCCACAGCACTCTCCTAGAGAAGCTGTCAGCTCATGGCTTAGACAGATGTACTCGTCACTGGATAAACAACTGGCTGGACTGTCAGGCCCAGACAGTGGGGATGAACGGAATTACATACAGCTAGTACAAGGGGACCAGTCCTGTTTAACACCTCTACTGAAGATCTGGATGAATGAATTGAGTGCATCCTCAGTAAGTCTGCAGATGACACCAAGTTGTGAGGAGGTGTTGATCTGCTTAAGAGTAGAAAGGTCCTACAGAGGCATCTGGATAGGTTGAATTGATGGGCTGAAGCCAACTGTATGAGCTTCAACAAGATCAAGTGCTGAGTCCTGCACTTTGGTCACAACAACCCCGTGCAATGCTACAGGCTTGGGGCAGGGTGGCTGGAGAGCTGTGCAGGAGGAAAAGGATCTGGGGGTGTTAGTTGACAGCTGGCTGAACATGAGCCAGTAGTGTGCCCAGGTGGTCGAGAAACCCAATTGCTGGCCATGGATCAAGAATCGTGTAGCCAGCAGGACTAGGCAAATGATTGTCCCTCTGTACTTGGCACTGGTGAGGCTGGACCTTGAATACTGTGTTCAGTTTTGGGGCCCTCACTATAGGACACTGGTGCATATAAAAAGAACAAAGAGCAAAGCTGGTGAAGGGTCTGGAGCACAAGTCTTATGAAGAGCAGCTGAGGGAACTGAGATAGTCTAGACTGGAGTAGGGGAAGACCTTATCACTCTCTATAACTGCCTAGAAAGAAATTGTAGTGAGGTGGGGATTGGTGTCCCAGGTAACTAACAATAGAACAAGAGGGTATATTCAGGTTGGTTACGAGAAAAAACTTCTTCTCAGAAAGAGTGGTGAAGCATTGGAACAGGCTGTCCAAGGAGGTGGTGAAGTTACTGTCCCTGGAGATGTTCAAGAAACATGCAGATGTGGCTCTTAGGGACATAGTTAAGTGGGTATGGTGGTGATGTGTTGATGGGTGGACTAGATGATCTTAGAGGTCTTCTCCAACCTTAATGAACCTATGATTCTAAGATTTGAGAAATGCCAATTATAACAAAAGCAGAATTGCAGAAATATGGCAATTCAGATGAGAAGAGAGATGATAGATTCAAGTCCTATCACTTTAGCTGCTGTAGGTATCTGTGCTACACTGGAATTAGACTTTAAGAAACATGGGATAAACTATCCTTTACACAGAAGATGTCTAGACAATTAGCTTTGGCTAGACACATTTAAACAGATAAAGGTAGGCCAGATATCATAGAATCATTTGAGTTGGAAAGGACCTCTAGTCCAACTGCCCTGCAATGAACAGGGACATCTACAGCCAGATCAGGTTGTTCAGAGCCTGCTCAAGTGTGACTCTGAATGTCTCCTAGGATGGCGCTCCCACCACCTCTCTGGGCAACCTGTTCTAGTGCCTCACCACCCACACTGTAAAAATGTTCTTCCTTATGCCCAACCCAAATCTCCCCTCTTTTAGTTTGAAACTGTTTTCCCTTGTCCTACTACAGCAGATCCTGCTAAAAAGTCTGTCCCCTTCTTTCTATAGCCTCCCTTTATTGCCATCCTTTCTCCAGGCTGAACAGCCCCAGGTCTCTCAGCCTATCATACTCATAGGGAAGGTGTTCCATTCTTTGGATCATTTTTGTGGTCCTCCTCTGAAAGTGCTCTAACAGGTCCACATCTCTCCTGTACTGAGGATTCACAACTGGATATAGTACTCCAGGTAAAGTCTCACCAGTGCAGAGCACGTTCATTCTATATTTATAGGGTTATTTTGGTAGAATTTCTCCTTTGAAGAACTCCGAGGTTGACTCTTTCTTGTACCTTTGCTGAAAAAGCAAGTTTTAGAATAAACCTAAACATATACTTAATTTCAAATAAACTGCATGCTGTACTGGCTTCTCAGTTTTATCATATGTTAACCTTATTCACCAGTCTCACTTTCTTCAACACCAAATACAGATGTTTCTTCTTTCCCTGTTACTTCTATATTTGGCCCAAGATTTTGAATGTAAAAATCTACACTAATTTACTTGTATGTGAAAGAAGAGGGAAGCCTGGAAGAAAAACAAAGTGAAAGATACATATGCACAGCATAGGTTTTTTTTTTCTTTTTTTTTTTTTAAATTAAATTTCAACTTTTCACATCACCATCTAGAGTCCTTATGTGTAAGGTATGTATCTTTTCCACTCCTAATAGTCATTCACAACTAATCATTAAATTAAGCCTATGCATCACATTTGATCTTACTCCATGATTGCTACTAAGGTGATAAAGACTCAGGAGCCATTATAGCTTACAAGAGTCACCATTCAGAAAGGTATTTATCTCACGTTCAGTATTCTACACCTTTAAATATATATTTAATGTCATTAGCAATAAAAGTTTTCTAGTACACAGCTTTTTACACATACCATTTTAATAAGTTGATAAATCAACTTTTAAAGTTTATATCATACAAAAACAGCTAATTTTTGTCTTTATGTATATACTCAATGTTCAGACTACACAATATTTGAAATTTGATGATTTGTATAAGGAATAAAAATCACTGGCCTGTAACAGTAAATGATATGGTAAAATAAATAGCAGATTTTTATTCTTCAGGAGTAACATAAACAGAGAGGTTTTTACCAGAGCCTCCTGGTGATTTCCCATTAAGTTTCATTTCCATAAGGAAGAGTTGTCTCAGCTGCCTTGCAAACTTGGCTGGATTATCCCAGGGTATACAAGATACTTCAGAATCACCTCCAACCAGAGATCCAGAGCTCTCCAGGAGTCCAGAGTCACTCAGCTCAGTCAGCCTCAGGCTTTCAAAAGTAAATACTCTGAAGGCTCTTTCCACTTCAGCCCAACTCAGAAGTTCTATATAAGAATTACAATCATTAATAGAAAATGTTCTTGTGGCTCAGCAGAAGATAAATAGAAAACTATGCAAACATATTGTTCTTGGCAACTCCGCAAAAGCCAACAACAATTTCCTCGATGGTAAAGGATCAAATTACGTCAGCTACATTCTACACTGCATTCAAAGTTGAATGCTTCCAAACTGCAAAATGATATACCTAACTGTTTATCCATCTTAAATGAAGTGCTTCCTACATCTGAAGATTTCCTGGCTCATTAGCTTTATATAAATTATGTTGATTTTAAAACACTGAATAGACTGTATCAAGCCAGTTAACAGCTAGCTATTTTCAACTACGGCTCATGAAAAAGCTTCCATTATCATTAACGTTTTTTATCATCAGTAACTTTTCAAGCAAAATTTCAAATTTTTTTTTTCTTTCCCCTTTAAAAACACTTTGCATAGAAGAATTCAAGGTGTAAAGACAATAAATGCTATTTATGGTTGTTTGCATGGGTGTTTGTATAACAATGATAATCATGAGAAAAGTTGAATTATTTCAGTTTGAAATGTTCTCTCCTTGCAGTAGTTAAGTACCCAAGCACACTGCAAATCCTGAAAAAGTGAAGAAATTGCTATCAAAGTTAACAGTTGGTAGGGCCTAGCAGTACAGTATGGTCCAGTGAAGATCATCAAAATTGATATTCACTAGCTGGCAAGCTACAGCAATATAGAACACCTTAATAGCTAAAACACACAGTCTAAAATGAACATACCAACACCTAGACACAATGCAGCTAGTGTAAACTAATCCAACACATTGGATTTTGGGAATGAATAACCAGGAAAGTACCTCTAAATGCTGTCCTTTATATGATGGCACAAATGTAACCAAAGATATTGTGATGTTCATATTTCTTAGAAGTTGTAGAGTAAACTTTCAAAAATGCCTAAAGGTATTCATGCAGTCTTTGGGATTGTTTCACAGTGTACGTTATGGTGGTAGGCACATTCCAAGAAAAGGTAATTGCAGAAGTGATTATGGTTGAAGAAATGAACATATTCTGTTGGTTTGTTAAAGAGACTATTATAAAAGCCAGTTCATTATTAACACCAGAAGCTTAAAGAGATTATATTTTGAAAACCAGTTACTGTGTAATAAAAATCTTCTACGTGCTCCTCCACCCCAAGGATGAGAGTAAATAAACATATGATTTATATCATTATTTATCAAAATGCACTGTGTGCTAATGTCAAAATAGTAATTTGTACAATTGTTTCTTTCTTTCTCAGATATAATAACCATTTGTATGTAATTAAACATAAATAAGTAAACAAGAGACTTCTGAGATACTACCAGCTCTTAGTTTTGCAATGCTTAATACTCATATTGCCTTGTCTAATTACCATGAAACTGCAGTCTGAAGTTAGCTTAACTTGTATAACTTGCCATGTTATAATCAAGAATATAAAAAATGGGAAATTCCTCACAGGTGTCAGGTAGCTGAAAAATCTCATCCTCAAATTCCCACTTTTTAATAGGATCATCAATAAGAAGAAAAAGGAAGAAGTTACATCAATGAAAATCAGCTCACCACTGGTACAGTAATGCATAAGCTCGTGAACTCTGGCCAAGCGTTTAGAGTCATTTTCAGCTGAAGGAAGGGTGAAATGGATAAGTTCTTTAAGAGGCAATTTATCCATCATTTCATGTTCAATCTTTTTTGGATTTAAGTTGCCCTGGATCTAAAACAAACACCAAAGTACTAGAGTTAAAATTAAACCTTAACACCAATAGACTGCTAAAAAAGCATGTTAGATTAAGTAAGTCTTTTTACAGCAAAAGACATAAGTGTGTGTTTAAGCCAGTCATATATTAACAACACATTATTGAATCATGGTGTCAGATATTTTGGGCAAGAAAAGTGAGGTAAAAAGAGAGTGACAGCATAATAATAGACACTTGTTAGAAGATATTTGTCTGTGCTATCTTGACTCAAAAATTTTGAAATACTAGAGTAAATCAATAGAATTCTCTAACATCACTCATTTACATCAAAAATGTAAACCTTCTTATTATTAATGCAAACAGTATATCCATATAATGCTCTGTGTTATGATAAGTCCTCAGTCAGTATCAGTAATCCATTGCTTCTTAGGTAGACTAAGGACTTGTGTTAGTGTCTATCCCAGATGGAAAAATCTAATCTATGCGTGCTTTTTTGTAAAAACAACACTCACTCAGTTCTTTCTAATGCCTGAGTATTTACTGTCTGTGGACTTTAGAACTTTTTGTATGTGATAGATAGCACTATACCTTCAGCAGGTGCAAACGCTGAGCTAGAGCATCGTGGTAGTTAAATAAGAGTGGGTATTTGGGGGTTACAGTTTCTTCACTGTATTTGGGAGAAAAGTAGTCATACAGATTCTGTTAAAAAGAAAGATGCATTAAATACCAATAATAACACAAATGTGTCATTGTAGGAAACAAATAAAAGACAATGCAAACCTTTTTTTCACTCTCAGAAAGTGGAAGTGAAGGAAGGACAGAGGCTATATGATCTGCAATCTTATGATGTATCCCATCTGCCCGTTCTTCTGGCACCACCAGACTAGGTGGTGTTAGGTTTTCCTCACTAGCAATAACCTAGTGAACATAGTATATGGTAGTTTTCATTAAAGTATTACTGCTGCTTAACATCATTAAAATTACCAAGCAGATTCTGTGATAAGTTACATACAAATTAAACACTTATCCATACATTTTGTGAGGAAAGAAAAAGAAAAACTTTTTTTTTTTTTTTGGTATAAGCAACAACAATTATGGAAAACAGAAATATGTTCTCTTATTATTCACCTTCAGAAGGATGAGAAGAAAAATATTTACAACTTGAAATGTTAAGAATTGTAGTGAACACAGATTCAGTCTGCATTTCAGGTGTCAGACTTTTTCTTGAGTATTTTTGCATAAGTCTATCTTTGGATAATAACTAATTGTGCTGAAATTTCAATTCAAAAATAAGAAAGATTTTCAAATCATACTGTGGGGTTTTGCTAATGTGCAGATTTTGCCTGAACTCAAAAGTAATCAGACCTGTCTAGAGCTAGCGTAGATGTATAGCGCTTGTATTGTTAAGCTTGCCATAAGACCTTTGTACTGAGTTAAGTATTACAAGTTCAATACTGCTGCATGGGATGTGAAAAAACAATTCCTGACTTTCCTATAAAACGACACCTTTTTCCTCATTTGATTATATTGGATCTGTAGTCTTGAAAATGAAACTTTAGAGTAGCATTGTATTTACAGGATAAGTGAGTACAATACGAAAGGAAAACAAGGAAGCCACTTTTTTAGCTGTGATTCCTTAATATTGAACCTCCATGGTCAGTGCCTCCATTCATAATCTTCTATTTTAGTATGAAAGAGATGGATTTATTGATCTTTGACCTATCATTATACCAAGTCTAGAAAGAATTAGCCAAGGGAAGAGAAAAATATATATTTCCACCTGTTCCAGCATGCAGTTCAGCATTATGGGCACAGAAAAGCATTCTTCAGGAATCTGATTCAGCAAGTCATTGTAATATCTCATATCCATAGAAGTAGCCATAAAAGAAAATTCTTCCTCTGCTGTAAAAAGAAAACTAATTAAGCTAGATTTATTGAATTCCTCACCATTTCAACCTTCTGGCAATTTTTTCTAAAAAGATAATGTTCTTGATTGTATAGCTCTTAAATCCAAATGTGACTAGGAAGAGATAGAAAAAGTGATTTTTCTAAAGAACCTAGTTATCACCACTGCAGTTTCCAGAGTCCGTCACAATGTATTCACCACGAAACTACTCTCACAGCATTAAACCCGATTTTGCTTCCTGTGAAAATAATTTCTGCTAACAGACGAATGAATGATAAGACATAGTGAATAGCTAAAGGACCATTGCTTTCATCCTCTAGACATGCCTTGTGAGAAAATTACTGTTGTCAGAACTTCTGCTTGCTGCTTTTTCTTTGAAGACGTAATCTGTGATGCTGGTTGTATCTAAAAGAACAAAGACAAAAATCAAAAAATAATAATCAGAATCACTGAAACAAGTGAGGATTGCCAGATGCAAATAGGTGGGAAAAATAATTTCATTTAGCTTTAGCTTCTTACTCTTGGCTAGATGTTAAAATTTCATGTGGCTTCAATTAAATCTGACTGAAGGGAACAAGCTATGTTGTTTTACAAACGCTTTAAGTGAGAGTTCAGAAGCACTGCTACAGATGTAGTAATCCTATTTTTATCCAGTCACTAGTTCATGTCCAACAAACCGCTTTCTTGTGCACACTTGTTTCGTCTACTATAAGCAAAATAAATTAACTGATCTTGGATAGAACTAAATAATAATTTTTGCATAGTTTGCAGATCTGTAAGGAGACATAGTAGCTCTGTGCATGCATAGTGATTTTCCAGGCATAAGACGACATAATCATAAGTTAAATAATTTTTAAACCAGTGATAGTTTATGACAATATTTGCATGATCCTTCAGATGTTTATTTTTCTGTTTCTCCAATAATCTTTTTTTCTCTGATAATTTTTCCCATTTTTGATTTTTTAAATGCTGAAGACAAAAATCCCAACTTTATTTATAAAACATTACACATGGAGTGATGGTCCAAGCTGATATTTTTAGAATTGAAGGAAGGTAATTCTACCCTATAGTTCATTATTTTCTGTAATAAACAAGATAAAGCAAAAGAAAATCCTTGCCTTGGTTACTATAGGTGGCTGTGTCGATTTGCTTTCTGACAATTCAGGCACATTAATAAATTTGGTGTTTTCCAAGTAGTTACAATGCTGTCTTCTCCAGTCTATGCAGTCATACATTAAACAAGCAATGCTTTCAAATAGTTCAGTGCCAAATGCAAGCTGTGACAGAAAATCAGATATAAAGGATGAAGCATGCATACAAATGTGGCATGTAATTTAGCCACGAGTTATTAGTTCTCTATCCAGCAGATCCACAGTTGTTAAAAAGTTTTCAAACAGAATTGAGATCAACCATAATTTTAAATTTGAAATACTTTTATACTCATACCAAACCCTCTCTCAGACCACATGCCACACTCAGGTTTCAGTGGCTTTAATGGCCATACTCTTCTTTTTATCCTAAACAGTAATTGGATATCTCAACCTTAAGTTTTCTAAAATGAAACATGGTGAAGAAACACAACTGTCTTCCAGTTCCGTAACTCATAGTAAATATATTAACTGATCCTTAAGAAATATCAGACATCTGCTTTCTCTAACACTAGCCCTGTTTATGTCATTTCTAATCAAGCACTCAGGTCAGTCATCAGTTATGGAAAACTTGTTGTAGTATTCGTAATATTTGAATATTAGAAGTTCAGTTTGTGAAAACAGATTTCAGAATTAATATTTGCACATTTTTGCTTTTCTAATTCAATGCCCTTTTATAAAACTTTTCATTAATGTTACAAGAGATCACTAGGGCTAATTGAAAATTTCAATTGAAGTACTGGAGAGTTTTGCATGCTCAGCCTTTTAAACAAAATAAGAATTCAGCAGGTTGAGGGAGTTGACTGTCCCCCTCTACTTTGTGAGGCTCAACCTGCAGTACTGTGTCCAGAACTGGGACCTCCAGCACAAAAAAGATACAGAGCTGTTGGAGGGGGTTCAAATGATGGCCATGAAGATTATTAGAGGCCTGGAGTACCTCTACTACAAAGAAAGGCTGAAGGAGCTGGGTTTGTTCAGCCGAGAGAAGGCTCTGAGGAGACCTTAAAGGGCCCTTGCTGTACCAAAAGAGCGCCTACAGAAAAGATGGGTAGGCACTCTTCATCAGAGAGCATAGTGACAGGACAAGGTGTAATTTTTTTAAACTAAAATAGAGGAGATTTAGATTAGATATTTGGAGGAAATTCTTTACTCAAAGGGTGGCAAGGCACTGGAACAGGTTCCCTGGATTAGTTGTGGATACCTCATCCCTGGAAGTATTCAAGGCCATGTTGAATCATCACAGAATGGCCTGGGTTGAAAAGAATCACAATGATCATCTAGTTCCAATGCCACTGCTCTGTGCAGGGTTGCCAACCACCAGACCAGGCTGCCCAGAGCCACATCCAGCCTGGCCTTGAATGCCTCCAGGGATGGGGCATCCACAACCTCCTTGGGCAACCTGTTCCAGTGTGTCAGCACCCTCTGTGTGAAAAACTTCCTCCTAATATCTAACCTAAACCTCCCCTGTCTTAATTTAAAATAATTCCCCCTTGAAAGTTGGGTAGAGCCCTGGGCACCCTGGTCTAGTGGGAAGTGCCTTGACCACATTAGGGGATTGGAAATAGATGGTCTTTAAGGCCGCTTTCAATCTAAACTATTCTATTATTCTATGATTCTAATTTTCCTCATTTCAGGACAGACATGTTTGTGAAAAGTTCTGAGTCCAGCCACCAGTTACTATTGAAAAAAGGAAAATATTTCTGGAAGCATTTTCCATTATATGAAGTATCTGAAATGTAGATAACTTCCTGCATCTACTCCATCATTTTTATATCAATGCCTATCAATTTGTCATATGAGTTACTCTCTGATAGCTCTTGGACTTCAGAGATGCAGCAAGATAGTACTCAAAGACTTTCCAGGAATTCCACCAGAACAGATTTATTCTATGATTTCATTACTTGCATTTTCCACATCTATTTCTTTAAAGAATTACTTCTTTAGAGCTCATACGAATTTTGAGGTAGAGAAGAATGTAAAATTACAACTACAATCTGCTGGAACAACTTCAGTGACAGACAATTTTTCTTTTATTTCAGTAAAGGTAATTGCTCATAGTATATTTACGGACTCTCAGAAGAGAAGGGGAAATAGAAACGATTAAAGAACATCTTTCCCAGAATTGGCCTTGTATGTGAGGATCAGATTAAGAAAATACAATGGTGAATAATGTTATAGAGTAGCAACTCTACACATTTTCACAACTGAGGTGTTTTTAGTGAATGCCTTAGAAACCACAGTGGATTTTGTCAAATTCAGTTCTGATCCCTTTAGGATCAAGGGTACTTCCTAGCTCACCAGATTGTTTATATACAGAATTTAATGTACTATAAATAAAGTGTTAGGGAGATATGGTCTGTCATTTAACTGTAATAATATAGACCACAAATACAATAGGATAAATCATAGAAAGTTGTTTTATTTTGCTTTAGCACATATTTTTTACTGCTGCCATTATGGACTGGAAAATACCGGACACTTTACCTTGCTGCATTTGAAATCCTCAGTTCAAAAAAAAAATTCAATTGTTCACCTTGCCTCCCTTTACCAAGTAATAGTTCTTACTCAGCAGGTTATGAAAAGTAATAAACCAAAGCCATGTTTTGGGTAGGACAACAAGAAGTAACACAGTATGTGCTAGAAAAACAGTTTATAATCAAAAACTATTTTTGCATCTGTTTAAATTTGTTGTCATGTGACTTTTCTGATAAATAGTAAGTAGACCTGCTATCAGAAGGACAAAAACATAATTTTTATGTTATTTCATGCTGACACCTGACTCTCTAATGAGATTCAAACTGGGTCATTGTGAAGACTGAATAAATTTAACAGCTCATATTGTTTTCAACTAGGCTGCTGTTGCCTACAATATTAAGAAACTCCAAGTCAGGTGTTTTTATTCAAAGGACATCTTGTGAAAACATACTCTAGTTCTGTTTCACAGAAGACTAAACTAAAATTCTTGCCATTACTAAAATGAAGCTGAATGTTGCAAACTTCAAAGCTTGCCATATATTGTGAAAGTATTATCTACTGACCAGGATTTCTCTGTCAGACCAATCAGAAGGAAAGGCATTCTCCTTAACTAGGTGATGAAGTCTGGCAACATCAAAGAGTCTTGACCCATACTTTTCACTGTTCAGAACTGGTTCCAGGTATTTCCAAAACGTTTCCAGGTCTTTGATAGATTCATTTTTCTTTTTTTCCTGTGCTTCTACATCTAAAATTTTAAAGTAATAAATCATAATACAATGTCTCCCTTCTATAGAAAGCACAAACTGTTGTTAATCTTCTGTAAGTACTGTTAGAATATTCCTATTCTCACCATCTTGGAAAAAAATCTGATACATAACTTTGAGTTTAAAAACTTCAGGAAGAAAAAGCCTGAGTGAAACATGGTAGTTAGAAAAACAAAGAAAAAAAAAACCAAACAAACTCCCACAATAATAGTAGTGTAGGTTTGAAACTTAGGAAATATCAAAATCCCAGGCTATATTTTTCCAAAGCTGCCAGCACAAATTTAGAACCAACAGCTCTTCAAGTATAGGATAAGCAATCCTTACTAGCATCGTTTTGTTGAAGTGGAAACTGAGGTTAGAGGGAGATTAAGGTAATAGACTTGCTAGTAATAATCAGGCTGAAGTTGCATGGTTTTTATTTTTATTGCATGGTAATGATAAGTTTTCAAAGGTGCAATCAGGTACAGAGAAAAGTCTCTCTCCATTAACGTCAAACTCCGAAGTCCCAGATCAACCGCACTCATTATACCCTTATTTTAAGAGAAATGTGGACATTAAATCTGCAATGACTTGCTTTCATCTGGACTAGAGGGTGCTCAGTACTTCTAAAACCTAGATATGAAGGCCAAATACCACTTGTACCTTCCCAGTGGCCCTATGGATTTAAACCCAAATAACCCTGTGAGGCTGTGGACTCTTCAAAACATGCTGATCTCTTTAAAGAAATTACTAGATATACCTTCCTTCTGTTAATTGCCCTAACCTTCTGTAGGTTAATTGGCCATCAGAAGTGATGGCCAATTAACTTTAAAACTGTCCTATCATGGAATCATAGAATCACTCAGGTTGGAAAAGACCTTAAAGATCACCAAGTCCAACCACAGCCTAACCATACTACCCTAACTCTATCAACCCTCTGCCAAATTGTGTCCCTGAGCACCACATCCAAATGGTTTTTAAACACATTCAGGGATGGTGACTCAACCACCTCCCTGGGGAGCCTATTCCAGTGACTAACAACCCTTTCTGTAAAGAATTATTTCCTGATATCCAACCTAAACTTACCCTGGTGGAATTTGAGGCCATTTCCCCTCGTCCTGTTACTGTCACCAGTGAGAAGAGACCAACCCCACTCTCGCTGTAAGCACTTTTCAGATACTGGAAAAGAGTAATAAGGTCTCCCCTCAGCCTACTTTTCCCCAGACTAAACAGCCCCAGTTCCTTCAGTCTCTCCTCATAGGGCATATTCTGCAAGCCCTTTACAAGCCTTGTTGCCCTTCTTTGGACCTGCTCCAGCACCTCCATGTCCTTTTTGTACTGAGGCGCCCAAAACTGAACAGAGTACTCGAGGTGAGGCCCCACCAGTACCCTAGTCCTGCTCACCACTCCATTCCTGATACAAGCCAGGATGCCATTGGCCTTCTTGGCCACCTGCGCACACTAAACTAAACAATTGACGTTAACTGAAAAGACACATCAGGATCAGGACTATACCTTGACTTGAAAATAAATGGAGGCTATGTTAAGTGCACATAAAGTAGTCTCATCCATGCTTTTCTTATTATATTTTTCTATCATTTTCATTCCTTTTCAGTGCTCTTTTCCTATTATTCTTCTCCTTTTCCTCTTCATTAGCATCAGCTCGTGACCACTTCTGGGGACAGAATGCTGGCCTGGATGATCCCCTTAATTTTAACTGTACCATGCTTTTAACAGCTCACCTGAGACAAAGGAACATCCTTCCTTTTCCCTCTTTTTTCAGATGCTCATGGAAGATAAGCTCTAATTCTACACAGTATCTCACCAGTACCAAAGTTCTCCTAAAGCTCTTTGAACACATATTTTGGCAATATAACAGTATCTAGACTGTTCAGACCTAGACTGATCTCTTCATGTTCCTGAAAGGAAGTGGAACGGCTCAGTGATAATAATATTGTAACTAGAAATTCTATTTTTACAACAGAGGAATAATGTTTTACTATCTCTATCCTATAGTTTAATGATAAAACAAACAAGTTTACAATGTTTAGGTCTCCCCTTGCAAAGAAACACCAAGGGATGCCAGGATCAATCATTAGATGCTCTACCTTTGAATACTGTCTCTCTTCTTTATTCTTACTGAATTAACATGAAGTCACATTACTGAAGTCTTATAGTCATTATACTACCATTACCATATACTAATACTATTACTGAAGTCTTCAGGAATAGAAATGAGACAGTATTTAGTGGTACTCTACATGATTTCAGCATGTAGAAAAACAACAACAAAAATCTGTTACAATCATATAACAGTGGAATAATAACATCTAGTATATACTAATGCATTGCATAGTGATTTTGAACCATCACTGTGTAAACAGAAGTCCAAAAATTACTAGGGTATGTCAGGTCACACATTTTCAGCAGATACATTGAAAAATGAGTTACACTTCGTCAGGCTGGGAGATTGGTCTGAGCTCTGAATGTTAACTCTAAGAGAAGTGGAAATAATAGTAGTGAAGCTAATAGAGTGATCAGAGGAACAAAAAACTAACCATATGGAAAGGGTAATAACAATGCTTGACTTCATAACTTCACAAAATGAAAGCCATTAGTGGATGTAAACAGATAAGAAAAAAAAAGAACAAGAGAGCTATGCTTCCTAATCTAGAGTTGATGAGTCTTAATAACAAGAACAATAGAAACATTACACCACAATTGTATTTACAAGTTACTATCTTCCTTCCTAAAAGTATATCTTCATGCATTACACTGTTTCAAAAGCTATTCAAATAGGACATACTTTTGCTCCAAGCCACAAATAAATAAATCCTTGTTGACATACACTGATCTAATATAATCTTAAAAGTCTCAAAGACTCAAAGATATTCCTGCCCTTCAACGATGGCTCACATTTAGCTTGCTGCACACCAGGACCCAAGTCCTTTTCAAAAGAGGCACTACTCAGCGGTTTTCAGGCAGCTTGTTATTCTGTGATATATTCTTCTTTAGCTTGACTCATAGTCCCAACCTAATAGCCAGCTGTGCACTTCCTTGGAAATTACCAAATGTGTCAAGTCTTCTTAGAAACAGATTTTCCTGGATAATGACACACAATGGTATACATCTGATAAAATGTTCTGCGGTGGCTGCTGCACAGAACTATGATTATAAACACTGTCTCTTTAATCAGTCCCTCTTTTCGTTGTCCAGCTAAGGCAAGTTTTTGTACTGGCAAACTCTTTGGTTTGGTGACCGAACCAATGGTAGTACCATTTTTGCACATGGAAATACAGCTGCTCACAAGTATTATGCATAAACATAAGGCACAGAGAAGGAGAGAAGTACAGGGATAATAGGAAGAACAGTATTTACTTGGATATGAGACATTATTCTTTCTACACAAATGCTGTTCTTAAGACCAAGTTACCTTCAGGTGAAAGTAAAGACTCTTCTCGAAATCTAGCTGCTTCCAAGTATGTCTGTAATGGCTCATAATTCTCAGAAGAAATCTTGATTACACTTGAAACATTAACTCCAAGCTCCAACATCACTGGCAGTAGCTGAAGGTTGTGGAAACCCAAAATTATAAAGTAATAATGGGCACCGTCATCTGGTTCATCATCTGTTCAAAGCAAAATCAGAAGAGATTGGAGCATGGAATTCAACATCTAAACAAAATTTTGTATATACACACACATATAAATAGAATTAATATATATATATTTATAATATATATATATAGAGAGAGAACATAGGGATATTGCAATTTAGGGTCACAGAAGCAGCTCTTCTATAGCCTCACTGGCATAACTGTACATGTATATGCTAAAATTTATATGTGTTAAAGTCTTCAGCAGCAGACCACCTAGAGAAAAACTGTTTGGAGAAGCAACAGTAAAAAAATTATTGGAGAAGTTTATTATAACCACAATGCTAGCTGTAGCAGTACATTTTCTGCAACTGCTTTTCTCAAAGAACAACTATTTAGTTCCAGGACATATTCATATGCTCTACTGGTAGTTTCAACCCACATAAAGCTAGCCAGGGAGCACACACAGAGTAAGTTACTTTATCACAGCTGAGAGATGGTACTACTAGTTGTAGTAATTTTGAAGGATTAGCCGCAAGAAGGAGTAATCACTGGCTCCCTGCCCAACATGTTTGTTTTTGCAAGATGGAGTCCCTGTCAAAACCCTCATAGTCTGGTAATATCAACTCACACTAGTCCTTATAGTTGGCCAGACTCATCCAAATTCCTTTTAGAGAATGGATGAGAAGTTTCATGAAATGTCTGCTTTATTGCTTCTGTAGTAAAATGCACAGCAATATACCAATGTACCAAAGCAAATGATGTCAAGCATTATATCAGGTAAGTGCAAATAAACCTTCTAGAAACTTGACTTTAGTCTAAGTTAATTATTGAGTAGATCCCATTTGTGGCCCATGGAGAAAAACAGGTATTCAGATAGGCATTAGGTCATTTATTTCATTCAGCTTATTATTCGCTCTAAGATTATGGAAGCTCCTGTATCTCTTTGCTGGCTATGGAATACATACAACTAGAAAAGTCTATCCTGTCCTAACAACGAAACACAGTTTTAGAATCTTAATGCTAAATAGAATATGTCTTACTTCTAGGAAACTATAGTTCCCTTTCTGTTCAATCTACTCATTTAGGAAGACTTTTTGTAAGGTAAATTCAACCAGTAAGTACTTTCTGACATTCCAACAATCTTTGGAGAGTTTATTTTTTATTCTTGTACTGTCTTCACAAGTGCAAAATACCAAGGCAACTTCTCCTTTGTCATGACTTGCAACCATTTCTACCACTATTTTGTAAATATCCTTGGAAGACCACCACAGTTAATAAAAGAATAACAACAGTGGTAGTAGTTTATAACTTAAAGCTACTAATCACACTAAACAAGGCCACTTTTCATACTGGTTAGTTTTTAGATTTTTTTTTTTTTATTTATTTTTTTTTTTGACATTGTCTTCTTATTAGCTGCGGCTAACAAAGGCAGCTAAGTATGGTCTTGGGGGAATAAAATATCTTATTTTACACATATCTCTGATAGACAGTAGAAATAAAAAAAACACTGGCTCTGATAAAACTGTTTCTACAGGGCCTAGGAGAACCACATTAGTACTTATTAAAGCCATCCAGGCCAGTATATTCTGTACATATATAAATAAGATGACATGAATTCTCTACATCACTTTAGCTTTGATTCTTACAGGCGTAAGCATTTATTCAAACACTTCAAGTCTCTGAAAAACCTTAACTTTATCAAAAGAATATTATTACTGACCAACCTTATCTGAGAAAACAAGGGGTTATGAACAAGATAGAAAGATAATGTTCAAATCCTGTGTGCTTTTGCCAGCTTGACTAAGATTCAGATTTGTTCTAAACATCTGGACCGACAATGCCATTGATCTCAAAAGAAATGTATACAAAAGTCTGATGAAAGAGGAAGGAACATCTGCATTGGTTCAGTATATACATCCAAGATGAGCAATTTCTCCTCCAATGGGAGAGTTCCCATTTTTTCTGACATAGATAGGATGGACTTTAGTCCAAATTAAATATAACTGTGTTCTAAATGAAGAGATGTATGTACATTCTCCAATAGTTTTTGTTCCAGTGATACCTGCAACCATGCGTGCTATGCATTAACAAAGATTTTCTCAGCAATATTATTGTTTATCTTACAAATCTCATTTCTGAAGTAGATTTTTTCCGGTCTCAGTACCAACTGCATATTTTTACAGCAAATATCATATTACCTTTTGTATAGAATTTGGCTTCACCTCCAAACAGTGGTAGACAGCTCTGTGTTACTTTATTAATACAAAGAGAAAGCTGCCTTTGGATACTGACAAATGCACTTAGCTGTTCTGAAATCTTTGTGTAAAGATATGTTTTATTTATCCACTTTAGTTTAGTCTTAGACATGTTAAAACATTTTGATGTCAACCTGCCACATATACCTCATCTGTATTTTTCTTAGACATTACCATCTATTGTACTTCTATTCTTCTAAGCAGCGCACAGTGCCCTGTTCAAATCCAAAGTGGCAATGCTTTAACATTGCCAAACATACCTTTCAACACGAACAGAAAGGAAGAACTGAATGAGAAGCTAGTTTTAAAATTTTTTAGCAAGTTTGTCAGAAGCATATCTGCAGTTTTACATACCAATATAATTGTATTCCTCTTCCTTTTCTCCTCGTCGCATCAATTGGGTATTTTTTTTAACAGTAACTGGCACTGAAGAGGCTGCTTCTGTCTTTTTTACTTTTCTTTCTTTCTCAGTTGTCTTGCCACTAGGAGGTTTCTCCTTGCCAAGAGGTTTGCCTGTCTCTTTCCCTCCATTCTTTTCCTTTTTTTGCTCTTCTTCAGCCTGACAAGATAAAGAAACTAAGTTGTCATTGTAGCCTTTGTGAAGAACAAAGGGCAGAGTGCTGTAAAATCAATTTATTTATTTGAATACTTTTCCTTTTCAGTGTTAAAATGTTGTAGTGAAGATGTCTTGAATGCTGTTTTATTCTTCTTAAACACATCATTTAGTTTATTACATTCTCAATGAATAATAACAGGGATACTGGTAGAAAGATGAGTGACTGTCTTTCAGTTACTGTCACTACAGTACTTGCAGTCAGAAACCTTACCTGGAGGAAAATCAGACCAAAATTCAAATTCTGTAAGTCTTCAGCCTCTCTGTTAACACTTGAATAACATGTAAAATAGTACCTGCGCTATTTTGTCTTTGATGTAAATAACTGTCTACTACAAACAACAACCAACAGCCTTGTGCTCATTTCATTCAGGATATTACTTAGCCATTCTCATTATTTTCAAACATAACCCCCAACATTTAAGTTTACTCAGAAATTTAAGAGTAAAGAATGAAAAAAGATGGTGATAGTGATCCAAAGTCTCACGTTATACACCTAAGGAGCTCAGATCTAGTAAAAAATTTAAATATTCTAAATACATTACGGTAAAGGGAGGTGCTATAAGAGCAAAAAAAACACCATATTTCTATCCAGCATCATGACTATGAACTAACTATGTAAGAATGAAATTTCAGTTTTATAAAGTTTTTTAAATACACTAAAAATATACTAATTTTAATTACTGCTAGCATTCCTTTTGTGTCACTTTAATCTCTATTAAATCAATGAAAAAAATATTTCCATGCAAATTAGGTAGGTCAGTTTATTCTACACAATTGTCTTTCCCCACTCAGCTGGACAACCAGGCTTTCCAGCTGCAGCAATTGTGTTTAAGTCAATCTAAAATCAGAGCTGAAAATCTTTTTCTTCCTTCCCTTCATTAACATTCCTTTTTTGTATCACTTAGGAATGTCTTCAACGATTCTTAAAATTGTTTGTGCTGTGGTGATTCTGATCTTATTTACCTTTAGATTTATTCCACTTTGGACATTTCAACTGGAAGGTTTTGATATTATGAATTTGAATTCTAAGCTGAATAACACATCAAAACAGATGATACAATCATCAGACTGTAGTGCTACAATAAACTTTGTTTATCGCACTTGAATAATTTTATGTAATTAAGCCTCAAGAAAGCAGAAATATATATTAGAATTTGTCAAGATTCCCACAAAGAGCACTAGTTGTCCTTAGTACTTCAGGAAGTAAAAGCCTTTTTTGAGGATCTTTTCCCTTTCTTCTCAACGTCACAGTGATTCTGTGCAAGCCTGCTGAAATTCCTGCTATGGAACTGTCAATCAGGCTGACTAAGGCAGTCTTGGGGCTAGTAGTGACAGCCCTAGAAGATATGTGGAAGTCAGGTCAGGGAACACCAGAAAAGGACAATGATGATACATAGTTTGCAGCTCTATCATCTCTTAGTCCTAAGATTGAGATACTGCATTACTACTTTTTACTCAAGCAAAGAGTTCTATTCTTTTCCCTATCTCAACTACATTTGAATAACTGGGAGCTTCTTCCAAAAACCTAAATAAATTTCTGTTTACATTTTTTTCTAATGATGTTTACAGAAAGTTAAGTATGAGGAGATAGCTGTATTTATGCAAATAGTTCCTGAATTAGCTTCATAAAGTTAATTAAGAAATCTCCCTAAAGCATACTGTAGTACCTTTTCAGCGTCCCTTCTCTGAAGATCCTTCTGTTTAATGCAAAGCAGTTGAAATTTCAATAGCTTTCCAGTTAGTGTAACAGGAATTTCTTCTCCACTATCCAAAATGGCTTTGGCTACTTCTACAACCTGCAGAGAAAAAATAAAAATAACTATTACTTGTATGGTTTTAATATTGCATTTGACTTATTTCACATGCAGAAATGATGGGGTGTTACTTCACATTGTACAATGTGTGGCTCAAAGTGGCCACACGTTCCAAAAAAACAACAAATTCATATGATACATAGCTATTCTTTATTTCCAAAAACCTCAAATGAAGTTATAAATGCTATAAAATAGCAGATGGGAGAAAACTTCTACGATTTATTTAAGGGTCAACAGATACACAGTTTTCTCTGTAAAGTATATATATTTTTTAAAAACAAAGAAGCAACATTAAGCAATTACTTATTATAAACTAAAATGTATTTAACAGACACCAAATCAGAGGGTGTTATTTTGAATACTGTTTACAAAGCGACTAGCATCTGAGGCACTAGCCTTGAATGAAAGATATAAACTTCTTGAAGGGAATTTGAGAGTGTCTGTATGGGTGAAAATATACCCCCTCCCTGTGTATTGCTGATTCTGTTGGTATGCAGCCTAATTGGGGTGAAATAAGGCTATTGAGTTTTCTTAGGGTGATGACAGCAGCGGGAACATACAGCTGCATTGTCCAGATGTGTGGCATTGACAGGCTGTTTTATGACTATGTTTTTTACAGCTTGTTTCCACTAAATTTTGTACAACACACTAACATCTGGGCTGTTTTCCTTGGAGCCTCATAACCACTTTATTTACTGCGAAAAAAATAAAATAACATAAAAATATCATAAAAAGTTGTTATACGTTTCTTTTCACTTGTGTTGTCTCCATAATAAAGTTCACCTATGTAGGAAGTGCTGTTGAGGAATAATATAACCATAATATTTTCCTACTTTTGTTTTTAAGCAGCCATCAGCATTATTTATAACCATGGGCTGAATTAGGTGTTACTCAAATGTTCTGACATGTTTCTCTTTTCCCCTCTTGGAGCAATTACAGTTGGGCACATATGGTGTCAATTTTGCTTGCTAACATTCAGACAATGAAGGTGCACACTGCATCTCATTGAACTGTGTCTTGTCTAATACAAACAACACCATTAGCTTTGAGCTTTCAGTTTCTCACCCTGCTTAGAAATTTTCACTTCTCAAGTAAAACCTGGGTAAGTAAATATAGCCATTAAAAATGCTTGTTTGAATAAAACAAAGCCAGAATAGAATTCAGACTATTACAGGCCAAATGACGGTTTCATACAAATGAAAACAAAAAGGAAGAAGAAAATCTGGTATAACTTAGATTTTTCTGGAACACGTAACAGGGAAACAAAACAAAATATTAGTATTTATAACCTCCCACCACCAAATACTCCTCCCACTTCAAAACTAATAAATCTGGTAATCTCTTTAGCACACATCTAAGAAAATGCATAATGGTAAAGCTCAGTTTTGTTTTACATCTTTTGTAGTCTGAGTAAGAATAGTTTCTGGTCACTATCTCAACAAACCAACCACAGAAGGCTTCTGGAAAGATTCCTAGTGACTTCAGAGTCATGGCAGAAAACCAATGATATGTTAAGAGCAGACTTAAAAAAGTTCACAGACTCTAGTCACCGTAAAAGCTTCAAGCCATTCCAACAAAAAAGTGTAACTTAGAGCTAGCTAGAGAAAATCAAAGCTCTGAAAGGAAGACAGTTTGCTAGAAATACCACATTAATTTCCCTTAGAGAATTTTTTTTTTTTTTTTTTTTTTTTTTTTTGCATAAATGGTGTTAACAGCTTATGCAAAGAAATGCTTCTTAACTGCCTAATCTAGATGAGATGCTCATTTCTTGATGCACAATAGAGAGGAAATGAAGGGATTCTGGGAGGTTTCCTGAAAAGTATATATAGTAACCCAGCTTGATGGCAGTTGCTGATTTATTGTTCATGGAAGAAGGAAGGAATGCACAGACTCTTACAATCCATTCCTCCTGAGAAGCTTGAAGCACTTTATCAGTTAGATGCAATGCATCATGACTTTTCCTATTTTGTAGACAGATAACACAGAAATTAAGAGACATGTCCAGTTCGTTATAGAGCTTGGACAACTCTAACAAGTTCCAACAACTGGGAATGACAATTTTTATGTTAAGTGTTAGAAAGGTATAGACCAAACTCTCTTTCACATTCTACTACTGTGGAGTGAGGTCAGACAAATAAGATGAATAAAATAAGCATCCAACATTTGGCAATAAAAAGAAAGTAATCAGTTTTTCATATAGCAATGTGAAATCTGCAACATGCCTAAGGAAATAAAAAACAATCCTTCATCACTGCTTGTTTAAAGATAGAACATAAATCAATGCACACAGAGCAGATAAAAGAATTTATTACATGCATGCACGTTTTCTTTATTTGTGGCCCTGTGAGTTATTCAGGTGCCTGGCATAAACAACTAAGAATCCACTGAGCCTCAGTAACAAAAAGCTGAAGACAAAGACTTGGTAAGAGTACAGAAAGAATCTTTTGGGATACTATGAGGTGGATTCATTTCAGATTGACTATACTTTATCCTGCCAATGATGACCTTTTCCTTATGTAAGAAACCATGGAAACTTGGACAGACAAATTCAGTTAGGTAGAGCCTCTTTTCCTTTAAAGGAAGAGGAAACTTAGCATTCCTCACACAGCAGGGGTCACTTTTGTGAAGTGCAGAAAGGCTGCAGTGATGCAGTATTTGATCTCATATGGTGGCAGTATGAACCATGCAGAGACTTAGCTGCATGGTGCAAAGGGCATGCATTTCAAGCCACTCAAACATTTCACGAGTGCTTGTAGGTGATACTATACCACTGGCATATGCTGATGTTGTTGAGACTGGAGGCAGGTTTTAAATGCTTAGGAAACATTTAAAGTCTGAGCCTTCATCTTTTTTTAATTTGCCTCCTTTTCAGTATAGCCTATTCAGCTCAACTATGCCTGCTACAGCATAATCAGAAAAGCACTTAAATTACCAATTTTCACAGCTTTGTCATTACATGCAAGATAAACTTGCTAGAGCCCCATCTTTCCCCCTGTTCTTGAAACTAAGAAATTAAAGTCATCACATATATGTCAGATTCACACACATAATGGTTCCTACCAGAAACATAGTTCCTTCGCAGTACAAATCCCTTTCTAGATGATGCAGTGAGTCAGTAAGCTATCTTTAGCAGAAGAGGCTATGTGGATTACATATACCAATGAAGACAATTTTTACTGTTCAAATATGTATTTTTTGAGCAAGCTAATGAAAGAAGGAAAAATAAGCAATCTTCACTTACAACAATCTGCCATCAGATTAGTGTGGTGCTGTATTGTGAGAATCCTTTGTAAGAAGCTTTCAAGCCAGACTATGGAATGAAAGCTGCATGCCATCTGAAAAACTTCTTCTGTCCAAAGAAGACATGTGTATGCACAGCATAAATATTTCTGAATCTGGTGATAACGTTTCATTTACAACAGCATACTGTAACATCATTTTGAAAGAATACCAGGAGGGCCTTGAGCTGACAAAAAATTTCTTTGAGACTGCACCTGCAGTTCATCGAAACGTAATTCAGCCTGTACTGTCAGACCATTCCCCTTGTTTCATTTTTGCCTCTCAGAAAGTCTTCCCAATTATGATGTCAAAAGATTACTTTTTTAGTCATCGTCCTTCACTGGTGAATAAATGACTCACAATTCAAGGTGAGCTCAAGGATCACCTAAATCAGTACATCAAGAGTGTATCTGAAAAGAGCTCCACATAGAGCTTTTGTATCCATTAGGTAGACTAACAACTTAAACCAAATCAGTGAATCACCTTCATTAATCAGTAAAGACACTATCAACATGTATTCCAGAGAATTTTAAAAACTAATAAAAGCAAATTTAAAGTCTTTCTTTCACCTAGTGTCCCTCCAAGTCTAAACCCTAGTTTTCAAACAAACCTACTTAAATAAGACTAGGATACTTTCACTGTTGAGCAATATTGAGCAAATATGTATGCTATTCATGTATTAAATATCTGCCTTTCTATTGTGGAATAATTTCTCAAACCAACAGCAATGGCTGTTCATGCCCTATTAAAATATGTTGAGTGAGTCCATTTTTGCCAAATCACAATACAATCTAATCTGGTGAGCAGAAACCTAGCTAGAAATATATATCAAAAGAAGGTCTGTGCTTTAAATCTCTCTCTACAGTCAGTGTGCAATCTGAGGGGATCACAGAATCACAAAACAACTTGGGCTGGAAGACCACCTAGCTCCAACCCTCTGCCATGGGCAGGAACACTTCCCATCAGATCAGGCTGCCCAGGAGTCCATTCAATCTGGGCTTGAACACCTCCATGGATGGGGCATCCACAGTTTCTCTGGGCAGTGTGTATCAGAACCTTCTGAGTGAAAAATTTCTTCATTATATTTAATCTAAATCTACCCTCTTTTACTTGAATGACATTCCCTCTTGTTCTGTCACTACACTCACTGATAAGGAGTCCTTAGCCAGCTTTCCTGCAGGCCTGCTTTAACTATCAAAAAGACTACAAGGTTTCCTTGGAGTCTCTTCTTCTCCAGGCTGAACAAGCCCAGTTTCCTCTGTCTTTCTTCACAGGAGATGTGCTGCAGTCCTCTCCATGGCTTCTTCTGGACCCTCTCCAACAGCTCCATGTCTTCCTTGTGCTGGGGGTCCCAGGTCTGGACACAGTACTGCAGATGGAGCCTCATAAGAGCAGAGTAGAGGCGGACAATCACCTCCCTCTCCCTGCTGGCCACCCCTCTTTTGATGTAGCCCAGGATACAGTTGGTCTCTCAGGCTGCAAGCAACAGTGTTTGCTTGTGTCAAGCTTTTCACCCACCATTACCCCCAAGTCCTTTTCCACAGGATATCTTAACAGGTTTAATCTAAGCAATACAGGAGAACTTTCTAAGACATATACGTACAGTGCATGTGTGTCTTACTATTACAAGCAGGCAATGTTTAAAGGAAATACAAACAATTGAATAACACAAATTAAATAAAAAAGAGAAAATACATTACATAAAAATTAGGATGACTTTTAACTTCGGCTTTATTAAAGATCTCATACAACCATCTATGACATATTCTTCCAATGCCTCCCTGGCCACCTAACTGCTACCAAACCTAACTGCTCTAAGGAATTAAAAAATATAATGTGAATATCCAGTGAGCAAAAGGATTAATCATCAGCACTGATATCTCAGCAAAGATGAGCTTCATGGAAAGTAAAGATTCTCTCATATGACCCTTTAATATCTGTTCAATTTTAACACTCTAACTGGGGAGAGATAAAATGGCATTTAAGTAATTCCTGAGGAACAACTAAAGAAATCAAAGCTCTCTAAATAGAGAAGATATACCAGTCTGCTGATGATATGTGATATGTTTTCAGAAGAAGAGATATATTGCTATGATCAAATCTTGAAACATATACATTTCAGTAGTATAAATGTACTCAGCAAACCTTTTGAGGAGCAAAATATTTTGTGTTTCTGAGAAATACATTCTTTCTAGTAACTTCAGCCAAAAGGATTCACACAGTGAACTTCACAGAGCTGAAGTCATGTTTCTCTGATATTGTATCTGGCAAGGGAGAGAACCCAATAAGACAAGGAACAAAAAGATTTAAGAAGTGAAGTTGTCTCATCAATCCTTGTGCTGGCAGAACCTGCCTAGTTGCCAGTTTCCTGTGAAACCTAACAATCTGTGAGACGGGAAGTCCCAATGGCCTTATGGGGCTTGGCACCACAAAACTCCTCAGCAGCACTTTTCCACTGTGGTCCATATTTGCATTGGGCCTTAAGCACTTCTTTTTTTCCTTCAATGACATTGGATTCTGTGGGTATTTACTCTACTTGAGAAATATGACTCTTAGTTAATCCCTCATAGTCACCTGATATTTTGAAGGCAACAAAACAAGAACAGCGCTTCCTTTTCCAAAGGGTCTCTACCAGTTCCAAGATCGCTACAGACATTACTGCTATTTGCTTAGTTACACACATATTTCAACAAAACCTGCATGGAAACACCAAAAAAATTTATACCAAGCTGCATGCATGTTGGAAACAACTATTTACCTTGTAGGTGCTTGGCAACAGGCAAGATGAAAACCACTGAGAAGCTATTACCCACAGCAGAACCTAAAGTTCTCTACTCTTCTTCGGCCCTAGCACATCTGTAAAAGGCATCTTAATTCATAAAAATTCCCAATAATCTCTTGAGCATGTATACCTATACAGTATAAAGACAAAGTGCACTAAAATAAATAAAATTCTAATAAAATGCAATAAAATTCTGTTAACTCTCATTCAGACAATTGCACGTGATAAAGGCTGACCTGAGAACAGTTCTATTCTATTATAATATTTAAGATTGCAGTATTTGTTTTGCTCTGTACTGGCCTTCAAAATTAAAATTAAATTCTTTTATCCTTCTGAGCAGTCAGCGTGACTGCTGAAGTGATTTTTACTATCAAGCATTCTCAACACAACAATGACACGTGTGTGAAAAGTTCTGGCTCTTGAACTATTCCATTTTACAATCACTTTTTGATGTAATTTTTGTTCTACAATGGAAAGAAAACAAAATCTAACTTTTACTACAAAATAAATTCTAATCACATCATCTTTTGACTTTGAAGGCTAGATTTTAGATTGACGATCTCTACTTTCGAGAAAGCATAGTCTTGATCTTAACCTTTCTGATGGTGTTTTGTCAAAACATACACTTTCACAAAAACAATTCACCTTTGATCATATGTTTCTACAAGAAACCAAAAGGGATCCCTAACAATACTCCTTACTTGTGTTATTTCTGAAACTTGTTTCTTCAGTAACACATATCCTGGCTACTAATCAATCTTTGCTCTCCTCCAGCTGCCACAAAACTCACAAGAGCTTATGCCTTCTTGGGTAAAAATACTCTTAGTAACAAGTATTATGTCTGCAACATTCAGAGTTTTGTTTCCACATCGAGTTATTAATCTGATGTAAAATCCAAGTTAAAAAGCATTGCATATATCAACTTTATGCAGCAAGAATTAAGCACAAGAAATATATCATGTTACAGAGGTACTCTAGGCCATTAGATTGCAAAAATACCAAAGTAGGGTAGAAAACTGTACAGCTAAAAGGGGGATGTGGAATCATGAATGCAATTAGGGACAAGAATCTAATGGATGACAAAAGAGTTAATGGGAAGAATCACTACAGAGGACAGTGAGAATTCTTATAATAGCAGAGGCTAATGGGCTAAAGATGTTGATTTTCATTTCTACTCTTTCAACAGCAAGATGTCTGATATATGAAGCTACTTCATTCAGGATAGTATGATAAGAGAGATTCATATCACTTTTTCACCAAAGGTATGATATCATTAGCCGTATTACATTAAAAAAAACAAACAAATATAACACAATAAAACCAGTAGCTCAGTTTTTCTACACTATAAATTTATTTTAAGATCCTATAGGCAATATAGATGCATACCCTTGTTCCTAGTTCCCTTTCCTTTTCTTTCTTTTTTTTTTTTTTTCCTCTCTTCTTCAGTGAAAGTATTGTTAGAGACAGATAGCAGAAAAAAAGGACATCATGGGAAAAAACATAGAAAGGTATGAGGTATTTAGGACCTACTGAAAAAAGGATACAAACATTGTTTTGAATTCCTGAATGCAATTCATGCCACTGAGGTGAGGAAGTATTAGAATAAGACAGCTTTGACTATTTATGCACATCAGCACACACACATATATATGCATACATGAAAATGTTCATAATACAATAATAGCACCTATGCCAGGAACTACATGCTGAGTTCCCTTTCAAAGTGGATCTCTTCTTTTTTGTGGACACTGTGGTATCACTAACAATTACTTCAAACAATCTTACCAGCAACAACTCTTACCGCATAAATCTATATTCCACATACTCCAAGCAAAAAAAAAATCCACAGAAATGCCTGAAGTAAGACTAGTTTAAATCTATCATTTTCTGCCAGAATTCATTCAGTTTGCTCCATTTCAGCTTTTTCAATTTTTACTGCCCTGCAGTAGATCTTAATATTTCAGGTAATGAACCCTGAGTTAGAAGTGATAGGGTGGGAATCTGCTTCACTTATCCCAGGAAAACTCAAGGATACTTCTGATCCTGCTGTTATTAAGGCACGAAGTACTATTAATATTACACAAATTCCCAAGGATTCTGACAGCACAGTCTTGGGGGGGAAAAAAAAACAAAAAAACCTCCACCAACAACAAAACCCAACCACTAAACAACAACAACCAAAAAAACCAACAAGTACCCTATAAACAATTTTAAAGGAAGGCGAGATTCTGTTTCTAATCAATAACCTTTTAGTCTTCAAAAATGAGCTGTACAAAACATGCACTAATTAAGATTTACATGCAAACATTTAATTTAATTGGATTTTGACAGGAAAACTGTGCATACGATGCTTATCGGTAGAAGGTTTGATTTGGGGATCTCTTTGGGTTGTTTTGTGAAACTGCAAATAGGTAAATACCTCTATATGCCTGTCTATGTGTGTCAATATGAGTTAGCTGTTATGCATCTTCACTCAAACAATAAAATTGGCACATTCTCTGCTTCTATCAGTCCTCAAGTGTGAGGTATCTGAGTTGATACTCCTTCTCTGCAAGCAACAAGGTACAATAAAAATCAGGTTTTCTATGAGAACCATTTGCTGTGCAGAACAGGTTCTGTGTTCAGCCAATGATAAAAATTTATAATCAATATATTCTATTCTTGTAATCAATATATTCTCTTCTGTTTAAATATTAACAGTTCCTGTAAGTGACATGCAAGTTACATACTACATACTACAACACTCAGCTTTGGTTCTACAAAACCTGGGACTAACTTCCAAAATAATTATTATCAACATATTAAGACTATTCTATTTAAAATACTTAAATTATTTGGGAAAAGACGAAGTCTTCAATGATAGGATTTCTGGGACACAATAAAGATAGGAATTATATATAACGTATTGGAAAACTCATTATACAAAGTATTTGGCTAACAACATAACATGAGAAAGCAATATGATTTGACTTTGTAAATGACAAGAAATGCATCTTAGAACAAAGAAAACAAACCAAATTTAAAACACAGAGAACCTGAAAAGTGGTAACTATGGGAAGGACTCATTGGTCAATGGTGAACCATTTGATTTAAAATTTGTTCTCAGTGCAAGGCAGTACCCAAGACAACTTTTACAAACTTCAGACTTGTCTACAAACAGCTATCAAATAGGAGTACATGGATTATGTTACATTTGTATTTGATACATATTCAACAAAACCATTAACTCCACAATGAAATAAAACTAATTAATTGTGTTCATTACAAAGATTCACAGAAATTACTTGAGAACTGAAAAACATGAAGGAGTCTATTACACATTGCCAAAGAAAGAGAAAAAATTGGGAAAATTTGAACTGAATTTCAGATTTTTTATATTGAGAAGATTAATTGCAAGTTTTCCTTTGATCTAGAAAGCATGACTTTTATGCACTGAAGCATGCATTCACAATGATATTCGAAGTAACTTCTATCAGGAAAGGTTTTCCCTGAAATAAATTAAAGTTATAATAGATTATTGATTGTTTTTAATCATTAAGAAAAAAAAAATATCTGATTTTGATTTTATATGTTTTAAGACATTGTTTTTGAAAAATAACCCGCTGAGACCAGTGGTACAGGTCAGAATAATCACTTCTACCAATGAAATCTATCTATTTATTTATTTCACACAAACTGGTGATAGCTGTATTAATAAAAAATAAAAAATCCAACTCTTGGTCTATAGCGTTGACAACTTTTCTTTTTGTCAGTAGCTTTTCTCACTAAAAAAGAACAGTTGAAACAAGTTAGGTGTGATATTTTGCGTATATGTATTAATTTATGTATTTATGTAACATAACTATGATCTCTTGGGAAAATATATCAGATTTACAATTGAAAAACAAGTTTGAAATTTTCACTCTTGAACAGAAATTTAGCTATCCAACTCTTAGACAAGTGACACAACTCCTAATTAAACGCTCTTATAAGCTAAAATAGAATAAACCAGAAAAGTGTAAACCTAAAATACTATACTTCTAACTACCCAGCAGTTCTCAGCCTCGACTGAGAAGAACACATAGAGCTTTGACTTGGATTTACTAATGATGAAGAGAGAAGGAAAGTCTTCCTTTCAAAGTCCCATGTATATCAGGGAAAGGAAAGATGGAGGGGAGAAAAAAAGAAAAAAAAAGAAAAAAAGAAAAAAAGGCATCATTAAAGATAGAGCAAAGGAAGAGAAAAAATAAAATAAAATTACAGGAAACTTTCATTTCAACTACCCCAAACACTTCCACTACATTTGAGGTCCAAAGCCCAAATAGTTTATTAATCTTTTCCTTTCTGATTCAAATGTCTTCTTGAACCATAGTCTTCTCTCAATCCCTGAAACCTATGGATTTGCTGCTATCACAGACTTTACTCTAGTTTTTAAATGGCCTCTTCTCATGGTTTATGTTCATCTTTTCTGCAGAAAGGTCATTATAACCCACATTTAAACTTTTTTAAGCAGATGATGAAATTACTCTTGTCTAAAAGACTACTTCATGCCTAAGAAATTTTCTATTTGCATTCACTTATACCTGTCCTTAAGTCTAGTAAGGATTTCTAGAGTGCACTCTGTGCTGTTCACACTGCCTCCTATCATCCCCCATATCAGTAGAATTACCTAACTATTCAGTGATTAATGAGAAACATCTAGTTACAGCTGTTTCATTTTGCTTCAGTTGCACAGCATTCTGGGATGAGAATGGGCTAGAATTTGGGTTTGGCCCCTGATTTGATGATATTTTCCTGTTTGACAGTGGTAGCTAGGAGCCATTAATTTGGCTGTGAGAAAGCATGGCTAGTATATTAATTCTTTTATGTAATGGAATAAAGACATTTTTAATTGCAATCCAGTCTTTTTGGCTACACAGGATTTCCAGACTAGCTTGTCGTGGAGATAAGTTCAAGCAGAGTAGGAAAGAGTGCTGCTGCTACAAGGTTTCATCAGAACAAGGGCACATTGTGAAGGCAGCATTCTGGGATGTACATCCAAACAAAACTGTTCTCATCTCTACCACTTGTGCCTACTTCATCTTTCTATGATCCTTTATCTTAGGCACCTGAGCTTGTTTGAGAGAACTACTAAACTGTTTCACATCTCTCACTCCCCCATGCCCCTCCCTCTCATGGCCACATCCATTATTCAGCTGTATATTTGCAGCAACCCTGTTATCTACTACCAGTCTTTTCACATTTAGGGACTGCATGAGGTTCCATCTTCTCTTAAAATCTTTTCTTACCATGGTACTACTTTCCAGCTCCAGCTTATTCCCTTCTGTGTATGTGGCAAGAATCCTTCTCAAGATTTCCTGAGTAATGTAAGGACAATATTCCTAACCCTGCCCTTTTGAGTATGACAAAGCTGGAAAACAAATGCTGTAAGGAAAAAAAAAAAAATCTTTCCATACCTATAGCCTTTGAACTGAATCTCACCAGAATTTTCCAGAAAAAAAATAATTAAAAATAGCGTGATGAACAAAGCCAGTACGGAAAATTTAAGCTTGAAAAGATTTTCAAAAATCAACATATGGAAACTGAAACACAGTCTCATATTTTGTAGTGGTAAAGCATCATAATTACATATAACATTACCCATCCTAACAGAAAACTTACAAAACAAACAGGTACGTAAGCAATAGAAGATACATACCTCACATATATAATACATATATTTTATTCAAAATACATAGGTCTTTAGGTCTTGTCTGTTAGAAAATCTGTATATGAGAAATAAACCTGACTCAATATGAAATCTGTTAATATTTTACAGGAAATGCAATGTTTTTCTTTCCATTAAAAAAAAAAAAGGCATATTTATGAGATAATTAGCCTAACATCATTTAATTAAGTGCTGGAAATAGCAATAAATTACAAATCAGGCCTCCTACTCCTCCTCAAGTCATTTCAGAGGAAGAAAAGCAGATAGACACTAAATTTCAAAATCTTTTAGCTATACATCCATAAGCCCTGCTATTATCCTCTTCAATTTGTACAATAAGTTATATGAAATCAAACACACTAAGATGTTAAAAGCCCTGAAGGGAAATAATTTAGAACAGACAAAAGGAATTGCTTTGCTATGATATATATCTAGCTTGCAGTACACCAACACAACAGTTTGTTAATGTTTCTTGACTTAGAGCAGGTGCTGCAGACTGCTACATTGGAACTTATTAAAACACCCAACATCTGAGTAGACACAATTTGCAGGAGCAATGGCATGGGTAACAGTGTTGCTGTTAATACCATTAACAGCCATGCTAATATGCATCAGTCATCAGTCTGAAATTCACTTCAGATGCATATTTATATATTCAAAGACCATTAATGGTTTAGTAATTTAATTTACTGTATCACTAGAAATGAATATGCACCTGCGGAATGTACATATTCCTTAAGTGTGTTGAGTTCCACAGCAGAGAAGAACTGTATGCAGCAACGTCAGAAATGCTCCTCTCTAAAGAGCTTTTCATAGCTCTGCATTCTGGGCTAGCCTCATACTTGTTTATCCCTATTGCAGCAAAAGCTTTGAATGCACAGACTGTACGTGGACTTGAAGCACACACTCAGGAGCAAATTTCTGCCCAGAGAGGCAGGATCTTAATGCTTGTGGCAACATGATCAATCTTCTAATTTGCTACAGCCAGAAAGGAAACTGAGTCCAAGCAAAAGGTCAGAAGAGGCATTTTATATTCTCTGTTAAAGGAAGGGAGGAAAAAAATGTCTTTGAGGAATAAAGAAAGTAGCTAATGAGACACAGCACTGACAGCTGGAATTTAATAAGTATCCACTTCACAAGGAAAATTGCTCTTAGTAATTAAATACAGGTATCATACAAAGCTTCTGCTTAAAACCAGACTTCAAAATCTTTCTGTCAGTAGGACTGAAAGGGTTTTACATCCCAGGTAATATAAGGGTGGGTTTGCCTGGGAGGCTGGTCCTAAACGAAGACGGTTAATTGCATAAAATTCACAGTCATGTCAGTGGTAAATAATTCCAAAGGGACTTGTTCAGATAGAAGTCTGGCATTACTGAAAAACAGACTGCAACTAAAAAGACCTGTTATAAAGTCCACCAAAATCCGAGACATATAAAAACTTTATTAGTCATTTCAGAACTAAAATGCAAACAAGATCTTTTTAGAGGGATCCAAAATTCTTTATGTTCCAGGTCTGTAGGGCCATAAAACTCTACCTGAGAAAATTTTAAACAATCTTCTAATTAATCACAGAATTTTATAGCCTCTCACAAGCTGTACGTAAAACATTAACAAGGTAGGGAGAAGGAAGTCCTCTTTGTACTAAGCATGACTCCCAACTCCAATGACATACCCCACTTGACGAATCAGGTTAGAATTTAACATCAAACTGAGATTATAATGGATACTAGCACACAGAGCTGGTGTTTCGTTTATGGGCTTGCATGCCAATAAATGAAGGTATAAGTCTCTAAATTACTGTGAGCATCTGGAAGAGCAGAGTCTAATATTTTTCTGTAATTTTTACCATCAAAATAGGACCACATAACATATTCCTAATAAAACTAGTATCTCTAAAAAGATATCTTGATTCTCACCTAATTAATAGTCCAACAGAAATGTGTTGGTATGAGAGAAAGAAAGCAGTTAAGTATCTAAACTAAGCTGAGTGATTATACCAGACACATTCAGTAGAACTGCATTTACTCTAGTATGTATAACATAATTACACAGCTGTAATTACCTCAATGTAAGAGCGCTGACTTTGCAATATATGTTTTAACTTACCTCATAGAACATAGGCACATCTTTAACCTTTTTCCCCTTTTGACTTCCAGATTCTGCAATCTGCAAGGAAATAAAGCATTCTGCTGTGATCAGATTCTAATTTTAAACAAATTATTTTACTTGTTATTGACTATTGTAAATCATCTTAAAGTTCCTTAGGGAGGGAGCTTTGATGAGCACCTTGGAGAAAAGTCTGAAGAAGACTTAAACACTTACAGGGAGCAAACCAACTCACATAGTAAGGTTCTCTACTTCCATTTTTAACTCCTATGAAGTAGTGTAAATTTTAAAATTTCCAGAGTAATTCATTTATGGTTTGGTTTGTTATTAAAAGTTCCTTTCTTGGAATACCTGTCTGAAGATATCTTCACATGTTACCACGCTGAAGAGCTTCCGCTGTGGCACCTGCACAGCAAGGGACAAGGCCTTTGTGTGAATTTCATCCTCAATTCTAGCTCCCACCACAAAAGCGATGCTAGGCTTCCAGTCATCCTACTTTCCAAAATAAAATATTTAATGCATTAGAACATGAGCACACAATAAAGCTTCTCTGCAGTTTGAATGAGTGAGCACGTAGACATAATGACTTTATTTAACACATATTCATTATCATATGAAACACACTGCAATAAAGTGTACAACCCGCAAAAGTACATACTGATTTATTCCAATTATTTCTGCCATCAGGTGGCAGCATTATGCTATGGAAAAAGCAAGAGCCCAATAATACTAAAACACCTTAGAGGCAGACACTGCATTGACACGTTACAAAAGTGAAATAACTTTTGCATGTCATTTGCACATTTGAGAATCTGGTAAACAAAAAGGATGTAGAATTTAAATGTATGTATTTATACTGTTGGCATTAACTATTTGCTCTAGAAAAATGAAAAAAAAATCCAGCTTCCTCATCCTGGAAAAGAGAAACTGACTGGATACTATTTTCTAAAAAATGTAGCATTGTTTGTACATTTTATAAGGATCTGTCTATTCATGCATTCTTACAGTTTTTCACTACATATTTTTAACAAAGATAAATTTTGTCCAAATGGGTAATTTAAGCAAATCTCCACTTTTTTTACTCCAACCTACTGGAATCCCTTTCAGAAAGTGAGTGGTCATCTCCAACACATCTATAGCTCTCTCTAGTGTTTTTTATCAGAATCAGTGACACCTGAACTGGTGGCACATGAACCAGAAATACATCTGGGAGTTGTGTTTTCCTCACTTCAAGACACACCATGTTAAATATATTCTATTGCAAACCTGCATGTTTAAACTGCAAGGATATCAATGAAACTTCATTAGGGTCAACACAGAAACAGTTTCAGCAAGTGGTCTAAGCAAGATCTAAATGGTCCGAAGACACTGTCATACTGGACAGGAACAGGCAAGCAGACTCATGTTATTCAGCGCACATCATGCTAAAGAGAAATTTAAGAAAAGCTAATTGTTCAGGATTTTTATGAAAATATTTTCATATTCATATATCATGAAAAATGCATACAAAAATGCTTGCAGAACAATAGAACAAAACTTGAGTATATAGTAAAGACAGGGAAAGAACCTTTCAAAAAAGAAAAAAAAAAAGAAAAAAGAATGAATATGATAAAAAGGTAGGTTTCTCTTTTTCCAGTTTTACAACACTATTCTTCATTTGTTCCTTCTCATATCTGGAAGAAAAAAAAAAAGCCTACCCTAAATCTTTGCAATAGAGAAGTGTGTCCAGCCATGCTGCAGTGGTGACACTGCTCACTGGAGAAGTGGCAATAGCTGCAGCACTGCTGGCAGCTCAGCTCTCCATCAATGGCCAATGTGGGGACTGAGCTAGGTCCACTCAACTCCTTTTTCCCCTTTCTACAGAGCTGGGGAATAGTGATAGCTCACCCTGCCTAAAGTTGTCAAGATAACTGTGAGTGAACGAACTTGATATTTTAACATTACCATCAAAAGATGTACAGGAGTTGCAATTAATGTGAATTAAAGTTAAACTTGTCATTGTACAGCTGTCTTCTTTGAACAGAGAGCATTTGGATGTCCATACTTGTGTGCAAATGCATTATATTCTAGGCTTCCACAAGTGCAAGCTGTTGTGATTGAACGACCCTCTTGTATCAGCATTGTGAGCAATGCTGGAGACTTGAGAAGGACCATCCAGACGTGAGGTAAGCAAACGGAGCAGCTCATCACCAAGATGTTCTCCTTAGTGTAGGCTGCCAAGAGGGGAATGAAGTGCAGTAGGCGTCACAGAGACAGGCCAATAGCACAAACAATATTCAGAAATGCCAAGTTGTAGCCTTGGCTTCAGGTGGGGAATGATCCAGTAGCAACAGTGCCTGTTCCTACAAGGTCTTTGTTTTTCAGATATGTGAAGAAAACTCCATCAGAGTTCTAAGACCTCTCTACCTCATGCTCTCTTTCTCTTTAGAACACGCCAGTACCTCGGTGCCCAGAAATTACATCTGCTTAGAACTAACATCATCCTGGAACAGTGATGTCTGTGAAACCTGTATTCCTCCTAGCTCTGACTCTTCTTGACCTTTGCACCCTTAGCCCACAATTGTTGCTATCTCACTTCTCATTCTGTTTCTACTCTCTGTTCCAGAGTGCCATAACTTCTCCAAAACCTTCTCACACCCTGTTCTTGCATCCCTAATCCCTAACATCATCTTCTCCTCAGTCTTCCCATGCAGTTAGTCCTCAGCTTCATTACCTGACTTCATTGCCAGCTTTCTCAAGTCTCAGATTCCTTGTCCAATTCCTAGCACCTTTAATATTTTCCCAGGCACTTGGCTTATGTATGAGTAATTGGACTTTTTTCTTTGCAACACTTCTTCATTCCTTGGGGAGGCATTTAAAGCAAAGGATAAACATTCCCTGATTCCTACTGAGGTGGTCACCTTCAGAGAAGCCCATAACACCAATGCAAAACATCAGGATAAGTACAGCTTGTGAAAATGAATTACCCAAAAAACCTTCAGATTTATCCAAACAAAACATTTTCAGGGATTCACCAAAGGTATGCTCTTGACACTACTGGCATGTCTTTTTCCCTCCATTCATTTTCTGCTTCAAAAGAGCTTCTCCATAGAACAGCTCCTATCCCTCTTTAGCTGGAATATGAATCAGAAATATATTCCTTTTATACAAACACACAACACCTGCGAACAGGAGCTAGATAAATTGATGCAGAATTCCCAGTCACCAATAGCATGCCATCTGTTTCTACACTCACTGATTTTGAAGCCCTTGAGGTTCATTTTCCAGTAAAGCGGAATGTTCATAACAGCAATTGAGGTCAATGAGGACAGAGAATATGCAGAATTAGTACATAGCTTAAGGTGTTCAACTGATTGTCTTTCTTCTGACCTTAAAATTTATTATTTTTTGCAACATTGTCCTTATATTATCAATACTGTAACAGTACCCTTAATGTTCAAGGCTCTGAAAGGACAGAGAAGAAACAGACCCTGCTTCTACAGCTCACCACCTAAAATCACAACATAAAACTGAGAAGGAAAAGTAATAAAATGTATACGGTTACTTTTAAAACATTTTCTCTCAATATACAACTGCTGCTCTACTCAGTTCAATTCTTTCAAATGTTATTGTAGAAGAGAGACCTAACAAAGGATCTTAGGGAGCATAGATTAATCACCTCAGGGTTACCTCAAACGAGGTTCCCAGCTGAAAGTATAGGACAGAGAAAATCATGCAATAACTAGAGGAAAAGCACAGAGACACTCTGAGGAGGCTGCCACTAGGGGAACAGCAGAAGCACTCCTGACTGTCAGTGGAGATGAGTGAAACAGAGATAGTAGACAGCCCAGAGAATCAACAGCACTGGTTCAAAACTGAATGATCATCATAATGGGAAACGTGACATTGGTAACTGAATATCTTCTATGCAATTTGATACAAGTTCCAGTTATGGATAGGATCACTCTAACTGGAAGACACTCAGTTACAATCATTGTCACAAATGATTATGCGTCCCTCATTTCAAAACACTTGACCATGTCCAGACTTGAAACAAGTCAAAATCTCTCAGAAATGATCTATAGGGGAAGCTTGCATGTCCTTCTGCAGAAGAAGCTCTAGTCCCAGCAAGATCCACCTAGTTCCCAAAGCTCCACACAAGCAGCTTTCTTTCCATTTTTAACGTCTTGCTTCATTTCCTAGACCTAGAAGAGCAGCTGCTTCAGAGGAGACATTTGAACAAAGCAGATACATTGGCTACACCTGAAGTACTGGTTTCTAGATTTCTGTTGCTAGAACAAGCATCAAACAGTTGTCTGATCCGTGGGTGTTTTTTTGTTTTGTTTTGTTTTGTGTGTGTGTGTTTTTCCTGCGTAGGGCCTCAACTAGTAGGCTCACTTCTTTACACTGTAATTTCAAATGTAACTCTAATTGCTAAAGGGAAACATGTGAAAGCTTAAAAACTCCAAATATTTGAGCATCGACAGGTGAGAGTTCTTTAATCTCCTCATTTTTAAGTACAGCCCTAGAAAAAGCAAGATTTATTAGTAATTTACGAATGCTTGGGAAGGCATAACCTTTAGCTTTTTTTGTTTTCAGCAATGAGGGAGCTTGTAAACCAGTAAATACAGAAGGAATTAGTGGAAAAAGTGGCTCATCAGCAATTTTGCAGCCGTAATGCAGAGATGCGCAGGGCACCAGCGTTAAGATACCTTCAAGTCCGCTTTCATTACCTGCTGACTGACACCTACCCAGGTTACTACTGGATTCTGGTTTTAGGAGCTTGGGCTTTTGCTGCATGATTGCAGATTACAGAGCAACACAATTCAACTGAACATTTAGTTTCTCTCCAAAGAGCAAGCAAAATGAATAGAGATCAAAAGTTGAGCCATCCTATTCAGAATGTTTTCAATGGTTTTACAAGGTCTAGATTCAATTTTCAGGCCTTAAAATGCCGATAAAGCAAAACAGTACAGATGGGAAATCAGAACAGAATGCGGCTTCCAGCTGCTATGCTCAGTTAGAGCACCTAATAAGGACACAGAATAGATATATCAGAGCTGTATTTGCTTAGAATTCACTTTTCACCCAGCAAATATAGCCCTATATCTTCTTAAAGCATTAAAAATGTAAATCTGAGAGTCTTAGTTTATATTTTGTGACTTAATTATGCAACTAGCCCAATCAAATTATCTTGATAAATAAATGAAGACAAACTCAACTTGTAGCTCCATGTTTTTCTGCAGAGTATATGTTAGAAACAAAAGATGTATATAAACTACAACATGAGCCTCTGCAAAATCTGTATTTCCTCTGTACCTGTTTTTATGTTGTCTGTTTGCCAGTTTTCACAGTGTTTTTAAGAAAAAGCCATTATTTGCTTAGTAAATACCAGTTAAATCATATTTTGGTTAGCATACCCTCCATAAAATGTTAACACCACATGTGAAATGACTCCTTTCCATAAGATCAGGCTAATAAAATATTGTAAGTAAGTCGTAAACACACATCAAAATGTGAAATTTCATTGCTTAGCTTACCTGGTACAGTATAAAACCAGTTCTAGTAAATTCCCTCTGACTCCACTAAAAGAAAAGAATATTCTCTAAATTGATAAAAGATTTTAAAATTCATTATACGTGATTTACCAGAAGAGGAATGTATTTAATTGGTAGGAGTTCCTGTCATCTCCCAAATATTTTCAGCTTCATACATTATATCTCATATGATGTAAGAAATAATTTTGCACAGTGTGGTTGGTGACACCTATAATTAAAATAGCTCAACACTTTCTATAAAAGGCTGCTTTCAGTTTCTAACCTTTACGTACTTGAGTTTAAATGCTATATGCTGTAAGATTGCTGAAGAGAGCAGGGGGAGAACAGGATACTGAGTTTAGACTATTTGCTGAACGAGGTTTGATTAGAAAGATCATTTTTATCCCTTCATAAAAAACCTTATGTGATTAAGTAAGAAAATCAGTTTTCTCCATGTTCAAGGGGAAGAAAATCTGGCAGCACAGGCACACATACATCAAAGCTATGGTTTTACAAAGCACAATCATTTACATGAAGTATACCCACATCTCAGCATCATGAACTCTGATGCTCGGAAGAGCATTCAACAGCTAAGTACTATGTCTGTCTCTGCCCAGGATAATCAGAGCTGAGTAAGAATTGCCCTCCAACAGGACATTTTAGCAGTTGCCCAGCGCCACAGAAGCTTGAGGCTGGAACCCCAAGGCTCTGCCTGCCAGCAGCAAGACAGCGAAAATGGAATTAGTTTAACTGGAACATAAAACTCACGGACAGTATCAAAATTAAGGAACCAAGGAATCTTAATTAAGCTCCCTCGGGTACAGGCATTACAATAATCCTTAATTAGGTGATCACATACTTTCTTCCAACAGGATTTTGATTCCATTCAGTGAATACATTCAACATTTCCTTCCATCTGCCTCAATGTGTGGTCCTGAATAATCCTAATTCTGGTATTTCCTAAGTTTTGAGCATTTATTTTCTACCTTTTAAAATACCTCAATATAACAGTTTATATTTAACAAATGTAATAAATTACAGATAGAAGCAGAATAAACAGAGCACTTTGTTCAGTGAATTCACTGGACAATATCCACAGCCACAATAAACACCACCATAAAAACAAAATTTCGCTAATTGGCACCTTGCTAGCAAGCCCAGGAAAATGGCCAGGAGCTGAGAAGCGTATGGAGAGGGAACCTCCACCCCTTTCTCAGTCTTCGGGGATGTTCTCCTGGAGTAAGGATGGAATTCGACAGCAGGAAAGGGCTCAAGTACTTTTGAAAATGTAAATTCGGAAGGGGGGAAGGGAGCGGGGGGGAAGGGAAGCAACAGGCTTAGATAAGCAGAACTTACTGCAAACAGTGATTTTGTTTGGCTAAACTTTTACAAGATGGTGACTACCAAATGAAAAAATGAATACAAGTTAAGTACTTTTGGGAGACTTTTGGAATCAGAGGCATTTTTGAAAAACTGACCAGCCAATTCAAAAACAGATCTCTGAAGTCTTCACGCTTACCAGAAGTGCACATTATGAAAAAATAACAAGGTGAAAACACAGCAAAAAATACTCTGGGTCTTCAAATGAGGCAGGAACCCCCAAACTCCCAAACAAGGGGTCCATGGAAGTCATTTGTCTCACTTGCAGAAGTGGTGGTAGACAAACACATGCTAGAGAAATATTATTGTTTGTAAAACTGCCGTGCTATTTTGAAACCAAATTTCTTTCTCGCAAGTCAAGATTTATTAGAATGACATTGCTTATATATAGAACCTGGAAACCCAAATACGCCTTTAGACCCTCACATGTTGTTCAAAAGCAAAAAAAAAAAAAAAAAAAAAAAAAGCGTTTTTTAGCTGCTCACGCTCACGCAGGAAAATTACAGCCTCACATTTTCAACGCGGGAGTTAATGCTGTGTCAGCACCTCCACGAAACCCCCGTTGTTCAGCAGTTTATAAAAAGTTCACTCCGAGTCGAAACTTGGCGTCCGACCCGGGGATAGGAGAGCAGGCGGCTGTGCCGTGCCGGGGGTGGCTTCCGGAGGTGGACACGGGGAGCCCCGCACGACCCTCGGCCCCCCGAACGTCCCTCGCCCCGTCAGCTTCAGGCCCCCCTTGGCCACCCTTCGCCTTCACCTCCTCCAACGGGACGGACACCAGCGCAGCCTCCCAGCTCTTCGCTGCGGTCCCCGCGGAGGAGGAGGCAGCCACCCCGCTGGCCTTGGCCCGCTTGGGGGCCATGGCGGTGCCGGCAGCGGGCAGACCTCACGCGTCGCCCCGACGACCGGTCTCCGCGTGACCGCGGCTTGCAGCCGCGCCGTCGCTGCGGCAACCGGGCCCGCAGCGCTTCGAGCCCTATAGGCCAGTGCTGCTTGCTGGTGGGGCCGAGGCCGCGGTGGGGCCCTTCGTGGGGCTGTAGGCTATAGGCTGAGCAGCACACGCGGCATAGAACCGAGGTGCTGCGCCTCGAGCCGCCATTTTGTGCCTTGGAACAGGGCATGGGGTTGGGTGCGTGCAATGGGGCTGGAGGGGAACTTCGGCCCCCTGACCCTCTCAACCACCTCCTCGTCCCCCCGGAGCTGTGCTCAGCCACTGGGCACAGGTGTGGGTGTCCCGGGCCAAAATCACTGGCTGAGCGCTGCCAGATGTGCCGGCATGGGGACTCGGAGGGGAGAGGGAGGCACGGCTGGGAGAAAGCAGGAGAGCTGCCAAGATAAAGAATTCATTACAGAGGAGTCATGTTGTGATCTCACAGTGGAGACGAGTGAAATATTCTGTGTGATTTAACATTTGGTGAAAATATCCCAAACCACATGGTGCCCTTCCCCCAGCCCGCTGTACCGACCAGCATTGCTTGGAGCCTCCAAATCTATTATTTTAATTTTGCAGGAGCCTTAAAGCCATGCTGTGCAGCCCATTACTGCTTTTTTCTGTATTGTATTCTAGGATAATACTGACCTCATGTACGTTCTTTATAAAATACCTTCTAATTATATGCAGTAGAAAACTATTAAGTTTGTAAGAGACATAAGATATCAGTCTTGTATCATTGTAGTGTGCAGATGAGCATCTTGCCTGGGTTTGTAGACAGTGATGTAGTTTATAACATGGGAAAGCTGCACAGTAGATTTGCCAACACCCATAAACATGTTCTCCCACCCCATTTCTTGGCTAATGTCCATTTTTCTCTTTTTGAGGTTTTCTTTTGTTGTTCTGAAAAAAAAACCAAAAAAACCCACCAGACTGCAATTGTTCAGAAAAACAGAGAGGATGGCATTCCCACCAAATGCTTGTTCTTCATTAAGGTCTTGGGTATACAGACTGTGCCTGCTGAGGTGTACAGAGAGAGTATGGGGAAGAAGAACTTAGGCCAGCAGCAGCAGGAAAGGACAGAGGAATGAGGCAGAGTGCATAGATAACATTGCTGAATACCATTAATGTGAACTGTCCTGATTTTTTTTTAATGGCTCAGTTTTCAGTCTGGTTGTAAGCTTCAGGATGACCAGTGGGAGAGGACTGTGCACCCAGTTCCTGATGATATGGGGAACTATGCACTACCATCATGCCAACAGGAGATGAGGACTACTTAAGCACTACCTTCTATGCCCACACCTGGAGTTGTAAGCTCAGAGTTGGTGGGAAGACTGAAATCAGAAAGGCACAAAAAGGTCTGAGAACATGAACAATAGCTGTGAGAATCAAGAAGTGGTCTCTTTTTACTGTTGTGTGTTTGCTTTGATGGGTAAGGATTAGCTAACAGAAATTGTTTTGTACTGCTGCTTATCGTTAGTACTAACACACTGTCTAACTTGCTGTTTATTGTTGTTGGATGCTGTTTCAAATAGTGAGTCAAGCTGAAGTGGGACAGCCAATCAGGGAGCTTACCAGTTCATTCAAAATGACCTCCACCACTCTCCTGAACAAAGGAGAGAAAAAAATTATACTCCAGTGTATAGCTCTAAAATAAGCTTTCCAGTAGTGAAGTCAGTTAAAGATATCTCCTGTTTGGCTGCTTGTCTCTGTCCATTCAGTTGTGCTGCCAAAGATGCTTGTAGGCCAGGCTATAAACCATATAACTGAAACTCTCTTGGTTAAATTCTCCAACAGACAAAAACAGCAAATCAGAAATATTGGGAAACTACAGCCTTTGTTCTCTGAAAATGGTGTAGGCTGCAAAACTTTGAGTTGTCTCTCAGCCATCTGTAAACTTCCAGCTTCTTTCTGATAACTAAAATATGAAATTGCTGAAATCTTAAAACTTGCATTAAGAAAAATGAATGTAATTCGGTGGTAAAGATAAGCTAGGAATAAGAATACACAAGAAAAAGATCCAGAGCAACAAAATGTGGTTGGGGATACCCACTTTAAAAGAAATGGAATGTACAGATGTATCCCTTCCATTTCTGCATAGTGAAACTGAGTTTCCATTAGTGCAAGTGATAATAGGCAAATCTGCGATGACTTTCTGTGTGACAAGAATATTTATGGTGTTATTTTCAGGCAGAAGGCAACCTAAAAATTATAAAATCACTTATTTATTTTCCGGCTTATTAAAACCATCACAAAAAGCCACGAATACATGAACAAACAAGTGTGAAGTAATCAAAGCTTTGGTTTTATCATAGACTTGCAATTCCAAATAACAGTGTATGTAAATATGAGGCAACTTGCATTTACCTGGGAGAAAACTAAACCACTCTGTACTTTTTCAATTCACACAGCAGGGTAGGAGAATGTGCGTGTTAATACTGCAGTCTAGTTATATGCAGTAACCTGTGCCCACACCTTTAATAATAATATAGAAATAATAATTACAAATTATTGATTAAATTATTAATTATGATTTATTAAAACATTAAATAATTGATAACTGAAATGTTGATAAACTTCAGAAAAAAGAGACATTAATTTCTTTTTATTATACTATGGCTTAAAGAACATTTACACTTACTTGTTTTCCAGTATAGGGTGGAGAGTGAAAAAAAAAAATATTTATCAAAATTGTGTCTTCGCTACTTGATGTTTCCTGGAAGACTGCAGTTGACTGAAGAACTAGTAGACGTTTTGTGTCTTTTAATAATTAAAGCCTCATCAATTGAGAGGCAGAATCAATTTAATCATGCTTGTTTTTTGTTGTTCTTCCCCCTAGTTGTTTATTTTAAATGCTTAACAAATATTTGGAAAACACTATATTTTCAGTAAGAACTATCAACTTCTCTCCTTTGGTTGACATGTTACCAAAGAGTGCTCTTTACTCAAGTCCTTAAGAACACACTTAATTACTTTATATTGCTTTCCTAAGATTTAAATGTTTCTTGAATAGCAAGGCTTCCTGAATTATGGCTTCAGAAGCCTGTTTCCGTTTTGGAAAACTTTCCACAAGGCTGTCAAGAACAGCTAGCATGGCCATCAGCACTGCTAAGGAAAACAATCTTTCATATTCCTTATATATGTAAAAGAAGAAAGGTATTAAAAAATATTTTTTTTTTCCGAAAAACACTATTCAATTCTTTTTCTATGAAAAAGGAAAAGGGGAAAGAACATAAAACTTCTTTTACTTTCCTGTTCAGTATTACAGTGCTGCAATAGTTGAGCAGAGAACAGCTTTTCTTAAAGTTTGCAGCTCCTCAGGACACGATCATCTCACAAGTTACAGCGATATGGCAGCAATGGCATGTGTTTCCCCAGCCTCCCTGAACTTGCATATATGAAGTTGGATATAAGAAGTCTTCGCCTACAGTCGCTGCTCTGCCCACCAAATGCTTCCTTTTATTTATTTATTTTTTTATTCTCAGTCTCTAAATTTGTTTATATGGTTTGCATAAAGCTTTCCACATGAGCTGCATTGGCCTTGTGAATGTGGACCAAGTCGTCTCTTCTGGCGTCAGGATCTATAAAGCTAATTTCTACATCGATGAGTTATCAGTGCAATGTAATTAATGATGTACCCTGAAAGGGACAAAAGTTGAGCATGAATATTAGTGCAGGTCCCTTTTGAGTGTGACTTGGTGGGCTTAAAATATTTCTGGCAACAGAAGTCACTTAATGACTGGGTGCTAACCATTCTTTATGGTTAAATATGATAAACTGTCCTCCTCAGATTTATTAGGACTTTCTATTATGACCAGGTACAACTTGCTAGGTAATGTGTTATGTACTAACTGGAGAGACAGTAGCCGATTGTGGATATGTGGAACCAAGACATCCAGGTGGCAAGACCCACTTTCTGGATCGAGGCCATGGCATGCACAAATTGACAGACATAATCTGTAAGTGTGCTGCTTTAGTCTGTCCATCTAATAACATGGCCAAAATCAAAGGAAGCATCTCCCTCAGGCTCTTAACATTTGTGTTGTTCTGGCTAGCTATTGTTTTCTCTTTGCTCACATTTTCCATCAAGCTGAGCTACAAATGTATGTAGCTTCTGTTGTTTATCATTAAACATAACATGCAGAGCAGATCCAACTTCCTTTGTACATACAAATAAGATTACATTTAAGAGCCTCTACCAGCTTTGTTTTACTTAGAGAAACATACAGGTCCCTGCATTTAATTTCAGAAAAGATACTTTTGTAACCTAGTCTATCCCACATGCATGCATGTGCGAGGAGAATGATTTCTCCTCTCTATAGCCAATGATATAAGGATTCCTGGAAAAGCTCACAATGAAATCCATTATTGTCTGTTAGTAAAATGACTTCCAAATTCCAGCTGGATGCTGTGCAACAGTTTCTTTAATGAAAAACTCTCTGCATTTAGTATTGTAGTTCCACTGGATCTTGGTAGTGGGATTTTGGAAGCAGTTCAGTACTGCCAGTCAGCAAAAAAAAGTCCAGTATCTGATATCTCAAGCCTTATCCCTGCCGCTTACAAAACAAATCACGAGGTTTTCTTATTCTTTTCCTTGAAGAAGTAAATCCAAAGAAAACATTTTCCCACCCTGGAGAAAGGCAAACTTCCCAACCCCTCCATTACCCCATCCTCCTACAATTTCAAATCCTGTATCATTGCCTGCTTTCTTGTGTCATAAAAGGAGTATTTTCCCTAAGGATAGAATCCTCCATGCAAATCTGCTCCTGTAGCACTCATACCATCACTGAGAATCTTACACAGTAGTAATGAACACTAACCACTAACCTTTCTCAGCAGCCAAACAAAGCAAAGTCTAAATAAGTGGAATTGGAAGCATTATACTCTTAATGGTGCAAAAATAAAACTGTTTCTAATGCACTAAAAACAAACATTAACACCACAGAGGGTAAACAGGCCTAAGATCCATGTCAGAGAGTGCACTGAAAGTATTGATAATAAGTGGTGGAAAGACATGGTATGTTAGTTTGTTTTTTAAGGGAGAAGACATTATTTCTAATGACCCATGCAATTTGAACTAGAATTTCAATAATTACATTATTAGCATCATAATTCTTTGGCCTTAATGTCCTAATTCTGTGAACTTTCTGCAGATAATGCCTAATTGTAGAATAACTAAGTTACAACAATGGAATTTATTCTGAAACTTTTCCTTCAATTTTAATTCTCTCCTTTCCAACCTAATTCCCTGTGGACATACATGCCCCAGTGGATCTAGTTCAGTGAGAAGGTTTTCAAAAGGAAGACTCAAAATAGTGGCTATTTCCCACACTATTTTGGCACCTTTCTCTCTCTGTCACACCTGTGCTTAAAATATGCTTAATGGAATAGTTGTGATTAAGCTTTGTAGTCCTAGGACTGTGTTCCAAAACTCTGCTATATCTTAAATTATCATCCACTAAATCCTTTATTCTTTCATAAACGTGAAGCCAAACTATATTCACCTTACCTCTTACCAAACAAGCATGCTATGCTTCTCTTTTCCTTCCTGCACCAATCCTACTTCAAAAGTTTTCCTTGTTCTGCATTACCAAAATTCAAGTGGTTTCTGATCCAGTGAAATTTCCCCTTGCCAGCCCAGATCTTTGCCTATGTCAGCAGGCTGTGGAGTCACCAAGACTCAAAACCAACAGCTTCCAGCTTAGGCAGGACATGTCTGAATCACCAGAGCCTCTCCTGCTGATCCTTAATGCCAGATGTGGCTCATCTCTGATCTGTTACTCACCTGCCTGGCAGCGCAGCTTGGCAGCACATTGTGAGAGCTCCTGGCACAGTGCTCCAACAAAAGTATTTATGCAAGATGCGGTCCCCTCTCTAAGACATCACCTGTCCTGGAGTGTTTCCTTCCTAATGCATTCTTGAGTGGCTCCTCCCACCATTTCCTGCATGATATAAAGTAAAAGAATATGAAAGACGTGCACCTGTTAGAGTGGGGTTCAGAGGAAGGCCATCGCTTCTACCTGAAATAGTAGGAGCTGCACCAGATTAGGAAGCTTCTGAGTGACATCCCTGACCTGGGCCCCATGGAGGCAGGAGACTTCCCTGGAAGGTCCAGTCAGCACAAGGATAATCAGAAGTCTGGAGCATCTCTCCTGCAAAGAGTGACCAAGAGGATTGAGAACATCTCTGCAGAGAAGGACTTGAGGGTACTGATGAATGAAGAACTGAATATAAGCTGACAGTGTGTGCTTACAGCACAGAAACTAGCCATATCCTGGGCTGCATCAAAAGAAGTGTAGCCAGCAGGCCAACAAAGGTGTCTGTCCTTTTCTCTGCTCTTGTGAAGCCCCATCTGGAGTACTTACATGCAGGGATGAGGCTTGCAGCAAAAGAAATGTGGGGAGCTGTTGAAGCATATCTAAAGGAGGCTATGAAGATGATCAGAGGGGTGGAGCATCTCTCTTAGTAAGAATAGTTGAAGGAACTGGTCTTGTTCAATCTCTTGAGGATCTCCAGGGAGATACAGCAGCCTTCCAGTGCTTAAAGAGAGCCTATAGAAAATGTGGAGAGGGACTCTACATCAGAGAGTATAGTGATAGGACAAGGGGTAGCAGTTTTAAACTAAGAGAGTATGAAATTGGTGGAATTAGTTGCCCAGAGAAGTGGTGGATGCTTCATTCCTGGAAGTATTCAAGGCCAGCTTGTATGGGACTTTGAGTAACTTGATCAAGTGGAAGATGCCCCCGCCCATGGCAGAGTGGTTGCAGCTAGGTGATGTTTATAATCCCTTCCAGCCCAACGATTCTGTGATTCTATATGAAATAAAAGAACGTATGAAATCTGGGTGCTTCAGTACCTAATGAGTTGAGTTGGCAACCTGGAATTTGGCCAGGCATCCTGTAGAAACTCAAATACATACACACACACACATATATGTAGTATCTAGTGATTTTTGAGAGAAGGACTAGTCGGGATTTGAGAATAATGTGGAGAGATTTGATATAACCTCAAGATCAGCAGTTCAGCCCAATGTACTGACTGTGGTATCTGAACCATAAGTCTGTCCAGCACTGATGTATTCTGAGCACATGCAAATCTACACAAACATCAGAAAGTCATTTTGACTGCCTGTCATCAGTTACCACAAAGTGAGACTGAGCAAAATGAAACAAAGCAGAATCTCCTAGCTTTCTTTAAAATGTCTGTTGAAAGCCAACAGAAAGATTTTTTGGTGAACACGTCTTCTTCCATTTGCTATCTTCTCTATTCTTCATCATACCACAAACTCCTACAATAGCAACTTAAGGATACTGAAGAATTATTTTTTCTGCAACTCATATCAGTACAATACCATTACTAGCAGAATAGATCAATGAAGTGCAACTTGTTTGGTTTCCTCTTATACAAAAGTCTGACATTTGTAAGATTTGTTTGAATGTCCTTTTTTTTTTTTCTTTTTCTTTTTCTTTCTTTTTTTTCCCCCAGCTTCAATTATTGCTTCCCAGGACAGAAAACTAATGAACTGATCTTGAAATGCCTTCTTCTGGTCAAATTATATTTAAACAGCACGAGAGACAGAGCTATGCCACCAAGAAGTGTGAGAACTTGGGTGTAATAAAAGGCCAAACCTGAATCACTCTAGAGCTGTTTTCATTATATTTTTCAGAGGTGATGGAATTTGATTTTAGTAATCATAATGTAACTTTTGCACAAAAGGTTCAACCAGCACTTTATGTAACTTTTTAGAGCTTAGTTCATGGGATTCCAAGCTGATGCAAATTTCGGGGCAGTAAGCTAGCTGTGGGAAAAGCTGATCAGTTTAGAAGCTATGAAAATATTGACTACTAAAGTTCAACACTTACCTCATTCAGACCTTGCCATTGGAGTTTAAGTAATTCTAGATGTTTGGAACAGCAGCCTGAGGCCCAGATTTGAAGGCAGTTAGCTCCCCAGATACCTGGGAAGATCTGAGTTGATGCAAATGGCTCACACACCTTCTGCCTTGCATTCTGGATCAATAGAGGAGTAATTGCATCTAATCACAGAATTCTAATGTGGCAAGACAAGGCAGACTAAACTGTCTTACTCTTCTTTTTTGTCCAGAATGAGGACGTTGGTGACACCCAGCAGATATGGTTGGCAGCACTTCTCATCCAATGATTCTAAGGATTTCAATGAAACATCAGAAAGTTTATTCATCACACATACATGCGTACTCTTCAAATCAGATACTTGGAGATCTTGACTACTGAATATTGCAAAAAGTGCTATCCTTTTAAATTTTCAGAAACGTGGCAAAGTGATAGAGAGCTTTATAGTGCCATAAACCAATTTATTTTCCTGAATGTTCATGAGGAAAAGTATTGCTGCTGCTGCTTGGCTTTGGGAGGCATTGCTCAAGACTCCATTTATGCAATTATTGATTATGTCATCAAATAGCCAGGAACAGTGTGGCTTTCTGAATGAATGAATTATGTTTCTGATTTTATCTATGGAAGGGATGAGAAGGCATGAAGAGAACAGTGGAGGGATAAAGCTCAAAATGAGAACCTTGGGGCACAGCACATCACTGCTGCTATACACAGGTGTTTCTGCAGCTGACAGATGGAAAGACTGAGAGGGCTCAGCACTGAAAGACAGAAGTTTGAATCTGTGAGGAAATAATTCCAGATCTGTCCATGCAAATATACTGCTAATGGGGCATGGTGCTTGTGGAGCATGGCAATATTACCATAAGGGACAGCACTATGTGTTTAAAGTCCTTTTAAACTGAGCTACCTTGACCTGCCTTAAATGATTTCCTTGCCCATCCTCCCACACCATTTAGACATCCATTTGTGTATTTGGAATTTAAAGAATTGTCAAAGGAGGTTAATACTATGCACAGATTTTAATCTATTTATTATCCTCAGTAATAAATACAAATACAATGTTTTAATAGAGTCTTGAAAGGCTACTGACCTAGAATGGGAGCCCTGGAAGTCATTTGCATTAGGCTTTTTAAAAGAACAGCTAATCAGTTTGATAAAGATCAAGCTGGGGTTGTCTTGCCTAGCTTCTTGCTGGGTTATTTATGATTTGATGGTGGCTACATCTTCAGAGCTTCAAAAAGCATTTTTTTGTTTGTTTGTTTGTTTGCTTTTTTTTTTGTTAAAGAAAACATAGGATGCTTTACAGTAGTGCATGTAAAACATAATTAAAAGAAATAAGAGACAATAAAAAGATAGTTGTAACATTAAATGTCCATATTTCAGCGTGGTTCTGTATTTATTTGTAAATCTGCAGCTACTAAACTCAGACTTGTTTCTTTAGAGCAGTTTTCTTCACACAATGAAAGATTGTTCTCCTCTGAGCTAGTAGGTTTGCATCTGTAAGAAGAAAAGTACAGGTATGGAAATGCAAACATCAGTCTGGGAGACCACAGCCTTATCTAAGTAAAGTAGATAACTCAACTCTTTTATGGAACAGAATTATATGTATTATATACTTGTCCCCCTGATATAACTCTCTAACTGTAACTCAGAGAGAGGCTGCACATTCCAACCAGAGACAGCAGGATGAAATGTGTAAGTGGTGAACCATGAGACTATAATATTTTCTAAGTGAACAGTTGGTTATTTCAAACTTAAACTTATGGCCTAGAGCTCTGAAAAACACTCATTATTACATTCTGCCAAGGAAGAATTCTTGAGTTTGTGGTAATGTTAGCTACCTCTGTTATTGGCTAGGTGGCAGTAGAGTTCATTTATGTATTAATACTCAGTGTGTATTTTCTATACCAGTTTGAAATTCAGCTCACCCTGCTACTACACATCTGCGCATCCCTGTATTACTGCCGCTGCACACTCTATTACATCCAGCAAAAAGCAGTTTTCATAACCAGCTCTCTATTTGTCTACTCAAGGAATGTGAAGCCAAACCCCATTAATTTGTCCCTTTTTAAAGAACAAAGTTGTAATTAACATTACAGAAATCACCAAGTGCTTGTTGCTCCAGGACAGTGAAAACCTATTTTTTTCTCAGCTCCCCAGGATTTTCTAAACTCATGTATTTCCAGTGCCTTCTCTACTCACTTCTCTGAAATAGTTGATTTGGACAGGATTTGGATTGCAGTTTGCTGTCATAGTTATGTGTGCTCATGACATGATAGTAATCATCTTCAGGGTGTCACTAGCGAGCAGTCAATAATCTGGGAGCAGACACAGCTGTATCTGCACCAGGGCTCTTATGGCCACTCGGAGAATGTTGTGTAAGCTGGTAGTTTAACTTCTTTGGCAGAAGGTGGTCTGCTCTGGGATGTACAAGGTGGTGGTCCAACCTATCCAGCATACCTGTTGTCCTGTTTGGATAGTCACTCTGGCAAGGGTGCTGTAAAGGTTAACACAGGAACATGTAGGGGAAGCTCTGGCACCTCATCTCTGTGGATTCCCAATAATATTATAAAAACTAGTGGTTTGGAGTCCATATGAAATATACTACAGCAGAACCACTTGAGACTGAGGTTGTACAACCACCCTGACATGGCTCCAGTCTTCACCTCGATAGACAGTAATAGAGTAGTGGCAACACAGCCCAGCTGAGGCTGAACATCTTTAGGAGAATCAGGCAATGTGCTGATCCCACTACCATGCCAGAGACCAGCAGAATGCAGAGCCACACCGAGTTTAATTTTGGACCTCTAAACAGGAATTGGTGCAGCTTGGCAAGAATATGCAACTCTTATCTCCTTCGTACAAGGAAACTGTGCTGCAGGCTGCAGCTGCCTTCAACCCTACTGCTTCTACAGGCCACCTGTTAGTACAGGCACTCTCACACACAGCCTCAAACCTGAGGAGATTAGACTCATTCATATTTGAAATGACTGAGAAGAAAAGGGGGCAGGGAATGAAGGGAAAACTGTTAAAGTGGTTCAGGCTCAGCCCCCTCTGTGCTTCTCCCTTATGGACCCCCAGCCCCACTGAGCAGCTGCTTCCCCACCCCAAAACCCTCAGAGCAGCTGCTGTCCGTCTGGCTGCCCTGGCCTCTTTGTCAGCTGTTTGATGTCACACATCAATCTTCCATCTTTCCTGCAAATCTCTGATGATCGAGTTTCACATTTCCAGGACTCTGGCTGTAAAGCCCCTTTCACTGATATAATTAGTAATTAGAGGAAAAATGTTAGCAAACTCCTCTTGGCATAAACAGACACTTAATCCCCATCTGTCAGATCAGGAAATTCACATTAGGGCAAAGAACCAATACAGATTTTTGTATCATCTGAGGTGAGTGACCGCACACGCTCTCAACTACTTAATTAAGATACCTGCGCAACAATGAGTGAATCTATTTTTAAGCAATTTCAATTATAAACTGTTTTTATTGTTTTGAAAGTCACTGTGTCTTTACCACTAGAAACCCCCGTGGGCTTTAAAGAAAGAGACTGCAGTCCTTGGTAAGAAGAGAGTAGTACTCATGACTTGCATTCAAATGCATGGCCTTTCACAGAGCTACTCTGCTGAGATGATCCCATTCAATAAGTGCTCAAACACAATAGGTGATGCAGACCAGGAATGGGACTTGTTTAGTATAGTAGAAAAATGTATGGTGATATGCTGAGAGTGAAGCTGAAGACGGACTGGTTCAGCCTGGAAACAAGGCCCCATGTATTTAACATGGAACGCAGCTAATGGCTGGGGACAATTAGCAAGCCTTTTGATGATTGTCCTTCTCTGGAAAGCTTCCAGACAAGACTGGGTGTTTTTTCCTCCCATAAGAGGTGCTACAGCTTGAAGATAAGCTAATTTAGGAAAGTTCGATGCCTTGTGTTATGCCGGAAGCCAGCACAGATGCTCGCAATGGCTTCTTCTGGCTTTGTCAAGCATAAAGGGAATGAATGGTGCCAGCCAGGCACTGCCTCAAACATAACTGGGGCTCAATGTATTGTTACCTACAGTGCATCCTCTGGTCTTGTTGAGCTCTCTTTAAAAACTGCTTTCGCCCCTTCTGTAAGGAATAAAATTCATACGTGACTGAGAATCAAGCCTATCTAGTGCTTCTGTAATTGTATGAAGAAAAGCCAGCAGTTGTACAGCTGGACAAAAACTCAACAACAGTTAAGTTCAGAAATCATTTTCTGACGTTTCTGTTTCATTTACAGGTTTTTGGTGCAAACAAAACAAAGAAAAACAAACCAAGTCCCTGGCCATATTCTACACCTATAGTGAAACAGCCTTTAACTACAAAAACCCAACACCACAACCATTGCAATTCTTACATGCCTGAAGGTTGCTCTGTAGCCCAGTTCTTCCCACTTTCTCCAGAAGGAAAAAAAAACTCTTTCCAGGCTTCTGAGGCAAATTACGCATAGCAGCACATGATTATTTCAGGAATGGACAGAAAAACTGGGCTTGCTTGAGCCACACTCAGGTAAAAAGACATTACTTAATGGGAATTTAAAAATATGATCCAATTCTTCAAACAGTAAAGTCCTCATGCCAGTATAAAGCTTAGATGGATCTTCTCCTCAGACCTTGAAAGAGACATAGTGAATCATGGCAGCTGGAGCAGGGAAAGAAAAAGTTTCCTGAGAAAAATAGAACCCCCAAAGATTTTATCAGATATTTCTTCACGTTGTTATGCAGGATGTGTAGCTGGAGAAGGGCTCAGACAAATTTTTATGATGGCTCAGTTTCTAGATACACTGAGCACTGTATCTCAGGGTACTGAAAATCAAACTGGACATTGAGTTCACTGTTAGATGCAAAATGGAAACTAATACAACATCACAGGAGAAATTGTAAGAAAAACAGAGTTAAATTCTTACAGTAGCATAATCTCATACTTTTGACATGTTGCATGCTTCACAATGCTGACCTTATTGTCAACACCTTAGAAGTCTTTGACCTTAACAGCTTAATGATATCCTCTGAAAATATTTTTTCAGAGTTTATGTTCCTAGGCCTGAAAGAGGAAAGGTGAACTCGCGGAAAAATAAACCAGTTATGTAGGTTCCTACTTGACATCCTTAATCCACAACTGATAACTTAAGATCACTTTCAGCAGCCCCTATCACTTGAGCTAGCCAGAATAACTGGTAATGGCAGGAGTTTGCTATTTGATAAATGAATGAGCATTAGAAAAGGATGATGTCATACTATTCATATGATCACATTCTATTGGCTTTTGGAGGTAAGGGAAATCTGGACTCTATTCTGAAGGGGTTTGCTGAGAAAGAAGACACTTCCTTTGGTGAGTGATTGCTTTGTGATCAAAGGAGATCTCCTCTGTCTGCTTCAAATAAGCCACAGTTCTTCTTCCCTACTTCTGTTGTCTGATCCTTGCAGCAGCTCTGTGTTTTCCCCATCCGTAGAACCATGTCGTAGTTCTGTCCCTTCTTCTCTGTCTGTTCTATCACTATTAATTCCAGGAACAATGTCCATGAGAAACATCCTTCGTGACTTATGCATGCAGCACATGCACAAAATCCTTCATGACTTCAGCTGCACAGCTCTGACCTATACATTTCTAAATGAAACCTTTCTAAATTGACCAAGCTGTGATAATTTCCATAAGGAGAAAAAAAGGAACACTCCGAATTCAAAAGCTGTTCCATTAGAAAGGACCATGTTTTTCTTTCAAGCATTAGTACCTCTAGAGATTCCAAAAGAAATAAATTTATCTGATCATGTTCAATATAGGCAAAAAAAAAAAAAAATGTTCATAAGTTCATTTTTCAATTTTGTGGTTGAATTTTCAGAACAAGTGTTTTATCATGAATATCACAATGACCATGACCAGGGCAAGCTAGTGACAGAGAGAGAGGGGGAAGAGAAGCCAAAGCTAGTGGAGGTGAAGAAAGGAAGAAAACTATTCCAAAGATGTCAATGTCTTTCTTTATCAGTGATAGCAGTAAGTTGTTAACAACATGGTTATGGCATGGTACTCTCTTAAGCTCTATTTGTCCAGTCTCCTCCTCCTTCATTCTCCCTCTTCCCTAATACCTTGATCTCATTATTTTAATTTAATTCTGTATCTGTTTTGTCTCCTGCTCTATGTCCTTATACTCTCTTCACACTTCATTTATTTTTCTTTCCTATTCTACCTCTTAAATTTTCTCCTAAATCTTTTCTTTTGGTGTCTTTTTCCTCTAGTTATATTTTTCTTTCCCCCTTAATCTGCTCCTTGGTATAACTCTTGCTATGAGGAAAAAAAAAAGATGACAAGAACAATAAGTGAAAGGCCAGATGTCTGGACATCAGCATTCATTGTGCTCTTATTTTTGGTCATACACAAAATGTGCCCAGCTGTTGCACTAAGCCCTTAACCCAATCAACAAATCCCTGCTCTGCCTGCACTGAATATATTCATGCATAGAATCCCATCTGGAATTGCTCATCTCTTCTTAGGTCCTCTTATGCTACCTTATGCTTGTGTATATTGAAGAAAGGGTTTTATAAAAAATATTTTGAGAAAATATGAGCAAGTCTCATCATCTGAGCTGGAAACCTCTCAAGTGACACACTTTGACTTTGTGAAAGCAAGACATATTTCCCCTTTCTTATTCTCTGTCCTCTCTATCTGTTCCTTCTTTCCCTTTCTCCGTTTCCATTCCTTTGTGTATCTCTTCTGTCCTGTTGTCCCAGTTTGTGTACATTTGAAAGTCCCAGGCTGCTTAGTGATAACACCTGTCTAACCAGTTAAAGAGGGTGCAGATCTTACAGGAACTGTGAAGGGAGGCAGAAGCAAATCTCTCCATGCAGTCTGACATTGAGGGTTAATAGAAGGAAAATATTGATGTTTTATTAAATTACTCCTATAGGTCGGATCATGTAACAGGCCCAAGATCTAAACAATGATCCTGTTCTGGAGGAATGTGAGGTTCAGACTGATGAGATAAACCATTTGCTGGAATATCTCTCTGACTTCACTAAATTGCTTCCCTTATTTAATTACAAATTAATTGAAAACACTCCTTGCCCAGCGGAACAATACTTAGAACCTGGTTTGTTGATAGTATCCTAATTCTCTTTTACATTCCTGTAGACTCTCCCATGATTATGTCATCAATTTTACACTTTTTAGACTTTGGCAAAATCTTTTATGCAGGATTTATTAACATAAGTCAGAGAAATAGCTGCAGCCCTAGGATACAGAAATCCTCACTAATCCCAACCAAGATGATGCTGACATAGATAATCAAGTGGCACATTTGCATCTGATGCAAATTTGGTAGCAGAGACAACAGAGCTCAGAAGAGAAGACTGTACCTCTGTTAGCAGACAGACTAGTATTCAGAAAGGAAGCCAGCGAAATCTACGAAGAAGAGGTTGAGTTATGGAATTACTCAAATTTAAAGCATCTAGTGAGCCATGTTTATTCTGCCTATTGCACTTCTAGTCTTCTGTCAGTACAAGATACTCACCTTTCTGTACTTCTCAGTGCTTAATATGATCTTCCTCTTGATTTTGTAAGTGAGGCAGAGTTTGCCTGAAGCAGGCAGCTCCACTCTGTGGTAGGAAAATTTGGTCTATGAAGAGTAGAAGAGTTTTTTGAAATCCCAAAGAATGAAGGTGCTAACTTTTCAGATGAGCCATTGGACTATCAGTATGGGGTGATGTCTACTTGCCTATTGTGAAAGGCTCTGTAAAAATAACAGAAATGCAAATACAGAACCGCAGTGACAAAGTACTTAGCAATATCAAATTCTTATATCTATCAGCCAGCATCACTGAGTATTCTTACTACAGATAGCTCAACACTATGTATATGAATCACTGCCCACTCTCTTTCACCCACATTAAAGCTCCTTCTTTCCCTTCTATTCTATAGCTGTCCCTTTTTTGAAGCAATAATTATATAAATTTATATGGCATTTCAAAAAAGACAGATCTGCAGAAGTTTAGACCCCGCAATGGAGAAAGGGAAAAAAGATATGGAGATTCAGCATTTGGATTGATCAAAGCACCTTCACTAATGTCAGTGGGGACAAGATGCAGGAAAGAATGGATCCTTTGTGCAGGTTGGTCTTGGTTATTCTGGATCCAGTTGCAGCGTATCATACAAAGCTGTACAAATCCCAGAGATGTGGGGACCTCCAGTCTTGGGAAGATATTCTTTGAGAGGGAGGGTACTGACTTCATACTCTCATCTTTGCAGATATATTTCAAGTATAGCACTCCCTAGCACATAATAGCAATCTGCTTCAGAAATAATGAAAGCATGAAAAGTAATGGCACAATGGCTATTCCCCTGCTAAAATCACACACTGATGAAGGTGATAAAGGCTGAACATTAGTACCACTGTACATGTGTCAAACAGCTACAGAAAAGATTTAATTGTCTCACAGATAGAATAATAGAATCATAGAATACTTAGAGTTGGAAGGGACCTGTGAAGGCCATCTTGTCAAACTCCCCTGCAATAAACAGGAACATCCACAACTAGATCAGGTTGATCAGAGCCTGGTCAACCTGGCCTTGAAAGTCTCCAAGGTGGACATAATTCAGAGATATCTCTGTGTTGTTGACAGGGAAAGACGACACTGCTCATGCTAAGAGTTTTTCATGTAACAGGGGCTTTTACCTTGGAGGAACTGGAAGGCATTGTCCAAAGGTGTGCATTTGGCTGGATTGTTTAGCCAGATTCTTGAGAAAATAAGATGGTAAATATGGCCTGGAATGCTATTCAAGGAAGCAGCTCCACTTTTCATCTAGTGCTTGTTTCATGCTGATGGTTTCCATCTTAGATACAGGCGAGTGTTCTGGTAATGGGTTTGGGATCCATCTTGGTCCATGCTGCTGTGAACATGTGAATCTTCATTTGCCCATAGAAATGAAAACCCAGAGCAGGCTGGTCAGAAACAGATAATCACAGATAATCACAGAATTGTAATCACAGAATTAGGGATTGGAAGGGACCTCCAGAGATCATCGAGTCCAACCCCCCTGCCAAAGCAGGTTCCCTACACCAGGTCACACAAGTAGGTGTCCAGGCAGGTCTTGAATATCTCCAGAGAAGGAGACTCCACAACCTCCCTGGGCAGCCGGTTCCAGTGCTCCGTCACCCTCACCATAAAGAAGTACTTGTGAACATTTGTGCGAAACTTCCTATGCTGCAGTTTCTGGCTATTCCCCCTTATCCTGTCTCCACACACGGCTGAGAAGAGTCTGGCCTCGCCACTCTGCCCCCCACACCATAAATATTTATAGACTTGGTCATCGAATGAGTGAAAAATAAAGAAAAAATGAGTTTTTGACTAGTTCCACTCTGCCATGCTATCAGTAGAACCTCTTTCCTTTCTAGTGGAGGCCAGTAGCAAGGGTGATGGTGGGGCAGTACAGTCCTCTGCAGCTGGGCTTTCATAGTTATCTGCTCTCTAATCTCAGCAAATCTATGTCTCCATGTATGAACATCATCACATCACATGCACTTCTTCTCATCTGCCAGAGAGATTTTAAAGGTGGCTTTTCCTGTAGATGGTTGCTCAGTGCAAATTGATTCAGCTCCCCCCAAAACATACTCAAGAAATAGGGACTGCGAATCTGGGATTACAAAAAATGCCTGAGCATTTTTAGGTAGTCAGTTAAGAGAAGTACTGTATTCATGGATACAGCAAAGAAAAGGCTGCATCAATGAATATAACTGATGACCTCGAAGATTTCAAGCTGAAGCAGAATACAGTCTTGAGTGTTTGCAGTGTCTTTGGGGACTTCAAAATAAGGAAAACCCAGCAGATCTTCCAGCCAGTGACAAATGACCCAGGACTTTCAGAGATCCTCCAAACTTGTAATGACTGGCTATCTGTACCACTGCATATGTTTTTCTAAAAGTCAATTCACAACCATAAATTCACTCTTTCTAAGTTTAAAGTAGTTCCTTTCTAACTATTTTGACATGCTTGGTGTCACCCTAACAAAAATCAGAAAGACTAATTTCTCTTTAATTACATGAAAGAGAGCAAGAGACCCAAAAGTTAGTTAGTTAGTTAGTTAGGGCAGAGGGAGGAAAATGCTCACAAACTGCTGACAAGATTAATATGCAGTTGATGGAAAGCGCTTTCACACCAGGGTGCCAACAAATAAACACAATTCATAAATATCATCCCTGCTGTAGTGGATAAGGATGGATTCCCAGCGACAGAGAGAGAGGGAGAGAGAGACATTTAGGGAGGGCGAGAGACCTGTTTGCCCTGTGAAGCTTCATGTCCAAAATTCCTCGGATGGAACCTGATAGCAGGGGGACTAATCGGGCCAGAGGGTTAGTGCTTTCCGTGTTAAAAAAAAATAAATTAAAAAAACAACAGGGAAAGGAGGCTTGGGCAGGGGAGGTTGAGGACTGTGTGTGAAAACCTGGAGATCAAGGCTGTGCGCAGCTGCTCTGGGGCTGGGAGCTTCCACCTGCTGTGAGCACTGAGCTGACTTCATGGGCGCTGCCAGATTTCCACAATGTCCAATGGGACAAAAGGGAAGGATCTTCTCCTTGCATCAAGTGTGGTGGGAGGTTGTCCCATACACAAGTAATGTAAAAATATCCCAATAATGCAGGTTTCCTCAAGAGAGAGAAAAGCAGTGTAGATGAGGGAGAGTGGATGGCGAGTCAACAGAGCAAGCGTGCACTTTTTTCTACATGCTCAACAACGTTCTGCTCAATGGCTACTTCATGATCAGTTTACAACATATGTAGACCCCAATTATTTTTCCCATTCCTTTCAAATTTTCAAATTCTCTGCTTCTTCTCTCTCTCCGTAACTCCTTCTTCTCCCTTCCATGATGCCTTATTCTAATATTGAGAGAAATGCTGTCCTGCTCTCAACCACCCATTAAAAGGCAATTTAGATAATATTTCACCTAAGCTGGGGTGTAATTGCTAGGCCTAGCAATTGAACAGCATTGGATTATAGGTCAATATATGTATCAGCAGAGCTGGTTTAGTGATGTTGTTCACTAATGGAATCTTAGCTTTAAAACTTCACTTCCCATCAGAAAACTATGACAGTAAGAGCACTCTCTCTGTATTATGACTAAGTTGTCACTGTGACTACACTGCCAATAGAATGGCAAAAAACCTTTGCTGAAGTTAACAGGAATGCCACCACTTACTTAAAAAAAATAAGTTTGTGCTTGTCTTCCTTATAATTAAAAGCACAGACTTCTTCGTCCTGTCCTGCAGCAAGTCACTGCTGCAGTCCTACCACAGCTGTACAGCTGTCCCACAGCTGTGCCCCCCAGATCTGCTTCCCACTCCTCGCAGCCTTCTGCCATACAATGTCAGGGGAAGGCTGACAAACAACACGCAAGACTTGTATGAGACTTTCAGTGTCTACAAATGACAATAATTGCAGTCTCTTATCTATACAAAAGGGAGTGTTTTAATTGAGATTTCCAAAGGAATAGTCCTGCACTTCCCCTGCAGGACAAGGAAGGATGGCTGAAGTCCTCTAGCTGGTCCTTGTAACTTTGTGATTCTATTGGCCTGGTAGCCTTGTGATCCTGCAGGAGCCTGACAGCTCTGTCTGTGTATCAGCTAATGCCTCTCTGCTGACCTGCAGGGTCAAGGACATCACGCTGATCTGGGGATGACAGTAATAGTTCTGTTGACAGATGCATTTCACCAGCTGTACAGCCACTTGGTGCGACTCAGAGTTAACTCTTCTTGTGCCACTTGACACCAGTGCCTCACAAGTAACTCGTGTGAGATAGATCATGTGCAGCCCCTTTGCCCTGCAGAAAGTTCAAACGTCTTCAAAATAAATTCCCTCATAATTCAGAGAAGAAATAAACAGCTTCTAAATGCCAGGATCTCCTTTCACCTTCTCCTAGATGTGATCTGTTTATGCCTCTTCCCTACATTTACTTTCTCTCTAATATCTGCTTGATAGTTCAAATGCTTAGTTAGATCCAGGTTTCTCCTTGATCCTGCTCCCTGCACTTGTGACTCGCAGTGGCAAAGCTGACTCAGGTTCTGAACTGGTGATCCTGGTTGGTTGCTATTTACCCTGTATCCATCTCACTCATGCACACAAAGAGGGAGCTGGGAAAGCACTCTCTGACAAAAAGATTTCTACCTTTGAATCTACAAGTCTAACAAACCCAGGCTGCAATTCTGTAGACAGCAAGCATGCGCTTTGTATTTCAATATTGGCATATCAAATCAAAATAGGTGGCAAGTCTGCATTTGGAGGAGAACAATCTGGTGCCTTCTGGCATCTCTAGCCCCTGGATCTTTTTCCCTTCCACTCCCCCTTCCTTATTTTAAAGTTTGAATATTTTGATAGAACCAATATCTCCTCACTGGTCTGTACAAGTACTGTTGGAATTCACTTCAGTGTAGCAAGATAGAAAGTAGTGGAAAAAAATGCAATTGAAGAAAGGGAAATAAAGGTAAAATATATATAATTTTGTGTTATAGAACATTTGCAACACATACAGAATCAGTCAAAACATTTTTCTGTTTTTACTTTTGCTACTAGCATTTTAATTCCATTTTAAATACACATTTTTTTATTTCTTTCTGATTTCTTTTTTTCCTTATTCTTGATTTTCCACTGACTTTACTGAATTGCTTTGACAACTCAAGATTCTTTATAAACTGGCACATCTTTGTCCAGATCCTAACAAATATATATATTATACATAAAATATGTATTGGCCATGTGCCTACAGTCAGTGGCACAGCTTCCATCAGCACACACCGCTCTCTTCCTGTCCTAATTGAAAGTACAGTCCACAACTTAATTTCCCACTAAGAGAGCAATATGCCTTAACACCCATTCTAATGGAGATTTTGTAAGGACCCTCAACTACCAGTATGATATGAATCAATACAAACATCCTCACCTCACCCTTCAATTTTATTAAATGAAGGAAAATTGATCTATCTCCAAAGCTACTCTCTAGGCTTACTAACCTTCCCTGCCCTGGATTTAAAGAAATAGTGCGTATGTCTACATTGCCCTCTATCAAACACAGTCAATTTGTCATGTGTGCCTTGCGTTCATGTGCATTTAACCTTTGCAGAATATGCATTTTTAGTCAGTAGCAATAAAGTATAACGTTTTCCAACCAGTGGTTTTGCAATTTATCCTAAGAGTAGAAAAGCTAAACATTCTTTTTTTTGTTTCATCAGGAAGCAAAATTCTGCAGCCTGACCCTGCCTTGGTTTCCTGTGGTCAGAAGCCTCCCTCTATCGACCAATGATGTCACTGTCTAAGAGAAGGAAGGTCTTGTTAGAATCAAGGACAGGAGCCAATCTGCCAGGGGACTGGGTCCAATTGCAAAATGACTTTGAAAATGCAAACAAACAACAACAGCAACAACAACAACAAAAAACAACTGTGCAGTTTTGAATTGTTCCCACATTGTCTTATTTTTTGTTAATCAAATGTACAATGAAGGAAATCATCCAGCAGGCCTACCGGATTAAGTTCTGCTTGTTTGTACAGCATAAACTGCCTCCTGTCATTGTATCACCATTCCTAACCATACTGAGGACTGGAATGACTTTGGCCTACATATTTCTCATGTGAAAGGCCTTCCAGTAAGGGCTGTGGAAAACTGAATTGGTCAGATTTAGCATTCAGGGAGGAATGAACAATGTTGGCTGTACAAACACAGCTGTCATTTAAAGTCACTCTGGAGAACTAGGATAAATTTACTGACCTCCATTTTATAGTTGTATATAGTATATATATGTATAATGTACAATATATTTTATAATTTCATATATATATGTATTTTATAGTGTGATGCTCACAGTATACACCGATATGTACACTCATTTTGATACCTACATAAATAACATAACAAGAAAAAAGCCCCAAGCAATTAAACAGATGAATGCTCTGTATTTATTTTTTCTGAACAGGTTTATCAGGGAAAAAATAAATATGCAGGACTGTATTTCTTTACAAACTCTGGTATACTAGACAACTGAGAAGCAAACTCAGGCAGGACCTCTTCTCAAACATGCATTGACCTGAGTCATTGTGATGATAGAACAGATCCTCACTCCATGGAAGTTAAGACGGTGCCATTAGATTCAGTGCAGCAATGATGAGGTACTACAAGTGGATTCCTGACTTGCCTGTGAAGAACACCCAAAGTTCAGGGCTTTGCCATATGTACTGACATGCTGATTTATTAGTAAAACTTAGGGGTGCTCAGGAGAACTGAGTGAGCTATGCTGTGTTGCTATTTTGAGTTATTAGGAAAGCTGCAGTGTGCACCCAGAGACTTTACCAGGGTTGCTCAGAAAGTGCAACTGGGGAGCATGAATTAAGAAAATGTAGAGAGCGAGCAAGCTGAGGAAAAGAGGTGAGTTTGAGCATATTTCTAGGCTTACAAGACTACAGCCATGGGAATAATTAAAAAGCACACTTTTTGGACAATTTATTTTTGAAACTCTGCAAAATTTGTCAAATCATTTATTTGATGAGCATTATTTGACCAGCTGTATGGGGAGCCACGCTGGAGTGCTGTAATGAGTGCTCTGGAATGCGAACAGCATTAATGTGCCTGTGATAGCTGGATAATTCCTTTACCCTGCTCACTTTTGTGGTTTGCCTGTAACTATGGTCGTGCTTGATTACTGTTATGATGTGAGCTCTGAGTTCTCTCTCTCCTTTGGCCTTTCCCTCTTGGCAGCTCCAGCAGAGCGAAGCCCTGATTAGAACTACAGTGTATCATTTGATCTTCAGATGGCTATAAAAGGTCTGTTTGAGTGGTCATCCTGCTCCTGTCCCAAATGGATGGTCATGCATGCTGCACATCACCATGCTTCTGGCATGATTTCAGCAAAACTGGCCAGAGCTCCTTCCAGAGCTAAAACAACACAAGGTAAAGAAGCAATTCCATTTAATGCCCCTCAAACCCTTTTTTTTTCAACTCTCAAAGTTAATGGGAACTTTAAAACAGAGAAGGCTTTAAAGTGATGAGGGAGAAGTCCCATTCCACTGCTTGAATTTGCAGCTGGGTTTGTTACCATCAGGTGTGATATGAAGTCAGCATTTTCCTTGATGACTTTTTCCTTTGCCATTGTTGTGATCTGGCACTGCAGACTGGAGCCTCACTCCAGATTTTTAAAGGGAACTGTTATTTTCCTCCAGGATTTTATTCCTTGTCTCTTGCTAAATGGATTTTGTTATTTTTGTAGTTTCTCAAAAAAGGTGAATTTGATAAAATCCAGATATTTGGAACCAAGATGGAGAGCTCAGATAATAGCAGTTTTACTGCAGAAATAACAGAGGTTTAAATACTCATGCTATTAAGTAAAGTCTAAAGTCATGCGCTCCATCCTTTCATGCATGGGATATTTCAGAATTTTGATGCCCTTTATTCAGACACTTTCTCTATTCAGGTGCTGGTGGTCTTGCCATGAGACACGGAAAGAGCCATCTGGGCATGGAAACATCAAAATAGTGACTTCAGTCTCTCAGTAACTAAATGGACCTTACTCTGATCAGAAGACACATGCTCTTGAACACTAGCATGTTCAAGTGCTGGAGACATAATTGTTTCTTCCATCTATTATGCAGTTCATAAAAGTCAATATTTTAAGAATAACTCTGCTCAAAGATGAGGAAGAGAATGAATTTCTGTGCTGCTTGCACAGCTGCTGTCTTCAGATACTGATGTTATCAAGGGCTGAATTTCATAATGCAGAAAATCTTCACATAGTTAGATGCCTCCTTTTTTGCTAAGTGTAAGTATCCTCTAGAGATGCTTGGCATGGGAACAGTACTATTCATTGCTCTATTATCCGTATTCATTATTCTAATAGTGTTCAAATGGTGGATTTCAAGTCAAAAGCTGAAATTTCATTCCCAGTTCTCAGATCAGCTCATTTTGAATACTTTGAATTAAATCAGTTTATGGTTGTGTCCTAGTAGAAAAGAAATATTCCTTTGCTGTTCTGTCATACTGTCCTTTAAGATATCGCAATAAATTTTGCATTAGCTCTCGTAAATCTGATCTCAATTTGAAAATGATTAATAGAATTAAAGATTCTATTAATCTTTAGAGATTAAGAATTGAGACACTGAATTAGCCCCTTTAGCTTCTTTTTTCCCAATATATATTTTTGTGAAATTAATTGCTTCTAGAAAAGGTAGTTCTTTAAAAATATCATGATATCAAATAATTAAATATGCAGCATTTGGAATGCTCATCTCATTTTTGGTTTTGACAGTTTTGATAGGTCAGCTGATCTGACTGTTCTTCAAATCAAGAATTTTCCATATAATTAAAAAAAAAAACAAACAGGAAATTTTTTTCAGAAAGATTATTATCTAAGAAAAAAAATGTGGCTTACAAGGTGCTACATGGAAAAGTCATTCAGCACCGATATAAACCGATATCAACAGTTTGTTTAACTTTATATGCAGATAATCTAGTTACACCATCATTAACATTAACACTTCAGTGCGTGAGCATAGCTTATAAGTATCAACAGGTCCTTCTTACTGTCAGTGAATTAATTAGGATTTTTCAGGGTTTTCTTCTGGTGGTTTTTTTTTTTTTTTAAATTATATTGCAAGAACCCTGCTTCAGCTCAGTCCAAACATTTGTGCAGAAGTTAAATTCTACGTACTGAAATGTCCACACAAACACAAAACCAAACACCTTTTTTATTAGTGTTCAATTGCACTTACATTACACAAAGTCATATCCAAGAGTTCTGCCAGATGTCAGGAAACAAAAAGGTACACACTGCCCACAAAGGTGGGCAGAGGGCTAAGACATCTGTGTTGCAAAGTCGAAGGCCAACCACAGAAATACCTTGGCAATAGTCTTCACCTGAGGTGATCAGATGTCTCTCCTGGAATGCACATCCAGCAGTGCAGCAAGAACAAGGACTTCACTTGACGAAGTATGCTGAATCTCTGCTGATATGGCCAGTGGTTTTCTTTGGCATTTCTGCCTCATTCATTTTCTAGAGACACCTCCTAAAAAGCAAAAGTGGAGGGATAGGAGGCTTCTCTATGCCCAAACGTTCAGAGTTCTATGCTACAGTTCAGAGACTGCTATTTCAGCTTGACCTGAAAGCTTCAAAGTCAGGTTGTAAAGGGTGATGAGGATACCAGCAGAGCTCATCTGTTGGTTACAAGAAACCAATTCCCATCAGAAGAAATTCTAACAGACTCTGCATGGCACATACAGAGAAAAGTTATCTAAATTGCATAATAGTCTGGAGATCCCAGTATTTCAATACTCATTTTTGTTCCTAAATTAAAACACAAAAATGTAAGCATCAAAACTTCTTGCAGCACAACAGAGTGATTCAAAAATACTGATTGTTTATTTATTTAATCGATATCTTGACCAAGGGAAATCTTCTATGCAAGTCCTCAAACTGATGTTGATTACTGAATTGACACTTTTTTTTTCTTTTTTTTCTGTGAAATATCAAGTGATATTATGCTAAAGATATAACAGCACATGTTATCTGGAGAGTTCGTTGGTTGATGCCCTTCTCTCTCACAACCTCAAGTGCAAATCTGTGCCAGAATGGCAGCTGTCATCCAGAACCCGTCATGGTGATCAATTTTTCATCAGAAACTGCAGGATGTGGAGAGTAGGGTAGCTCACAAGGAACTTGACTCACAGGACAGAAACTTGAAACTTTGAAGAAGCAATGATCTGAGAAGAAAATGCAATTCAAAAATCTACTGAACTGAGGTAGCAAAATTTATAGATAAAACGTTCCCAGATGGACAGTCATACTTGCATCACCATCTGCTATAGCAGCAGCTCCCAGACTTCTCTCGTTGTCTGGGAACATGTGAAAAATGGGATAAGCACAATAGAGTTCTTTCAATATATATCACTAACATCCTCGTACTTCCTATCACACAGACCTTTTGATGGGATGAAAATACCTCTAGGAAAAGGAGAATACAAAATAGTTCCCTTTTGAGTAAGATTATGATGAAGTTGAGAGTAATAAGTGTGGCTGAAAGGGGAGAAATGTCTTTTCTAAAGCTAAGACTTGTAACATGCAAATTACATGTGCTTAGGCTCCTCTATTGGATCTGATGTCCTATTATGTCAGATTCATTCAGTATGAATTTTCAGATATTTAGAATTCCTTTTCTGTTCTCTAGTTATGTTAAGCTTGAGGTCATTATATGGCTTCAGAAGTAGATTTATTGAGGTGCAATCCTACCTTTTTAGCATAATCCATACAATATAACCTTCAAGAAACTTATGCTGCTTATGCAGCTCCTTGCATCTCATTCATATAGGACATCTAACAAGACAAACCAATGTAAATAAAGAGGGCATATTTTCATACACAGAGGGGGATGCAATGATCAGTACCAGAGATGTCTCAGAGAATGCATGGGTGAAGGAAGTACTCCAGAACTATGGAGATAGGAGTGGAAGAAGCTGCCGCTGGAAGAGCAAAATCTGTTTCATGGGAAAAACATATTTTTTGACATTTTTGTTCATTTAAGACTTTAAAAGCACACATTTCTGGGTGTTTATATTACAGAAAATGCTATATCAAAGACATGGTCAAAGTGTTGCCTGCTAGGCAACTGTTGTCTTCTAGTTGTCTGTCAGTAAAAGAAAACATCTCTTCAAAGTGTTTTGGATGTAGCCAGGCAGGAACAGAGTTGGAGCTTTATTAATGTTTCTGTTAGTTTCTTCTTTATTCTCCTCTTTTCCAAAATCCCCACAGTCCTGCCTTCCATCAAATGACAAGGAGTGAGCAGATCACATCGTTGAATGTTTTTCTCCATTATGTGAGTCCCTCACATGATGTTGGCATTTTTGGCATGTGATGGCTACTCCTCTGATCATGGGAGGAAGGCAGGAAAGGGAAAGCAGCTTTCCCGTATGAGGTGATGGAGCTGAGTCCATGCTTCACTTTGGTTATCTGATAGAGAATGGGGAGTGGAACTCTGTGAAACAGGGCAGCAAGGAAGGCTTCTGTAGAACATGCTTTGGGAAGAAAGACTCTGGAGGGAGAGAGCAAGAGGCTCGTTATTCACAATTTGAAAACCTGTTTATCCAGTGCTCAAGAATCCAACTTAAATACAGAAAGTGCAACCTGAACCCCAGTCAGCTTTTCCAATTTCTTCTATATTTCTTCTCTAACTTGCATGGACTCTTGATTTTCTCAGAACATGTATAAGAGAACTGGCATTCCTTGTATCAGAACTTGAGGGCAAAATCAGCTCCTAGATGCTTTCAGTGTTCTCACTATGAACAAAAAATCTGTTTGATACAGTAGGCTTTACTAAAACTGTTTTCACCTTGGCTTGCTTGTGGCATCATTTTGCCAGTCTGCTGTCTAAAGAAATAGCACTCTTTAACTCACAAAGATACTTGCACATCATATTTCTATTTTGATTGCATGTGTCACAGGATCTGATTTACTGCTGGACAGAAGCTTGACTGAGATCAGCACAGATCAATTGAGAGTTGTCCTGGTGAGCATCATCCCTCCACACTTACGCAAGACTTTAGGACAAGTGTGACCTGTTTAGCATGAATGTGAGTCATGAGCATTGGCTCAAATTGGCTCCTCATATCTTTGAGATGGATGATGAAGATCCAATTGCAGGCCAGTTGATAACTCAGCTACAGCAGGGCCAGTAAAGCACTTAGTTAAAGCTGAAATGAATTAATCAGGGAAGCATCTGAGAAGTCCATCAGGGTGCATACACAAGTATTCACTGCTGTATCAGCTTTCCACCCAGACACATTTATTTAAGTTGTGACTACCTGTCAGAAGGAAATAGTAGTAACATTTCCTGAGGCATCACCTGGTAAGGTCCTGGTTATCCTGAAATAATGTACCTTTCTTTACAGATCAAGATCTGGATGGGAGTACATGTTTTTGCAGAAGACCAGGAGTACAGTGCAAAAGAAAAGGCATCAGTACCTAGGGTATGGAATTAGGAGGTCAGAGTAAGGATGCTGAGAATTTTTACTTATCTCTGGGTCAGTGAAGGAATTCCTAGAAAACTTTACCTCTGACTTGTCTATGAAAGTGGTACAATTAATGCCTCTTTGTTATGCTTTTGTTATGTATTTTATTGTAGTGTCCACTCTATCATTCTATTTACTGATCATCACTGTTCTTGTAGAGGATGTCTTCCTTCAGGTCTTACTTTGGTCCTTCCCCTCAGCATGCTTACAAAGTCATTCTAATTTCACATGTGCTACTTTGTGCCAGGAGTCTGAAAATTTTGATGCTGACCCCTTCACTAAATTGTCTGATTTTCTCACTTTAAATCAACCTACATTATTTGCTTAAGTAATAATAATAATAATGATAATAATAAAGATGGATCTCTTCCTCACTTTATCTGATGGGAATAAAAACTTTGGGCTGATTCAGAGAATCTGCATTTTTGCTTTGGAAATTTAGTTTTCAGTTGAGAAAAAAAAATCAGACATGAAATGGCAAAAGGGCAAATTTCTCAAATCACTTTTAAATCTCTTAGAAGTTTCATGTTATTGGCAATACTAAAAAGGAGTGCAATTATTTGTCATTTGTATAGAGACATGCTAACTTGAGCAATGATAACTTACCTATTGCAAGGACTGCTTACACAAGCAAGAGATAGCTCTAGCACCAATATTGGGACTGTGAGCATCTGGATCAAGTCCAGCTAAATGTTAGTGGACCAATTAGGCTGCATATGATTGTCAACTTCTTCAGAATTTAGCATTGCAATACAATGAAGGTATTCCTCACACTTCCTGTGAAGACTTTGTGGGTCCAAGAATATCTGAAACATACAAAATTAAAAATTACTAGAGCCATGAGAAAGCTCTAGCAGTTGGATGGTGAAAATTGTTTAAATTGCTCTGTGGTATAATGGGGAAGTTTTCTTTGGCTATCACTGACACTGCAAGAGTTTCTTGAAGGACTACTTTATAAGAACATCTGGGTTCACTGTAGTAATTTCATCATCAGCTTTCTAGCAATATTTGCAAAGCGAGTTGTCTCTATGGTTCCAGAATGAGTCACATAAAAGAGTGCTGAGCTTGCCCTGTGCCAGATCCTCCCATGTGTGACTGATCCCCTTCTGCTAGCTCACACATCAGACCCCATTTCATGGCTTTTCCTAATCTTTCATGGTTTAGTCACATCACAATATTCTTTTACTTGCATGGCAAAAATACCATCTGCAGGAGCTTTCCAGTGTCCTGTGATTGAAAATAAGATACAGCAGAGATTCAGTGTGGGTCTAACATGCATGTGAGGATAACACAAAAGACGGCCTTCTCACAGCTTTCACAGCAGGTCATTTTGATTGACATATTTGTAGAGGCTACAGGGTGGATTGTAGATTCAGCTGGCATGTCAAACCAGATGGGAGAATTCCACTGACTATTAAAAAAAAAAAAAAAAAAAAAAAGCGCACAATTCTATGGCTTTCTCTGCTTTTAACAGATGAATGACAAAATTAAATATTTCGCCACAATCTCCTTTTCCTTCTGAGGGACACCTCTATTCCTATCATCACCTTTCTCCCCTCACCATTTTGTGTATTTCACTAATCTAATCTATATGGATATCACTTCAGCTTCTTCTATCTTATGGCTCTTCAACATAACAATCACTGTGTTTCTCTTCTGTGAACTGTCTTAATTGCTCTCATTACTCTATGACCACAGATGTTCCTAGTACAGGAAGAGTAACACATGATGGACAAGGCTTGACAGCACATGCAGTAGAAGGGGCTAGTGAAATTTTCTATCCCAGTGTGGAATGAAAAACACAAGATCAAGTCATAGAATGAACAAGCCTTCTGGCATTAGGGGTTTGACAGAGTTCTCTTGCTATTTTGGGAGCTTGAAGAACAAGATGGAGTCCATAGAAGTTTCTTTTCTTTTCTTTTTTTTTTTTAAATCTTATCCTATATTTTTTTTTCCTTTTGATGATTCAGTTAAGGAACAGAAACATGTTTTCTTAGCTCAAAGGAAACCTTTGTGAGTGTCAGAGACAAAAGACCTGCCCCAAATGCTGGGCTGGTACAAGTAGTTGCCCTATATTATAGCTTTCAGAGCAGCAAAACCTTTCATTAAGGTTATGTTTGGACTTTTATTATAATCTCCTGTTTCAGTGCTTGGTCTCAGCTCCGGAGGTAAAATTTTTTAGAAAGTTTGACCACAATTCCATTGTATGTTTCCTGGCTACGCAAGTGAAAGAAGTTTCCCATTCTGTGATGTGTTTAGATGCTTTGTGCTCAAGGAATGCAGCAAAAATAAAATACAAAAAGGAGTTTTGAAATGTGAAACTAATCCTAAACCATACTAAAATAATTGCCTATAGCAAAAGCGATTCCCTGTTCTAAAATTTAGCCTTTTACCTGCTTGGTGCACTTGACCCTGGACCAGTAAAAGAGGATCTGTACATAAATAAAGGAGAACACATCACCTACATCATTAAATGCAGAAAAAAAAAAAAAAAAAAAAAAAAAAGTGTTTTAAAAAAATCCTGAACATTGGAGCCCGGGTTGTTCAAAATATACAGAGATTTTCTTGGCTGCAGACTAAACAGAAGTACCTTGTTTACATTATTTTTGGCAGGGTGGCAGGTGTATGGTAGAGCTGACTGCAGATCTCCTGGGAGAAATAAAGTGCACAAAGGCTTCCTGTGCCTCTGGGAAGCCCAGTGGGCCAGCCCTAGAGCTGGAAGGAGTTACAGAGGCCGGCTTCTCCAGGAGTGACCAAATGCACTTGCTACCAGTCTTCAGCTGCCCTCCAACACATCCCTGCTGTACCAACTGCCACTTGGGACCGTCACCAGCTGATGACAGGCATGGTAGCAGCCATTGCTCTTCTGAAAAAGATTGAGTGGCACCCAGCCACCTCACTGTGCCTGCCAGGGTTACCTTCAGGGTAACAAATTTAGACACAGATGCCATCGACTCAAACTTGCGGCCTAAGTATTTGTGCGGATTTGTCCCCCAAAGCCGATGACTGTCCCAAAGCCGTGTCATGCTAACAACTTCCCAGCGATTTCAAAACCTGTGAGGGTTTTGCAGAGTCCATAAGCTCCACAGGAGGGAGCCTTTACCTACATTTAGAGGCTGCACCTACCTACTGAAGGTGCTTATCACCTACACGAATGATTGGAAACTATGTATTTTTTCTGCAAAAGTATTGGATCAAATGGCTTTACACACTTGTCAGTGAAAGCAGTCCAGATCCTGGCACTCAAGTCTGGAAAGCTCTGGAAAGTTTGTGAAAAATTTACACACACACAGAGTAACATTACTGATTGTTTTACAGTGAAATTACAATCTCAGCATCCTTTTAAAATTAGAAATACTGCTGCCCTGTTTTCCCCCATGACTTTATGAAAGCAATTTAACTTTACTGGTTCGACCAGATGATCTTAGTGAAAAGAAAAGGAAAGAAGGCCGCCTGTTTCTGTGATTCTATGATATAAAAGTGAGTGAGCACTGATAGTCACTTGAGACGATGCAGGGATGTGTGTAGCAGCAATGACAGAAGAATGCACACTTGAACACTGAGGCCTTCCTGATCAGAGATGAGAGAGAATTAAGAGCACATTTACAAAGGGTCTTCAAGTAGGTTCAGCTGGGGAACAGGTCCAGAGAAAACATGGAGCTTATGGAACATTAATATCTGTGACGTTTAACATGTAACATTCCTGGTGGAGGACACCTTGACAATACTGCTTCCAGAAGATTCGAGAAAGATTATAAACCTACTTGTTTTGAGAGCAAAGTTCACATCCTACCTCTTCAACTGAGATTTCTTTAAATTTATTGGCATAATAATAATGGAAAATTCATTTGTATACACATTCTTGCTGTGAAATGGAGGACGGCTTAATGGCTCATAAATTCATTAGTCAGTGCAAAGATTATTTAAGGGGAACTTGTAAAGTGGTTCTCCATTTCTAGTCTATCTAAATGTTGATCTCCTTCATAGATGATCTGAAGTTCCTTTTTTATTTAACTAATATGTATAGTATATAAAAATGCTCTGTTCCTATTTTAAGTGCAATTATCAGTGGAGGTGTCCATACTGGGAAATTTATAGTGACTTGACAGTACAAAACAGGTTCCTCAGACTCTCCTTGGAATAGATTAAAACAGAGAAAGTCCACAGGCACAGCTGAGTGGTCACTGCAATAATCAAGCATAGCTTCTGTCTTATCAGACTACTCTGACAGCCAGTATCTTGCTTCCTCAGGCATCCTATTGTGTGCGCTGATAACTAAGCAGAACAAAAGTGGTATTTCTCTCCCTAAAAGGCCTCTCCTCTTTCCTCTCTCATTTCTCCACCTGCAGCTACTCCTCTGATAGTCAATTCTCCTTCAGTGGAGCACTTTCTATCAGATCATGTTTTGCTGGATGCCCCTAAGTCTAGTGTAACCCCTGCCCTATGGTGATGGATTGAATAAAGGCACTAATCGTTAAGCGAAAGTTACACCAGACATTGTATGGAGTGAAAGGAGGGGGCACACTTTTGTTCCTCTAGGGCTTGGCAGATTTCACAATAAAACAGCTGGCTGTGAGACATGGGTGCTGATGGAATACATTAATTACTGTCGTCAAGGTTTTAGACACACTTGTGTGCTGCTGGTAATACCAGCATGAAGGATTATTGGCGAAATCGCCTGCAAGAAAAGAAAAAAAAAGTGGAGTAGAAAAGAAAGGAAGGAAATTGGAAATAAGGCTGTCAGGTTCAGGTTCATGCTGCATTTGCATGGGCAGTCCAGTCTGCTTGGGCCAGTGCATTCCTTGACCTCCCCGTGGTTTCCACAACAGATACATGGAGTTCTTCTGAACACAGTGTCCCTATCATTATGAGTGTTTATACAATAGCAGAAGTCTACTGGGTGATTCATACTGACAGAAATGAGAGTCAGACTTTCCCTGGCATATAGATTCATGGCAGCTTGGCTGCACTCCTTAAAAACAGCAAAAAGTGAGGAATGTATTTGTGGACTTTGTTGCACAATGAAAAGATCACAAATTGAATTTGGCTTGTTGTTGGCTCCTTCTAGCAAAATCTGACTTGCCTATTTGGTAAATCATACATAAATTTATAGAAGCATTATCCAACTAAGTCACAGAGTATTTGCATTCAGTTTGCTCCTCATAAGTCAGCAATGGTTAGTAGCTTACAGTGATGTTCACTGTAGCCTGGTTCTGCTCACTTGCTCACAAAGTCTGACCATCTCACGTCTTCCACATATATTTTCTTTCGCATGAAGTAGCTAAGTTGGTAGAATTATAGAATGTCTTTGGTTGGAAGAGATCTTAAAAATCGTTTTGTTCCAATACCTGGCTGCAGTCAGAGTTGCCGCCACCCTCTGGATCAGTTTGCTCAGAGACCCATCCAACCTGGCCTTGAATGCCTCTAGAAATAGGTCAAACTCAAGCTCTCTGGGCATCCTGTTTCAGTACCTCAACACCCTCTGAGTAAAAAAAATCCTTCCTAATGTCTAACTTAAATTTACAATCTTTTAATTTAAAGACATTACCACTTGTCCTATCATTATTAGATTGTGTAAACAGTTGCTTCCCTTCCTGCTACTAAGCTCCCTTCAAGTACTAGAAGGCCACGATAAGGTCTCCCCAGAGCTTTTAATGGCTTTTACCCCTCCTGTGCTCCATCCTTGAAAATAGTTGTTCACAAATGTACGTACTGCCAAAAAGTGATGACGTGAATAAAGTGTGATTGTGAAGTGAGAGCTATCTTTCTCTGGTAAGATAGGGCTTATAAAAGTCCAGTAAAGAGACATGATCAAATTTTTCAGTTGAATATCTGATTGCAAGTGTATACATTCCATTTGAAAAATTCACAGGTAATGTATTTATGTCGAGTATTGAAGAACAAGCTGAGTTGCAGCTGGTTTAGTAGTCAAAGTAATTTCCTGAGTCCTTTTTGCGTGTTCTGCCTCATTTCTACTGAGATCTTGAAATAATATGAGGAAGTATTTTTATCTTCAGTCTTTACGGGAGAAAACTGAAGCAAGGTTACATATGCAAAGTCATTGAATCAGCCAGTGGAAGAACTGGGAATAAGTGTTCTAAAACACTTTAATGTTTCAATACTTCAATAGTGCATTTAGCACTATTCTCTGTTAAATATCATGCCTATCTCTAAGTTTAGAGGTAGGAGAGTAGTCCCACTGTTCTAGTGCAAGGCATCGGTTCCTGGCAAGACTGAAGGGAGCTGCTCACTTTGCAGCTCAGGGCAAAGGCATCTCCATGGCTCTGCAGATGAGTTCAAGGCCAAGCTGAGCAGCCCCTTCATATGCACCAGGGCAGAGGTCAGGCCACAATACTCCAACAAGTCATTAAGAGAAAAAGCAATTGACTTTTTTTTTTTGCTTGCATTAACTTTGCTGATCTCCTGGCCTGAAGTGTTTATTTTGAAAAAGATTCTGTCATTGCTACTGCACCAAGGAGACAGAATAATGCCATTAGTATTGTTTGTTTTGGTTGGAGGAAAAGCACTCTGAGCCTTTAACAAATATCCTCTTGTTAGAAATTGGAAACATATAATTAGGACAGACTCTCCAGTTATTTTAACGAGATTTCAGTTTCCTCTCTCTCTCTCTGCCGCTCTCCTTCCCAGTTTTAATGAGATACCAATTTCCTCCCTTCTCATTTGCAGATGCCTTTCCAATAAAACAGACAGCTTTGATTTTCATCTTAGCATGCTTTCTTAGCCTTAATTTATTCATCTACACAAGTTGCCCACCACACTCTCCATGTGCTAAACGACTGTTAATCGCTAAAAAATTAACAAGGTGTTTAACGCCCCCTCCCCTCCCCCTCCCCCCAAAAAAAGCCTAAAAGGTTTTTTTCTTGTTAGATGGAAAGACTTGTATTTTTCTCACATGCCCAAAGTTCTATTAATACTAGGCACCAAGAGCAGCACAGGACAGCATTTTGCAGCTTCAGTCTGTCTTTCCTGGACTACACTGCTTCTGCTCCGCAGCTACTACTCTGTCTTCCCCAGCCATCTCCCCCAGCCTTCTCTGTAAGCAGGCAAGAAATCCTACACTTTCCTTTGTAAAGTTGACTCTAGGCCAGTTTATTTTAATTGCAGAAATGCTGTCAGTTTGTGGGCAGCCAGGAAGATTTGTAGGTGTTGAAGGCATGAAGAGAAGCTTCTTTCTCAGTGTAACTGATTCTGTATAGGTAATTCCTCCCTTGAGGTTTTGGGAGATGCAGCCTTGGCAAGTTTGGTCAGTAAACTGTTTATTTATGGATGTTTATTTTTATTTCACTAAAATAGCTCTTTAAGAGTTGCAGAAATCCTGAAAATTAGCATGGAGTAGGGATCATATTGTGGCAAAAAATCTGGGCTTTGTATTTTATTCAGCCCAGCTACCAGAAGAGATTTTCTGAAGGTATGGCATTTCCATTACCTGAGATGTGCCATCACAGAATGCTAATTCACTAGTTCTTATTTTTGCAGAAGTGAGATGGATCCATGCTTGGATTCTGTCTCATGTCTCAGAAAATGGCAGGTTAGTACTGCGGTCAGGTGGTGGACTATGCAGAGATCCTGATGATGCACAATGATAAAAGTGCCACAGAAAATGATCCTGTTGACATATGCTGGAGCATTTTCCCTCTCTTACTCTGGATGGATGGAGATGGAGAAGCAGGTAGTTCTTTCTATGTCATCTCAATTTTACTCTGATGTCACACTATTGTGGCATCAGGAAAACTTTAACATCCTTTGCTTTGAAACAAGTAATATGCTATAACCACCCTCTTCCTGATATGCTCCTCTCAAACAGAAGTCTCAGGATTCTGCAGAAGAGCAGTAAGGTCATACCCTGGAACTTTACAAAGGTCTTTGTAGGACAGGAAACAAAGTGGCCTAATTGCTTTTTTGATCTCCATTCTGTGAATTTCCATTAATGTTCCAACAACTTCTCCTTAAAATGGAGTGTGAATTGGCCTGGGATATGAGCTACCAGCAATCTCAACACCTCAACTAGTTCCCAAAATGGACAGTACTTGGAACTTGTACTTAAAATCTGCAAGCCTTTAATTCTGAGGCCATATCTAAATGACCCCAAATTATAAGTAATAATTAGTCCACATCTGATTTAACATTAGATGTAAACCATATGCTGCCTGAGGTACTGCATTTCTTAGAGAGTTTTGTCATAGATGATAAGAAATTGTGTTGTTTCTCTCAAACCTGTGCAAATCTACTTGGCCCTAGGAGCAAAAATGTATTGGCAGACACCCAGGCGGAGGCACTCATAATTGTGTTTAGGGCTTCAAATGAATGATGCAGCCAAGGAGAACAAGCAACTACCAGTAAGACCTTTGACAAAGGGAAGAGAGAACAAAAGAACAGCCTGCAAGGGGAACATTGCTTCTTTAGACATTACCCAATGAACCTAACACTGTGGTATCAAGTTATTGTCATGTTTCATGCTGGAGTACCTAATTTCTGCTCGTGCCTAAAAGACCTGTTGAGAATAGTGGACTGATTAAAGTTTTATCAGGTTTCTCACTTGTATCCGTGTTGTAAGGTGCAATAGAGGGTGCTAACAGAGGGACAGGATGGATGGAGAAGGCAGCAGTGCAGTTGCATGGCCATTAATGCACAGTGTGATCCAAGCAAGCACAGACTGCAGGTGGTGCTGCTGAACGAAACAGTCACCTATGATCAATCTGCACCTGTTTTTACTGGTATAGTTAGTCTTTTACTGGAGAAGGATAATCTATACCAAGATAAGCATAAAGCATGACTATATCCACAGCTGAGGCTATAATTCAAAGGTGAAAATGAAGTCAAGCCTCTAACCAAAACAGTTTATGCTGGTACAGAAATGTATGCCCATCAAGGCCAAACGTGTAAACCACAGAGAAAGATTATTATTATTGTCAATATATTTTAGGTGCTTAGGATAAATTCCCTTCTGTTCTGTATGTGAAAATGCCTTTGGGAAAAATCATTTAAAATTCAAGATATTATTTACTCAGAATGGTCTGAAACAGGCTCATATGTTTCTATATAACATGTTCATTTAATAACAAAAGTGTTCTGAAGAAAACTGCTGTCCTCTACAGCTTTCTGTCCTGGTGCATATATTGTTTAGAGTTGTCCCTTTCAGCTCCATGAAAAGGAACTCTGCATATTTGTAGGTAGTCTTGATCCTCCAGCTGAAAAGAATCACAAGGAACAGAACTGAAGAAGTGGCATTAATTACTCACTCAAAGCTCATTTTCCTTTGCGTGGCCATTTTTCTGGGAAAAAAAAAAAAAGACATAAGATGAAAATAAGGGGGGAGAAGGATCTGTGTCAGCCATAATGAGAGGTATTGGCTGGGTAGTTCTGAGTAATCATGAGACTTTAGTTATCATGAGGACTGGAACAGCATAGTCAGACAGTTTTAAACACTCCCAATTAATATAAGCGAAATGAAAACTATGGGATTACTTGAGCACAGTTGAAAACAAAACATTTTTAATAGTAAAAGCATAATTGGAGTTGGTGGCTCAGATTTCATGTCAATAAAATTCAGAATTAAAATTTTATCTGTAAGAACAGTAAACAACTGCAGCATTTTACCCAGGGATGCCACAGATCTGCTGCCTTACTCATAATGGAGACTGTGTTTTTTTAAAAAGCACACTTTTCTGCCACAAATTAAGCTGAGGTGAAGCAATCACTTGACAAGAAAATTTGGATTATGTAATGCAGAAGTCAGATTAAGTCGCCATGGAGTTCCTTTCTAGACTCTGTAAATCTATGGGAGACATCCACATACATTTCCAGTGTGAAAACACACACAAAAAGTGAAGTATTACATTATGAGTAATTACATAAATATGAAGAAATCAAAAATGTGGGTGCACCACCAAGAAAAAAAATCAGCTTTGGTGACATTTATTAGCTGTGGAACTCTGTCTACAAGAGATGGTGAGAATTCAGTACTTGAATCATTTGAAACAGTGCTATGTTTAAAAGAAGTATGGAATTACTGAATGTACCAAAAGGAATGTTCCTTCACTGGTCACAACAGACTATTAAGACAATGGTCGTCTTCACTTCTATTCCCATGATTTTTATGAAGAGTATTTTTCTCCTTCCTTGTGTAAATTTGCCACAATATATCAAGGAATGCTGGTGGACACAAATTGGATCATTGTGCAAAGGCAGATAAAATGATTCCTCAGTCTATCAACAGTTCTCTATCAGGGACTGCCAGGCAGAAGGCTTGCAACTGATGACCTGACAACATTTGACTGCTGCTTGGTATCTCAGAATTATCTGACCAGATTAATTGAAGTCATCACTCAAGGCAATGTTAACAGACATTCAGAAGAGAATTCATGAGACTTCTGTATTTAGCCAACATATTTTACATATATTAGGAGATGGTAAATTCTATTTCAAAATACTCTGTAAGCATGGCTAGGATATTGATGTAGGGACAGTGGATGGTGGGATAGGATAAGGGTGTAATAGGCAATGGTGTGCTAGCATTATGCCTTATATCTTGTATTATTTTGGTGCTGGAAAGCCTCAAAACTGTAAAGGGCAGAGAAATATCAGTTCTGGAAAGGTGACTGCAGCTTTCTCTTTTCCAGCAGTGATCCCCAGCTGGTTGTGTTACTTTAAGTTGCCCTTCTGCACCAGTACTGGAAAGGCCCAGGCTCTTCATTAACAGTTAATTAAGCCATAGTGGCCCTTCCTTCCCAACAGGGGTTGCCTTCATTTGCTGATTTAGTTAAAGGGATTCTGTCAAGTTGTTTAGGTGACTGATCTTTACAGCTGCATACTCCAGCAGGAAATGCCCAGAACCCACCCCCAGGGGCTCTGTCTGTCTCTCTAAACTAAAACCCATCCTTCAAAAAGCACAGAAGTGCTATTTTTTCAGGTCACATTTTATAGCCCCGGGTGTGAGTCAAAATGTGATGGATGCTTACAGGTTGCACCCTTATGCTCCAAGTGCAGGCACTGACCTGTATTTATACACATGTGGTAGGCAGGCTAAACTTGTGTTTGCATCTCTTGTAAGCACAGTGAAATAGTTGGAGTAGTTAGAATTGGAAGGGACAATCAGCAAAAAAAAAAAAAAAACAAAACATGGAAATGGATGTAATAGATGCAATAGCAGCAATTTTGTTTCTGAAAGAGCAAGTGGCTTTTTGGATAGCTGGCTGGGTGCAAATGTGGAACAGTAGGAAGCACAGCTATTCAGTTAAGGCTGACGGGAGACATGGCCTGATGGTTGCCTTTCCTGCAGAAGTGTGTACTGGTACACACTTTACATAACTGGTACATAACTGTAACCAGTTATGCCTCTGCATACACAATTGCTTAAAAATATTTAAAGAAAAAAATTATGAATACAAAAGTTAGGAAATTCTAGGATTGAAGTTCACTACCCAAGCTTAACTCAGCCTTTCTTGGAAGCATGTAAAGGTGTTAGATTTGTTAACTTAATTGTTTCCCCCCCCCCCGCCCCTTACCTTTTTTTCTAGTAGATAGTAGGTGGAAGGTGGGTGAGAGAATTCATATTCTTCTGGGTCAGACAGTTAAATGCTGCACAGAAGGGGAAAATAGGTGTGGGAAGACATCAGTGAAGCATGTGGTAAAATCAGAAGCTTGCCTCAAATTTTGGGCCAAGATTGTTAATGTTTGGTTCATCTGAGATTCTGATAAGTGATTTCTACTTTCTTTGTTATGCTAGTAGACGCTTCTTTCTTCTGAATCACATAATCAGCACAGCAAATGATTTTTTCCAGCTATAACCAATATTCAGCCATTTTAAATCATTAGTTGTTTTAAGTCTGTAATTCATTGCAACACTCTCCGCTGACACTTTCTATAGAACAGAACTGAAGACTGACTGCTGGTTGTTCTCTGAGCATGTCATGGAAATAGGGGCTCCTAAGGGGGCGAGAGTTCATGAACAGTACTCAGTACTGGCTGGTTAATGGTCTTGTTCTCTTGGCAGGGTGAAGATATCCACATCCAAAACATGCCTTACAGTCAAATTCATGAATGGCAGCATTCCTTCTCCTGTATCAGCCTTTCCCGACATTTTTTAGGACACCTTCTTGTCAGTTCATATGGCCTGTGTGCTTATCTAGTTTATGTCATCTGCATTGATCTGAGAGGAATGAGAATTTCTCTAAGAATCACTATTTCAGCATATTCATCACAATGTTCAAACTTGTGTCGGCTACATATCCATCTGACATCATCAGTTATCCTAACCCCAATCAATCCAGCAGCATAGCACTGTTGTTTTCCTGGCAGTGTGACAGCAGATTAGCTCAGAATGGCCCAGAAAAATATTTAATAACATAACAGTGTCCAACATGCAATTCTGGACATCTCTCCTTTAGTTTATAAATCAAACAAATAACTAATCAACCCCTCCTGCCTTAATATTATTTTTACATATAGGTAGTATGTACATATAAGAAAGCTTCTAAGAGGCTTAGCATTGTCCTGAAGGCTTGCATGAAGTAATGGCTGTTGACTGAGAACATATGTGCTATCGTATGACAATATGACAAGCTTGATATAAATTTTCCCCATTATAAAATAGCACACTTCATACAGAATCTGTGAATGTTATTTTGAGAGAGAAAGAAGGGAATTCACTGAAGTTGATACAGTGGATACTGGAGGGGATTCACACTTAGAGGTGTTGTAATGGATAGCTTATTGCCATAGATGATGATGTTTAATATCTCTTTCTCTTGAAGAACTATAGGTTGAAAGACAGTGTAATTGGTGTTTTTTTCACTAAATCTTAGAAATTCTGACCCCTACGGTTCCCAGAAAATATGCGCAAATATTTCACTGTAAATGGTAACATCTCATGTTCACAACTGGTTTCTGCGTGAGACACTGTCTTAGCTGACCAAAAAATTTCATGTAGATCAATACCAATTAGAGTTAAGAAAGCTAGTAATATCCTGTGATTTTTGTCAGATGTGATATCAGATGCTCAGGAGATCATGTAAAGCAGAACTAATCCTTAGCACCAGGAATCCAGGGCTGGCATGAAGGGGTTGGATGTAGGCCATCCTTGCAATTGGTAGCCCTATAGTAGTGGATGTCTTCTCCTCTTTTCCACCCCATGGTGCTCTCCTCATCCTCAGAGGGAGATCTAGTACAGTGGTTTACAAAACAGCAAGGATAGACCTTTTTAGATTATTTTTTCTTCAGAGTCAATTGTGGTTATTTTTATTTTTATTTTTAAAATATGGCAATCATATCCAAGTGATTCACTTTTTTGTACTTGAATATAACTTCCTCTTGTGGGCCAAATGGCTTACCACATCATCAGCAGATTTGCTCTCTGTACATATGGTATTTTGAAATTGAAGCATGTCTAAGGAAAATGTTACTTACTATTAGAAGCTAAATTCTCTTTGAATCTTTTTTCTGGTTTGTTCAGCAGCACACTTTTAGGGGATTTAAATTCCTATCATCCTTTTGTTCCTACCAGTGTTTGGAAAAACTATTTTGGAAATTATGAATGACAAGCAAAAGTTAGCTAGGAACAGATCTCATAGCCAGTGACATTGTTGGAGATGGTTGTTGAATACTCCCTGAAGAGCCCTGTGAGAATGCTGGGACAGCACGATAGCTTTGGTTCGTAGATGTTACAATGAGATAATGAATGATCTAATCATTGGAATGCAATTCTCTCATGACTTCACCTTCTTGATTGACTCCTGACTTCAACGAATTAGTACTATCTAACGATTTGCCAAAAGTTTATTTGCAGACTGGCATGACATCTCTATTTATTCTCCAGGTTTACTAGAAATTAATCCTTTATGCAGAATTATTCTGCTGTGTGCAGGCACACGTATTTTGCTTCCTGATCTCAGTTGTTCTTTCTGAACTAAATGACACTGTAAGACAGTAGAAAGAAAGATATACTGCTTTAAAATGATTGTTGTTTAACAAGTAGGACTCCTCTGAAAGCATATCTTTGGTTAATCTATTTAATTGAAAAGAAGTCAGATTTGTCTGTAAAGGTCTATCTCAAACTTCTTAATTCCAGAAACACATCACTTTAGGTAAGAATTCCAGATTGTCATAAGTGCAAAAAATACTGCCAATTTTTTTTAAAGATCTGTAACTGAATATATGTGTCTGCCTTATGCAGACATGAATGTTACAAATAAGCACCCTGTAACCTGTCTGGAGAGAGCTGCTGTGAATCTGACTGTAAAGGGATTATTTTTATTTCCCAGGCAAAAGAGATGAGGCATTTAGAGGTGAAAAGATCTTTCCTGCTCAGCTTTTTATTATTCCCTCTTTATTCTGAAAAGATTGCTTGTTTCACAGTATTGTATGGTTTTGAGATTTCTATTTCACTGCAAATGTTGTTTGACAGTAACTGAGGCTAGGCAATGTGTAATCACATAAAAACTCACATTTGGGTTTGCCTGTTTCTGTGAATTTGCATTGTACACGTGTGACTGTATTAAACCATCCCTGTATGTTTCTTATTTGTAAAATGGCTTTTTCACATTTTTGACAGTACAATCCCCTGTATTTATTCTAAGTTATACTCCCACAGATCTTACAGCAAAATCAATCATTTCTAGTTTGGAACATTTGTTCAAAAATGTATGAACTCCAGTGTACTATTTTGTGTTCAATATATTTCACTGCGATCTTTACATTATCACTAGCTCTATTCTCTATAGGAGTTGACTTAATTGTAGCAGTCTGTCTCTAAACTATTTTTGTAAAATTATTGAGCAAAACTTACTATTAAACCAATTTTTGATCAAGGTGTTTTTTAGTGTAATGGCTGAAAATATCTTAAGAAACTTCACTGCATTAATTCTCCAGGTAAATTCTAGGTTTGAAAATTAGTCCTGCCTGAGTTGTTGGGCAAATCGTTCATAGATTACTTCTCTACGTAGCTGAAATGAAACGGTGATCCCTCAGTCACTTCCACAGAGGACACTGAGTTACTAGAGAGATAAATCTTTGAGTCAGCATTTTGCATTTTTTGACAATGTTGTCAATTTTAAGCCACTAAGATCATATTTAAACAGATTCGATGCCAGTCGTCCTGGTGTTAACATCTACGAACTCTAACAATGAAAGTGATATGTCCATAGTTATGTTTGGCCAAGAACTATATTCTAAGATCTCTTTTCAGTTTCTTGTGCATTTTAGATCACAGCTTTCCAGACCTGTTTTCATAGGGTGAAGTTTTTTAAGAAAGCAACATCCCTTCTATGGAGCAGGGAGCAGACAAATATAAACAGTGGTTTTAAATATTTCTTGCAAATTTTCATCACAACCTAGTCTGGATTTGATCAGAGAAATGATGGTCATACGCTATTGTGGTAACAGCACACGAATCTGTTCATGGGCTTCTTAAAATATCTTCTGAAAACATCATTGCAATACAACAGAAATGAAATATGGGAAAAAAATAAAAATCTGATAGTCTATAGCTCCTCCAGTTCCATTTTATGCAGAGTTCTGGTCTACAGTGTTTATAAACTTGTGCAGTGTTTCCTTTAAGGTATCTGGTTATACAAGTTCTGAAGTTGTTTTGTGGCAGGTTTCTTTTCTTAAGTCTTAGTAATATCATACATACAAATCTTGATTTTCATGCTGAATTGTTAACTAAAGACCTTTTCTTTGAGCTAATGAATTGATGCATTTTCACGAGATGATTGCTGGCAAAATCAAATAGAAAGCAATCTTGTATAATCCGAATAGAAATTGTTTCTCCTTCCACCCATTATGCCCAAGTGTTGTAAGCACTGCCTCTGCTTAGTGTCTCTCATGTCAAATCCAGCAACCAAGGCATAGGACACAAGAATCTGTTGTCAGCTTTTCCTCTGTGCCCTGCTGGCTGCAGGATGAACAATTGCCCCATTAATCCTAGACGGAGAGATCTCTGAATAGGGTCATAGCAAGCAACAACTGAAATCAGTGTTCAGGGCATCATTTATGTCTCTGGTGCTCCTACTGCCACATTGTCATCAGAAAAAAAAAAAAAAAAAAAAAAAAGGAGGTAAATGGAGATAGTGCCAAACATGACCTAATGGTCCACTTTCTCGGGAATACTGAAGAAAGTCCACCTTGAGCCCATATCCAGAAACATGGGACCTGAGGTATTCTATACAGAAACAGAAATGAGCCATATTTCTCTGCTACTTTTGAGCTCCATAGAGGAATTTAAATCAACAGTAGTCAATGAAAGGTGAGTAGGGGATGTTAATTGTCAAATCTGAGACAATCTACTATGGGAGAGATTACTGCTCCCAAAGTATGTAGAAAATAGTTCTCATCTTGTCTTTGTTCTACCACTTGCACAGAAATAATGAAAGCTGCTGACTGTCTCTCATTGTACCCTGTTCATAGTAGTCTGAGTTTACAGGACATTATTTTGTTGAGGCTGGATACTTTGTCCACACTGACATGGAGTGCTGTGTTGAACAGGCTTAGATACCTCTCTCAACTTAAAGAACAATGTAAGCATGAAATTTTACTCCTTCCTATTTCTATTTGCTGATCATTCCACCTCCTGGCCACTGCAGCTGTGCTTCAGGTCTTCTCTGAGAGGAGAATGAATGACATACAGAGTCCTCATGGAGCAGAACCACAACAAAGGTGGTGCAAGAAGAGCATCCTCCCATTTTGCTCTAAAACTGTGAATCTGAGTGAGACAGTTTTTTCTATGACAACTTCAATTTATTTGATCTATTGCTAGTAGTATATTTCTTCATACATATGCAGAGTAGCTATAGGGCTGCTTGCTTTCCTGAAGCTCAAGTGCTGTCCTCAACAGAGGCACTTTGGTGGGATAAAGAACCTCTTTCTTCATTCTGCATCATAACTCAAACTGTGCTGTGCTCAGAAAAATATCTGTTTCAGTGAAGATGTAGGAATACAAGAACGCTTCCTCCACTGTCTTTTTGTCTGTTTTCCTGTCCCCCCCTGCATGTTTCAGATTCTGTAGGTCACACATAGCCAAAACATGCTTGTGTTTTTAAACAGCAGGAAAGATGGGGATTTTAAAAATGGACAAGTAATGGTTTCTCAGGTCTGCTGCTTATCAATATTTCCTGGCAGCTCTCCCTAATCACTGATCCATCCCTGAGATTTTCTCTCCAAAACAGCTGAAGCCTGATGTTTTGTATTCAGTCCTCCTTCCATCTGATGGAGTCCAGAATGCCCTTTGGTGAAAATTACTTGGTTTATGTATATCAACAAGTATGGGGACCTTGCAAAGTCCTATTATTCAAGCATGCAACATGCAAAGGAACTCCCCTAGTTCACTCATCGATAAACATCTTCCTCTCGCCTCTACAAGTGCTGAAAGTCAGCCAATTCAGTTTTTATTTTCACTGGTATTTCTCATTCCGTGGTCTTTCTTTAATGAAAAAGGCTTATAGGGAGGACACAGTTTAACTACATTATTTATTTTTCAGAGGAGTACAGGGACAGATTTATAAAGTCAGTTAGATGTCTAAGTGGCATAGTATGTGTAGCCCGTGATCTGACTAGCTATGGTGATGAAAGATATTCAATTTGTCTCCATTCTTACAACATTTTTAAAAAAAGATTTCACTAAGCATGCACTTATAGTTCACTTACTTCAAATACAGCGCCTTTATACTGGGGCAGTCTAAAGCTGAGATCTTGCCCTGATGAACCTGCTTGTTAGCTGTCAACTTTTTCTGGGTAACCACTTTAATTATATTCCTCCTGAAGCTTTTCAAAAGTTTGGTAATCCAACTATTAAACTCTCCTTATGTGTACTACGGTTTAAAACTTTAAAATTTAGAGAAGCTGGCTAAGAGTCTTCCTGTCTTCATTGTTTTTTGGCTTCCACTCCGATAGCAAAGATTAGCCTCATCTTCTCTTTGGAGCATGCCTGAGAAGCACCATAAGTCCTTACACTCCTAGGCAACCTTGAGATGAATGGCAGACGAGCTTGTCAGTTTTCTGTCTTTATATAGAGACATAAATGTCATTCTTCATCCTCTCAAGATGTTTACTACACTTCTGCAATATATTCTGAATCTGTAACACCACTGATGCTGTTCCAGTTGTATTCAGCCACGCTTGCATAACACTGAGTATTGCCATCTGGAGTTTGAGTGAAATCAGTGGTTCCACTATATAAATGGCCCCATCTCTTTTGTCAAATTTATTTAGAATAAAACAAAACACAAGATGGATAATCTGTTTACATATTTAATATTGCATAATGTTCCCATCAAACCTGTATTGGTAGGCTTACAGCATAATGTGGATTTTTTGAAAATCAAATCCCTGTAAAATTACTTGACATTTTTCTTTTGACTATGAAGGGTCACTTCTTTCACATCTCAAAGATGTGTGGAATTTTGTGTCTAGCTTGTGAGTTCTTTAATGAAAGTGTAAACGTAACTATTCTTTATAACTGAAAGGTGCAAGTTCCCTCAGCTGATTTGGTGGTGTGTTTGGACAGTGTGCTTTCATTCAACCAGTCTGCCAGGCTAAACTCCTTTCGTTTCTTGCTGATGAATGGAATGGGCTTTTTTTTTTTTTCTGATTTTATGTCTTGTTTATGTGTTAGAGGTGGACTGGCTTATATATTTCCAGGTAAAAAGTCCATCCACTCTCATGGCTGTGAATAACGTTTTATCTGTTTGATATCTGTGACTTTTCTGCCAGGATGAGATTTATCCCAAGAGAATGGTTTAATCTGGGTCAACTCTTGTTCAGAGGTCCCTCTGGGACCTTCATCTAGTCAATGCTTTACTTGTTTCTAACTTATTTTTCTGTATTACTCTTCTCATTGCTCCTGGCTCTGCAAATGCTGAATCCCTAAGCACAAGGAAAGAAAAATAGTTCTCACTTGTGCCTTTCCAGGGCTTTTTTTCTGGCCAGGAATGGTGTAGTGAGTAACTTCTGCACTTACTGTTGTAATGCCTGACAGTTCATCTAGAAGTCAGAAATTTTGGTAATGATTATCTGTAGCAATGTTGTTTGTGTGGATTCTCATGAAAAAAAAAAATCCATTTCTGCTTTAGTCCTGTGCTCAGGAACATTCTATGTTTCTTCTGTCTTTCTGGGTTTTTGTTTTTTTTTTCTTGGCAGTTGACTTGTGTTTTCCTACACTGGCAGTCTCTCAGCAGGTCTCTGGTAGCTTTGATCGTATTACTTCTACTTCTGAACACTGTGCTCTCAGCCATTCTGCTCTTTTCACAGCACACTTCCAGAAAGAAGAAATTTCCAAATCTGTCTCCTAATGCAGAATGACTGTCCCTCGTGTCTGGCTTACTCCCTCTTAATTGCACCATCTGCTGTATGCATGCCTTACAATTTTGTTTTTTTCCCCTCATATTATAGCGACCTCTCCTGGACATCCACCAACTGCCACCATTGTGGCTGCTTCCTTTCTTCTGCGGGGATTTTTTCAGCAGGCAATAGATTTTTCAGCCATTAGACCTATACTTCAGCACACGGAAATACTGAAATGCATGGAACTCCGGTTTTTTATTTAACCTTAGTGGGTCTTAATTTCAGTAACCTAATGGCAGTGCTGGCTGATCTTGTTTAACTGCTACAATCCCCAGTTTCTTGTGTAGGTAAATATCTAAAGACTCTTGTTTCCTAACTCATAAGTGCATGTTGATTGTCACTATTTGACATTCAGCAGCCATAGTTAAACCAATTGCCTGCTTAACTGTGTTTAGGGCACTTAATCTCCGCTGGAAAACTTGGGGATTTTCTCAAGTTCTTCTAACACCTCCATGAGTGTGCGAATGCCCATTAGAGGCAAAGCCTGCTGCACCAGCTCCATGTTGTCTTGGCTCCTCGCAAACTCTCTCCAGATGTCCGCATAGCCTTCTGCTCCCTAAAACTAATCAGAGCCTACAGCACACCACGTCCTGCTGCACAGAGCCCAACTGTTGCTTTTTGGGTCTTAATGGCCAATCCCTTTCCTCCCCGTGCCTCTGGTGCACTGCCCAGTGCAGATAACAAATGCTTCGCTGCTGAACCATGTGGTTGTGAAGTCCCCTGGGCTCAATTAAACAGCGCAAGCGGCAGTAAATATACCATGTGGGCCAGTGTATTAAATCACTCGACACAGGGAAGAGTCGGATGCCGAGGAGGTTTTGGTTGGAGGTGGGCTGCAAGAACTTACACCCATGCTGCAATTTAATATCTCGGCCGCAAGTTAATGACAATTGTGATCAGGCAGGATGATGTCCCCTTTCTTCCTTCCTCTCCTGCTCTTATATATTCCCAGCACTCTCCCCAATAAATTAATACCTTTCACCCTCTCCTTCTTTTCCCATTTTGTTTTACTGCCTCCATGCTGTTCCTCTTTATTTCCAGTATTTTATTTCAAGGAGCCAGTTTGAAGTGCTCTCAGCCCATCTGCTGGCTTGGGTTTGAAAGAAGGCTGGAAGAAGACGAGGAGGTTTGGAAGCCACGAGCTATTTATAGTGTATTTGTTCTTTCACATTGGCACAAAACTTTGTTTATAGTATCACCTGCGGTAGAAGCCAAGCCAGAGGACCACAGCTCACTTGATCTAAAATTGGCTTTATTTCTTGGGTTTCTTAACGTAGACCACATGTGTGTGCCTGCTGCCCGCCAGCGTGTGGTTGGTGCTTGCACACACAGAGAGAGCACAAACACCGAGCGCTCATGGGCGTGCATGTGAAGCTCTGGATGAGACGCTCCCACAGATGCTAAACAAAGCTGTGAGGAGAAGGGAGCTGTGTGTGTGCGTTGCCACTCTAGAAAGGAAAGGATCCCAAGAGAAATCTTGAATGAAAATTTTTCATTGCAATTTCTCCAGTCAGTTTCATTTGCTGCAAGTAGTATTTTCGCCTTGGGTTGGCCTGTTGAAAAACAATGATCATTTTTATTTTCCTTCTGCATTAAGCATTTTTTCTTCCTTTCAAAACAAAACAACAATTTAAATTGAAACCCAAAGAAATCTGTCATTTTAAATTGCTGTTTTGACATAAAAGCATTTCATTTATTTTTCTAACCAAGAACTGACATTTTAATTTGAACCACGACAAAATTTTTCATTTTCTTTCAAAGTATCAATCACAAATGAAAATATTTTCATTTCTTCTCCTCAGAAAGCCAGAATATTTCATGCTTCCAAAATTGCAGGTATGTGGGTTCGTGATGTTTGCGTGTGCATAACTGTGGCATTGCGACTGTATTGTGCAGGATGCGTGCTGAGTATTTGCAGGTGTTACATACATTTTGCAGAATATACTCTCATCTGTAGAGTTCGGACATCCACATTTGAACAGTGGTGGCAAGATACGTGCACACATGTTGAGTTTGTGCCAGTAATATCTTCATGCATTTGTTTTTAGCTTTTGCTTCTGAATGTGTTTTTAATGTGAGCGGCTGGCTAGAGTGTTGTCAGCAGTGTTTAAAATAACGGAGCAAGACTAAGTAAGTCATAAGATTGAGGAAAATAATAGATTTTGTTTGGTTTTTTTTTGTCCTCTTCCTCTCTCTTTTTTTTTTTTCTTAGGCTGTCAGATTCGTGTTTTCAATCTGATCTTTACAACTTTGATGACAGAAGAGCAACATTTTCATTGTTAATGTATATTTCTGATTCTGCAGTGATCATTTGATTGTAAGACCTGAGGTTTAAATAAAGACACGAATTAAACAGCAGAACTGGCATTCAATTATTCTGTCTGAATTCTGAAGCCGGTAAAACGTGTTTCTGTTTGCAGAGTAGATGTCTGGGTAAGTGCTGATAATACTGTATACTCCTGATCTGTGTTTGCATGCATCTGCGGTAGGATAACAATGTTTATGTGCTTTAACCAAGTTGTTTTTCTGAATGTATCTTTTAGCCAGATTAAGGTTTACTTTCCAGTCTAAATCAACCGTTTAAGCACTTCCTAGTAAGTAGAGAGAAACTTTCAAAGCATGCAACCCATTCTGTCCCAAGATTAATCTCCTGTGACAGCAGAGGCCTTTTGGACCAGACACCTTTTCAGAATGGTCATCTAATATTCAGGTACACTGACTGCATGTGCTCAGGGTATGCTGTTTGCTTACAATTTACATATTTGTAGGGATCCAGATGGCAGTTCTGCTTGTATGTGCAACAGAAATGCAGATACTTGAAAATTCTGTGTCATATATGTTCAACATTCTTTTTTATTTTTATTTTTTAATGTAATTCCTTTCTTTAAAATAATGTTAATATTTCAACTAATGAGCAGGTATAAAATGAGAAGTTGAGACGTCAGAATTTTCTGACGGATAACTATTCTGAGTTTTGCTTATTTTTACATTTACAGGTAGGTTGAGTACGTGTATTAATACACTATATTTAATGGGAGTACATGCAGTCAATACTTGCTGTGACCTGAATAAAAGGTACGTGACTAAAAAGACTCTAATTGTATATCTGGCCACATTCTCCTGTGGAAATAGTCATGTTAGCATTGGAGAGTCAGATCTCAAGGGAGCAAAGACTGGTGAAACTCCACGGACTTCAGTTGACTCCTGACTCCTGCCAGGATTGCCTGTGGCCTGGAAAACATGCTTACCATGAGAGATTAAAAGGGATCTATTCGTTTCACTTGTAAAAGAGCTTAAGAAACGATTCAATCATGTTCTATAATTACTTTTGCAAGGAGAAGATATGTGATATTACAGGGATCTTCAGTCCAGCAGACAACTGTATAGAACAAGATCTGACAGCTAAATAATTCATATCTAATCTAAGGTACAGTTTTAAATCTTTTAAAAATGTTTAGTTCTTGACCTTTGGGACACGTAGGCAGTAGGTAAGATAAATCTTGCATCACTCTGACCCTTTATAATACGACCACATTGTTCCCTAGAGTGCTGTGGATTGGCTTGGAACAGTGAGGAACAGTGAATGACAAGGAAGATCCATAACACGTGCCATGCCAGTGAGAGTAGAAAGAATCAGGTCACGATTATCAGAGCTGAGTGAGAGCCAAGCGAGGAAGAGCCTCAAGGATCGTTCAAAGATTATCAGATCAAGATCATCACATTGTACCAAACGGGCCCTCAGTCCCCTCTGCAGGCACACACACGATACACGTATGGATTTTATTTTATCCCAGGCTGCCACATGCATTTGCCAGCCTGGGAGATGCCTCTCAGGGCACTCCTCATCACACCGTGAGCCTGAGCCGGTGCGGAGGAGGGAAGCAGGGATTTATGCAGCGTATATGGGAAACCCCCACAGGGCCCCTTTGCAGAACTCTGGCTTCCAGGCTGGCTGCCAAGCATTAACTACAATACTTGCGCTTGTTTTTGACAACAGCACGCAGGTTGTATTTCACCCATTGCTATTTTGGTTTTGGAGTTATGGCAGAAATGTCTCTGGGTGCTGGCCTGGTATAAGCGGAGTGGGAGATTTACTCTTATTGTGTAATGTCACCTTTCAGTCGGTGCTTGCAGTGAAAATTATGGAGTGTCACTTGTTCTTTTTATTAAATTTCAAGGGTATGCACCTCTCGTGTGGGAAGTGTAACTCTGTCCCGCTTCTGCTTCGAGTGGTAGCCTCAGCTGTTGGGCACCTTTTAAAATATGAATTCATCTTTTCTTTTTTTTCTTTCTTTCTCTGCTTTTTATCATGAAGTTGAGACCAGCAGCAGCCGTTGCCATGCTCTGAACTGCTGCTTGTGATGATGGATGAGTTTGGCCCCAAAAGCATGGAGAGATACTGGACTCAGCACAACACAGATGTTGCAATGCAGCCAAATTAAGCTGTTGTGGGAATGTGCAATTTGGGCCTTAGTCAGAGTATCTCATGCCTGCCTGCCTCACTGAAAAGCAAGAGCAAAATATTAGCAGCTGACCTGGTGGGATATACACTTGCCCAAAATATTCTGCTCCTGGCTGCAGATGAACCAGCATCTGATCTGCTGTGTGACTTTCCTCAGCATTTTTGGAGCAAAGGAGTACTCCTAAAGGAATCCTTATGTCTGCAACCTTCCTATCACAGATTTCCATAAATCAAATCACAGGAGATAGTCTAGAGATGTTAGCTCATGCTTATTCCTTAGACCCAGGCTAGTATGCTACAGGAAACAAACCTCATCATTGAACACTGTGGGGAATATTTTGGGAACTTCTGAGATAAAGATAATTACTAATAATTAATTGCTATGTGTAGGATGTAATAGTATTTATGACATAAACTGCACATATACACAACCAATAAAGTAAACTCTCTAATGCTATTCTTCAAGCAGAATGGGGAAAGATTTAGAGACTTTTCCTCCCAATTCACCCGTCCAAAAAAAGATATCTGGATAAGAGTTCTTGTACATTTTCATCCTAATGGAGGGAAAGAGGAAAAATGGGAAAAAGGTAATGGAAAAGAGTGGAATCTGCAGTCAGAGAAAACAGCATCAAGAAAGAAGAAATACAGTTCTTAATAGTGGTAAATGTGAAATGTAGTGAAGGAGGCAAAATTGTAAGGGGTAAAGATATGAATATTCTTTTGTTTATCAGGCTCTTTATAATCTTGAGATGGTAATCCATGCATTCTTGATTTTAATGCGATGAGGTAGCCCAGGGTTAAGAAGATAAAAAGGTCAAATATGTCTTGCAGTATTCCTTAAAAACCATTTTATTTTTCCTCATAATGATGAAGGGGAGGAAAGATAGTATCCTGACATTTCTCCTGCTGGAAGAGCCCAGTCCTGGGTTGTCAGACAGAACCTCCTGCTAGGATAGAACTAAACTGCAGCAGGAGTACAAGATCTAAAAATTGACTGAAATTCTTCCTGGTAACCAGCAATAGGGACAGACCATAGACAAATATCATTTCAGAAGGATCAAAGTTAAAACTAGATCTGATTGCCAAACACTAAGCTCTGCAAGAGACTGCGTAAATAGAAAAATACAAATGAGAATGTGCTAGCAGATATATATTCTTTCTTTCTTTCCTTTTATACGACCTGCCAGTTGCACAGCTTTGCCACTCAGCATATGTGAAAACAAAACTGAAGGGGAATTAATTCTTACGTCCTCCTAACATTATTATGGACAATCATTGTTTTAAAATTCTTCCCAATTTAAAGAGTGTAGAGGGTTTGTGGGTGTGTGGGTTAGGTATGTTTTCTGTTTGTATAATGAAAAAACGTATCTGCTATAGGTATCAGAAAGGACTTTCACGCTGGAGAAAAACAGAGTAGATCTGAATGAACCTTTTTCTGCTTTTTTCCTACTGCAGAAATGAATGTGTAAACTAAAGTTGGAAGAAAAATATCAGAAATATTTCACACAAAAGCCTCAAATACAAAATTGTTTATCCTTCTTTTTAGAACATTTTTCAGAGTTTTATTTTAGACCTTTTGTATTTTTTCCCCAAAACAATTTTGTTCTGCTGTTTCATTCAATTACTTTGAGCAAAATACTACTGAGAATGTCGGTGTTTTCATTTCAATTCTTAGCATTTAATTTTTCTTCAGTAGACTCTTTAAGACTGCGTCAATTTAGAAAAGCTGGGGTCGGAAGGAAAAAATTGAAACTGAAACTGCTAGTGTGCAAATTCTTGAGTTCTTAAAAAGTCTGCTGAGTTGGAGGAGATTTTTCTCTGCAACTTTTACAGTGCTATGAACAATTTCACAAGAAATCAATTGTTTTTAAAAAGGAATTTTCAAAGTCCTGCTCCTAAGGAAGTTATTTTTGAACGATACATATTTTCAGCAGAAATTTTTTACATGCAGGGATATGTTGTTCTGTTTTCAGTGCATTAAGGACGAAGGTTTAAAGACAAACCTAAAGAGGGCATTTTATTTCAAAATTTTCATTTTAAGACTGATTCCCATTTAGACTCTGAAAAGCAGATAGAATGCACAAAAAACATACGCTGTTTTTTCTGGATTTCTCCAGGTGCTGCACGGTACCCTGTGCATATGGCCAAGCATTGCTGTCTCACGGCCGCTTGTTCCCCTGAGCCCACTTGGGTGTTTTTCTTCTTTCTTCATGTTGTTCTTTCTCACTCTCCATGCTGAGTTTTCCCCTTCAGTTTTCCTTCTCGTGACGTGGGTATAAAAAGCTCAGCATATGCAAACATCTATAATAACACTCCGAAGGCAAATTATGTCCTTACTCCGAGGCAGTTTGGAGTTGCCTGGAATACAGGAAAACAGTGCCAATTTAGGCTATAACAGTAATTTTTATCGCTGCTATTTAGGAAATGATTCTGGAGCCTCTTCCTGGCAATCCTGTGCCGCATCCATCAGCAAGGCAGCACAACCCTGCCCTCAGTTCTAAGCACAAATTCTCATGCTCTGGTAGGGACTTGGGATGAGCCTCCTGCAAACGACTTTCCATTTCCATGCTGAATTCGGTATTAGTCATTTTAGAGGCAATATACGGCTCTAGAATACACTGCCATGCACAGTACGCTCCCCCCCTAACCGCATGGCACAAGAGACATTAGTTCCATTAGTGTCTGTTTAGACTGTTAGGGGAAGTCAGAAATTTGGGGAGGGTCAGGTGCATTCTTTATGAAGACGTGGTAGTCCTGTACCTCTGACTCCACAAACTAAATTCCCTGGAAGGATTTCATATTTGCCACAGTACTGTGCTGGTGATGCAGAATGAGAAAATCAAGACCTTTAGCTCAGACTGAAAGTTGTGGAAATTTGAATATCATTTACAACTTTTATGCCTGAATTTAATTAATAAATGTTTCTTGTGAAATAATATTCTGGAAAATGTATGATCCAAATGGATCAAACATTTCATTTTCACATCCTCTTTTAAAAATATTGAACCAAAATGTGCATGGCAAAAATAAACTTTACAACAAGTAATTTTAAAGTCACAGCCCAAGGCTTCACTCAGAGAAACTCTGCCCCTTTGGCAGGGTCAGACCATCTTCTCCAGCTTTACCACTGAAGTAAAAACTCTGTGAAACCACCGCAGATCCATGAACCAAATCCTCTTCAACGAAATTGATTCCCTGACAGCAAACAGCTCTGTTCCACATCTCCAACAAGCAACAGTGCAATCTGACAGTGCTTCTGGTACCCAGACCATCACAAACTGCTGACTTGGCTTTTGAGAGGGGCCTCGGAACCGCAGTAAGCTGTTTCCAGCTGTTCCAGTATGGTTGCTGTGTATTTAGCTGGAAAATTTTGTTTTTGCTCAGCTTGGCGGAGCTCCTATTGGCAGGTCATGGGGGACAAGAGGCTGTCCCCTGGGTTCTGCTTACAGGCTTGGAGATGCAATGCTGAGCTCCAAGGCTCCCCTCCCTTCAACCACAGCCCTGACTGCAGCACTGGCTGCTTTCAGCCACCCCTTCTGTTCCCTTAGTACCCCCATACCACAGTCACCCCAACCTCCCTGTCCTTGCTCCATGTGCCTCCTCTTTGCCAGCCTCACAGAAAGCACCTTGCCACTTCAGATTCAGTTCAGTTTGTGTTCACCACAAACACCTCATCTGTGCTTTTTCTTTCTCCGAGTAATTTGGGATTCATATTAACTTGTGGATCAAGGAAAATCCAGGCCCAACCGGTGCTACTGGGCAGCTGGTGGTGCAGATAGACGGGTGGCAGGCAGTCTTCACCCTCCAGTGTTTTCTTGTGATCATTAACAGACAGTAAAAGCTGCATTTCTCCTTCAAGTGTTTTATTTGCACAGAACTTTTTTTTTTTTTTTTTAATCTCAGGCTTTGAACAGAAATGGCCAGGTAATTCAACTTGCTACTGGTAAAAGTCTGCAAGTGGTCCACACTATTGTCTGGGCTTTCAGGGCCTGTTCTGTGTGGTGTAGGTGATACAGAATAGATGAAAAGCAACTGCAGGAACCAAAATGGCACAGGTGATAGCTTCAACATTGTCAGTGTTGCAAAACAGAAAGCTCATCACAGCTGTGATGAGAATAACAACAACAGCTATTGTGAGAGGTAACATTAAAAAAATGGTGTTGTACTGCAGCTGTAGGGTGCCTTATCACGAGGAAAAACAGTGCTCTGTGGAAGGAAACCAGCGAATTCTCATCTGGTGTCTTTGACTGCAGGACCTCTGAGACCAATGAGAGATGTGAGACTGAAGTTATTTCTCCATATCCTTAGTGTGGAATTATCAGAGATGAAGTACAACCAAGTTTCTTGTTTCTGGACACTTTGTCTCTAGAAATCCTTCTCATGAAATCCCCAGGCATGGCAGGCAATGATGACTTTAGCATACCAGCTTCTCCTTCTATTCTTTGCCTCATTTAAATGAATTTGATTAAAAAAAAAAAAAAGAAGTGTGTAATTTTAGCACAAATGGGTGGCTTAGCTAGGTCATAAGCCATCTATATTAATATCACAGATAATGAGAGCAGTCAGTGCCACAGTGAAGATAAAATGATGGATGTTTTCCCTAATAATAGGTAAAAAATAATTTTCCTGCAGTTTCTCATTAAATTCTCATTTTAGAGATGCTTAAAGAAACATGTGAATAGAGGAGCATGCAAGGCACAAGTGCTGTTTGTTGGAAAGAAAGCTTTCTAGTTATCAGTGCTCCCATGATGAACCGTTGTGCAGAAGGATGAGCACAAGACAGAGGAAATGTTTAATGGCTGTTGGTAAGGGCATCTTATTTTCTCCTAAACTGTCAGAAGCAGGTAGATGGTACTACTGCAGGCAGCAGCTAAGTCTAAGCCACAGCAGACAGAGAATGTGCTTGTGGGGTCTGCTTCCTATTTCATACCATAAACATCTTCCCACTGCTGTTCTGGTCAGATGGCAGAGTGGAGTAGGGAGGTAGGTGAATCAGACTACAATGGGATCAGGTAAGCACCAGTACTGGGGTAGGGAACAAAGTCTTGGTACTTGTACAGCTGGCAAAAAGAACCTGAGAGATGAGTGCCATTTCTTAGCATCTCTGTAGACCATAATGTGAATTTGTTGGCTGAACCTCTGGTTCCTCCTGTGTTTTGAATGGGAAATATTAATTTTGAATTAGCGCTTCTCCACTCGCTGTTTTTTACAACTTCTTATATTGCCTATCTCCAATCTGCTGGCTCCAGAAGAAATGTGTTCTCTTTCACTGCTTTGTCTGTGCAGAGGGAAAGATGGCTGCTGAGGATGCCTTTTTGAAGAGAGAAGATTATTTTCTTTTTCAGCTCTATTTCCTGGAATTTTGGGGTCAGGTGGGGTAAAATGATGAGCTGAAAGTGGAGGACTTTGATTCTATCCTAGTATTTGATGTCTGTGATCCCACAAATAATTATCTTTTGTGGGAAGTATCTTATTGACTCCGGTGCATTGTTCAGGCTACAGTATATGGCAAAAAGAATTCAAACGAACAACTGAAGTTCGCAACAGAACATTTTTTTTTTTTTTTTTTTAATGTGTTCCTTTATGATTTCTTTCCTTTAATGGCACACATGAGAGTACCCATTGTGGCACTCTACAATGTACCTTCCAGGTGGAAAAGACAGGATGTTTGTTCTGTTGTTAAGAGAGCATCTGGAAATTCCAGTACAGAAGACAGTCTTGCTAACATACAAGATGTACAAAGGAGGGCTATAAAGACGGTGAAGGTTCTGGAGGGCAAGGCATATGAGGAGCCGCTGAGGTCTCCTGGTGTGCTCAGCGCAGAGCAGAGGAGCTGAGGGGAGGCCTGATGGCGGCTGCAGTTCCTCACAGGGATCGGAGGGGCAGCGCTGAGCTCTGCTCTGTGTGACAGCGACAGGGCCCGAGGGAACGGCATGGAGCTGTGTCAGGGGAGGGCAGCTGGGGGTTAGGGACAGGGTCTGCACCACAGGGCGCTGGGCACGGTGGGAACAGCCTGCCCAGGGCAGTGGGCACGGCCCTGAGTGCCAGAGTGCAAGAAGTGTTTGGACATCGCTCTGACATAGGGTTTGGATTTTGCATGGTGCTCTGTGGAGTCAGGAGTTGGACTCAATAATTGCTGTGGGTCTCCTCCAACTGGGGATATTCTATGAGTCTGTGATTCTATGGTGATTCTATGATTTTATGTACAAAGTTTCTGTTCCTAATTGCTTGCCATGGTTATAGCTGCAGGTGGAGGAGTTGGAGAGAGCAGGGGTGGGTCTTGGTGCTGAACCTGGTCTGTTCTGTAACCAGCAAAATACCCTGCACAGCAGCAATTACTGCATGTAGACTGCCCTGCTAGTCTAAGTTGGTAATTTATGTTGGATGTCAAGGTAGACAGGGAACTGGAGGCAAGGCCTCACTCTGAAACTGCTTGAAAAATTAAGGAAACAGACAACTCCCTATTTATGACCAGGATTTCCAGGGATGTGTATGAGTTTGCAGTTGGCACTGATTTAACTATATTAGAACAGTTAATTTGGTAGAACACCCCCTGACTATAGAGATATGTTGTATGAGTACCTTTTGTCCTTGTACAAGATAAAAAATTACCAGTGATGTATTGCGTTGGTGTGACTCTATGCAACAGGGACCATGACTTGGTTGCCACAGAATCTGCTGTTGAAGGAAAGGTGAGTGACAGGAGACAGGATACTACAGTGAACTTCATTGTTCCTTCTGAAGAAATCATCCAGATTATGTGCATGGGCACAGTTGTATGAGGGCACGGAGGATGGGGAAACTATAAGGTAACTGAGAAACCTGCATGCTGTGGAATACTGAATTGTATTATTACTGTACATTCTGCTGGTACTTGGCAGCTGGTAAATGATCAAGAGCGTTTATGCTGCTGATATAAATCAAAGTAGAAAGGAGCCCCAGGACTCTGCTAGTATGTGCTGTGTGTTCCTATGGGAATCCTTCCCAGCATTGCTTTCATTTGAATCCTCCTTTGTTTATTTTGCAAAACAGAAAAGTTATTCTGAAGGACTTCTGGCTCCTTCAACTCCTGCTTTGGATATTCCAGCTTCCAGCAGAAATCAGACACCCTCTGGCTCCAGACTAGTAACTCCCCACTGTTTTCCCTAACCACTAAGAGGTCTAGCACGTACAATTTTGAGCAGAGTATCTAACACAAAGAAATTTAAAATACTGTGACAGATTTTGCGTGTGCTTCTTAAATCGCAGTTATAACTTTTGTATCCCATTACTCGTTAGAGGCATGGAAACTTTAAGCTTGAAGAAAAGAGTTAAAAATGATTAAGTATAATAGGTCTTCACAAAGAGTGTAAGACACATAAAGACAACTGGCAAGAAAATTCAAGATGAAGTATTTTTTGAAGTGGACTTTTGTCATTAAAAAATCAAATGAGGTGCTGAACTGTCAACAAGAATAAAAGTCTGGGTCAGCTCTCCTACTGACCTCCAAAGTCATCTAGGTTCAGATGAGACCAAAGGCAGTATCTTTGCATGGAACATTTCATTTGGTTGATAACAAAATAAAAAGATTAAAAAGAAAAAATAAACTGTGATCACTTCCTCATTTTACCAGGTAAACATCTGTCAGTCACTAGCAGAGATATAACACTGAGGTACTGATATATCTGCACATCTGACACAACACTGCCTATCTATGTTAGTGCATGGAGCCTCTTAATACCACTTGCCAGGACTGAAATTTAAAAAGGGGGACAGATATCTCAGAGGAAAAGACTGTGAACAACAGTAAATGTTAAGGAGAAACTGTAGCCAAGCAATTTTCCTTTTATCATCTGTAAGGGTGTTTTTGTTCTGCCTCCTTTCAACCCAAAAGAAAGAGGAGGTTTTAGAGGAGAGGAAGTGTCCCAGCCGTTTCAGTCTAGTGGTAGTGGCCAACCATTCTTCTGTGATATTTTTAACCCTCTAGGACGAAGATATCCTTCTGATGACTGAATTCAGAGGTAACTTTTTTTTCCTCTGGCCAGAACTCAATCAGACTTGTTTTCTTATGAGCTTGATCCTTTCTGACACCTCTTTCAGTGTAATTTCTCTCAAACCTCTAGTCAGGCACAGGTACAAATCCATCTACTGACTGCACACAGACCACTCCATGTTGGCAGTTCTAAAGATGAATCCCTTTCTCTTCCAAATTAAAATTTCAGTTGTTATAACTGTGTTTCTGTATGAACAGCTAATTTAAGCTCAGGCTGATAAAAACTTATTTTCTTTGTTCTTGTGGACTGCATCACTATTCTGCTTAGTACTCCCAGTTTACGTGGTCAGTCTTTGACTCAAATCCCATCCAGACCATATAAGCATTTTGAACATCATGACTGGGATATAAACTTCCATGTGCACAGCTAAATTTCTTGTCCAAGTTCTTTCAGCTTGCATTTTGTGACTGTAGTCTTCCTCTGTGGTTGCAACCTTCTGTTTGCAGCCTTCTTCTAATTCTTCTGTACCTCCTGCATTAAATACAAGGAGCAGTCTGCAGTAAATTCTCATATTTATCATCTCTCATTCACTTTGAAGATATTAGACCTTTGGTGCACCTATGGTACCACACAGTAGCACTTGCTTGCTAAATTTTCAGACCTAGAAGATGTTTTCTCCTTTTCTTCTCCTCATTCCTGGAGGAGTTCCTTGTAAACATGCACATAAGCAGTTCCACCAGCCTCTTTCAGGCTTCGCTGGCTGGAAAAATTGTGACGGAAGTGTTTTTGCGGTTGCTGGCATCTGCTGGTTTGCGGCGACTGGAGAATTGTGCAAGTCCCGTGTAGGGACAGCCGGCAAGGAAAGCATCCCCGACGGGTGCTTCGTCCCCTCTCAACAAACATTGCAACATTTCCGGTTTTGTTCTGGCTGGACTGTCACCAAGTGCTGAGATGCAAATTCCTCTGCAAATAAAATGCCTTTCTTGGCTCTGTTCTCTTTCCAATTGTTTTCCTTTCAGTGTTGCCTACAGTGACAATGATTAGGTTGCAGCCCATCACACTGACCAGTGTTGTCTCTCTGTGTCTGTGTGCTCATTCATGCAACTGTAGTTGCCTATTGCCTTTTGTCCTATAACCACTCTGAGGAGCAGAACTGTTTTCTTTTGTCCTTAGACCTATGGGACTTTGGCTTAAGACGAGGCATCTTATGCCTTATGGTAACATAAACAAGAAACAATAAGTTGTTTTCCTTCAGTTAGAGGACAAATGCTAAGTTCTTACTCAGGCAAAGTCCCACTTGCTATAGTATGGTTGAATGTTGGTTGAGTAGAAACACAGAAAGAAACTAAGAACTTGGTTAAAGAGAATAGAAAGAAAATACTTTTCTCAGCAATGCTGCACATTGGAAAATATGCTGTCTGCACAATGGCATAACAAAGAACTCACTCTTCGTGCTTTGTAAGCAACAGTCAGGCATAAAGGTGGTATCTTTGTAGGGAGTAATTGGAAAAGAGTTGCATCATGTCAGTCATAGTTTTCACAAGATGGGCTGTGCTTCCTGGTACGTTTCCTGCTCAGCCACATGGTGGGCCAGTTTATACTGGTCTTCTGTGTTCTCAGGAATAGGAAATGAGAGTTATAGGCTGTTTCTATATCAAAAAATAAAATGAACTCATTTGGAGCAGTGAAGAAGAGTGGCATACCTACAGCTGTCCACAATGGCTATGGGAAGTACTCACTATCTTGCACTGTCCCTTAGACTATGCCTTGGATTTGTCCATATGGGTTTACTTGGCCTGAGGAAACTATGTCAGGGAGTGTGCCCAGAAATCAACATTACAGGTGATCACTGAGTAGTTCTTGAGTCTGTGTTATGGTCTTCTTTAGTTTATGAGATGAGATTTAACCACATATAAATAAATACAAAAGAAAAGGATGCAAAAGAAAACTCTAAGTTCACAGGCAGGAATGTGCATAAAAAGCCCACATAACAAGAGCTTAAATTACTGGGTTAAACAAGTGTTTACTTTTGAAATTTATGGTGTCTCCAAGCTCTATCTGAAACAAGAATGTAGCTCTCCTAAGTGCGTCATAATTCAGTAGTTTTGGGTGTCCTCTATACTTGACAGCTGACAGTCTGATTACACAGAAGAATGAACAGTTTTTTAAGTGAACCCACTGCACAGTTCTGTGTGTAAATGCTTACCTTTGTTAAGAACCTTTGCAAGAATGAATAGAGGATGTACAGTGTGTCCTGTAGAGCAGTGCAATCTCCAAAAGACAATGAAAGTACCTCATTAGACACCTCTGCACATTCTCGTTGAAGAACAGTTTAGATTAAAAGAACTGTGGCAGTATGAGTCTGAGAAGGCTATTCCATAATTTTGGAGCCCAGGAAATATTCATTAAGAAATGTCAATAATCAGAAATACAGTGACTTGTGTGTGCAGATGATCTCCTTTACTGCTCACTCTACAAATGCTTCTTTTATTCCATGTGTCCCTGAAAGGAACAATGGAGTACAAATTCAATGGTTGGTGTGGTTAATACTGGTCAGTAAAATCATTCTTAAATGTTGAGCAGTACAAAGAAAGAATTTGCTTTCAGTGACTGAAGTCAAAAGAAACTTAACAAGTTAGATTTAATACAAGTTTACCAGAAGGTGGAGCTGGATAGTAAATCTAAACAACAGCTTGCAATTAATGCATTCCAGAGATGATTGCAGTCCGGAGGAATGGATGTGGTTGATGTACCAATAGTTTCAGTGCACTACAGTTCAGATACTACTACTATGCTAAAGCTGGCATCTGTAACATAGACAGCACTATAATGATCAGAGTAACCACAGAAATGTTCTTGAATAATACAGTGGTAATACAAAGAAGGCTGAAAAATATAGCTTGAAAATAAAGAAAATGAAATGCTAATTTTAGCTCCCATTCTCCAAAGTGTTTAAGCACATGTATGTCTTTGAGCCAGCAAGGGAGTTATTCTGTCATGTGCATGCACATGTTATTCTGGTTAGTCATCTTTAGGAAGCTTTAACCTGCACTCAGTGCAAGAGCAATTGAAAACAAAAAGCAAAGCAAAACAGCAAAAAAACATCAACTGAAGTAACCAAAATCAGAATCAGAAATTTTTCATCTACTAGAAAGGTACGTTTAATGTAGCATCAGTTTGCTGTAAGCCATTATTTTCTAGATTACAACAGAAGCATAAAGAAACATTCTTCATTCTTTTTCTTTTTTTTTTTCCCCATCTGCTAAAACCTCTGCATGTACTGGTAACAACTGGGAAAAATTAGACCATTAAAAATGGTAATAATAGGAAAGCAGTGCTATCCTCTGTTAGGGCTTTAGTACACATGACCTGGCATTAATTACAACCTTATTTTTGGAAGTTCTTTGCATTTCTCTGTTGTGCACAGAACAAACTGAACATGTGCAGGTAGTGGGTACAAAGTCTTAGACTGAATTGATGGAAGGAGAAATTAACTTTCAATCAGTAAAGCAGACGTGTAAGTATCAATAACTTTCTCAAATTTACCATGGGCTATCTCTTAAAATTGTATCACTGTATATTCCATACTGCCATAACCTCATTCCTTGGAGGCTGTCACGTTTCCATACAAATATTTCTTTAGACAGGTGAGGCAGACATTTAACTTCATCTTTTTTTGTTCCCGATTCATGAAACGTCTCCTTGAAAGTATATTCCTCACTTTGTGGCTGGGCAAACTGCTTTAGCTGGTCCATCCCATAGCTAGACTTACTATGTCTTACAAACTGTCTTTGACTGCAGCCCATTTAGCAGAGTCTGGAGCAGGAGCTGTGATGAAGTGAAAGCCCCAGCTTCCTTGTGAAGCTGAATGTCCTTGGTGGAAAGCTGCTTCTGCTTGGCTGATCTACCAATCTTTTGCCAAACTTTTGGGTTCGTATTTAGCCTGGTAGTGGTAAGGTGGTGTATCTGATGCAGAAATCTTTGCTATCTTCAACAGAAAATAATGAGGTCTAAAATTAAATGATTACAAATAAACCAGCAGCTGTACTGTTTCTGAGTCCATTCTCTTAGGAAGACATGGGCTAAATATAGATCAGTGAATGGAAAGCCTTACCTGCAAGTGGGATTTGTAACCACGATCAATCCACCAAGCATGCAGTAGCACTCCATCTGAACCCATGGCTTTTGCAGGGTTTAATGGCAGAGTAGAGACCTCAGCTTTCTCCTGGATCACTTCTAAATGTAAAGGTCAAGACCAAATGCACTGAAGTGATGGGTTTGTGGTGAAGTATTATTTGTGGAGGCTTGAGCATTTTCTGTCTTTCTTCTTTTGGAAAGATTTCATTAACAATTAATAAACATTAGGTGTGGTTGCCTAATAGTACTGGTCATCAGAGCAGCATGATGCACCTCCTCCTTGGTGATATTTGCAGTGCTGAGTACTAACATGCCAAAGGAGCCTCCAAAAATAACAGATAAGTGTCAACTACAGATGCAATCCAAAGTGAGGTCTACTCTTGCCTTTACCATTGTCCTATGATACCTATTCCTTTTCAGTCTATCTACAAATCATGATGTAAGCTTGTTGTGGTCAGAAGTTATCTAACAATAAACAGAATTGGCACCTTACTCCTTGCAGAGAGTTGAAAATGAAAAGCTGTGGTTGGCTTGCTTGTGATAATGAATTTTTTTACGTGTTCTAAGGAGGCCTTCTCGAATAGCAAAGGCTATTTGAAGGGTTTGTTCAGCAAAATGTTTTTCCATAGACAGTTCAATGAAATAAATAATAAATACAGAGCTCCATTGCGTTCCATCATAACTGATACAAGCCTAGAATGATTAATTGCAGCTCAGTAAAGCCTTCCCAGATATGCATCTCAAAGAAGGCGGAGGGTTTAGGTCTTCAGTTGAAGTACCTGAATTAACTTTAATATGATTGTATCTCACATATTTGGCCTTAATTGTCTCCTCCTGAAAATTCAATACCTGCATTCATGCTCCTGGTCTCCAGAGATTCCAGAGCACCACACTGTCCCCACTGAAAGGAAATGAAAAATCGGCTGATTCTAACCAGACCCCTTCAGCAACTTTACCCATTTAAGTGCTGTATCCTGCAGAGTGATTAATGATTTTTTTCCTTTTACATCTAACAGAAAAGAAAGAAGGAAAGAAAGAATGTGTACTGTTGTTCACCTTCTAACCAATAATCTAGAGAGGCAGAGTGTACCAGGATACACACATTCCTATTTTGTTTGCTTGTGTGATATATATGCATTTAGTGTATTTAACATTGTCTCTTCCTTGTATGCGGTTGGAGCCTACAGCATCTTATCAGCACAAGGTTTGGCCTCTTCTTATATGTGGCTTGCGTTTTGCTTTCTTTGGGCCCTTTTTAAAACTGCAACTCGAACCTGTTCACCAGCCTTTTATTAACATGTGTTTTATGGTACAGGTGTAATAATTAATCCAAATGGTTAGCAGATGTGGCTGTCTATCTCTGGGCATGTCAGTTCCTACACACCACTCCTTAATCAAGGAGTGCCCAAGCAATGCCAAAGTAAATGAAAGAAAATAAATTCCACTGAGATATTTATGAGGGCCACCTGGGCAGGGAAATGCCTTGGCCTTTGCCTGTCCCCTGATCCAGGTGGCTACAAAAGGCTGAAGTCTCTCGCTAAATACAGGTCAAATCAATCTTGCAGGGAGTTGAAAATGAAAAGCTGTGCTTGGCTTCCAAGTTTAATGATAATGAAATTTTTTACATGTGTTCTTAGGAGGCCTTCTCTGCTCACTTTATTTATTTGAAATTTCCATTATTTTTACTGGTGCCAGCACCTGCTGGACCTCACATACAAGAGCTGTTCCGAAGATAGTGCCTCCTGTTTTATGATGTTGACCCACAACATCAGAGGCTGATTTTGGTGGTACGGCAGTAGAGGTTGAACCTTCCCACCAATATTCCATTATATTTTGTTGCCATGTGACAAGATGGCAGCAGAGAGGCAGTCTGACAATATGGCATCTGACATGGAAGTGTGTATGAAGCAAAGGTGTGTAGTTACATACTTCCCCGTGGAAAAAACTGGCACCCACTGACATTCATCAACACTTCCTAAATACTTATGGAGACCAAACAGTGGATGCGAATACAGTGAGGTGGTGGGTGGTGTGTTTCAGTGGTGGTGACAGCGACAGTGGCTTACCTCTACTGGTGCAGACTTTTTACAACTGCAGCATTCAGGCTCTTGTCCATGGCTGGTGAAAATTCATAGCTAATGGTGATGACAAGGTTGGAAAAGAGTGTTTTGTAGCTGAAAATTTGCTCTATCAATTAATGTTATTGTTGTCTTTGTACCTGTTGTAGTATCCATGGAAATAAATAGGAAGCATTACTTTTGGAGCAGCTTACATAATACAGTATTTTTGCCTTCTTTTCTGGCAAGCCAGATCTAAGGATCCGTTTCATGTTGTCAGCTGGTCTCCAGGTGCTGCTTTGCAAATCACAAAGAGAAACATGAGATTTCTACACACCTGCCATTTCCATTCACATCTCTTTTTTCAAGTAGTTATAATCTTTTTGTAGGTAATTTCTGGCAGATTTTCAACAAATTCAGTTTCTGCCTCAACTTCCCTACATCATGGCCACCGACCACAACCCAGGAAGTTTCCAGCATCTGCACTTCAACATCCAGCTGTTCCTTGCAGGAGAACAACCACCCTGAGGACACCAGGGCCTGAAACCAGGTTTTCTGTGGTGTGGGCAGAATTATTCTGAGAAGGAGTTGGAAGAATGAAGCTTCCAAAGAAAGGACATCAAATTCCGTGTAAATCAGTGTATATATTTGTGTGTTGGGCACTGCTTAGTGCATAACTATCATGATGCCAGGCTAGTTGGGTAAAACAATGTGCCAAAAAAAAAAAAAAAAAAAATTCTAAATGATATAACAGTAAATTAAAATTGCTAATCGGAGTGTTGTTGTTTTTTGTGTTTTTTTTTTTTTTTTTTTAACGTAATCTAATTTTCAAAAGATAGGAAAAATTTTCCCTTGGGTTGCTGACTATCTATTCATCATATTTTGCCTACTATGCCTGTATATTTGCTGCTATTTCAGATGAAAAAAAAAAAATGAAGCAGACAGATCACTCTATTCAAATAGTTATGCTGAATTGAAATATTTATCGAAAATTGTCATGCAAAATCTAAGGTAATCAAAATCCTTTTTGATTTGAACTATTAATGCCTGATTTTCTCCACTATTTAGTCATTCTAGAGAGAAATTTCAGAACAAAACCAACCATATGATTCATAATTAGATCTGTGAGACCAATTAGCTAGCAGCTTTCCATTAACCAGTCTGAAATTCTGTGCCAAGATATGTTGCATTCTGCTTAGAACAGCAGTGAGGCCTACATCAACCAAATGGTAGCAATAGCAAAAAAAAAAGTCCTGAATGATGCTGATTTCATGATGTATATCCATGACTTTTTTGTTACCCATGAGCAAGGTCTGAACATTCGAACGAATTGTCAATACCACGCAGGTGTATACTAGCTCTTTGAATCTAGAGTCTTCTCTTTTCTTCTTAAATGTGCACAGCAGTGTGTTGAATGGATTATGCTTCCATAATTTAACTTGTTTATTTGCAATGTTAGAACAGCATGAAGTAAACACCTGGGAAGTTTCAAGTGTCAAGGTTTTGATTTTTTTTAATTATGAAGCATAAAAATAGAATCTTTTTAGAACAAATGCATAAAAAAACATTTCAGATAAGCCATGCATTTTGTAACTTGAAAACTGACATTTTTCTTGTGGCTTCCAAAAATATCCACTCCTGCACCATGACTAATGCCTGTTGCAGTTCCACCAAAACAAGGTCAAAGCTATTGGTTTAAGACTAAAGTCCCACATCAAATTAACTATGAGATTTGATATCTGATAAATATTATCCAGGGCTAGTTGAATAAGAGACATTGTTTTATGCAGCAGATTGGAGTAAATAAAAAAGTGTGAGACAACAAAAACCTCAACGCTCTGCAACGAAGTATTCCCTCCACAGCCAGTCTCAAGGGAAGAAAAGGAAAACTGGCGGTCAGAAAAAAATCTTTTCAATATGAAGGAAGCATGTGTCTGGCAGCTTCAAACATGCACATGAAAAGTAGGCTGTTAGAACCAAAGGGTTTATCCATATGTTGAAGTCTGAGTCTCCCACTTCTTCCAGAAACGATTAGCTAAGGATATTTTACACATTTCAGTCAAAAAGAAGAGAGGAGAAAATACTACAGGGAGATGTTAGCTATAGCACTGGGAAATGTACGTCTTCTTATCTCTCTCTACATGTATCTCTTACAGTCTTTCCTCTCCACCTGCCCAAGACCTGGCTTTCTAAGTCAAGTTTCTAGGGGATTATAGTTTCCTGAAGCTTCCTCTTGGTCATTTATAATTATTGGCATGAGATTGGCCTTTTTTTTCTTCTTTAGATTTTTTTCCCTCCAGATTGCAGAACATCCTCAGGAGTCCAAAATTTATTTAAAAGCTGTGTTAGTTCTCAGAGAACTCTCTAGCCAATTCTGTTAAAACTCTTGACTGCAATGGATATTCTTTCTTTTTTTTGTTATCCTAAGGACAAAACATGTATGTTGGAGATAAGAGACATGGCACAAAAGCACTGCCTTGTAGCTCAGGCAGTGTTTAATGATCCCATATCAATGGTAGAACAAACACAGGTTATACCATTTAATCAAAGTAAAGATCATTCATTTACAAAGTTATCAGTACTATCTATCTCCCTTGCCTTTGCACATGAGAAAAGAAGACCTGCTAAAAATTCACTTGAACACTGTGTGGGATGCTGTCTTCTCATATTTCTACTTATTCCATTATTGTCTAGCCTCTGCTTTTGCAATTTTAGCTCCCCGTTTATTCATGGGCACAAAACGCACTTCAGAGATATAAGCAGAGGAATGATTTTCTGTCTGGTCACCGTACTCCCTGAAAATGCTGTTAGTTAAACACCAGTGCAGATGTTCTGGATTGCTGAAGCTTTGTGCTCTGCACGAAAGATGGAAATAATGCAAAAAGGTCTTCTTGGCCAAGTGACCACAGTAAAGAGCCTTAAAGATGAAAGGGAGAATTTTGGATTTCAAGTAAAGTCTGTAATCTCTGGTAGTCATTAAAACGTGGACTATGTACATATCTGTGTAAAAGCTTTCCGACAACACTGCTTATAAAGGGAAAGTTGGATGACTGAAATAATCAGATGCCTGTCTGAAACTGGCAGGCAAAACAGTGGAGGCTGAAACAGAGCTTCTGCAGTCAACAGTTAGTATCTTCAAAATGGATTTATGTAAAACTGATCTTGCTGTAGCTTGAGATGCTGGGGAGCTCAAGATCTAAATGTGGTGCATATAGTGTACGTCCATAAAATAGCCTTTAGTATGCACAATTAACTCTTGTCACTATGTATTTTCACCCAGAAACTAGTAAATAAAAATTAATGTGGTATAAGTTAAATGTTTTAAAAATCAGTTGATAAATGGGATAATAATACTGTAAGTCTGGAAGCTCTACTAAATAAGTGTGGTTTATGTTGGGCTCTGCATGGGTCAGTTTTCAGAATTAAACTATTTAATATTATCATCAATGACCAGGATAAAAATATGCAGTTACCACTGACAAAGGCAAGACTGGTTATGACAGAAAGAATATGAAGTGAAAAGAAAAAAAAAGGAGATAAAACAGTGATGCAAACCAGATTGCCCAGTAAAACAGATGCAAGCAACACATTAGGAAGTAAGGCTTTTGCTTGGAAAAAAGAACCCAAGCCATACTTATAGAATATATAACTCAATTGTATACTGCATATAGTCAATGGCTCTGGAGGGTTTGGGGGAGCACAATGAGTATGCAGTCAAATAGGAATTCCCTGAGGACCTCCAGAACGATTTCTATAGTTGGATAGACAAAAGAAAAATAAATGTCTTTAAAATAAAATTATGTTATCTGATGATGATGTGGCCATAACTGCTATATTCTCTGGCATCTATAGTGAAAGCTGGAGAGTGAATTGTAGGAAAACTCTCATAGAGGAATCAAGAAGATAGTTAAAAGGCTGAAAAGCTTACGCCAGAGCAAAAGACTCAAGATTTGAAAAGGTTGAAAAGATGAATGTTCTACTTAGAGCTTTTTCTCTTTTTTTAATCTCTTGGAGATACGCAATTATGAATCCAGGGGCTGGAAATGAAAACGTGGCAACTTCAGGCCAGAAATAAAGCACACGTGTTTTTACCAGAGGACAGTTACTTATCAAAAGAACTGATCTAGTGATTATGCAAGGTTGTCTATCATTGGCAATTTGAAAATTAAGATTGATCATTTCTCTTAAAGATGTACCTTCGTTCCAAACAGAAGTAGTTCAGAGAAGAAATTGTCTGGCATGTGCTATCCTGGAGATCAGGATAGACATGCAGGGTGCTCCCTTTGGCTTTATAAACTGTGAATCAGTGCCTTAATTCTTTTATGGGGAGGTCTATGCTTTTGGGGTTTGTTTTTCCTTTTGAATAGAAATTAGATGTTATTGCATTTGTAGCATTAGTTCTCCCAGACAACCAATAAATCAGACACATATTTTGCTTGCGATGTTTAGTTCACTTTAGCCACAAAAAGACTAAGGAGAAACTTGGACTAGAACATATGTATTACAAAGGGAGGAAGAGCTTTATGGGCTGTGATGGGATGACTTCATCCAATATTGGTCTTTTTAGATGTCAAAACCCTAATTGCTTTGGATTGTTTTTCTCTATTTGCTGTTTGCTTGTTTTCTTTTAATTGAGGCTAACGTTATAAACAGAGAGAAAAAAGTCTCAAGGGAGCCAAAGCAGGACAAGAAGTCATGTTTTTTTCCCCAGAATTATCCCAAGATTTTAACTTGAAGTGATTTTAATCTCAAAACTCCAATCTCCATGTAGCCACATGTTGAATCAATTGAAAAGTGACCAACAGGTAAATATCTCTGGCACGGCGCTGCTAATAATGTAGCAGACCTTTAGCAGAAGAGGAAACCCTTTTGACCTCTCTTGTGAAAGCTTTTCTGTGGCCTTAGGTTTGGTTGATTTTTTTGTTAATCTGTCATTACAAATGCAAGAAACAGACACCTACAAGAAGCTGATAACTTTATGTACATCAACAAGAGAGAAAGCAGAGGCAAATAGATTTTATTTGTCTTTAACAGAACACCAGGGAGAAGTACATAGAGAGATTGACTGACAAGGGCTTCAGTAGAAACCTGTGAGCTCGTAATGTGAGAAAGTGCTTGTAAATGAACAAAAACCCCGTGGCCCTTTCGGAAACTAGGACACTTTGCCTGAAATATTCTACTTCTTTCCCCATTGTTTCCTATCCTCTTGTGTTGAGGTCTAACCACAGAACAAGGCACCACTGACCTGCACTGCCATTCCCTATATCCATCTGGAATATGTCAAATGTTGGCAGACTGCCCCTTTGCAAAACCTGACAGATGAAGGAGGTAACCAGTATGTATTTTTAAAAGAAGAAAATTCTCCTGTGTGCTATGATCCTATCAGATTTTGCATCCCAAATAGAGACAAGCTATGCTCACCATATATATAGGAAACTTCCAAGAAATTGTGAGGTATTAAAACATTAGTGTCACAACTTGAGAAGATAATGAGCTCCTCTTAAGGGAAGAACCAGTGCTGTAGGATTACTGGACATATCTCTCAATTTACCCATAAACCAAATTTTCTGCCTACATTTGGCTAATTATATTCATGAATGATGCCAGGTTTTTTCACAAAAGGCAATTAAAGAAATTTTGAAGAATTTTCTTCCCATTATTTAAAAATGTCTAGTCCTAGAAAAGTGAGACCATCGAAGATTTTACATAGCTATTAGTTAAAATTGAAACATTAAGCCCAATTCTCAGTCAAATGTTACTTCTGATAATTCCATCTCCTCATTTTCCTTCTGGAGTGGGGATTTTTCAATCTCTGCCTCTTCAATGTTGTAAACAGGGGCAATGTTCCATAAAATACCTCCTAGAGCTTCTAACAATAGAAAAGTATGTCCTTCAGATGATGCAGGTAGCAACTATTCTAACATGTGTTTTGTCATTTAATGTGTGCATATAGTAATATTTGGGAGGATGTTGTTGCATGTTCATTATAGTGCATATCTCCTGCAACTCTTCTGCTTTCCTTGAAGTTATTTGTTTTAAACATCCATGAAAATTATTTCAGTGTTTTTAAATGCTAACATTTCATTATCGTTTTTTTAATACTGTCTTTTCTGCTAAAGAAGACACGAATTACCTGAGTACTTTGGACAGCAAAATGTTGATGATTTTACAATAAACAAATTTTTATAACTCTTGGGTTGTTTTCTAGAAAAGTAGAGTTCCACAGGGTAGAGGTGCTTTGGTATATTGTTGTTGCTTTCAGCAGATTAAGGTAAATACGTGCTGCAGCTTACCAAAGTTAATTGGACTGTAGCTTTAGGATGACTTTCTTGCCATAATATGATCATCATAGGAGAGATTCTCCACTTCTCTAAATTAATACAGATCCATCAGCTTTGTTATTTAGAATACTAAGGGACTCTTCCCCCTGTTTATGCAGTAAGATGGTGTGAGATATGTGGCTGCACTGGTTGAAATTGGAATTTAAAAATGAAGAAAAACACCATGCCAATTACCAGTGTACATTGTATGGAATAACACATCTCAGGTCAAAATATAAACAGGCCCTAAATGTGGCATTCAGACTTTCCACCCCAGCTCTTGACTCCCAACTGTTCTGCATAACAGAGAGGAATGCTAGGGAGAGACACGTAAGCCTGTTGTTAAATCAGAGAGGAGAACAATGAAAGCATAGGATCATCCAAAGAAATAAGGAAACTATAAGCAAATCAAAATCCACAGATACTTTGTATCTATAGGAATTTCTTATGAGAAATACAGAGATCTTAATGTTTTTATACATTAAAAAATTGTTCATTTTAAAGAGGGTGAATATTATTGTATTTTATTCTAATCATATTTAAAGAAATTATAAAGCTCCTGAGTCTGTGAGAAAACACTGAGATTTACAGGGCTATGATGGGATTTGTGCCTTAAACTTCTTTCCATTTTTTCCCCCAAAACAAAGCTGTACTGGAAATTGTCGTTATTCTAGCAAAGGCAATGAAGTTACAAGTTTAAAACAATTCAGGTTTTGCTTCTCAGTGTTTTTGGTTATTTAACACCAGAGCAGGTGATACACTCACTGTACATGGTTATCACCGCCTATAGTTCTATTCTGATGAAAAAGAAAGAAACTCCAAAGTTTAACTTACAGCTTAATACATGGGTTTGTTACACTGAGTTGCACTTATTACTCAAATGACATAATTTGTTACCCAAGCTATTAATTTATATTTGAGATCTATATCTGAAAAGCAATCTGGAGCATTTTTTTTAAAATTTATTTTGTGTTGTTTTCCCTTGCTAAGCACTCCATAAAATCATGAATGTGGTAGATAAGGTGAACAGAAAACTTTTACACTAAAAACTGCAAAGGCATGAGATGAAACTAATAGCAGAAGTTTAGAACAGATTTTAAAAGTCTTTTGTTACACAATGGTTATAAACTTCTGGCACTTATTACCACAGATGGTTGTGGAGACAGAGAGCTTTCAGGATTTAGACAAATTTTTATGTAGCAGGTCCATCAAATGGATCAAATTTTTACTAAGTGATGTACTCTCTAGCATCCTTAAATCAGTGGTTGTGGAATCTGAGGGCCACAGGCAGTGGCTAGCTTTGTGTTACCCTCAAACTATACATCCTATTGCCACTGCTGGAGAAAGACATGGGATAATATATACCACTGCTCTGACCATGAATGACATTTGTTATATTTGAGGAATTTTCTCTGTTCACTCTGTAGTCCAAGATTAATTTCATTCCATCTTGTAACAAGGAAAATGGAGAATTCTCTTTGTCTTTTCTTTAGCATTACTGTGAACACTTCAGGACTTTGTGTTCCCACTGAAAGGAGATGGCAGCTTTCCCTTCCTATCCACCTTCTCCTGTGGATGAAGAAAGCATAAAGAGGTCAGAGCCAAGAATCTCAAGCATGTCTGTTATCTGTGGAAGTTCAACTTCAGATGCATTTCTGATTCCTTCATTTGTTGGAAGCACAGCTTGTCACTTTCTTCCACAATGCGTTTGAGTGAAGAAGCCCTCCTGTTCTTCATAAAATGCCATTGGGCTTCAAAAAGAGAAGGGCAGAGAGAGAAAGCAGAGAGCATCTTCCATTTCTACACTGGCAGATGTTGCCTGAGCTGTCTCTGACAGCATGGACAAGCGAAAGCCTTTGAAGACCCAAGTTCAAATGTAGTTTTAGTACAGGGATGAAGGATCATAAATGGTCTCATTACTGCACTTTCGTGTTCATTCATGGAAACATTTCTTTGCTCTTTTTCACTGTTGCCATTCTCCTAATTGAAAGCCAAGGCTAAAAATCTAACAGACTGGGTAATAGAGACTTGAGATTAAATTCATTCTTATCATTTTTATGGATTTGCACATTATGGGTTGGCAGTTAGTGGCAATAAATCAGTTTTCTCTGAATTCTGAAAGGTGATTATCTCCTTCCCTCTTTAAGATGTGTAAAATCAATTACAACCCAGCCATGTGGTTGGATCTTCCTTTAAGGCTCTTCTTCAAGTGTTTGTGCTTTTTTGCTGCACGTTCTTTTGAATGACAGGGTAAAGCTCTTCACAACCACTGTAACGCAGTGACAAAACCCTGTGATTTTAGGGCCAAGATCTTTTGCATCTGTAAGAGAGCTACTGATGCACACCTTGTGTGTGCGGGAGGCCAAGGCACAGGGAGGCCGTAGGGCCGTTCGGTGCGCTGCCTGGAGCCGCTTTGGCAGCACGCACTTTCTCTTTTAACAATATGAATTAGTAGTTGCTATTAGCATAAAATCACCAGTTAAAACACTCTCAGCTCATTTTTTAACAGTGGAGCTAATTGCCCTTAAGTGCCTGAGCTCCAGCAAAACGAAATGGCACCTTTGTGCAGAAACCCCCAGTGTTTCCCCCGTACATCCATAACGACCTCTAAAATAAGCCGTTACAATCCTGACATGGTACCAGCCTGACACCTTGGGCTGGGATTTAATTTTGAGTTATGGCAGTGTTAGGAAAACATATGATGTGGCCGTTTGTTTGCAGAAAGAAGGGGGAAAAAATCATAAAACCCTCTTTTTTTATGAGCTGTCGCTTGATTCGTTCCTGGAGCCCCAAGTAGCGAGCGTCTAAATCAATGCACACAGCTGTTCTTGCTTCTCGGAGCCCAGCAGGTGTACTACCCAATGCGCCTGCCATCTCCCCCCACTCACATAACAAATAATAACGTCTTACACACACCAGCCATCCATCACAGTTACGGCCGGCCCCGGTGAGGCCGCTGTTCTCAGGGTAGTGTGGAGATTTTTTTTCTTTCTTTTCCCTTTTTTTTTTATCCTGTGCCTTTTTACTGTAGAAATACCCTGCCCCTGGATTATTAGTCACACTTTCTGGACTCCTTTAATTGAATAACCTTTGGCTTTTGTGGCAAAAGAAAAAAAAAAGAAAGAAAGAAAAAAACAAACCCACACACCACAGTGTTTATTTGTGTTAAAAAACAATAGGCATATTGTGACTGGCGAAATCAATTAGTCTTCCTCTGCAGTAAGGACCCACATCTGGTGTGATTTAAGTTAATGTAAGGGAAGGGCCGCAGAGGCCCGAAGACCCTGAGTTCTCATTTCAACAGGTGACAGAGAAGGCATAAAAGGCTAATATATACTACAAGTGTGGAGGCAAGGCTATAAATACTGGAAGGTTTACTTAGGAGGTAAAACAAAGCTAAGCAATAAGGCAAAATAAATACCTTCCTGAGCTGGGCTGTCACCTGGCATGAGCAGAGGCAGCAGGAGGGAGAGCAGCTTGGGAGGCGTGCAGGCTGGCAAGACTGGAGGGTAACGCAAAGGAAAATGCTCGCTTGCAGCTATTTGCAGGCATTCTTTCCACGGGGAAATGAGAGTGGGGAAAAGATGTGGAGTATCTGCTCACCTCCTGAGTGATTTCTCTTGGCGTACTTTTTAGCAAATAGGTTTAGCAGAGTTCTGGTAGGATCCATAAGCCATTGGACTCATGAAGCCTGCTTTCCTGTGAATTTGTTTCCTGCACACACACAGTCCTTCTCTTGCCCTGCTGGTATAAGGATCCACCTCTTTGCCTCTCCCTTTCTGACAATTCTTTTCCTCCTGGCTTCTTCTAGACCTTCTCCTATTCCTTCTACCTGACCTCAATATCCCCAGCTCTTTATGTCTTTCTGTAACTGAAAATGCTAATCTCATCCTTCTCCATTACTCAGCGTCCAATTTTCCTAAAAAATTATGGAACTTATCTCAGAGCTGTTCAACTCTCAAATTTTGTTGCAATAATGCTTTAGGTTCAATGAGTCTTAGGAAGAGACAGACATGCTCAAGAGGATGGACGCTGTAATTAGAATGCCTTTGTAAAGTCCTGCCTTTTCAGGAACTTGGCGAGAAGCACCAGAGTGGGTGTACATGAAGAGGAGAGACTACCCACCTGAGTAGTGTCAGGAGTCTTGTGTCTATCTGGCAAGAGAAGAGGGCAGAGAGCTTGGGCAGCCACTTCCAAGGCGGATCACACTTTTTCCAGTACTGTTGTATCTGTTTGTCATGAAACAGCACAATGGACTGACTGGATTGGATATAGGAGAGGAGATTTACTTTCAGCAAAAATACACTATTACTGTTAATAGCTGTTGTTTCTGAGCTTTTCATATACCCTTATTAGCAGCCACCTAAGAATGGAAAATACGTTGTGTGGTCCCTGAGTGTAAACCCTACTTGGCAAAAGCCAAGTGATCAGTCTGAATCACTGTTCCTTTGCAGTGGGATTCCTAGGGGATATGTTTTGTTTTGATAATTCCAGTGATTTGTCCCAGAGAGAAACTCAGTGATTTCATTTGAATTTCTTCACATCTGCAAATAAGTTAGTCTGCAGACAGTCTTCAGTGCCCTTCTTATGGAGAATGCAGGCAGGTACTGGGACTTGGAATAAGATCCTGATAATAATAAAGGTTTTTGTTATGTCGTTGTTTTGCTGTTTTTTGTGTTTTGTTTTTTTTTTTAAATCAGTTTCCAACAGCTGGTTGCCAGTTGCCCTCTGACACAGACACATAAAAGGGAAGTAGTGAGTCCTGTACCAGCAGGGATCACTGGAAGAAATGCAGCCCTCATAAATCAAGACAGCACTGTTACATAGCTTTAGCACAATGAAATGCATATGTGCAAAGGAGACTGAAGAGGGACCCCACTCACTGGCTGGGAGGATGCAGATCTGGCTCTTGGGAAAGGAGCATTCCTGCCACCACGGAAAGCTGTAGGGAGGATTCTGAACTTGCTTCTTCTAGGAACTTTGATAAGAAGCTGGCAAGACTTTGGGTGGAGTGAGAGTCCTCCTTGTGGCATTCTGAAGACAGGTTCCCAGCTTGTTCCCAGTGCCTCACCTAGTTATTTTTAGTCCACAGCAGTGGACTTCCTACTTTGTTCAGAGAAGATGAGATCATTACTTGATTCATTTTCGTGATGTGATGGAAAAAATTTGCTTTTATTTCTCTATTTCCTATAGTCTGTGAAGGCTTGGAGGGACTACAAGTATCATGTCATGGTGTGCAGTGGTTCTTATGAAAGACCATCCTATATTTGTTGGATTAGCAACATTGGCAGGCATGCACAGGATGTTCCTGCCATGCGTTGAAGATAACTATAATACAGGTGGTGGTGGGACCGCTGAGAAGAGACGTGTTGCTGGACCTTGTTCTTACAAATAAGGAAGGTCTGTATGGGAATGTGAAAGCTGGGCGCAGCTTGGTATGGAGCGATCATGAGATGGTGGAATTCAAGATCTTTTTGTGTGAAAGAAGCAAGGCAATAAGCAGGATTGCAACCCTGAACTTCAGGAGAGCCAACTTCAACTTCCTCAAGAACCTATTTGGAGATATCCCATAGGAAGCCCATGACAGTTGGTAGATACTCAAACACCACTTCTTCTAAGCTCAAGTTCGGTGCATCCTTGAGAATAAGAAATCAGGGAAAAATGTAGAAGACCTGCATGGGTGAACAAGGAGATCATGGATAAACTCAAAGGGAAGAAGAAGGTACATGAAATATGGAAAAAAGGGCTGTCTACTTGCGAAGAATATAGGAATGTTGTCAGGGCCTATAGGAATGCAGTGAGGAAAGCTAAGGCCCACTTGGAATTTAATCTGGCAAATAAGGTTAAAAATAACAAGAAAGTTTTGTTTTTTTTTTTTTTAAGTATGCCAGCAGTAAAAGGAAAACTAGGGAAAACATGGGTCCACTACTGGGTTGACCTGGTAATAGGGGGTGCTGAGAAGGTAGAGATACTTAACATTTTCTTTGCTTCTGTTTTTACTACAAAGACGGCTCCATGGGAATCCCAGACCTTGGAGGTAAGAGAGAGAGTTTGGGGAATGGAGGGCTTTCCTTTAATCGAGCAGGATCTGACCACCTAGCCAAAATCAATGCATACAAATCCATGGGCCCCAATGGAATCTACCCACGTGTACTGAGCAAGCCAACAGAGGTGATTGCTAAACCATTCTTTATTATGTTTGAAGGGTCTTGGGGAATGGGGGAGGTGCCTGAGGACTGGAGAATAGCTGAAGTCACATCAGTCTTCCAAATGGCCAAGAAGGACAAGCTGGGAAAATATAACTTAGTCAGCTTCACCTCATTTCCAGAAAGATGATGGAACAACTTGTTCTGGATGTCATCTCCAAGCAATTGGAAGAGAAAAAAGTTATCAGGAGTAGTCAGCATGGATTTACCAAGGGGAAATCAAGTTTGACCGACCTGTGGCCTTCTGTGATGCTATCACTGGCCGGGTAGATGGAGGGAGAGTGCTGGATGATGTTGTGTACCTTGACTTCAGCAAAGCATTTGACACCTTCTCCCACAGCATCCTTGTAATGAAGCTTACAAAGTATGGGATAGATGAGTGGACAGGAAGGTGGACTGAAAAATTTCTATCTGGATAACTACATTTCAACCAACTGTAGGGAACCTCCTCTAGCAGAGGAGTTGGATTCTGTGATTCTGTGAAGGCTGCAGGCAGTTCATCACCACACAGTTGTTTGCTCACTCCCACCCTCCAGAGGGTAGGGGAATGGATTGAAACAAAACAACAAAGTAGAACTTGTAGGTTCAGATAAAACTACTAAGATAGAGAAAAGAAGAGGGAAAAAATGGATAATATTTATAACAGATATATATATACACACATATGTGTAGAACAAGTGATGCACAAACAATTGCTTACCATCAACTGACTGATGCCAGCTCATTCCCAAACACAGAAGAGAGCCCAATGAATTCCCACCACTTCAAAACTTTCCTTCTGCATGATGTCACATGATATGTAAGGAAAGTGATCTTCAACTATTGAACAGTTGCATTAGAGAAAGCTAAAAACTTGGTGACCTGGTCCCTGTAAGGCCTCCAGAGGGTTCCCTCTCCCTGCTGGGTTCATTTCAGGAGCCAGAAGTGATGCTGTGGGAAAGTAAATCAGTATTACAGGTTTGGAATCTAGAGTCTGATTTTTGGATGGTCCTGTATTGAGACAGGAGTTGGACTCAGTGATCCTTATGGGTCCCTTCCAACTTGGGATAATCTACGATTCCGCTTAGAAAAGTGGAGCCATACTCACTGCTTATCCCTTTGGCTAGTTTAAGTCAGCTGTTGTGATTCTGACTCCTCCCAGCTCCTTGGGCCCACTGCACCTCCCAGCTCCTGCTCACCCCCACCTCCCCCCAATGGTAGGATGGTAATTAAAACAGAAAACTGAAATGTCCTTGGCTCTGTACAGCACTGCTAGGCAACAACTAGAAATACCAGTCTATTATCAACATTGTTTTTCTCCTAAAACCAAAACATGACATCATACCAGACACTCTGAAGAAAAACAGCTCTGCCCCAGCTGAAACTAACATATCATCAAGCCAGATATGTTTCTTTAAATCTTTCTTCTTTTGACTCATCAACTTTAAGTCTAGAGAGTGCCAGTCTGGGCTGTAATTAAGGCTCAGATGGACTAGTGGTGGCAATCCTTTTTAAATGAAATGATCACAAAGCTTCTTCCAGGAGCTGAGAATCACACAGAGCTGGGCTGTACAGGTATGTAGGTATGGCATTTCCACCAGTTTAGCTGTCCATCTTATGCATTCCTTTCCCATTGTCTCTTCTCTGAGTTTAAAGAGCCCCTGGCAAAAGTGCAACCTGGGAATATGCCACAGGAGAGGGGACCATCCAAGGTAGTCTGTGGGTCCTGAACTGAATGGATGATCCATTACTGTGTCATCTGCTTTTGAAAGAAAAACAGCATTAAATAAGAATTTGGGAGCTGCCGATTTTGTGCATCCTGTGCTCATTCCAAAAGTTAAATGTTGTGCATTTCCTTTAGCTTCTTGTAGTCATTGGATTTCACTTCATTTGCTGGACTCAATAATATCAGGCATCTTCTTGTATGTATGCATACTCTGTGTTAGAAGCCCTTGAATGATTAATGCTTCCCTGTTAGGGATGCAGGTAGAATTTAACAGAAAGGCTTTTAACTGTATAGATCAGTTCTACAGTAAACTCTCAAGGGGTCCAGTAGATGCAATTAACAGGAATGATATATTAGACTTTATCAGCATGTTGTTATGGAGACCTCAATTTGGGACATGTGTTTAGAGTTTCACACAGCCAGCAGTTGCTTATAAAAAGCATTTAAAAATATATGCACAGGCCAGTATTTTTTAATCACAGAAGGTATTGTGTCTAATATCATTGTGGATTGACCGCACATCCCCCACAAGCAACCGCACAAAGTCTTACTCAATCCCCACATCCCCACATCTCAGAGGTCTGGAGAAGGGAATAGGAAGTATAAAAATAAGAAAATTGTTGAGTTGAGATTAAAGACAGTTTAATAGGTGAAAGAGGAAAAAATCCCAGTGATGCACAGGCATTAACTCACCACCTCCTACAATCAAACCAATGGCCAGCCAGTCTCCAAGCATCAACCACATCAGAAGACAACAACCCTCCAACACTTTTTCATTTACTCCAGATTTTATTGCTGATCATGAAGTTATACAGTATGAAATATCCTTTTGGTTCATTCTGGTCAGCAGTCCCCTCCCAGTCTCTTGCCTACCCACATTCTACTTGCTGGGGTGGTGCAGTGTGAGCTATAGAGAAAGTCTTAACAATGTGCAGGCACTGTTCAGCAATAGCCAAAATATTAGTCTGTTATCAACAATGTTAACCACAAACCCAACACGTGGCTCCATACAAGCTGCTATAAAGAAAGTTAACTCTATCCCAGCAAGACCCAGAACAAATATGAAGTTCCATCTTCGAGACATAAATTTGTGCCTGTGCCAGAAGTTCACCGAAGACTAGTGATCGTGGAAGAAGTGCTACAGACTTGAAATGATGACAGAGAAAATCAATCAGTGGAAAGTCTAGATTACATGTCTGATTCGGATGACTCTTTTTAAATTGACATACAGCCAAATTCAGTTTCACAGGTAGAAGAATAAGCCAGGTTCTGAAAAACTCTATCCTGGCACACTGAGAAGGTTTAAAAATCTTAAGAAACAAGCATTCAGCATGATTTCCCCATTTGCTGCTGTGAGCTGAAAGAACTAAAGCTATAATTAGGAAGGTGTGAAACTCTGTGGGGGAAAAGAGGCTTTATCTCCTTGTAGAGCAGTAGTGAAAATAGGATGGGGATAATTCATTCGCTTCTAGAATCTCTGTTTTTAAATATCTTCATTATTGACAAAGAAGTAGAGAAGAACCACAAAATTGTTTGGGTGCTATTTAAACTTAACTTATAGAAAACATAAAGAAAGTTTAAGACTTGATTGTTCTTTTCCCCTATGTAGAATATTCAGAGGTGACAATTACAACATCTAAACACTTGCATGATTAGCAAACCCTAAATGCTCAAGGGTTTTGATGTACCATAAGAAGGCAAAATAAATATTGATGGCAGTAAACTAAAGCCCAGTTGAAAAAAGGTGCATATTTTGATAATAAAGATTGCTCATTACCAGGAACAATATTCTTAGTGTCTCAATTTTAGCCGCACATGTTAATGAATAGCAACACAGGGATGATTTATAAAGCCTTGTGGTAACCAGGAGGTCTAATTAGAGTATTCTTTAGCACTCCAAGGCTGTTAATTGAGTTGGATCTTAACTCTATTTTGGAGAAAATACACTGATTATTGATTTTAGAATCATAGAATCTTTAGAGTTGCAATGGACATCTGAGGGCCATCTAGTCCAATTCCCCTGCAATGACCAGGGACGTCACAGCTAGATCAGGTTGTCCAGGGCCTGAACCAGCCTTGCCTTTGAAGTCTCAAGGGATGGGGCATCATCCACATCACTAGGTAACCTGCTTCAGTGCCTCACCAAAAATCAGATTTTTTCCTTATATCTAACCTACATCTACCCTCCCTGAGCTTGAAGCCATTTCCCTTTGTTATATCACCACAGATCCTACTAAAGAGTGTCCCCTTCTTTCCTATAGCCCTCCTTTAGATACTGAAAGCCTCTATCCGGTCACCTCAGAGCCTTCTCTTCTCCAGGCTTAACAGCCCCAGCTCTCTCAGCCTGTCCTTGTAGGAGAGGTGTTCCGCCGCTTGGATCATTTTTGTGCCCCTTTTCCTGATGTGCTCTAAAAGGTGTACATCTGTAGATCCTGTACTGAGGACTCCACACCTGGATGCAGCGCTCCAGGTGAGGCCTCACCAGCGCAGTAAGACTTTTACAGTAAGACACATTTTTCAGACCTCTAATTACTGCTGCTACTCCTTTCTTAAGTTTTGTATCATTATTGAGCCCAGTCAGATTGATTATATCAGTACGGAAGTCATGTAGATGTTCTTAAGTTTTCCAGTGCTCCTTCTGAATTGAAGGTACCAGAAACTTCATGCTTTTCTGACACAGTGGTTTATCACAGGTGTTTAAAATCTTGTAGCCTGGCTCATTTTGTCAGTTAAATATTTCCTGTGAATGAATTAGTTGCTGTTTTAACATGCTCATTAGCTGTCATCTTCTGTCTAGTTATGCGGGTTCACCAGCTTTTTGGACTTATGCTCTTACTTCAGTATCACTGAATGTTTCTTCTGATGGAAATTGATGCCATCCTTTAAAAATCAAGATGTCATTCACTGTAAAGCTCTCAGAAACTCTGAACTTATAGGGCTATAAGTTTTCTCTTTGTTACTTACAGCTCCTATTTTATTTCTCTTATCTGTTTCATGCTCAGGCATATATATAACTTTATTTTCCCCAGAAAGTTACAGATTACGGATTCCTGTATGTTTCCTTTGCTGACTGCTTTTCGTGAGTGATGAACTGTGAGTAGTTATTTTGTGCAAGCACAAGAAGTGGATTTTAAATGGGTGCTAAGTACTTTCAAACCAAGTCTGTAACAAATGCCCATGTGCCTGCTGCCCTGGATTAAGCAGTTGAGGACAGGAAAAGCTGTCAAACCAGGAGATGATGGAAGATGACTGGGAAGAGTGGACAGGCCATGGGACTGGGTCACAGCAAAATTATGGGAGGAGTTCGCTGACATCTGCAGATATGCCTTTTTTCCAGTTCAGCCAGCTGTAATGCATAAACTGTTGAAATGTGTTTCATACTGTTCCATAAAAATGTTAGTGTTGATTATTTTGTCTTAGAGTTATACCTCTGAAAAAATAATTAGTTTTCTAAATAATTTTGCATGAAAATATGAATAAGAAAGGAAATCCAAAATGATCTGCTTGCCTAGTTAGTAAAAAGAAAAGTAGTCAAAGTCAAGTTTGAGGAAAAGCTGTCCCCTCAAGAACACAAGGAGCAAAATACATCAATAAGCTATTCTGGGGATGTTGGCCTTTTGGTTTGACATAAAATAGTATTACTTTAAAAACTAAATCCACGTGAAAGAGTGAGCAGTGATCCCATACTATTGTTATGTGACAGAGATGAATGTGAAGCTGTGTCAACTGAAAAGTCACTTCACAGAGGAGCTGCATGAGAGGCTAGAGCAAGCAGATACACTTCTATTTTTTTTTGTTCTGAGTGAACAAAAATTATTTTATTGTGCCTGTTTCCCCACATTCCCCAAAGACGCTGATAGCTGTGGTGTGGAAGCTCTCACACAAAGCTGCCTGTGCTAAGAGTGCTTTGCTCCAAGCACCATGCTGTGACCCAAGGCTTGGTGCAGACAGCACCCTGCAGGGTCGCAGGTTGTAGGCTTCAGTTCTTCTGAGCCTCCAGCATAAGAGGGATGCACTTGCTACTGTGGGTAACACACAAAACTCTTCCCTCCACATTGCTTTAGCAATGTTTCAGCAGTGATGTGCTAAGTGCAAGCATGGTCAAAGTGGTTTACAGCTGATTAGTGGGCAAAATAACACAGCCGTGTTGGCATAAACCCCAGGGAGCCCCTCTCTCAACAAGAGTATCCTGTCGCAAAATGTCGAGCAATCAGCATCAATAAATAGTGAGTTGAAAACAGCAAGGTGGCGTGAAAAGCTCAGCCCTGCCTCGGAAGGTAGGGCAGCTGATTAAGTGTTATTTCCTGATCTGTAAATCATCAATTCCAAACCTCTTTGTGTGTCGTCTATAAAATATTGGCTGTGGGCTTTTTGTTATAAAAAGGTAACTAATTTTTATAGCAGCCCCGTAAATAGTAATTAACATGCCACAAACCGAACAACATCCTGCTGTAAAAATTGGGGGAACGCTGTGCGTATTTTTAAGAGTGCTGTGTTTGTGCCTAGGTAGGTCTCATGTTTGCAAGGGTAGATCCACATGCACCTCTGTGTTGGATAGCTCTGGTGTCTTTTAGTGGTCTTGCGTTAGGAGCAGGGAAGGAGCAGAGGTCTGATGCACACAGCCTCTTCCCAGTGCCTGCTGTGCTGGAGGAGGCAGAAAGAATGGACTATTCCTGTGTACAGAATTTTTCTGTCCAGGCTCTATCACTTCATGTTTGGCTTACGTCCTGAAACATGAGAAGGAGTTAGATCTCATCTCAAAGCATTTTTTCCAAGTCTGTCTAATAAACTTTGTATGTTCTCAATATCCAAATAAATCTCTAATCCTTTCTGGACAGCAATAAGCTGTTGACCTCAGCGATCCACTGAATACCACAGGTTCAGAATTTGTGAAATTCATAAAATAAAGAAAACCCATCAACCCTCGAACTTCAACCCTCCGCTTCTTAGGCTTTAAATTCACCATTTTTTCGATGTAGCCAAAGCCTGTTATTCCCTAAGGGGAAGGTAGATAGATGTGTCAAATTCATAGGACATGTTTCACACCTTACATGGACCATAGGAAGCAGTGAGGCTGGGAGGAGAGGGAGAATCTGCAGCCTGGCTGGATCTGCGATACATGATCTCGCATAAATAGGCAGCTCCAAGAGGTGTTAATGGCCTGCAGCAGTAAGGAGCCCTCCTCCTTTTCGCTCCCCACCCTTCAAAATTTGCATCTGTCCACATAAATGCAGTGTACAGAGAGACCTTTAGGTGCTCCCACTGGCAGCCTCATCTTTTTGTCATAGCGACTGGAGCCACTGAAGTTCTTTCTGCCATATGCCTGGCCCCCTTCCGGTGAAACAAGGGGCAGATAGGCTGCTATGGCAATGCCATGGCTTCTCAATGGGTATGCAGCTAGTGGCTGAACTTCGGGGTGTCACACATCAGATTTAGTTCTGAATCGATCACATCTATTCAATAACACACTCACAGGAAGGACCCTGTGAATTAGGGGATGTTAACAGCTTTCACTCTGGTGCATAGCCTTATCTGCTGTACTTCATCCAGTGGGGGGGAAAAAAAAAAATAGGAGAAAAGAGATTAAAAAACATCATTATGTGATTTTTGTCAATTTTGTTGCATCTCTCTGGGTAAGGAAGACTCTGGGCAAAGCAGAACTGTATCACACCACTATTGAGGAGGAAGCCAGAGGCAATGACTTTTGGGAAGCCTTAGCTGTTGCAACTGCTTTATCTTGTTTGATTGCAGCCTCTGGTCCCTGGGAAGGGCTCTGGTTTGGGTCAGTCTCAGCACCTCTGGGTGCGGTTGTGCTGCAGAAACCCAGACAACGAGCACAGTGCATGCTGATTCCTCTCCTCCAGGGATGCTGCAGCTGCTCAGGAGCTTTGACCTGAATTATTTAATGTGTTCTTGTTTTTATGGTATCTGGTGTTTATAGCTTCACAAGGCAATGGCAAAAAGGCATGCTTTTATATATTTGAAAACTCTTTATCCAAGAGTTCAAGTATTGGTATGGGATTTCAGATCTTTCTGAAATCTTCACAGGGCTCAGACTGTGGAAACATAAATCATTGGTCTGTAAAACCAAGTTTTTTAGCAGAGAACTGTATAACATCCTTAGTTAAAAATACAACCATAAAAGCATGTTAAAAAAAAAAAAAGATACTTAAAGGTAGCTTCCAGCCCCTTGAAGTGTGGGCTGTTTTTCTACAATGACTGAAATGCTAAAGTCAACAGGCAGCATAAAAATGCAATAGCAAATTCCAAATATAGCAAATACACATCAGTTAATAAGACCCAGAGTCCCAAAGATCTTACTACACACTGCTACTGGTTGCAATGGGAGCAGGAGTCAGGTTGCTGAGCTCCTATCACAAGGTAGTCCAAGTGACAAGATAACTCTTTGTAACTCTCCAGCCTGATTTATCCACTCCTGACAGAGTTCTGTGAACGGAGCCTGGTGAAGAAATATGAACTTGTTAAATCTCGCTGAAAGGCTTGAAGAAAGGCTGCAATCTGCAGCCTGTGCATCCCAGGGCAGGCGGCACACTGGGGCCATTCATCACCAGCCACGGAGAGGGGGCTGGCAGTGAGCAATTGATAGGACTCTGTCACTGAAGAGACAGCTTCCCTTTGCAACATATGGAAGACAGATTACAACAGCCCATCCTGAACTGTGTGGAGTTCAGAGGGGAGGAGTACATGGGCAAGAGAGTGGCATCCAGAATCAGTATTATCTGGCACCCATTTTCAGGATGCAGACCTGGAGCTTGCTGCCTCTGCTTGAATTTCAGTTTCCACCTCCAGCATACGCCCCTGTGTCCTAGACCCCAGCGTCCTCTCGCATGGTCAGTGGCAAAAACTGAAGAGAGAGGCTCATCCTCCTCACCACACTTCCACTTCCACCTTTCTGTCTGTTCCTAGCAGGTGTGTCAGATTTTCAAAGTAGCAAGTTTGAAGAGCACCATTGGCAGGATGTTGTAGGAAATAAATTGGTTGTGATGATAGTGGGAAAATGCTTCTCCAAATATCCTATCTTCTGTTTCTTTACCTTTAATTTCCCCCTTTTTTTGGCCCAAATAAACCAGATCAAATCAAGCATAACAAAGCACTGATAGTTTGTTTTCTTTTCATGAGAAACACAATGCTATAGTCAAGGCAGCTAAGTAAGGCACAATAAGGAGAATTTCATTTAAAAGATCAGTTCATCCTTGGAGAAGCAAAGCTACTTGCAAAGTTACAAAAGGAAAATGCAAATAACAATGATGAGGTAGAGAAATAAATAGGAAAACAAAAAAATCAAATCAATAAGCACCTTAGGGAGAAGATAAAACATAATAAATACCTCTAAGGAACACTGGCTTTCTTGAGATTGTGCAAGAGTAAATGTTGGACTCATGAGGACTGTATGAAAGAAGAAAAATATACTGATAAGCTATATGTCAGAACAAAATAAACAGGAGATAAAGCAATCAAATATATATGTTTTTAGAATTTCTGTGCAAAAAGTGATGGCAACATGCAGTGTTGCCTCCCTGCCCTTGCAATGTTCAGACATCAGCCTTTCTGACTGAGAGTGAATAGGAAATCCACATGAGTGGGAATGCAGACAAAGGGATGTATGAGGCCACAGGAAGATTCTTCCATGGCTTGAGAGGAGGTAAGTTAAGGTTAGAAGAGCAGGGGTGTAAGAACTTCTTGCCCTTTGTTTTAACGCTGTAGAGAGGAAGAAAAGAAGGAAAGAGGGATATTTTTTAGAGAAGTCAGAAGGAGAGCAAATGAAAGAAAGAACATTCCTCTCACAGTGGAACAATTCCTTATTTGGTGAGAGAAAAGACTGGTCCTTTGAAGTCCAGATGTTTTACAGCAATTGCATGTCAAAATAAAGATGCTGTGTGAGATCTCTTCTGAATGCCATACTTAGGGCATAGAAGATACCCCAAGTTAACATATCTATAATGCATTGGTTGCATTAAAGACTGCGAAAAGTGAGATAAATTGGCAGAGCTATTTTCAGGGAAAGGAAGAGTTCAGCATACAGATATAGTGAGGATAATAGTAATAATAATAACAATAATTAGGAAAAAAAATTGTACAAAAAAGATTTCTTTGTTCATCTTCGAGATGCCCCAGTATTGTACAGGATCATCCCTCTTCCTTGCTGGCATCAGTCTGCTGGAAAGTCCCAAGTCTGACAATTTCTTTCAGTCCAACACACACCTATTCATCATCCTTATTATTGTGCAGGTAGTATGCTGGTCTCCAAGATTTCATGGGTGCATTGCGTGGGAGTTACAAGAACGGCAGGATGGAGCCCACTGTTGGGAGTTTCTCCAGATACATAATTTTAAATGTTATTCCCTTTACTGTAAATTATCAACTTATATCTGTCAGGGCCCTGAATGTGCTAATAAGTCTTAAAAGCCCTGAAAGGTAGGGTCACCTGGGACCTCTACATGCACACACACACTGCCTGTGGGTTTTGGCTTTCATCTTACTTCAGGAACCTATTGACTCATGTTGTAGTCTCATCTCCAGTCATGTTTCTAGCCCTCTTCTCCTCACAAAACTCACCAGATGGACCCTAGACACAATCTCTTCTCTGGTGTTGGCTAGGGCTGCTGACAGAGACAGCTTTCAGCCTCCAGGTACTGCCCTCCCTCTCTAGATCTGATGAGAAAGCACCATCACTGCGTGGGCTGATGTCACCCTTGGCTCCTCAGTTATCTTGACTTTTCTCACTACATATTGAATGTAGGAAAACACAATGGAGGCAATTGAAATGTTTCTGGCAGAGGGAAACTGTTAAAGACAATACTCCTGAAAAACTGCTGAAGGTCCTACTAACATGACTCCAAGGGCTATTTCTTACTTGATAAGGCCACAGAGCATTTACTGAAGAAAGCTGGCTGAAAGAGAGATTCCACTTTTTTTCTTCCCAAGGTTTGGTTTTGTTGCTGGGACAAGGGGGCTTCAAATCTTTGAGGCTCAATCTGACAAACTTTCCCATGGGATAATAAACAGTGGTGAATATATGTGGAGATACCAAAAGCATTTATTTTAACATTAGCAAAAAATGATGAAATCATGGAAGAAAACATGAGTGTATTGAGGGAGGCACCTTACATTTCAGGGACTAGCAGACATTGGGGAAAGGCGGGAACTAAAGGGGTTGGGGCCTCTTGACTCTGGGTGGCCACAGCATTACAGCAAAAGGAGAATGTGTGTTTACCTCTTGCAACAGGCTTCTTATATTTGATTTTTTTTTGGTCCTGTAAGTTAATCAAGCAGATCATTAAGCATTTAAATTGGCTATGCTTGTCCCTCAGCACAGACATGCTACAGGAATGCTGGTGCTGGTGGGAGATTTGCAGTGTATGTGAGAGTTGTGAGAATCACGAGGGATTAGAAATTATTTGGTTGGTAGAGGTTTATGATTTGGGATTAGCTGATACATCACACATCTTCAACTGAAATGCAGAACGCTTGGCAAGACTGGGAGGGCCTGTTCATAAGACTTAGGGGCCAAAACTACAGACTTAAAACTTATCTTTAGTGATCTTTAGTAGGAAGAACTCTGTGGGAGACTAGGCCAGAAAAAAGAAGATTGCTGAAGTCGCAATTCAAGACAAGAAATCTTTGTGGTATAGAGAAAGAAGTTAGGTGGGATCTGTTCTCTCCTATCCCAAACTATTTAGACAACCAAACTAGGAAGGGATAGAGGCCTTAGAAGAAGCAGAAAGAGGCTACAGAAGAGGGAAGATGAGGACAGAGCTTTGATAACACTTCTTTTTTTTTCTTTCCCTCTTTCCTTAGATTCACTAGTCTCCCATAACAATAATTTTGATGCTTGCTGTGTAAAAGTAGTGGTCATCGAACAGTTGTAAAGATTGGAAATAAATTCATTTTCTCCAAACACTAAGCAAAGTGATTGCATGTTGTTACACATCAATAATCTTATTTGTTGAGCACTGTCCTTTTCTTAAAGAAACATCACTCTTAGGTGGGACAACCCATGTGAAGCAACACACCTTTGTTAAAATTACTATTACCATCTCTCTTTTCTCCTGTACATCCACAGAGCTTCTTTATACGTAGAAAAATGTGATGCCCTAAGTTGGTTTTCTAACTTAATTTTTTGATGGTTATGTCTCATGAGCATTTGCAGTGATGCTTCCATTTTTTGATAAATCATGATCTACTTAGACATTAACCACCTGCTCTGTACACACATCTTAACCTTCTACTGGCCCTTGAAGTTGGGCAGCTTCACTGGTTTACTTTTTATTTCAGCATCTGCTAGATTTATGGATATAGCTGTAGTATGCTGTCTTTCCTTTATGTGTGTGTGTAGCTATACTACAGACCTCATATCCACGAGCTCATCAAAAGAAATGGAAAAACAATCACTTTTATCTAAATAATCTGGTAGTTGAATTTTAAGGTAATCATCAAATTTAATTATTTGGCTTTATTCCTATTTTTTAGCATGCATTTTATATTCAATCATTTTAGCTTTATTATCACAGGCTTAAAATAATGGCTTGCCATAAGAAATGCTCACTTCTTCTGTGAAATCACCGTCAGAGAAGTTTTTCATGTTGCCTGCTTATACAGCCTGCCATTTGAGAACTTTCCAATACAATGTTATTTGTTGTCATCGGAAACTTCTGTAATGAAGTGACGTACGTAGGAATGTTGTTTCAAAGAGAAGGATGTATTTTTTCCTCTCTTTCATTTGACAGCAAGATTTTATGATGCCTATCAGAATGTCATTTAACATTAATATGTCAAAAAATCTCATTTCAGAATCCTGAAGATGCAGTGGTTTCCAATTTTGTTATGTCACTCTGTGCTTGATTGTTCCTTTGTGCCTCAAAATCTCAGTCTACCACTTTACTGTAAATTTCTGTATTTTATTCCAGAGCCATAGTGTAAATATATCAATGACTGTGGGCACAGAGAACGGCTTAGGTGTATTTATGCAATGTGCTATATCACATAATAAATACTGTAAACATTTCTGTATACATCACTAGTAGTTATACTCTTCTAGCCTCTAAATAACATTCTGTTACATATAAAGCCTGCTTTTGAAGTCCTGTGCCCATAAAACACAGAGTAGGTGTTGCATAGGGTGGTAAAGCCATGTTTGGGGTGAGGAACATTTATCTATTCCCAGTGCCTCTGGTTGCCCAGAGAGGCTGTGGGGGGTCCTCCTTTGAGGTCTCCGGAAGCCACCTGGATGTGGGCCTGGGCACTATGCTGTGGGTGTCCCTGATGGAGCTGGTGTTGGGCCAGATGGACCCAGAGGGCCCTGCCAGCCTCAGCCATGCTGTGATTCCGTGATCTCTGTGCACCTGTGCCTGAATCCATTTGTAGGGTAGCAACAGAGCCAAAATCATATAGAAAAGACATAATGGTGAGGAGGCCAGAAGGGACAATGGCTAGAAAATTATTTCTCCCCCATCTTCCCTGTTGTGCAGAGTTTTGTATGTGATGCAAAGAATTTCTGGGCTTTTGTGGATTCCTTGAGTTTGATTTCTCCAAGGAGGGCCCAAAGCTCTGCTGAGTTCAGTTCTTTATTGAGAAACATAGAAATATAAGGCTTACCTCCTATGCCTGTCCCAGTGTGGCAATGGATTGATACACAGTAAGTAAGTTAGGAGTGAATCCTAACCTGTGATCAGGAGTGAAAAGGTTAATAGTAGTGACATTTAAGCTGTTATCTCCAGGCAGTGGAGGGCTTATGTGCACCCAAACTAAAACCAAAATAGCAACTTGGGTTTGAATCTGAACTTACCAATGAATCTTAGTGTGACAATGGTGTGCTTTTACCTCCAGGGTGGCCTTTTCCTGCTAAGCATAGGAATGATCTCCACTAAATTTGTGCTGATATAGTGCTGATTTGTGTTGATATAGTGTTTTGTTTATCCCCTTTGGTATTGTTTTAACCAAAATAGATTAATATGTGTTCAAGCCCACAAAATATTCATGCACACAATTGGACTACAGGTTTGATTTATACGGCTGTTTTTTTTTTAGTTCTAGTCTATGTATAGATGAATGCAGAATTAACACCATGCTGAGATAAGGGGTACAGTTCACTCCTCTTAGAACAATTGTTCCAGTTGACCTGCAGATAAAATTGTATCTGTGGCAGAGAAAAAATGTAAATGAAAAGGGGAAAGCGGGTCTTCTCTGTACTAATACTTGAATATTGTCCATTGACTTGAATGTTGGGATGTTTGCTGGGAATGTTCTCATGAATATAAAACAACTGCAAGTAAAAAAAAAAAAAAAAAAATAGCAGGAAAAGGAATGGCTCAAATTAGAGAACACAAAGAACACAAATGCCCAAGAATTGCTAAAGGTCAATGGCAGAACAACTAACTTGGTACAGCCTGATTTCTCTGATTTTCTGATTTTCAGCCTGATTTTCTCCATTGGAAGGCTGAAAAAGCAGGTGGTAGGAGTGGAAAGAGAAGCTGTCAGTGAGGTGGAATCAGATTAAAAAATGGAAAGCTGGACTTGCTGTGCAGCATCTGAGAAATGACAAGAAGAAGACAGAAATGTGTGAAACAACAAATAGATCAAGCAATGAATTTAATTTTTTTTAATGCAAGTTAAAGCTGATTGTGGCAAAAAACAAACAAACAAACAAACAAACAAACTGGCCCCTTTTCCAGGCAGCTATGTCATGATGCTGTCACTTACGAGCCCCAACTTGATCCTGTCTTGCTCCCCTTTATATTTTTGAGATAATCTTCATGTGATCTTCTATACTCCTGTTTCTTCTGATAGTGAGGTAATTTTTCAGTGATTTGCATGACATGGTACTTTGCAGTCCTGACCCATAGTTTTTTACGACTCTGTTGAGACCAAGCCATGGAAATGCAGATGATTTTGGTGTAGATTTATTGTGTGTGTGCTGGAAGATAATTTGTTTGCATGAAAATTGTGTTATGGATTGAACCTCTGATACTCAACGAGGAGTGCTTAGAGCAAGACCAGAGGCTGAAGCAGTATTGTCAGAGATGTATCTGGAAAAGAGCTGCTCATGAACATTACATTTGCATTAAACCTATAGCAAAACACTTAAAATGAAGGAATAAACTATGCTTTTAATGGTCATTAGGTCTCAGAGAATAATTTCTGGTGTAACTTGGACTCCCTCTGATTGGTTGTTCCAGGTCTGCAGCTATGCTGTGAAATTCTCTTTGCCATTCTGCTTTCTCACCCCAGGGAAAAGGGAACTGCACTCTATTAAAGGATTTTTTTTTCTCTTTTACAAGGTTGTTTGTTATCTCGGAATGCAGGCCTGCGCTGGAGCGTGTAATTACAACACCATGTCCTGGGTTAGAAAGAACTCAGACACTAAATTGTCCATGTCATCACCTGAATTTGACCATGAAATATGGCACACGGGGGCTGGGAAGGCAGCGTGTAAAGAGGTGAGGGCTGAATGGGCATTTTGGTGCACTGGGCAAATCCAATCTGCTCAATCCATTGCTGCAGTCCCACCGTGGCCATTTAATATTATTACCTGCTTCTTGTCCTTGAAATTGTGCTTCCACCTCTCTTTCCATGAGGTGTGTCTGAGTGGAAGAGGTCAGGGTTAGAGAAGAGTATAATAAAACATGACTCATTTTACATGGGTGATCAGAGTCCTATTAAGTTGCAAAGGAGCTGATTTTTTTCAAGAATGTCATTTTAAAAAAAAATCTTTTTTTTTTCTTTTTTTTTCTGTATGCAGACACCAGAAAATAGAGGTCAACTCCACTGATCAGAGTGTTCAGGGATACCCCAAAGCTGGAATAAAACCACTCACACTCCGGTTTGTTGAAATTTTTCATTTTACTCACTTCAGCATCTTACTATTATCCCAAGTTTTGAGGTTAAAGCATTTTTCTGTGTTTCCACTATGTATCAGAGCAGAAAAACTCAGAGAATTGTCAAATCACCAATCTTCAGGAAAAGGAGTCAGTTACTGTAGGGATCTTCTGTCTGCTCAGAAAAGAAAGACTGTGTAAGGCAGCTGAGGCAGCTTGACAACTGGTGTTTCTGGAGAGAGAAAACAGTTGTACTCTGAATTTCTCTTCCCTATTTACAAGTATCACTTGTTATAGCACAAAAGGAAGAAAAGGTCACAGAAGGATGTACCTAAAAACCACAACACTTGCAGGAAAGGTTGAGGATTACTTCCTGGTCCGGGTAATAGATGGACCAACCTGAGGTGAAGCCTTACCAGACCTGGTGCTCACTAATGCAGAGAAGAGCATTAGAGACGTTAAGATTGGAGGCAGCCTGGGCTGTAGTGACCATGCCCTGGTGGAGTTTGGGATCTGGAAGAAGCAGTCCTGGCAAAAAGCAGAGATAGGACCCTGTGCTTCAGGAGAGCAAACTTCTAGCTGCTCAAGGAACTGCTAGTGCGATCTCCTGGGAAACTGTCCTTAAGGGCATGAGTACATAACAGAGCTGGCAGCTAAGTACACCCTTCTGAGAGCGTAACTGCTCTCTATCCCCAGCAGAAGAAGTCAAGCAGGGGAGGCAGGCGACTGTTGTGGCTGTGCAAGGATCTGCAGCTTAAACTGAGAGAAAAATGGAAAAATGTACAGGAAGTGGAAGCAGGGTTGTGTAGCCTGGGAGGAATGCAGGGCTGTTGTCTGAGTGTGTACAGATAGCATTAGGAACGCCAAGGTGTAGATGGAGCTGAACTTAGTGAGGGATGTGAAAGATAACAAGAAGAGTACATAGGCAGGAGGAGACAGGTGGAGTAGAGTGTTCCCCCTCTGATGAAAGGTAATGGGGAGCTGGCTTCCTCAGACATAGAAAAAGCTGAGGTACTTAATGAGTGCTTTGCCTCAGTCTTCACTTGTGGTCAGGCTTCCCATGTCTGCCAGGACCCTGAAACTCTAGGTGAAGGTGAGAGGGAGGAGTGGATTCCGTCCCACAAGTCCAAGTCCTCCTCGTGAAATTGAACGTATATAAGTCCATGGGGCTGGATGATATCCATCCTAGGGTTCTGAAAGAGATGGCTGATGTGGTTGCTGAGCCGCTCTCCATTATATTTGAAAAATCATGGCTGTCCTGTGAATCCCTCAGTGACTGGAAAAAAGGAAACATTACTCCCATTTTTTAAGAAAGGGAGAAAGAAAGACCTGGGGAACTATAGGCTGGTGAGCCTCGCCTCTGTGCCTGGGAAGATCATGGAGCAAATCCTCCTAGAAGCTGTAAGGCACATAAAAGAGGTAATTCGAGACAGCTAGCATAGCTTCACAAAGGGCAAATCTTACCTGACCAATTTGGTGGCCTTCTATGATGGAGTGACAGCTTTGGTGGATGGAGGAAGAGCGATGGATGTCATCTACCTGGACTTCTGCAAAGCCTTTGACATGGTCCCTCACTGCATCCTTCTCTCTAAATTGGAGAGGCTTTGAAGGATGTACTGTTTGCTGGATTAGGTACTGGTTGGCTGGACATAGCTAAAGGATGGTGATCAATGGTTCTGTGTCAGGGTAGAGGCAGGTCACAAGTGGTGTCCTTCAGGAGTTGGTCTTGGGACTCGTGCTCTTCAGCATCTTCATCAGTGACATAGATGATGGCATCAGGTGCACCCTCAGCAAGTTTGCAGATGACACCAAGCTGAGTGGTGCAGTCAATACTCTGGAGGGAAGGGAAGCCATCCAGAGCTGGACCTGGACAAGGCTGGAGAAGTGGGCCCATGATAACCCAATGAGGTTCAATAAGGCCACGTGTAGGGTGCTGTACTTGGGTCAGGGCAATCCCAGGTATTCATATAAACTGGGTGAAGAACCCCTTGAGAGCAGCCCTGCAGAGAAAGACTTTCAGATCCTGGTGGATGAGAAGCTGGACATGAGCCAGCAGTGTGTGCCTGCAGCCCGGAAGGCCAACTGTGTTCTGGGCTGCATTAAAAAAGGGGTAGCCAGCAGGGAGAGGGAGGTGATTTTCCCCCTCTACTTGGCTCTTGTGAGGCCCCATCTGCAGTCAAGGCCTGGAGCCCCCAGTACAGGAAGGACATGGAGCTCTTGGAGCAGGTCCAGAGGAGGGCCATGAAGATGATGAGAGGGCTGGAGCACCTCTCTTGTGAAGAAAGGTTGAGGGAAATGGGCTTGTTTAGCTTGGAAAAGAGATGGCTCCAGGGTGACCTCATTGTGGCCTTCCAATACCAGAGGGGATCATATAGTCAGGAAGGGGATCAATTGTTAATGAGGGTGGATAGTGATAGGACATAGGGGGAATGGTTTTAAACTGAGACATTTAAATGGCTGTATTTCTGGTACCATTCTCACACATTGTGCCCAGGCATCCCAGTATCTCTATCTTCTCCATAATATTCACCACTTTCAATGTACTGTATTGTATTGATAAGTGGTATTTACTTTCTTTGAAAAGGATCTTTGAAAAGGTTATTGTACAAAGCAACATTTATTTCATTTATATACTTTCATGACTAACAGTTGGGTTTGAACAAAAAAAACCCTCTCAGGATTACATGCTTAGTGGAATGCTGATAATTGCAACAATACTTTAATTCATCACAACACTCTCTGAAATGACAATTCATGTTGCATGATTAAGCATTCATTAAACACTAAATGTCAAGTCAGGAAATGCTAGTGTGGAGGCTGTATGTTCTCATATTCATTTGACCTTTCAGAAAGTCTGATAACTTTCTGTACCTGCACACATCTCAAAACCTCAGAAGACTGGACTGGAAGTGCTGTTGAAAATGGAAAGTAGCTTCTTAGGACTGAGGCACTTTTCAAAAAGCTCTTATCTTCTGTTAGCCTGTGTCAACCTCACTTCTCCTGTGATTCTAAAGCTCACTCTTTTAACTTTCAGTATTGCTCCCCTCCTGATTCAACTGTGAAATACCCTTCCATGGCCTTTTCAGGACCAAGTCTCCCATTTTCTCCTCTGTTTGTTGCATAGAAACTGATGTTGTTTGCTAAAGCAACATTTGCTGGACAATGCAAAATTTAATTGAGCAGCCCCTATAACCAAATTACTGCAGTCTTTCTTGAATAAATTTGCAAACAGTTAAGGGGCTGCTCCTGCACAAAAAGCGGAAGAAAGATTTGAGGTAATGTTCTTTGTCATGGCAGGTGTTAACAGTGATTTCAGCAGGCTGCAGTTGATCTTTTTCCTTATGCTGTGATAGAACTAAAGTATTCATCTAGAATAAGGTCTCAAGAGGCATCTGTGTGAATTTAGAGATAAGCATTTGCAGAGGCGTTATTTTCAGTCTTTTTAAAAAAAGTAGATGATAGCCTCATTCCTTCAAGATGTGTTGAAAAATACTCTCTTGGGCATTTTTGCATTGTCTCGTTGACACTGCTGATGACTGTGTTCCCAGCACCACTGAATGTGTGAAACAATGTAGACTGTGGAAGACAATCATTCAGAGAAAGTTCTGAAAACCTAAGCGGATTAGAGGGTTCATCAAGAGCTCTGAGGTTGCAGTTGCAAGTAAGTGAAATAAAAATACAAAATCTCACATTAAAAAACTTCTCTACTCAGTTCCTATTTTACTATTATATCTGTGATTCTCCTAATTGTAAGGGAAATAACTTTCTGAGTTCTGCAAAATTAAATAGAAAAAGAAGGAAAAAACTACAATGCATTCGCTCTGCTGAGAGTCTTCTGACACTTTCCTGGGTTCTGTAGGAAAGACTGAAAGGATGCTCATGTCCTTCAGTTGCTCTGCACCTGATGCTGAAGCCCCTAATTGTGACTTTCTGGTTAACAAGTCAGGAGCTATTAGGAGAAAAGGATTGTATGCCTTTCATTTGCTAAAGGTCTGTCTGGAGGAATCATACTTCTTTAGCTGAAACCAGCTTTCTTTCAGAGCTGCGCTTCATTTTAACAGTGCCAGCAGCCCTAGCAACACATGCAAAGTGAAGCATTTCCAAATTTTGCTAATCTGTTTGCCACAGCCAAGCTTGACACACAGACTCCCTGAAGGGAGGAGCTAGTTGACAGAAGCCAAGCATGAACACCATTTGCCAGGTTTGGCCTGTGGATCTGGTAAAGCATCCCACTGGCAAAGCACAGTATGAAATGATCACTGGGTGCTGAGAACTTGTCATGACAGCAGATCACCTGGAAAATATGCAGATGGGAATCAGAAGTGTAAGATCTGGCTGGTACACATTGACCCTTGCCAACATGAGAAGGCTTTGTTAAATTTCTGGCACGTTAAGGTCTACATAAACTCAAGTGTCTTGGCAAACTACGTGCTTTTAGCTAATGGACATGTAGTTTAAGCTCTAAATTCAGAATAACTTGGATTCTGTCATTTTAATTGAGAAGATCTCACCTGTCACCTGTCTGTCTAGCATTCATATGGATGCTACATGCTGAAATAGGTTCTATATTCTGGGATCTTTGTTGTGTTTGCTTTTAATTTCTAAGTTGGCTGACTTTTGCAGATACGTTTCCAATTCCTTCTAGAGAAGGTTTCTAAAGAAATCAGGTTATGGAAATATCAGTCTCACTGTTCTCTGTTTTCATAGAGAATTACATGGTCTGCAAGTATTCCTTCTCTTTCCAGTATTACCACAAGCATTTTAAAGCACCTGGAACCAAAGAAATTTAAGCACTGAGGAAGATTTCAAAATTATTTTAATCTCATCTGTCCCTCAGAGTGAATAATTATTTGATTTTGAGAATGGCTACCTAAGTATTAATTCTGTTTGCAATGTTTTCATTTGCTCATTTTTCCATAGAAAAAAAAATTTGGTGTTTTTTTTCCCTTCTAAAAATATCCCAGCATGTGGCCATACTGATTAATCAACATTGTCAGCACAAAACCTCGCTTCCTCCCCACACAAAAGTGAAAAGGCAACTGGCCACAAAAAGGGAGAAAATTGCAATAATTGAGGAAAAAATACAGCAAGAAAATTCTGATAGATGTGGAAGGAAGATACAGCAACTGGGATTCAAAATCATTTTTAAAAAAAATGAGTATAGTAATCAGAAACAAACTTAAACTGTCCTAAGCAATTAAAGCAAATGCGAGTGCAACACTTAACCCGTGCACAGAAAGTACCACATGTATGCACCACATCACATCTTCCGAGCACTTGCTGTGGGGTGCATTTTGAATGGAGGCTTTCTATTCAGAGCCAGCACAAATCATATGATGGTTGCAGAAGACTTAGCAAAGAAGATCATGATGCCAGTTATAGATCAAACCAAGAATTTCAGGAGTAAGAAATTAGAAGGCAAAAATATTTACAAAAGATAGATATACAAAAATCAAAACAACAAAACTAGTTATGTCCTGCAGTGCATCCTCAACAATTACAAAAAATGGAATGGAATGGAATGGAATGGAATAGAATAGAATAGAATAGAATAGAATAGAATAGAATAGAATAGAATAGAATAGAATAGAATAAGCAGAGAAAACAGTTCATCCGTGCTTTCATGAACGCAGTACTGGAATGTAACATGCCTGCCAGGTTAGCCAGTCAAGCATGCTACTATGCTCAAATGAACTGTAGAGTGAAAAGATAATTAAAGGAAAAAGAAAGGAAATATCAAACTTAAAAATAAGTATCAAGTGGAAAAAATGTTAAAGGATTAAAGTGAAAAAAAAACAAACCACAAGAAGAATCATGGCATAGCTCTCACGTACAGAAGCATTAACTCAGTTTAAAATAGAAGCTTTTCAAATTTTCAGCTTGAAAATACCTAGCTTTCTCATTACAGCACCTTTTCTTATTTGGTGATCTCCATGCTTGCTGGTTGCACTGGTTGCTATGCTTGCTGTTTGTCCACTTGTGCTGTTCTCCTCACCACACACAGTTTTGTATTCAGCCTGCCATAAAAAGCTAGTGTGATTCAGATAGTCAGCACAGGTGATTAAAATATTGTTCTACTGGGATACAACAATGTAGTGCTTCACTAACCCTGGTTTTGCTGACATTGTTTTGGAGAGGTGTTATGCACTCGTGAGGATTGCTAACTACTCTACAAATTGTGCATTATTTCCTTTTACAGATTAGCTACTATTCCTTAGGCAGCAGGCACTGCAGTTTATCCTCTAAGCAAGATGTTTTCCCTGGGATTGAAAACTTGTTCTTTACAACTTTCCTAAGTGTACCCTGAAACAATGAAGCCTTCCCTAGAGAGAATACCTGACTTTGGTAATCTACTGCCGTGAGAAACTTGTCTCAGCTGTTCATGGACAGGTTGTCTTCTGACTCTCCTGAATGTCAGAAGGAAACACAGTTCAGAACTTTATTGCTGCTGCTGCTGCCAGAGGACAATGCAGTATTTTCAAAGAACTCGTGTAACAAATCCATGGAGTACTTTGAATTCCTCCAGTTTATAATGTACAAAACCATAAGGAAAAAAAACTACCTCCCCATTCTGCCTCTTCCAAAGAAGACATGAAAGTGACAGATTTAAAGTATATTTACAATGCCATTGAGCCAGGAGGACTTGATTGCATTTTTCCACATAGGAAGGAGGTGTTGGGTATGTGTGTGTTCTCAGATGATATGTAGCTGTTGCCTTCCTTTCCAGATGGCCTGTGATGTCATTGCTAAAGATCTTGAAAATTGTTGCATGAAGAAAATAGTTTCACGGTCCTCAAACAAGTTTTAAAATGGTCTTTGCATAAATTTAAGAGACCAGAGAGACAGGAGAATAAATGGAAGGTGACAGGAAGGGGCAAAGATGAGGGTATTCACATCGCTGAATAGGTAAGGCAGGGGCAAAACATCATGATGAATAAAACAACTTATCCATAGATGATTCTGAAGATTTCCATCTACTCCCTGGTACCATTTGGAACCATTCCAAAGAAGAGTCCCTTGCTTTTTGAAAACAGTCACATTGCCTAACGAAGACAGGACTGAGTTGAACTGTGTCACCTGGCACAATGTAGTTTGCCTCTGGAGGACGTCAGGAGTGCACATAATCTTGCCCCTTGAGGGAAGAAGAAGGGACTTCAGCAGGTTTGTAGCTCTCTGCTCATCATCCTGCAGAGCTGGGTTCTAGATAGGGCTGGTGAAAGGCACCTCCTGCTGCAAACAGCCTGAATAACTCAGCTGGCAGAGTGAAACAGCTGGACAGTGCTTCTGTGATGCTGAATGAATTGAAAGGCTGGGCTTGCCGTAAGACCAGCTTCTGGAGATGGGAGAGGCAGACATCTGTCATAGAATCATAATCATAAAAACATAGAATGGCTTAGGTTGGAAGGGACCTTAAAGATTCAGTTCCAACCAGTTCCAACCTCCCTGCCATGGGCAGGGTTGCCAGCAACTAGATCAGGCTGGCCAGGTGCCTGTACAAGCTGGTGTTGAATGCCTTCAGATATGGGGCATCCACAACTTCTTGGAGCAACCTGTGCCAGTGCCTCACCACTCTCTGAGTAAAAAATTTCTTCCTAACCCCTAACGTAAATCTCCTCTCTTTTAGTTTAAAGCCATTCCCCTTGTCCTATCACTATCAGAATGCATAAGAAGTCAGTCTTCCTCCTGGTTGTAGGCTCCCTTCAAGTACTAAAAGGCCACAATGAGGTTTCCCTGGAACCTTCTCTTCTCCAAGCTAAACAAACCCAACTCCCTTAACCTATCATTAAGGATAGGTTCTTCAGCCCTTTCATCATCTTTGTGGCCCTCCTATGGACTTCGTCCAGCAGCTCCACATCCCTCCAATCTTGGACACAGTGCTCCAGACAGGATCTCACAACGGCAGAGTGGAGCAGGAGAGTCACCTCCCTCGCCCTGCTGGCCACTCCTCTTTTGATGCAGCCCAGGATTCTGTTGGCCTTCTGGACTGCAAGTGCTCACTGCTGGCTCACATACAGCTTTTCATCCTCCAGGACCCTAAGTTCTTCTCCACAGGGCTGCATAGTGTGTAGATACAAGGGACTTTCATTTTCCTGTGAAATACACCTGCCCAATGTCTGATGACGACAACATACGCTTCACAGCTAATGAGCCCAGGCAGATTGAAACTGTATCGTGAGCTGAGGTTTAAGTTTTGTGGAATCATAGTACCATTTTCAGTAGAATTTTTTGTTATATATGTTTAGAACAGGAACAGAGGTAGTAAATAGTGCCAAGTTTTTTTTTGCTTGAAAATATTTTTAATTGAAAAATAATTCTTGTTTTTACTGTTGATGATGCAAATGTCCTACATATCTTCAGTTATAGGTAGATCTTAGTCACAGCTGCACAGAAATTGATACGACTATTGCACAAACTGAAATCTATTATGTTCACCAAAAGAATGCATTTTATGAAAAATTCATTTTTCTCATGAGAATCTAACAGGTGCAAGAAAGCATTAAAGAATATGCTACAGACATGCAGCTCTAGACAAGATGTGTGAGTCTTTACTGAGAGTAAAGGGAGTTAAAGTTATAAACTCCTAAAGTAACGAGCAAAGCTGTTGAGCAAATAAAGTGGCAAGAGTTTTCAGTGAACAGAAGAGTAAAAAAAGTACCCAAAATAGTGCAAAGCATACTTTTTTTATACAACAGAACTTTGGAATGCAGATAAATGGAAATACATAAAATGAACCTTTACAGGAAGAAGTTCAATTCACAATAAAAGCGTGTGGAAATGAGACAGTGAGAAGTGAACAGAAGTTATTGCAGTGCTATGTATCAACATTTGCAAAGAGAAAGACCATCCAGAAGACTTATTTGTATCAAATCAAAAGAAGTGAGTGTCAGTATCAGAAGAAAGGATTACCCAATATGGGAATCAAAAGAGCCATGGCCTGTGTCTGTTACCACAGAATTCTTCACTGAATATAGTTAATATATTTTCCTTCAAAATATTTGCCTTCACAAAGTACCAGGTTTGAGAGCATTCCACTGACCTCCACAGCAGCCTCCAGAATATCAGAGAGTTCACAAATTTTGTTTTTATTTGGGAGAGCAAAAATCTGGATTTGGAGCTGCAAGGGTGACCTGTCAATTCCCAAATTTTAGAAGCAAAGAATATCAGTTTCTTCAATTTTAGTATTTGCCTAGACTTTCTCTGTAGCCCAAGGAAGAAAAAGGGTCTTTCCAACAGAGATACCTGTTTCTTGGTATTTACTCTGAAGGGAATTGCTCATAATCAACTTATTTGGAGAGAAATGTATTATTTGAGATGGATAAAGTTGGTGAAATAAATCATAGATTCATATAATCATAGAATGACTTAAGTTGGAAGGGACCTTAAAGATCATCCAGTTCCAACTTCCTTGCCATGGGCAAGGTTGCCAGCAACTAGGTCAGACTGTCCAGGGCCTCATTCAACCTGGTCCTGAATGCCTCCATCTAAATGAATCTCAAAGTACCACCAGCAAAATTGTGGATGTAATGATGTGTGATTCTTCAGTACATTGCCAGTGATTTCTATAAATTAGAAAATCCATCTGACACACCTGCAACACCAAGTGCAAGATATTCATACATCTTTTTGTCTCTGAAGTAAATTTGTTTTGTACATTCTGAACAAAAAATGTTGCATTTACTTTCCTCTTAATATTGTGCAATATGATTCGACCCGAGCAGAGTATTCAACAATTGCTTGACAAAGAGGGCGCGTTTATATCAGGTCTCTGGTCTCCGGCTGCAGGGACTGCCTGGGCATGTTGCTGCCACCAAAGAATGCCACCAAAAGTAACCACCTGCATGAGGTGTGAGCAGGGGGATGATCTGCTCACCATGGTGGCAGAACTCCAGGAGAAGGTGGAGAAATTAAGGTGCATCAGGGAGTGTGAGCAGGAGATAGACTGGTGGACCAACTCCCTGCCATACCTACGAGAATGGCACTGGGGTGTTACACCTCAAATAGTTGTGGATCCCCAGCCCTGTCATTGTTAGGTAGAGGTAAGGGACCTAAGAGATGGAGAGAAATGGAAGCAGGTCTCTGCCTGGTGTTGCAGGAAATCCCTCTCCCTACCTATGTTGCTTTTCCAGGTGCCCGTTTACAATAGGGTTAAGGTTCTGGAACTTGAGGGACAGGTAAATGAGGTTGCTGTGGAAAGTCCATGAAACAGGTCATCCAGGGCAAGGAGATTGACCCCATGCCTCAAGCCTGCCTCCACTAAGAAGTAAGAAGGGTAGTCATCGTGGACAATGCCCTTCTGAGATGAATGAAGGGCTCCATATGTTGGCCAGGCCCTATCCATAAGGATGTGTGCTGCCTCCCTGGAAGCCGGGTCAGAGACATTAATAGAAGACTCCTTAGTCTGGTTCACCCCTGTTAGTATTATCCTTTACTGATAGTTTACGCTGGCAACAGTGAAGTTGGTGAGAGAAACCTGAGGGCTATCCTTGAAGAATGACAATGACCAAGTTGAAAGTCTGTGGGATAAGGCAACAAAGGGAACCTTGTGATTAGTGTCTACTATAGGCCGCCTGTTCAAGCAGAGCCTGTTTAAACCTTCTTCTTTCAGTTACAAGAGGCATCACGATCACTGGCTCTCATCCTGCTAGGGGACTTCAAACAATCTGACATCTGCTGGAAAAGTAGCTGTAGGTGATCCAGGTGTAGGAAGTTAGGAAAGAAAGGCAAGAGTCAAGGCAAGAGCATCACTGGCCCTGAGCCTGCTGTTCAAACTGGAGGGCAAGAAGAAAGTGCAGAAGCAGTGGAATCAGGGATTGGTAACCTGAAAGGAGTACAAGAATGCTGCTACATTGTGTATGGATGGGGTCAGGAAGGCCAAGGCCCAATTGGAACTGGACTTGGCAAGGCACATAAAGAAAAAGAGCTTCTATAGGTACATCAACTGGAAAAGGAAAGATCAGGAGGATATATCCTCCCTAGTGAGCAACACAGGCAGGCTGCTAACAGTGGATAAGGAGAAGACTGAGGTATTCAACAACAGTTTTTGTCTAAGTCTGCACTAGCAACTGCTCTACATACAGCTCTCAAATGGGTGTTTCCGAAGGTGGGAGCTGGGAGAGCATTGCTCCTCTCACTGTATGAGAACAGTTTCAAGACCACCTGAGTAACCTGAACATCCACAAGTCCATGGGTCCCAATGAGATGCATCCCAGAGGCCCAAGGGAATTGGCTGATATAGTCACCAAGTCACTCTTGATGATACTTGAAAAGTCACGGCAGCCAGATAAAGTCCCTGGTGACTGCAAAAAAGGCAATATAGCACCCATTCTTAAGAGGGGTAGAAAGTATGACTCAGGGAACTATTGAACTGTTAGCCTCATCTCTATTCTCTGGAAGATCATGGAACAAATCCTCCTGGAAGCTATGCTATGGCACATGGAAGAGAAGTAGGTGATATGGGATAACCAGCATGGCATCACCTAGGACAGGTCTTGCCTGACCAACATTGTCACTTTTTATGATGGCATATCTTCTTTAATGGACAAGGGAAGAGCCACTGATGTCATCTATATGGACTTCAGTAAGGCCTTTGACACAGAATCCATAACATCCATCTCTCCAAATTGGAAAGATATGGATTTCATGGGTAGATTGTTTAATGGATAAAGAACTGGTTGTGAGATTGTACTAAGAGAATGGTGTTCAATGGCTCAATGTCTGGATTGAGATCAGTGACAACTGGTAACCCTCAGGGATCAGTCTGGGACAAGTGGTCTTTAGCATTTTCATCAATGAAATCGACAGTGGGGTCGCATGCATCCTCAGTACTTTCTGTGATAACACCAACTTGTGTGGTGCGGTCAAGAAGTTCAAGGGATGCGATGCCTTTCAGAGAGACTTAGACAGGCTCAAGTAGTGAGCCCAGATGAACTTCATGAAGTTCAATAAATCCAAGTGTAAGGTCTTGCACCTGAGTTATGGCAACCCCTGCTATCAGTACAAGCTGGGGGATGTAAGGATGGAGCATAGCCCTGCTGAAGAGGAGTTGGGAGGGATGGTAAACTGCACCTAAGCCAACAATATGTCTTCACAACCCAGAAAGCCAGCCTTATCCTGGGCTGCATCAAAAGAAGCGTGGCCAGCAGGTTGAGGAAGGTGATCCTGCCCCTTTACTCTGCTGGTGAGACCTCACATGGAGTACTGCATCCAGATATGGAGTCCTCAGTACAGGAGAGGTGTGGACCTGTTAGATTGCTTCTAGAGAAGGGCCACAAAAATGATACAAGGGATGGAACACTCCCCTATGAGGACAGGCAGAGAGACCTGATAGTGCCCTTTCTATATCTAAATGGAGACTATAAGAAGGAAGGAGCCAGATTCTTTAGCAAGGCCTGCTCTGATAAGATAAGTGGAAGTGGTTTCAAACTAGAAGAGGGGAGATTCACATTGGACATAAGCAATAAGTTTTTTACAATAAGGATGGTGAGGCACTGCTGCTGGTTGCCTAGAGATGTGGTAGAAGCTCCATCCTTGGAGACATTCAAGGTTGGGCTGGACTATGCTCTGAGGAACCTGATCTAACTGTAGATATCCCTGTTCATTGTGAAGGAGTTGAACTTGATGATGTTTAAAGGTCCCTTCCAACCCAAAAGATTCTATGATTCTATATAAAATCTTTAATGCATCATCTTTAAAATCTTAAAGGTCACCTTTGACAAAGTCTTCAATGTGATTTCAAAATGTGAGGTGTTCTAGTTCTTCTAGTAAAAAGACAAAATGTGTACCTTTGAATAAAGGTAAAGAGTAAGCACAAACTGCATATGAAATACGCTGATATTGCACAGATACCAAGATTTTAAGGGTTTGTTTTGAACTCATGCAAAGCAAAGAACCATTTCACTGCACTGTCTCTGACTATGTTTTCTATACCTGAGCACACTGAGTAGCTGGTAATGAAGAAAAGGCAGCACCTGAACTCCTGTTCTGTGCTAAGTTTGGATCCAGTTGTTGTTGGTGTGCTGGTAAGAAACTGCTCAAATAAGAGTCTGTTCCAAATTAAAAAACTTTGCTCCTCAGGAGGTCCTATGGGAGCAGAAAGGAAGGACTGCAGATGGGTTCAGTGTGGTCATCCCTGTGTAGATAATGAATGAGAAACCTGCATAGCTTTATATGCAGAAAGAAAAACACTTTGTGATGAAAGGTCAGATGAAAAATAAAAGTGTTATAATTCAGCAGAATATAAAAGACAGCAGTAGACCATCCTTTCTTCTCAGGAGACAGGTTACTATATCACTTTCCTGAAATCACAGCAGGAATGATGGATTAGTTGGAAGGGAAAAATGGTGCCTGAGGCACTTCTGACTTCAGTGTTTCAAGTTGTCTATAATCCTTTGCAGCCTTCACCCAAACATGAAACCCTGTAATGAGTACAGGGAATTACTAAGGGCAAGGAGCGTTCTTCATAGTTACTTCCTGAAATCCAAGACTGAAAGAAAGTACTAGTTCTCAGGTGCAGACCAGACTTTTTGTGTTTGTCACACCTTGAAAAAGGAGATGCCTATGGGCTGGACCTGAGCTCAGCTAAAGCGATGGTCTTTGTTTTAAGTTGGAAGTGAACCTTGAGGTTTTATTTTGGATTATATGAAAAATGTTTTATACTTGTTTCATAATCTCCTTGGTTGAACAAACCTTGAAGTAAGCCTGAACTAACCTCTACTTCTAAGCTGTGTGTATAAAATATATTTTGCCTGTGGCTTTACCAGGATGGTATAAGAATTGTTTAGGTCAGCGAGTCTTGCTTCCTGTTATTTCAGGAATGAGAATTTCTTATGTGATGTAATCCAACTGCATTTTAAAATGATTTAGGCATCTGAGAGCATCATTCCTGTTTCAGAGATAATTTTTCCTGATGGACAGAAACAGTCTAAGCTAGGTTTTGACCTTGTTTTCCAGTTTTGGCAAATATTTTTTTCTCACACATCCTACATTGTGTTTTCCATTGCAAATATTACAGTAAAAATGGTTGTAAAGTTGAGATCCCTGAGAGGATTTGACTCTCCTCAGGCCAAGATTTCCCCTTTCAGTTCTCCAGCCGCTCACCACTCCTTGAGTTGAGGCAAGGTCAGATTGACTGCTACCATGGAGAGAAGGCAGAACTTGAAATTAGAGGCAGAACTCCCTAACAAGACATGGGAGTTGAGGTTGTAAGATACCATTGCAGTGTGCACTGCTTTCGCTGAAAACAAGATATATACAGTCAGCCTGCCTCTGGCAGACGGAAACAAAGGTGAGGGATGGGTACAAGCAGCATGCTACCATGCACCTGCATCTGTCTTGTTCTCCTGTTCTGCTCCATTCAAGCTTGGTTTACAATAGAAAACAGGAAAGCAAAACTCTCTCAGTTGCAATGAAAAATTCAGGGGTAGTACCTGATCATGTCTGAGTGGAAGGTACCCATAAAGGTCAGCAACCAGCATGCTTGGAAAGGTAAATTACCTTTTTTAGTTCTTAAATTAAATGTGATTACTTAAACATCAAGATGGTCATTGAGATCATTACTGATTTGACAAAGATGGAGAGTCACTGAACAGCACAGTTTACCATGCTATTAATCGGTGGCCTTTGGGAGATGCTGCATCTTAGATTTCTTCCCCTAGTCAAAAAGGAGCCAAGGTCAAAAGCCTTTGGGAATAGTGAAAGCTGAGCTGATGGAATCCTAGAGAGCACACGTCATATACTAAATCTCTATAAAATCTGTTATGAGCTGCTCTTGTTTAGGTGCATGCTTGGGATTTATTTCAATAGGTGGAGCTTGGAAGAGCACCACATTCTCTTCTCATTTCAGTTCTTTGGACACCAGTACCTAAATTGATATGGAATGATCTAAGCTGTATGGCAGCAAATGATGGCCATAATCTGGCTAAGAGCTACCAAGGCTGAGTGGGGCATCAATTGTGCCTCCATGTCCGTGACTGGGGTAATCCACTCCCTTAATCCAAAGCATCATAAGAAACTGCAAGCTGGTCTATCTCAGGTCAAGGAAGAAATGAGCAATGAGCCATAGAAGGATATGCTTTCTGAGCCATGTAATTGAAGATCACATGGCAAGAAATTGTGCAAACTTGCAATCACTTCTGGAATATATCCCTGAATTTGTCTTTTTACATGCTCTACTGAGGAAAAAGCATCAGAATTTTAATAATAAAACATTTTTATGAATAAGTATTTGTAAGAAAAAGTCAGGTTAAAGCACTAAAATAGAAGGTAGAGCACAAAACTTTTTCTTTGCCACTTTTTTAATATCCCTTCACTTAAGTACAATAGTTAACTTTCTCATCTACAGAATTTCTTACAGGACCTTTCCTTCTCTTCATTTTTATCTTGAATACCAGTGCATTTTCAGCAGCAGAAAAGAGAGTTGGCAGCAATTCTCAGTTCATTTCTTTATTATAAAATTTAAATTGGGTATGATGAGCTTTTGTAAAAGAAAGTGAGAACTGAAAATATCCAGAAAGTCACAAAGTATCGCCAAAAAGACATTTGGGAAGGGGTGAGGCTGTTTAAACTTACATTCTTCCCACTCTGGTCCAGCTGTGTTTCTCTTCTCCTCTCACACCCATCTTGTAAGCAGATGGAGTATTTTGATGTGTTAATATAATGGAAAATAAGCCAAACTGGATTCTTAAAACAGCTCCTAATTTATTGCAACCTGGCTATTCTCAGTAACTGCTGAGTAACATAGCCAGACTAGGTGAGGAAAAAAATAATTTTTTTTTTTTTTCACTTTCAGGGGATTTTGTTGTTGAATACTGCAGGTAGATTTAGAAAAAAATGGATAGTGAGTCTCTCCACCTGTTCTTACATTTCAGTTTTTAATACTTGCTGATAGGAGCTGCACTGAGGAAAAAAGATGCACTGAGGGAAAAAATCACAAACAAAAACCAACAACAAAACAAAAACAACCCAGAGACTAACTGAGAACAAAGAAACAAACAAACAAAACAAGACAAAGGAAATTACAATTACAATTACACTTAAATTTACAAGTCCAATGGTGAGATTTTAGAATCTTTCTCTGACTCATTGCATGGATGAAGACAAAGATAATGAAGATTTTGAAATGAACATTTCTCCCTTTCCCTAAAGAGCAGTAAAATACCAAGTGGACGAGGTGATGTTCTCATTGTACGGAGTGGATAGAGAGCTTTTGTGCCTTGACTGGTACACTTTTGTGGTAGTTATGTGAGATAGTGGTAGGTAGAAACCTCTCAATTATACCAATGAGACTCATTAGACATTGTCATCAGCATCACATGAATACCCCATGACTCAGAAAAGGAATATTTTCTCCTCTGTCAGTTCAAGTGTATTTGTTGCTAAGGGCACTGCAGCTTCCACTGGGGCATTCAGATTGGCAGTTAAGACAGACAAAAGTAAAACATGGTCTGTGCAAGAGTCTCTACTTTGTCTCCAGTTAGGCACAGTACCCCACTGTAAATCAGAAGTAATTCCATTTAAAAATTTACTCCATGAGACAAGATCGATTAGGAGTTTTTAAGTATTTGTTGAGACTCCTATGAAAACAAAATAACACAAAAGTCAAACCCTGTCAGCCCTGCACAGATCTGCTCCATGTCAGCCCAGTGGACACCAGGCATTCTAAAGGTCTCTGGAAAACTAAAGCAGTGTCTCTACATATGCACAAATTACAGGAAATGTAAAGAAAACACTACCAAAGTAAGTATCAACAGCCCTAAGGAGGCTGAAACCTGGACCATCACTATCTGGATGTCAGTTTCCTAATCTGATGAGGGAAGGAGCAATTGAGGTAAATTTCAGAGCTGACATTTCTCAACTTCCTGTGTGTGTCACCATGGTTTTTAAAAGATGAGTTTTATGTGCTGCTTTGGTGGCTTGGCCACCACCTGTCACCCTGCAGCCTCATGGGGCCCTGACACAGCTGGGCAGTTGGTTCTAGAATTTTTGTGGCATGTGACATGTGAGCTATTCCCTGATTGTCTGGCTAGTGTATGATAGGAGTTTTGTGCTGGTTAACTACAATAATGGGTGGTTCTTCTCTTCCCAATGGCCCTGCTGTGCCACCATAGCAGTGGGTTGGGGGGAAGGAAGGAGGTGGTGTGAGGGTGGCGTGATGGTGCTAAGCTGGGATGGAGCAGAGGATGGGAAGAGGCTTCATGGCTGTCTATGGCTGTAACAGTCTGACATGATGGTGACATGATGGAGAGTGTCCCACGGGACGTACTGTGTACATGAAGTACCACGCCCTACTAGTAAGGAACTCTTTGAGGTCCTTTTTGATGTTTGGAATGCGCCTACAGCTGAATGAAACATGATGAGAAGGAAATAACTGCTATGCTTAAGCTCCTGTGTGCGCACAATGTTGGAAAATAATGGATAGGCAGGGAAGGGAAGATTGTGTGGCTGGAAGGCATTTCCTGTGGCCAGGATTAGAATCTGGCTTCCAGAATCACAGAATCATAGAATATCTTGGATTGAAAGGGACCTTAAAGATCATCCAGTTTCAATCCTCCTGATGTGGGCAGGGTTGCCGCCCACCAGATCAGGCTTCCCAGTCCCCATCCAGACTGGCCTTGAATGCCTCCAGGGATGGGGGAACATCTCTAGGCAGCCTGTGCCAGTGCCTCACCACTCTCTGAATAAAAATTTGCTTGCTTTCTTTTAAAGCCGTTCTCTCTTGTGCTGTCACTGTCTTCCTGTGTCAGTATCCTTCCTGTTTATAAGCTTCCCTCAAGTATTGGAAGGATGCAAAGAGCTCTCCCCCAGATCTTTTCCAAGTTAAACAAACCCAACTCTTTCAACATTTCTTCATAGGAGAAGTGCTCCAGACCTCTGATCATCTTAGTGGTGCTCTTCTGGACCTTCTCCAACAGTTCTGCATCTTTTTTGTGATGGTGTCCCCAAGCCTGGATACAGTACTCCAAATGGGGCCTCACAAGGGCAGAGTAGAGGAGAACAATCACCTCTTTCCCCTTGCTGGCCTCCCCTCTTTTGATGCACCCAAGAATACTATTGACCTTCCAGGTTGCATGCTGATGGGTAACATCCAACTTTTTGTACACCAATATCCCCAAGTCCTTCTCCACAGGTTTACTCTCAAGGGATTCTTCTCCCAATCTATACAGATATCTGGTACTGCCCTGACCCAAGTGCAAAACCTTGCAACTGGCCTTGTTGAACCTCATTAGATTCATGGGTCCAATTTTCAAGCCTGTCCAAGTCCCTCTGGGTGACATCCCTTCCTTCTATTGTGTGAACTACAGCACTCAGCTTGATGTCATCAGCAAACTTGCTGTACACTCTATTCCACTGTCTTTATCACTGATAAATATGTTGAAGAGCACAATGAGCAATGCACCTTTTGTAAACAAATTAATCTTTTGTTGTTAATGAATTTGTAAAAGGAGGTTCTTTCAGGAGACAGCATCTCAGCTGGGAGTATGAGGCTGACTTGGGCAAGTCTGACTGGTTGACATACTTTTATTTTTTTGTTATTATTATTATTACCGTCATTTTTATTAAGAGCCTTGAATTAAATGCAATCGTAAAAATAATACATAAAAATGAAGTGTAATCATAATAGTCACAAATATTTAAAAAAATAAGAAATGCAATAATAATTTTACAATAAGAAAGCATTAGGCAATATAAAATTAGTCATGAATGTTCAGCTATTATCTAATGTTTGTAGGTGATGTGGACAGTGGGATTGAATGCACCCTAATCTTGCATTGACACCAGGCTGAGTGATATGGTTGATATGTCGGAGGGAAGGAATGCCATGCCATCTAGAAGGGCCTTGACAAGCTTCAGAGATGGGCCCTTGTGAACCTCAGTTCAACAAGGCCAATTGCAAGGAACAGAGAAACTGTGGATGCCCCATCCCTGAAACCGTTAAAGAGCAGGATGGATGGGGCTTTGGGCAACGTGGTTTAGTGGAAGTTGTCCCTGCCCATGGCAGGTTGAAGTTAGATCTTTAATTAAAGATTAGATCCTTAAGGTGTCTTCCAACCCAAACCATTCTGTGATTCTAAAATTTGCAGAGGCCCATGTGTTATCTGCGTTATGTGATTGTTTTGAAATAAGGTTACCAGAAATGTTTAAATTGTTGAAAGGATTTTATCTGGTGGCAGGAGGATATTTACAACTGAAACATCCAAATTTAAGATGTCAAGTTCCAGGTACAGTGCTTAAGACGTATAATATCTTGTATAATAGTTGGATAGCCCACTGATCCAGCCGAGACTCATACTAGAGCACATAACCAACTGTAATAGCAGAAACAGCATAAAGAAATGGCATTCATCTTGCTTCATATTTTAGAGATTTCATCTCTGGCTCTAGTTTCATGTTTGAGATCATCTGTCATGTACTTTCCTGGAGACTTCTGTTGTATATAAATCCATACCAACTACCCTATCCATAATAGTACATTACGTATGTGTGCAAGTACATGATACTCTATGTATGGAGTGTCTATAACGACAAGTCGTGACACCTGCAGGTCAGGTACTGGCTTTCCTAGTTAGGTGAAGTCTTAAAGTGTGTCTCCAAATGCAGGTCCTATCACATGTAATCAGAATGCGGTGTCATGAAAAATGTTTGCCATAATTTCTTTTGGTATCTATTCTGAAGTTATTTTTCAGTGCTGCTGCTAAAAAGACTTTATGTTGACTTATATACAGGGAATTAAAATCTAGGTCCAGCATTTCAGAGAGTTTAATCGAGAGAATAAATTTCCTATAATAAGAATAAATGTTTATTGTTTGTCATCTTATCGCAAATATTTTATTCTTGCAAACCTTTAAAACTGCTGCTGTTCCAGTTGTTACATAAGTCTGAAACAGGACATCAAATAGATTGGATCAAACATACAGATCCAGAGACCTTTTGTGCTCAAAAGAAGATCATAGATCCTTCACTGTAGGTTGAACATCAGAACTCAGAAAGTGCAGGAGTGGGAATAGATGGGTGGTACAGGAAGAAGAAAGCATAGAGATAAGGAAAGGAATCAGAAAAAAAGGAAAAACAGAATAATTTTAAAAAGAAATGTATGGGATGTGGTGATAGAAATGAGAAAGTGAAAGGAGAAGAAGCAGGGAAAGATACAGGAATTGACATAAACCAGACTCGGTAAAAGAAATAATAAAAACAGAGGGCAGAGAGAGAAAGGGAGCAATAAATGGAAAAGAAGTAGTAGCTGCAGCAAGGTAATAGACATAACAGTATGTTTTACATCAAGCTGCACAACCAAGCTGCAGAGCTGCACAGATTGCGGACATGCAACTTACAGAGGGAGACATATGCTCTGAAGTTCAAGCACAAACACACCCACACTCATCCAGATGCACGCTCCCACATACATATTTCCCAGTAAAATGAAACTCAAGGCTCTCAGTTCGGTGGAAGTTTTATAAGCCATAAAGAAAAACATGGGCGCACATGCATTGCATTGACACTATCTGGGCTGAAGAGGAAAAGCTATTCAGTCTTTGATGAGACCTTTTGTTTCTCCTCTCTCCAAAAGTTATTAACTTATTCAGATTACTTTTTATATGGGCAGTGGCTGCCATGATAGAAGCTGTGCAGTATGAAGTGCTAGATCTTGCCACTTGATGTGAAAGCATGAGAAGCAGAAGATGCTACACAAGGGTAGGAGATAGAAAGTTGTGGCCCTTTCAGACCTCATCTCCAGCTCAAGATCTTCCATTTTTACAAAATGGAATAAAGAAGGACCTTTGAAACCCGATTAATCAATTTTCTTCTCTGTAGCTTTCTCAAACATGTTCCACACATAGCTCAGGAGATGTTTACTGTAAGGTTGCATAGCTAAAGACTCATCATCACAAATAAAGGCACACAAAAGTATGACCAGCAGGAGAACCCCAACAACAGAAGGATCAGCTCCATTACCTCATGTGAAAATCTATCAAGATCAGAGGTGCATAGAATAATGAAAGAATCATGGAAGGGACCTTTAAGCTCATGTAGTTTCACACCCCTGCCATTGCCAAGGATACCTTCCACTAGATCAGGAAGGACAGAGAAGAATTTGGAACATTCTGTTGAAAAGGGTATTGACTCATTGGATCTCTGTGTATGTCATCTTGATCCCTTCTGGAGAGCACCACTCCTTCTGTATCAGTACAGAATCATACTATTATATGGGGCACAGGAGGTGAGCAAGTATATTCTTGAAAAAATCTGAGACCAGGCCTGCAGATATGTTATTTTTCTCTAGTCCATCTGAGGTATGCTGAGGCCTTCAAGCCCCTGGTACAGAGTCTTGGGAGGCCATTGAGCTTGGTTCTCTAGTAGTCCCTAAAGAGTTAAGGCTGATGATGTTCTGACAGTTCAAATATCTTGCTTAATCCTGACAATAGTTCCCATGAGGCCAGACCACTTCCTAACTTGGGCATGTAGATGGATCTCTTTGTTGATAGGAGTGGAGCGTGTGAGTGATTTCCCAAACAGTCAGAGAAATAAAAATTTGAAATGTTTTAGTTCCATCTAGGAAGTATGAGTTTTGAACACACAACTTACTCAAGAAGCCAATTCAGAGAGATGAATCTTTTTTTACAGAATGATAGTTGATTTTTTTTTATTATTTTTTTTTAATTTATATACTTATTTGTAATAGGAACAAGAACTCTGGAAGGTCTCTTTCAGAATCCCTTCAGGCAAGTCTCCTTAGGAGACTGAAAAAGACTGCTCTGTTCTTCTGGACTAAAAGGGAACATGAAGTGCTGGTACACACCTCTACATTCAACATTTGTATGACTTAAACTAAACCAAAAAACAAACAAAAAAGATTGAAAAGTAACTTTTATGTTTTTAATCTGTCTTGATTCCCCATCGATTAAACTGACACTATGCTATATAAACTGTATACATTAACACACTTAGCTATGTAAGTGACCTCTTTGTGCAGAGAGTGCTATAAGGAGAGAAGATGGAAAAAGAAATCTGATGGATTGCTGAGTTTGTTAAATGGAAAAGAGAAGATGAGTGAGACTTTTTTAATTTTCAGCATTAGACAGGCTGCAGACAGGAAGCAGTGCATTTTATTTATATGAGTGTGTTAATTTTAGTTCAGAAGTTAATAGCATAATTCATTTTGTGGGACCTGTCATGCATTGAAACTAAATAATCCCCTGCAGTGCAATAGGAAAGGGAGCCTATGGACTCGGGAGAGCCATTTTCCTGTCATTAGCAAATTTCATCCTTATGTCTGGATACCCAGTTCACTGTCCGCAGCATATCTGAATCATTGTTCCTAGCTGCAGAGAATAATGTTACCTTTGAAGATACCATAATTCAGGAATTGCAAATTCTGTTTTTAAGAACTTGTTGGAGAGGACTGCCTGAGAATATTTCCATGGCTATATCTCTGCAAACCTTTCTGCTACTACATACTTGAAAAGGTGTCACATGGTACCTGAGGTACCTGGCTCATGCTGTATAAACCACCACACAATTGTGCCATCCAGTTAATCCTGGCTGAATTTGGCAGCTTTAATATTAAAGTGCTCATTCAATATTAAGTGCTCATTTTCCTCAGTTTGGTTGCTCTGCTACATGCATTGCCCATGATCAGCCTCAGAGCCAAGGAGATGCAGGTTGATTCCCTCCTACACCTGAGGTTAAATGGAAATAAGGATTCCAAACCTATCAGGGTATAGGTCCTACCAGCCATCATCAGCCGAGCAGGACAGCATAAGAGAATCAAAGAATATCAGGAGTTGGAAGAGACCTTCAAGGTTTATGAAATCCAACTCCTGGCTCCACACAAGACAACCCAAAATCCAAACCTATGGATGAGAGCACTGTCAAAAAGCTCCTTGAACTCTGCCAGATTGGGATGGTGCCCACTGCCCTGGGCAGCCTTTTCCATGCTCACTCTCCTCTGGTGAAGAATCTTTTCTTAACTCCCAACCCGACCCTACCCTGACACAGCTCCATGCCATTCCCCAGGTCTTGCAACTTTCACCAGAGAGCAGGGATAAGCTTTGCCCCTCCACTCCCTGTGAAGACCCATAGGCTGCTAGGTGTCTTCCCCTCAAGCCTCCTCTTCTCTGAGCTGAACAAACCACAGCACCTCTGCCACTCCTCATACATTTTGCCCTCCAGAACCTTCCCCACCTTTGCAGCTCTTCTTTGGATGCTCTCTCACAGTTTTATGCACGATTGGCCTGTTGGGCTGACAGGTACCTTTTTAGGTGTGGTTGGCCCTTTGGGCTACCAGGGCACGCTGCTGGCTCAGATTCAACTTGCCATCAGCCAAAGCCCCCAGATCCCTTTCTGTGGGGCTGCTCTCCAGCTTCTCATCCCCAGTCTGCACATATATCCAGGGTTGTTCTGTCCGAGGTGCAGAATATGACGCTTGCTCTTGTTAAACTTCATGCAGTTGGTGGCTGCCCAGCCCTCTAATTTGTCAAGATCTCTCTGCAAGGCCTCTCTGCTCTCCAGGGAGTCAGCAGTGTACAGTTTAGTGTAGTCTACCAACTTACTCAGCATGTATTCAAGTTCTGTACCCAAGTCATTGATGAAAACACTAAAGGGAACTAGCCCTGAGAGCAAAGATTTTTTTCTATGAGGGAGGCCCCCAAAACCTGCATCCCCCCAGCAAACCTTTTGATACTGTTTCTCAGAGTATCATCCAGCTTTGCTGAAATCCAAGAAGATCACATCAACTGGCTTCTCTAGGATAACCTTGTCAAAAAAGAAACCTAGATTGTTAAATAGAAATTCTCCCTCATGATCTCAAATAACCTGTTACTTTGCCAGGCACTGAAGTGAGTTTGTCTGTAATTACAAGAGTTTTCTTTCTTGCCCTTTGAGGAAACTGGAACAACATTTGCCAGCTTCCAGTTGATTGGGACCTCTCCACATGATGAAAAATAATTGAGAGAGGTCTCATAATGTCATTACTCAGTTTTTTGAGAAAATGAGATGAATCCTGTCAGATCCCGTCATCACAATGAGAGACAAGCAGAAGAGGCTTCATGGGTGTTTGTAGTAGATTATGAATTCCCCCTCTGGTTAGAGATGGGAAAACAGAAGCAGCAGTGACACGACAAGCAGGGAAGCGGAGGAGTTAAACTGTGGTAAGGGGAACATTATCATAGGCAATATCTGGTAATTGTGTCACAAATGAATGACAAACCATAGTAAAGAGATTTGTGATATCACTAAAGCCTGGCAGTAGTAGTGTGTGTGGATGTGCATAGTCACTTACTACGCATATGTCCAAGCAAGCAAGTAAATAATTCTTGAAAGAAAAATAGAAAATGAGTTTCCAAAGCCATGAGCTGAGGGACCTGCTGCCTGTTACACAACAGGGAGCGATGATCAGAAAGCCAGCTGACCTGAGTTTTGTTGTGTCTCACTATTAGTCCAAAATACAGCCCGTGCTAACCTTCCCTGCATCTCACATTCCCATTTGTGAACTTAGGATATTTACTGAAGTACCTTCAGAGCATAGGGTGAACAGCATTAGCAAATGATAATGAATCTGAGAAACTACAGGCCAGTCAGCCTCACCTTCATCCCTAGGAAGGTGATAGAACAACTTGTTCTGGATGTCATCTCCAGGCAACTGGAAGAGAAGAAAGTTATATGAAGTAGTCAACATGTATTCACCAAGGGGAAATCATGCTCAACTAAACCGGTAGCTTTCTATGATGTCGTCACTGGCTGGGTACATGGAGGAAAAGCAAAAGATGTTGTGTACCTAGACTTCAACAAGGCATTTGACACCGTCTCCCATAACAACTATGTTATGAAACTTAGAAAGTGTGGGATAGATGAGTGGACTGTGAGGTGGATTGAGAAATGCCGAACTGGCAGAGCTTTGGCCCTTTGGCATCAGCAGTGCAGAATCTGACTGGAAGCTTGTAACTAACAGTGTTTCCCAGGAGTTAGTGCTGGGTCCATTCCTGTTCAGCCTCTTCATAATGATCTGGGTGAAGGGATACAGTCCACCCTTGATAATATGAAGCTGGGAGGAGTGGCAGACACCCCAGAAGGCTGTGCTACCATTCAACAAAACTTGGACAGACTGGAGAATTGGGCAGGGAGGAGGTTTGACAAGAGCAAGCATAGAATCTTGCACCTAGGGAGGAATAACTGCATGCATCAGTACAGGTTGAGCAATGACCTGCTGAAGATGAGGTCTGCAGAGAAGGACTTGGGTATCCTGGTGAATAGCAGGTTGGCCATGAGCCAAAGTGCAGTTTTGTGTCTGGGAGAGCAATGGTATCCTGGGGTGCATTAAAAAGAGTGCGGCCAGCAGGTCAAGGGAGGTGATCTTCTCCCTTTACTCTGCCATGGTGAGATTACATTTACAATACTGTGTCCAGTTCTGACTTCCTCAAAAAAGGCAGGGATCTCCTAGAAGAAGTACAGTGGAGGGCCACAAAAATGATAAAGGATCTGGAGCATCTCCTGTACAAGGAAAGGCTGAGTAACCTGTGTTTGTTTAGCCTGGGAAAAAGAAAACTGAAGGGGGATCTGATTAATGTTTATAAATATCTAAAGGGAGGTGAGAGGCGAATGAATGAGGGCAGGCTTTTCTCAGTAATATGTAGTGATAGGACAAGCGGCAGTGGCCTAAAACTTGAATATAGGAAGTACCATACAAACATACAAAAGAAATTCTTTACAGTAAAGTTGACAGAGCGCTGGAACAGGTTGCCCAGAGAGGTTGTGAAGGCTTCTTCTGTGGAGACAGTCAAGACCCAGCTGGATGTGTATTTGTGCAACCTATTATGGGGAACCTGCTTTAGCAGGGGAATTGGACTCGATGATCTCTTGAGGTCCCTTCCAAACTCTGCAATTCTGTGATTCTGTGATAGTGTCTGTACACTTTTTTTACCATAAGGACTTTCTGAGCTCTGCATGGGGAGAAGTGCAGAAGTTTGTTTCTCTGCAAACTCTCCCTTTTGTCTGTCTTTCCAGATGGCTGGGTTGGGATCACAAATTAAAAATAAAGAGAACGTTAGGGAAATGAAAGAGGAGAAAAGAAAGATATACAGAGCAGCAATTAGAAAAGAGACAGCTAAAATAGTTTCACGATGGCAGAGATTCCTTCATGTTTGAGGAATGTGTCTAAGGTGAGGCTCTTCTTCTGTAAGGGCAATTTTGTGTTAATAAATGGCCCCCCACATTCTTTCATCTCAAAGATAATGTGATGAAATGAATAGATCTGAAGTAGTCTGGGAACAGCTGAGCAATTACAGCCGAGTCTGCTGTGAGCACAGGATGCAAGAAAAGGTCAGCCTATTTATGAAACTTGCATGTTGCTGGTTCACACAGAGTTAAGTGTTTGAGCTGCTATTTGTGCCTTTGGGAATCTCCCATAAAGTCTCCCAGGAGACATGTTTGTAAGAAATTTGCATCAACTTAGAGTAAACTGGTTTTAAACAATAAGGAATTGAAACTATTATAAACCACTATTTTGCTGTTCACTGAAGTGCATAACCATTAGGATATTAATCCAAAAATCTCTCCTTGCATAAAGGCATATGATTTGTCACTGATTCAGTTGAACATGTGGACATTCTTAACATGCTTTAGAAATGAGTTACATTGATTTATCACCATAAACTAAACTGATTATAAAAATGTTAAAACTGTGGAGTCTGGCACCAAAAGTTAGGAAATACCCCAATTAAGGTGACCAGTATAATATGCACATGTTGCAGTCCTTTATCGTGAAATCACGTCATGTTCTCTCTAAAGACATTCCCCACTCACAGTGTGGTGTTCAATTACCAAGAAGTTTTTCGGTGTTTGGGTTTAATCCTCATTGTTCAGTGTGTGGTCCTGCCATTAATGATCAGAGTTCAGCTCTGCATATAAACCTATGAGTCCATACTTAAACTTTGGGCGGAACATGCTCTGTGAATATCTGAGTGCCAAGCTGAGAAGCCTGGTGCAAAATAAAGAAGTGCTTCTTGTTTTATGGCACACCCCACCTGCAAAATGTGGCTTTCCCTGGCTGAGCTCTCAGCTCTGCAGACCAAGGAAGAATGCAGGGATGCATGAAATAACAGAAACATAGACTATCTTGGGTTGGAAAGGATTTTAAAGATCATCTAGTTTCAAACCCGCTGTGATGAGCAGGGTTGCCACCCACCAGATCAGGCTGCCCAGGGACCATTTCAACCTGGCCTTGAATACCTCCAGAGGTAGAGCAGCTTCTCAGGGCAACCTGTTCCAGTGCTTCATCACCGTCTGAGTAAAAAAATTTCTTTATAACATCTAATCTAAGTCTGCCATCTTTTAGTTTAAAATCATTCTGTCTTGTCTTTTCACTATCAGAATGTGTAAAATGGCATTCTCCTTTCTGTTTATAAGCTCCCCTCAAGCACTTGAAGGCTGCACGGTGGTCTTCCTGGAGCCTTCTGCAAGCTGAACAAGCCCAGCTCCCTCAGCCTTTCCTTGTAGGAGAGGTGTTCCAGACATCTGATCATCTTCATGACTCTCGTCTAGATCCTCTCCAACAGCTCCATGTCTTTCTTCTTCTGAGGTCCTCAGATCTGGACACAGTACTGCAGGTGGGGCCTCACAAGGGCAGAGGATGCAGGTCTTTCAATGCAGTCCAGGAGGACACAGGGATGCACAATAGCCACCCCCAAGGACAAGAGTTGGAGTCCTCTGACAAGTGTGGCTCAGGAGCTCTGTGGCAGAAGTCAAGCTGGACTTCAGTTTTCTGAGGATGGCTTTCAGTCACTTGAATCATAGCATGATGCTGGCTCTCATCCTCTCTCTAGTTAAGCCAGTCTCTTATTTATTTTGTAGGTTTCGTTTTCAGCAGTTGTGCATTTTTCATCACGCAATGCACTTTCATCACTAAATTAACATCAATCTGCATATTGAATGAGGTGATGTTCCTGGAGAAAAATTGTGTATGGCCCTGTTTATAATTAACTATCACTGTGTACATGCAGAAGAGGACTGAAATTAAGTTTCATGGCTCTCTTTAGCATTTGATTTTACGACTTTAATCTTTTAATGTTGTTTTTGTGTGAATTTCCTCAGTTTTTAAAACAACAAACTGAAAACCCAATAATTTATTTGCAAGGAGCAATAACTGCTCCTACATGAACCATCAGGTGGGATAATTCCATCTTTCAAGGGCAGGTCTGAAAAATACAGAAGGATCACAGGGGTCAAAGAAAGTTGCTTATTTTGTTATGTTTTTTTTGTGCTTCCTGCAACATATTAATACTAGGGCTGCTCAGAAAGTAATGCCTCATACTTTCTTATGTTGGCACACAGTGTCAGAGGTGGATGTTGGTAGTATGGCATTAGAGATTGAACCTCTTGCCAATATTCTCTTACATTTTGCTGCTGTGTGGCAGACATTAGCAGAGGAGCAATCTGACAGAATGGTGTCTGACATGGAAGTACAGACGAAGCAAAGGTGTGGAATTTGTCCATGCAGAAAAATGGCACCCGCTGAGATTCATCGGCACTTGCTGAATGTTTATGGAGACCAAGCAGCGGATGTGAGCACAGTGAGATGACGAGTGGTATGTTTCAGTAGTGATGACAATGAAGTGAAAGACAATCCATATTCAGGGCAGCCATGCAGACTTTTTAAGTATGGCATGCAAACTTTTGTTCATGACTGATGAAAATCCATAGCTAATGGTGGTGACTATGTTGAAAAATTGTGTTTTGTAGCTGAGAATTTGTTCTGTCAAGTAGTCCTACTATGCTCTTTGTATCTTCTGTAGTTTCCACGTGTATGTGCAGCAATATCTCTCCTTCTGCAGTGAAGGCCATTTTCCTGGTGGGAAAGCACTGACTCTAACAATTGCAGGCACTTACATTCTTCTCTCCTCCCAGCTTGCCTGTGACCTTGCCCTGTTCCCATCTCCTTCTACACTTCAGCTCCCTCATCTCCACCTCGTCGCTCCCTCATCTCAATTTCCAAACAGTCACCAGCTGCTTCCTTCAGTCCTAGCCTCCCTTTCTATTTCTAGTCTTCTCTCTCAGCCTCTCCACAATATGCTGCTCCCGAGGCCCATTATATGCCAGGTTATAATGCTGTCCTGTCCAGATGGGCAAGGTGTCATGTCCAAAGATATATGGTCATGCCCACCAGTAATCAGTATTCTATTCACCATGGGACAAATACTAGAATACATGGGATTCTTCCATGTCAGTATGGAAACTTATGTGTTGCTGCCTGTGAAGCCTATTTAGAAAGCACACAGTATGGTTGTTACCCTCCACATCCAGGAAAATATTTCCCTTCATGTGCACTCCTGTATCTTTCTGTGAATTTTCAAAAGCTATTAATAGTGCTGGAAGTGAATTGCTCTTTCCAGTGAGAGAGGAAAGAAAACCTTTGATTCTGTTCATCCTGTCTAGTTTGTCACCTATAATGGCAGGAAAGTCTCCAGTTGCCCATTTTGTGCTGTGCTCATATATCTCTATGCATATGTGTATGAATGTGATTGTGCATGCAAGAGTATGTGTGATAACATCATCCAGATGCCACACCATACTGTTGGATTATGTCAGTCTCACCCAATGAAGCACACTGAGCAAATGCTAATAGTTAAGAGCTAATAAACACTACACTAGAAGGTCAGTGCTGAATCGTTTGGATTGTGCACATGGTTCTCAGATACTTTCCCCCAGTATTTCCCTCTAGCTGTAGATGAGCTATGTGGCTGCAGATCTCCCTGTAGGAGGGATTTTTAAAGCCCTGTATTTACTGAGTCAGCTCAACATGTTCAGAAAGAAACAGCCTCAATACAGTTGGATAGCATTATTGCCGGAAAACAGACTTCACAGGTATCCAAAAGATGCTCACAATGAGAGTTCCCATGCCTTTGATATGGTTGACTCAAAGCAAAAAATGAGAGCTCATATGCACAGAGTTCAGAAATAGGACAGTACAATTCTTTGACTCTTTAATTTCATTTCTCAGCACCTTCTTGCCTGTTCTTTCTTACTGGTCCCTGTACATGACATAAAATGACAGTAAACTTAAGCTTGTGCTCCTTTCTTGTTGATGCAATCTTTATGTAAATCAAAAGAAAATGCCTGTTACTTGTGTGATGAAATGCTCTCTGCCTCTCTGAATTCTGTATACTTTTGGCCACCTGTAGAAGTTAATAAACTGAGCCCTTTGTTGACCAAATCACTGCCCACTTCCTCCCTTCAGCTGACCCTTCTGTGAACTCCAAGGAGTTCCTGTTGAGACAGTAGAGGTAGTTAGAAGTTGGCCACACGGTGCTGGGGGCAACTGTAGGAATAATGAAGACATTTAGAGAGTTCAAAAGAAATGTTGAATCAGTAAAATTTTGCACCTATCTCCAATTATTAGTTTAACCTCTGGCCCAAACTCCTTCCACTTTACAATTATTTAACCTTTTAATATTTCTAAAATCCGTGTGAGGTCAAGAGAAAAAAAACCATAGCACTTTACAGGCAGGATGGTAACAGTCACTACGGAAGTGCTAAGACAAATATAAAAAGAATCAATTGCCTTTCAAATACGATCCGTACTGAGAACAAAGCTACAACTGCTTCTAAGTTCAAGGCAACTTCTCAGCCACAGAGGCGATTTGGGGCTCATGCTTGGAACAAGCTCTTCTGTATTCCTGATGTTCTTCTAAAAGAAGTACTCTCCTTCCTGCCCACCGTGAACTGCATGAATATGTTATAGGGATATCTGGAGATGGCAACTCGGGACAGAGGTGAATGAGAGCAGAATGACTCAAAATGAGTTTGGGAGAATAAAAGATGCTTACAGGAAGAAAAATCTTCCAGGAAGACTGTCATGAGTTCATACTGGGGACTCTAAAGAAAGGCAAGAGAAGAACGAGCAGTTGAAAATGGCTACTTCTCTTAAGTTTCATGTTGCAGATTTAGTAGGAAAGAGCTACCTCAGCCAATGATCCAAGGGTTAAGAACAGTTTTATTTTGAAACTAAGATAGCCAGCAGGAATCTGGCAATAGAAGTTATATAACTAGTCTTGGAGGTGTGAAAACACAGCTCAGCGCTAATGCATACATGTCAACAGCCATAAATAACCTGTGAGTAGGCAAAGACGCTGTTTTCTTCCACGGAAGCGCCTGACCCCCTCAACACCACTAAAGATGCTGGGAGCAGTAAGTGCAACCTGCATTCCTTAAGGGGAGATGCCCTCAATGTGAACCCTGTAAAGCAGGACTTCTACTACTTGTAGAGAGTCTGTCCACACCTTGAGGAGTTATTTCACCCACTAGCAATGTGGTCAAGCTTAAGGGCTCTGTTCTTGGGTTAGTAATTTCATAGATTGTAAAGCCAGAAAGTGCTTTAGTGATCATCTTGTCTGGCCTCCCACACAGCACAGGCCAGATAGCTCACCAAGGAAATCCTGCCTTAACTCCAACAACTTGTAGTTGAACCAAAACACATCTTATTAAAAAAAAGACCCAAAGTAATGGAGAATTTACCATCTCCCACAGTAGTTTTCTTTAAAGAGTTTAATTACTTGTAGGGCTTTAAATTGGCATGGCATTTTTTATTTTTGTCTTATTTTGCCTTTGTTTGCTGGATTCAAAAACCTCAGCTGGAAACACTATGATCAACTCACATATCACTGATTGTACTTTAAACCAGATTTTCTAGGTGCGATCAGACTTTCAAAGCACTGGCATTTGCATCCAAATCTGTCTTTTAGGAGCCCTTAACTCTGTTCCTCCCTACTTTGGTATGCTCTCATCCCAGTCCTAAAGTGCAGTTGTGCCACTGTGGAGGCAGCCCTAATAGCTGGGCTTTCTGTGTTGGAGAGTGCTAGGTGGAGCAGTTATTGAGTTATTCAGATTTTCCAGTGGTCATTCTTCATCTTGCCTGTGATAAGCCAAATGCAGCCTGTCGGGCACTGATTGATCCATGATACAAACAAAGTACTGTCTGGATTTTCAGTATTTGGTGGGAGAAGTATCTTGAAAGTATCCTGGAGAACAGACAGGCAGAGTTGCTGTTATGAGTGTTGACCCTTGTTTTTCAGCCGCAAAACAGGGAGGAGAGAAAACCACAGAAGTTGAGATGCTGACATTCTGTGCAGGAAAAAGTGTTCTGAAAATGTTGAATTAATCAATAACTGTGATTTACATTTTGATTAATGCTGATCTATATTTGTGGGTTGCTGTGGTGCCACATCTGCTTACTGCTTCTCTTGGTAGTCTATGGCCCTGCAAGTCCTCAGAGCGGGAGTCTAGAGATGCAGCACAGACCTGAGGGCTCAGGGACACCTGGAGATCAGACATAAGCTTTTGGGTATGATAGTCCCAGCTCGCTGGGTTGCTTCGTATACCTTCCTTATCACTAATGTTTGATCTATCTGGGCTGTATAAAACCAGAGTTGAAAAGCCCATCTCTGGCTGACCTCATTTTGTAATCCATCATAATCCTCCTTCGTGTGATGGGGATGTCATGGTTTCATGATAGTGGGGTACAATGGGAGATAGAGTCTACAGGGGTAAGGACTGGTAATCTGGGTCCTCCCAGACTCTAAATGTCTGGGATTCAGTGAGTATCATAGCTTAGCCACCATCACTTAAAATGAAAGAGAACATCCTGATTTTATCAACCAAAAATCAAATATTTTCTGTTGTGGTTTTTTTTTTTTTTTTTTTAATTTTGAAAAACATATTTTCTGCAGAGATGTCTCCCTGTTCTTCCATAAGAATTGTTCCAGACAGACCTATACACAGCTGATCCAGGGGATATGTCGGAAATTGCTGGACAGGTGGGACTTGTCTTTCTGAACCAACAGTACACTTCTGCCACAGCAAATGGCTGAGGGAACTTGTGCTATTCAAGGTGTGCTGCTTTTGGTTGCTAGATGTAAATTTGAGGTTTAGCTATTAAAAGTTAGTCTCTGAGGGGCAGAGACGATCCTTATTTTGTCCTGGATAAATGCCTGGTCAGGCAACTTGATTTGGCTACTCTACATTTGCATGCGGTTTCAAATAACTTGCTCTTTTCAGTAGAATACTGTCCTTTATTCTTCTGGCAATTTTTTTTACTATATTTCTAAGGTGTTTTCTTGTATCAGAATACATTTTAAATTCTTAATCTTTCAGCTGTCAAGGATTTAAACATCAATATAAACAATCGACCATTACTCTTCAATTTAATTTTCATCACAGGAAACTAACTTGCTGTCTTAGAGATTATCACACATTTCTGTATGATTTGCAAATGATAGTATTTCCCCCTTTCCCCTTGTGGCACAGATTTCTAGTCAACCACAACCAGGAGCCTGAAGGAAAAAAGAGATAAAAAGAAAGGCAAGCCTGTTAATCCACCATGACACACACACCTTGATTTTATTTTATTGGAGGGATTTTATAAGGGCTATTATCTACTGGTTTACATAATCCAACACTTCCCTTAGGGCAATCAAAATTGAGATTCATATGACTTGGAGTTTACAATCCAATGCAGCTGGCAAAACTGGGATTCTGATTCACGACCGCAAATGCAATCCTACTGCACACACGGAAAGAAGGAAAAGAAAAAAATGAGACAGGGAATAAGAAAAACCCTGGTGAAGTGATCTATCATATTGTCTGAGCAGGAGTGTTTCAGAACTGGTATCATTAAATGAGCTGAAACTCCAGCTAATTTGATTCAAAGGTTGCATGACCTCTACTAAGTGAGGGACTCCCTTTCCCTGTTGTCTTTGTCTGTTCTTAATAACATAGCCAGCAACAAGGTAGGATTCAAGATTGACTTTTTCTGCTACAAACATGACTTCAGTCCAAGTATTTTAACACCTGAACTCAAGTGAGGATAATAAATGTCAAAGAAATATTTATAGCATGGTATATGGAGAATTTCCAGTTCCCTATACTGCAATAACACACATCCATCTGCTAACAGCATTAGAGCTGCAATTTAAAAGCAGATAGTACCTGAAAATAGACCACTGCAGTGTACATAGATAGCTGCTGTATTTCAGTGTTTAATATTAAGCTGGTAATTAAATTAGAAATTAATTATCCAGCCTTGGGAAGCCTGTTTCTTCTGGACTTGGGCCCATCCTGAAGTTCAGAGTGAGCTCTGTTCTCTTCCACTCTTCCATGTTCATTTAGCTGAAATACATTCCTGCATATATCCAGCTGAGTGGAGCAAGTCTACAGAAAAAGAAGGTTATACAGCAATAGCTGATATTTAGAAATGGAAAAAAAAGGCTTCTTATTCCATCTCATACATCCTTCTGGACCATTCAAGTGAATTATTCTTCGGGGCTTTGTCAGGCCCAGTTTAAACTGAATATGGAGATGGAAGCCCCATCTTTTCTTCTGAGAGAAAGATTTCAAGAAAGCTCTCTGCTAGTAAATATTTCCTGATGTTAAGCTTGCATTTTCCTTCTTTTTAAAAGTGATCCCTTTAATGCTGGCTTGATCCAAGATTTTTTCCCAGTGAATTCAGCTCTTCGAGACCTGGAATGTTTACTGGAATGTATGTCTTTTCACCCTGAGGTTACGGTTTGAAATCCATCCTAAGCTCAGCTGGCTGGAGGCTGCTGTTGAAGCATATGCTGTCACAGGTCTGTGAGAAATAGGTCAAGGTGTACAGTCCTGAAGGTGCACATGTTCACATAAGTAGTGCTCAAAGGGCCCACATCAAGGGGCTGATGGGAGCTAAAATATCCTTTGGCGGTTTGCAGAGACCTTAGGTAGGCGATGCAGTGCCCAGCAAAGGTGGTGTCAGGGAGCTTTTGCTATTGTGCTTTGATTTTAGTGCTTCTTTGCTTTCTGACACATCTCACCAGAAAAGAAGATGTAGTCATACTGTAGGAAAATTAAGATCTGGGATCTTTTCTATTTAAAAGGGATGTCTGAGTGTGGCATTTTCTTTTGAGGTTGAAGGTAGATAACTGTTTAACTTTCCCCACTAATGAAGTTTTTGTTAACACCTTTGATTGCAATAGAAATAGGGGTGGAGAACTGCATAGGAGGCTGGGTGAAGAGACAGCACAAACTGATGGTATTGGTTTTCACCATTATTGACCTTATTAACCGTAAGTCACTGTAAACTATGAAAAAAAATGATGAGTAATGAAAGAGGCAAATGGTTTCTGCCCTGTGGTGGGATGGGGCTAAGGGGCTGCTCAACTGTGATTACAGCCCCAATCTGCATCAAACACCCTGATACACCTTGAGGGAAAATCACTACTGGATCTGTGTGGACTGAGGAGGACCAGCCTTTCTGTAGGCCCAACTCCAGGCTAGTTTTAGTCAGCTTAGCTGGGAACTAAACACATCAGGGCAAGAGGTGGTGCAAACCTGGGCCTGCTGCCAAACCAGCAGGATATTTTGGCCAATTCAGGCTCTAACATGTTAGGATATTACAGAGTGTGGGTGCGACAACAAGCTGGCAGTCTTTTCCCCACAAGGTCTAAGCACCCCACACAGAGAAGGAGACAAGGAGAAAGAGGGTAAGAAGGAAGAGCTTTGTGCTAAACAGCAGTGAAAGGTTCAGACCTCTCCCTGATATTAATGTGTTAGTGCCTGCTCACGAATTGCCCTCTGGGTCAGCCTCAGCATTTCAGGCAAATAGTTCAGCAATCCTGCTTTCATCATGTGTCTATCATCATGTCAGAAAATCTGCATCACCTTCCTACTAACACTAGTCACGCTAGTCACTTGACCTGAGTGAATGTGGCAGTGTTTTCTTAGAGAGATGAAGGTTTCTTACTCCTTGTAGCCTGAGGAATTGGTCAGTCATTTTTCTTGATTTTTTAGGATTACTTGCAACACATGTGCTTTGTCACTCTCTGGTGCATCATTTTTAATACCTGGTTCATAGCACAGGTGAAAGTCTCATGGGGAAAATTCTAGCATTCTCCACTCTCCATCCTGCAAGAAGAAAAAGTGGCTGCTGCCTCTTATTTGAACGTTTTGAAAACCTCCTAGGCCCTGCTGTACAAAGAAGTTGCATAGAAAGGTTACTAACCCTGAAAAGTGGACAGGTTAAATGATGGAATTATGTCTGTGCCACTCTATTTGTATAACTGCAAGTGAGAGCATAATCGGTGATTTATCTCTGCTTCTTGCTCCATCTCTTGGTTATTTCTTCACAGACTGCAGTCCCTTTGCAAAGCACAACTCATTCAAAATTGTTCTCTTTTTGGGGAGAGTTGGAAGGAGGTTTTCTATCTGGGAAACTGCATTCCTACTGATTACTTCCCAACTAAAATATTGTTTATTAGCACTGCTCAGTTCAAGATTTGTAATACAGTTGTCTGTGCCACGTGCAAATTAGCATGTCCTCCTGACACTGAGAGAGACAAAGCAAGCTGCTGCAGCTGGCATAAGACAGCAGAGAATTTAGACTAGCTTGGAGTATAATGTTTTAAAAAATAAAATAAAATTCCCATCCGGGTGAACCAGACCATACCTAAAGCATCATTCCCTTGCAAACATTGTGAAATTTAGGAGAGGAGTACAAGGTTTCTTTTTCTTTCCAGTGATTGCAGTTACACAGCGTAAAACTTGTGGATCCTTATTTCAAGAGGTAACACAAGACCCTATAAGCTCCAAGGCTGCAACACCACAGCTCTGGTAAAGGGCTTTGGAAGTCTTTTCCTGCTCTTCTTAAGCCAACACCAGTTTCATATCAGAATGTAAACTCTGGGGGCAACTTTAAAATACATCATTGCTGAGTATGTGAGGAAGCAAACTGAAAACTGCCTTCTGCAGGAATTTGTGTGGGTAAAATTTGATCACTCTGATGTTCATGGGAAATGAATGAAGAAGCAGTGTAAGCATAGCCACAGTGAATTAATTTGGAAAGTTACACAAATTCTAGCCAAAATTATTTTTTTGAGCTTTTGCTGGGCTTTGCTGTGAGTCCAGTTGTGTAAAACCATCTGTTCTCTTTCAGAGCAACCTTAATAAGAACTACTGATAATATTTCATCTCCTTCCTATAGAGAACGTCTCAGCCTTTATTACAGACCCTCAAATATGAGGAGCTGCAATCTTTTCATCTTTTTTTTGCACTCAGAAAATTTGATGATGGTAAATCCATCATCTCTCCTTGAATAATATCACTCCTTTGTCACACTGTCTCTCTTATTTGAGGTAAATTCCTCTTGTGCTTTAAACAGTTACTTATTACTGATTGGCAAAAATTAATGGCTATGCTGTGATTTATAGTAGCTCCCAAGTTACATTTATAAGCTTAGTAATCGCTCTGATAAAATATGTTCCTACTGTTGATGCAGGGAGATGTGTCCTGGAGACTGCCTGTTGCCAGCTGTAGTTCTTTGAAACATTAGCTCAGAAAGCCAGTTTATATAATGAAAAGCTCTTTAAAAAATTATTCAAAGTTCTCATACAACATCTTCTGGAGAAAAATTCTATTCAAAATAAAATAAGTTGTTTGATTTCCCTTCATGGTGAAGTTTTCATTTAAATTTGGTTTCGAAAGAGAAACACATTTTAGTTTTTGCTCCTTGCTTCTTTTCTTTCCCCCTTCCCTTTGCAAAAAGGGGAGAAGAAATGGGAAAATGAGAGATACATGTACACAATAAAGCAGGAAATCACGAAATCTTTCTTATGATTTTATTTTGTCAAAGGCAAAAGCAAAAAGAAATGTATCAATTTATTTTTCTGTTTTTGCTCTATATCTTCCAAGAAATAGGAAGGATGTCACAATGCTTGTCTTCCACTTCCTCAGGCTTCTGAATTATTAAAAATCCTTTCTGGTGGGGAAGAATAGTGAACAAAAGGGAGAAAGTTAGAGAAGGAAGGTAGAAGTGACAATCCAAATAGGACTTGCAAATTGCATGACAAGAGAAATTCACAGAAAAAAAACATGAGAAGACAACAAAAATGATTACACAAGATTTGGAAAGTTGCACGTTAAAAATATCTCTCCAAACTGAGGTTGTTTCTAGGCAGGGAATTTTCTGACAGAAGTATATTTTTCAGCAGGAAAACTTCCTCCATCTCTGCTTCTTTGATCTGCAGTGAAAGATTATTATTATTTTTTTTTTTTCCATGAAATCTTTCCTCTGTTAAGCTTTCTGAAACTTAAAACAACACCTTCTCTGTTTTATCTGATTACAAATACATGATATGTTTCTGGAGTGGTATTCATCTTAGAGGACCACTGTGGAGTACAGCACATAGACTTAATTATTCTGCAGGTAGGACTGCCATAAAAACCTCTGCAAAGGATAGCATACAACTGCACAGGAGGGACTCTGGAAAAAAACTTAAGCAGAGCCACCAAGGGAAATTTCTGCTCTTACCACTAGCATCATAAGGTCTTCACTTTCCGCAAAGCCCGGCAATGAGCTTAGTCTCTAAGGTCTCATCTAAAAGATCTGAGTGCAGCAACTACATGATATGCATTTTATCTGTCCGAGGATAAACTGCTTAATGGGTTCTGCTGGGATTTGTTGCTGCAGTTTCTTGAAGTCTTTCTTCCTCAAACCAGTTGTTCAGATTTCTAAACTATCCCCAGTGCATGACCCACAGCAGTCTTGGGGAGAGAAACATCGTGTCTGCTTACAGAGGAGTCTCAGCTGCACAAATAACAAAAATGTCTGTTTGTGTGTAGGGAAGTCTCTCGTTCACCGGTATATCTGGAAGGACTGGATCACAACATTTGCAGCTCCAGCCCATCTTTCCTCTGTTGGTCCTGGCAAAAATGAAGGAGCATTTAGCTCCTTTCCAAGCATTTGTGATATTTTTCCACCATGTCTGCACTGCATTTGGCGTGCAGTGTTTCATTGACTGGAAAGAATCCAGAGGGTGGGAGAGGAAGACCTTTCCTCCTGTACTCCAGGAGCAGGAAAGGATTTAAGTGGGAGAATGTCCAGGGTATTGTACTGAGGCGATCTCTGACCTTTAGACAAAGCAGAGTATATTGGTCTGCCTAAAGCTAGGGAGAAATTCCTAGATTTTCTGAAGCCAGACCAGATCACTCTCATTTTCTGACTGTTTCCCTCATTCACTGCTGTTCAGTGTACTCAGAGAGGCTGTGCAGGAGAGGGATAGAGATGTTGTTACACAGGGGGTCATTCTTCTCTATCTGAAAGATTTTTCTTTGCAGTTACAACAATAACAGAAGACCCCCTTTCTAGTTTGGTCAAGGGTGGAAGCTGAGCTCATGTTTGTGTATCCTGGCTCTTGAGCTGGAAAGTGTGAATTTTACAGAAAATTAAATCTGCAGAAAAGAAGAATGATGGAGGGGGAGTGGAATCACTGTGGAGAAAGAGAGACTTGCAGACGGAGATCCCATTATGTCCAGACCTCACAGTGTCTCCCCACTCAATCATGCCAAGTTCAGTGTGTGCTGGGCGTGAGGCAAAAGCCTTCAAACTTCTCCAAAGAAAGAGGCCTCAGCATGTGTTGCTGTGTTTAGTGCTGAAGTCAGTATGGATCTTGGCCAGCTGCCAGTCACACTGGCATTGCTGTTATTAGATACCATTGTGTTAAGCTTAGCACTTTTTGCAGGCCAGAGAAATTCCTTTTGTGTTTTCCCATATCCCTACCACATTTAGAGGAGCTTCAGAGAGAAAAGGCACAAGTAGTATAAACAAACTCCTGACAACCATCGGGCACAGATGGGGACAGAAGGTTGAGGCAAGATGAAATGACCCTTGCTGCTCTCAGTGCAGACTGAGGTTCATTAGAGATCGGCCTTGGGGTGACATTTTATAAATAGCTACACAGGGAAAGACATTCCCTGAATTGCCTTTTGCAGAAGTGGCATTAGATCACTTGAGTGAATTGGAAAAGAGAAGTAGCAAACCAGAGCGAAGGGGAGCTGCACAGTTGCCATGCCACCTGATTTGTGTTGACCTGTTTGTAATTGGAAAGTCAGCTTGGATCTATTTTTTGGTGCTTCATGATTTTTCTTTCTTTAAGTTATGTGATTTTATAGCTCAGGAAGAGCCAGAGATTGTGGAAGAAAAAAAAAAAGGAAAAAAGTGTGTGCTTTTTCCAGCATTCCTCCATTTCCTCCATGAGGCAACCCTTGCCTGTCCGAGTCTTCAGCCCTGAGAGCCATGCTAGCTAGCTGCATGAGATTACCTCCTGGGATAAGGTTCGGATTCTGCAGTCTTGGGCTTTTTTTTTTTTTTTTTTTTTTTTGGCTAAAGACTGAAGTAAACTAGGATGAAGGACTGTGATCCATTAACATAAGGAGAAGAAACCAAACTACCTGTAACAAGCCTGGTGATGCTGGCAAGGCCATAATGCCTACACCCAGCTGTGTGTCTGCACCAGTGTGGTGTCATGTTAGCTCCATAAATCTATGCTAAGAGGATAAGACCTAACAAGGCAATTCTTAAGTAAGTCCTTTAACTGCCTAAAGTACAAGCACTTACTCCTGGCCTGTGTGTGTTCAATGTTTTCAAAACTTTTCTCATCTCCAGCTCCACAGGTTTATTGCTCAATCCTTCCTCAGGTCTACATTTCTTCTTGCTTTTCCTCTCATCTTCACCATCACAATGAGTCATTCTACAGCATGTGTGAATTCAGCTTCCCAATCACTTACTCTGAAAAATTTGTTAATCTTCTGGCTCCTCTCTCCAAACTATGAGAAGGCAATACCAATGATGCAGGCTTACCTACCTGTGATACTTATTCCTTTGTGGTAAGCCTCCTTTGCTCACTAGCAACGCATTAGAAAACTCATACAATTAGCTCCTCTCAGAGCCAGTCTTGTGGTGATGAGAGAAACTTCAACTTCCACTGACTTTCAGCCCTGCTAAAGGAAACCACTCTGTTGTTAGCTGCTTTTCTCCCCTTGCTGATAAAGGACTGCTTGCCTCCTCCTTCCTCTCTTTGCATAATATACAACTTCCCTTCTGCCATTTCCATTTCTTCGTAATGGACACATAGATTAGGTAGGGATGGGATACGGTATCAATTGCAAGGACTCCTTGCAGTTAAAAAAAGGGATTGTGCTATGGTTGCCCTCTAGCTGCAGCAAGGGAAGGGCTTCTATATTAGGAGGCTTTGTATGGGGTAACAAAAAGACAATTAGAGATTTGATGGATGTCAGTGAGATTGAGGCAAGTGTCACATCCTTCAAAATTTCTACCTTGAGCAGAAATCTTCTAGATGTGCAAATAAAAGATGTAGGAATCACAGTGATAGCTACACTAAGATGTACAGCCATCCATCTAAAAGTATTGTAGAGACTAAGAAAGGAGGCAAGATGTGGAGCTTTAGCTGTAAAAATTGGTGTACATTGGGAAGGAAGCTTGGGAAAATATCCCAGTAGTTCAATTCAAAGCGTTTTTTGTTCACTCTGTTTATAGTCCTGAACAAGCTTATGCTTTCAGATTCATTCACTCCTGCTTTGCAAATTATTCCTTGAAGGCCCATGAAGCTCCTTGCATAATTTTCATGGCCCATGACATGACAGATCTCACTGTTAACAATGCCGTACACTTTCCAGAACTATACTCTTTTAAAGCACTTCCCCATGAAATGCTTTGCCAAATACCAACAGCACAGATGGAAGATTTCTATGCCAAATGTCTACCCATTGATGACTCTGGGAGGATGGATATCAACTGTTTCAGCTAAAATGAAACAACAATATAAAAAAATGAGATTAGAGGGAGAGATATTTCATTAAGGAACACTGAAATTTTAAGCTTTGGCTTAAAATTTGACAAAGGGCTTATGCCTTTAAATATGAGATGTGCTTTTTCCCATCCCTGTGAAAATTACTCCAAGTTTGAGTACATATTAGCCCCTAAATTACAGAGGCTATGCTTTCTGAACAGATTTTTCAGACACTGTCAACTTTGTCTGCTGAAAACACTATATTTTCTGGGTATGCTCCTCGCACCATTACTCCAGTGAGCTGTGTGCACTGTTGAGTTGCAGACTCACTGGGACAGTCCTTCCCTTTTCTTTCCCCTCTCCCCTCTTCCCTCCTGCGAGCTTCCTTGCTTGAGTTTCCAGTGAAGTGGAGTGCATCCACGGTCCTGATTCCTGCTGTGCAGACAGAACAGAGATGAATCCTGGGGCAGGATACAGTTTGGCAAGTGGAAGTGGAGGAAACGGGACAAATACTGATACAAGCCCACACTTCAGGTAGTGGGTTGAAATGATGAAGGACCTGGGGTATTTGTGGACATCAGGATGGCCATGAGACAGCAGTGTGCCCTTGTGGCCAAGAAGGCCAATAGTATCCTGTGGTGCACATTAAAAAGAGTGTGACCAACAGCTTAAGAGAGGTGATCCTCCCCTTCTTCTCTGGCCTGGTGAGGCCACATTTAGAGTACTGTGTCCAGCTCTGGGCTCTTCAGTTTAAAAAAGACAGGGATCTCATGGATGTAGTCCTGAGGAGGGCCACAAAGATGATGAAGGGCCTGGAACATCTCTCATACAAGGAAAGACTAGGTCTGTTCAGCCTGGGGAAAAGAAGACTAAGGGGGAATATGATTAACGTTTATAAATATCTAAAGGCAAATGGATGAGGACAGGCTCTTCTCAGTGATGTGTAGTGATAGGACAAGGAGCAATGGCCTAAAACTTGAACTTAGGAAGGGGTCATGTTAAAGGCAGTCAACTTTACATAGTCTCAAAGTAAAATTTGGCTGGCAATCCAATATGACAGTAGATTGGAAAGGAAGCTTTAACCAGACTATAGCTGCTGCACACAACTCACTAGAGAATGCTCAGAAGCATCAGTGTTAGGCTCCAGTTAGAAATGCTCCAATTGTCTCACAATAAGTTAGATAGTCTGGAAGGGACAATCAAATGTAATTCAGTCATCTTTATTGCTTCTCAGAAGCCGGTATTTAATACCTGAGTTTAAAGGGAGTAGAGAGGAGCCAGCCTTTCTGTTTGACACAAGTGTTGTATTGAGTTGTTTCAGTCACCACGAAGTTTTACTTAGATACAAGAATTTCCCTACAAAAGAAATGAAAATCTGTGACACTGCAATACAAATGATGGTTGAGAACAAATAAGGCAAGAAGCCTTTAACCATTCCTTCACTAGCTGGTGATGATCGAAAATTGAAAAGCAGAGCAGTGCCAAATTCTATTAGAAAATCATTAGAAAGGAGCTCAATTCAGTTTAACTCACCCTTAAGGTCTTTGCTAATGCACATGTATTTGCATGTGAGAATAATGTCCAAATACTCAGTAAATTCTCGTGGTGTTAAAAATAATGAAATTCAGTTTAAAAAAATCTACTGTGCTTGGAGTAAATTTATTCTTCTTGTTTTTAGACTGTCTTTAAAAGTTTTAAGCCTTGATGTAGTCATGAAACAGATCTAGCATTATATGGTTGAGGTCACTGATTTTATGCTATAAAATTCAAGCAGATTAAAAATAATCTACTATGTGAAAGAAGTTTCTCCTTTTTCTTCAAGGCAAGAGTAAGTAAGCCAAAGTTCTGTGACATCATGTATCTAAATTTCTGAATCAGAGTCAGTAATCCTGTAGTTGATATTGTCATGCTAGAAGCAAAATTAAATTTTCCAAATTATTAAGAAAAAAAAAGTGCATGACTAGATATGTTTAACAGTGGCTAATATAATTAAGACTGTAATAGATTTCATTACAAATAAATGACAGGGAATAGAGAAGTACAGCAAACACTGAACAAAGGATTATGCATAGATCAGCCTGGAGCTCTCCAGAGATAAGCTACCAAGTCAAGTGAGGATTGACATGTCATGAAATTAGTTCCAAAGTGTTTTCTAGAAGCATTTGTTTCTCTGCCTTGAAATTGCTTTGCAGTCCTTCCTACTTATAAAAACTTCAGTCAACCATTCAGAGATTGACAAGAAATATCCTTGTTAAGTGTGCAAGCATAGACTACAGAAAGTGAGTGGCAAACCAAATAATTTTCAGGATGAAAAACAGCCACAGAAGTATCTAACAAGCAGCTTAATTCCAAACAAAGGTGCTTGTGGGAAAAAGGCTTTTTTTGCTACTTTCTGAATTGTGATTCTTCTTTTGCATGTTTTCTGGAATATAACTAACTGAGTATAAAAAACAGGAAAGTAGAATGAGACCATCAAGCCTTCACTTAAGACTACGCAATTTGTCCAGGCAGGTTCTCAGGCAGTAGCAGATATGCAGAAAGTGATACAAAAGGGCACTGTGGTGATGGAAGAAGGGAAGAGAGAAAGGGAGGAAGGGAGGAAAGAGCAGCTGAACTCATGATCGTAAGGATGGAGCACATAAACGTGCCACTGAATCTGAAACTCTTGCTTATTTCAGAATCAAATGTAAAAAGTCCAAACAGCATTTTGAGTTACAGATGCCAGTTAAAAAGAAGACAGTAGGAAAGTAGCTTTACTTTTACTATTGTCTTCTTCAACAGCACTCAATGAATTTTGTAATTTTTGCTAAATTTAGAAAAATAACTCTGAAATTATAGAATTACAGATTTTGAAATGTTAACACAAAAAATGAAATTCATTAGTTTATAGTCCGATAATACAGGAGAAATTCTAAAAGATTTTATTTCTTTATTTCTATTTTCTTTCTTCTTTTGGGCAGATAATATCCTGAATAACTGAGAAGAGGCCAGGACAATGTGAAAACCTACTCGAGAAATCCTAGATAGCAGTTACAGGGAGTTGTTTAGTTATCTTTGTGGAATAACTTCACGGAATCACAGAATATCCCAAGTTGGAAGGGACCCACAAGACTCATCCAGTCCAACTTCTGGCTCAACACAGAGACACCCAAAAATCAGACCATATCTTTGAGGGCACTGTCCAGATGCTTTTTGAATTCTGGTAAGCTTGATGCCATGACCACATCACTGAGGAGTGTGTTTCAGTGCCAGATCACCAATGAAGAACCTTTTCCTGATATCCAATCTGAACATCCCCTATCACAGCTTAATGACATTATTTACAAATTACCACACAGTGGAAGACTCTTCCCTTTCCCACTATGGACACTATACACAGTGCTTGGATGTGTGACATGACAGAGATTTCAGCTACTCTGGGAAAAAAAAGAAGAGCAGTAGACATTTGCAGAATTCAGCTGGAGTCAATCCAAAACAACATAATAAGCTCTACACTGATGTATTTTCTTGATGTAAGAGAAAACAAAACAAATACAACAGTTCCTATCGCTTTTCTAGGCATTGCAAATTTCAACAAAGCATCTACAGTATGGATGAAATGACAACAGGAACACTGTATAGGTAACTTTCATAAGTTGCTGTTCTTGCTGTAAATCAAGAAGAATGGATTCCAATCAATACCCAATGGGATATGCACTTTTTTAGTGAACACTAACTGTAAAAGATTACCTACTAACTGTAAAATATTAGCTACACATAAGTGAAGTTAAAAGTTGAGAGATTTTGTCTACACTGAGAAGTTATATATATGAGCTATGTATCTGACAAATTGGAAATCTTTAAGACATACAAGTACGAAGAGGAAGAGCAAATCAAAAAAAAGTGCCTATGCTGGAGGAGAAAAAGAGCAAGGAACTAAGGAAGAGTTTGAGAACATCTCCAAGATGATAGAGAAGCTAGTCAGGACAGTAAAGAATAGAGATGAAAGCATGCAACTGTTATGTGATTCCTTACAATATGAAAAATCCTTTTGGATTTGGAAAAATCTTGGGTAGGCAAGTCATGCTCAGAATCACACTGGGAGTGACAGAAGTAAAATTTTTAGTATAGTTGATGAACTTTTGATACTTAAAGCACTGAAAATGTGAAAAAGCAGGTTTTCCATTATCTGAAAAAGGAAAAATATTGGGGCCTACAACTGAAGCCAAATATCTTCCATTCTAGATGCCCCAGCAGGATTCTGGCAGGAGCCCCTCAAGATACAAAGCATGTGTTTGCACATGTTCAACAGACACTTGGGAAACACAATTTCTTCAGACAATGATTTGATCTGATTAGTATTCTAGGTATTTTATTCTAGGTACTGGGGAGAAATAGAAGAACATGACCAGGGTCCTCAGGCATCTTTAGAAACTAGAATTGATGTTGTTGGAATAAAAAAAATTAAAAAATAACAAATATCAATTATCTGCATTGTAACAAAGCGTGGGGAGAAATATTAAAGCAGTAAGACGTTAATACAAAAAACAAAACAAAACAAAAAAACAAAACAAGAAGCCTGCTCCAACAGACCAGGAAGTCACAAAGAGATTTCTTGGACCAGCGTAATGCATAGGAACGTTTGCAATTAGATTTTTATTTAAAGTAGGCACTGTAGACCACAGGAGTGCAAAATGTGACTGATAAATGAACTCAGAGAAAACAGGAGATTGTGATGTTCTCATAAAGCTCAAAAAGGAATGGAGGAAGTGGCCAGTGATGGATGTCCAAAAGGCATGGAGTGCAAACTCTCAACTGCTAGGAAAGCTGAAGGAGTTAATGAAAGAGTTCTTATAAACTGTAACAGTAAATGCAAAAACAAGTTGTCCACAGATGTCTCAAGGAGAGTATCAGTAAGGCTTGCCTATACCAGTGTGGTCAAAGTTGGAGACCAGTGGCTTATATGTCACACACACCAAGAAAAACAGTGTCAGCATGTTCAAATAGAGAAGGTGGCTTTGGCCCTGGTCCACAAGTGTAAAATTTCACATCTTTATTTATGTGTGGCCAATGTTAGTTGAACTGACCATAAAACGTTACCAGCATTGCCAAAAGGGACCTGGTGATCTCTCATGCTGTACAGTACGCACATTTCTTTTTTAGGTACAAGATAATTATTTGAAGATTAAAGACAAATCTGGGAAATACTCTGGTTTCAGAGATGTTTCAGAACATTAAACCAGAAGGCAGTGGAACAAAGTTCGGAACTTGATCATGTATATACTGTTTGATTGAAAATAAAACAAAATGCAAACAAAAACATGGCAGCTCTCAGAGTAAATGCAGACTGCCCAGTGCTAAAGCTTACAGCTGTGGATACTCTTCAGAATACTTGTTGATAATGCTAGGAAAGCCTCCCCACATAAATTTGAGGCTAAGATCTCATTCTGAATTGAAATTTTGTTTGTGAGATTGTTGAGTTCCAGTGTACTACAGGAAAAAAATAATACATGCTGTCAAAACATATGAAAGACATTTCTCTTGGTAAAAGAATAATTGCTCTATGGGGAAAAGTAAGCATATATTTGTGTTATCTGCAGTAACTGTATGTACTTGTTCTGCATTTCTGTGCTTACCAACATAAGATGCACATAGTGTGTGCTATTGCAATTTAAGCAGTTGTCAAATCTAGTTTTATTTTACATGGCATCGCTGATGTAATGTGGTCTGATCAATTAATGCCAATTTGTGGCCACAAGTTTAAGCAGTTTTGAGTGAATTTTGAGTCTGGGCATGAGCTACTAATTGCTATTATTCACAACGCAAGAGATGAGCGTGAAATGGTGTAAAAATAACCAAAGAAGAATGCTTAGTCAGACTGTGATCCACATTTAGCTCTATTAAATTGCACACTGTCAGCATGGCTTGTCACTCTGATGTTTTACTGAGAAGAAAACTAAAATCAGGAATGGCCCAAACTGTTAGAAAATGATGTCAGAGATACTGTACACTTTTCAGAGTGAAAAAATATGTGATAAGGCAAAAAAAGAAAAGAAAAAAAAAAGACTGGCTTCATGGTGTTGGAAACTGCTTGCACTTTCTGGAAATGATGTGTTAATCCATGATGATATGAGGTCATCACCTGTGATGGACTCAGTCTGTGGGAGGATGGTAGTCAATTTATCCGTTTCCCAAAGAGATTTGGATAGAGAGCACTGAGCCTGGGGAAAGCTCAGATGGGCAACAACAGCAGCAGGAGTACAGTAGTCTTAAGATTTTTAATCTCTAAAGCAAAAATTGAGCGTCTCCTGAGATCAGTGTTATTGTCATGATGGTCATGTTTGCACTCATATACAAAGCACATTGAAGACCTACCTGAATACTCTTAATCAACGTGGCTAACAGACGGATTATGTTTATAATAATGCATTATATTAATGACAGATTTTAGGTCTTCTTACTGACTTCCAACTGAGAAGGGAGGTTGTGGCATCGAATGACACAAGGAAAAACTATGCTTTCTTAGCTGTGCACTAAAGAAATACCAACTGCTGTCATATACAGCTCATGGGAATAGACCCAGAATAAAGCTCTTGCATATTGCTCCCAGACTAGACGATGAATTAGGGAATTGGATGGAATCATGATATGGCAGATGGCAACAACCACCAGCTGGTGGCTGCTGGTAAATCCCAAGAAATTTGTCGTGACCAGACCCTTCATTACAGTACAGCAGTCACTGTGTGGATTTGAAAAGGCATCCCAGAGAAATGGAGATACCTTTGAGGTGTGTTTAATTTCATGGTTCAGTGACATAGGAACTGCAGCTTTAGAAAGATCAATGACTCTTCCATCATGAAACTTGGTATTCTCGAGCCTTTTCAGGCACTAAAATAACTTTTAAAAGACTGTCATCTTCTGTCAGCTGCAACCAAGATCATTTCTGTATTCTCAGCCTATGTTTTATGTGGAGCTGCAGTGTACTGGAGCCTGGCCTCTTTCTTGTTAGTGGGATTTGCCTTGAGGCTGCTTTGTGCAAGGACTCCTGTCGACAACCACTCTGCTGGTGTCTCAAAAGTAGTTCAGCAGCAGTGAAGGCTGCAAGAAAGTCAACAGCAAAATGAACCAGTGGGCTGGATGAGGCACTTGAGAGGCAAATGCTAGAGTGAGAAGCACAGCAGAGTGTGAGCATGAGAGCTGGGGAGAGAGAAGGTCAAAGTCTAGACATTTGGGAGCAAAGTTTCACTTTGAACAGAGAAAGGGCCCTAGTGGCCTCTAAAATTACCATAAATGTCTGTTTACAGGAAGTGGTTGAACGGAACAGATCAAGTTAGGGCACCCGTGGGCCTTTAAAACTCAGAGAAATTCAGTGTTTATGAGGTAGACGGGAGTTGGTCAGCGCTGGGAGCGTTGAAAAATTGTTGGTGAGCAGACTGCCTTCAAACAACCAAAGCTCTGGGAAAGCAAGGCTCAGCTGACACATGCATTGCAGAGGGTAGCCCAGAGCAGTATCCGTACCACAGGGCATATACAGTCCATGGTCAACTTAATCTTCTTGAAAAATAAATGGGAAAATATCCCCACAGGGGAAACCTTATATACACTCAAGAGGCTCATTCCTGCTGCAAACCGTGCTCCCTGAACTGTTGAGCTTGTTCTCTTGAGTGCCTGAACAAAAATGATCTAATACTAAAGGTCTTAGCAAGTTGTCTGACTCTTTGCTCTCTTTAACAATCATATGGCTAAATGAAACTGAGGAAAATAAAGGGGGGTGGGGAGGAGAAGAAAAGCAAAGAAGAAGAATGGGGCTCCCAATTACTGGCATGCACATCTCCACACAGACTAAGCAGCAAGGGTTCACAGTCAGCAAACTGCTCATTAGAGCCAAGGCATTAAGTCATTTCTCCAGGGAAGAATAAAACTGAACTCAGAGTCCAAAACTCTGCCAGAAAATGCAGGGGAGGGGGAGGGGAGGAGAGGATAAATGGTTGGGGGAAGAGAGTAAAAAGGAGGCATGAGTGAAAAAATACTGAGAAGATAAAATGAATGGATGGTGGGTAAGCCAGGAGAATGAAGGGATTGAGGGGCAGGGAAGGAAATGATGACAATCAGAAATGATAACAACTGAGCTGTGGGACATCTAAGGTGTTACAGTACCCAGTAATTTCAGAATATGTTCTCTCTACACTGTGGTGTAAACAGTTAAGCAGGGCGTCATTTCTTCCCTGATGAATAAAACAGTAAGTGCTTAAGCAGTTTTGTGGCTACAGGGTCTGTCAGCGCTCTGGACCTTGCTTTAGCATTGCCTACTTATTTAGGTCTCCAAAGCCATGTCTCATTGCAACACAGCAGCAAAGCCGCATACTGCCTTGATGCAAGCACTGTGGCTACAGCCCCAAGGAACACAGACTGCATTTCTGGAAATGCTGGCACCCTGTTGGTGGCTCAGTGCTCCAGATAAAAACCTTGCAGCACCAAATTCCCTGCTTTGTTTAGGTGGTGTTTCTATTTTCAGTGGTTTTTCTATTGAATCATGTGAAGGGATAAGCTAGTAGAGAATCAGGCTTAGAATGCTTTGCCTTTTACTAGATCCTCCATCTGGCAATCCCAAAGCATTCTTGGGAGGTGAAACAACCTAGCTGGCCAGCTATCATCTTGATTGTGTTAAAGCTGGAACTACAAGGATAGGTGATGCACATCACCCACATCACCTAGCAATGCAATCAAAATTGGAACCATCACAAGACTTCCTGCCTTGCTGCAAGAAAAACTTTTGACCTGGAGTCAATTTGTGCATCAAGTGGGACCTGCAAAGTCTAAGAGGGTGGCAACATGTTCCCTTTGTCTCCTGGGCGATGCCCTCTGAACATACCTAAGAGGAACGGTGTGAATCAATTCAGAGATGCAGAGGATTTTATTCTTAGGAATAATCTGGCCAAGGGAAATTTCTCTTCAAAGGGGAACAGGAAGTATTTGATAGGCCTCACAATCCAAGAAGAAATGTCTTCATAGACTTTCTAAGATTTCATCCCTTGAAGATTTTCAAAACACAGCTGGACAAGGTCCTGAGCAATTTGATCAAATTTTGTCTCCAAGCTGCTGTGTACTACAAAGAGTTGGCAAGCTAGGCTATGTGAGTGATTCGTGTGCTAGGGCAAAGTCAGACAGTTGTGGCTCAGGTCACTGGTAAAGGTAATTTTTACTAACTTGCCTACTCTACATTACAGCAGATTAGCTCTGGCTCACACTATGCCAGCTGAACTTTGCTGTAAGTTTGATTGAAGGAACTGGGCGTGATAATGCGTTCTATGTTTCTCTGTTTGGCCAACCATGTCTGGTTGTATCTGTTACTCAAAAGAATTCTGAGAGGTTGTGGATCCTGGGTGAGTGATTATGAATGGGGAAATTGGTTAACCACAATTAGACTATTTAAAAATAGTTTGTCAGAGATTTCAAAAGGAACATGGTATTTTGCATTGTGCTTAACTTCTAATGAGCTCTGGCAGAGTCTGGGGTCTGGGTTTGCCTGAAGTTTGAACTTTATTCTTATGCTGAAGATGAATTTCATTTAATATGTGTCTGGTAGTACAGCAAGACATTAAGCTGGTACAAATGTTTTAAATAAATCTTCTTTGGAAAATAGTGGTAAACAATGGTAATACTAATGAAGGAACTGCTAAGAGAAATTTTTAACTTAAAAAAGTTATTAATGTTGCGTAGGATTTTCCATCTTCTGATCAGCCAGTCAATGGTTTTTGCCTGGGGTGGTTGTCAAGCTAACTGGCCTATAATTCACCAAGACACCACATTTACTCTTCAAACACTGGCACATCACTAACATTTTCCAGTTCACTGAAACTTCTCTGTCCTTCCAAGATACATTAAAAGTTACCACTGAATCCAGCAGTGGTCTTGACCCTGTGCTGAGGACCCTGGCCTCACTCCTGACTGTACTGTAAACTTCTGAGGAGTTATTATTTGCTTGTGTGCATTACAGTATTCCCAAACCACTCTAATCCAGACCAGAGGTACCAGCCTTAACACAGGGGCTGCTGCTTTTTGTGTGCATTCAGCATTCCAGCTCATGTTGCAACCACCTCATGGGAGCTCTGTTTTTTTCAGTACAAGATCATTACATGTGAGAAGGAAAGCAGGTTGAGGATAGGCAGCAGGACCCACTGAAGTCTTGCTTGATTCAAAGGGAGTCAGATGCCATGTACAAATAATGCATTCTCCTTATCTCCCAAACACAGGATCAACAGGATTGTTTCTGCAGGCTCTGGCCAAAAAAGTCAAACAACATGTGGTCAGAAAGGATCTTGCCAACCTCATTTTACTTCCAGGTTTAGGAGAGATTTGCAGGCAGAGTTAGGAAAAAAGAAACTAATCTTCCTGACTCTTCTACTGCAACAAACTAGAAAGAGAAGCGAGTTCTGTATATTTTGTTCATTGGCACAAGCCACCATTGCTTAGCATGGGCTAGGCTGCTTGTCTGGGACCCTGCTAAGGGCTCAGGGACACGCAGCACACATGAGGCAATGGAAAAGCAGCATGCAGAGAGTAGAAATGGCTGAACTTTATTTTTCCAAAGGGAAGATCTTTGGTGGGCCACAGATTACACTGGAAATCAAACCCTACACCCCAGGATCCCGCAGCTGTCCCTCTCCCCTCTAATTTTAATCTGTCAGATTTCAGAGCTATAATTAACTGCAAGGCCTTAGTGATATACTATGTGAATGTGTGTGTGCCTGGGCTCCCTCCCTGTAGTGGGCCTAATCCTCTGCAGAAGATTGACAGGTTCACATGGAGAAGAACTTTTTAACCAATTCGCTCCTAAACATTCCTTTTGCTCTCTCTCTTCCTTTTGCTGCCCTCTCCCCTCCAGGCTGCAAAGGGCATGGTTGGAACCAGGGAGATGGCAACAACTTATTCCCTGCTGTCCTGCAGCTGTGCTCTGGACTGATCCAAGGAACCACAGTGAAAGCCCCATCCCAGGCATCTCTCACTGCTCCCACAGTGCCTGTCAAAGCTGTCTTGGGAAAGAGGTACTCAGGGACAGTGAAGAGCTCCAGGTTGATATTCAGATGCTAAAGCAGAAGGAGGCATAGTTCATTTTTTCATCCTTTCTTTGATTCACTGCTGTCAGACTGTGGAAAACTCTGTCATCTTCTGAACATGCCACCAGCAAAATGGAGCTCAACAGTTGTGCATTTGCAAATATTTTTTGTTTTCTTTTTCTAATTGTGATTAAAAAAAAAAATCTTTGGAGAGATTTGTTGGAGTGTTCACAGTATTTTAGTGCTCTGGTCCAGATGCATGGCAGTGCCTGCTGGTTTGTTGCTGACCTTCACTCAGTGCCATTTCGTTGGGGTCTTTGCATTGAGCAAAGCCCCACCCATGTCCAAGAACTCCTTCGTGTTAACCATGGTACAGATAAAAGGTGCTTACTGATGTGCTGTAGCTGAGACAAGTCTCTTGGAACAAGCCTTTCAGTATTTTGGGGTGAATCAAGTGATGTTGTATTACAGCTTTTTGGATACCGAGAGATCTGATTTGGCAGTGAGTTACCAAAAGCTTTAAGTAGGCAAAGAGAAAAAATCCTAAAGGCCAAAGCACATTGCTCTTGTTCATGTGAGAAGCTACATCTGAGGTAACACACAAATCTTCCATAGTCCTTATCTCAGCAATTCCATTCGATTCATTTGTTAATTAAGCACCAAGAGGAAAGGGGAGAACATGATTTGTTATTAAAAAAAGTTGTTTTTTTTTAATAAAACCTCATTGATTTTCAAATTAAAGTGTCCACAGAAATCATAGGAATTCAAAATACTACTGCATGTTGTTGAAAAAATAAACTATGCTTATGTGGAACTGGTATTGTTGATATTGTGCTGACAGGAGTGTCTAGTTCGTAGGGAAATTCTTTTAGAGGGAAGGAAAGACTTTGGAGAAGTCACTTGTTCCAGTGCATGGCAACACATAGCCACAGAGCCTTCAGCCCTTATCAAAGATTCCTACAAACTGCAAAATCTGCTAGACATTGCAGTCCAATTTCATTGATGGAAGAATGAGGCACGGTGAGTACATCTGTAACATTGTTTGCATTTCAATTGGTTTTTGATAGTGCTATGCTTAACTGCTAGTGCTGCTGTAGCATGGGCTGTTCTCAACTGTCTAATGTTTATTCTTTTTGCTTTTTTGAACACACACACACACAAAAAGAATTCTTTACTACTTTCAGATAACAGCCTATCAGTCACATTTTTACTGAATCTGGGGTGACTACCTGCATGGGTTGCTTGATTTTAAATTCTGTCTTTGTCTACACCATTATAACACGCGATTTGGCCAGTGTCAGAAAGTAAGTGGTGCACTGGCCACCACAGAATGAGATAAAAAGGACCTGGGAGAGAATTCAGATTTTTTTATTTCTGGCATAATTTGACATAATGATCCAGAGGATCATTAAGTGTAAAAACTATAGTGCTACTGGCCTGTACATGTGAATATGAGGAGTCATGACAACCACATAATGATTGGCCTGTTGCCATTGTGAATGCCACTTCATGCCACATGAAGTGAATGCTACCCGTAAGTAGATGGTTAGGTGCAAAAAAGCAGTATTTCAGGACAGTGCTGGTGGTTCCTTTATCTGTTTGCACTGCTACAGTTACAGAAATCAAACAGGCAGCAGACTGAAAATATTCAGATCAGAATGATTTGCTGGGAACACAGAACTTCTCTGGGTGAGTCCTTGGATGACGACTGGATCCTTTCGCATGAAAGCTCCCTAAGACGGGAAAGCCAGTAGAATTAGCTCTCTCCGGCAAGGCAACAAAACATAAGACTTTTTCTGTGCGTGATTGTTTTGATTTAAATGAATCATGTGTATGCCTAATCCAATCTAATCTGTCTGAGTTCTTGTATCTCATTAATCACTGACTTGTATTAGCACCTTGGACTGTTATCCCTGTCACTGCAGAAGGCTGCTGAGACCACTGTCTAATCGCAAGCATTCTGTTGACTTGTCACTGGATTTTGTGCAAGCAGCAAAATGCCAAAGAAGCCAAAATCATTCCCCATTACAACATTATTGGCATTAGAGGAATGATACAGACAACAATCGGTGTAAGCTAATGGTCTCAAACAAAAGCGGCAAATTGAGAAGGGCATTTTGCATTCTAAATATTGGTTAAGATCACACGTTTTCAAAAAAAATTTATTAAAAACGAAAAGAAGTCAAATTAGTAAAAAACAAGCAGTGAAATGGTCTAGGGAGTACAGGGATGTGCTATGTATTATTTCATAGGTCTTCCCTCAAAGAGAGCTGAACGGTACAACAGTGTAGAACTTTTCAAAAGATGAGCTTTTATTAGTTTCAGCTATAAGCTGTGTTATCCTAACTGCTGAACCAAATGGTTCAGGGCACTTTTTTCAGAGACTTAAATTTGATAAAGTCAGTGTGCAGGCCAGGTTCCAACTAAAGCAGATATAATAACTCCAGTCAACATTAACTTCCTCAGTTGTTGCTGTTATTTTTCTCTCTCTGGCCTCAACTGCTTGGGAAGATTAAGTTGCCAATAACTATTGCCCAGAGATGGATTAACTTCAGTGGAACATGAAGATCTAGTCATTTTTAGATATGTTTATTTACCCGAATCTCCAAGATAAACTACTTTAGATCTTGCCATTGTGAATCTTCGTAACATGTATCTTTATCACAATCTTTGTGTCTCTGATTAGGGCTCCAACAAACACAGTTCTCTCAGGTCCAGTACTGGGAACATGAGATGGTTGGATCAGTCATTGCAGGTCAGCTGTGAAGAGTTTATAGTCTGAGGAATGCTTGGACAAAGTGTCCATTGAATGATTTCAGACAAGAAAGAAATTGATGGAAATCCCAGACTGTCTGGAGAGAATTTAGAAATTGGAATATTTCTTTTGAATTAATTAGTGTGGCTATCTTTAATCACAAGAAGAGCGTGAAGACATGGGCCTGTACAAGGCAAAAAGGCACACAGTACATTGCCTTGAACTGTGACCGGGCAGTTGACTGCATTTATAATCTTGATGTGGACCACCAAAAATCAAATTAGGAATATACAAATACAGGAGCCACTGAAACCTTACAGAAAATCAAAGCTGCTTGTCATTCAATGTAACATTGTGTTTTGACTTGAAATATTCAAACAATGTTTTTAGTAAAGCTGGTAGTCAGTGTAGAGTATATACTGTAGAAAGAATTTTCTTAAAATTTATAGGAAGGAGTTTCAGCTCAGTTATGCTACACTGTCAATGTTGGAATGTATTCACTACAAGAGCTACATTTTGGGATGTGCAGGTCACAGGTGTATCTTGCAGGTACAGCTCTTAAGCTGCATGCTAAAGGCCACTTTAGATTTGACTTTGAAAAGTGCTTTCATGAAGTATAGATGTGTATGGCCTCTTAAAACAGGGAAGGGTTAAGCTGTTCCCTTGAACCTACTTCTGATATTCGTACAGGGCTCAAAACGCCAGCCTGCTGATTGATGGGTTCACATGGGGCGACCTTCACATTAGCAACGCGACTTTGGTTGCTAGGTAAACACAGGCAGATGGATCCAGCTCCACTGATTTTCAGCAGTGACGGATGGCAAAGGTATTTCTCATCCACATCACACCGTGCAGATCCCATGAAAATGACTTGGCACTGGGCTGAAAGTATTAGATTCGGGTGACAAATAATTACCTGACATCAGCTGAGGTTTCTTTAGAAAGGTTATGCTGCAAATAACTGGCATTTACATAACTTTGTTTTCATGAAGTGGTAGAAAGTCACACGCATACTGTTTATTTATTTTAAAATATGTAACCTAGCCAGTGACTGATAACTACAGCTCCTTGGGAATGTGTGTACAAGTTTCCCAATAATTGTATTCCAGCATTTCTTCAGGTTTGGAGTGTTTTTGAAGGGCTTTCATTTGTTTATTTAAAGCATGAATACTTTTCTTTGCTGTTATTTTACTTTTCAAGTAGAAAGAATTTGCATTCAGATGACATTTACTGAGATTCACTGTGATTTCATGAGTTGTCGCTTTTCAAGGGCTTAAATTCAAAGACTTTTGACTTTTATTCTTCCTCTCTTTTCCTGGGCCTAGTGCTTTGGCAGTAAAACTAGCATTTTAAATAGGTGGGAATCTAATAAGTACTCATCTGAACTTCAGTTTTCAAGCAGTATCTTAATTGTGTTGAGAAAGCTATAAATGCTTTATACCACTCTTTTGCAGATAGGTGTCTCTTACTTACAATAATGTCTTCAAAATGTGTCATGTGAGAGTGTGTGTTTTCCTGTGATGAGTTAAAATGACTGTTTGCACCTCCTGTGCTGCGTGCTACCACTTCTGCCAGGATAATCTGGTGTGGTTGTATCTGCTGGGACATCAATAACAAGGCTAGAAGTTGGTATGTGTCATCTCCCCAAGATGGAGTGTCTTGTTTCTGTGTCTGCGTTGTGCTGTAAAGCTTCTGTCACTATTTAAACCTTCTTCACTAGAGATGGCAAAATTTCAGAGTGGCCCAAAGTTCTTCCCTTGTCCTTAAAGTGAATTTATTCTCCTGCTTTACAATGCAAAGGAGCACAAATGAGTATAAGTGATGACTGTATGTAAGTTTCTGGAACAGCTGAGTGGAAAAGGACTTAGCATAGCACTTTACTTATGAGCAAAGAAGCCATGTTCCAGTTTCTTTATTCTTGTGGAATGGGTTAATGCTTCTATAGACATTTAACCAGATGTATTTGCTTATTAAAAACTATATACAAACAGTTAAGGTTGCACATAGTTCCTGTAATCATGTTTACAAGCTTTTTTTCTTATATGTTTCTTATACTTTATTCATTTTCATCTAACTTTTTTCCCCTCATTCTATCTCATGCCATAAGTCCCAAGTTTTTCCTTCCTCCTTCCTGCAATCCTCTTTCCTTCTTCCCGCTTTCCTTTTTTCCTTTCACTTGACTTCACACTCCCTTTTCTCCCCCCACTTTCCTTCTTACTGTTCTTCATTCTCTCTTTTCTCTTTTGTTTTCATCATGGCAGGCTAAAAAAAAGTTTCATTCTGATGGTGACTTCATATGGGGCTGTTCTCATCTCCTGCAAAATCCATGCCATGCTGCCAAGAGTGTAAAGTACTCTTGCCCTCTTGCCTAGGAGACGGACAGCACTGTAGGGATGAGGTAGATGACTGTGGTTCTAGCTACATCTTTTTCTCTGTTACTGAAGAATTGATTAAAACTGGGATCTGAGACCCTAAGTATAAATACAGTGTTCTTCAGAGTGTATCAGTAGGTAAGCTGCATTTTCCAGGACTGTCTTATATTTTATTTGAGGTCAATCCATAATACAAGTTCTACTGGTTGGGTCTGAAGTCTTTGACCTCACTGCTGGGTCATGGTCTTATAATTACTGCTGTAGATTTTTGGTATTGGTGACAGTTCATAGAGGCTGTAAATAATTTAGAAAGGCCGTTAGCCCACCTGAAAATGTCTTCATTTTCTCTCAGCAGACAGCAGACGTTCAACTGCAGCACACCAAGACCTCCCACACTGGCTTCCTGCAGACGTCAAAGATGACGAAAAAGAACTTCAGCATGACAGCATGAAGCTCTACAGGGAGAAGTGGTGTCACTCCTCTCTGCGCAATAGGACACTAGCAGCAGTGATGTGCTTTGAAGATGGATGTCATTGCCAGAGAGCTTCCCAGGCAGCCAAGATGCATGGTGCCCTTTCTCTAGTCTCAGTGCAGGATATTCATAATGGGCAAATGAAGTGTGAGGCATTTTTTTACTACTTTTAGCTATACTGCTAACATTATTTCTTTCAAAATGGCAAGCTGAAGACTGAAACATATTTATGTTTCAGACATATTTACATATTTATGAAACATATTTATGCCTTCAGACTCTAACAATGAATTCTTTAATACAATCCCAGGGTACAGTGTGCATCCAAGAATAAGCCCTAACGTTTGGAAAGGACGTATCATACATAAATGGTATTCTATTTGAAACTGTCTTTTGAGAATGACTGATGGTAGCTAGCTAGAGCTGTGTGGCAGGGTCACTCTGGTTTCACAAAGCTGCCTGAAATCTGAAAAAGTCAGCTGAGTTTTGCTTAGCGTCATCTAGTCTGAATAATCCAAAAAGCACTGTGATGCTGGAGGGTAGTCATAACCAAAATGGATCCAGCTGTCAACACAGTGGAAAGACCTTTAATTTTGTGGGCTTTAAGCTAAAGGCCAAAACTGGTGACTGACTCAGTGGTGCGCGTGGTTCCCCATGTCTGGATCTGAACGAGGGTGTGGTGGTGCTGGGGTCTGCTTGGAACCACAGCAGCAAACCCAACACAGCCAGCATGGTCCATGCCAGTGCTGTGTCAGGGAACCAGAGCAGAGTGCAGGTAGCTCTCCAGTTTGAGATGTGAGGCTTTGAAGAGCCTCATGCTGCAGCTATCAAGGCTCTATCCTGTGCTGTGCTACCCACAGGAAACCTAAGCTCAGCTTGATTTTATTGTCATCTGCAGTGCTCTGTCACCCTTGATCTGATCAGCAGTTTGTGTGTAGCATACCTGGTCTGCCTGTCTTTGCCCTTTATACTGTGGCCCGTGTGGGAGACAGCAGTGTGCCCTGCCTTGTCAGCTGCCCTAGGTGGTTGTGTCATTTACTGGTCCTTTCCACTGCAAAGAGACTGCATCACTTCGAGGTGAGAAACAATATAAAATAAGGCTCTCTATATAAATAAATTGGTTGTGTATTTGGGGCTTAAAATATTGAGGATTACACATTGTTAGTAAACAGTAGCATACAAATTATAACATCAAAAATCAAGATGTAAAGGAGACACCATTATTTAAGTCAGAGTGGACCACAACTATCTGGTGCCACAAGCCAGAATGAACCAACAATCACATCCTAGCATCAAAATCCCTGCTTTTAGATCACTGAAGTAATGCTCGGAGTCATCAGCATGTGGAAACATTCCAAAAAACTGTTGGAAGATGTAAGTTTTCTGTCAATTCTGTGTTTTCTGTGGCTTTTTCTTTCCAATCAAATGCCAGTTAAATAATAGACCTTACAGAAGATAGGAAGATCCTTGCCTGTCAGAATCAATATAGATATATTTTCCTTGCTTTTTCTATTATGTAATGTTTTAGACAAATTCATAGCAAAACAAACTACTCTGTTAAAAACACCATGTATTATTGTAACAAACATCACTTCATATTGAAAAAAAAAAAAATTCAAGAAACTTCTCTGATTTGCATAAAATTGTTTTTGCTCCTTTTAATGAAAATAAACCATTTATTTTCCCATTTGCTTCTATTCATTTTCCAGGATACCGGTTGTTAGTAACCTCAAGCTGTTGCTGGGTCAGGTACTGCTTAGCTACTTGGGGTATTTTAGACACTAGCTGTAGGCTCATTCTGTCTTGCTTCAGCAAAACTTTTGTCTGTTCTTTAATAAAAATAATTAGAGGCACATTTTCTAGCAAATCCTAGTCTGACTGTTCTTTTTCTTTTCCCTTATTGTATCCGTCATTATTTGTATCCATCATTATTTCATACAGCTTTCACAGAGCCTGGAGCCATCAGCCAGAAGCTGTGGGAGGCAGCTGGCTTTTCATGTACGATGGAGCTTTTTTCTAAGATCGATGTTGCTTCAAAGAGTTCCTCGCACTCCTCGCACTTACCATTTTTGATTTCTTCACAAATCTAATTGAGAACCATATGATATGAAGAGGCCTAATGGTTTCAGTGGAGAACTATGTAGATTATGAATGTGACCATGACTTTCTCCTTTCAGTCACTACAGTTGACCTGATGTGGGCATCTTCCTCCAAGTTAGATGTCTGAATGCATAGCCTCCCTCTACAGAGTGCTATTTACCTGACTGTAATGCTGCCATTTAAAATGAGTGAAACAGATCATGTCCTAGATAGTTTATTTCTCTTTGTGATTGTAAAGAGCTCCCTGGGTCAGTGAAGAAGTTTGTGCTTCCTTGAAGACATCTGCAATTAGACATGGTGAATCTTACCCTAAGAATTTGATTCATCTGCCTTTGAGTTTAGCTCCAGGTGATGACATTAGGGACTCTGAAGGTATTTGCTGTGGAAGGTATAGCAGAGTAGGCAAAGGGTGGGACAGTCAAACAGAGGTAAAGAAATGTCACTGAATTTTCTGCCAGGAAAGATTGCTGCAGCAGGCTAGCTCTGTTGTGAACATCTGTGGCTCTGAGACAGCTGATACAATGAGATAGCCTCTCCTAAGCAGGCAGATGGGGGCTGAGACCAAAATTATGGCCATGCTGGGAATAACATGGGTGCTGCTGGAGGAAGAACAAAAACACAAACTAATTTTATCACCCTGTCAGATTTTTATCCAGTGAGTTTCCTTAAAACCACAGTCTCCTTTCAACAACTCAACTTTCCAGCTGGGAGATACAAACACTTGAGCCTTTCTGTCTCTCAGGGATTTCCCTTGTCCGTATTTGATCTTTTCTTCACTCACTTCCTCTAAACTCCAAACAATCACATTAGTGGCTATCCATATGACATATTTTAATTCAGCTTGCAACCACTTCACGGTATGGTTAGCACTAATCATGGCCTGTGCTTGCCGCAACAGAGTGGGTTCTCAGTAGTCCCAAGTGCCACTTGACGTGCTATCTGCTATGCACAGGCATGCAGTATTGCTCCAAACATGGTTAATAGCTGGCTAATAAGAGAGAAAATCCACAACAGTTTGTTTCTCCTACTGATCTCAGAAGGCACACGACTACCTTCCTATTAATGAATCTGTATACTGTTCTTTTTCAGGGTACAGAGGACTTTTCAATTTAGCCAATGAATTAACCCCTTCTGGTTTGTTTTCTTCACTGTGTAGCAGGAAATACCAGAATGCATTGCTCCTGAGAGACCAGCTAAGGAAGCAGAAATGCCATTGCTTGTCAATTGCTCTCAAATCACCAGCTACAGCTCTTCATTCTACTTTCCAAAATGATCTGGCTCCCTGGTTCAGCAGTCATGTTCGTGGCATGTGAAATGGTGTGGCACTCATATCTCTTAAATAGCCTTTATAGCTGTGATGATGAATACTTTCATTCAGCTCTGCTCATTCACCCCTGAGCAGAGACTGACAGTGAAAATAAAGAAGGAGTTAGCAGCTGCAGTGGCAATATGATTTCTCAAACAGAGATTTCCATGTAACTTGGGAAAGGCTGAGATTCTCCAGGAGGCTGCATTCAATCACTGCTATAAGGAGCAGGAGCAGGAGTTACGTAGATGTTTTCTTAAGTCTTTTTAAATGTGCTCTGATCCCTGATAACTTCCTTCTCCTTTTAGTCCATATAGCAGGAAGACATGAAAGCACAGAGAAGAAAATTTCCATTGTATTTCCCCAGGAAAGAGAACTTTACAGTCTTTAAAATATCGCTTCTCCTCAAGCAACAATTTCTTATAAAGCTAATGCTTTTAACAGCTAAAGAAAAATTTGTCTTTAGCCTTCTCATCTTAGGAATAGACTGAGTAAATGGTGTCAGTCAAGACTGTCTTGCTTGTTAGAATTGCTTGTTAGAATTGATGCATTCTTCAGAATTCTTCCTTGAATGGTGTCTGATAATGTGTGGCTGTTACTAAAAAGCAATGCTATCAGCTGGTCTTAGGGAGATGTTTAAAAAATGAAAAGGGAGTCAGACATATATAGCTCAGAGCATGGTTTCCTGTGTGGTACGCTGACATTTACATTTCAGCTACATTCAAAACTTCATGTGAACTCCCTTTTCCTGGGCGTGGCTGGTTTTCCTTTCTTTTTATCTTCCCGGCTGCAATGGAAAAAAGGGAAGTGTTTGTTGCAATGACAGGGGTTTGGAGCTACCCACCCTCCAGGGAACAGGACACCCACAGCGTGGTGTTGTGCAGGGCAGCTTGTTCTCTGGTTTAATGAACAGACTTTGCTTTAGATCTGGGAACTCCAACCCAGAACAACCATCTGTGTGGCTCAGTATGGAGTGAAGATGAGACGGATACTTCTGAACATAACAGTAGTGCTGTCACTAGTCTTGTAGCACAGTCCACGTAGTGTGGTCACTGGCTGACTGCACCCAGGTCATTTACTCAGCTCTTCCTATGGCTGACAGTCATCTGGACCATGTCCACACCGCTGGCCTTATACAGAGTGAGCCAAGCAAGGATGTCACAGTCTGTTTTCCACGGTATTGCCACACCTTGCCTCCTTGTGTGGCACAGTAAAGCTAGAGCAACAGTGAGAGCAGCCTGGACATGTTCTTTGTGTCTCTCAGGGCTGCAAGCATCCCATGTCTTGTGTTGCTGGAGAAGCGCTATGTCGGGAGGGATCAAAAGCCCTGACTTGATGCGCCTCAAGCTCTCTGAATCTTTCACACCTCTTCAAAGCCTTTTCTCTTGCTCAGATATCATTTTTATGAAGTTCCCTGTTATTTAATCTCAGATTACCATGTTGCAGTTTAAATCATTCATCACCAATCTGCTCTGGCCATCCAGATCAATTACTTCCCCCCAGCTTAGACCACTCTTGCAAATTATTACCACCTCCTATAAATATGGCTGTGAGGCTGCAAAGTGTCAGTTCTCCTTGGAAAGATGATTTATTTGAATAAGAGGAGAAAAGAGATTTGGACTATTTTTAGGCTTCTTTCTGTGACACTATACGAAGATTTGCTCACCATATTTTTGTGTTCAGCTATGCTGTCTCTGACTTTTGACCCAGTGGAAGAGGCAGCCACAGCTGTTCTGTCATTATGGCTCTCAGCAAATGGCTTTCACTATACAGTTCTATTGTTATTCACTATTTATTTTGTATTCAGTAAAACCAAGAAACTTCCTTTAAGGGGGACCTGGAATGGCCTCTGCAGATAAGTACAATATCTAAATGCCACTGACAATGAAGATTTTACAGTGTTTTCTATTCACTTAAACTGAAGCAATGTGGAAAAATCCACCTACCAGATCAGACTACAAAAATTGAAAGCTGAAAAGTCTTATTTGGAATGGGGAGGAATATTTGAGTTGAACATCTTGTCAATAAACCGCAACTTTCTGCAGGGCCAAACCTATATTTAGTGAATATGCTTCATCCAAAACAGGAGTTTCTTCCACTCTTTAATGAGATTACTCTGACCTAGAGAAGTCAAAAGTCATTTAGCTGAGGTATTGACTTATAAAGAAGTAGAGTCAGGTTTGTTGTTTGAGTCACACTTGACCTAGTCTTCAGTTTCTCATGTGCTACCTTTTACTACCAGCTCTTCCATCTACTGTCTCTGTTCTTTTGAAGGTGATTTTAAAAGGTTTGGGGCATGTCTCAGTGCAAAGAAAAACACAAAATATTTTTTTTAAAACAAAAATGTTGATAGGTAGAAAAGCAATTTGTATCCTGCTGTTGCCAATTACCAGCACAGGGGTGATGTACAAAAAAGGTTTCTTAACTTTACAAGTATATTCAAGGTATCAGAAGCAAACTGATTTTGGTCACCTTATAGTTGAGTTCTTATGCTATTTACTTCTTCATTTTAGTTTAGATCTCAGAAAACGCAAGACTGATCTTTAACCTTCCTAGAAGTCAGCAAGACTTTTGTGTGGACTGACCAAAGCTAAATCACTGAAAACTGTAGGTCACCTTATTCTGGGTCAAATGTCTCAGCCTCCCACTGAGTCAAGGTACTACACAAGAAGTTAAATACAAAAAGTCCTGCAGGCTTTCTCCTGAATGCTAAAAATAAGACTTCTCTTGATATATTTCAGTACTAATTAAGTTTTTGCTATTCCTCCCACAGAGGGTTATCAACATAGTTTACAAAGTGTCATCTTTTAGCAACTGCTCAAGAGTTGGCTGTTTCCCATCTCATCCCCTCTGACATATTTGCATGTTCCCTCTATACAAATACGCAGATAAAACTCTCCCTGGTGTATCAAGAGTATTTTCAACTGAAGAGAAAGAAAATCCCTTGCCAAGTTGTTCAGTAGCTGGAAATGAGTTGTCACGTCCACAGACAAGTAATTCTTTTTGTTTTTAAATGACTAACCACACTATGATTAATGGCTCGCATAAATGGCTCAAAATAAGTCTGGCACAAATATAGGGGAGGAGTGTAAATGGGATAAGGACTGTGTGGGTCTGCAGCAGGACATTGGTGTCATGAATGGCATAGCGGGCACAGAGGAAGGAAAAAATGTTTCATGCTATTTGCAGCTCAAAATTGCAGCTACAGATGGTGATGCTGTCGTCCAGCAAGGGCTCAGGACACTGAGAAAAGGCAACCTGCATTGTACAGACTTATTCTCCCTGGACGTTGGAGTCTCTTGCGAAGGTTAACAGTGCCACATTGCCTCCCTATACTTAAAAGCTGGAAGTACCCTTGACTGAGTAATGAAGCTATATGTCCTAGACAGTTTCTGCTCTGTGCTTTGCCATGCAATGCGTTTTGCTAGTCCTCTTCCTGAAGCAGTATTTTTCAGCTTCTTTTGTCAGCTGCTAAACTGTTTATCTTCTGCATATTTTCTACAGTGATACTTTTGAATGTTATCAGCAATCGTGCAATCTTGGAAACGGGGACAAGTGTGTCCCATTATGAGGAGTACAAACTCATAGTCAGTATAATCTGCAGACAAGACAAAGCTGATGGTATCCAAAAAGATGAGGTAGAGTGGACACTCATTCAGACTACTAGTGTAGATCACCTTATAGGACTTGACCATTTAGGCAAAAATAAGATTGAATTAAGCCAGATACAAAGGTTTGCATCTATCAACACAGAACAGCAGTTCTCTCAGGGGATGCTGGGCATGCATCTTGGAAAGCAGAGACTCTGAAAAGGTCATGAGTGTGGATAACTGGGCACAGCAATAAGTCATTCCCTATAACTGAATGAGCAAAATGAGAAAGAGAAAATGAGCAGCCTAGTTGGCTTATCAGGAAGCCACTCAGAGCTGCAAGCCATCATGGCATTCGCAGGAAGAACATTTCAGGTACAAATGACTGGTGAGTGGAGCAGGGGATTAAGTAGATAACTGGTGATCAGAAACCTGAGGGAATTTTGGAGAGGACTATTTGCCTCCAACAATGAACTTTCTGTGTTTATGTCTTCTAACACCTTTGCTGCTTGCAACCACAGTGGCACCAGCAATATCCCCTCCTATAGGCTTGAAGCAGGATCTGGCTGACAGGTGATGCAGCCATAAGCTCTCATGCAGCATGAGTCCAGTTACCATCACCAGCACATTTCTTACAGAAATAATGACATAACGGTGAGAGACCAACACCCTCCAAACACCAGCAGTGTCACTGTGACATCCTTAATTTCTAAAGCTGTTTTGCCATTATTTTGTACCCAAATCAAATTACAATGACTCATGGATCCTGAAATAAAGATAGAAAGAGGGTAATTTCATACTTTTTCCGTGAAGATACCTCATAACAGAAAAACATAAACAGAAGTTTGGTTTCAAAACAACAACTGGACAAAAAAATCAATCACAAGAAATAATTATTCTGGGAGCCCAAATGAAATAATTAAATAAATGAATTAAGTAACAGCTTCCTGTAAGTGAAACATTTTGTAATATACAATGATAATATAGAAGATATACATTGGACTTTGACAACAATGCATAAACACTAGATTTCTGCCACAGCACAATAGCAGAACTCTGTCTCAGGAAAAAATAATCTAGTAAAATGGGAAGCCAGAAAACTGGGCAAAAGTAATCAGAAGTTTACAAATTGCTAGCAGTGTTGTGGAATACTAATGAAGTAACAGAGGCCCTGACAGTGCTATGCACATGCCAAAGCAAGGGTGAACTGCACAATCTTTTCTTCTTCTTTCTCTTACCCTTATTCCTTACAAACAGAAAAATAACTTCCAGTGGGCTGAGTTTGTAATATATAGATTCATCTGTATAGGGATTAGAAAAAAAATGTTCTTTGACTTCCTGTGACCAACTTGCTACTTGCTTATTATATATCAAACTGCAATTTATATATCACCAAGTGTATATTGAGCTATATTTAACAGATCTGGCTTATATTTCTTTATTTCTTACAGTATATATATATATATGTATCTACACATTTATATAAATATATGGAAATTGAGTATGTATAATAAGAGGTCGTATATTTCCCATGAATATCTTTTTCTGAACAGAGATGCAGTCTTTAAGAACTCTGAATTTCCCCATGGCATTTTGTTCAAGATTTTTACTCTCCAGTGGGAAAAAGAAAATGCTTTGCTTTGAATTAGCTGAGTCTAAATTGAAACACTGAATTAAAACATTTCATGATGGAAGAGCTCAGTTTTAATTTATGTCCACAAGAGTTATAATGTGCCCCGTGGACACTGTAATTTATAGACATCTTACTCCCATAATGCATCATAATCATCTCTCTCATTAAATTTTTGCAATGTACTCTGAGAGCCAAATGGCCACAAAACATCACAGGATGCTGCCCGGAAACTTTGTTAACTGAAAAACATGATGTATCACCCTCATGAGGCACTGCAGCAGTTCCAAAGGGGACGCAGTTATATTGAACCAAGTTGAAGCTAAAGTTTTTCTGAGAAAGGACAAATTTGCTTTCAGTAAAAAATATTACTGTTCCAACATTTTGCCTGATGTGGGTCCAAAATAAATGTTGATATCAGAACTTTCTATAGAAAAAAACATCTAAACATTGACAAACTTACTATGTTATAAGTCCTACCTTCAAGGGTTTGAATGTTTTTTCTGTCTCTGTTACACCGGAGCATGTACTATAGTTTCTTGATTTGATGCAACTACAAGTGACCTGCCATCCAAGTAAAATTATTTGCAATGACTTGAGTCAGGAGTGTGAAGGGAATCTGGTGAATTTCAATCAGAGCATGAAACCTCCCTATTTCCCCAAGGGCCTGAGAAATGGTAGATCAGAGGTACTGAAACACATGAATAGATAGCTTGTAAAATATGACTGTAATGCTGTAAAAATATATAAATGATGTGTCATGAAAGTTAAGACTTTTATTTCAAAATATTAAGAAATTCAGAGCTGTGATTTCTTTGGTGAGTTGAAGCCTGCTAGTTGCATTCTGCTAAGGTCTTTAATATGTTAAATCAGTGCACAACAGGACATAAAGCTTGAAAAATATTTACATTACAGCTCTGGATTAAATTTATTCAGGCATAGAAAAGTGACATATCTTGGGGTGATGCTGAAAGAAGGCAGAGACTGTTACGAAGTGGGTGCTCAGGTGATGATGGAGCATATACTTTGTTATGAACTGAGCATCAGAGTGCGTGGCATAAAACCCCGTGGCAGAGCTGAAGAATCTTGACTCTGATTGAAAGCGCATGGAACTACAAGAATCCAGTATGCAATTACTGGGGCTGGCCTTCAGCCAGGACATCATGGCTAAGACCTTCTCTTTCATTAAAAGTGCTATGGCAGATTTAGGATAAGTTTTTCCCAGCGGCTTCTGCCAAACTCAGTGTTCCAGGCAGTATAGCAAGAGAGAATGGGCAAGAGCAGACAGTACCACTAAGAAAATAGTAAACATAAACAATGTCTGCAAATAGCGTGTCAAATAACAGGGAAAGAACAGTGTTTTTGTTTAGATTTTGAGGGACTTTTCACTTATTTGCTATATCATTAGGCTGTCAAGGGACAGAAGGATTGTGTCGTAAAACTATGAAGATCAAGATTTCATGCAACAGCAGACAGAATTATTCACAACACCTGATTGCCCCTTCCAGAGGAAAATGCTCACATCCCAGACTGAGAGTTCCTTAGTCAAGTATTTGTTCTTCTCTGAGAGCAAAAGTCCCTGAGGGAACAGTTCTACTTACAGTGAAGTCAACCATGTGTAACTGAGACCTGTGTTGGCTCAATTGTCCCATTAAGTCTCCCTAAGAATTGCTGTGAGGTAACAGGCCTATGTTTAGAAGATCTTACTTGTTTTGCCTCCAGAAGTGGTAGGTCTGCAGTATCAAAATTAGAGAACTCTGGATACTGCCCTCAGCTGTCCCTGAGACAAAGTTCTTTCTACCCATGTTACTCACAACCTTGATATAAAACACCAGCTGCCTTGCCCTTCTCTCTGAATATTGACCATGTGCTCTCCAAGGTCACAACAGCAATAGGTCCAAGAAAGTTGAAGTCAGTGATGCCATACCTACTTCCTCTGCTGATGCATCCAGGGCACCCCAGCTGTACATACAATAGCTAAGCCCTCTTTCAAACCTTTGCCCTTCATCTCAAAGCCTTAGCTGGTCCGTAATTCTGTTTATTTAAAAGACTGTCTCGACATTGGCATTGATATCCAAAAAACATCAAAGAAGAATGCTGGAAAAGCAATTTCAAAATACTGTCAGAGCAGGGAGGGATCATGGAGTACAGGAAGCCAGTAATTCAGTTGCATATACCTGGATTAGCGGGAGCTCATTCCTTGCCCTTTTGTATCAAATCATTTAAAAACTGGAAAGAAGTTCTGTCCTTGAATCAGAAACAATTATACAGATAACTCCCTTCTCCTTCTCAAATTACTACCACCCTGTAGCAGTCGTGGGATGAAATAGGTCTGCATTTTGCATTTTATTAGTCACTTTGTATTTTATAGACTTGGAAATGTCAGAAAAGAACACCCGCTACATAGATCTTTTATTTCACGTGTCACACTTTGTTCATGAACTGACACCAACTGGCTCCATGTGTTGCTGTATTTGGCATCTCCACAGAGGAGGAGGAATCTCCCTTCAGTCCTCTCCCAGGAGGTGACCTCCATTCTCGAGAAACACAGGGATTAGCTGAGCCAGTAGAGCATGTGCATAATGCTGCTGCGGAGAATGCTGCTGCGGAGAATGGAAAGTGCTGCATGGCTTCAGTGGAGTCCTGTTACATGCATAGAACTGACAACTGCAAAAAAAAAAAAAAAAAAAAGGAAGAGGCTAAGAGAGCATGAGGGGAACTGAAGCACACAGAACAATGACATGGCTTGTGAACATCACCTTCACAGTTAAAAAAGACATTGCACTTAATGCTTGACTCTCCAAGAATTCCACAGATGTTCCATCTGCTCTGCAATTTTGCGTGGTTGTTACGGAAAAGGCCATTCTAAAGAATATTTTCAGTAACTCCAACTTAACTACTGTTTGAGAAACGGATTGTTAAAAATATCAACTTTCTTATTGGTTCAACTGAGTGTTGGTATCTGCTACATTTTTTGAAAGGAAGCATCCTATCTTCTTTACATCTGGTTTTTAAGTCTGTGTCTCATGGACCATCTGGAGGGTCTCCTGTTGCAGACACTGTCACTACAACAGTAACAGGAATTACTTACATTTTCTGATCTTTCAGTCTGTAAAACAATCTTAACCCAAATTAGCCAATAGACCTCTGAGTGTTACTGAGGATGGATGAGAAGAAAGCCTGGATACTTACATGGTTGGTGATACATATAAAAGAAAAACAGTTTACTTGTCTGTAAAAATTTTTTAAAAATTGTAAAAAGATTTATTCAACTTAAAGGAAGTAAATTATTATTTTTTGATTGACTGGTGTAGAGAACTGTACTCCCAGACTTGTGGATAGTGTCCAATGAGAATGAGAAGAGAGGGGAGGTAAAAGACAATTAGTAATTATCCTTCATTAAGGATGAAATATTAATAAGGCAGGCAAAATAACTTGATGACATATGTAGTTTTTATAGATGCACACACACAATTTAATTAGCACATATGAAAGATACATATCTTGTACAAAATATAAAACCAATAACATTTCAGATATTCGAATTGTTTTAACAAATGTAAGAAATCCAATGCAGATTGCCTTACTGAGTATTTGTGGTTTTAAAACCAAATACCCACATGTTGTCAACTGATGGTAAGTAAAATGTAAATAAAAAATAAACAAAACAAAATACTATCCTTGATTAAGAAAAGATGAAACATAGCTCATTTTTCATGTGCTAAACACGGATATTTCCTTGGAGAACTCCTTAGAGTTTCCTTGGAAATGTTGAACATTGTAGCTGTGATTTTGCACAAAAAAGACCATCAAGAGGAGAATCTCATTCAGACAAGTCATGACCATCATATGAGGCACCAAAATGTGGAAAGTTCCAAAACCTAAAAACAATATCTTTCTCTGAAAAGGATCCAAAAGCCTGTGCAATTCCTGGAGCACAGAACTTGGAAAGTAGCGCAAAATAAGATCTATTGCATTAGAGCACTGTACCGGTAGATGTGGCACAGTCTGACAATGGCTGAGATAAACAGTTACTGTGAAAGTTTAAATACCTTGAAGTCAGAAGATCTTCATAGAATCATAGAATCATAGAATGGCCTGGATTGAAAAGAATCATCCAGTTTCAACCCCTCAGATAAGTGCAGGGTCACCAACCACCAGACCAGGCTGCCCAGAGCCACATCCAGCCTGGCCTTGAATGCCTCCAGGGATGGGGCATCCACAACCTCCTTGGGCAACCTGTTCCAGTGTGTCACCACCCTCTCTGTGAAAAACTTCCTCCTAATACCTAACCTAAACCTCTCCTGTCTTAGTTTAAAACCATCTTGTTAGCTTGCAGTCGAGACATTTTAAAGTGGATCATGGAACTTTCTGTGATACTGGATTTAATTGCTCAAGTTTTGATGAACTGGAATAATTTCCAGTGAAATATTAAGAAGCTAGTCTGCTGACATTTTAAAGTGATGAATAGCCTAACAGGGGAAGTTACAGGTCAGCTAGGGTGATAGTGATACTGGGAAAAACAGCAGTGGTACACAATCAATAAACAGTTCAAGTACAGAAATTTAGTGAGTGTTAGTAAATGAGGTTTCATGGAAAATGGATTCTAATAAAATAGCGTCACATTGTTTACTAAAAATATTGTAATCCTGGCTACCAATGCCAATCTTGTTAATGTACAGTTCAGTTTCTACAGAATGTGATTTAGAAGTATTTTGCATTCTGATTACAAACTAGGCTAGTGCCAAGACACTACAGCGCATGTTAAACGAGTTAGAAGTCAGCTAAATGTCTGAAAACTGTTTGCTACTGGGAAATCTTCAATGAAGGGGTATGTGTTTCTGTTCAATTCTCATGGAGTTCTGATTTTAGTCCTGCACTGTTGAATATTTTTGCTGATGATTAAGTTATCTGATCACACAGGACTTATGGCATGGTAAATGAGGTGAGAGCATGTGATGGATGTAAAGAAAATGGGGTTAATCATTAGGCTGAAAGCAGTTGAACGTATGTGTGAATACATCCAAATCCACAGCACAGTAACACATGTAAAAACAAAAAAAGTGCAGATGACATTTACAAGATGGGAGATCTCATTCTCAAAAACAAACAAATAAATAAATAAATAAAAATAAAAAAGAGAACATTGGAAGTGTGAGTGAGAAATGTGTCCACTTAAGAAGCATTTCAGGTAATGCACTCAGGGAGGCCACAGAAGAGGCAATGGGGAAATGGGTGCTTTGGTTCCTCATGAGAAACAGGTTGGGCACTGCCACCGTAAGTATCATGAGGAATGTGCATGATGAGGCATGGAATCTGGGAAGCCCTACAGTTGTAGTGGGGCTATTTCAGGGAGTATATTTTAGAATTACAGCTCTGGGGAAACCGCTAAGATCAGAAACTTCCTGTGGTGTACAAGGTCACTCAGAAATGTCATATCCCCAAAAGAAACTCATAAACTGGCTGGCTTCCTCTTGGTAGGCTTACAAAAGCTCTCTGCTGAGGTTAATTGGGAAGGCTCCCTTGAGGCATTCTCAGTGATCACACTCAGTGATCACAGCACTAGATGATTTCAACCTTGTTATTTCATTAAGAACAAAGTAGCCTTTGGATGCAGTTCATGGTTGAACTGAAAATCCTGGGGAAGGAAAGGGCAGCATGAGTTAAGTGAGAACATTGATTAGGCAGGGTGGCCATAAAGGCTTTGCTTTTGCTTCAGATAATGTCAGCATAGACAGGATCTCAGTTACTGGCCATTATATGATATATAATGGCTTCTATGAATCTGTGAAGTAGGGAGATGATGATTAAAAGTGTCATCTTCTAGGCACCTTACTCAACCTGGTGGTAGGCACTAAGAGGCCAAAAATTAACAGGCGGGCAAAATATTTGGAAAGACTTTGGAGCATTTTTTTCTTCTTGTATGTTAATCTTTGTCTCCTTACCTATTTCAGAGTACTTAAATATCTTTAGACCTGGTATTAGTTTTGTGTTGGAGTACTGATGTACTGATGTACTAACGTTAGAGTAGGCATCAGATTTACAGAACAGAAAGGTTCCTTTCTAAACTGAAATCAGCCTAACCTGTGCCTATAAGTTCAGTCATTGCATTGGCTAGCAAGAAACTTGGTATCCTCTTCATATTGTCTCCACAAACATTTATTTTCCTCACAGTCAGCAGGGTACCTAAGGTCCTTCCCTGAGATCAGATGTTGAAGGCTGGGAGAAGCAACCAAAAAAACTAGTTTTCTCAAGGATACTGGCTGAAGGAATATATTTGCCATTCTGCAGACTGTTGTAGAGTTCACCCCTCATCAAATTTAAGGCATGTCATGGGGGTAGGGATCAGAGACAGCTGTGGACGGGCTGGCAGCCAGTGGGAAGAATGCAAATCTTCTTTTTGTTTCTGCCTGTAATTCTCTCTGCCTTTGCATGGGTTTGGGCTGTGTATTCTTGATACTGGGGAGCAAAAGAAAACTTCAACATAGTACATTCTGTCATCTTGAATAGGAATCGGGGCTTGTGTAAAGGCCCGCAGTTCTACCAGTCCCATCCCTGCATGCAGAGTGGCCTGTGGCACTGGCCTTCCAGGCATTCTGTGAAGACCATCTATACTCTGGAGCTTTCTTTGGCTAGTTACAAAGATGGTATTGATTTGTGGAAGGTTTGTTGTTGCTCGTCAAATCTGTTGAGTGGCAGGAGGGGGCATGCAGGACAATCTAATTATTTTACCAAATATTTTATCTAGATTTGCAGTCTGTACCAATGTTGAGTGTACGAACTAAGCTGTCTAACCAAAATACAGTTATGGAAGAGTAATTTCGCTAGATCTTGAGGATGCAAACAACCTGAATTGAAACCCTTGCAAAGAACAAGCCTTCACCCTGCAACATACTACATAAAATGCAACTGTAATGCAGATACATTCAGCTCCAATTTCACTAGAAGGCTCAGTTTAATGTCTTACATGATCGTTATTTACAAAGAATATATTGAAATGCAAACACAGTGCTGACAAGCTTCAAGTTTCTGATGGGAGCTTAGCTTCTGTTGTTATGGGCTGTTAGGAAGGAAGAGGAGATGATCTTTGACTGATAATTTGGCACGAAGGGCCACATTTTGACAGTGATCTTGACCTGGCCTTGAAACTTGCACCTGTTCTCCAAGCATGGTATTTCTGGGGGAGGGTAGAGAATTATACTTTTCCATTGCTCTAATTTGATTTTGCAGGCTGAGGTACAGTCAGGCCCTTAATACAAATCAGTGACAAGTTCATAAACATACATATCATATAGCTTGTCTGCAGACAAGCTGACAGTGTTTGAATTGTGCAGAATTTGGAGTTGTGATTAAAAATAGGTGATACTCTACACTTGCACAACAGTCAGATGGGCAAGTGAAAATTCACAAGCCATCTTTGAAATGTCTCCCAGTGTTTGCATTTCATTCTGTCAAAGGAACAGTGTGAAAATTTGGTGGTAATGGCATGACTGGCACAACAGCAAATCCAAATCTTGTGGGATAATTTGAATTGCATACTACTAGCCTGGGCTGTAGCTGCATAGATGGAACTGGCCAGGTAATGAAAACCTCCAGGCAAATTCTGGGAAAGGGCTTGTGTCAGGTGACAAAAAAGCTTGCAAGAATAACAGAATTCCATATGTGTGACAAGATCAAATTTGTTCAGTAGAAATGAGAAATGGATGAGTGAAAATGGTAATAAAAGTAAAGGACATCTGTGAATTTTAGTGGCAACATAGGTTTAAAATGTAATCCCCAGGAGATTTTTTTTACATGGTGAGAGTAGTGGTCACTACAGAGTGAGCCCGTAGTGGTCACTAACAATTGAGGACTGTGTGAATATTTAAATAAGATTAAAAAGTAGCTGAAAGCTTACATGGTAAATGAAAATTATTAAATTACTGTGGAAAATAATCTTAAAATGAATGGTATGAACCAGTTCACTTCTGTCAGAATAAGCTAGGAAGGAGCTTTCCCTGTTGTTCCATATACACAGGCATGCAGTTTCTTCTGAAGACATGAGTATGGAGAGAGGACAACAGGATACCTTTCATTTCTGTTTGATCAGGTATGGCAATTTTCATATTCCTCCAGAAATAAATGGAGGAGAGACATTTTTAACATATAATGCCCAAAGGAATGATATGAGAACCTCAAAATACGTTTTTTTCTGAAGTCCTGTTTTGCAAATAAGCAGAATTCTTGATTCTTTTTCTGCTTTAACCATGTTGATGGGAGTGTTGTCATACTAAATTCCCACAAAAACATTCAAAAATTCAGCATGATCCACATGACTTATATATATTATTCCACACTAAACTTTACAACCTTCTTGCCTTTCACAGCATTTCTGATCAGTCCTTTTGTGGTACATCTTCAGATATTAATATTGCTGAATGAATACTTCAGGCCTGTCCTGAGATTAGAGTACTTATTTTTCCAAAACACACAGAAATTAATCCAGCATCTCATCAAATATTCAGCTACCCCCTAGCATTTATAAGAAATAACAAAACCCTTTTTGTAAAGCAATCTTGTCATATAAACAGTAGTTAAAAAGAGAAGTAAATGCCCTAATACTTTGGAAATGCCTATGAAAGTAGCATTAAACTTCTAGATACAGATTGGGCAACACAAATTGATTCAAGATATGCTAAAGGTAAAAGTCCATACCCACAGTAGATTTACAAAAGTCTACTGCTTTTAGATATTGTTCATCAGTATATCAATATGAAAATGTTCCTCATTGGAAAGAAGTGATGGTAGACACATATTTCAGGAATACTTTTATTTCTCTTTATGTAGACATCCTTGCAAACAGACTAATTTCTCATTAGAATTAAAGATATCTAGTTCTCTTATCTGTCAGAGACCACTAAAAACTCTTGTGTGATTTAAATATATTTTATGCTACATACCAGTACAATGTCTGCTTAATTCTTCGGCCTTTTGAAGCCTGTTGACCATCCACATTCTCTGGAGGCCCAGGATGAGGGAAAACAGATGTGAGCATCTTTTCTAAGTAGCTTGCCAGCCCAAGCATAAAGATTGAACCAGATTAAGAAGCTGCTAATGTACTATATCCAAGTTCAGATGATGTCTTTGAGTAAACTGTTTATCAGAGATAAACATCACATCAAGCTTGAAGTGATGGGCATCTCTAAGGCAGAAAATCTGACAAGTCACAGTACTTTTATTGTAGACTCACAGACTTCTGCAGAATGATGCCTTTCAAGATGTTAAACCAGGATTATCAGGAGTGCTAGAAGAGCTAAGTTACAAAATATACTAACCCAGCTCAACTGTTGATGGGGTGACAGGTCAGAACACCCCATACTAGGTTGTGCCCAACAGAATTATTTATAATGAGTTCAGTATGTTGGTATTTGCAAAATAAAATAAATTATGAAAATAAATAATGATAAACATGTCTCTATTATTGTAAGCAAGTGAACAATGCACACATATAACATTGATATGTAATGCAGAGTGTAACTAGATTTGCTTTTTCTTGATACAAAATGGATTTTAGAATGATTTCTTGTGTGTAAGGCTACTGAATATGAGAAAGGAGAAAGAAAATGAGTCAAGGGGTCTTCTTCTGTGAGATGGAATAAGCCAGAAAGTCTCCTGAAAATCCTCAGAACTTCAGGTGGCAGGCAGTAGAAAAGAAAGAGAAAACTAAATTTATGAGTAGAAAAGAAGTGGCTTAATGCAAGATATGTTTTAATGTAGGCTACTTTGCCAAGCCTAGCAACAGTTACAGAATAGATTTGGAAGAAAAGTGAAACATATTTGTCACTAACATATTTATTCAGGGTTCCTGTCCTTTGTCTCAGCTCTGTTTAGGCTTTGACATTCAGTGGTGGAAACTGGGGAAAAACTACTTGAAAGCATGAAGAACTATTATCATTTATGACTAAGGAAATAGTCATATATGGCATGTCCTCCTGAACAAAATGACAAGTATGTGTATCTGTTTCCAAGATTTGTGCTCTCTGAGCAAGCCCTGAGCAGTCTGGCTTGCTCTCATAGCTGACTCTACTTTGAGCGGGGTCTTGGGTGGAGACCTTGGGATAGTCAGAATCTTATGATTCTAAATCATGATCATTTTTATATCAAGGCATCCAAATTTACCACTTTTTAAATCCTGGCATCTGGACATGCTCTGAATACATACCAATTGCATGACCGGATGACAGATGATATTCACCAACCCTTACCAGCCCAGTTTTCTTTACTGGGAATCTTTAGAGAGATACGTGCTCCAGCAGATCTCCTTGTTTGAATAAGGCAGAGGCTGTAGGGACATTGGGATTTCTTTCATGGAGAAGCACCCAAACGTGCTCAGTGCATGCTAAAGTTCTTTAAGAAGGCTTTGTCACTGCAATCACTGGACACTGTTAACTCCACAACAGACTCAAGAAGAGGTCATTTCAGAATCACAGAATCACATTTGCTGAGACTGAGTCTGTTATTCTCATACATACCTGGTCCCCTGGCAGCTCAGCCTGTAAGGGCATCTAGGGAGTAATGTTCATTGATTTGCCAGCAGCAGTGTACCAGAAGTCCTGTAAACAAAACTGCTACCTGTGAATGCTTGTGAAAATTAGGAAGACATCACATGTCATGCTGAAACAAACAATGCTCTCTCCTTACATCCAAATGAAGCTCTTGGGCATTCAAGGTTATCTCTAGCACACTTTCTTCTGCCTCTAAGCCCCCACTCTTGCTACCTTCCATCCTCTGATTGCTGAGCTCCAGTGCTTATGCGCAAAGCTGCAGCCCATTTAAATCAATTCTGACACCCAACACCTCTCTGTTTTCTCAGCCTGCCTGCCCCAAATATTTCCCTCCAGCCTCGACAGAACGGGTATTCACAGGGCAGCTAAAGAATAACAAGTTTCCATTTCTGAGACGGTTGTATGGGGAGCTTTGTGGTGTGGCAGCTGGCCAACGGGTGATCATTTTGCCAGGGGAACTCACTACTGGGTAGTTAATTTGACATGCAGAACAGAGGGGTTAGGCTCTCTCCAAAGTCCAGTCAGACACTTCTAGATTCTCAGTATTAAATTATACCTGACATGTTACTCCAAACTAATGGCACTTGAGTGCAAACCTTGACTTCATGAGGCTGATCAGACCAGCAGCAGCTCATTTGCTGTGACACAATCAATTTTCCTTCTTTACAGACATATGTGATTTGCACCACTAGGCTCTCCACAACATCCACATCAGTATGCTGGAAGAAAAAAGATCAAGATATAGTAGTGACAAATAGTGATGATGAAACCATAAGTATTAGGTTAGAAAGAGCAGGACTTATTTCAGTGTTAACAGTCCAGGCCTCTCAATTCATTCTTTTTCCAGGAACTGCAGAAATTGTAGGAATAGGAACATCACTGCAGAGATGTGTTCCTTCTTTACACATGCACTTTCTCCATCTCATTTAGGGCTTGGACTGAATAGTCGTTATCACCACATGGTAGCTATCAGGGGCTAGCTGACATGTTATAAAAACCTAATGTAGACAGTGTGTATTAGAATCTTGGCCAACACCTGAATTATTTGCCAGAACACTTTGAGATAGACTGTTTTGTGGTATTTGTATCATTGGCAAGAAGTAAAAGAAATCTGGAAAACATTTCTCAGTGAAAAAAATCTATGAAGTGTTGCGAAGCCTAGAAGCAGATAGATGGTACTGAAATTCTAATTGTTTATTCAAATGGGCGTGGAATTCAGGAGTCTTTTGGGCTCTAAGATCAGTGATTCATATGTTCTGATTGTGTTAACAGTTGTACTGACCTTGTCCTTTGTGTTCTCTGCAATTCACTGGCCACTCATGTCACCCAAGGTCCGCACTTCAGTGTTGCTGTTGCTCTAAATATGAAAACAGAAGGATTGTACCTGCCTTTCTCAGTCACTTGGAAATCAGGGGAAAACACTTAGACTATTAATTAGAAATGTATTATTCTGTTTCAGGTGACACTTACCTTACCTGTTTCAGTGTTGTCCCCAAATTATATGAAGGATCCTAAGGCCCCAGGGAAACACTTGCTATCTGATTAGACATTTGTGGAGTAGGATGATAACTGGACTATAAAATAAAATAGCCGTGAAGAACAAACAGTCCATTGGGAATGGCGTTCTAATGCTATTCATATACCTCTCTCACTCTGAGCTAACTGTGAGAGGTACTGTAACACCACTTCTAGAGTCTTGGGATTGCAAATGGAGAAAAAAGATGATTCTGCAAAAACACAGTTGGAATCTGTAGTACCCACTCACCAGGGAATGAACTTTTCCATCCTTATAGATTGATTGATTACAAAACTATTGAGATTTTACATCCCAACAGAAGTACTCAGGTGTACTGACTGATCTCTTTCTGACATTTCTTACAGAGTTTTTCAACAGATCCAAACTGTATCTGATTTATGAAAACTGAACTGGAATTGTTTCACTCAAGCGGTAGTTTGGCTTTGTTTGTTTTCTTTCCAAATCCCCAGTTGCAACAGATCTCCGGAGACTCTCTGTGTCCACTGCATCCTGTATGACAAGGACTGGGGTTGAGCTTCTTCTTGCTGTTGCTCTGCTGTGGTTTTCCCACGCTTTTTCATCTGCGGTCAGATAACTTTCAGTAAGAAATATAACACTTCAATTTGTGCTTTATAAAAAAGGATCAAATGTAATTTCATATTTTTTCCTTTTTTTTTGCCAATTTCTTTAGAAATTTATAGTATCTTTACATCTTTTGCATGAAAAAAAAACCAAACAATTGACAACAGGAGAATTAGTAAGATATGCTTTTACAAACATGCAATGAATCTGAAGAAGTGGAAATAGAAGTAATTTCTAATCCAACTGCTAGAAATGCCATGTGGCAGAATGTCTGGAGAAAAGAGGGAGGTGGGTGCCTGCGACCCAAGGGTGAGAATGATGCTAGGAATTGTGTTGCATCCGAACATGCTCCAGGCGGGACATACATACATTTTGCTGGGAAAGTCCCAAGTGCCATGCTGAGAATTCCCACCAGTCAGCCCCTATTGATCCCAGAGAGGACACACAGCTTGGCCACAGGGTTCCCAGTGATTTTGAATGTTTTGTTGTCATCTCTGAGAAATGTGATCTTTGAAGTCTTCAGGCTTCAGGCCACATTTATAGCAGAGCTCATGAGGAGTACCAGTGAGGTCCACCAGAATGAAACTACCTTATCCTATAACATCCTATCTTAAAATGAGAATTAAATGCCTATGCTGGTAGGAATGGGATTTTTGACTAGCAGAGGAACCATTAGCGCTATCTGTGTCTTACTAGGCCTGCAAAATAAAAGGTCACAAAATCCAGGAGCCTGTATCCTAAATGACTCTGCAAGTGCCAGATTGGTTCCCTACTGGGTGTTAAGTGAACAAGGAAATCCACATCAAGGTCACACCAAATGGGAGCTGAAGAATTGACTAGTGCCGTGCTGACATGGCCCTTACCCTGTGTGGCTGTAGGCATTTGACACCTAGTTCTAAAGTTCTTGTTCCAAGTGCGTTCACAGATCACCTTTCTGGGAGGTTACTTTGTCATGGGCAAATACAAGGGTACTTGGTACCAAGGGGTAGATCTTTATTAGAATCAGAAAATCATAGAATATCCTGAGTTGGAAGATTGAGTCCAACTTCTGGCTCAACACAGCACCACCCTATGTCTGAGAGCAGAGTCCAAACGTTCCTTGCGCTCTGGCAGCTCAAGGCCGTGCACACTGCCCTGGGCAGCCTTTGCTATGCCCACTGCCCTCTGGTGCAGAAACTTTTCCTAACTCTCATCCTGACCCTCCCCTAACACAGCTTCATGCCGTTCCCTCAGATCCTGTCACTGTCATCAGAGAGCAGAGCTCAGGGCTGCTCTTCTACTCCCCTTGTGAGAAGCTGTAGGCCACCATGAGATCTCCCTTCAGTAACTCTGCTCTGGGCTGAACAAACTACAGGACCTCAGCCGCTCCTCAGATATTTTGCCCTCCAGGCCCTTCCCCATTATCCTAGCCCTCCTTTGGATGCTCTCTCACAGTTTTATGTCCTTTGAACATAGTGGCACCCACAGCTGCACCCAGTGCAGGAGGTGAGGCCGCACAGCACAGAGCAGAGCAGGACAACCCCTCTCCCCGCCTGGCTGTCAGTGCTGGACCTGATGCACCCCAGGGTACAGTTGGCACTTTGGGCTGCCAGGGCACACTGCTGGCTCAGATTCAGCCACAACCCCCCGATCCCAGTCAAATCTGGGATCTGCCGCTTGTTCTCCAGTTTGTACACATGGCCAGAGCTGCCACATCCAAGATGCAGAATCCAGCACTTGCTCATGTTAAACTTCATGCAGATGATGATTGCCCAGCCCTTTGATTTATGAAGTTTTCTCTGAAAGGTTTCTCTATCCCTGAGGGAGTCAACAGCTTCTCCCAGTTTAGTATCATCTACAAACTTTCTTAGCATACCTTTGAGTCCTGTATCCATGTCTTCAATGAATTCTACAGAGAACTGGCCCTAAAATAGAGAGTTCTGCAGAACCCTCTAATGACCAGCAAGCAGCCTGATTTAACCCCATTAGTTATAACCCTTTGAGCCCAATCCATCAGCCAATTTCTCATCCATTACATTATGTTTTTGTCTAGCTATAGGCCAGACATTTTGCACAGAAGGGTACTATGAGAAATAGTATAAAAAACTTTACTGAAACCCAAGAAAACTGTATCCACTGGCTTCCCTTGGTCATCTACATGGGTAACTGTATCTTGAAAGGAAATTAAGTTCATTAAACAGGACTTTTCCCTTGTGAATCTGTTTTGGCAATGACCAATGGCTCCATTGTCTTTCAGGTGTTTTTCAGTAACTCTCAGAATAATCTTCCCCATAATTTTGCCAGGCACTGAAGTGAGATAGCCAATAATTATCAGAGTCTTCTTTCTTGCCCTTCTGGAAAACTGCCAGCCTTCAATTGTCTGGGACAATTGAAATCCCCAAGATCACTGAAAAATAATAGAGAGGTCTCAAGATGCTATCAGCCAGTTCTTGGAGTACTCTGGGATAAATCTTTTAATTCCCTAAAGCATGCACAATTCTGTCAGATCGTGGACCGCAGATGTTGCTGGTGTCTATACCACTTTGGAGGAGCTGTCCATTTTCAGAATAAAGCGCTCTTAATGAATGATTTTTGGAACTTTCTCTATGCTTCCTATCATGTAATGACCTACCACTTTCCTTTTCCTCCCAGTTAGTTTAATCTAAACATTACTGTTTGCACCTTAACCTCCATCAGTCTGTTATCCACAGGGAAAGAGTACAGGATGTGCATCTACGTAAAACTCCAACAGTGGCTGATGCCGTAAATCAGAGGGATTTTAGAATCTGATGACAAACCAAATTCCTATCAGAACAGAGTGGAGTTGACTCCTCCCAAACTGTCATCGAAACTGGGCCATAAAAATCACAGCTGTCACCAAAGCATGCTGGGCCTCTGGGGGACATGCCATCCTGGGGACTCATCTGCTATGTCCACGGCCAAATTCCAAGCCCTCAGGCACATTCCACTTGACATTTTGTCACATCTCTTACTGGTGCATCTGTTCAGGAGCATTAACTCTTCCTAAATCACTTTATTCTTTTTTTTTTTTTTTTCTCAGTGAAAATCCAAGGGCATGGGAGATGTAGAGGTCTGAGCTGGGATCTGCAGCAGAAAAGAGTCCATATGTTTAAGAATGGGCTATGGACAGCCTTGTAGGTAAATAATCCTGTAGGGCATATTGTTAATGTTACCTGTGTTCACATAAATTCTTTTAAATATTTTAACTTCCATTCATACATTCAAAATGATAGAAAACGTTTTAGCCACAGACAGAGATCTGTTTCCAAAGGAGAGGAGTAAATGTCTAGTTGGACCATGTTGGTTAAGGTTGTCCTGAGATGACTGTGCAGTCAGTAGTGGTGTGAACTTGTAAAGATGTTGAGGCACTTTTCTGTAACCAGTTGTTGGGTCCAGGTTATAAGATACCACCATGTACATGAGTGAAAGGAAAATTTATGCGTTCCACCTGTTTATGAGATAATAAGCAAACTGGGCCATATCAATCCTTACATTCTAGGTGCAGTCCTTACACCTAGGATGAGTTAAATTTTACAACGTGGACATTAAAAGTCATAGTTACAACCTGTACAGCAAGGCAAGCAGAAGTGAAACTGTGTCTCCAGACATCAGAGAAACTGCGATGCGTACTCCAAAGTCAAGATTTAGAAACATGAAATCTGAATATATGAGGGCTAAACATGTAACTAGCTTCACTAAGGATAGAGAATGACAGATATCTGGCTGAGAGGAACCTGGGAAACATTTGCTGGACTTCTCATGTTCTGTTGACAAAACTTTTGAGAGTTTCTAAAAATAATAATTGGTAAGTTCCTTACACATGCTATGCTCCATCTGCAATGAAATAACTCAGTGCCAACTCTTGAACAGAACAAAAGGTAGTAGCTAATCTAAAGGTCATTGGTTGCCTAAACACCAGTCACTGCAAAAGTGTATTTGTCGTGTGTAAAAAAAAATCACATGAAACAATAATTAAATTTTGTATTTGAAACTCCAATTCCATTTTCCAAAGCTTTTAGCTATTCCTGAGTAGAAAATTTGGAAAATCCTAGCTATTCTTTGGAATTGTTTGTGAATCTCCTACCAGATCAATAGCACAGTCCATCATTGTGTGCATCCATAAAATGTTACAGTGTTGGATATGGATGGAAATATAGTTCAGTGGAAATCAGATTGGTTAAAAAAGCTATCTGGAAGCAGTGATTAAAAAACAAGATGTCACATAAATAAGGTGGAAGTAGCTGATGATTAATATAATTTATAAATTAAGAATATGTGAGTTTTTAAAATGAAAGTGACCAGTGGCTTTAAAGAGAATATTTAAAAGTGTATTAGGAAAAAAGAAAAGAAAGCCTGGGTTAACACAGGTCATTTTAACAGAAAAATTGGAAACTTGAAGGTGTTTATCTCCCATTGTTTTATAGTTCTACAGAGAAAAAAAGGCAGTGGGCAGGTTTTATTGTATATGGTTCTATAGATGGAATAAAAATTTGTCACCTGTAGCAAAGGAGAATGCAAGATGGAAGCTACTTAAATTAAAGAACCTTGAAATAGCTTAAGAGCTTCCTGAGTCATATACATTTCACAAATGTTGGCATTCTGGTATAATTTAGAATGGAGGGTTCTTACTTTCGCTCCAGTGACTAACAAATACAGACCTACAGGGAAATCTTGAGACTTTGAAATGCCATTTCAATTTCCAGCAAGAGAGCACACAGTTTGGAAAGCAGTGGCTCAGAGAAAGTCACATGCATCAAAGCTCTCTGCAGAATAAAATATCTCCCTTTGCATTCAGCATTCTGCAAAACCCTTTGGTTCTGTGTAACTCTTCATATGAGTAACAACATAAAAGCATATATAGTACATCGGAATTTTCTCTAGTTCATTGAAGTTATCCTAAGGGAGGTTTTTCTTGGTGTTGAGTTTACCAGACGTATTATGGTATTCTTTCTGGTTTTTGGGGAAGGAAGTAACATTTTCTTGCTTTGCATTTTTCTAAGGCCTGAGAAATGAGCTAGAGCCAAACTCATCCCTTTGAGGGGGAACTGATCTCTTCTCTAAAGCAGTTCTGCTTTAGATGCCTTGTGATATCTTGTGCTGAAGGTCACAACCTCAACTTAAGGTGCAAATGGGACTTTGCCAAGATCACAGTTGCATAAAATTCTTCTGCAGTACAGAGTGCACATTGGAGGGCTGTAGGTTGTGTACATGGATCACAGAATCACAGAATCACAGAATGGCCTGGTTTGGAAGGGACCACAAGGATCATGAATCTCCAGCCTCCCCACCACAGGCAGGGCCACCAACTTCCACATTTAATACTAGACCAGCGCCCATCCAACCTGGCCTTGAACACCTCCAGGGATGGTGCATCCACAGCCTCTCTGGGCAGCCCGTTCCAGCACCTCCCCACTCTCATAGTAAAGAACTTCCCCCTGACATCCAACCTAAATCTTTCCTCCTTCAACTTAAAACCATTTCCCCTTATCTTGCCATTATCTACCCTTTCAAAGAGTTGACTCCCCTCCTATTTGTAGGCTCCCGTGAGGCACTGGAAGGCTGCAAGAAGGTCACCTTGCAGCCTTCTTTTCTCCAGCTGAACAAGCCCAGCTCCCTCAGCCTGTCTTCGTAGGGGAGGTGCTCCAGCCCTCTGATCATCTTTGTGGCTCTCCTCTGGACTCTCTCAAACAGCTCTGTCTTTCTTGTACTGGGGGCTTCAGACCTGTACTCCAGATAGGGACTCACAAGAGCAGAGTAGAGAGGGACAGTCACCTCCCACTCCCTGCTGGCCACCCCTCTTCTGATGGAGTCCAGGATACCATTTGCTTTCTGAGCTGCAAGAGCACACTGCTGTTGAGTTTTTCATCCATCAGGACCCCCAGGTCCTTCTCTGCAGGACTGCTCTCAAGGACGCTCCTTCCAGACTGTATAAATTCCTTGGATTCCTCCAGCCCAAGTGCAAAACCTTGGACTTTGCTGTGTTGAACCTCCTTAGATTCACCTTTGAAAGGCCCACCTTTCAAGTCTGTTGAGGTCCCTCTGAATGGCATCCCTTCCTTTCTCCATGTCAACCGCACCACTCAGCTTGGTGTCATCAGCAAACTTGCACTGAGGGTGCACTTGATCCCGTCGTCGATATCATCACTTCCTTGCTACTGCAGAAGTATTAGCACAGATGTTATCTGAGGCTTCTATTGTGCCTAGACTTTGGCCTCCATCAAACTAAACTTGTGGGACTTAATGTAAAAGCAGCTGGGCAACACGTAGCACATCGATGATAAAGAGTTGGTCTCTGCAGCCTGGTGGGTCCATCCTTCCTGTGAATCTCTGAAAATACTTTAAAGAGTAACTCAAGAATGTTTTAAACAATTAATAAAATTTAATATTTTAAGATCCACAGACCAGGCATATGTTAGAGAGAGCTCAAAAGAGCTTTGCTGAAGAGTATTCTGAGCTATTCCAGTTGATATTTCATATGTTCTGGAACACTGAGGCAGCTTGAAATGATTGTAAAGAAGCTAGTTATTGTCCCTTTGTTCAAGAGGATAAATGGGATTGCTCAAGCAAAAACAGGCAGATTAGGCTGGAATTAGTCCCAGGAAAAATTATGGAAAGATTTGTATGAGACGTGACTGGTAAAGAATTAAGATACTGATGCATTTAAAGATCATTAGTATAGTAATATGGAGAGCAAATACCACAGGAAAATAATTAAGATCTCTGTTTTGGAGAGTGATTGCAATGTGACTGATAGAAGTATTTCTGGAGGCTAAAGCACTTGATTTTGTGCAGCAACACTCAGATGTAAGTTTCAGCTTGTACTAACATCTAGGCTATGCTTGTTGTTGGAGAATTTTTCCTCTGAACAAATTTTTAATAGAGAACAATTATAGTTATACATTTTTAGATAGAATTTTGTTTTATATTTTTCTTTTTCTGTTTGAGGAATTAAAACCATCTGTTTTGGTGTTGGTCTCTATTGAAATATTTCTCTTTGCTAAACTGATGAAAAGCTGTACTTGCCCATGATAATTCGGTCTCATTGAAAATGTAGATGTAGTATGCTCATATATTTTTCTATTTCATCCTGTAAGAAGCTGTTACATGGGCACATGAAAGCTCTTTTACCTCCACAAAACATTTTTGTGTCACTGCTGGACTGACCACAGCTCTGAATAAAAACTTATTCTTAGTGAGGAAACCATAAGAACTTGTAGCGCTAACCTGCACAATTTTAAGTCCTTCAGTCTACAGCCAACTGACACAGACTGCAATTCACTCTGTGGGCCTTTGGGGTTAGAATAGAAAATCTAAGCAGTTCATCATCAGCTTTGAATGCTCCAGACCTCTGAAGCTAGAACCTAAAGCAGCCTTTACCAAATGGAAACAAGAAAGACAATGCTTACTGGATTCTTTTTCCCCTGGAGCATCTTAACTGCTAAGCCTTCTGCTGCAAAGGTCTCTCTTGAAAGGAGTTGGTCCGTGTCAGAAAGGCAAGAGTGAGATTAACTGCTCTATTATTCTAGGTTACAACAGCAGAGCCCATTGCTTCTGATGACTTATAACACACTTTTTGCTTGCACCACAGAGTAGTCCCTGCTCTGCTTTGTTCATTAGGGTTCACTTCCTAGTGGCATATATATAGGTTAGACTGCTACAGTCCTACATAATGGAGTGGGAGATCAGTGTTAACAGTTTGGTCTTTAATTCTTTTATGTATTGTTGCTGCCAGGAGTAAAAATAGAGCGTAATGATCTTCATTTCCTTTCCTCCTCATTACTGTCATTGTTCCTACCACAGTTTTCTCAGTCTTCTCCCTGTGCTCCTTTACTCCTAGTGCTTATTTCTTTCCTGTTCTTTGAGGTTCCTCCTTCCTGACCTGTCCGCCTCCTTTTTCTCTTTTGCTTTGGTTCCTTCAATTTTCCCTCCTAATCACCCCTTGTCACCAGCCTCTCTGCCTCACAGACTCACAGCTGGCTGCTTTCCACATTCCTTACCCTTGCTTCTGATAGCTGTTGGATTTTAACCTCTCGGAAACAATTTTTTCTCTCCCATATCCTTTAACCCATTGCATCTGGAGGCTGGTGCTGACACAGCTGCATTCACAGAAGAGACCTTTAGCAAGCTGCCCACTCCCATAGCTTTCGCAGCTGCTACTCTGCTTCCCACCTTCAGGCTGAAGGGTGTTTTGTTTCTTTTTGTTAGGTAGGATGGGGGTACGTTGAATTTTGCTTCAATTGGAACTCAGTGGTTGCTTTCCTGAAATGAAAGGAAACAAAATTTGCAACCTTTATCCTTCAGAAGAAATTAAAGTCACCTGCACATAATAGTGAAGAACCATCACAGAAAGGGATTAAATGTTACACAGTAAATATTGACAGATACCCAGCAAATATGTATCCCACTCTGCTTTTGCACTCTCTTCCTCTCCTTCTATCAGAGCAACCAGCTCTGTTTCTACTTTCTTCCATCTGGCAGCTCTCAGAATAATCTCACCCACCTGTTAAATGAGAGAACGTCAAGTTAAATTTACAGCAAGGCCTGGAAACAGGATGCTACAGAGAAGTATTTTAATTAAAATCCTCTAATTGAATGCATGCTTCCTTGTGAAAAGGGAGGTGCTAAGAAGGGCCTTGATGTCACCACTTCTACCCCTGTTTGCCAAAAAAGGGAGACAATTGAAACCAGCTCTCAAGGTGGAAAGAGGAAAGGGCATTTCCAGGGAGTTTTTCAGGGTCACCCTTGCAATGATGTTAGATGGTTCATGAGAGGTTTGTCCTTTACCAGAATCAGAGCAGAAGGTGTTACAGCAGCTCTGCTTCTTCTGGTCAGGCACTTTACAGAAGAACAAGATGCCACATAGTAAAAGATAGGGGATATCTCTATGAAACCTGAACTCTGGATAGAAATGTGACAAATATAAAGCCTCTCTCTGATGTGGAGGTCTCCATGGTGTGAGTTCTCCTGGGAATGCTTCAGAAACAGCTTCATTTGGCAAACAAGTAGGATTTTAAAACTCATTTTGTGACAATTGCTGGAATGGAGAGCAACATTTTCATAGGGACAGATGGAAACTGATAGCAAGAGACAAAAGTCTTCGGATCCCATTGGGAGAGTCTGGGTTACCGTGCCTGGATGGGGCCAGTGGAGCCTCATCCGGACACACTGTCAGCCTGGGATCTGCTGCAGAATATTAAATGCAGCATTAATAAGTTAAATTACAATTGTCCGGTAACCACACAGCACTTGGAGAGAGGGATAACAGAGCAGGTATGTTCAAACAAATAAGAGTGGGAGTCAGAAGGAAATATTTGGGAAGAAGAGGGAATTAACAACTGCTGTAGAATTGCATCACTGCAATGTAACTCTAACTCTTCTAAATACTATGCAAATCCACTGACACTATATACTTCCTGTAACTATGACACCTCTGGCTTTTCTTTCCTTGTTATATAGTAGTTAACTGTTATGAAAAGAGAGTTACGGAGAACAAAATGCACAGTACATGCTTCTATCTAAAGACACAGTAGCACTAGTAACAATTCACTACATTCTGCAGTTTTTACAGGTTTTTCCACTAGGCTGCCCTCAGCATTTGGAGGGGAAGTTTGGCACCACTGCATTTCTGTGTCTCCACGTTGGTAAAGGTCACTTTCCAGGAGACTCAGGTCACAGAGGAGAAAAGATCCCAGCGTCCTCAGGTGTTTGCCAGCCCTCTTTCCTTGGCAACAGAGAATCTTTTTTATAAAACACATTCATTTTATGTTTCAATATTTTAATGCTTCATTGGACTATTTAGAAATGGGAAAATCTTACATCCCCTCTTGAGAAATCTGGCAGGCATATTTGGCTCGTGCTGGGAAAGCAAAACCACTGGCAAACCCTCCAGTCTTTGCTGAAATTTAAAATAGATAGTCCAAGTGTTAAATACATTTTTAACACCCTTTGGGATCACTGGGGCACCAAGCATAAAAGACCGAAGACCTAAAGACCTAGGGAAGGGTAATTTTAATACTTTTTTTTTTTTTTTTTTTTTCTTTTTTTCCACAGAGCACTAGAGCATTCTGGGATACAAGAGTGACTTCCAGACCAACAGTAGGTAACTCAGGTTTTTAGGATAATGGGGAATAGAGATGCCAACACTTGTCCACTTTATCTATATTCTTGTTAAATGGATATTAAGCTTAGTTTGAGGAAGTGCTGTTCAGACTAGCAGCACAGTAGCTGTTCACCAGACACCAGCACCAGTGCTTGCCTATTATCCATCAGTTTATATCACCAAATGTGCTCTGGAGAATGCTTGAGCATTGATGTGTTGATTGACAGTGGAGTTAGTGGACCAGGAGTGCAAAACCATTGAAGCAAATGTGGGGATGTTGATAATAGAGATAGGGGTTGGAGAGAAAATCTTAGGATGATTTGGAAAAGAACTGCTGATAGTAGAGTTTACTCTGTCAGGCAGAGCTCACATATTTGTAGACACAGAGCATCTTTTAGAAAGCAAGATAAGGGAAATCACTCACGAAACACTTAGCAAGGTTTTAAAAGATACACCTTGTGAGTATGCTCCACTGTATGTAGAACAATTCCACACAAAAATGTGCACAAAAATAAAGAGGCTGAAGGTTTCCATAAAAATGTTGCTCTATAGCTGCATTACCCAAAGTGAATTGCAAAAAGTGTTAAAAGAGTCTGAAAGTGGGGTTCAGATCCTCAGCTGATGAAAACATTTCTGTAGTTGGCAAAATCTGTATTTTGTTTCTTGCTAAAATGTCTCAGAAGAGTGCAGACACACAAGAAAAAGTTGATTCTGCCTAAAATCCTTTAAGTATTCTACAGCACTAAGAGTGTTCAGAAATAGACTTAATTCAGACCGTATGAACCTCTGGAATAATTTTCAAGCAATCAGAAGGTAACAGCTCAAGATCAAGAGACTGAAAAATATAGCTAGTGCCACACTGCAAGCCTTGCACAGTATACTCATACAGAGTGCCAGGAATATCTGTTTCTGTCCAGTTGTTATCAGGCTGTTAAGCTGATATATAAAAGACAGTGAGAAGTGTTGTCACTTGCAGCAGGGATCAACAAGGCTGACAGAGCTCCAAAGCAGCAGCTGTAAATGGAAGAGTCAGTGTCATTTTAAAGAAAGTTTTAGAAGCAGAATAGAAGTCAGGAAAGAAAGAAAAATGCAGAAGCTCATATAGGTCAAAGCTGAAAGGAACCTCCCCACCATCACTTAGTCTCTCCCTGAAGCTCATGGTGGGGAAAAGCCAAATGTGACCACTGAGAGGCTCTAGATCAGGCTGCTGTTTCAATAAAGTAAATATTCAACTGGAGCAAGGAGCACTCAGCTGAGGCAAATTGCAAAGTGAGGTGAGCTAGGTAGTTCATCCTTGTTTTGGGTCTCCCATTGAAGCTCAGCACTATGCTGCAGCGGTATGGCAGTAAAAGGAGTTCCAGTTGGTAGATGCCTGTAAGAAACAAGCCTAGCCACCATTTGGTGTTGCTATCTGGCTGCCGCCTTGTGGCTTTTGCAAGCCTTGATAAATGCAGCCAGCATCTGAGAAAGTCAGGAAGACTAGGCTTACCATTCACTGGTAGAAGTGGTCACTCCAGGTTGGGTGTGAAGTTAAGCTGTATGGCCAGAGTCCTGTGTAGTCACAAGGAGATGGCTGTCTTCAGTCAGCTTGCTTGTCTTCCTTGGAGACAAGTTCCAATTTTTAATGATGTGAGCTTGTACATCTCACTGCTCCACTGACCATTTTGAAGGAAAATGTTAATCACACATATTTGTTACAAAGAAAAGACTCAGCAGTTCAAACCACTCAAATTAGTAGCACTGTTACTGGCACACTGTGGAGCTATGTCTGAATCATCACGTCACATCAGATCAGCTAAATGAGCATAGTATTTTTAGTGAAGGAGTGCTGCATTTTGCAAACACCAAGGCTTTTAATGGAAGAAACCATCTCGAGTGTGAGTGTGTCTCTGGGGATACCGTATAATCTGCTAAATCAAGATTTGGGAGCTCCAGAAGCTAAAAAAAAGACAGCTCTGGCAGTCACCCACAATGTAAATTATCTGTGTGACATCACTGAAGGGCCTGTTTGAAGATGAAAATCCCCAGGCTACATACAATGGCAACTTCACTTATGCCCACTGCTAGAGTGCTTGAACTCTTTGGGGTGCTTGAGGTCTCGAGATTGTGTGAGTTTCCACTTCTTACCAACTGCTTGCCCATTTCCAGAGCTATGTGGAACTTCCAAAGGATGTGCTGGGCCATCACTTCCACTGCCAATCAGTCAAGCAAAGAAATCATCCCCACATCTAGTTAAGTGTTACTCAGATAAGGCTTGGTGTGCTCTGGGAGATGCATTCAAACAGGATTTCTCAGGACAGATCCTCACCCCTTCTGGAATCTCCATATGCACTGCCTGTCCGAAAACTGTGCTAGAATTTATCTACTCTGAGCCTTGCAGGGAGCTGTGTGGGCTAACAACTATTCAGGGGAGGAGAAAAAATGTCTCACTCAAGGAAGTACTATTCCAAAAGTCAATATCACCTCTTTGACTCCTTCACCAAATCCCCTTTGCACTGATGTTGGGTTAAACATCATGTAACACACAGCTTTCGTTGCTTTTACCTATTTCTTCATTTCTATGCCCAGAGAGAAATTTTCCCAGCCCCTGACTTGTATGTGGTTGTTTTCAGTTCAAAATACAGCTGTCGATCCCACATAAAACATAGGCTCCATTTCCTGCACTTTCATTCCCTGGAGATGGAGGAACTGCTGGTTGGTCTCTTAGCTTTCCCCCCTCTCCTACCACATCCATCCCTACCTCCTTAAAGCTGTTCCTTTCCTTTCCTTTCTCTTTTTTTTTTTTCCCCACAAATTTCTCTACAGTTGTACTCTCTCCTCTGCAGCCCTTTCCCTTTCATATTCTCACTCTGAGCCACTCTGCCCCATTCTTGCCTTGCCTCAGATTTCTCTTCACTTTCTCAAGCTCACCCATACCCTGTGCATTGCATTTGACCTCCTCTTCCCTTGTGCACCCTGGGCTCTCTTGTGCATCCTCAAGCTGTGACTGTAGCTAACAGCTCCCCAGAGTACTCTCACTTCCCTCCCTGTTCCCTAATTCCCTGCCTGGATGTCTAAGAAATGGCCCCCTCCATCTGCCTTTTCAGACTCATTCTCCTCTGTCTATAAGCAGCCTGCCAACCTCTTGGAAGCTTTCATTTCCAGGAGAATCCAGCTGGTGGAAGGCTATCGCTGTCTTGGCTGAGGACCAGCTCAGTACAAAGTTACCAGGAGTGATTGCTCTGTTGGTTGAGAGCATAAAAGAAAATGCTGAAAGATAAAGCTATTCTGAATAATGTGGATTTGTGTCAGCAAATCCTGTGGGAAAAATATCAATATCAGATAATTCAAAACTTGTTAGACATGGTTAGAGGATATATCCTCTTTCTTGCTTCTTTCTTGGGCTCCTCACTTTCTCCTGTGGGTTATTCATCCTTCTCTCTGTCCCCGATGACTTCAGCTTTCCTTTTTCTATCATTTTTCTCCTCTTGTTTTCAGGTTACAATGAGGAGTAAATAAACTGAAAATAAAGTTAAAAATATGAATCTCAAAAAATGCCCTCAAGACAATCACAAGCATAGGAAAATATGACCTTGAAATGCCTGTAAAAATATGGAGAAAACTCAAAACCAACTGCATGTAAAACTGAAAACAGGATAGAGGTAGGGGGGAGCAAAAGGAAAATGCATGACAAATCCACATGAAGTGTCCCAGACAGCTTTTGTCTGCACAGAAATGGTTTTATGGGATTCTCTGCAGAAAAAAAAAAAAAGAAAGAAAAAAAAAGAACAAAAAAATTAAGGACTTAAGTTCAAAAGATCAAGTTGCATTTTCATTGATCTCAGACTTGTAAGAGCTGCCCCATCAATCACAGTTGCTTAAAAATTCCTATTAATGGCCTTGAGTGCTGGGGCTGCCCATATGGTTCATCTTTGTAACATTTGGGCATCTCCTTGGGAACAGTGTGAGATCTGTCAGTGTCAGAGACTGACGCTCTGTGCTCATCCCCACATCCCCACAACTGCTGAAAGGAATATACTGTCACTACAGGCTTGAAGAGCTCCATATGATTCCTGACAAAATAACAGCAGAGGAGGAGAAAAGAATGAAGACCAGAGGATTTGACTTTCACAGATGGTGGGGACCGTTCCAGACCAAGGTAAAAACCCACTGTGTATTCTAGGAGGTGTATGGGAGAGCTTCAGGCTAAGGTTGCCCAAAGAAGTTTTGGAGTCTTCCTCTTGGAGATCTCTAGAGCCACCCAGATGTGGTTCTGGGCACCCTGTTTTAGATGTCCCTGCTGTAGCAGTGGGATTGGACCAGATGGACCCTGAGGTCCCTGTCAACCTCAGCCAGCTATGATTGTGTGGAGGTGCTGCATGACATTGCACTGAAATAAGCCTCAATTTGCAGTTAGGGAGCTGAGTACATGGCTAGTAGATACTTTAAGACTAGGAAAGAAAATCAAGAGAAGAATTCCCTACCATTATGCTGAATAATGCAATCAACTCCATGGTAGGCTTCAAATCTTGCCATGTACAGCTTGAATTCTTGTTCTGAGCAGTGAAGTCAGCATGGTGGCAAATCCCTGAGTGGTGATTATCAGAACTTCGTACATGTCTGTAAAGCTGTGCTCCTCACTAGTAGCTAACTCATGCCCGGGGTTGTAGATGTGCTTTTACTGAACTGAAGTTCTCTGGCTGTGGACTTTGGCATATGGGCATCCCTGCTGATATGGACGGAAGATTAGGAATGTACTTGATGCTGAACATGTTTAAGCCTTTCTGCTATTTCAGAGGAGTATCTCATCAAGCCAAGCTGACTCTAAAGCCCTTTTATGCCATAACTTTTCCTTGCAGACAATTCATATCCAAAGCGAAAATTCAACAAAAAAAATCGTTCCCTCTAACAGGCATACATTTCTCTTCATAGTAAGTTCTCCTTCTTCCTTGCATTGGGGAAACTGTCATGAGGACGCATTTCTGAACTGGATTTATGTAGTAACAAAACAATTTAGAAATGTACACTGAAAATAATTGTGCTGTAACCTGACTTTGGTAATAATCAGAGCATTCATTTTGCCTGTGATGTCCCAGAAGTTGTGACAGAGCAGGTAAGAACCATAAATGTGGCCAGGAGGTCCTTTGAGTTTCCACTGTTCTTTTGCAGAGAAATGATAGAGTAGTAGAATGATAGAACCGTTTGGGTTGGAAAGGACCTTTAGGATCATCTAGTTCCAACCCCCTGCTATAAGCAGGGACTCCTCCCTCTAGACGAGGTTGTTCAAAGGCCCATTCAGCCTGGCCTTGAATGTTTCCAGGGAAGAGACATCCACAACCTCACTGGGCAACTTGTTCCAGTGTCTCAGTGCTCTCACAGTAAAGAATTTCTTCCTAATATCTAGTCTAAAATCTACCCTCTTCTGATTTAAAACCATTTCTGATTGTCCTGTTGGTCCAGACAACATCTGCAGTGGGAGGAAAATATGCACAAACCCCACTTCTCTCACACACTTGATTTGCCTCAAATGGTTCACAACTTATTTAAAATAAAAGGGAATTGTCTGTAGTTAACCAAAGTCAATGCAGTGATGGAGAGAGTAGTCACTTCTTCTGCAGATCAGCTGGGAATCATGTGGGATGCAAAGCTCAGGTGCTATTCACAGGGGTCTTGGGCTAAGCAAAGATCTATCTGCTGAGGGGCAGACAACAGTCTGAGTCACAGTGTAAGAAAAAGTTTACTTCTCCAGTTCACTGGAGAAGTAAGAATTGAGTTGAGATTATCAGCAGAATTAGCCCTCCCTACTCAGAAAGCCAGCCTGCTGCGACAAAGTATTTGCAAGCACTTTGGACTAAGTTTATTTAATAGAAACCTGGCTAGTGCTGAGTATGCAGTGACTTTTTCCTACTTCTCATCCTTTGTACACACATACACAGGCACAAGCAAGCTTTTTACAAGCTGAATGTCAGCACATGTTCAGTATTTCACACATTTTCATCTGGTCTCCTTTTGCTCAAATGCCTATGCATCAAAATTTTTAGCGATCAAGAAAGGTCATCTGCATTTTGTGGACATCTGTTTCTTGATGGTTCTATAAAGATTCTCTCTTTGTAGCTTCAAGAAACCACCCTGATTATTTTCTCTTGGCCAGTTTGAGCCTGCCTTGCCTGTGTTCACAGCAGCAAGAACACTTTCTGGTGGCTGCCTTAGGATCCCGGCAAGATGCCATAGTCTTTGCAATGAGAAATGGTGACCTCATGAATTGGGGAGGGAAAAGAGGGGGCGAGACTGGATTTTTGGTTTTCTGTATTTAAATCCCATCAGGTTATGTGTTTTCATTTCAAATTCTTTCCAAAATACTGTATCTATTTTCCTTTGAGATACTATGACTGAAATGACACTATGCTTTGCCTCCACTGATTATTTTTCTAAACAGAAAGAAGATATTTGTCTTCAAAAGCATTTAAAACTCTCCCCCTCAAAAAAAAAAAAAAATCAAAAATGGACAGAATGGACCCAGAAGTAAAGCAAAATAAAAATAGGAAGATGTGTGCTGTAGAAACAGGCAAGTTACAAAGGAGTTAAAGTTCTTTACGTGTGGCCAAATGAAATAAGACCTGGAGGGACACATGGTTCTCTCTCCAGCACCCCCTGGACTCTGAGATGTAGACTCATGAAATGCCTGGGAGGCAAAATTGGCCCCCATTGTGTCTTATTTAACTTGGCTACTTGAAAGACTCACTTTTTTTTTTACTTTTTTTTTTTTTTAATTTGGCTCTTCCTTCAGCTCTCACACCTTTCTTGAATGTAAATGCCCTTTATATTTCAAATATGCCTTTTCCCCAGCCCTCCATATCATATTGTTTGGGCAACTGTCTCTTTTTCTCTGTGCACCTACACAAAGCTGCTGGCACAAGACTTCTTTACAAAGAGGAGTAAAATCAAACTGAAGAGCCCTGTAGTTTCCAGGGGTGCATTTTCAGATCTTTGTGCCAGTAAGGGGACTGCAGACTCAGATATTTGCACTGGCCAGCAGCAGCATGCTCTGGAGCAGCATGCATTTTCCTGCCTGTGCAACCCACAGCCTTTGCAGGCTCAGCTGAAAACTATTTCACCATCACCTTGCCAGTTCCAGATCATCCAATTCCAAGCCCTTGGTGTGGGCAGGATTGCCACCCACCAGCTCAGGCTGTCCAGAGCCACATCCAACCAGGCCTTGAATGCCTCCTGGGATGGAACATCCACAGCTCCTCTGGGTAGTCTGTGCCAGTGCCTCACCAAACTCTGAGTAAAGGATTTCTTCCTAACATCTAACCTAAATCTTTTAGTTTAAAACTATTCCCCATCGTCCTGCTACCACCAGACCAAGTAAAAAGTTGGTCTCCCTCCTGCTTTTAAGCTCCCTTTAAGTACTAGAAGGCTGCAATGAGGTCTCCCAAGACCCTTCTCTTCTCTGGAACAGAATAAGCCCAGCTCCCTCAGCTTTTTTTCATTAGAGAGTTGCTTAAGTCCTCTGATAAACTTTGTAGCCCTCTTCTGGACCTGCTCCAACAGCTCTACATGTTTCTTGTGTTGGGGGCCTCAAATCTGTATGTAGTATTCCAGATGGGGCCTCACAAGGGCAGAATAGAGAGTGAAAATCACCACCCTCCCCCTGCTGGTCACCCCTCTTTTGATGCAGCCCAGGATATAGTTGGCCTTCCAGGCCTGATCACACACTTGCTGGCTCATGTCCAGTATTTCATTCACCAGAACCACCAAGTTCTCTGCAGAGCTCCTCTCAGTCAGTTCTCCCAGACTGTATACACATCTGGGATTGTTCACCCCAAGATGTACCCAGGAGATACCTCTCGTTGCTGTCCTCCACCTGTATATAAAAGCATTGATCAATCCTCTGGCTTGAATGTCTTGATGGTGTTGTGGTAGTGCTGTGAGAATTACAGCTTGAACTATCTGTACTTGATGATGTCAAGAACCATAAATCTCTAAGTGTTTTGACCATGGACTATTGGAAAGAGGAGGCTGTTGGTAGTTTTCTGACTGTGCAAAGCAGCAGTATCTCTTCAAAGTCAATCAACATAAAATAGAATTTACGGAAAACCTGAAATTATGTTTTGTTTCTATACGATAGCCTTTTTTTTTTGACATGAATATGCCCAACAAATTTGCTGGAAAGCAAACAATATCATTTTCCAACTTGAAAGAGAAGCAATCTGCACTTGCAGCACAGGGTGTTCAACCTCAAATAAATACCTATCTCAAAAGGCGATGCCCAAAGTGTATGAGAAAAATGAAAGAATAGAATAAGCACAGACTTCTCAGACCAGGACAAATGTAGAAGCACATTCATCCATGTCACTGCAGACTGTTTCAATGACTACTGAGTCAGGAAACATCATAGCTTACAGAGCTGACCATTTCTGGTGATTGCATGGAGTACAGAACTTCTTACTGTTTTATGCCATCAAAACAGTCCTAGAAGGGCTTCTGCTGCTGCACCTCTTCAGGGATTGAACACCAGCAGCCCATAACATTTTTCTTTCTGTTTTTGCTGGGAAGGAAAAAGAAAAATGAAGAAAAAAAAAAACATAGAAGGAAATCTGAAAAGCCAGGAAATAGAAATGAATGGCTGGACACTTTGGGATTGCTACAGACGGCTCTGGTTCAGTGAGCTTTGCTGAGCTGCCACTTTGCTGGCCTGGGAGATATATTAGAAGATGATGTTTAGAAATCATAAATAATCTCATTATATTGCAGCTGCTAGCATTCTGGGAAACATGGATAAAAGTAGTGGAGAACTGAATTAAAGAGTCCCCCAGTGGAACAATTGTGGCAACAGCTGAAGGGAGAAAAAACATAGATATTATGGATGAATTAACCTAGAGAATTTTTTAGGTTTAGATTCAATCTCAATTGCATCTCAGCTGCTCTGAGAAATTGTGAACTCCTCACTTTCTTCCTATGGGCAACTCATGGATACTGTATGTTGTTCCTTCTGTTGTAGAACTGTTGGACTTCGAAATGGAAAACAGCATGAGCTACAGCCCACCCAGGACTGCTCCTGCACTACTTTCCTGAGCTTTAGAGCTGTGACTGTTCCACAGCTAACTTCAGCTCAAAAGCTACTTTACTTGACATTGTCCCTTGAATTTCCCTTCTCTTACTATGTCTTCTCTTCACATAATGTTGTATATGATGAAAGCTAAATCAGAGCTGAAACTCGGTGCCTAGGACTGTCAAACACATTGAATAGCACATGGCTATGGCCCCATCAGTTGAGATATGACTGACAAACCACAAATAGATCATGATGGACAACACGTTGAAGAAGAAAATATGCATGATGGTGAGTTGGCCATAGATAAGTGGTTTTAATGTACTGAATTCTATCCCTATTAAGAGCTTTCTTTTAATATTTGTTATTCCAAACCACTACAATTGAAAATTTGAAAGTAATAGCTAGAGATGTTCTTAACATATATATTTTTTTCTATCTACAACCATCTTTTACAGATCTGAGATTTCCTGTCAGCCATGATATTTTTCAGATGTCCACAGATCCAAAAACCTACCACTTCTTTCTTTCAGTACTGTGTTGGTTTTTGAACTCACAGACTGGTATGCATTAACAGAAGTGCTTTGTTTTATTAGTAAGACATTTTACAAACCCTTCATAATTTTTTAAAGTTTGTTTTTTAAAAAATCATTTAGTCCTCAATGAATTGAAAAAGACAGCAATGATTTCTTTCAACTTTACTAATTTATTTATGCTCTTAGAAAGCTTTTTGCATCTATTTATTTTCTCATATATTTTCAAAAAATCCCTTCTTATTTGCATTTATTCCTTAGCAGATTTCTCATTTTCCTCTTCCTTCCTTCCTTCCTTCCTTCCTTCCTTCCTTCCTTCCTTCCTTCCTTCCTTCCTTCCTTCCTTTCCTTTCTTTTTCCTGTGAATGAGAATGTTTAGCATTTGGCTCACGTTGTCTGATATGTTTAGGGACTATAGGCAGTGTATTAATACTGCCTATTAAATTAACAAATTTAATAAATCAAATTTTCTTTTTTTTTTTTTAATGGAGTGAATGTTCCCTTTGAAAAGCTGAGGTTTTGCTGATATGATTTTTATCTTTGTGGTCCAAAACTAAAGCTTCACCAGATCAGTTTCTTTGGACTATTTCAAATTCTCCATTCAGGGAGGAGGGCAGTTTATTATGTGTTATCCGCACGTATCTCAGCTACCCACTGATCATCTTTCCAGACTATAAGTTGTACCCTTTGCTATGTGTTCATGGCCAATACTTGCTCATTTTGGATTTATATTTCATTTCTGTATAGATTTCTTCAGACCAACTTGAATTCCTTTTGAATAATATTTTCTTCTGCTTTTTTTTTTTTTTTTTTTTTTTTTACCTTCTCTCATTTCAACAAACTTTTTGTTGGATTTTTTTTAATTTAGTTTTTTGTACAGTTTGAGACTGCTCCTGGTTTCATAATGTTCACAGAGCTGGAAGTTAGAATAGTAGTATGAATAGAATAGTATGTAGGAATAGTATGTAGGAAATAATTTGAGAAACTGAGTGCAAAACTGCTTAAAACTCATGCTCCAAAATATATGTCTCCAACTTTTCTGGGTAGAACCACCTGCATGCAAAGAATGATTAACATTTAACTCCCCCTTCATTTCATGGCTTTCTTTTCGACAGATCTTTTATACCTTTCAGAAGTCACAGGTATTGAGGCATGAGAATCATGCTTAGTTACCCAACAGAAATCTTAGATGACATTGCTGCACATTGTCTTCTCTTTCCTCATTTTTTTGTAGTTGCTTTTAAAGCTTCTCTTCTTGTAATTCAAAAAGATGAAAGTCATAGAGTACTGTAGTCTTGTTACCATCCTCCCATTATTTTATTGCAGGTTTTCTGCTAAGGCATCAGTGCTGGGATCTTGGTGAAAACAACACGTTTCTCAGTGTTTACCAGTTTCACTGCTGTTGATCACATCCCTGGCAATGAGTATAGGTCATTATTTGAATCCTTGCTCTTGTATTCCTCTGGTGCTTTTACATACACACATCTGCATACATACTTTCTTCATACTTCCATAGCAACATAATATAAACCATGGAGTACAGTGCTGGCCCTGGTTTGGATGGTGTTGGCAGGCTATACTCACGTTTATTCTGGGTTAATTGCACCTCAACTTGTTCCAGTTTTAGTGGGAGAGGCAGATGCAGGTAATTACATCAGGTTTGCAATCATTAGACTGAATTATTTATTTAAGACATCAAATTGGATGCAGTTTTTCTTTGTGCATGTTTCTGGGCCAGTTACACCATCTGAAAGTCCAACTATATTGATGTTCAATTACTAGAATGCACATTAAAGGAAATATTATAAAACAGCTCAGGTAGGAGAGGAACTGGAGGCCAAGTCACTCCCCTCTGTCATTCTGATTCTCACAAAAGAAGCACTGGGAAGGCAATGAGTGTTGCAGTATGTCGTGAGGGTAGTTGTTGATATGGTCTGGAGGGGAAAACCCACCCCAGGTGCAGGTACATTCATTACCTACATGTACAGGCAGTCTTGGCTGAACCAGCACAATGCTCCTAAGTCACCTTAAGAAGAAGGCTGATGCTCTCTACTCACAAGCCAATTCTAGGTCTCTGCAGTATTGCTAGTCCAGTCAGCTGGAAATAATGTTATGAGGTGCGCACAGTGCCAGTTACTAAAAGGGAGACATGAACTGTCCTGTTTGTGAATGTGTCCAAGAAGAGCATGCAGAAGTCACTCTATGTATATCAGCAGAGAAGCTGAATGGCAGAGCTTCCAAAACACTCTACAAATTTAGAACATTGCTGGGATAAGAACAGCATCTGTAGGAACTTCAACCAGTGTAAAATTACACAGGCTCCTAATCCTTCTCCCCCACAGCATACAAGTTCCATACTGAGTTAGAAAAAAAAACTAGCTTAGTGTTCCAGGGATAGACTCTTACACAATTAGTCCTGTTGTGGAGGCTTATTGAATCAGCTGATGCTGACTGCTATCCAATACAGTAGCCACGCTCATTATTGGGCTATTGCAGAACAACAGCAATTGCATGCAACAATGTGAGCTGATTTTTTTTGTCTAATTGCCCATTCAGGCAGATCAAAGTTGATGGGGATTACCATCATGGACAGGACTTAGCATTTAAAGAGCTATGTTCCATATACCACTCCCATTATCTGTGGTCATATTATTTTTCCGGGTTAATAAACAGTTACTGACATGAAAAAGCAACATTTGAAAAGAGTTTCAGGGTCCTTGACTGTCATCTATACATTTTCCTATATATTAATTACAGACAAATTACAAGGAACAGTCAGGAAATTGAGTGATCCACTTCGCCAGCAAAAGTTTTGCGGGCCAACAGAACAACTCCTGCCCAGCAGAACAATAGATGTACCTCTAATGGTTTTAGAAATTGTCCTGTCAGCAAATTCAAAATGCAGTCTTACTGACCTGACCAAAAGACCTGGTGCTGCTCTAAAGAAGAAAAAAAGGCTGAAGGAGTCAGATGGTGTTTGGGTGGGAACTGGCTTATTTGTAGCAAATTATCCCTTCACCACACCAGCACTCTCTTCACAAGGTTCTGTTGCATTCTTATTAAAGTTGGGTTCCTAGTACTTGAGTTGCATATCATTGGCATGCTCAGGTATCCCTCTGCTTCACCCTTGGGTGCACTTTCATGTCGTTGTTTTGTTTAGAATGATGTTCAGCATGCAATGCCCATCTGCTAATGCAGGCACAGGATCTAACATCATCTGTGTTCTAGGTGGATGTTCCTAACTGTCTTGAGAAAAAAGCTAAATTTTTATTTTATTTTATTTTATTTTATTTTATTTTATTTTATTTTATTTTATTTTTATGGCAAATGACTGTCAACCCTCACCTACATCAGTAAAGCTTCCACCAGCATGCAATAAATCAACTACTGCAATAAAATAACTCACTGTGATTTTTGCTGTGGTATATTTAATATAATGTCACAGAGCACATATCTTAATCTGTTTTAATGTCTGTGCTCTACGTCTTTTGCTTTAGTACACAGCATTCACATGTACCCAAGAATACTATGTTGCACTGAGTGCAATGTTCTGGTATCACTGAGCTACACCGACTGTGCACACAGCAATATTTATGACCTCAGCCTGTCAGTGTATTAAGAAATGAAGCTAAATAAATTTTCAAGGCTTGCTGACAAATCCACTCTGATTATTTTTGCTCCTATCATCTTCATTTGTGTAACAGTACGAAAGGCTTACTTTTGGAAGAGCCTGTGCTTCAAGATGAGAGATCTCCTATTATGAATATTTCCACTACCTTTCCTGACATTTGGATTGGTCTTTTAAAAGAAGGACTTTTCATACAAGAGGCACATGATGACAATTCATCTTTTTATTCCGCAACATCTAACTAGGAGATGCAGAGCTTTCCGCACTGTAAGCCAGAAGCCTGGCTAAGAGCAAATGGGTGAGGCATGTTAGAATAAAGACCTCTGGCTTCTGTGACACTTTCCTCTAGATAGATCCTCTTTTGGCTAACATGAATGTGCCAAATGGAACTAATGGGAGAGTGCATGCAGGATACCTGGCCTTGGTGTGGCTGTTCTGAATGTGATGATGTCATGTCGGCTTCTCCACACTGACAAAAAGAGTAAGGACTTAGTTCTTCTCCCCATCTGATATAGGAACTTATGTCTTTAACACTGTAAGCACACTGTCAAAGTTGCTTGAAGGTAGACAAGGAGTTCAAGATTTTGTGGTGAAATACAGAAGGAAAGAGAGGAACCACACAACTGTATCTGCTCCCCCTGCTCACACTTGCTTTGCAAATCAAAGGCTCCTGAGTGAGAGCAAGTCCATGCCAGGAACGCTGGCTAGCCCTGTGGTTATGGCAGCTATTCAAGGAGAGGGAGTTTTCCAGGTATGGCTGCTGAATTCTGTGTACTGTGACTCACGTCTCCCATGAGGCAGACTGGTCCCACGTGGATGTCCCAGACTGGCCCTGGTGCATCTCTCACATTGCTAGGGCATCGTTTCTTTTCTGGAAAGCCTCAGTAAAATGTGGCAAATAGCTCAGAGCCTTCTGTCCCTATGGAGTCAATAGGGAGAGAAGTACCCCTGCTGTACACAGGATATCTCTGTCACACATGAGTTCACTTCAGATTCACTGCTCACTGTTCTTAAGCTGTCTGTCTGCTCAGGAGAGTGTTATGCTGAGAGGATTTTATCTGTACACCTAACAGAACACTGAGTAATTTATTTTAACTTGCTTTTAAATGTGCCTGTTATTTTTGATGCTACCTTCCTTACACTGCTCAATTTTTACTTCCTTCAGTGACAATCAAGGAAAAATCTTATTGCATTTTTCCCATTTCACTGTCAGCTTCTTTTTAATCCTCATAGAGAGTGAAACTTTCACAGAGAGTCATACTTATGTTTGTAATTATAAATCTACATTATGGAACAAGCAGACGTTGCTCAGTTTTTTTGCCTATTCTGTTTCAGTCCTTTATACTGAATATTCCAATCTTGGATCAGCAAAGCACTTATTTAAGTGTTCTGCTGATATCCTCAGATGGAGTAGCTAGTTAATTAAACTCTTTTAGTTTACATTCGTCACATAGCTATATAAGATCTAAATAAGAAAATACTATAAATAGAGTCAGTAAATACAGTCAATAAATGCTGACTCTGAGATCAGTAAGTTTCATGCTGAAGGCAATTGGACAGAGTAACATTATCTCACTATGCTGGAACTTGGTAGGATCAGGGATAGCCTGCTCAATACCTTGAAGTGTCACACTGCTGAAGAATCTAGGTGATAGTTTCAAAGGTCTTCCCAATGTGTTGCTACTAAGAAGGATTTTACTTTAGTCAAATCACATTCTCTTACTAGTTGAAATACAGATACACTCATAAAGATTTAAATGGAATAAATAAGAAAAGCAGTATGATTTCTTTCCCTGATATTCAAAAGGCTGCACCACACTTATGTATGAGAAAGTTTTTCAAAAATAAGCTTATTAGGCTGAAAAGCAGTGAATCTCATTGAGGGGACTCCATACAGAGGTTGAAGACTGGACACTCCACAGGTCTCTGTGTCTGGCCAAGGGGCAGCCATTCTGTCTGGCAAGCAAAACATTCCTGGGGAGCTGTTCTCAGGAAAGGCACCTCCTCCCTTCCTCCTCCTTCAAAACTGAGGCAACTCTCAGGCCATAGGCCCCAACTCCCAGCACTGCAGTGTTTTGATCAGCATGGGACACTCTTAGAATCTCATCACCATGGCTTTCTGCTGTCCCAAGCCACCTCACTGCCTTCTATTCTCAGCCGTATATATATGGGGACTGATACCAGAATGACAGTTGCTGACTGGAAGCAGCCAGTGGTATTACACTGTGAGGTATACAAGAAGTTTTCTTTCAAAGAAGGGAGTATGATGTATTCTCCCACCAAGTAGAGGTGGCTAATGGGCAGGAGAAATTACCTTGAGTCCATGGAAGTGGACCTGCCTGAGATCAATTGAGAACCTGTGGAGGTGAATCCACAACACGATGAAGGACTGATGAAACCGATCCACCTTTCTGGGACAGATCCATGCAATCCTTCACTCTCAGATAGCCTGCAAAGAAACTCTGACCCAATCAGGGGTACTGGAGCCTGGCCACCTTTCCCAAGTGGCTGCCTCACTTCTGACAATGAGCATTCCATCCTGTAAGTTTACCATTAGCCAGGAAAATTGGAACTCCAGAAACACCCTGTGGGCTCACATGGCACATCTAATTCCTGTTAAGAAATATACAAGCCCTTCCTTTCCGTTTCTTGCCCTTACCCCTCCTAAAATCCCTTCTTCAGTGTGTCCTGAGGAAGAGGAGAAGGCAGGGACTGGATTCTTCTCAGCTGCTGTTCTTGGGAGACGGAGGAGCCTAGTGGAGGGAGCCAAGTTCCATGGGGCCTTGATGAGATGTCAAAAAGTTACGGAGGTAGTTGCTTCTCTGGAGAAGCAGAAGACTTTTGTTCTGACAGAAAGGTGTGCTGAATTTCAGTATGAACTTGGGTTATTTTATTATTCTAGAACTTCATGAAAATACCCTCGGTTACTTTGCTTAAAAACGGTGTGGGACCAAGATCTCTCCTGCCAGGAGTAGAGATCTGTCCCACAGCCAGCAAGCAGCAGGCACATTTCCTGGGAACAGATCATGAATAGTACAGCAAGATATACTAAATGTCTGAGCTCAGACATGAATGCCAGACCATCATTGCACTTCTGCATTAATGTTTGTAGATAAACAAGAGATCACAGGGGGAAACACAACAGATACAAAAATTTTCCTGATGGCAGCTGCGTGCATGCAAATTCTCTGCTGTCTTGTGTAGATGTTTTTTTCGTAACATCCAAGCAAATGTGCAAATCCCACCTCTGTTCAAAAGGGCTGGTGGAGAAAAGCATTATTTCTGCATGAGAAAGGGAATAGTTGCATTAACTTTGCTGCTGTAGAAGAAATGGGATTGCTGTGGCTGTCCTGGGTGTAAGATAAGACAGTGGCTCTTGGCTGGCCTTAGTATGATCCTGAAGGCAAATGCCATATGAGGGCAGCTTCTTTTGGCCCCTGCTGTTCAAACAGGTTATGAAACTGAGAACTCCGCCCTGCCTGAGGCCATCTCCTTCCTGTACTGCCTGGAGCAGTGTGGAGGAGACAACTACAGGACCACAAAGTGCTTATTGCATGAATTTGGATAAATCACTTAGTCCTTTTCCTTTCCTTCCCCTCTCCTTTCTTCCTCAAAAGTTTTAACAGCATTCATTAGAACAGTGCCAATGGGAAGTGGGAGGCTTTCTAACTTCATCTTAACATAGGCCAAGTGCTGTTACTTTGATGTCTCAAAAGCACAAAAGAATAGCAGCCCAGAGTTTAAAAGTTTCACAAGATTAAGTAAACTTTCTGAAACACTTCTCTGAGAACTAGATAGAACAGCCTAATACTTGTGGAGTTTGCACTTCTCTGGTGCAGCCTTGCCATAGGAACTAACCACTTGGAGCTGTGTCAGAGGTGAGTCAGCTTGGGGATTAGGAAAAGGATCTTTACCAAAGGGTGGTCAGGCCCTAGAACAGGTTCCTCAAGGCAGTGGTCATGGCACTGGGCCTGCTGGAGTTCAATACTGTTTGGACAGTATTCTCAAACATAGGGTTTGAATTTTAGGTAGTCCTGTGCAGAGCCAGGAATTGGATTCCATGATTCTTGTGGGTCCTTTTTGCCTTGGGATATTCTGTGATTCTGACTATGTATGGCAGCAGTTAATCAGATAACATTTCTCCCAGTCTCCCCCTAATGTCTCAAAGAAGTGAGAGTGAATAAAGAAGGGTGGCAGGCGCTACATCCTGCCATGTCACAGATGAATAACTCTCCTTCATGCCACATGCCAAGACTATGTGTTTCTGGGACATCATCTCCAAACAGGCACTGGAAGTAGAGAAAAAGATGCATTGGGCAAGGAAACACTTTTCTGAAAATCTGACTGTGTCTTGGTGTCCTGTCTGTGAAACAGAACTTCCTGATCTGCATGTGTGTATCATTCAATATCTTTATGCTTTCCTGTCAGGATTGCATTATCTAATGGAAGTGGCCAGCAGAAAGAAATAGCATTTCCTACTAATGTTAATATACAGAAATTGTTGCCACAGGATTGAGTCAAACCTGAAATTACAGCAAAGCTCAAAGCACGGAATTAAAAGTACTTTTTAAAGATTCTGAAAGGATTTTAGATAGCTATACGACTCTCTTTTGATTTTAAACCAAGATTGAATTTCCTAGAGTAAACAGAAGACAGTGAAAGGAAGAACATATTCTCTCATCAGTAATCGCTCCAGCCCTTTTCTGAAGCATCCAAGGCTACACACAGTAAAATCTGCAATATCGTCAGACAGACTAGGCACAGTACTGGGAATGTTGTTGTGTGTTTATCTTCCCCTATAGAAATAAAAATTAATAACCATCAGAGAATTTATCTTTCAGGGTTTTCTACCATTTTAGTGTTCTTTTTCTTAGTTCAGATAAGAAGTTTACTTTACACAAGGAGAACTGTAAACTTTGCAGTCATAACTCTTACAGGCAGATCAGTGGGGCTTCAGTTTCCCCACTGTTTTCAATCTCATATTAGAAATTGTCCATTGGCCAAGAAGCCCAATGCTACTCTGGGGTGCATTAAAAAAGTGTGACCAGCAGGTTGAGGTCCTCCGCCTCTCCACTGCACTGGTGAGACCACATCTGGAGTACTGTATCCAGTTCTGGGCTCCTCTGTTCAAGACAGAACTACTGGAGAAAATCCAGAGGAGGGCCACAAGGAGAACCGGGACTGTTCAGTCTGGGGAAGTGAAGAATAACGGAGGATTTCATCAATGCTTATAAATATCTGAAATGCAGGAGTCAGAAAATGGGATCACAATCTTTTTGGTGGTGACAGAAAATGGGACAATGGTCAGAAACTGAAACGCAGGAAGTTCCATACAAACATGAAGAAAAACTTCTTGACTTTGAGGGTGACAGAACACTGGAACAGGCTGTCCAGAGGAGTTCTGGAGTCTTCTTCTCGGGAGATACTGAAAACTCATGTGGAGTCTTTCCTCTGTAACCTATTGTAGGGAGCCTGCTCCATAGAGGTTGGACTAGATGATCTCCAGATGTTCCTTCCAACCCCTATGATTCTGTGATTCAATGACATGCAGTGCAAATTGTAAACTGGCAAATACCTCAAAATTACATTTTAAAATGAAATAAAAATTATACTAGTATCTTTAACTATTATTTATACATATTAACTGTGAAAAGTGGCTCTGAAAAACTTTTTATTAGACTTCAACAATCAAAATAATAATTCTAGCAGTCCATAAGACACAATTCCTGTGAAAGCAGACACCTAATAAATCCCAACTAATGAAGAGAACTTCTACTGTAAATAGTGCTCCTGGGAATGTTTACTAATTACTTGAGCTGATAGACTGCTCGAGAGAATTGTTCATATTACAAGAGATTTCATTATGATCGATATTGGGGATTTAAGTTATATAAAGCATCAAGAATTTATTTAGGTCTTCCCGGGAAACAAATTTCTGGGCTGGTAGTTGCAGAACAGTATTTCTGACTGCTAACACTCCTTTTGAGTGATCTGCCCCAACACAAATCCATGCAGATGCTTGCATTCTCTTTAAACAATGTACCTGGACTTCACCTCTACTTCATATTTTTAATTCTTCTATAGTGAAAGCATGCATGGCAGTACTTTGAAAACTTATGTCTCTAGAAGACTGTTAAAGAAGCCTCACAGACAAAAATAAAAACAAAAATAAAAAACACAGAAGGAACAATTGCAAAGATTTATTTAGCGCATTCTGTGCTTGGCACTTAGAAACAGAGTTCCGTGCATAGGGCAAATCTTTATACACCTTTTTCTTCATACATATTTTACATACCATTTTTATTGCCCTCTTTTATATTCATAATATTGACTCCCCCACTAGGCATATAAATACATTTATCTACAACACCTCACAACAAATCTCAATAATATCTGTGTTCTGTTACTTGGTATTTGCATTTTCACACAACTTAAATGCATAGCTTGCACCAAGCTACAATTGTTTTCTTATTTTTAAAGGATCTGAAGAAGAAAAAAAAAAAAGAAAAAAAAAAAAAAACAGAAGAAAATAAAACATAAAAGAAAGTTGGTTAAGCAGAGATCCCATGGCAGGCAGGAATTTGGAGAATACTCGACCTCATTGTTACTGAAATGCTATTGGTTTTCTATGGCAATTCTTACATGCAAGGTGAGGGAGGCCATTGTACTGCTGCAGAGCAGAGCGCTCATTTCTCATTGTTCTTCCCCATGAGTTCAGTCTGGAGTTTCCTCCCATTGAGTTGAGTGCTACAAGACACATGTTCCCCACAGAGGCTTTTGTTCTTTTGGCTTGAGTACATCCCTTTAGGGAATGTCAGTAAGAGCTGATCTCCTTCTCCCCCTGTGCATCTTTTCAAAGATGCTTGTGTCAAGCTTCAAACCCTGCTCGTGTCTGAGACTCACTTACGAGTTAAAATTTTTCTCTCTCCTCTCTCTCATCTCTGTCTGCAGACTGAGTACTGGTAGGCTCGACCCTCAAAAAGAAAACACTGGTCGAGCAGAGCTGCAATGAAAGTACAGAAACCTCTTTAGGAAGAGAAGCTCCAACTCAGCAGTGTCATTCCTGTGCTACAGTAGAAGGAGCCATAGGTCACTGATGGCTTCAGAAACAGGCTGAGCTGCTTCAGCAGCCAGGGACAGTTCAGGAAGGGGAAGGCATTTAAAGCTTTGGCCCATCATGGGCAGTACAGCTTCAGGACAAAGTCTTGGGAGACTGCCTTTCTTCAACACTCAGAGAAGACGGCACAAGGAAATAGCTCTCTCACCATGAGAGCTCACACTAGCTGAGAGTTAATGCATAAACTGTATATTTGGTTTCTTCACTCCAGCTTCTCATTAAAGTCCTGCCCTTCTCTTTGCAATGTCCAGAAGGAGCAGACACTCCATACCAGGTCCAGGGGCCCTGGATTTCAACAATGGCTGTCAATGAAGGTTTTCCACAAGATTTGGTGGTGCATACCTAGATGGTTTGTGTTCTAATTTATCATTACAATGCTAGTTTCTCTATAAGTTTGAAGGCAAAAAGGTACTAGGATGGTTTTATCCATGGAAACAATGCAGGTCCTATTGCCTTCCATGCCAAGGAGAGGCACAGCTGGTTAGACCATGTGCACAGACATCTGTGAGGAAGAGCCCTGAACAGCACCATACTGTCTGTTGTCACAGGCATTGGCTGTCTGCTGGTTGCTGGAGGGAGGACTGATCATGTGCATCCCATGATCCATCCCTGTGGAAAGATATTGCCTCTCTCCAAAGGCCCCACTGGATGGGGAAGAGCAGAGTAAAGTGCTTTGGGAAGTGGTGAGTTTCTCCGGGCTTGCTGCCAGCCTTGGGGAAGCAGGGAAATTGTATCCATAGAGGTTGTAGGGATTGTGCAGGGAGAAGGCATTGTAGGAGCTCTGCTGCATGTGGCTGCCACCAAACATGTGTGAAGAAGAAGAACTGGATGCAGGATTGCCTGCTTGCATGACATACTGAAACTGGGAGCTGGGGAAAGACCCCAGCTGGCTGCTGTAGGCCTCCATCTTGCTGTTGCTGGGCAGAGAAGAAGGAGTTGGCATTCCTGAGATCAAAGATGGAGTCCTCTGAGGCATGAAGCTTTCGGAGGGCTGTGAGGCGGAAGCAGTGCCACTCTGCAGCCGGTTGTAGCCAGTGTCGCCCAGCCCTGGGTAGCTCTGCAGGGCAGCCATGTTGCTTCTGGCACATGGAGGGTAGTCAGACAGGTTGAGGTTGCAAAGCTGACTCTCCCGGCAACCAACATTGAAAGTGTTGGGGGCCAGATGGAAGGCTGGAGGGGAGCAGGATGGAGAGAGAAGGTGAGAGGAAGCAGAGGGTGATGGAGTCCCTGTGCTGGAGGTTGTTGGGGAGGTGCCAGTGCTGCCTCCTGCAAAACAAAACACATGGGAGGATGTTCAGAGCCTGAAATCACATGTGCAAAATGAGACAGTCTCATTAAGAAACAGCTTAGTTTAATTTAAAAAAAAAAGGGTGGTAAAATGGCCGCTAGAAAACTTAGTCCCTCTTGGCAAGGGCCTTCACTTTATAAATAGCATCCCTTGGTTTTTCCTGCTGTTTTTTGTTGTGATTTTCTTGTTCAGTGGGGGTTTTCTTCCCTTTTGAAATAGGAGATGGAAGCAAGCATGCCAGAGAGCATTACAGGGTGGAGGAAAAATCTGCAAGGTAGCATTGCTCCATCATTCAAAAAATCTGCTTTTTCTCCTCTCCTGGACTCCAGGAAGACCACCAGTCAGCAATCTGTATGGCCCTGCTGCAAAAATGCTTTATCATCCACTCAAGGGGCTTGTGGCAGGAAGTGGCTGAAAAAATGTTGGACTTCTGCACTGTTCAACAGTTTTCTTAGATGGCTCATGGTGCAGTGGTGCTGATTTAAGCCAGAAGTAACACAAGGAACACTGGAACACTGGACAGAGTTTTGAGCTACAGTCTGTCCCGCAAAGCTGATAAAGGGGATATGTAAAGATTTTAACTCATGTGTTTTAACTTTAAAAAGGATTCCATATGTTGTATCGCTGATGTTAACGAAATATTGATATATATGCACGTCAGTATTATCAATATTTTATATACTATTTATTTTACAAATGATACAGTTAATTAGTTCACACAGCAGGGATACTCACGTGTTCTGACCCAGAGAAAAGAGTACTATGTAATCTATGTAATACCACCAAGAACAGTAACTAACTGAGATAATTATTGTCAAGATTATAAGATAGAGAAAGCTTCTTTGGTCAAATAAACCTTTGTTTCTCCACTTAATGGAATGCCGATTTCTAGTATTGTTTTTTTTTTTTTTAATTAATTTTATATATATATATAAAGGAGTACTACAGTGATTCTGCTCTTAATTATCATCACTATTCACAAGCCAACAGAATAAAAGTCTGAATTGACAACACAGTAATTATGAAACACTCAAGGTAAAAAAGGTCTTTATCTCTGTAATTTTATCATGATAAGAAAGTGAAAGATCTATCAGCAGAAACAAATGCCAGACATTGTGACTTGCTTTCTCGAAAGATTTGCTGAAAATGTCAACCATTAAGGACAAGATATACCAAACTTCTACTGCAATAGAGCTAGTGCAGAATATTGAAGTTTCTGATCACTTGCAGAATAATCTTTATATCCTTTATGGGATAGAAAACACTAAAAAGCAAGGTCCATCTCAGCTCATCTTCTTTAGAATTCAAATAGCTCTATTCTGTTCTCAATAATATTTTTGATTCATATTTTCTGGAAGTATGGGCAAAAGCAACCTGGACTTTTGTGAAGTTATATCTTGGACTGTAGCTGTTATGGATGGCAGCAAGCCCAGATAATATATCCACACCATACTGCAATCTCAGTTGTACAGATGTGTATGTCATTTTAATGGAAGGCATGGACACAAACCAGTCTAGTTAGACTGATACACAAGGATATGCTTAGGAATGGATTAAGTAAACTGAAACCACGTTGAAGCAAGAACAAAATGAATCTGAATGATTCTTCTCTGTTACTTTTCTCTACCCACTATTGCCCATGGAAATAATTGCCAACGCCAACATAATTTACCATTGATGCCATGGTACTCCTGTCCTCCATGTTATCATGATTTTAAAGTGGTTAGTTACCATTGCATCTGATCTTCAGACCATTTCTGGCACTCATCATGTCCAGAGCTTAATCAAGCCCTGGTACCATCCTGAAAGGAGCCTGCTCTTTATCTGAGCGTACAAGTGATAATAAATTTGACTTTGAAGGGACAGAACCATTTCCAAAGACAGGAGGTAGAGAAAAATCTTGTGCTAGAAAGATCAAAATTTGTAAACTGGAATGAGTAGTAAGAAGTCATGGGTGAGGTGGGAAGATGGGAAGAAGACTGAAAATATGGTGAAAGAGAAACACCATAGAGAGGGTGGCATGTAAAAGCAAATATTCTTATCCACACCACAGTTCCCTCCTCTTGTTAACAAGATATAGAAATATGAGCTGTACACCCTAATTGAATACCTCTCCACAAAAATTAGGAAAGCACCTACAACTTCTCATCTGGATAAGAATTGTCATTAAAATTTCATCTTAAGTAGCTTATAACCAGCCTTTGCTTCCTGTCACATGCTTCCTTAAATCTTAATAATGTACTGCATCTCCACATGCTTTTGCTTTTACATACACTGAGCTTGTGTTAACGATAATTTCAAGATAAACTGCAGACCCAGACACAACCAGTTCAAGAGTATGATGTGCTTTACAAGGAGGGGCAACAGTGCTCCTGAAGCACTCAGTATGCCAGGACATCCAAAAAGCAAAGCGACTAGTTTTGCACACTGCAGGCCACTTGTGGAACTTCTAACACTACAGTGTAGTTGGAAAACACATCTGCCAGTAGCTAGTGTTAGCCAAGTGAGCCTCTGGCAAGAGGGACGTTAAGGAGGAGAGTATCAGAGCCAAGGGAGTCTGAAACAATTGTTCATGGAAAATCTTCCGGTATCTCTCTTATGAATGACATCACAGTAGCCAACTGACCCACAACTTATCTCAATGTTCTTTATCTGAAAGATGCACATAAATCACACTTTGGACTCCACTGCAGCATACATGCCTTGCTATGTTTCCAGACATCAATTGATTCCATCACCTTCAGTTCTTCCATGCAAACCACTTGGTCCCTGAAGTCCTTACTTAATGCACAGGAAGAGAGCAAACACTCGCTGAAGCTGTAGTCAGCACAAGAATGGCTGAGCACCAAGGACATGCCCTGTACAATAGCAGAGTCTCATCTGACAACTGCAGAAAAGAGCATTGCTGATCATTCTCCTGGAGGAGCCACAGCTCCTTCTCTAATATGTTGACATCTTCACCAGCCAACAGGCATATGTCTGAGCTCCTGAGGGTGTGAGAAAGGAGCTGTAGCCACTAGTCTGTCTCGGAGTTCTCCTCATAGTGCTTTGATTGAGGTAATAAGTCCTCTCAAGAGGCAGTTTATATTCAGTCTGGTACAGAGCCATGCTAATGCAATTCTCCAGCTTTCCAAATGGAGCTGGCTGGGAGCTGGCATGTGTCTGGCCAGCACCAAACACAGACTTAGGTACCTATCCATGCAGATGTTCTCTTAGTTACTTCTAAATGGTCTGGACATCTATGCATACATAAAAGGATTTTCTAATCCTTTTAAGGGATCTCCCCTTAAGGGAGAACCCAACCCTTTCCAGGTTTTCATAATATTCTGCTCTTGGACACAGCAGTAAATTAATGTGATGATATACATGCAAGAAAATGTATTAGAACAAAGAAGTAAATTTTCTTTCCTATTGTGTATTCACATGTGAATATACCCTAAGTGTGGCTTAAGAAACATACACTTCATCTTCCAAGTTACTGTACCTTTGGTGGCTGAACAAAAATGGAATATCAGTCCAAAAATGGAAAACTAAGATGTATATGAGGAGGGGGTTGTACAGATTGCCAGGAGGTCTTACTGATTATCAGGCCAGATGGTGCCATTCTCATCACTTGATCTCATGTCCTTGAAGATCCAGGCCTAGCACAAGCCTGGATCTGTTCCCACTTCAAGAACACATGGCTCAGTTCTGCTTGATGTCTGCTTGCACCTCTATGTTTTTAAGTACCACAAAATGAGGTGTCACTCCTGCTCCCACTTTTCATGACAACTTTTGTCTTGTAAGCATAAACAACAGCCTGAGGTCTTTCCTCCTGTTCCTGTCTTTCCCATACTCAAATCCAAAACCCTCAGAAGAACTGAAAGTTCCTTCACCACTTCTTTTTTATGGCACTACTACCCCTTCTGAGTTCCATGTTTACCACGATGGAAAACTAACTAGCTTTGATGTCTTCTCCTCAGTTTCTCACGGATGCAGAACAGGGCCACCAGGTCTGTGACATGCCGCAGCCTCCTTTCATTCTCTCCCATTTTCAAGGAATGAAAACTTTCATCTTCCAGGGGAATGAGAGCCATTTCTGCCTTCACAGAGTCTAGCTGTTTGTTTTTTTCTCTAGAGTCCTTGGCTAATTATCAAATTATGCAACTGATGGTAAAATTTTTTGAAGGCCAAAATAGGCCCCCAAAGTAATTTCATGCTGAATTGCTGTATTGGTAGGGGAAACTTTAAGAGTATTTTCTAGTTCTTAGAGATGTGACTTAGCACAAAAAAGATGGCTACTGTAATATGTTAAAGTGCACAACATTTAGGATGAAAGGAAAGTATCCTGAAGGTTGGTAAATCACAGAGAAAGATACTTTATAAATATGGCTCAAATTATGGGAATCTGTGGACTTAATGGTTAAATCTACAACAACTCTGATTAACACTTCTCTTTAGCTCTTCTGAACTCTGTAACTCAAATTGGACAGTCAGCAAGTTAGTGATAATACTTGCTTCAGTTATCCTCCAAGATAAAAAAATTTCAAAATCTTATGTTGAAAATCATCATTTTTTTTCTAATGTGGATAAGCAATCCAAAAAACTATGGTCTAGAACTTCTGATTTTCGTTCCCTTCTATATCCAGAGCACCAAGAGATTTTTCCCAAAAGAGACAACTTCCCCTTCCTGTTCCCTATAGACTATCTTTAGTACAGTGAGTTTTGTTCCTCACAAAAGTACAGTTTTCTAGGGCCAGTTTCACATAGTCTCAGGAGAAGACTTACAGGATGTGGCTTTGTTTTGTGCGTAGACTGCTGAAGAGCAGATTTTATACCACATATTTAACGTATACATCAGCTCCTACAGAAATGTTTTCTTTTTCTCTTCTTCAGGTGTGGGCATCAACTGGACCAGTACTAGAGATTGATAATGCCCCCAGTTTAGTGGAGAAAATTGCTTACCAGTGATAATTATGCACTGTTTCTCATCTTTGCAACTATCTTTGATAGCTGATGTCTGCAACATGGAATGGAAGCTCCACCAGGAGACGACGTATGAAAAAGTATGCAGAAAAGGATTCTCTGTGATCCAAATCCCTATGAAAGTCATCATAGTGGCAATTAATTTTGAAAAAAGATGCTGCTGCCAATTTGCAACTGAGATTAATTGACATTATGGTGACTTCTTTAGTGGTGACAAATGTGAACTGAATTGAGAACCTTTTTTTCCATTCTTGATGGAGTGTGCTTTGGTCCAAAACAGGCCTTGGAAGCTCCAGCGCTTTCAACAGTAAAAAATACAGTAAAAACCCATAAGACCCCATAAACACACTGTAGTTCAAAATTTCTGAATCGAGGAAAAAATGTCAGCATTGTGTCAAGCTCAAAGTACACACCATATTCTATTTGTAAGAAAACATGACACTGAGGAAATTGTGCAGACTTTCAAAGTATCATTGCTCCTTTTCATTCATGTGAAATCTGATCAAGATTAATGGAATAACAGAAATTTAGTCATCAGCAATTAGGCTTCAGGGTAAAATCCTATCTGAAATAATAAATTATTCCATGGTCCTTCAGGTTATCAAGGAGTGGCAAAAACTTTGACTCACAGACCCTCATGTTACATCTGGGAACGTATTTTAACTATGGAAGATGAGATCTTGAAACACCCCTTCCCTGAAGAAAAACTGGCTGCTATTCTACCAGGATGGAGGTGGAACCATTTGTTCTCTGTTGCTTCATACAGATGAGGCAATCTACTGGCCATTTGAAGTATGGAGCTGAAACCAAAACTTGATCCCAATAACTCTGGCAACAACTATTCAGTTTCCAAACTCCTCTCAAAAGATTTAAGAGGATAATTGAGACCAAACCTGTATGTCTGACCTCTGCCAATAGCCTGGACCATTCACAGTTTATTTCCAAAGGGAAGCAGCCTCCAAATTATCTTGGTGGCACTGCTGAAAGAACCGATGGTTGCAGTCAGGAGGCAAGTGGCCAAGCAGATGCATTCATGGGTTGTCCAGCTTCCTTTGACATCAGCAGCTCCACTCTCTCAGGAGACACTACTTTGGGGTTCTGGAATCTCAGATAAAGCCAAAAGGATCTTTCTGCCTCAAAATGCCTCTGAAGTCAAGTTCTGGAGGGCTCAGTCTGGTCTCTGCTTGACACCAATACATATATGTGCATTCATGATTTTGTTTGCAGATGGGTGCAGTCAGGTTGGCTCTCTGAACACGACACCCAGCAAGAACAAAGGAGAAATTAGAAACAAGCAGTACAGAAAAACCTTGACACTGCCTGCAGAATCAGTGTAATGCTTACAGACAAAGAAGCTGGAAAATCAAGAACACTTCTGTTCAGACTATCTGTCTCCCATCTGCTAATGTATCATGCAGTGAGTCCGCTTGGACTGTTACTACACTGCTTCTGCTACTACAAGAAAATTTTGCTCTTATCCAGCAGTAAATGAGTGGATCGAACCTATTCGAAACAGAGGAGGGATCCTTTTGTGCATATCCTTGTCAACACAAGACTGCTGTGTTAAGATAATCTCTCCCAGAGGGAGATGGTAGAGCTATATTCAAATGCCACTTTGCATACGCATGCTGCTCTATCCTATCAGTGACAGCAACTACTCTCTTGCCAGAGAGGAGCACACTACTTTGCTTCTGCTCTTCCCGTTTAGACCACTTTTAAGCTTATGATGCTAAGGTCAACAGTCATTAAGGATGATTTCATGGGCTACCTAATAGGTGCCGACATATGAAACTGACGTAAGCATCATACATTTCTGCTGTGCATGCTCTGCATTTTTCTGTCAGACTTTGCCATAATATAGCGTTTCCTTCCTCAAAGTCTTAACTTGACGTAGTGACATGGTTTAGTGAGCATGGTGGCGATGGGTTGATGGTTGGACTAGATGATCTTAGTGGTCTTTCCATTTAATAATTCTATGATTCTATACTTGAGATTCCCAGGGCAAGATCAAGAGAAATATTCAATCTGATAAAGAACAGGTTGAATTTACTGAAAGTAAGTGGTGAGGAACCTCAGCAAAAGTACTAGTCAACTGAGGAAACACAGTTTGAAAAGAAAGACTTTAGACTTCAGCACTTGGAGCTTGCCACTTGGGGGTTTAGTGTACGTGTATCAAAACAATGATTTAATGGAGAAGTTACATTTTATGTACTGTAATCTTGCTGATAAATCACATCATGTGACTCTCTTACTTGACCTGAACTCTTGCCTGGGAGGTTATTCTTTTCACCAGTTGCCAAGATACATTTGATTTAACTCTTTGCCTAAGTCATCAGCTTTTATAGAGAGGTTCCAATGCTGATCACTGCTGTAGTATTGTCGCAGTGTCTTTCTAGTCCCTATGTCCTGGCAAAAATTACAGTTGCTGATAGCAATCTGCTCATCTCAGCATCTTGTGGGAAACTGTATATCATATGGGAGCCAGCACTGGCTCTTTTTACTCTTGGAAAGTGACACAATCCAGAGTTACTGGAACTCCTATTTTCTTATCCCCCTTCTCTTCTTTTTTCTTAATGTACCCTGTTAAAATCGAGAAACTGAGCCACATACTTTTAATAATGAGAATCTGGATAAAGTTCAAGCTAAATTTTGAAAATATATTCCAATTAAAGTCTTTAATAGATTCTTGGCTTTCCTCACATCTCATTGCCATGTGCATTCAATAATCCCAAGCCCCCTTTTTCCCTACTAATAAGTAGACTGCAGAGTGGTTGACATCATTCTTCAGAAGGTCAGCCTTTCCTGAACTGCTGTTTTCTGAGCATCTGTAAGGTTCTGTTTGGGGGAACTTTTTTAACTACTATCTTGAGTTCTGCTGTGATACCGTCAAAAACAATGCTTGCCGTAGTAAAGTTGTGATGACTTTTGCATTATGTGGTCCAACAGAGATTTTGTGCTCAGGCCAGGAAAGTTCACTAACAGAAATAGCATGTTCTTCTCTTCGGTAGGATGACACAGTGATAACAGAGCTATGGAGACTTACTGATGTGTTTTACTGCACTGGAAAGACATGGAAGTAAAGTCTGTGCACTGCTAGTACCAGTCACCAGACATCTGTGTGAGTAGTTGTGGCTATCAGGCTCTCCAGCTTGTGTGGCAGCTGAAACCTATCATTGTGTAAATCAGAAAGTTATTTAATCCTTGTATGAAACAGCTGCATCCAATGCTCTGGGTATTGATTCTCTGTGTCATCATGGCCCTTACTCAACATATAGCTTGGGCCAAATGAATGAGCAAAACTCTCAGATGCATGTTAAACAAGAGAAAAGCTAATGTGGAAAAAATTATAATACTTTTAGATAATTGTATTATGTAGCTGTATCTGGAATACTCTGTGCAAACATATTTTTAAAGAAATGATTAAGGACACAGAAAACCTTCCAGTAGAAAAGAAATAAAATTACTGTTTCTATTCATGGTAAGAAGCACAGACAAGGGACATAAAAATCTAAAACAATTAATTGTATGAAGAAGATAGATGGGAGGGAACTTGTGTCCTTCTTATCTAATTATCTCCCCAAAAAAGGGATGAAACATTCAGCTAGAATTGAAAAGCCAGAGCCACCTGACAGAAGTGTTTCACACAGTTTTGCCATGAAAACACGGAAACCACAGTTACAAGATTCTAGTGAGTGACAGGAAGTTACCACATATTCTTTTCTCTGCAAGATAGCATTGGCCATAAGCATTTCAGTTCTTTATGTTCTTTTTGATTAACTCTGCAAACTGAGCTTCCATTCTCAGGCATCTGCTTCAGCCAATAAATCATTCTAATTTTTTTCCTCTTAATTAATTTCTTTCTACCATCAAAAATATGTACAGTAGAAGACAGTATTATAGTGTTTGCAGCCAGGAAATTTTCTCTCAACTGCTTCCCACTATTTTCTTTTTTCTATAATAATATGTCCCTGTTTATCACTGCTCATCTACCCTGACCTCCAAATCTTTGTCAGTGCCAATGCTTTCCAGCACACTCAGTAGTTATGTACACCCTACATTTTGTTCCTAGGCACTTGATATTATATCTGACTGTACTTAGACCCACAATTTGTTTGAATGCTGCAGGTTACCAAGCAATCCCTACCGTTCATACTTTCATACCCATCAGCACTGTTGGCATTGCAGTCTTTTTTATCTTTTAGCAAATGTGTAGTTTTATTTGTTTCCAGACTGGTTAGTCCACAAAATAGTCTCCACAGAGAAACACTGAGACTGTCCTCAAGGGGAGTGTTTTCACATTTGTCGTCAGGTTTCCTATTTACTCATCGGCTTTGAGATTGACCTGCTATTCATTCCTTCAAATGTGCAAACTTTTTCAAGCTGGTACACATGGCATTAAGCTAAATGCTCTAAAAATCTTTCACAGCTATCCAGTTATTTCTAACAGTCAAAGTTCCGCCCCAATCAGAAAATTTGGTTAGATTTGTCTGACAAATCTGTTTTGGAAAAGGGAGATAAAACATTTATTTCATAAAAAAGCATACTAAAGTGCAAAAGAAAAGATAAGAATCCATAATAATCCTCAACATGTAAAAATCCAGATAAAAAACAGAAAATACAGCATATTTACACTGCTAAAGTCCCAAGCTTCTGTCTCAGAAAGCATCATTTTTTCTACCACAGTAAGCGTACTCATCCGTAGAAAATCAGGATTGAATTCCACAGTCTCTGCAGGGAATCTATTCCAGCACTCTGCTAGACTTCATGCAACTGGAGCCTGTTACTTCTTTTCCTATCCAGCACAGACAGCATTTTATTTCAGTGCCATTATGTCCTCCCTCTCTCCCTTCCTGAACAACTGAACAACTACAACTGGCTCCTCATCTATGGTATCTCTTCCTAGGCACTAGGCCATTTTTACTGCCTTCATTTCAACTCATTGCAGTAGATGTGCCCTTCTCAAGCTGCAATGGACACATCTAGGCATCATGTAAAGCCACAGAAGAGAGGAGAAGGGAGGAAGGACAATATACACATCCCCAAAGTCTCCTGTAACCCCAAGGCAGTTTTCTACAGCCAGCCCTAGAGCACTCCTTGCTGGTTCTGGGTGTCAGCAGCTGATTTTCTTCTCATAGCCAGGAATTAAAATAGAGTGTGTTTGTACCTTGGCTTTGCACCTACAGCTGAGACCAGGGTTCAGCATGTCAAAGGAATCACTGGAAAGAGGAGCACTACAGTGCAGGGAGTATTTCAGTTGCACTAACTTGGGGCTGTTTCATTTGACTAAATAAAGAGCTTAAGAGCACTCACTGTTTTCTAGTGAATTATACAGTTTTGAGACGAACCTGCGGACACAGCTTTATTTAGGGCTGCCCTGCTCTCACTGAACCGTAGTGCAGCGGTGGTGGTCTGCACAGAGCCGGCTGGTCACAGGGTACTGGCTCACTTCCTGGCTTTTCAGCTGCCAAACTATATTAAAACAAGCTAAAAATACATTAAATATTTTCCTTTCCTAATATTACCTTACCACGTAAGCTAGAGCTGGACTTGCCACTAGGATGTTATCTGATAACCACTGGGAGGGGAGGGAGCCATGTGAGCCTGGACAGGAGGTGAGCTGGGCCAGCCGGCTGCCAGAGGAGAGGCTGCTCCAGCAAGGATGACCAGGAGGAGAGGTTGTTATGTTTCTATTTAGGTGGGTGATGAAAACCATTCTGAATCCCTGCTTTAACCCATCTCTGACCGCACACCCCACCACAAGTGCTTCTTAATGCATACCTCTGAGCTTCTGCAAAACATCTCCTGCCCCCCACACTCTGCTGGATCCCCAGTGGGCAGCCCCCAGCCTCTCTCTGGAGCAGAACACATCATCTCCAGGTGGATCCAAGGTCTGGAGAGAAGATTTGGTTTGAAGTCCAGCTCAAACTAGGGAGGCCAGAGAATGTGCTCTGCTACACCTGGCACCCATTTATTTCTGACTGTTTAACCTCGCAGGTGTCACATCTAAAGATACTTTTTTGCTTTGTTTCTTTTGTTGTGTTTATATCAAGGGGAAAAAGTAATAGATTGCAGTGATACCTCTGTTCCCAGTGATGACTGTGTTTTTAACTAAAAAGAACTACAAAAAAGTCAATGGGTGAATCCTAGCAGCACAAAATAAAAATGATGTTGCAGCCTGAAACTGGAGATGAAAGCCCTGTTTAACAAATGAAGGATATAAAGGGCAGAAGCTATGAAAAGACACAGCATGAACAACTGGGAAACACTTGGGCTACCCGATAATTCTTCCCAGCCTCATACTAACAGAAAGTCTCTCCAGAAAGGCTACTGGGTTTTGCAAGTGAGGCAGTGTGATCCTGGGGGAGGTGTGCATATTTCCGGCCTCTTGAAGCTCCCACAGGACACAGACTTCTTCCCCTTGCATTTCCGCACAAATGGCAAACTCTAACTATAAATGCTGATCAATGCATTTGACATGGTGGAACATTGCTTCTGTCTGTCTTTGTTTTTAACTCAACCCACGCCACGCATGTGGACTGGTTTATCCAATGCTGCACTCCTTCCTACTCCACTTCCTTTGAGCTCTGAGGACACCAAAGAGGTGAGACAGCTGCATTCCACCTCATAACATACAGCCTGCCCAATGTCTCCTAGCTGCCATCCACCCTCCCGGTGTCCTTTCACAGCCATCAAGAGTTCAGCAAAGCGTGAAAAACAGAGCATATCATAGCTCTTGTATCCTCTTCTGCTTTGCACCATCCTTTTTACACTCACCTTGCTGCTTCTGCATGGTGGTGAAATCCTCAAAAGTGAGAGTGCGCACAGGGGGCCTCCAGAAGGCGTAGGTCTCCATGATGGCCTCCAGACCCGTCCTGCAGGATGGAATAAAGCAAGAAGAACATCGATCAGCCAGCAAGGGTATTGGCATAGGGAAAAAGGGTCTGACTTCTGGTCTGCCAGTGGCCACCAAAAGGCCACCTTGGCAACTGTGAATTCATCCAGCAAGCCTTTCTGTGCAGGCGCTGGCTGCTGCAGTAAAACAGAACTTCCCCTGTTCAAGACTTCCATAAATCCTAATGGTCTTCCAGTCCTTTTTGATTTTTAACAAGGATCCTTAACTTCCATTTTGCTTCGCAGGGGACAAATGACAGGCCCTCAAAGCACACTTAAACACTTATGGAAGTGGCTTAAACACTTTACAGAAGCAAGCTGTCATACATACAAACATGGGAGATCAGAGATTAATCCTACAGAATCTGAGAGGGTTTTTATGAATGAACCTTCCCTGTCACTTCCCATTTCTGGACACTGTTCTGAAGGGCTTTTGGAAGACATCCAAAGGGGAATCTTGTTGGTTTTGTATTTTGACCAGAAATGCAGTAAGAGGCTTTTTATAAAAAGGTCAATGGCTTCTCTGCTTTGGGTCCATAACTCACTACAGTGACAGTACCAAAGAAAAAAAGCCAAAAATCAAGTGAGAACAGCTTTTCCTCTTAAAGGACTGGAGTCTCAGGTTTGTGGGGGTTTTTTCTACTGCAAAATATTAGCACTGCTGGAAGTCTCTAACTCCACAAGCTCACTGAGAACATAGATGCATTACCAACTGAGGACCCTCTCTGCTCTTTATGAGACAGTATCCTGAGGTTTCTTCCTAGGAAAAATTCCCCTCTGTGGACACTGAACCTTGCTCTGTTCCCAGGTCTCTCCTTGCCTCCTTTCCAGCAGGAGGTTATAGCCCTTGCACTGGCTTAACACAACTAGAGATGCTTTGTCAAATGTGAGACCATATCCCGTTTCAATGCAAAAGGCTCTAACATCCCCAGAGCCTCTCATCAGATGTTGAGCTGATACTGGAGCTGCCTTTTGCTTCTGAAAATGTCTTTCTGCACGTGCCTCCTCTTGCTCAGTTAACTTTCCAAAGTCTCCCCGGAAGCTCAGATGCTTTAAATACATTGGAGTTGGCAAACCAAACTCTGTATTTTAAGAGGAGGTTTAGAAGAGAGGTTGTTGCATGGTGTTTATTAGCTGCTAAGCTGTTAGAAGTAGAAACAGAAGACATCTCTGCATAGCAATCTCACACTAGCACTGAGCACATTACAACAAAACTATCTGGTTAATACAGCAGCCTTTGCCAGCTCATGGAGCTTGGAGACAACAAGGCAGTGCTGAGTGTGAGCCCATCTGCTAAGCCAGGCTCTGTGTGCAAAAAGCAACTCTCAGGCTGCCGGACCACTCCCAGGATTTCCTCTGCCACACACGTGCAGACTCCAGCTGCTTCTCAGCACAGCCAGGAGGAGACTGATGCCTCTCTGCAGCCTCATGAAACGATCCCCAGCCCAAATGCTGAGGGAGGACTTTCTGGGACCGTTTATCCTGGAAGCATAAAATGCCCTGCTGCTTGTGAGGGTCTTTTCCAGCCTAAATAATTCTACTCCAAACCAGTTAAATCCAGCCCCTAATGGGCTTTCATCAAAGGAAGCATTAAGCTATTGCCCCTGCATCATTTATTTACAACTCAGATTGACTCAAAGTTTAAGCTTCCTAGCAATTAGAGCTTTCAGTCTACAGCTTTCCTTTGTACCAATACAGCTCTCTCATGTATTTTATTATGTGTATTTCTAAAGAAAAAAAAGAAAGGAGAGAGAGAATAGTCAGGAGATAATAAAAGAAGAAATAAAAGTAGAAATCAGAAATAATTTACTTCTTTCAGGGACTGGACTCAACTCTTTCTGTTACTGAGGATACCAGGGAATGAGGGATGCCATTTGGGACACCTCTCCTCACAGACCTCCACCACAGGACAGGAAGAGAACACTATCCTAGGCAGAAGTGAAGTGCTATCCTGTGTGTGTATCATTCTCTACAGGGAAAAACAATCCACAGTTTGCCAATGGAGAGACATTTTGTAACAGCAGTGAATGTTGTTTAAAAAAACCCTCTTTTCGGAATTTCTGAAATTCTCAGCAGTTTCTTTTGGTCTTTGGTGAGTATTGCTTGTAAAATGTGCTCAAATTACCCATGTGGCATCCACTTTCTCTTCCAAAAAAAAAAAAAAAGCTCTGAAAAACTGACTTTAAATTGCCTATCAGGCCATAAACACTTCCCTCTCACAACAACTTTATGAAGGAAGTAAGAAAGCATAAGAAGAGGACTTGCTGCCAGCCTTATTTTAATAAGGTCTGTCCTTTAAAAGGTATCCAAAATTCGCTCTCTCTTTTTCATTCATTTTTTTTTAAATTATTTCGAGTGCTATAAAGTTTTAATAATAGGCAATAAATGAAACAGTTCCATTGTCTGAAAAATGAAAAAAGATGTACGAGCTATCTGTGCATGTCCATAATCCATCCCATATGGCTGACCTTGCCATTCCTTCTGCATGCGGGATGCAGGTCATCATTTCATTGTTCACAAGAGAGGCCAAACCGCTGGCTCCAAGCATCCTCCTGACTCTCCTACCCTAAAAAGCTCTAAAAGCACTTCCAACACAAACAGCTTTTATTCACCTCAGCTGCCCATATCTGAAAAGAAAGTGTTGTTGCTTGCCTTCAGCTTTGTTTTTTTTCATTCATCACCCCATTGGGTTTCCAGTCTGTCTCTCCTTTTAGCTTTCTCCAGCATATGGAGCTCCCCTAAGCATTCCACCACCAGATGAACTCTACTCAGTCTCCAAAAATAGGCTCTACAGTATTAAACCTGCACCACTAAATATTTGGCTAGCTGATCTCTGTATGTCAAAAATGCTATTTCTCAATCTCTTGAAGTTTGGGAAAACAAACTAGCAATACCTGGCTCTTAAGTACACTGCCATATTAGAGAAGAACCTCTTTTATGTTAGTGTCCTTTTTCCACCGAGTCCAGCTCTTTTGTTTCACTTTTACAAAACTTTAATTAAGAGGTAACTAAGCCTAGGCTTCCTGACTCGAGCTAGCACTCTAACCTATCAAAGCTGATGGCTAGATTGTTGAACAGCATTGGCTAATATTTTTTCAGTGTTCAAAGTCTTCAAAAAAGTTCAGCTGCTGAGCTATTTCCATCCTTCCCTCTGAAATACTTCACTGCTCCCTCTCCCAGCCCAAGCACTGCAAAAGAAGGCAACCATGCAAACAGCTGAGGGATATCTAAGAGGAGATGCACAACAACAGTTCCTCAGATGGATAAAGGTAGTTATATTGTGATGGGGGTCCCCCAGTGCAGCAGGTTTTTAATACACTCTTGTACTAATGAAGACAGACCTCACTCATGAGGAAACATACAGGAAAGCTGCAAGCTGATGCAAGTGAAAGATTTAAAATGGAATTTAATTTGAAAAAATAGCCAACCCTGTAATTTATGCAGCAAGCAACAACAGTAAGCAATAAGATACAATTGAATAAGAAGGGAGGGAAAGAAAATCATCCCTCTTTGTTTTGTGGAAAAGCCTCAACACAAAGAAGAAAGGCAATGCCTTACAGAAGAAGTGATCTAAGATTTCACTTTGCTCTGTTCTTCCCAGTGTTTGGATTTTCTTTATCATTTGTTGGCAAACTCTACCTATGGCTGTGGTTCAGCATCCTGATGTAGCTGGGTTGCCCTGGAGCAGTCCCAGGTATTCTGTAGCTTCTCCTGCTACCAAATTGTTGGGTTCTTCTTAAGATCTCATACAGAAAACCCTTTGGACAGATACACTCCTGCTTCACAAATTGTGCCTTTCTCCAATTATCCCACATCTTCAGTGGGACATTCTCCAGCTACAGCCTCGTGCACTGTAGCTGACCAGAGGTGTGAGGATGCAGAAAGATGCAGAGTATCATGATTGTTAAACTAATTGGCCAATGATGGGATTTAAATTAATTAGGGAGAGAGGAGGCATTCAACATAGTTAAGAAAAATCCCATTTCATCAATCTTTTCCACATGCAGCTTGGATCTTACTGATTTTCTCCCTCCTACGTGTACACCTATGTATGTGTGCCCCAGAAAGGTAGCATTTGAGCATCCCAGTATCCTCCACTAGCTGACAGCAGCAGTACAACCTTCGCCAGACCACTGCTTGTGAGGCAGGCGCCTGGCTGCTTATATATGCTTGCAAATACCTTTGCCTGTTTTTTCTTCCTAAAGCCTCAGGCTCCTCTCTTTGATGTGTAATACCTTAAAGATTTTAATTCCTCTTTACATCAGCAGAGAGCCTTACTGAGCCTTCCCCACAGCTGCAGCCATGTAGCAATTTCCTGCCCTTTCTTAAATCAATGAGCTACAAAGATCAGTAATTCCCAACCTTTTCAGGAAACTGTCCAAATTCACTGGGCTTGGACCTTATTAATACCTTCCATGTTCATCCAGCCCACCATGGACCTGGAACTGCATCAATCCCTCTTCTGAGCCCAGCCTCCAGTGCAGCTGCAGCTGCACACAGGGAAGACCTTGTACAGGGGCATATGCTATTTCCCCCACGCAAGGATGGAGAGAAGAGTAAAAGGCATGTGTACCCTAAATATCAGAATTAATACTCTTGATGGGGATTAAATAGGGTTGGAATGTCTTTTCACAAAGCAGCTTTGAGATGGAACCTAGAAAGTTTTCTGGTGAGTAGGATATCTCCCCTGTGAAGATGTATTTAAATGGGTGATTGAAAACACGGGGAGTTGCTCACTCATTGAAGGCTTCCAAGGCAAACCATGAATGAAATAGCAGTCCTGATGAAAACATTCAAGAGGATCATGCAAGTAAAGACTGAATCACGATGCCCATGGTGACAGCAAATGAAGGCAGTGAATACAACTCGTGCTCTGGTGTGCACGCTCAGAGCCTTGCTTTACAACCCTAGTGCTCTTGTAATGTAGTCATACATGTTCAGTTTCATCATTAATTTAAAGTTAAAAGCCTTTGTCATGCTAATTTAAAGGATGCCCACATCATTTGTAAAACTGAAATGTTTAGGTTTATTACATACTGTTGGAGTTGTGCATGGCACCATATTGTCTTCTCCTAATACAAAAAATATTTCAATTAAAGCTTCTGCTTTTACACTGGTCTGTTAAAATATGAAGTATTCCAAGTAGTGTTTAAGGTGTTCTATTTAATCTTTCCATAAAAATCCAGACAAAATTTAGTAGCATAAAGTGAAAAAGTTTGACATCATCAGAGAAATATTGAAATGTTTCAAAACTAGAACATTGATGCCCTGTTATCCTGAAACCCTATCAAAAAGTCTTCTGATATAAAGCAAGCATTTGTGCTCCAAATTTTTGGAATTTCCTGTGAAAATTAAAAGATAAATCTATCTTTTAGCCAGACTCATGTGTAATTAAAAAAAAAAAAAAGAAGTGTCTAGATCCCTTTTATAGCATCATTCGTTATTTTGCAGAGAATTAACATTGCATCTATTTGTCCATTTTCCAAACTGCAGTCTCCTAATTTTCCATCTCTGTTCTTCATTTCAACAACAGAAATCTCTGAGAAGCCCTACAGTATCTCCACAAGTTCATTTATTTTACCTAATATTTTGTGTATAATAGTATCATACCAGTAATACATATATAAAAGCCTATCAGAGAAGCTAAAGAATATTTTGATCATATTCTAAACAACCAATAGAAAGGTTCAGAGAAAGATGGAAAAATAGAAATAAGCATAATAATTTCATTATTAAGCTAGAAAAAAAATCAACAAAATGGATATACAGAAGAAAATACCCTGAAGAATAGTGATTATGGAAAAGATACAGGCATAAAAGTGAATATTTAATTAAAGATCCAACAGCAAAAATACAGAGTCATAGAAAAAGAAAATGTAAAGCAGGAAAGTGATGCTGTCTTGGCAGGTCTAATAGTATCCAAAACCCTCTCCTGCGCTTGGGTTTGGGGACTGCAAGACCAAAGCTTCCCTCTACTTTCAGATAGAAAGAAGAGCAGCACTGGAGGAAGCTTCTGAAAAGAAACAAGTCAGTCCATCTGGCTGGCCTGGAAAGTATTTTCAAAGGAAACCATCATTAATGTGTCTGTTTAGGCAAAGTAAACAGTCTTCTGGATCCTCTAAGAATCAGTCTAAGGCAAACTGCTCTTGTAAAACTGAGGTAGTGTTGGAAAATGTCGCCCTTGGTTCTCAGATACGTGCCCTGTGCACTCATCAACGAGAGAGATCAGTTTGGATGCACAAAAAAATCTCCCCTTACCTGTTTCTCCCAGAATCTCTGAAGCCTTTAGCAAAAGGGTTTCTGTCAATTTTTAATCTGGTGATCTATGGAAGAAGAATAAGAGAATTAGCACATCTCCTCAAAAAAATATTTTTCTTTCAACAAATTAAAATTATGGATGATTACCACTCTTTCCCGAGACACCTGTATGATTACCTTTTGTATGTTTTCCCACAGATTCATGTTAAAGTCACCCTTCATTGTCTATGAGTGGACTATGAATTTAGCAAATGAGTGGTGCAGCACCAGGAAACCTGTCTTTGCTGTTTGTCTCTGAACATTTGCTGAGCATAGCACTGGAGATAAGAGGCTATTCCCAAAGGAGAAGCCCTAGGAGCTACAGTCCATCAACAGTCCCACATTTCAAGAAGCAGGCACACCATTTGCATTTGGCTGGCACTGGGGGTATCCCTGCCCCATCATTCCCAGTTCCCAACAGCTGGATGCACTCATAGGCCTTCAAGCAATGCTGAGGAGAAAAGGCCAGGCAAAGTGCAGCCTACAGTCTCCTACAGACAGCAACTGGCCACCTGATCACATGCACAGCTGCTGTGCTGCTCAGCATCTGGGTGGCCTTCAAGGAATTGCTGTTGTGGAAACCATTTTTTTTCCCTTCTCTTAACAAAGAAGATAGCTGGACGGTGTTTTTTGAGGAATGTTCCTTCCAGCTTGCTTGCTTGCTTGCTTGCTTGCTTTCTTTCTTTCTTTCTTTCTTTCTTTCTTTCTTTCTTTCTTTCTTTCTTTCTTTCTTTCTTTCTTTCTTTTCTTTCTCTTTTCCTTTCTTCCTTTCTTAACAGAATTTCCATGTTGTCAAGAATGGAAAATAATATTGAGATACCAACTTTGCATTTGGTAGTATCATGCTTATCATGCTCCCTAACCTGGTACAGCACAAGAGCTTCCCTGGGTCAACCTCACTTTGTTCCATACACAGTGGCTCTGAAAAGGAAGACCTCCAGATTCAGCTGAATTTGAGGTGCTTTTGCTGAAACTGCTCAAAAGGGACTCGTTTAATATAGACTGATCTAAAATGGACTTGCAGGTGTCTTTCTTCTGTCAGAATCAAGCCCTTACTGCTGGTTATTAGCTTCAGATATGGAATGCAGTTCCTATTTTTGCAGAAGCTTAATTTGTGAACTTAATTTCCGCTAAGCTGATTTTGCAGCTGTCCTGGGACTTGTGTGTACAGAGACAGAAATGTTCTGTGGAGTATGGAGTTACAGTAGAGGGAATCCCTGTGGTGGCTTTGCTAACATTTTACAACTGTTTCCAGAGACACTTCTCCCAGTAAGGCAAAGTTTTACAGCCACTGGAGGGCAAGTGTGTGGATTCAGTGGATTTTAATTTGTTTTTAATAAAAAAGCTTTTTCGTCCTACCAGAATCTCCTTTACTGCTGCTAGAAAAATACCCCCAAAAATGTTTCTGAAAAAAGAAAACACAAATGTTTGGAATTCAGAGATGATAGGACGAAATTTCAATGCTTTCTTTACAGTAAAGTGGCTTACAGAGTTCTTCCTTTCCCTCTTGCAGATAGGGTCTTATACATCTAATCATCAGGAAAAAAATGATAACATTTGAAAACCTGTCATTTCTTTTCATTTCTTCTCCTTCCTCTATCTTTTTCATGTGTTTGGTCTACAATTAAAAGTTTATTGAGTATAAGTATACAGTTGTGAGAGGAAGAGTAGAAAATTACAAGTGCTACAATGGTAGTGAATCCACCATGGTAGTGTAATTTTTGTTTTTTTTCTCTGCTGGAATAGTTTATTCCATTTTGAATCCTGTCTGAAGCCAATTTGAAGGGATTGGACTAAGAAAAATTTAGGAATAGGTAAAAGCAGTCACAGGAACACTGCTCTTATATGTTACAAAACAAAAACTAAAAATTTGCTGGCTAATTTTAGCTGATTTGAATGACTCTGTCCAAGAGTACTAAGTACACTGTTGTCCAATGAGTTTACTAGGTCACTTTCCAGAAGCTCAGATGGCAGCACAGAGAGATGTTTGCCTTACCATTTCCAATTCAATCTTCCTGTGGAATTTATGGAAGAAAATTGTGTAAATTATTCTCCCAACAGGCTTTATAACAGATTATTTTTCTTCTAACATTGCTTGTGCCATCATTCCATCCTGTGACGGTTCCTTGTCCTCTCAACTCAAATCTCAAATCTCATTATTTGTCCTCTCAAACTCACTCTCAAATCTCATCATTTACACAACAAAAACCTTCATCAACTGAGATTTTGTTTGTCATTGCTGGGAAAAAATTACCTTATGCTGAATTTTTAATGCCATCGTAACAATGCCCCCTCTCCCTTCCCTTTCCTTCCCCAAGGAGAAGTATGGCAGGAATAGGAAATGTTTTGTACATCTCATCTGAGAATAAGACAAAGAGTACATGTACATGAACAAGCTGAGCATGCAGAGCCTAAAGCATGGCAGAGGTGGTGCGAAGACTGGGGGAATGGCTGAGGCAAAGGTGGCTGGCAAATAAGCAATACATGAGAAGAGTACAAAGGGAATGGATGGATATAAGGAATTCTCAGCAGCTACAGTGACCATACCTGTAGAAGCAATGAAGCAGACAACCTCCTCCTTCAAAAGCTTGGACACTGCATTTCAAGAGGCCAATGAGGAAACTTGTGGAATCCACAGGCCAGCCCTTTCCAGAACTTAATGTTTTTCTACAGCCTCAAATACATATTTTTTTTCAAATGCTCATGTTTTCCTAGCAATTGTTTTCCTCTTAAAGATGTCTTATATTTTGAGAAGATATGAAATTCTGTAATCAAATACTAGTGTGGACTACATTTACAGTTTTGGGTGCCAAGAAGTCTGGTTCAAGAAAAAGGGCAGATCTGTCACAAAGCTCCTGCAGTCAACGCTTCTGCAGAAGGAATCCCGCTGCAACGATACAATTTCCTTATATCTGGATTCAGTAGTAATTCTCTAGTGTGGAAATTACAGGATCAGAATCAACTGTGAATTACGCATGAGAATTTTATTTAGTGTGCAAAAAATAGACTGCTGTTGCTCATACTATAAGGCTTCTTTTGTCAGAAAACTGCTGGTGTTCCCTTTTCTTTGAAGCTTCTACCTTCACTGATATGAAAAATAAAGTTTTCTCTGTGAAATAATGGATCTGAAGTGGTTGTACTGCTTCAAAATTGCAGTCTGGACAGGACATTGGAGTTTGAACAACAAAGTGGCAAGGAAAAGTGAACAAAATATATACCTCTGTGGCTTATCTCATCTAGTTATTTTATTAGTAAAAATGGCAGGCATCTTATCTCCAAGATGGTTGTCTGGGTAGATAGCTCGTGTCTATTGACTACCTCACAGCAAGCATTTTATTTTTGTACAGAAAAGTACAGTGAGCTTGTAAACTGGACACATTTATTTAGCCATATTTCTTGGAGAAGTTAATGACTCACAAACACAAAAAGCGTACCAATGTTTTTATGAACATCCCACATACAAGAAGCTTGAAGGCACATAGCTTTACCTGTTGATTCTGGTAGGCTGTCACTGTGGTGAAGACAGTCTCAGGGAAGTTGAAGGTTTTCACCCCATCTCCTGAGGGAACTGGCTTCGTCGGAGAAAGATCACTGCTGAAATCCTTGCGGATGACGTGAACACGAGGCTGGTACTTATGCATTGAATGTAAAATTATCTGAAGCAGAAAAAAAGAGGAGGAATAATTTTTTTTCCCTAAAAATTCTTCACTACATCCATAGGTACAAGGACACAGGGATGGAGTGAGGACTAATACAAATAGAGTTACTCTTGTCTTATAAGTGCATATGATACAAACATCAGTTGACCTGTCAAATTGGACTGTTTGAAAGAGAAATGGGCTTGTTGCTTTAAAGGGACAAGAACCATCTGAGAAAAAGCACTGAAGTACGGAAAAAAATCTCTACACTCATGGGAAGTGTCTACACATGTGTGGCCACCAGGACAGGGGAGCCATTAGAGCAACAGCATCACTCTTTTCATTCTGGGATGAGCAAGGCTGGGAAAGTACGAACTAAGATTAGCTTCTAACTTACATGTCCTTGATCATCAAGTTCATTGTTGGTCAGCTTGAGCTTGTCAAAACTGACCACCTGCCTCATCCAGGTGTCTCCAGAAGCCAATGAGTCCGGGTGGATGTAAACCCTTGGGGGCACTGGAGAGTCAGCATTGCCAGCCACCATCCATTTGGAGCTGTGGTACACATACCTGAAAGAGGAAGAGGCGATGGCTAAGAAAAATTGTCACTCAGTCGTTGGAAGAACATTCCCAGAGTTCTCCCTCTCCTGCCATCCTACCGCACACACTCCAAGCACTCATTTGCAGTCAGGGGGGAATGTGCTTTATTGCAACCTCCTACCTTCTAAATGAAAGCCAGATTACCTCTGAGCCACTTGTTCGGACTTGATTCCTTATTAAAACCACCTTCACAGTTATTTTCCCTGTAAAACTCTGCCACATGTGCCTCCTTAACTCCTTAACCCTCTCTGAGCCAGAGTAAGAGGATAGAAAATAGTAAATAAAGCTCTCTCTGAAAATCACAGAATCACAGAATTACAGAATGTCAGGGATTGGAATGGACCTTGAATCACCTAGTCCAGTCCCCCTGCCAGAGCAGTAACACCTAGATTAGGTCACACAGGAACATATCCAGGTGAGTTTTGAATATTGATAAATGATCTGTGATCTCTGGAAATCTGCACTGACTGCCATGCCAGACTGTACAAAACATATATTCATCCAAAAAGGCCAAAATCCTATGGATACCACCAGAACAACTGATAAAAAAGAATTTCTCATTTAAAATAGAGTGAAATAGGAAAATCCATTTAGTATAACCAATGTCAGGATTAGAGGAAAAAAAATTAAATTATCTTCTGTGTTACTGAGCTAACCATCCTGTGTATGCCAAAAATTACTCTCCTGCAGTTCTTCTTAGCTCTTTCTCTGTGTTCTGTGGCTCCTGTAGTCTAAAGTATTTCACAAACAGTCCTGCTAACACCTCTTAATTCTTCCCTGCACTGCCCTTCCTTGGGTCTCTACTCAGCTCTGTGGCTCTGTGAAGCTATTTCAGTCCTTACCTACTAACAGTGATTCATTTCCTGTATTTTTAAAAGAAATGGAAAAGAAAGTTCATTCCTTTCAGTGCTAGTTTATTCTATGTGGCTGCATTAGCTGGCAAGGGCAGAAACAGAATATAAGACAATCTACTAATTTTTGAGTTAAATACTCTCAGAACTACATTGAAGGAAAGAGACAAAATAACTAACTAGGTCTAGGGAACTATCTTGATGCTTCCAAAAAATTACTTTCCTGAGAAACACTTTGAGAGAAAAATGAAATATTTAGCATTTTAAGAAAAGTTCTTGAATCTTTGGAATGTGGAGTGGTCAAGACTGTTCTGGGAAAAGAGTTGCTCTCAAGGGTCTTCTGAGTATAGATAAATAATTTCTGTCTGGGTCGTATTCTGTGATGCAGAGCATCATGAGTTTTCTAGAGTACTTTTCTAGGGGGTAAAGGCCATTATTACTAGAGAAATCTAGTAATTTAGTTGAGATTCAACTGTGTTTTTCATCAGTTAAGTACTTTAAGTCTATGTTCATGCTGTGCTGGACAACACTAAAAATGACACCATTCAGCTCAGGGTAGACTGGAGACGCTCTTCTCTGTTCAAAGCCTAGTTTTCCATTCCTTCTTTGCTGAGATAGCTTTAGAAGCTCTAAACTCCAATTGCTACGTCCCTCAGAGAGTGGTTGTTAATAACATATATTCTGAAATGCATGCTGGAAACCACCCCAAATAAAAACTGACTGCTATTCAAAACTACAGAGAAAAATAATAAAATTTAAAAATGGTTTTAGTTGGAAGGGACCTGAAAGAACATCCAGTTCTAACCCTCCTGCCATGACTAGGAGCCACGTTGCCCAAAGACCCATCTAACCTGACCTTGAACATTTCCAGGGAAGGGACTGTTTCCCTGGGCAATCTGTTCCAGTACCTCAACACCCACATAGTAAAGAATTTCTTCCCTCTTCTAGTTTAAAACCATTACCCCTTTTCCTATTGCTACACTACCTGCTAAAGATTCACTCCCCAGCTTTCCTGTAGTCCCTCTTTAGATACTGGAATGTCACTATAAAGGTCTCCTTGGAGCCTTCTCTTCTCTAGACTGAACAACCCAGTCTCTCATGAGAGGTGCTCCATCCCTCTGATCAAGGTCTGGACCCTTCTCTGATCTTGCTTCAATAGGTCCATATCCTTCTTATGCTGCAGAGGCCACAGCTGAACACAGTATTGCAGGTGGAGTCTCAGGAGAGTACAGTAGAAGAGCAGAATCATCTCCTTCACCCTGTTCACCATGATTCTTTATGCTGCCCAGGATGTTTGGCTTTCTGGGCTACAAATGCACATTGCCAGCGAAGGTCAAGTTTTCCAGCAACCAGTACCCCAAGGTCCTTCACCTCAGGGCTGCTCTCAATTCATTCTCCATCCAGCCTGCATCTGTGCATCAGACTGTCCCAATCCAGGTTCAGGATCTTGATCTTGTCCTTGTTGAACTTCAGGAGGTTTGCACAGACCCACCTCTCAAGCCTGCCAAATTCCCTCTGAATGGCATCCCTTCCCTCCTGCATGTTGACTGTACCAAAAAGTACAGTGCTTAGGGTTCACTCAATCCCACTGATAATGATATTAAATAGAGCCAGTCCCAATACCCACCCCTGAGGTATACCATTTGTCACTGATCTCCACCTGAACATCAAGCTGTTGACTGCAACTCTTTGAGTGAGACCAGTTCCTTATCCAGTGGGTGGTCTATCCATCTCAGATCTCAGAAAAAAAGTGCAAGGAAGTATATTAAACCTTTAGGTTTTTGTCTTACAATTCTGGTCAACTCAAAGTTTTAAACCAACAGTCTCTCCTCCAGCATACTTTTGCAATAGTGTATAATGGCATATTATACACTATTGTCTTTCCTGGGCTCTAACTGACACTGATCTATCACAAAATGTTCCTATCTATATGCCTTAAAAGCTTACCTGTATCTCTTGTTATCCACCGGTACAATGTCCATAGCAATATAATACTGCTGGTGAGGATCCAAACCTGTAATTTTCACCCTCATGGCTGGAAACATTCTCCTAGGAAAAGAAGGGTAGAAACAAGGGAGGAAATGGTGAATAAGGAAGCTGAATGAGCTCTTTGATCTGTCTCTGACACCAGGATCATGCTACTTTACAAAGATCACTTCTTGGCATGACACATCTGGACTTGGTATGGATAGCAAAGATTGCTCTGGCAGTGGTTTCAATTGTATTTGTCTTTTTTTTGTTGTTGGTGGTGGTTTTTTTGTTTGTTTGTTTTTCCATTTAAGAAAAGGAATAGCAGGATAAAAACCTGTGGGTGAAAGTAAGGCACTCTAGTCAAGCACTTTCTATTTCTGACTCCTAGTAGACAGCCCTCCACATAAATTGTCCCTCAAGTCTAGGCTCCTCTCTTGGTGCTTCAGTATAGATATGAGCAGTATATATATTCTGGGGGGAGAGGGGGGTTGTTTTTTTGTTTTTTTTTGTTTTTTCTCCATCTAGCACTATGGTCTCACGTCACACCAAATGTTTACTTTTGAGAAAATTACATTTCAATATGGATTTTAATTGTACTGGAATAATCTAAAGCAAAACCATCATCACAGAAGAGTCTCTTGCCTTTATGATTGTAGACACTTAAGAAAAATATGCCTTAAATGAATTTGCTTATTAGGCCTATATTCCAGAATTAACAGAAACACTGGCAGTATCACTATGGCTTTCCTGAAGTCTAAGCACTATTTTTTGAAAACCTTTTTGTAAATGTCGTCTTTTATGTGATGTTTAATCACATTATGTCTTAAATTTTTTTCTTCCAATAGGTAAGTTATGAAACTTCTACAACAAATTAATTCCTGGTCTTTCTTCTCTTGTCTGAGCACAGAAAAGCTGTGCTGTGCACTGGTCACTTTCTGGAGATGTGTACAACAAACCTTGAGCTGAGATCCCACAAGAGCGTATTATTCAATTGTACTACTCTTGCCCAGAAGATATGGAGTTTTGTTGAGAGAAACTGAAAATACTGAATACCAATGTGTAGTTACATACTGATCCTCTGACAGGTAGATGTCTCTATATGGAATGAGAATAGGTTGGATGGAAGGAGGATATTAAAGGGGAAATAAAAAGTATTAAAATGATGATGAAGAATTACAAAAAAATGAATGAAATAAATATTTGTCTACTGTTTCCAGAGCCCTCCTTAGAAACCACTGTGACATTTTGTCTTCTGTTTAATGAAAAATAGTGAAATGTCTGAGAAGATTTACATATCTACCCAATATTTTTATTCTTGAAGTATTAACAATAGAGCCTGGAGAAGGGAAAAATGGGAATGTTTGTGAACATTACCAAACACGCCTTTCAAAAACTGTACTATGACTGTGAGAAATTATTTTATTCTTTCCCATCTGCACTACATACATACATTTGGAGAAGAGGGTGGGAAGGAAGAGCTCAATGCTCAGCATTCACCCTGCCCACAGCTTTTCCATTTCAGGCCATTGACAGGCAAAGTTCTGATATATTAGTAACTGAACCTGCCTAGGAAAAGGGCTTTCATTGCAGAGATGAGGAGAACATCACCCCACAGCTGCCAGCACACAGCTAGAGTTATGAGAGATGTAAAAGTGTCAGAAAAATTGCCTACAGAATCCCTCAAGGAGAGAGTAGATTTGTGCAGCTGATGGTATGAGTTTGCTAGCTAAACGGTTAAGGGGGAGAAAAAGAAACAGTGGATAGTCTTCAGTGTCTTGAGGGCATTACCTTGTTTCTATCACAATGGCTCATTAAATCTGCCAAACCAAATGGGTACACAATATGGCATTTTACGAATCCATTCTTCTTAATTGGATAGAGGTGGCGTGGGAGTAGCTTAAGAGGTGGGTCATATTTCAGAGGGTTGTTGAGAAATCCAGGATTAAATCTGAGTCTCTTTGGGTCTAAGTCTGCACACTACATTGGGAAAACTGAATGCTGTGTGTTCGCAACTCTCTCCAACACTGCAACCCCGTGTAAGGTTGCAATATAGCTTATGGGGTTGTTTGCTTATGAAATACCTTGTAAAAGGTTACCACAGACCATTCAACAGGCTTAGAGGCTAATCTCTAAAATGACCAGAGAAAGCTCAACTGAACCCAGCATTTTCTCTAAGGTTTAAGTATATTTTTAAAGTTTTTAAAATATTACTGTTAAGATTTTCTGTGGGTGTAAAAAAAACTTGGGTTTTTGACATAAGAATGTGGCCTGGGACTATCACAGCAGATCTCCAGCAGCACTGCTACATTATCCCTGGAAAAGAGAAAATGGAAAAGGCAGAAATAAACAGAAGTGACTGAGGGACTCTGGTGGACTGTGGTATAAGTGAGAGAAGTCTACAGGGTATCCTGAATTTATAGCTATTTTATACCTCATAATTCTTTGTATTTCAAGACTGGTGCCAAATGTATATTTGTTTATAAAAACAAACTTGTGAGGAGTTAAAGCGAGAGACAGGAAGGGAAGACATGAACACTTCATCAGAATTCCACAACTAAATCCCTGTTGCTGCCTCTTACTGAAGAGCACCATGGGACTCTTGCTTCCTTCCACTGGAAACAGAACAATCATTTTGTAGTGTAAACAGCCCCAAGTATGTGTCTCATACAACTCCAGCTGATAGTATAAGGAACTCAAAGAAAATCCAGTGAAAATACCAATTAATTTATCAGGAGGCACAGAGGAGCAAGGCCACCTCTTGCATTCACTGCTGTTTTTTAATTCTTCTCTTATTACTGAGCCTAGAATGAGCATCCCTCAGTACAGTTACGGTAGCTATGATAAGACTCCTGTAATTGTTACTCTCATTTCTGAGAAGAAATCCCAAATTTGCAAAAGATAGAATTTGTATCCCTGGAGGAACACCTTCCATTTGTGCCTCTGTGCTTGGTCGCCCTTGTGTAATCACCCCCATGAACTGTACATAATGTTTCCCTCCTAAGGCAGGACTAAAAACATTCACTGTAGTAAAAGTGCATTCCCCCAGTAATAATTGCTCATTGCTTTCCCATTTGGACAGCACTTCTATGCAATGTGCAACAGCAAACCCTGCAGCTCAGATTACAATGGTCTTTAGTTAATAAATGTAGAGAAGAGTTCAGATTCCTGTGCTGATGTTGCTAATATACATGCACGCATAGTGCAAGAGAGTAGAGAAAAAGAGTAAAATAATTCTTTTGGAACAGTTGCTTAAAATCAGGATGATTTGTGGCTTAAGGTGAGTTTTTGTAGAGTTTAAAGCTCCCTTTCAAACCAAAAGGAGATAAAAGAGATTGTAGATTTGAATGCACTGCAGCTGACAGAAAGTCATTTGCATCTTTTGCAAAAAGAACAAAGGACTCTTGTTATAAGAATCTTACTAAGTCTGAATAGCAACATTCTGGTAGAAAGAAAGAAGGGAAAATTCTAAAAGGACTGTAGTCAATTTATGGAAGCAGATCAAAAAATAGGCAGTTATAAATACAACTTCAAGAAAGAAAAAACAACAAAGCAGATTTAAATGTGAGTGGAAGTGGAGTTTAAAAGCTAGAAAATGTATTAGGCCTAATGTAAGCAGGATATAGCTCTAGAAATATGTTTGAAATGAGAATGAAGGCTAGAATCTAGCATTAATCAGCAAGAGCAAAAAGGCTTAGTGAAAACAGGCAGGAGGCAAGCAATGTCTTATCAGTCATAGAAAATTAAGGAGCTGCTGTACTTATAGGCAACCAAGTCTGCAATTATAAGGGCTTCCAAAACAAGAAGGCCTTGCAGGATTTAAATACGGTTTCTGGAGGGAAACTGACAAAAAAGAGAACAATCTTCCCTGGAGAAGGAAGCTGTACATCTCTCAAAATTTAATAAGTAATTGGAAATCCTCAGCAGATAATAATAATTCATGTCTCTCTTTGTCAGAAATCATGCTATCTAATCTATGGGATGCACAATGTATCATGGAATCCATGTGAAGAAATAGAATTCTGTTCTCATCTATCTCAGGCACATCCTCTCTGAAAAGGGAATGTTTAATCAAAAATATTAAACATTTAACTAGTATATTTCTTCAAATCTGTAAGATCTGTCCCAGTAAACAGATGTCCTAAGGAAATAAATTGACCAGATCTTCTTTCTGCTTTGCAATGGTTAACTTAAAATGTGGTCAGCAGAAAAAATCTCCTCCAATACTGTTAATATTACCACCGAAGACAACATTAAATGGTAAAGACATGTACGTTTAGTAGCTACACATGAAGACTGCTCTGAAAGCAATGCCACCTATTTTATTATGTTGGCCCATGATGTCAGAGGAGAAGGTTGGTGATGTGGTAGTATATATTAAACTTCTGCGCCAATATCTCAATACATTTTGTTGCTGTGTGAGAGATGGCAGCTGAGACGCAGTCTAACAAAATGGTGTCTGACATGGAAATGAAGATGAAGCAAAGATGAGTCATTGAATTCTTCCATGCGGGAAAAAAAATTGTACCCACTGACATTCATCAGTGTTTGCTGAATGCTTATGGAGACAAAACAGAGGATGTGAGAACAGTCGGGCAGTGAGTGGTGTGTTTCAGCTGCGGCGATGGTGATGAGAAAGACAAGCTGTGTTCTGAACAGCCACACACAGCTGTCACACCACAAAATGAAGAGCATCTCAATCAGTTCATCCCCACAAATCAGCAGAATGCAGTCAGGGAACTGTGTATGGAGCTTAGTATCTATTTCAATGCATTGGAAATGATGGTAGCAGTTGGAATATAACAAAGTTTGTGTCAGGTGGGTCCCATGAATGATCGCAAGGAACAGAAAGAACATCATATGCAAATATATCTCTATTGAACCACTCCTATGAGGCTGAAGGTGGCAGTTTTCTGGATCACATCATTATCAGTGACAAGGTGTGGTATCACAACTACAAGATAAAGTAAAAACAGCAGTCCATGGAGTGGCAACGTGAATTCCCCATGGAAGAAAAAGTTCAAGACGCAGCCTTCAGTGGGTGAAGTGATGTGCACTGTCTTTTGGTTTAGGAAAGGGGTGAGGCTTCTGGATTTCCTGGAATCCATCAACACTGACTGCTACATTGTGCCACTGACAAAGCTGAAAGGTCAAACTTCCAGAGTCAGGCCAGAAAAGAAGACAACCTTTCTCTTGTAACACGACATTGCCAGGCCCATACCAGTCTGAAGTTCATGGAGCACGTTGTCAATCTTGGCAGAACTGTCCTACCACACCCACAGTATAATTCACAATTGATGCCTTCTGAATTCCATCTATTCGGGCCAATAAAGATGGACTATATGGGCAACCTTTTCCTAGCAGCAGAGTCATCATAGCATCCGTGAAACAATGTGTCACCTTTGCTGTTGCTGATTTTTATGATCCCTATGACATGCAGAGTCTTGCTTATTGCTTGTGAAAATGCCCACAATAGTGGGCAATGTTGAAAAACAGTTTTGTAGTTATCAAATTATGTTATTGTGTTCTTTGTATCTGTTGTAGTTTACAGGGAAATAAATAGGAGGTATTACATTCGGAGTGACCTACATAGATTTTGTGGGTACAGTCAATGATGAGCTTGATGACTACGAAGACTAAGGAAATAATAAACATCATCTTTCAAGGATAAAGAATATGATTTAAAATTGTAAAGAATACATGGTTTGCTTGGTATATTAAGTTTTGCAGTGTGGTCCATCAGTTTTTGTTAGTGGAAGAGCTGTCAAGACTGGAGCTTGCAAATATTCTCTAACTTCCCACTTGATAATGCCATTAATGGTTTACAGAAAACCACATATTAAGTCTGAGAAATATTTCTTACAACTCTTACAGGCTTTCCTGCATCTATTCTCTAAAAAATATATATATATAAATACATACTATTTTGGATGACTTAAATAAAGTTAGTGTTTCTGTCTTTCTTAACACATCTGATAGCTCTGATTCCAATTGTTTTGTTTTGTTTTTTTTTTTTTTAACAGATCCAAACATTTCAGCCTGTTTTTGATTTTTTTTTTCCACGAAACCGTTCTTCTCCAGAATCTCTGCCAAAATTCCCCAGGCTTCTATGGGAACAAGTGTTAAACAATTTGTAAAATTGCAGTGGCTTTGATGTTGCAACTTTTTGAGTGATTTTTTTTTTTTTAAAGACGCTGTAATTACCGTGCAGTTATTTAAGATCCCAGAGAGTTCAACTACTTAATTCAGAAACGTGATCTTCATATCAACAAGCTCTGCTCATTTTGCTGTGCTGCTGTTAAGCCTATCCCCTCCATTTATCACAAAAGAATGAATGAAATCCTTCCCCACCCCTCAGGAAATTAAAAAAAAAAAAAAAAAAAAAAAAAAGCGGAAAAAAAAAAGAGGAAAAAAAAAAAAAGAGGAAAAAAAAAAAAGAGGAAAAGAATTACGGAAAATTTGTCCTCCACGTTTCTGCAGAACAGCTCTTGAGATAACCGCGCGGTTCCTGTTGGACAACCCTGTCCATGGTGCTGATTTTCCTAACAGCAATATTAATCGCAATTAAAATATCGTTAAGTGGAGGAAAGGAAAATTATATTATCACAAGCATGTCTAAAAATTTAGAATGTTTAATACCTTGTGACATCTAGAGATTTGCAGTTCATTTCAGGTTGTGTTTTGGTGAACAGATTTCTAGCCATTTTTTTAATAATAGACAGCAATGAGACACTCAAAGAACTGGAAGGCAGAGTGAGTTTCAGCGTTTTGGGTTTTTTTTGTTTTTTGTTTTTTTTTTTCATCTGGCCATTAATGACTCTTCCTAGCCACAGCTGACATGAGCTCATTTGCAATAGCAGAGATAAACACTAAACCTGCTCTTCGTTAATAGAAGAAAACATTAGAATATGTCTACTCAGAATTGCAGAAATACATTATTTCATAGTAAAGGTAAATTTAAACTAGACCACGTATAAGATTAAATCAGCTGGGTCATGAAGTGCTAACAGAACTTGAAACTCTAATGGCTCATCCTCAAATTCATAACTCGTCTCAAATTCAGTGCAGCCAGCAACAAAAGGATCATCTCTTTATTTATTTGCTGTTAGGAAGGACTACCCTCAACTGCTTCCTACAGCTGACATTTACTCTTTGAAGACACTGATTCAGGCAGAAATATGGAATCACTTTATCAAACTTCATAAAGCTAGTAGGATATGCAGCTGTGAAAATCTGACAATCATTTACATTTATTCCCTCAGATATTTATGGGATTTCATGAAAGAAAATGGTTGTTTGTTTTGTTCTGATTTTTTTTTAACTACACAAAAAGTCAGAGATATCTTACCTGCCTGCTTTTGTGATGATCATCTCTGTCCCAATGTCATGAAATCTTTTCCAGAGGTCAGCACACTGCAGTTCTACTTGGATCTCTTCCATGGATGAAGGTGGAGGAGGTTGAGGACCCGATCCACCAGATGTAAGGTCAGAATGGGAGCCAAAAGAGCAGGATGTTCTTTCTGCCAACACCTCTGTGTCTGACCCAGTGCTCTGTTCTGAGTCTGCAAAGTAAACATACCAGATAAGACACTGCAATTCTACCTGCTGTGAGTTAAAAAGGAAAAGGAAAGTCAATAAAGGAAGTTCTAAAGAGTGATGTAACTGGATTTTTTGTATATGGTATGTCATGATTTATGATCTGATTTTGGTCTTTGAGGTTCCAACATAACATCTGGTATTCTTGTAAAGCTTTACAAACAGATTTTAAAACACTCTCAACATAAAATATAAATAGTAACAAACATCACTGCAATGCCAGGAATGGAACACAAAATATAGATGAAAAAAATTGAAATGAAAAAATAATAATAATATTTGAACCCATAGTTTCAAACCAAAATTAAATGAGCTCAATGGAAAACTACATTCCATTTAATTGAACATCCTCCCACAAAACTATTAAAGAATTGGTTATTTTTAAACAGCATTTTTTCCTTTCAATATCCTTGTCATCAAAAATAATGACCATTTTGTATTTTGCTATTTGGCAGTACCATTTTGGAAATGTGTTTTATTTGTTACTATAATATTTTTTGGAACAATGATGTTTCCTGGGAAAATAAGCATGCAGCTTTTGGTGAGGAAAATGCTCTAGGCTACTTAACAACAAAAAGAGAAGATAGTAAACATATGGAATATGTTATAAAGGAAAGCAGATGAAGAGAACTGTATAAAACACTACATGAGACAACCATCTCACTTTAAGGAGGAAAAGTAAACTTGCTAATAGAAAATGAAAGAAATCAAACAAAAAACTTGAGGTTGGAGTAGCTTAAAATTACGGACTGGCATGCTGAGCCATGTAGCCTCATCTTTGCCAAAATATCTCATTTACATTAGATAATTAGATATATAGTATGTATATGGTCCTAGCTTTCATACAATCGGCTAAGGTGAATTTTGCAAATAGTAGTGTTTCATTGCAACAGGGTGTACACCCACATTACAAAAAAATAATTCACAGTTCATTTTGTAAGGCAATGTGTTTACATTTAGAATCTGAGTTTTAACAAATTGACACAAGTATTAAATAGATGATTGAGTTAGCAAAAATGGATGTGAAGTGCTCAGTCAAATGGATCAAGAAGAGCTCTACAGATTTCAAAGACAATACAAAATCAATACCATACATCGTCTGCATTGATCACCTAAGCGCATGCATGCCAGTGAGGGTATAGAACAGCTATTATATGGAAACTTAAGGAGATAAAAAGTAAAATCTGTGTTTAAAATGTGGTGAAATCACCACAGCTAAATTTATGTCCATATCAACAAATGCTAAAGACTCTTTAGTAACTCTGAGGTCATGCAGGATAGTTCTCAGTTTTAAACTGTCTCTGAGACAGTATCTCCTGGATACTTGAACACCAGTGCAGAATGCCATAGCAGAGAAGAGGCTGGGAGTGCAGATGTCACCTGCAGAACCACCACCCCCACAGAAATATTCTGGAAAACTTTTACTGCTGTAATGGAATGGACATAAACAGTTTGGTTGGTAGCATTTGAGAAACTCACAGCCCAAGTGCCATCAGGAAGCCTTTGTTTTCTAGAAGAACTCTAAGTGGATTGGATAATAAACTTGTTTGAAGGACACAGTAAACTTCAACAGCATTTAGGCAATCTGCATGTATGATGTAGAAATTCTGTAGGACATTGAAAAGGTTTTGCATGTATTGTTTCCAAACCATTTTGAACATGTGGTCCTTTATGTCTCCCACTGACATCCAAGTTGGGCTGAAACTAGAACAGATCTATCTCTCCAAATGAATAGCACAAACCAACCAAGAAAGGATTACTACATGGAGACCAGCATTCCACCTAACACTGGTATCATAACACAGTCTAATTCAAGATAATATGAGATAACATGCTGGGATTCAGTGACAGGAAGCTAGATAATCAATGTGAAATTATAGAGATTAATACATTTGGTGCCTGCATACGAAGCCCAGTGATGCAGGAGCAAAGCGACTTCCTGTAGTTCAAATGATTCCTCTTCACAGGGTGGAGGGCATAGGCCTGAATATGCATCATTCGCTTTTGTAGTAATGCTTAATTGTTTTATCATTTAAGGATAAGCAAGATTTTGCTTCTTACATCATTTGAAGACCAATTTGTATACCTACTCATGAGATGAACCATTAACCAATAGTCTTACATCTTCTTTGAGTTCCTAAGAAAGTGAAGGTAAACTGCTGTGGGACGAGTAAACATCTGAGAGGATGGGATGGAGGGAAAAGCTTTCATTATACAGTCCTTCTCCTTGAATGAGGTATTAATCTGAGGGTTTGCATACAGATGGAGTATTTTAGGACGCATCATCTTTCTGGTTGAGGCACTTAGAAACTGTATGTCCCTTGAAGCAGTATAGTAAACGGCCAACAGATGGCACACGGGTAGATACTGTTCCAGCATCATTTCAGCATTTTCTGGACAGCCTTTCAAAATGGGCATGTAAATGGAGTCTCGGAGAACCCTGGGAATTAACTGGAATTTCATGCCATGAAAAAATTAAACATCATTGGCTTAAGCCCACTTACAGATTTTATGCCACTATCACTAAACTGACTTCAGCAGAGCTCTGGGGGATGTTTTTGACAATGGGGGAAGTGGAAGTGGTGGAACCACATCCTTGAACATAAACTGCCATGCTGGCACAAATCAGTAACTGCAAAAGGAATTCACTGATTAGTGATATGCCAACATCTACCCAACCATGAGGTACCACATAGTGCAGAAAAAAAAGTATCTTTGTTCAAATTATACTCTTCAGTGCCCTGAAACATGACCAACAGTACTACAAGTTAAATGCTCAGAACAATAAGTGCTTCTCCTTCCTCCAGTTTTGGAAATGGAAGAGAGGAAGTCTAGAGTGTGACTGCTCTTAGTTCAGTTTTGGTAGGTACTAACATTAATTTTTGATTTTTCTCCTCAGCCTTTCTTGAACAAAGCTCTTCTGAATGGTGTCATCCAACTGCAGACACTAAGTTCATTCCAGGCCCAAGGAATTTAGGGAATGTTAAGTGTATCTAATAAATGAAAATAATCTATAATGACATCCAGCTTCATAAGATCACATGATTTTAATAGGATTTCTCTACATATGTTAGGATTCTGGATTAATAAAGGGGCAGATACTGACATCTGCATGTAAGCAACCTAAGACAAACGCAGAGCGAACCAATCTTGATACTTCATGGCTGCTGGCAGCTAGCACAGCTCAAGCCCTTCTCCTGCTCCTGTAATAAAACAGGACAGGAAGAACATCTGAATTTTCTTCTGACATTCACACTGACAGCTTTGTTTACTCCAAGCATCAGTTTTAGTGTGATGCAACTTCAGTAAGTTTAAATACATTATTTCTACATTACGTTAGTGTAAGCAGAAGGGAACTAGGGAATAGATACTGAAGTTCAAAAAAACAAACAAACAAATAAAAACAAACAAACAAACAAAAAAAACCATGCCTGTGAATGCCTTGAAGAAGAGATTGTGGCTGATACTAAATATTGTGTCCAACTAAAGGACAAACAGAAAAATTCCTAAGGATGTTTCTAATAGCTTCTTCTAGCTCCAAAGGGACAAGACAAGATTCCTTACTTTTATAAGATTTCTTTACTGTCACAGGAACTCTGGTTCTCTAATGCCGTGTTAGGTTGCAATCTGCCACTTTTGGCTTATGCTGGGCAATCAGCAATTGAAAGAGTTCTGTTTTTTCTCTTGCTAGAATGTATTTTTGATAGTGAGACTTGGCCTAATCTATCAAAAAGAGACTGGTTCTTGCAGGAATTGTAGGATCTTGGAACTTTCTAGTGGGATGCTACTAAAAAGTTTAGAGAGAAGATCCATGGATTTCAGAAGCATTCAAAATAACTCCTTAAATCTTGAAATATAGCCGTCTTCCACTGTGTGAATGGTTGTTCCCTTTCTATTCCCCTGTTGCATGGCCTCCTATTATCCTTTGTCACCATGCTAACCTCACATCCAGCTCATACACTTTCATAGTGCTAGAGGAAAGGAAATGTCTTAGCCCTTTCAGCAACCTTGAGTCTATCAAGAGAACTACAGGATCACTTGGAGAAGTAACACTCAGAATTTCTAGGGATACAGTGGCCATTATTGAGATTATCAAGGAATATTGAGCAAGCTCAGATTTTTCTTTCTTAATCCTTTTCCCATTCCCGCTATCTCCAGTTCATCCTGGGAAATCTCAGCACGTGATTTCTTTCGACCCACAAATTCCCAGGCTTCTTGTTTGCAGACAGGAATTAAAAAACACCGTTTTCTCAAGCACAGTGACTCTGAGATCATCATCCTCACTGAATGGCCCAGGATGATGGTCAATAACTACAGCCAGCTTCCTGCACCAACACTATGTGTTCTGGGATCAGAATGCTCTTATACATAAAAAAAGATGTGATTGACTGCCTTATTTCTATAGCTAAGCACTATTATTCCCTACATTTTCATCAGCCTGGTACAAGAGACTGGTATGCGAGACATTTAAAGGCATTAATTTTCTAAGCAACTTCATGCATGCATCTTCAGCAGAATTTTCTCTGCCGTTTGTACACAGCAGGGACACTGAGCTCCATATTTAACCACTCAAACAGAGAGAATTCTGTTTAGCCTTTGACTATATCAAGAAGCTTGTGCATTCAACAAATGTTTTACTCCAAGGTATCAAAGAATGTAAAATACGGGAGTGAGAGTAAGTACAAAAAGCTTGTATACATAAAACACCACCTACCCAGAAGTCTTTGTCTCTTTCTTTCTTTTCTCTCTCTTTTTATTTTTTCAAATTTATGTGTAGATATCTGATGTAGGTCCTTTCAGATTCTATTAGCATAAAGATTTCTCTTGGATGGAATGTGGCAGCTGTTTCAAGCTGTTGGGCCTTTTGGCTTGTTTTTTTTTATTATTTTTTTTCCAATTGTTTGTTTTTGTTTGTAAAGTTTGTGAACATTTACTGCAACAGATGATTCTTCACTCCTACAGTGAACTTGCTGGCAAACCAAGGTCTACAGTTTACAATGATATTATACAATCCTGGACATACATATTTAGAGAAAACTTGGCGGTTGCCACTCTTTTCTATGAACTCTGCTGAAATAAGCATAGAGCCTTGCTTTTGCATATGCTTCTGCCACCCCACAGCTGCATGGGAACCATGCATGTGGAATTACGACATTACTGGAATCCAGATACAAACTGCCAAATCCTATGTAAGTGAAAACACAGAAACATACTAAGGCTGAACAGACTGGAAGAGTAGAGTTTGGCTAGCATGGCTGCTGATACAACGACTTCAGATATATACTGTTTTCTCCCTGATAACTACTACATAGACAGAAACTGAACAAAGCCACCAGGAACTTCAAAATTACACAGGACGTTCTGCAGCAGCAAAGGCAGCAAGAAAGCAGAGGTGAATCAAGCTGAGGTTCAGCAAAGCCACTGAGATTAGTACAGCTGATTTTATGCAGCTGATCCAGCAATTGCCTTTGCTGCAAGCAAAGGCTTCTGAGCATTTCCTAAGCAGATATCCTTATGTACTGTATTATTCCTGTGGACTCTTTTGCATTCCTCTACCATACTAATTTTGCTTTCTTTGCGCATTAGGCCTCATAACAATTTCATGCTAGAATTTGTAATATTTATTACTGATAATATCAATTTTTTATTACATTAGTGACCACAGGTTGAAATCAATTTCAAGATTTTCTAGTCTTAGGGCAGTATAAGCATGTACAAACCCAGAACTTCATCAACACCAATGCTACATTACAATCTCAAAAGCACAAAGAAGTGTTAAAATAACTAATTTCCAGAACTTTTTATGAAACCAGAGGGGAAAAAAAAATGGCATTAACATCAGCAAAACTCAAAAAGGAAAAACTAGAAGACAACTATTATCTCATTTCATAGATGGGAAACTATTGTGTAACTGGTCATCTAAAAACAATGCCTCCTATTTATTTTCATTAAAAATGAACAATAGCACTGTTCAACAGAGCAAATTGTCAGCTACAAAACACTATCTTTCAACATATGCATTTTTGCCAGTGATAAACAAGAGCCTGCATGCCATGCTCATCAAAATCTGCACCAGCAGAGGTAACATACTGTCACTGTTGCCACTGCTAAAATGCACCACTCGCTGCCTCACTGTGCTCACATCCACTGTTTGGTCTCCATAAACATGCAGCAAACACTGATTAATGTCAACGGGTACAACTTTTTCCCCACCGAGGAATTCAATGACACACCTTTTCCTTATCCTCACTCCCGTGTCAGACGCCATTCTGTCAGACTGCCCCTTTGCTGCCATCTGTCACACAGCACAGAACATAATAGAATACTGGCAGGAAGTTTCAATCTCTACTGATGTATCACCAACATTTACCTCTGACTATATGGACCAACTTAACAAAATAGAAGGAGCCCTTATAGGTAAATGAAGCAACCCAGTATGGAGACAAATGAAAACCATGGAAGACAAGATGACTCTGAAGTGAAAAACTTCTCTGGTACTTTACCCACAAAATTTTCTTCATTCATCTAAATCATAATTTTAAAAGACATTTTCACAAGATTCCTTGAGCCACTAAAGCTTGTGAAATACACTCAAACTGATGATTATTTGTATCGAATAAAGACTAACTATAAGGCCAATATGACAGGGAATTATTACTCAAATATATATATGGCAAACACAACTAGTAGAAGAATATAAAAGCAAATACAACAGCAAAAACACAGTGGCTTTGGCTCTAAATGCAAGTCTTGCATCAACTTGACTGTCCAATGCCAAGAACTGACTGCTTCTGCCTTGGCTTATTCCATATAAGATTTTAAAAAGGGATAAAAACCTCAGCAAAGAAAAAAAATCATTCTGATTCACTGGTATGCTCCAACTGCTCTGTTTCACTCCAGCAAAGGAAAACAGTTGTAAACCTGGTTTAACCAGCAAGTTAGATTGGGTTTGTGGCTTCTCTGTTTTGGCAAAGATGTATAAAGCAGCTGGAGTTTGCTAGTATACTTAACCTCAAGAGTTCAATCTCAAAAGTTAACTCCATCCAGGAAAAAGAACATCAGTCACAGTTAATCTTTGAAGTGATTTTTAACCTCACGATCTATTGTCTTTTTTAAGACTACACAGATGAAGAGAACTTACACATTTTGCCCACATACTCTTTAGGACCAAATATTCAAGAGTTCAGCTCCAGTTTCAAGCTGCATCATGGGGATGCTGACTGCTGGGCTCTGAATTTATCCTTGGCAAATACAAATTCTCATTACAGAAGTGTAAGCTAGATGGAAAAGAGTGTTCTGAGTAATTCCACAGCACAGGATTTCTTTGTGGGCTTCATATTTAATCCAAACTATCTTAAGAAAATTGTCCCCAGCTCATCAGTCCGTGCTTTAGATCAATTGAACTATCACAACCAAAAATATCTCATCGAACAGCTGCCAAACAGAAGACTGTTTTATAGGCCCTCTCATATCTGGATTGAGGCAACTTGTTTGCTTAAAGGTATTTCATAAGCATTCCCAATAAAAGGTTTCTGATAATAATCTTTCAGAAGAAAAAATATCAGTAACAAAACTTGGACTTTTTATTTGATGTCATATTGTTGTCTTTCAGAAAACAAAAAATAACTTGGATCTTCAGTATCTTAAGGAAAATGTAATTTGAAATTTAGTACAGAAGGATCCAAGAGATTCCTAAAAGTCCCCAGGGAAACTCTGCAGCTGTCACTCAGCATAGCCTCAGACTGCAAAAGAAAGACAGCTCGGTAGCAAACATTCTGAAAGGCCATATTCAAAATGGAAGTGGTTTAGAAACTAAGATTCAGTTAAATAAAAAGATAAAATAAAAGAGTGTAAAATTCAGTAAAATCCAGAAGAGCACAGAGAATGCTAACTTTCAAACATATGAGAAGTACTAATGGGATGTTATTTAAAGAAGGAGGTAAAATTGATGACAACTTTAATCTGGCCAAGATCCGGAACTTTACAGACTACAGAGAACTTGTCTGGCCAATGTCCAAGAGTTTGTGTAAAATTAAAGAGTGGGACTCTTAATTTAAAGTGGCACTCGAAAGCTGGAGAAACTTACAAAAATAAGATACCACGTATTAGATATATGCTGCATTCTGTAAACATAGAGACAATGTTCTTACAAATAAAACCATACAACAAATATTTAGAAACCAAACTAAACCAAAATTTTGGCTCTAAGTAACCTCAAATTGTGCAGGAGTACAAAACCAGATCCTAGCCTTGTGGCTGGCCCTTCCCTGGTAGGAACAGGAACAAGCTCTGGTACAGACTGTCTCTGGATTCTGTGGCTTGGACTTCTCTCTGATGGCCATACATATATATATGTATGCATATATATACATATATATATAAAGGAAACTTAATCAACTCAGGACACAGCATGCAGGATCAGTGCTGCAGAGATATCTATTCTCTCAGAGACCAGACTATAAAGTCCATTAAGTTTTTCCCTCTTTTTGCAGATAGGAACACTTCTCAGACAAATGAAGACTAACATCTTAAATATTTGCAAGCTGAAGATATTTGGTGGCCTGCAAACCATAGAGAGGGACATTACATATGTTTCCCTATACCACGATGATTATCATGACAGTAGTATCAGGGAGCCAGCTGGCATCTTCATAATGAGAGATGCCCAAACCTTTCCTGACTCCCACTGATTAATTGGCACTGTGCTCATATGGCAGTAAGTTCCACATTGTGATTATGCACAGAAGAGAAAGTGTCCTTTTTCACTTATAACAACACCTGTCTGTTTCCGTTTGAGTGTCCATCTGCTGTAAAGTTATAATAAGATAAATACCACTCTACATGTTTCGTGTATTTCCTGTCAGAAGATAATCATTAGGAAACATCCATGGTTTTGGCAAGATAAATAAATAGCTTACTCCAACTGAGCTGAAGTTTTGAGACCAAATTCTTTGCTTTTGTGTAGATTCACAATCTACAATTTTACTTTGGAAAAACAGTATTTATCAGACTAATTCTGTTGGCTGATGTTTGAATTTGCAACTGTTCAGTAAATGAGTAAACTCAATTTTTTTCATTCATATGCTTCATTATTCAAGCTTCCTTTCATCCACTGACCCACTCACACATCCCTTTCTGATTCAGGCTTCGGGAACTATCTGCCCTAGTGCAGTTATTACCCTGTATATAAATTTATCAACTATAGCACAAATCTTTTAATATTTTATTCATAAGAAAGCACTTCCATGGCTCTAAATATTTTAATTGCCTACTCTCTGGATCTCGTCTCTCTTTACTATATACACACAGAGAGACAGGTGTATATATATGTGTATGAGACTGGTTCTTAAAAATGTATTTAGCTTTAGTCAGTGATCTGCCCCTGATCCACATAGCAGAAATTATAATATTTTCAATGGCACTTTCTACCAGGATATTTCTTGCAACATAGCATTCTGTTTGCTGTTTTGATCACTTTTACAGGATGACCATATGTTTCCACTAAACCACTCGCAATGAGCCTGGGGTATTTTTCAAAAGTGATAAACATATTCCTCCTTTCATTTGCTTCACCTGGAACAGACTTGCATTCAAACCAGACAATTTTTCTCCTTCTTACTCTGCAGTCATGTGAGAAGGATTGAGAGAGAAGTTTCTCCAGAAAAACCAGAGCACAGTGCTGAGCTCTAGCATTTCAACAGCCAGCAATAAACATTAGAAGTATTTCTAAAAGTATGTGATAAAACAGGGATAGGACAACAGTGACAGAGGCTGAACAGGTTACAGTACTGCATTATGAGACTATGCTGCTCAGACATTGAACTAATGTATTAGGGCCTTCAATCCAGCCTACACTGTGAAAGGCAACTGCATCATATAAAACCAATTTTATTTGAAGCCTGACATACATGTGCCAACCTAAAACAGAATGTCACCCTCAACTACATCCAAGAAGGCATCTCATATTAATTTGAAACAATTATCCTAATGTCCTAAAAATAATTAGGTATTCTGCAAGTGAATAGTACTTGTGAGGATGAGGTTATTCAAAAGTAGTTCAAGCTGTAAAAGCTTTAAAATCTGCAAAAGCCAATGCTTCACTTCATATCCAGGGTGTGGTACCAGATACTGATCTTTAAGAACTTCTAATAAAATCACTGCAGTGATGAGCTGAAAGACGAATGGAGGCACCTGTAGTTGGCAGAAGGCAGGGAAAGGGATGCTGAAAGAGACCACAGAGTAACAGAGTACAGATGACTTTCATACTGTGTAATTCGACAGTCAAAATAATCGCATGCAATTCTTGATACTGTGTTCAGATGTAAGGAAACTCTGTAGTTAGAGATTTCCCTTTCATGTGCAGCAGAAGAGGGAAGTACTGAGCTATGTTCTTCTTCAGCCCAACTGAGAGTTAAGAAGAGGAAGGAGGAGGAACAGATAAACCCAAGCCTCATGCCCATGCCCAACATGTCAGGCAATACTGCTGATGTGGCCCAACAATGGCTGTGAGCTTTTCTTCTATAGAGCTAGAACACAAGGTCATGGCCGAGAGATTCTTCAGGCTTATACCAGCTCCACTGCATCAAGAGCTCGGTGGCAAAGAAAAAATTTTGATATGTAGCACTAAAGAACATCACCCATGTTCAGAGGGGATTATTATCTCCTAGTTAAGCCTTTTGAGGGCAACCAACCTCCTCAAAACATAGGAGAGAACAGGAACTGTGCACTCCATGGCTTTCAAGCATTTTGTTCATAAAAGTTGTTGAAAAAACGCAAGAGTTAAAAATAGAGGCAGAACAAGTTATAGGGATGAAATAAACTTCTTTTCAGAACATATGTTCTGAAAAGGACATAAATGTCCATAATTACTCTCATTTATGTATGATTACTATGCACAAACACTAAAGGTACAGAACACCAGAGGGTCAAAAAAAAAAAAAAAAAAAGACCCAGGCTTTTTTAACAATCTATTGCCACACTGGGAGTGTTTGCCTATACTATGTTTCAGTTCATCTTGGAAGAGTGATTTTTAAGCAAATGCCTTATCATCCCCAGTCACTACCCTTCAGTTCACATCATGGAGGATTATGGTAACACATGCAACTAGTTTCTTCTTGGTGAGTCTAAACCAAAACTGGCCCTCCAAAAGTACCCAAAGCATCAACTGCTTATTCTCATCCAATCCACAAAGTATGGTGTACATTAACTCTCTTCTAAAGCCACACAGCATGGACATCAGGTCTTGTACACCAACCATTTCATTCTGCAGATGTGCTCCTGTTGGACTGCATGATCTGCTAATGCAGATATTACAGGCAAGTGAATTACATAAAAGACCAATGTCCTAAAATCCCACATCTTCCACATACTTCCATGGGGAAAGAATAGCACAAAACTGGTGTTTAATCTGGAGAATAAGTCTATGTTCTCTTTCCTTTTCCTTCAACATCCATGCCTCTTGGATGTACATTTGTGGCTTGGATTTTTTTCTTCTCTTTGACTGTCCTCAGCCCAGTCTCCCAAAGTCACATTCTGACACAGTTTGCCAACTGCAATACCACACGTCCAAATCCCATCGTACAGTCACACACAATGATTCCAGGAAATGCACACTGGTTTTCTTTGTTGACTTCCACTGAGCCACCCCGATTTACACCTGCTGAAGTTATGGACTTGAGAGTAATAACACCTACACCACACAGTTGTCTCACATGTGTGTATACTATCACCCATACAACAGCCGCACCAGCGTGCATGCACACACATATCCCAACATCTGGCATTCACAAGCTAACTATAATAACTCTGTGAACTTCATTCTTCTTTACAAAGCTCACTAACACTTCATCTGTGCATGCACTAAAGAGGTGCATAACCTCTTCCACTTCAGTAAAACAAATATGTGCTCTTAACCTGGCATTCACAGTCACATGCAGAAATATAACCAAGCACTTGCACTTAGTCTTGAAGCACTCATTTAATCCTTCTGAATAACAGGGCTTGAATGGCTCTTGACATAAACACTTCACAGATGTTGCACATAATGTGCATATAGATGTACGCCTCCTTACTTTTCAGCCATACCTGTAATTTTGCCTACATGACCTTTCCTGCTATGAGGCTCACATTCCAACTTCCTCGCTAGAAATCATGCCAGAAATAAAAGTGATAAAAGGAAATGAAAAATCAATTACAAACATCCAGGCAGAAGTCAAATTAAGAACATACCACTTCTTAGCACAAACTCAGCTTCATAATTCACCATTTCTGAATGTTAGGAAATTTGAATCTCACATCCAAATCTAACCTAAAAGATGCACTCAGAAAACATGTGGGCAAACACGATAGTTCATGTTTGGCATTTTATGCAAGATACTATAATCTAAAATACTTGTGCCTGCCTAGATCTCAATTCTGTGCACTGAAAACAATGGGATGCCCCCCTGTGCTGTTCTCAACAACTTAAATTACAGCAAAAGAGGCTGGAAAGCACACAGTGTGGAAGCTGAAAATTCTCTCAGCTTTGCCCACTTTTCCCCCACACCAGTTCAGTGCATAATAACCTACTGGTTCCCATCCAAAAGAGGAGTGATAATTTTCTCTGGGTACGGATACACACACATTTTCAACCACACAGAACTAAACTGTTCCAGAACTAAACTGTTCCATAACCCATTCTTTTAAATGTCTAAAGCATTTACGGCACCTCAAATATTATACACATATTTTGAATTTATTGAGGTTTTTTTTAAACTATCTTGTCTATTAAAAGGTTATGACTTTTTACAGTGAGAAGAATAGCTGTATCTTAATGCAGATGAGAGGAAGAAATACAATGCATTTTACTGTATTACTTTAGAACTTCCGGTAAGAAAATGAGGATGAATATTTTCATGTGGAAAGAAAATCTGCAAAATCCCCAAAATTGTTTTATCTCAACTACAGATAAGAATGTAAATGTTCCATAAATTCTATTCAAGAAGAAAACAACAAGAATTTCTGTTATCATTAACTGCTACGTTAGCCATCTGGGCTTGAATTTAAAACAAGAAAGTTTCCCAAATGTTTAAAATCCCTGAGAGATAAATTAATAAAAGCATCTTCTTAGTGTATTCTGTGCGTCTTGGGATATCAGCTCTGAATTATCTCATTTGTTCCACATATCTTTACTCGCTGTTAACTGTGAAAACTGTAGGTAAGTCTAGTGATAGTATCACTAAGCATTTGGTTGATAAACAGAGATTTCCAGAGAATGCATTGATTTCATGGTCTCTTTGCGCCTTCCCAAATGCCTTACTTTGCTGTCCAGCATTAGAGTTTGAATACTGAGGAACTCCTGTTGCAGTTAGAGGTTTCCATCAAATAACTGTGCACAGAGAAAACTGAGGAGTGCAAGTGCATAAAAAAACACAGGATGAAAATTCAAAATAGCTCATGTTAGAGCCCAGAGATGGGCAGGTACCCATGGACATCAACACACCAGGAAACTTGATTTCTGGTAATCCTACTGATGCTTATAACTATTAAGCACATTCCACATGAGAATTCTTAATAAAAAGAAGGCACTGTTTTCTTATATGCAGATGATCCCTCACATCCTTCCCAGGCATTGCTGCAGTTTTGTCTTACCTCCAATGTCTCTCAGAACAAAGAAGCCATGAGGAGTTTCAACTGCCATTGGAATTTCATTATGGGTGGATTATAAATGCATGGGCAGACAATGAGTTCATCTCCTATTAAGACTCTAAACATTTTATTTCATTACTCAATTTATTATCTCTGGTGTTCCTCTGCATCCTCACATGTTCTACTTATCACTGAAACATCCTGTCTCAAAAATTCCTCTTAGCCCTTAATATCGCATAACACGCAGCAGTCAGAGAGAAGCACTAAAATATAATAAAAGATCTATCAGCTTTCATGGGGAAGAGCAAGGGAAAGGACAGTCTAAAAACAATGTACTTTCCTCCCCATCTCAACACCTTCCCTTCCATCATACTTCGTTATCTCCTTGTGTGGTAAAACCTGATGTGGAGCACAGACCAAGCTTGCCTCCAATGCTACTGAGCTGGGCAATGTGACTACAGGAGGAGGCAGCAATTTCCTCCCCTGATGCAGTTGCGAAGCCCCATGGTGATGCTTCAAAGCAGATCTGTGACCCCTCTCTTCCAGCCTGGAGCCCAGTGGGGGCTGAGAAACAGCTGGGCTGCTCCGCAGGGAAATATGCTATGGAAGGCAGGGAGAGAGAGGGCAGAGGGGAGAACAAGGGTAAAACAGGACTTGAGAAAAGTACAGAATAAGAAAGGAGAAACTAGAAGCTAGTGATTAGGAAATATTATTGAAATTGGCTTCTTGGTGTCAAACACTGTGAAGGGAGAACTGCTCGGGAACCACTGCAATCTTGTACTGTACAACTTTTCACAACCACATTAATGTCTTTAATGCCATACTATTCTTTTCTTCCTTTTTTATGCTGTTTGTCAGGAGGCCCTACTTTCTGTTGCTGGCTGAAGGTCTGTTCAGGCAGATCAGATCACCTCCTGCTATGTGTGCTGGGTAAGTGGATACCTCTTGACCCATCTCAGCATCATTCTGCCCACTGCCATTTTGTGTCAGACAAATAGATGAACATAATAATGAAATACAGGATTGTTCCAAGAGAATTCCTTCTGCTTCTGCAGGAAGCGCCCAGATTCTGGCTGGTGGGTCTGTTTTTTGTTTAAATCTTACAGCTTTTAAGTATAAGGAAACCGGAATTAAAAAACCTTGCACCCATCTGCAGACCCCTTTCTCCCAGCTCTGACCAGACAGGATGTTCCACAACACTCCTCACTACAGACATGGCACAGTGCAAGTAGGTTGTGGGGAGGCACAGAAGAAACAAAAGTAAAAAGCAAGCAAGAAAACAAATGAACAACAATAACAAAAAACTCCACAGAAATAAATAAAATAAAACAAAACTGGACAAAACAAAACAAAACAAAACAAAATAAAATAAAATAAAATAAAATAAAATAAAATAAAAGTGACTGGCTGAAATTAGATGGCTATGTCCATGGCTGAATCTCACTGTGTATTTGCAAAATGCCAGTTTTGCAGCCACAGGTGTCCTTTTGCTGCTAAAAACAAGCCAGGATATTTAGAGAAATGTAAACCAATGCACTTGGGCCACCTCATTGGTAAATAGGAGCAAAAAGTTTCTCCAGAGTGCAGCAAAGCAGATTCAACATTATGTCCCCTCTCTCTGTGGCTTTCTCTGCAACTCGGGCAAAATCCACCCAATCCTATTCCATCAAGTATTTTACAGAAAGATAGCTTAACCTCTTTCCATGTGTCTTACAGCAACAATGTGCTTTTCTCAGAGGGAAGGCAGAACTGGAGAGTGACCAACTCCATCGGTTATAGAGTGGGAGGATTGGAAAAGGTCACATCCATGAGGCATACTTTGTGTAATAACTCTCATGTTTCTAAATTGAAAGGCATCTCCACATGGAAATAGCCGAGGAGGTTTTGGGATTGCTTAGGTAGTAACCCCAATGATTGAGAATAGCAATGATGAAGTTTTTGAGGTTTCTTTTTTTTTCAGGAGTAAAGGACACTCACTTAACCACGTGTCAATCAATAAGGAAGAATCTTCTATCTAGAGAAGCCCCTGGCAACACAAAGCAAGTGTCCTGCACAGAGTATTGCTAGGGTAACCTGTAATGTTCCTCCTGTTTCCTTCCCACCTACCACCCCTACACTCATCCGCCCTCACACCTTCAGAATTGCACGGATCAGGTCTCTTCTTCCAGCAGCAAATGCTATGAGACAGCTGTTCCTGTCACTCAGTAAAGGCACTGCTCATTTGATGATTTGCAAGGCCCTCACTCCTTTATGAAACTCAAACAGCCCAAATTCAAAGTCCTGCTCAAAAAATTTCAGCGAGTCCATGCAAAGCTTTGTTCTGAGGTCTACTGCAAGTTTTCTTCTCAGCAACAGCGCTGCTCTATGCTGACACTCTGCAAGAGTCTTGGAGCTGTCTAGGAGGAACCATGGGGAAACTGTCTGTCTGAGATAAGGTACATTAAAAATTCACCCTTAGAATTCATCCTTCAAAGATTTTCCATGGCATAATTTAAATTACCTGTCTCATGAAATTACCTTGTAAATAGCTTTCTGTAGGCTTCTCACCTGTCATAGAATAATTTCAGCCCTAGTAGGAGCTCCTGTATGAGGAGACCTGGAATCAGGTAACTGCTATGCTAAAGCCCTGGGAAGCATATGGAAAGGGAAAATCCCCCTTTCAGAGGACAAGACCAACTAGATGGTTTGTGAAACAGGAGGAGGAACTGAGATTTATCAAACTCTTCTTAAAGAAGGACTACAATGCATTTAAGAAGTCACCTTGAGGTAGGCATTTTTTGGGTTCTAATGTGCTGCTGAAAGACTGCAAATCATTAACTACTCCCTAAAGACCTGCTGATGCTAATGCTATATCTTCAAAACTGTGACAGGCTTTCTGGAAATAAATCATCTGAATTGAGGCTGAGATCTTAACAGCCTCCCTAACATGGTCTGCCCACATAACAGACAGCATCACCTTCAGGTCCAAACTCTCTGCTTGCCGCAAATGTAACCTTAAATGGATCCTGCACATGTGCAAAGAAACAGCAAATAATTTCTGCATCACACCTTTTTTCACACTAATTCGTATTTTTTGCAAACTTAAGAGCATAGAAAGATCAGCATGGCCTAAAGCTGAAATGTTTATACCAACACTTACCTCTAAGTAACTTGTAGGGCAAAATGGACAGGTAAGAAATATGTTGCTACTTCTTGCATGAGCAGGCCAGTACTACCTTTAGCAATGACCTAGGAATGTATCTAGTAGAAGATAGTGGGCACCAAATTTTTAGTTTCTATTCCTGGTGTCATATTTATCATCAAAATGAGCAAACACAGTAAGGTCCAATTGGGGCTGATGATCAAAAGTTCAAGAGAAGCCTCTTAATGTAAAAAAATTCTCAAGTCTATCATCTGAGCTAGGTAATTAGTTGCTTTTTACATATCAGTGACAGAAGAGTCAATTAAAGTTATGTGCAGATTGGCTTGCAGAGGGGTAATACACAATGCTAATGATTATTGCATAAGAAGACAAATAAAAAGAGATGCCTCATCTGAAATGCTCATTCTGGAAGACTGAATGAAAAGAAGAATGAGGCTGAACTTTGCTGAGACAGATACCTCAGTTTATGCCCCTCTAGCCTGTGATGAACCATAATCAGCTATCATCACCTATATCTACAGGTGTGAGACCCTGGCTCCTAAGGAGAGCTGGACCTCAGTTTCCTGCCTAATACGTCTATGCAAGGCTTTCTTTGACTTTGTTTCTTAAAATCACATACAGTCAGTAAGCTTTCTCTGCAATTTGAAACTTAGGCAGTGCAAGAAAAGCTTGTGCCTTTTTATGATAAATTCATAAGTTTTTGTCATTTCTGGCATTTTGATTGTTATGAAATAATTTCCCTTGGCACCTAACAGTCTCACTGCAGTTACATTAGTTTACAACACTACTGGAGGATAAACATCCACTTGTCACCTGAGCCCTTTGCTGTTTCACATCCCTCTACACTCTTCCCTTTTTCTACAAAACTGTACAAATCTGAAAAAGCTTCAGCTTTCAAGGACCTGCTTCACATTTTCAGTCTTCACCCCATAACCAAAAAAGCCATTAAACTGCCCAATGTCAGCACTTATTTGCAGTGTTCTTTGGGTCTCAGCAGGCACTCCTCTGCCTATTCCCTTTCTGCACAAGAGAAGAAACATTTGCACAAGTCATTGTTCTTCCTCCTGCCCTTCCTCCAGACTTGCCTACACTGTCAGGATTTGAAGCCCATCAGATCTTGAGATCATCAGCTGATAAGTGACATGGTGATGCTGGGGTCACACAGGCACCAAGAGGCAGAGCTGAGACCAAGATCACAGAATTACATCTTTTACATTCTGCCTTTTGTGCCTGATCTCCTGCAACGTTCTGCTGATGCATGAAAAACAGTGTTTTCTTTCAGGAGGAAATTTATTTAAAAGACAAGGATAACTTCCAGGTGCCTCAGATAACCAGATTTTCAGCATCCATTTGTGGTCCCCCATTCTTTCTGCATATAGGACTGCACTGAGGAACTCGGCAACTGAGCAGGAACTCCAAACACGGAACCATTCCCACAGTGAATGCTTCTTCTGTCCCACTGACTCACCGAATGAGCCCAATGCAAGGACTGTGTACTACTATTCCACACGCACAGTGAGAGTGGCACAGCACTCCACTTCAGAGGAACTGGAGTATGTGTGCCTCCGCCTATAGAATGTTTGTTTAACTGCTATATTCAGCTGCTGGCAGGGAGCAAAGCAGCCTTCATACCGCTTAGCACCTGACCCACTGCTTTTCTGATTTTGTTATATATCTTTTACAGTATCATCGCTATTTCACACTTTATTTCTTTCACAATTCTTAGGCTGTCTGTGAGCTCGTATTGATTTACTGCATGTGATTTCCCGTCATTTATTTATGCACTCAAATACTCCATGGCTTTTTATTTCAAAGGTTTGCAAGGCGCTCTAAAGAATCTGCCAGAAACTTGGAGCTCTTGAGCAGAAGGCTTGCACCAGCAAGCCATACAGGCCAGCACAGTCTGCCCAAGAATGAACAGACCTCTTTGACTTTAGAGGCAGCGTGATTGACTTGATATTGCAAACCACAAGAAACACAAACCCCTGTCAGTAGCACAGGCTGTTTTAGTGCGGATTCCAGTAAGTGCTTTAATTTCTGCACACAACTGAAAGCAATTCCACACAGAATTTGTCACAGAGAAGTATAACACGCCGTGTTCTTCAGTGAACTCAAGCACTTCCTAATTTTTTAAGTCTACCATTGGTTTGAGGGGACTTACTCTAGAGTTACCATTCCCAAGCACAAAACCAGACACATCCACTTCCACATGGTTCTCCCAGACCTCAGCCAGGACTGTTTCCCTGTGCCTGTGCTGGGTGCATCCTGAAGACACCTACGCTGAATCACATTTAACAGAATTGCTCAGAGCCACTCCCTCACAGAAGCTATGATTAATTTGCAGCTGCTACCTCCCAAGTAACAGTAAATCTATTAACATTCACCATTGCCCTGTCTGCCTTCCTGTGTAAACTCAAAGCCCTTGCACAGAAGGCAGAGTCAAGCTTGCTGACACCTGGGAACTTGCACAAAACATCTTAAGCCATTGCCCACAGCACTGCTATCAATATTAAAGGAGAAAGTAAAGCAAAAAGAGAAAATCTGCCCACACAGACACAAAATATTTCAGTGACTGCAGACTTGCTAGCCAACAAATTGAATCAATGAAAACATTCTCCAGAATTTCCTACATGGCCTGGAAGCCAAGGTAAACATTTGGGAGACACCTCTCCTGCTGCAGGGAAGGCTACAATAATTTTTATTTGCTAAAATAGCTCTCAAGGACATCCTGAGAAGAAAGAGGGAAATACCGCAGGTCGCACAGCAATAAGAGGGAGAAAGAATGGGAAAAAGAGAATGGAAGAAAATAAATTAAAAATACAACATTAAATAAATGTAGATCAAATAAGGAAGACAAATAGACATTAAAAAGACCCTAAGAAGAAATAAAAACATGAAGAAGAAAATGTAAAATGTAGGGGGAGGACAAACAGAAAATACAAGTCCAGCTGAAATTTGGAAATGACTGACAGTGCTGGATGGCTTGAACAGTTTCCCACTATCCCTCAGGTATTATTTCCATACTTCTGTGAAATGCCTACATTATGTGATATATGCAACCACATTCAGGTGGACACAAAGCCACATATGCTGGATTATGGAGGACAAGTATGAGACTCCCCTGATGTCAGGGCTCGATCCACCACTGTATCTCTCTGAGTGCATTTAACTCTTGTGAAATTATTCCAGTTCTCTTCTGAATTACAGCAGTGGTGTTTTTCTTCATTTACAGTGACACTAGAGATGTATAATCATTTTCTATGTTGCTGTCTTTTTGCACAGGTTGTAGCTCAGTTCCTGAAATAGCAAAACAAATAAGAATCATCTCTCCAGTGCAATATAGTGGAGACCATACTTCCTTATCTCTATCAATTAGCAAGCTCATGCTGAGAATCTCCTCAGACAGTCAAAGTGAAGACCTCACCTACTGTCCTGTGGAAGCTCAGCTAGAAACCATTGCAGATTGATTTGGAGCACATAGAGAGGAACAACCCACAATATGAGATGACTATTCAACATCTGATTTCTTCTTTGGCTTTTCATTAGGCTTGGGGAAGGATAAGTGTGGCTCAGGTGGCACTTCTCCCATAGTTCTCCTCCTGCCCTTTAGAGGAAGGTGGAGATGGGTATAGGAGGACCATGACACAAAGCTCAGGTTATCAAGAAGCACAGAAAGCGAAGGTAAAATGAAACTATGAGAGAAGCTGGTAATGGAATCAGCTGGAAAATGCTGATGAAATAGTGTTTCTCAGAAGACATAACTTCTTAAAAGTAAAATTGTGTCAAAGAATTCTTCTTATTTTCTAAATGAAAATATGTCAAAACCCCATATCACTTTTATGATTACACTGCTCTTCCGTGCTAACATTTGTAAAAATGTTGATATGATCATGCCCTGGCATTTTCCTGACTTCTTTAAAATATTCCTGCATATTAAAAAAATTTTAGTCAGTTTTACATGCAGTGATGCAGAAAACACAATAACACTGTGGAGTAAGAATGGAGGCTGGAGTGATGCTGTTGGCAAAAGAAAAGGTGAGACAGTTTTGTTCACCCTCCCCCATAACAAAATTTTGCTGCAGGGAGGCTGTATGGCCACATCTGTCTACAGTGTGAAACGTCCTGTAAGAGCATGACTCTTCTGAATAACTACTATAAGTAAAAGCAGCAAGGGCACCTGTGTTCCCCACTCTTCAACCGTTCCTAGATTAAATCCATTCAATTTCTCAGTTTACCAGCAATGTGAATGTGGGGAGATATTTTGGTTGGTTTTATTTCTGCTGGTTCTGGAGGGGGGGGCTGATCTTGCAAGCTGGCCTGGGATTCAGAAGCCAAGGTAAGTTCCTTCCACTGAAGGAATTTTTGTAATTGCAGCAACAGCTTTCTGGTGAAAGGCAGACTCACTTCTCTCATAACAAAGGCAGCAGGAATAGCAAGCTATAAAAATGCGTTGTTTTTTTTTTTATTTTATTTTAAGAAACAGAAATTAGTCTAAGAAAAGAATTTTTCTTCCACAAAATAGAGGTATTGAACCCTGTGCTCCTCAGACTACAACAGATTTTTAATTTTAGCACAGGTTCTTGTTTATTTGTTTGCTTATTTGCACAGGTACAATTTATGAGCTGCAGCTCTGCCCTCTGACTAAGAATTACTCTGAAATGGCCTTCACAGCACAACCACAGAAGTAAACAATGTTTCAGAAAACATGGAGTTATTACTCCCAGATTCCTCTAAAACCTGTGCAGTAGCACTCCCTTCAGATAAGCAGACAGCCCCCCTGTATGGCGGCCTGATGTAACTCACAGGCTGAAGAAAAGCACTTCCACTGCCATTAGCAACATTTCAGTGCAATTTGCTGTCATTTCTTCTGAGTCTCCAAGGCAGCAAACCCAGCTTCTTGAAGCTCCTCCTATAGAGTCAGCAGTCATGAGCTGGCCAAAAGACACAGCAATCTCCTGCACAGTTGCCTGATTTTTGTTTGAGTTAGCGAGGGTTGTTTTTTTTTTTTTAGAACGAGATTTCGATGGAACTGAAAATATCTCAGAGCATAAACTCTGCAGCATGCTGTGAGTAATTTACAGCTGCCAAAGCCATCTAACTCAAATCCCACAAGGGATTCTTCTTTCTTCAACCCATGCACGTTAGAAAACAAAAATGGCCAGCAGCCACCCTCCTCCTCTCCTTTCACTGAGCAGATTCCTGCAGCTGGAGCAATGTCATTAGGAGCTGTGCTTGCAGACTCCAGGACAGAAGCACATGGTTCAGCAATTTAGAACAAGCAGTTCAATACAGAAAAGAACCTGCTTTTCCTTTTTTTCCCCTTTTCCCCTCTTTTTCCCTTTTTCTTTGCTTTTTTTTTTCCTTTCCAAAAATAGGAAGGGAATTAGGAGAATTTGAGAGATAAAAAAATAATTTGAAAGGTTTACTTTTCAAAGCATATTGCACCATAACATGGCTGTGTAATTATTAGTAATCACAGTTTATCCAGTTGCATGCAAAGCCAGCTTGGACCTGAGTTAGGGTTTGAAATCTAACCACTATTCTGCCTGTAGATTTTTTGTGATAATTAAGTGTGATTGCACTTAATTAAAATAGGTTTTTAAGGCAAAAAGTGAGAAGTCAATAAAACTCCATGCAAGCCAAATACACAAAGAGAATGTTCCAAGCTTTTCCACCAACAGACAGTTTGAAAAAAGTGAGTCTTGATTTATTATTGAGGAAGTTGTTTTGAAGGAGGCTTTTTTTACTCGTTTTTCAATTTTCAGATTCCAGAGGGAAGCCTCAAGACTGAAGGCCAGGGTAGGTAAGGTGAGAAATTCACCCTCCATTAAGTGATGGAGACCATCTGGATGAAAACTAGGAGAAGAGACAGAGAATTAAATGTATTTCTTGACCATACAGAAGACAGATAAAGAAGATATTAGCCAGGCTGACAAAATGCTGGTTGAGATACATTACCAAATGAAAAGAGCAAATCATAGTGGAAAAGCAGCAAAAAGGAAGCAAAGCCACGAGAGACATCAGGAAGAAAAATTAGAAGGGGCTGCTTAACCACAAATGTCATACTTCATGACGGGAGGGCAAAGTTTCCCACCAAGTGCAGTCATGGGGCTTGCTCAGCTGAAAGGAGGCCAAGAGGGAATGTGAGGTCCTTGGGCAGAGCAAAGGTGGCGAGGAGAACTGCCAACAGGATGAGTTTCACTGGGGAGTGAGTCCCAGAACGATGTCCTGTTGTCTGCTCCCCAACAAAAGTCAGAATTGTCTTTTCTTTTTTTCCTTATTATTATTCTTATTTTAAGAATCTTCTAATTGTCTTCTGAGTCCCTCAGACCAAAAGCAATTTTCTCCAGCATTCTTTGTACCACCACCCTCATGGCTTGTGGTAAAAGTTCATATATTTTCAAGGTCCTATTCAGAGATATTTTCAGAGCAAATGAAAAGCAATTTAACAAAGGAGGAAAAAATTAGGAACGTGTTAGCTAAAACTGACTTTCAGTTTAGAGCCATCAGCAACCGTTGGTAAAGTTAGCACAGAAAACCTTTCCAATTCAGGTTCGGTTTTGCTCTGTAATTCACTGTTACAAAGTCAGTTTGACCTGAGTTATGCCTTCCCCTACGCAGGAGTAGTTTTGCACTCTGCAATCTCCCCAGCTCTCTGTTTTCCAGTATATTTTTCATACCATTTCCCATGAAATTTTTTTCACTATGAAAATTTCTGTACATATAAACTGGTGATTTTCTTGCCTCTCCTCCTTTATCAGGACAGGAAAATGCACTTCCAAAAGAAGGACTTTCTGACAAGAACCTCATTTTTCCTCCTTTCCTCAGCCTTCATGCAGTCTGAGAAGGTGTTCTTCTTCCCTACATTAGTTGCTCTTTCATCACCACAAGTTTGCCTGGATGTGATCGGTATTTCAAGAATATCTCCTTTAGCTTTATAAATGCTTTATTAGAAATAATTATTTCATAGAATCATTAAGCTTGGAAAAGATCTCTAAGATCATCTAGTCCAATCATCAACCCATCCCCACCATGCCCACTAACATGTGTCCCTCAGTGCCACATCTACACGGTTCTTGAACACCTCAAGGGATGGTGAATCCACCACCTCTCTGCGCAGCCTTAAGCTGTGACAATGCTTAAGCATTTAGCTGAAGTTAATAAACAAGGCAAAATTAAACCTCACAGTAAAAACCTCGGTAAAAAGTAGATTACTGAGTCACAGTCTGAACCACTGAGCACCTGGGGAAAGGACCCAGTGAGTCCTGGGAGCACAGGTAAAGGCAGTTCAGGAGCCTGGCTGCACCTCCCTTAAACCTCATTTAAGGGCTGACTGCCACTGAAGAAGCTTCTCTGGGTGGAGCTTCCTTCCTTGTGGTGTTTCCCTTACAAGCCTAGATTTTCAGAGATGGGTGAGCACTTCTCATTTTTCTTTGTAATGCTTTTCCATTGCGCTAGTTCCCTTGTCGTTGCATCTCCTGTAACACCATTCCGTTGTGTTAATATTTCTGATTGCTACAACTTCTAACTTATTTCAGCTTATCAGAAGCCCATTTACCCCCTGGACCCCATGGAATGCATGGGGTGAAGGAAGACAGGTCACACAGGAAGTCTGCAGACAGTGAGGTGACATGGTGACATGATGGGTCATGTCATCCATAACCCACTCCCTGCCCAGGACACAAGAATCATTGGAGAAGCAACAACAGAGAGAGATTTCCAAATTGTATGATTAATTATTCTGATGGTCCCCATGTGCATGTAACCCCCCACGAAGTGGGTAACTGCTTCTTCTTTTCCACCCACACTCTGTCTCTTAAGGCATGATCTGTACCTGTGTGTCTTCTGATTGGAAGGCAGCAGACCAGCCATACATCATGTTAAATCCACACTTAGGTTTTTATGCCTGCTGTCCTACACTCCTGACACTTGGAAATCTAGCTATTCTCCTTTTATTCTTTTTGACTTCTTTTTTCCGCTGCCTCTTACCACTTTATTGTGAATGTAGTCCCTGTATACTGAATTGTCTGTATACTAACAGTATGTATGGGAAGAGTTGGGCTGATATTCAAGCTTCAGGTGCTGGATGTGGAGGTGGCAGATCCGTGTTTGTCCACGTAGCTTCCACTCAAGCCTATGCAATCACGCAGACTTGGGCACTATTTCAAAGGACATTTGGGGCAAATCATGGATCATCTGAAGTATGGTGCAACCCAAGCACAGTAGAACTCCAGTCCCTTTCTTCCAGTCCTCAGTCTCATTTATTGCCTACTATTATTCTGGCAGACTTTGGAACCTTTATATTTTTCTTGGTAATAAAAGGATTTTCAGTACTTCTAATATTCAAGGAAGATGAGAAAAGATCTTGGATGCACTATTGTTCATGATTTATAACATAATGCTCATGTGTGTTTTGAAAAAGTTACATTTTTGATTAATTTTAAGTTATACTATATTCTATTTCAAGGAATGAATTTGAGCAGCACCTATGACTGTTTCTAAAGACAGTTTGTGTGGGGGAGTGTTTTTCATGGAAGAGGACTGGGAAGAAAATACTCTTGAAAGAAGCAAAGGAAGCAGTCTCAGATAATCTATTTTGTTTCCCTATATTTTGGACTTATGAGCACATATAAATGTATACAGATTCACAGTGGCACAAATTCCATTCAAGCAAAGAATTCAGGGGATGCTCTGGTACCACATCTTTGTTCCCTTCTCTAATCTTGCCCTCTAGGGAAAAAGAGGAATCAACAAGAATTACCTTGATGCAGCTTCTCAAGAAGGGAGACTGCCATTTTGAGATCTGCAGGAACAGCAGGCTCAGGAAGAAGTCAAACACACAGAAACCACTTTTTGTTCTGCAAACTTGGCAAATGTCAGGGTAAACTCCAGAGCCTGAAGGTGGAGGCAACAGGCTGCCACATAGTGTGGGTGACGTGTTAATAGCCAGCCCCCGTTCACCAGGGCATGCAAGAATGAAAGCCTTGTGCCCCTGGGGATGACAGCAGGACCAGAAGCACCCAGACCAGAAGCAGCTGCAATGCTAGTGTTACTGCAAACTATTAGTGTGCAACAGAGCTTCCTGATGGCAGATGTGAGTGCCTCCATCCAGATAATCACTTTCATGAAAACAGATTGCTTGAAGGACAGGAAAGAAGATTAACGCTTTTGGTAGTTAAGAGTTTAAGGATCAAGTCAGGTTCTCAGGCGTGACCTGAAAGAAAGTTGAAACTGCATGGGTATTTGTATTTAGAAGTGTTTTTTCCGATGTCCCAAATGATTTGAATTTGCAAAGAAAAAGTAGATTGCTCATAGGAACTAATAATGTGAGGAAACAATGAGTAAAGGAGGAGATTTTGGGTGGAGTTTTAAATGATCTGAATGAGTCAAGGATGAATTAGCCAAAAACAGCAAGCAACTCTGCATTAGTAAGTAAGTGCAAATGTATTGGGGAATTTACAGACATAACATTCTTTACCAGAAGACAGCAATAAACGTTAGCTGATAGCCCATAAAACAGAATGCCAAATTAGCAAGATCAATGCAAGGTCGGATGCACTAATATAGATACAAAATAACAATTGCTTACGCCTGGGACTCAGAAGTAAGACTGCATCATTTAAGAATGATGAAGAACATTTATTTTTATTAGTAACAGAGGAGAATGCTAGATAAATTCAGATCAGTCCCCTAGGAAAAAGTATTTTCAACTTGGCAGGCTGAGACCACTCGTGCAAAACAATTCTAAATGACTTGGCTGGAGAGATCCCTGATCTGCTGTGATGGACTTGAATATATCTTGGAAATGTGGGGGAATGTTAAAGACCAGAATAGTTTCAGTATTCAGTGAATAGGCTGCCTGCCTGGTATCACACGTGGGCAGAAGGATGCAAAATCTGGAGAGGGGTCCCATTCATGAAATGGGATTTTTCAATTGAAGATATAAACAGTTTTTCAAATGAAGATATAAATAAAGCTGTACTATGTGGTTCAATGGAACATAAATCCTGTCAAAGAGAGCATGCTAAATCAGGCAAATGCAAAATTATACGTTTAGGAAAAAAGAATGAAAGACAAACCTACCAAGTGAAGATTGTGTTTGGAACAGTGGTGTGAATGAAAAGAGTATGGGATCACAGTGACAAAGAGCACAACATGGGCACCCAGTGCAGTGCCCTAGCAATAAACAAGTAATGATGTTTAAACTGGGTAAGGGGGAGCAGAGGTGTTTTTAATACTGAATGCAGTAGTAATGGTACTGAAATACCATATGCAGTCTTGCAAACAACTTTTCTAAAAGATGTTTTAAAAATGAATGATATGGAGAAAAGAAAGAGTGAAATTATTTCAAATCTGGTGAAAAGATGTTAGAGAAGAAGATGCCTGCTTCGTGTATTAAAGAAAGACAGGATGAGTTCACCACAATGCAGGAATATGATTGCAATACAAAACATGAAATAGAAGAGAATTCTTTAATTTCCTGGAGGAAGGAATGATAGGAACCAAAGCAGAAAGGCAAAGCCCTTTTCAGAGGGAAAGAAGACACATGTTCCTAGTGGTATGGTGATAGACTTTAGAGCAAACTGCCAAAGATTGGGCTGAAGCACCCAATTTCTGAAATTTTCAGATTAATTTTTGTGTGCTTTTCTAGAAGATATTATTTAGCCAAATGAAAGCTATGACTGAGTAAGATGATGCAGTCTGTGATACACGGAAGGTATAATGGTGACAATCTAATAGTCTCCTTGGTCCTTAAGGACTCTGCATCTCAACTGCTGTTGTCTCGTGATTAGAATGTGGGTGTGGATCTGCATGGTTTACCATAAATGTGAAAGAGAAATCTGTTAGGGTCAAAGACCATTCCTTATCCCATACCATGAAGCTACGAACACCTCAATCTTATGATTTTGTTTTAAAAAATAGGTTTTTTCGTCCCTGATATCATATCATTGAATACTTATTAAAGCATTGAACTATGAAGAAACTGTTGGCTTTGGATAACACTGAAAACTTCAAAGGGGCTTCACAACCTAAATTATGTTAAGCTTTAACCCTCCTAACATTAAAAGGAAATATCAACTAGAATTTCAACATTTTCCCCTAGTAGTAGGCAATAGGAAATAGATAATTGTTGGATATTACTTTGCATTGTAAAGGAAAAGCATAAACTGTTAACATCATTTAGTGGCAGAAAACAGTGAAGTACTGCAGTTCATAGCATATGACCAAGAAAACACTACAAAGGTGTCTAGGAGCCATCAGTATGTTATTCTGTGCAGAATATCCCTGCTGCTAGTGGAAATGCTTTGAAGTGCAGAGTTAAAGTACATAGGCTATTTCTTTTATTTCGTTTTCATAGACTATTTCGTTTATTTGCATGAAAAAGAACTCACTGTTGTGAAAGAATATTACTAAAAAAATAAAAGTTCTCTTTGAGTTTCACTGCGAAAGTCAGCAGACATTCTGGACAGAGCAGTTATATACTCTATCAAGATCCACTGAGCTGCAAAGCCATCAGGAGTTTGAACCAGAAATAAAGCTGAAAAACCGCTAACAAGTCAAGTTGATTCCTTTTCCTCCAACGTAGATAGGCCAAATTCCACAATGCCCTTCATCTTCCCCCAGGTGGCTTGATTTCAGAGGATCTCTGTTGACTAGGGAGCTGTTAATGGGAGTGCACGTTTTCACCATAACCCATGTTAAAGATGATTCTTTAATACATTGCATAGCAGCAAATTTACAGCAAAGCCTGCAAGAGTAATGTAATGTCTACATTAGGTCCTGAGTTCTACTTTGCTATTCCCCTTTGCATTCCAGAGCACTTTTTGTTCAAGATCATTCTATGCTTTTCTCTGTAGGCCCAGATGGAAAGAACAGAGAGAACTGTTTTTCTCTTTGCACGTTTGCTGGGCTTCACATCAAAGCAGTAAACACTGCAAGATGTAACTTTTTAAGCAAAAAGTGGGCTTTGCATGGGCAAATTTTCCATATTCTCCCACTTCATGATTTCATCCAAACTGTACTGCAGAAGCTCTGGTTTTAATATCCTACTGTTTTTTTTTTTTTTTTTTTTTAAGTTCAGAATCACAGAGAAATCAACGCACAGGAAAGCAACACCCTCAAACTATACAGAGTTCCCCTGTTAAATTACTGTCCTGAAACTCTCTTGATCAGGTCTGATTTCCTCTTTAAGCTCCTTTAAAATCTCTTAAGAGCCCTGGATATCACTATGGAGCATATCCTGCTTTCAAACATGCTTTCACAACTGCTCACAGTTTCAAGAGACTTAATAACAACCAGAACTTCCCCTGTCTGGGCGGCAGAAATCTCTCCCGCGAGGCAGGGTGCCTTCCTTGCCTTGACTTTCAAAGAGAGCAAAAGCTTTGGGGACACCCAAGGCCTTCTGCACTGCCAAGTTACCCCGGATGTGGAGGCCCCTTCCATCTGCAGGAAATAAGCCTCAAGCAGACACACTTCTCCTGGCAGCGCTCGGACACCATTTTGGTTCGGGCCCACCACTGCATGGGTAAAGGCAGTGCTTTCAGTCATGTCCTTCACTGAATTTGTTGATATGGCCACAGATCCACAGGCAAACAGCCACGAGGTGTGTAAGCTGTCAGGCAGAACAGCAATCTGTGTGCTGGCCAAACTGGTGGAGCTTTTAAAATATTATGTTCTCCTGTTACCAATGCTTTCCATTTTGTGAACACCATTCCTTCAAGTGATCATTACCCTCTGGTAACAAGTAACTTCTCATTCTAATTTGCAGTTGTGCTAAGGCTCCAAGAGGAACAGGACACATGCCTGGAGATCTGGGAAGGTAGAAATACGGATACTAAGACAGAGACAAGGGACAGAAGAAATTCAAACTGATGAGGATTCAGACAAGTGAATGCTAGGGCAGTAATACACAGTACAGAGGATCCAAGAAAGTAAATCACGGATACTAAGTTGTCTGAAAAGACATCTGTAGACCTGTTATCTATTCTACCATAAAGAGAGGGCTTCTGCTGTTGCGACAAGTACCATTGAATTTGTTATGAAAACATCAGCTCTGCTGAGTGGTTATAATGCTTAAAGTGTGTTAGAAAAGCAACATCTAGAAACCCCGCAGAACACATGACCCAATTCAAATGATGTCATTAAATGTGAAACGGATGGCCACCACTGGGAAAAGAATTTCATAAGAAATAAAACAAAAAATGAAATTGCTGCTATTCAACTACAAGAACCTCCTTTGCAGATCAGTGATGAAGGCTGCTTGAGGTGCAATATGAGAACAGATATATTGCTTCTCAGGCCATGAAAAAGGAAAAGAGGTGGCAGTTTTATTAGTCAAATATCTTCTTTTCATCCTTTAGGATGGTGTTTGAAGATGGCAGATATATTCTGTATTCTGATCAAAGACCTCTGAAATAGTAACTGTAAAGAATGTGCACTCCATATCATTTCACCTGGGGGGAAATCCTCCTTTCCTCTTTTCCTCTTTTCCTCCTTTTCTTCTTTCCTTCTTTCCCTTCCTTCCTTCCTTCCTTTTCTTTCTTTCTTTCTCCTTTCCTTTCTTCCTGAAGATAACAAAGCCAGTCATCCTTTAAGATCCTGATGATATTTGTAAGGTGGTGAGCTCATAGCTCAAGAAATGCACTTACTATTGTCAGTCACGTTACCCTGTTTCATCATTTATGTGTTTCTTGTCACTAAAAACTTGTTAAATCATGCTACCTCAATCCCTCTGGAAGTAGCTAGTCAATATCCTCACTCCCTGTGCATAGATTTTAAAGATTCAATTTTAAAATAAATTATATTTATTTAAACTGAATAGAACTCTACTTATAACCCAGGGCAAAGTAAATATATAAAGTTTGTCAGTTATCTAGAAGAAAACATTAAGCCCACTGATATATGAAAAATCTGAAGAATGTTTATAATGCAGTGATAAATATTAAAGTTACCAGCAAAAGATCTTTAAAAAAAAAAAAAAAGAATTGCTGAAGAAATGGGTGTGATGAATCCTTTTTAGTCTGAGATAACCAGAAAGGTTCTAAAAATATAAAAAATAAAAATTTACAAGTCTATAGGGATTGGAGAGACTGGATTTCCTGCAAATCTGTGAAACAGAGCCAACCTTAAGATGACTAAGAAACAATGTTATGTAAGGGAATGATTGTGGACAGCTTCAAAAAAAAGAAAAAAAAAAAGATAATATAGCATTTTCTTCAAAAGGACATCTGGTAACACGCTGAGAAGAGGCAGAGGGTGATTAGAGACCAAAACCTTTATTGATTACAGGTCAACTCTCAGAAACCCCACAAGATTTAAATTGTGTTGAGAACATATTTCCCACAGAACCACATGAAAAATACAGAATTCTTGGATAACACACTTAAAGGGTAGGAGTAACATCATTGAAAGTCTGGATGCAAACAAGGCAGCAGAAACAGATGGGTTTATGTCCAAACACTGTGTCATTATTAAGCCTATTTGTCTACACTGTGCAAAGTGGAGTCCCTCTTCTAGAAGACACAGATAGCAACAAAGCTTAAAAATTGTATAGACTGGAGATGCTATCTGTCTCTGAATTTGGAAGTATGATTTGTCAAACAGAATAGAAATTAATAATCACAGCATTAGATGTATGATATTGAGGATACATTTAGGACTTGAACTTGTGTTCTGTTGCTCATCTACTCATGAATTGGATGATGATAGTGTCCTGCCATTTTCTTCTCAAAGTAAAGCAGCTGGAGGGTAGCTCAGAGGCAAGACCTGAGATAACTCTGTAAAACTTTCTGTACAGGATGCCTCATAAGCGAAACCATTTGAAATACGCAGATACGCAGATATAGTTCAGCTTCTATACAAAAAAAAAAAAAAAAAAATCAAGGTAAAATTTTTGTATTTCTGTGTTTCCCCAAAAAAGCCCTCACATGCTAAAGGACTAATTGTTAAAGACTCAGTGAAATACCTGCATAGCTCAGGTCTTTTAAAACACAGTGGTATATTAATCTGGAACAATATATAAAATTTAAAATAAAATTAGGTTTTTTAAACGGACTTAAAGAAATTGGGTAAGAACAGATTTCTGAGATAGCCTTAAAAAAATTATGAAAAATGGATGTCCTCCCTTACATTCTTTTCCCATTTTACTGCTCACTTCTGTGTATAGCAGACAGCTCTTTAAAGAGTCGAAAAGCTGTTGTCATGAATTTCATCTGGCAGTACACAGAGCCAAAACCCAACAGCTCGATATTGTTAAGGCCTCCCACAATGGGAAGCCTTACAGGCCTAGAAGTGCGGCATATTATTACACAGTTGAAATAAGGAACACATCTGAAGGATGTTTTTCACTTGTGGGCAAAGCCATATTTGTAGATTGATGCAGAATGAGAACAGCATGAGGACGTTTCTTAGATGACTGCTGCATAAGAAAGAGATTAGGAACAAAATAATTAGTCACTTCTTTACTTGGCCTACTTTAATATGCAAGATAAACAGGCAAAAAACGTTCTCCCTTCATCTTTGCAAATTTACCATCTTGGTTAGAAATAAATAATCCCTCACTTGTTCTAAGGTATAGATCTGTTTGCATTGTGATAGGTGTCACCCACTCAGATTAACTCCTGAGGACATTGTCCAATCTTATGAAGAGATTACAAAGTAAGAAAGCTGTTCAACGGCCATAGCCATCAGAAATAATAATTTAACAACACTTATCTGTCATGTTTGCCCTTCTAAGTAGTTGACATACATGAACTCAAGGAAAAAAGTGGAATAATTTTTAAAAATATATGTAAATTTAATGAAGAAGTAGATACACCAGCACAGAGAATGGGAGAAAGGGCACACATAGGGTCTTCCTCTTCAGAGTGTGATTTGCTCAAAGAAAACCTAACTACAATACAGTTTTGCATTGAAATATCCGTCTCGGTAGCAATTCAATGTATACTCTGTAATGGTAACTTTTCCACTGCAGAATCTCTCCAGAAACAAGCTTCTTTTCTGTCACCCTGGGGGATGCCAGGGGCCCAAATTTTCTGTATGCATCTGAAAGGACTAGGCCTTATGTCAGGCACTGATATCCTCTACACTACTCCTCACATGAAGTTCACCTTGTGCAGAAGGAAGAGAGGATATCCTTCTTGCTAAGAGACCTCAAGTAAGAAATGATCAAATATCAATTCTGCTCCTTTAACCAGCCCTATCCTTTCTTCCTTAAAGATGTAGCCTGCTAATTCTGGAATATTTTTGTAAGAGAAAAGCAGAACACTAGCAAGTCATGTTTCTCAAAGTAAGTTAGAAGAAGATGTTCATACATGTTCCATTCTTTACTTACACGAAAGATAGGAATTCACCAGATAATGAGTCCAAGTCCCTCATCATGACATATTTTCTTGGACATTACTGAATAATATTATGTATAAGTTATTACATATATATAATAAATAAATTATTCAGTGTTTATGATTTTTTATGCTTGTTAGCAGGTGTAATTCTAAACTTATTTTGGCCTGGCAGTTTTATTTGTCTAAATAGAAAACTGCCTTTGCTATTGCTTTTGTTTTTCCTTAATGGCAGGTAAATATCCTAGGAAGTGCCTGGCCTAATGGTTATGTGTCAGACAACATCTGGAGAGAATTATCAGCAATAATGTTGCTGTAGGCAAGACGTTCTCAGAGTATGAGCATGGTGGATTTTCTAGGGAAAAGTAAAGACAGATAATTTTGAAACAAAAAGGGGAAGCTGTGATTTTAGAGATGAGGTATTAACAAACCAGATTATCAGAAAGTAATTTAAAACATCCAGGAATAATCGAGAAGGAGCAGGATTGATGTACTCAAATAACCTGCTTTAATGATGAGTACTTCTTTCCAGCCAGGCATGCACATCGTTGACAAAAGATTGTCTCTGGCATTTCATCCCAATTTCCTTCCCTGCAAAACTCCAGGATGAGTAGGAAAGATGTTTCACTGTCGTAATAGACCAAGGAATTAAAAGACAGTAGATGTGCAATGTGAAATTAATGTCCCAAAGTCATGTGTCAAGCTCTTGTATATTACTGACGGGCAGTCATAGCCACACAGAAGAGATGCTGTACCTCATGAGCCTGACCTCATCTGTACGGTTTCCACTGTGCAATTCTTGCTTTTATTGAACAAAAATAAAGGGAATTTATCTCAGATTACAAAGATGATGTTTATCTCACTGCTGTTCTGCCCAGTCGGCTGCTATTTCATACTTCTGTCTTTCTGGGTCAGTATCACATAATGTCAACAAGTGAAAATTCACACAGGTCACTGGAGTAAATCTATAGGCACAAGAATGTGGGTTTTGTCTTTGTTTTCCTTTGTGCTACTTCCTCGCTCCCTTTTCATCTTACATTTTCTCCACAGTAATTTTTTAAAGGTTTCTTTCCCCAGCACTCTGAAGCTTCATGCACCCAGTAGTGCAAAGGCAGATACAACTGACTTCAAAGACTGCCCAACTGCAGCCAACATTGTGTTGTATGATCCTGGCCTGCTGAGCTCATGAAAGCAAAATTTCATCTGTTTTTTGAATTGCGCTTTTGACCTGCCATAAAAATAAATGATATCTTCTACAGTTATTAAATGGTAGACTGTTTCTTGTTACTACTGTTGTAGAAGTGTCTCTTCCATATGCCTGTCATTAAAAATAATAAATTGGGCTCCCTTATCTTATGGAGATCTCTTACTTTACCCCCTTGTTTTGGTCTCCTGTTCATTTCCACTTATTGTTGCTGACAGACTTTCACAGTTAAGGTTAAAACAAAGTACAGCAGCCTTTCTTCCTCTTACAGTAGAAACACTAGCAATTCACACCTTCTTCTGATATTCCACTTCACCAACTGTACTCTACAAATACATAATGGGAGTGATGTGAAAAAGCCTGAACAATAGGAGAGCAAACTAACTTCTATACAAAAAGAGTATTCTCCTACTCTTAACAATTGTTAAAGCATTAATCAATTCCTCATTTAGAACGCTGCCATTTTGTGTAGCTCTTTGCTATTTAATTTGGTATATATTCTTAGGAAGCCATTAAAACTGTAAGTGTCTATCACAGAATCACAAAATAACACAGAATGGCCAGGGTTGGAAGGGAACCCCACAGCCTTCTTTTCTCCAGGCTGAACAAGCCCAGTTCCCTCAGCCTGTCTTCGTAGGGGAGGTGCTCTAGCCCTCTGATCATCTTTGTAGCCCTCCTCTGGACCCTCTCCAACAGCTCCCTGTCTTTTTTGTACTGGGGGCTCCAGACCTGGATGCAGTACTCCAGATGGGGCCTCACAAGAGCAGAGTAGAGAGGGACAATCACTTCCCTCTCCCTGCTGGCCACCCCTCTTCTGATGGACCCCAGGATACCGTTTGCCTTCCGAGCCGCAAGAGCACACTGCTGGTTCATGTTAAGTTTTTCATCTATCAAGACCCCCAGGTCCCTCTCCACAGGGCTGCTCTCAAGGACTGCTTCATCCAGTCTGTATGGATGCCTGGGATTCCTCCTGCCCAAGTGCAAAACTCTGCACTTATGAGCTGAGTGTCTACTTATACCATGCAATAGTTGACCAGAATCTTAAGTGCTTTAGAGACTGAACATCATCAATCACAATGTCATTGTTTTGTAATGACCAGTTATCAGTTATCACTAATATTTTCCACATTGTCATATTATTGACATGCAGCTAATACTCGATAACATTCTTTGTCCTCTAGATTTAGTTCTTATTCTTCCTCTTACGGTGAGCAATATTCTTTCCAGTGAATGTACAAGAAGACAGGGTTAGTTTTCTGACTAGTTATTCATTGAATAGTTGAAACAAGTTTAGAAATCCTCTCATTTCGACATTTAAATTAATAATGTTTCTTATTTTAAGGCTGGGAAGCCACAGGTTTTTCTTCCCCAGAGAAAATATCCTTTACCCTATTCCACATCCAGATGCCAGCATTAAAAATATTAGCATGATCTTCCTTCTAACAGACAACGAAAAACCAAGTGCTGCAAACGTGAATGAATGCAAGACTTACTCAAAATAACACAGGGGCAAACTATTCAGCAGGAAATGTAATGCTCCATCCTAATGTCCAGGTCCACAAAAGTATTTAGGTACCTCACAAGTCCCATTGATGTTGCACCTTTGATATCTGCAGCCAATGGGCATTCACGTAGTTTTCCAGACAGGATCACAACTAGAGATTATTTCCATCTTGAATTTTTGTCCTTCCTATCCTTTTGTTATGGCTAGTTTAGTTCCTCTGTCCTAAACTGTTCTGTGGAAAAAAAGAGGTAATTTTTTAAGACGTTAGTTTCTCTCCATTTGAAAGACCACACTAGGCTCTGGTTTAGATTGTCTTCTTAAAGTAGCCTTGCACTATTTTTTACATCAAAATATGAAAATTAAAGCTTCTCGGTACTTACTACTGATTTCTGTGGTCATATTTTCTTTCTTATTACCCACCATGATCCTATTTCCATGTCAGGAATTACAGTATTCTGTTAGTGTTCTGCTAGTCAAAAGCATTAAAGTGCACCAGGAAGCTGTGTTGTGGAGTACAATGGGAATTCATTAGTCACTTGCATGTGCTGAGTTGCTATCCAGAAACATTTCTCAACTCCATCTATATAATTGGCCACCCAGATTCCTTAAAAAAGAACAGCTCATGGACTAAAACAAACTGTTGCCACAATGGTTTTCCCTTACAGCCAAGAAAAAAAAAGGCAAAATATTTAATGTTTATTTATTACTTTCGTCTTCACATTCTCCTTTCTTGCTTTTCTCAGCTTTAGTTGTGCTTCCAGACTGTTTGACCAGTGATCTGTAAGTTCAGTTCCACTGGTACTGAATGCAAGGACTTAACCTTGGTAGTATTAACTGCAGTAGGTGTGGAAGCAGGCTCCACTGGAATCACATGGATTGTCATTAGAAAAAGAAAACAACAACAACAACAAAAAAAACTACAATTAACATTATTGGTTATTTGAGCTCGTTTTATATTGAATTCATCTGCTAAGTATTTTTTTATATTTTCTCTATGGCATTTCCACGCATTGTTCCACTCTCTCCCCAGTGTTCAACCAGAAGGACAATGGGAGAAAGCAGTTCCATATTTTCAGCTATCTGTACACAAATGGAGCCAACTCAGGCTTCTATTTTATTCTTTCCTAAAAAGCTCCCAGGACAGGAAAGGAATGCTGGAACAGTCCTGTCCATAGTCGCATGTTCCTGAGCATCCCACAGAGGGATGTTGTTGCTATTATTTTAACAGCAGATCTCTGCTGTTGTTGCTATTTTAATGGCAGATTTTAAAGCTTCCGCTGACATTGGTACAGGCCCTGAAGCTCAGCTAGAGAAACAGAGGTGGCGAGCAGATGGTGATACAAAGGAGGAATGTTGTATCTATAAATATTCTAGTGAAATTCACATCCAGCGCTCCACGCAGGAGCCAACAAACTACTCTAAACCCTTAATGCTGGGTCTAAATTAGTCTTAGCTGGTAAATGCGTTCTTAATCTGAGTTTCTCTGCCAAGGAGATTTTCACTCGTGGGATCTATTTATTTATAGAAAATCACTGGAGGAAAAAAAAATAATAAAAAAAAGTTTATTCTGTATTAATTTTCATTAGAAAAATGTTAGCGTTTACCAAATAAGGGGAAACATTTCCCTCTGGGTTGTTGGGGCTTCTGAAGCATCCCAAAGGATGGGGCAGTGGTGAAGACATCCATCTCCAGGAAAACATTCCTGAAGGTTTTGTCAGATAATGTTACAGTACATCAGTTGAATCTGTGACAACTCAAACCTTCTCCCTAAAACTCTGGAGTGTTTTAATACTCTGAACTTCTGAACACAAGTATTAAGCACTAAGTTCTGCATTCAAATGGAATTCTTGATTTTGCCGTAGATGAGAGTGCGTTGGATTTAGGATGATGAGTCACAAACACTGTTTTCTTATCACTGATTTATCATTGACTGAGTACTCAAGAGCTGCCTGAAACAAAATGAGCAGCTTCGGAAACATCTTGGTCTGAGGATGATGGAAGGTCAAGCAGAAAGCAAGTGGCAGGACACGGAGCCAAGCTCAAACCGTATATTAGATTCAGGGTGCAGGTTAGGAAAAGGTTTTTCACCAGAGGATGGTGAAGCCCTGGAGCAGACTCCCCAGGTCAGTGGGCATGGCCCCAAGATGCTGGAGTTTAGGGAGCGTTTCGGTGTTTGTATTTGGTTCGGTTCGTATTTTGGGTTGTGTTGTGTGGAGCTGGGAGTTGGACTTGGTGACCTTTGTGGATCCCTTCCAACTTGGGATGTTCTGATTCATCTCCTTGATATCCACATCCCTCCACCGTTGCCTCCAGGAAGTGTAACATGCTCTAACCTGAGTAGCACAGAGCAATCTATGCTATGAATATCCATGTGAATCTGAAAAGCCTAAACTGGGAGGGGTGAGTTCTGATGTTTAATTTTTAACTTCAAGTGTCAATTTTTTTGCTAGTTGTGGTAAAATGTATCTTCTTAACTATTTCTCTATTCATCATATTGTGAAAGAATATCCACTATTGTAAAAAGGGAATTTTGTATTTGGCAGATATATATCAGTAATAAGAGAGTGCAGAATCCTTCATCATTGGGTACCCTTTTACCAGCAGTGAACTGGCATTATGCAATTGGTTTTGTTTCCACAAATGGCACTCAGATCTCAGCATTGAAGAAATTATGGCAAAGCTGTGTGGAACTGTGAAACAGTTGCCAAGACTGAGAAAAATGTTATAAAAGGTCTAAATACTAACAAACACCTTACCTATACTCACAAATCAGCTGTACTGCTGTACTAAAAGAAAGAGCAGGGCATAAAGATTGCTATGTTTCTCCATAAACATCCTGTGACTGAAGTCCAAAAGTCAAGAAATAGCAAAACTCCTTTCTCTATCTTTTATCTCAGGTTGATACTCAGAAACAAAGATAATTTTTACCTAATGGCTCATCCCCCTATTACTGTTGTTAATCATACTGGGAGTGGTGGAGTCTTGTGCACTGGCTGTACACAGTTCTGTCAAATGACAGTGGGCTTGCACCCAATCAGCTCTAGCACAGGCTAAAACCAGCATGCTAGACTTGAATTTTGAATTATGGTCATGTATGTCACTATAATACTTAAAATTTTTAATGCATATAAATGATATAAACATTTTTATTTCAATTTTGAATGTAATTTAAGACTTTAGATTTAAGTAAACGTGTAAATCACATCTGATATACAAGTGTTTTCCATCTCCCAGGGTCAATTTTTCTGAACAAGGACATGTAAGAGATCACAATTTCACTTTTCTTAACATTCTGTCTTGCACTGACACCATAAAAGATGATGGCAGGTGGCTTCTAAATGAAGTTCCATCATCAGAACTGCCAAACATGTAAAATAAGATCATGCACAAAGGGAAATAAAATCAAAGTTCCATTAACGTCTAATGGCAAGCAGCAGTAGGGCTCCATAATTTTATGTTGAAAGGAAAATATGGAATGAAAAGAAAGAGTGTGGTTCATCACCTTACAACTACAACAATTTCAATCCATGCTATGGCCAGTTCTGCTTAAAGTTACATACTTATACGATGAAAAATTACATTCCTTTCTGAAGGGTCTATCCTTTGCTGGAGTTACACATCACATCTAGAATTCCTGCAACTGAAGTACTAAAATTACATTTCAGCCTACATCCTCTATTGTTTACTTTGTGCCACTGACAGAACTTTATGCAGTTTCCATTTCCCCTACAGTCAGGCACCGATCCTACACACACACGAGTGTGAGTTCACCTTTCCTGCTGGGAGTGATTTCAAGGGAGACTCGCGGCAGCGAAGGACGGGAATACATTTTGGCAGGATCGGGGCCTCAGATAGCAAGGAGGAAACTGGCTAACAGAAACCACCTTTGCAAACACAAAAAGTGGAGCAGGAAAGATCCCAGGAACAAAAATTGGAGTTCAATACACTTTTAAATGCCAGCCAGCATTTTTAAAGGGAGCGCCGCTGGAGCTGGAAAATTTCAGAGCTTCTTTTACGTTCGAGTTGAGAGTGTCCCTTTAAGGGTTTACGGTATGGCACAGCCCAGGGTTTGCTTGGTATGGCTTTTCCTAAACTATTATTTTCTTTTGCTGAGAGACTCAGCAACTAAAAGTGCAGCTTTTTCTTCTTCACAGCTGTTGCTCCTGTACTGCTAAATATTTCCCCTCCAGCTTTTGCCCTTGCCTCGTTCTCGGGATGTAAATGATGCAGGAATTTCTGCTGCTCTGCTTCAGTTTAGCAGAGTGATAATCTCTGGCAAATGATGGCAATCTGTCTTTCATTAAAAAGAGGTTTTTGCACTTCTGTTTAGCACAGGGAATTTTTTGAACTGTCCTCCCAAGGAAGGATTTCACCCCCACTTTTGCCTTGAGGGAAGCCCTTGCTGCCACAAATATATATGCTGGATCCATGGGAACGCTGCTGCTGTTGAGTGACTCCCACCGAAGACAGCAGCAGGGCGACTTTCATGTCTCAAGTCCTTACTTCAGGTAATTGCTGCAAGCTAAATTGAGCAAATAGATGGATAAAGAGATGCTTCTCTCATAAAAACACAAGATAATTCTCTTCTTAGACAAGAAAGTGTGCTTAAGTTCTGTGGGAAAACAAGTGCCACTGCTGGAAAAAAGTAAAATAAAATGCAAGTTGCATTCTTCACCAGAGCAGAACTATCCTATTTCTGGCCATCAAACATGATGCCAATATCAGTTACTGCTTAAACAAACTGTAAGTGCTAAACAGAAACATAAAAGACAGATATTTCTCAAACACTTAAAAAAAGTTAAATGTTCAAATTCAGGACTTCAGTCAGTCCAGATTAGACTGTACTCTTATTTCAGAAAAACACACATACTCAGAATATTATTAATATAATATATCCAGTATGCAATACTATAAATCTGTCTATATAGAGGGACTTACACATGCACACAACATGAGGAGAGTATATAACAAGTAAAATGGGATTTGAATGCAGATGCTTTGCTGTTCACGCTTTGACAGTCACTTTTACTGAACTGGAGGAATTTCCTCCCTGCGAAAATCCCCAGTTTTAACAAAAAGAAGAGAGAGAGAGAACTGCATTCAGTTTAAATGGGTGAGAATAGATATTTGGAAAAAAATCATGGCCACTGCACAGCCTCTGCTTAAACACAGTGATATGATGACTGGATTGCTCAGCTGCTTGCTGAATTTGGCCCTAAATAGATATCTAAGGACTTACTTAAAGAGAGAAAGGGAAGATTTAAAATAAGTTTTGAAAAGCGATGCCCTCGTAAAAAATAACTTTATCTGTTTGAGCTTAGTCAAAATCTTATAGAGGAGAGAAAAATGGATAGATTCACACTTTCAAAAGTGCTGTGTATAAGTGGCTCAATCACTGATTCCTTACCAAACCGGGAAGCTCTCCGAGGCAGCAGCGTCAGCTGGGAATTCTGTTACTTTTAACCAAATGAGGAACGTGAAGAGGAAGAAATAACAGAACTCTGCAGATATGGCCTTCTCATTTTAGATTGCTCTCTGCATCTGCAGATGAGAAATCACTGCTTTCTGTTCCCTTGTTTATGTTCAAGGTACGCAAAATGTACAGGTATCTCTCTCAGCATCCTAGGCAGAGGAAGGGGAACTGCATGCCAGGGATTTTCTGATATAGTTCACAAAATATACCTTTATAAAATGGAGGTTTAACCTGTGATTTATTGAGCTCTGAACCAATGCAAGACCTCTGTTCTGCTTCACAAATTTGTTATTTCTTCATTCTTCACTTTGGGTTTTCCCTGTACTGTGAATTCTGAGTTCTTGTCCCAGTATCATCAGGGGTCACTTTGAATTTGGTATTAAATGATGCCAAACTCACCGCTCAAGTAGAATAATGATTGAGTTCTAGTTGAAGTCTCTATTCCCCTCATCACGAAGGCAGCAGGGAAGAGTTAGGGACATTTCACCTCTGTGCTCAATGCAGCAAATTGTGTTTCACCTAATGAAGTGCGCATCTCAGTATGTATATGGGAATAACTGTATCCAACCACAGTGTAAATGGTTGGCGGAAATGCTGCATTATTAAAGGGAGGTGACTAACCAGCAACACCTTCAAAACATTACTCTTTGTACAACTGCAGTTTGTCCCAAAGCCCTCATCGTGGATTGGCGCTCTGCAGCGATGTTAATGCAAACAAAACAAAAAAGAGAGCTGATCCAAAAAGCCACTAGTGTAAGTAAGGACGTGTAACATCCTAACTGCTAACAATGAATCATCTTGCACTCCACAAATAAAGGGAGATGAGCATCCTGATTTGCAGGAGAAAACGTGATTAATGTCATGACTGAGACTCAAAAAAATATTATGAATCTGGAGTAAAGCAAAAGAGAAATGGAAAATAGGGGAAAAAAAACAGCCTAAAAAAGCCAGACTTGTATTTTTCAGGAAAAACAGAGCAAATTAGCTGGCATAAAATTCACTGGATGACTATGGTAATAATATTTTTCTTCCCATGTATCTGTACAACAAACATCACTGTGTTGCAGTGAATAGCAACTGTATGAGATGCAGCCATGTAGATCCCAGCTGAGGATCGCCAAACGTTTTCATGAATAATCAGTGAGCATCTCAATTTTCATAAGCAAAATGATTAAGGGCCGATTCATGAGCAAATACACAGCTATTGTCATAAGAAATCATTATTGTATTCATAATTCTTCATTTAGATCACAAGGCTCTTCCAGTCTGCACAAAGGAACAGCATTTCCAAGAAATTTTGCTGCTGTGCAAAAATCCTGTCTTCCTCCTCCTCTCTGTCCCCAGCCCCAGCAAAGACACAGAAATACACACAGTCACAAGTAGAAATTGGGAGCAGAAGGAGAGACTGAGTTTTCTGGTGTAGCCGATTACCGTAAGTAAACTTTAATTACTTCCTTAACGATATGAAAAGTGCAACACATAATTTAATTAGCAATTAGAAAATGCCTCTAGGTATACCTATATAATAAGAAACTACACCCATTGCAATAATGGCTGACATGCTCCGTAGGGCACATAAAAACACTTCTATTTATGGATTATTTAAATATGAGTAATATAAGGAACAAAAAGCTCTGATTTTTATACACAAAGGAAATCAATATTATACAAGAAATACAACTGCATAATAGCATAGATCTAAAAAAAAATCTACACACAACTTCTGCTGACTATAAAATGTCTGAAGCTCTGAATAAAAGTGGCAAGGAGGATTTAAAATGTTTTTCAAAATAAATAAATAAATAAATAAAACTTCTTTGGAGTTCATTGTAAGTGAGAATATTTCATTTTAATATTTCTCCTGCAATTTCTGATTTCTTTTACATCAAAACATGGAGGACAAAACCCATGGGAAGACACCTTGTTGGTTGGTTTCCAAAAGCTTCTATACGAGTAGTTTTCCCTTCTTATTTCAGGGCCATCACATATCTGTGTCGTACAAAATGATTACGCATTTGTCTGGTACAACGTACTGCTTTCATAAACCCTGTAACCCTATTCACTATAACAGTATTTTGCATCTCGAGGAGCCATGCAATTCATTATTTTGTGGGGAAAACAACATGACGCATCCCAGATGTAGGGGTAAGTCTGAAAATAGTCTCTAAATTCTCCCCACACCATGGTCAGCCATTGGGGTAGGAAACAAAACACTGAACACTTCCTTCCTCCTCTGACCTTTCCTGTCTTGTTTCTCTTGTTCCTTCCCAAAAGAGATCCCCTTTTGTACCTAGTTTTCTACTCCTTTACCCCTTTTAGATCCTTTCTCCCCATCTTCATAACCATTTCATCCCCACCAGAGTCATGCAAAGGGGACCTCAGTGTCAGAACGGAGCTACTGCAGCAGTTGCCCAATGACATTCTTTGTCGCACAGCGCAAAGGGAAAGAGGCAGCAAATGTCTCAAACATTTTCCGTTCCCTTTTGGGGCTGAACTGCTTTTTTTGACTGATATTTAAAGAATCAATTATTCCCACATTACTCTGGGTAAATGATGCTCAGCACCTTAATATTACTCTAGCAATCCATCTTGAAACACTCTTAATAAACAGCCACCCTACAATCAGATCTTTCATTCCAAAGAGCAATGGGGGGAATTTTTCCTCAAGCTTCATTATACGACTCTATTTTCACAAGAGCTATCAATTATTGACCATTCCTGTAACAGCACACCGCTGGCAATCTTCATGGCCACCCTCCCTTCTCTCACCCCCAGCACAATTTCCTGAGTCCTGTGGTAACCAGAATTGCTCTGCCCAGAACAACCAGAGTGGGCTGCAAAGGCAAAGCTGGATTTGCAGTGCAGGGAGCTGCACAACAGCAAACCGGCATTATGGCTGCATGCAGATAATGGCAGAAAGGAGTGGGGCTGCCTCGCCGACAGACTTTGCTAGAGCTGTCAGATGGTAAATGAAGACTTTTTGTGCTTGCTCCAAGAAGCCTGGCACAGGAAACACCCAAATCCTACAATAATAGATCTTCTGTTTATCTTTTAAATTCTGAAGTGAAATAAAAACCATTAGGCACCACAGCCATGAGCTACATTCTACATTTTTCCAGACTTTCTACATCCCTCTGGCATAAGAAACAAAAGGACAACTTCTCAGTTTAAGAAAGCAGCCTTGTCGCCTTGTATGGAGCACTGCAGTGTGGCTTTACACAGCTCAAAAGCAGGAGTGCTCAGACATTGCAAGGCCAGGCATAATGCCGAGCTTATATCAGACCCAACACAGCAGTTTTCATACTACCATACATTTGCAGAAGAGCTGAAGACAAAAGGAAAACACAGTTCTCTCATAGCATAAAAATGATCCTCCTGGTGTTACCCTCACAGTCAAGATTATTTTTTCCTACAGACAGACCCAGTACTCCAGTAGACCAAAAGAAGCCCAGGAAAACACGACGACTGCAGTTCCGACAGCCCTAGCGTGAGCATTGCATAGCAAAGAGCAAGGAGCAAGCAAGGGTCTGATTTGTGCAATTCACATGTTTGCAAAAGGAGATGTCAACTGAAGGTTAGGATTGGATTTAGGATTGCCCATCCCGGTTGTTGAAAGGCATTGTGCTACATGGGCAGCAGCAGAATCCATACAATTTCGGGACTGAAGTCTGCTTTTTTGAAAGTTGGTAGGAGCGTTTCCATCAAGGTCTGAGTGGATGCAAGTGATACTCAACAGGTCTCCTCCTTCTGCCTTTTCATCCCAGTAAAAAAAAAGTGCTTGAAGTGCACTAAAACTACTTTTACCTCTCGCAAGTGCAAAGTGCATCTACAGCGCTAAGATAACTTCTTCACTGAAAGCAGAATAGAATAATAACACCTATGCACAATGAATCATTTCACTTAAAGAATCATCTGAGTGGGGCTGAGGGAAGTCAAAGTGAAAAAAGCCCATCATCTCTAAATCTCTCCATCTCTTCTCAAGGTCCCTTCTTCCTCAGCAAATTCAAACCTACAGAACTTTCAAAGACTCCCTGCCCTCTTTGTACGGTGCGCCATGTATTGCTAAATATTACCGTATATCCCTTGGAATTGTTATCTGACCAGAAGCATCCACACGGTCAGTCAGCACTTTCAATACCTTGATTAGAAATGCTGCTGTTAGCTGATGTATCTTCTTCACAAGTCTTCTACGCTCTCTGCTCTCATTTAAAACAAAGGCCCTCTGATGTCTTCAGTTCTCCTGTCAGTTTGGGGGCAGGTTTTTGATCTGACTGCTCTTTATTTTCCAAAGTCCCAAAAAGTAGACGCTTAGTTTTGTTAATTCAGTCATGGGAAAAGCATTCACACCAGCCAAGAGCACACCCAGCCATCAGGGGAAATCGCAGCACCGTAAGTCATTCATAATTGTTCCGTATGCGCTCAGCTGAGCGCAACTGATATTCAAACAACTTTTGCCGTGCTGATTTCTATCTATCTACTGATTGTTATGATTGTTTGTATGGTCCGTTCTTAACCAGCCATTAACGTGATCTTTAGAAACTGTAAATGGGTTTGTCTATAATTTCTTCCCAAATTCCTTTTCCAAGAATCATGTATGTGGACATCACCAAAAATGTCCATTCAACAATATTCAATGATTTCCTGTGCTCCCTCACAAAGGAAGAGTACTTAAGAACGAGCGGGTGCGAGTATGCTGTACTGAAACTATCCCTTGTGACAGTTTTTTGTTTGGTGTTTTTATTTTTGTTTCATTTTAAATACAATGAATTGACAAAGAGAACATGTCTTTGGAGAGATGAAAAAATAGTTATGTTGGATTTGGGAAATCACTTCGTTAGAAGAAGAAAAATTAACAGGTAGGTTCTTTTAAAAGCTCAAATACTTGATTTCATTATCAAAATCAAAATCTCTCTCTCTTTTTTTTAAATTTAAAACACATTTCAAAATTAATTTTTTAATTATTTTTGAATTAATTTAGACAGGAAATCTTGGAAATAATTTTTAAAATGGTTGTGTGACTCAAAAACAAGAAGCATTCCGATAACACAAAAGTAAGTATTTAAAGGTTGGCCAAAACCGAAGTTTTCCCATTTCTAAATAAAATTATTAAAAAAGAATTAATAAAGAAAAAATTAAAAAAGTAAAAGAGAATGAGAAGAAGAAAAAAAATAAAGGAGCAGAGGAGAAAGGAGCTTCGATTCAACCAAAGCTGAATCCCTCCTCAACATCTTCCTTTTTTTGGCTCAGCCTCCCCACGGAAGATCCCTCACTGATTTGGGTGCAGGCAGGAGATTCCCCCAGCCCGGGCTCCCCTGTTGCTGTGAGTGCTGACTTGGGGCGTCACATCCCCATACCTCCCCAGTCTTTCTGCGATGTTGCACTCACACACACACAACAAACAAGGAGCGACTCCTTGTCAGTCCTTTTCAAACGGGAATATTTTTGCAACGAATGCTTTTGTCGCTTCTCGTATTGATTTGCTAATTCATTGCTGTCTGATCGTGCGGAATGCGCAATTAAAGGATGCCAATGGCGTGAATGTCGTTGCTGGAACTTGAACGGGCGCTATGTTTCCTATCAGTATTAAAATTTCTTAACCGGTTTCCAAAGTGATTTTCATTACCAGAACCCCCCTTTATTTGTCCTTAGCCCTCCTCAACGGAGCATGCCACGGGATAGACAACAGGTACCCAGCAAGCAGACAGGACGGAGTGGTAACCTGCTTTAAATGGTGATGGAGCAAAGAATTAAGTGGTGACGGAGCAATTGTTTTGATGGAGGAAGGAAAAAAAAGAAAAAAAAGAAAAGAAAAAAAGGAAAATGAAAATAAAAGAAAGAAAGAGAGGAGAGAAAAAGGAAAAGGAAAAGAAAAGGAAGAAGAAAAAGAGAGGAAGAAAAACGAAAAAAGGAAAAAATTTCAGCGTCGCCTCTCGGGCACCCGCTCCGCAGCGCCCAGCGCCGCTCCTGCCGAGGGCGGACATCGGACGCACAGACCCCGGTTCGCCGCCCGCGCACCGCCGCGTTCCAGAGGGTCAGGACTCGCCATTCCTCACCAATGCCCGGGGAGGCTTCGGGGAGCCGAGAGCTGGCACCGAATCCTGCAGTTCCCTCAGCGGGCACAGCTCCTCCGGGCATCTCTATCAATCTCTGGAACGTGGTCAGTGTTAGAAAACTGAAGCTTTTTCCACTGAGCCTTGCTTTACGTCAGCAGTGCAAACTACAGATCTCAGTGTGAGCTCTCAGGGTGACTGAAACCGCATGTGAACAGATTTTGCTTACAGCAGGGACTGATGTAACTGCCGTACAAGCTGCTTGAGATGTACCCGGCAATGTTCCGAGTGCTCCCAGATTGATTTTAGCGCGTTTTTTGAACTATTGTAAGCCTTAATCTAGAACAGAACACTGTATTTGTGTGTGTGTGTGTGTATGCATACATATGAACAACATAACACAGTTCTTCGAAGCTTGAAACCACGAAAGTGGAAGCAGAGCCATACGGAAGGTGAGCTGGAGGGACGCCTATCTCTGACCAGAGGTGACCAAAGCGGTATTGCCGTGCTGTGAAACGATGCAAACGCTCTTTCCTGCACTCTAGGAAGACATTTTTCGACTTTTCCATCTGAAAGAAAGCATCCGTTTCCTAGGAGGCAGATAGGACTGAAGGGGGACGCTGCTGCCCGAGGAGGGGCCGATACTCGATACAGGCTCTCGGTCCCGAGCGGGAGGAGGGAGCGGTGATGGATGGTGCGGAAGGAATCACAGAGCTGCGCCGGTAACAGAAGCTCTCTGGATTCTCCCACAGTTCTTGTTAAAGACAAGACATGTCGATTGATCTAACAGCTTTCCCCGCGGATGGAACTAAACTACATTAAAAAAAAAAAAAAAAATGGTGACGATTTAAAATACATTTAAAAGGAGGACATGAGTTGATGCCTTTTCTCTTGCTTCGCATCCGTAACGCACTGCGGGCTCCGCACCTCCTCGGGGCAGGCGGGACCGCACCGCTCAGCTCCGGGCACCCCGCTCAGAGCTCGCTACGGCTCCGGGATCCCTGCCCCGTCGTGGTCGCAGCCCGAGCCCTCGGGGTTCGCATCGCCGCGCGTGGGAGGTACGGGGTCGCGATGGGTTGAGGTGCTGCGGAGGTGGCCTCGATGCTCCCCGCTCGAGAGGATGCAGCAGGTGGGAGGGAGGAACTTCTGCAGCCCCGCTCAGAAGTGAGATGGAAAACTCGATGCCAGAGCGGGGGGTTCTGCCAAGCACAAAGCCGACGTTCCACGACACGCAGCTCGTGGTGGCGGAGCGCTGGTCAGCTGCCCGGCCTCAATACGGCGCGAAGGCCGCCACTTCTACCAGACACAGGCAGAGCGCAAAAAGCCCTCAGGTGCCCCACGCCCACACCGCTCCAACAACAGTCGGAGCGAGAACCGGAGTCACCTCCTGGGCACGGCCAGAAACGGAGATGCACCAGGATGAGCAACCAGAAACAGATGTGTACATCGAAACAAACAAACAAAAATAAAACGAACCGAATTCCTCACGCTTTGGGAAAGCGCTCGCCACTGCAGCGGGAGGGGGGAACTCCGGCCCCTCAGCGATGCGGCCCCCAGGCTGGGTGCGCGCCCCTGGACGTGCCGCGCTCTGCTCTCATATTGATCAATACCGCTTCGGGCAGCGCACCGGGCGGAAAGTAACTGACAACGCCACGTCTTCGGGGATGGGCAAAAATCACACCCTCGAAAGTGTGGGTTTTTGGGGGGGCTGTTTGGTTGGTTGGTTGGTTGGGTTGATTGTAATCGACGTGTTCTTTTTCTTTCTTTCTTTTTTCTTTTTCTTTTTTTTTTTAACGCCAGATGAGGCTGCAGTGGAGGAATTCGCTTAAGAACACGCTGACGCCTTTCTGTCTCTGTGGACGACACGAGTACCGAAACGCACGGAACTGCACATTTCCAACAGCACTCCTTCGCTCTGCTCCCGGAGCTCCTGCGGGTCCTCCCGTGTAGAGCGGCCGCGTTTCGGAAGGGAAATCCCGGGCTCCCATCGGAACTTTCCCCAGAGCCGGCGGTCGGCTGTTCGCCGGGCCGAAATCCCCCCTCGGCCGGGAGCGAATCAGAGACACAGCATCGCCGGGGCCCCACGACACGCAGCGGGGTCTCTCGGCTCCGCGTGGGGATGCGGCAGCGCTATAAGAGCCGCCGCCTCCCACGGTCCCGCATCGCCCCACGCGCGGCTCCTCCAGGCGCAACGCGGAGGTCGTGGGAATCTCTCGAGGTTCCCCAGGCAAAACGCGTTCCACGGCGCTGCGGCACAGAGGAACAATCTCATTTTTCTCACGGTATTGGCGCTGGACGCTGTAGCCTAGAAAGGAGACATCCCCAGAGAAGGGCGGCGAGGAAGAGGACGGAACCTTCCTCTCCCTCCCTCGGGCGGCACTCCGTTCCCTGGGGCGGACGAAATGCGGCGCGGTGAAGCCCCGAGGGCTCGGAGTGACTCTTTGCGAAAAGTTCGATAAATCGGGGCCCGTTCGCTCTCTGCTGCGCCGAATCGGTGCGCGTTTTTGCCGCGTTCAGTTCGATGTCCGGGGCCCGCACCAATACGCCTCCGGCACAAGCGCTATACCCGCTCTATTTCCTACGCCATTCAAAGCAGCGATTTGAAATCGGGAAGGTTTGGGACGCTATAAAAACTCCCTCCTCCAATTTTTGGTATATCGCCAGAGATTTGGCGACGTTTAAACGCTTGAGGTGTAAAGTTTGTTCTTAATGGGGCCTTATAAAGCCGGAATGTGGGGGCCATTACGCCGCCGCGAACCAATTTCCACCCGGCAGCAGAGGTGCGCTGCGCGGGATTTGGCTTTAATGAAGTGAGCGCGCAATTTGCAGCTGGGACTTCGTTTAAAGTCTATCAGCCTCCCCGAAATGGTTTCCCGAACTGTTCTTGATTTCCTTCGCTTTATGAAAAACACCACCGCGGCTCTCCTGGCCTCGGACGCTTTGCAGCCGTTCTCTGTCAGTCGCCCGCCCGGTGCGCAGGAGTGTTGGGCTTTTTAGTTTTTTTGTTTTTTTTTTTTTTTTTGAATTCGTGGAAAAAAGGCCAAATTAAACTTATAGACCAACACAAAGACATTGTATAGACGCCGGAAATTAGTGAGAAACGGTACTAAGAAAGACCAATGAGCGCACCTTTCTGCCTTGGCAAAGCAGATTTTTGTCTCTTCCTTTCTGTATTTGTTATTTTGAAAGAGGAATACCCCAAAGCCGTGATTTCTATCCTTTTTTTCTTTTTCTTTTTCTTTTTCTTTTTTCTTTTTTTTTCTTTTTTCCCCTTCTATTTTCCGCTGTTCTCGTTGTTCGTTGCCGCCGGGCGGCCGCTGCACTCTGTCTCTCCGGGACGGTGCCGGTAGCACCGCGCAACGGGAGCGCAACGGCGGGGACTGCGCAGCGCCGGGTCTCGCTCCCTCCGGAAACACTCGGCAGGGTTTTTACTACAGATTTCTTTCAGTTAATCGTTCGGTGATCTGTTGCTTTGTTTTTCTCTTTACGTTTCTCTAAGTTTTTTTCACGGCGGCCTTTCGGCGGCTGACACAGTAAAATCGCCATATACTTATATTTTGTAATATATACAGTACAATACATAAATAGCAATATATACCGTGCAATATATGTATATTGCGGTAGGTATATATATACGTTACAAAGGGATTTAAGCTTGGTGGAGCGGCCTGAGAGCGGGGGAGGAAGCTCCTATACTTTCTCCTACGTGGTGGCAGCAGACATCCTTTGGTCTTCTCTCCCCCAGCACCCCAATACTGAAGGAAGCGTAATTACCGAGAGCGACCTCGCTCCGAGACCGAGTCCCTCAGGGGCAGCGACGTGGCCCCGTCCCGTTCGGCGGCGCTCAGAGCCGGCGCGCACCCACCCGCGGCTCCGCGGCTGCGTTGGAGGATCGGAGAGATGTGACCGAGGGGATAAGGGACAAGAGGAGCCCCAGGGCTTCGCTGGAGCCGGAGGAGAGCTCCGGGCTACCGGCTGCCTTTCAAATAAAATAGGACGTGCAATAAATAGTAGTGTATAATAATAGTAGTGTATCACAATCATCGTAACAATCTTAATAGCGTAGAATAGTAAGTGTAGTAAATAATCGTGTTAATATTAATGGTAATAATAATCGATTTTAAGACACGGGAGCGGAGCCCCATGCTCTCCGTCCCCAAGCACCACTCAGCCCCTTTTCCCCCATCCCGCCGCCCCCCGCTCCCTCCCGGCCCTTGCGGGTCCCGAGCTGGGCACGGCGCTGCTCCGATGCTCTCCTTCTGTGCCCGGCACGCCGCTCGGTGCCGACGGGGCAGACTCAGCTGTGACTCGATTTTTGTGCACCCCAACCCCCCGCGGTGGGGGGGGACCCGGGCTATGCGGTGTGCTGCGTGTCCCACCGCGATCAGCACAGAGCACAGAGGCGGGAGGAGAGGGGGAAGGAGGAAGCGGGAGACGCTCGGAATCCGAGAGAGATTTAGGACCGGGAGGGAAAGTGGGAAAGAGCTGCGGAAAAAATCACTGTAAACCGAAAATACTAAGAAGAAAAATAACACAAATCCGAGAAATCTCCGCACAACGCCTTCCCCCCCCCCTTCCCTTCCTTCCCCGACCCCCCCGCCCCAGCTCCGGGAGTTCCCTGCAGCGGCTGCCGGAGAGCGGGGCGGCACTGACCGGGGTTGAGGTCCAGGCATTGCGTCGGGTCCTCGCCGTCGCCCAGCTGGCCATTGGGGCTGAGGCTTTCCATGGACAAATCCAGCCCCTTGTCCTCCCAGTCCCGCAGTTTCCTCTTTTTATTCGTCCCAATCAAGGCTTCGACAGAGAATGCGTGAGCCCGGGAGCTGAGGGCCACCGCCGACCTCCGCCTCTCGCTCATCTTCCCCCCGGCCCGGCCCTGGGCGGACGGCCCCGCGGCTCCAGCACTAGCGGCACAGCCCCGTCCTACATGGGGCTGCGGTGCTCCGCGGGCAGAGCGGGAGCTGTGCTCTGCTCACAGGGGCCGCGGGCCGGGTTTCATCTTTTTTTTTTTTTTTTTTTTTTTTTTTTTTTTTTTTTTTGCCTTCTCCCCTTTCCCTCTGTCTCTCTCTGATTGATCCAAACTTCTGGGATTTTTTTTTTTTTTTTTTTTCTCCGAGAGTTAGGCAGGCTGCGTGCGCCTGTCAAGGGGGAAAAAAAAAATAGTGAAAATATATATATCGTTGACCAATGGGAGAGAGGGATCGGGAGAGACCCAAAAGCTGTGGACCAATGGGAAAGGAAGGAGAGTCGGACTTCGGAACGAGGAATTTTGGCTGTCCGCGGCCCCCGAGCACCGGGCGGGGAGTTAACCCTTCGCGGAGCGCCGCGCTCTGAGTGCGGGGAGGTATCGGCTGTGGCACTCCTGCTCCGCGCAGCCCACGGGCTCGGGAAAGAAGCCCCCGAAAATTAAAAAATAAACGACGTGAAGTGCTCGAAAGCGGCCTTAAAATCTGGGGGTGCCGGACCGGAGGGTGCTGCTCAATCGTCATTCACGCCGTGTGTCGTGGGGTCGGCAGTGGGGTTGGCGGCAGGAATTTCTCGCTATGTTTTGAAGCGAAACTTACAATGTTTTTATTTTATTTTATTACTCTATCCTATCCTATCCTATCCTATCCTATCCTATCCTATCCTATCCTATCCTATCCTATTTTTGCTATTTAATTTAATTTAATTTAAATTTGGCTTATTGTATTTTACTTTTATTTATTTTTTTCTGTCATTTTAACCATTGAGCGAACAAACCCTCCAGGTACACCCCCGGGAAGCGGTAGAGATGGCATCGGCCCCTCTGCCTGCTCTGTCCCAAACCCTTCGAGCTCTCAGGAAAAAGGGAAATCGGGGCCGAATTCCGAGAGGGGAAGGCAGCTCTATGATCGAAACGCGGGGATCCGTGCGATCGAGCGAAACCCCGTCTGGGGAAAATGTAAAGAGAGTTACATCGCTTCCGAGGATCGAGGGGAGGCTCGGGATAAACAATAAATAATTCTATAGGATGAATTAGGCTTAATGTGGATGCAGCCTCTTAGGGGGGTGGATTGTGGGGAGCGGTGTTTGGGATCGGAGGCTGCGGAACACCGTGGGGACGAGGGGTGGGGGCGGCTGGCGACACTGCCGCGGTGCCACGTTTAGGGGTACGCGGAACACCTCGGACACTTCTGCCCGACCTGAAGCGGGGTCCTCCGGGGTTCGAGTTGGGGGAAGGGGAATTCGGGCAGAAAGGCGAGAAGGGAACGATTTCCTCGGGAAACGCCGGCAAAGCGGAGTGCCGCTATCTAGGCCGAGGAGCGGGTTTTGTGCGGCCCCGCCGCCCGCCCCGCACCCCCCGCCGCTCCTTTCCCCTCCCCTCCCCTCTGGGACATCGCCTCTGACGGGTCGCGCCTGGCCGGGGCTGCCCCAGTCCGCAGGGAGGGAGGTCGCGTCCCGGATCCCGGGGGAGAGGGGGAATGCGGGGGGAGAGCAGGGAGAGCAGTGCGCTCGGAGGGAGCGCTCGCAGGGGGCCGCGGCGCAGCGCCTGCAACGGAGCCGGAACGGAGTGAGGGCCGCGCAGAACACCGCCGGCCCCGGGGCCGTGGAGAGGGGCTGTGCGCCCAGCCAGAACCCGCTCCCTCATTTCCGAGAGGAGACGAAGAGCGAAGAGGGCTTCTAAAGGAGCTGGAAGGGAGAGTTTAGAAAGAGAGCCCAATAAAACAAAGAATTGTTTATAGCGTTTTAGCGGGAGGAAATGGTGTTGGAAAGGCAGCGCGACTGCAACGAAATGTGGGGGGCGATGCATAAACATCGAGATAGATCTTCCCGGGTTTCAGCGCGGTTTTGCGCACCGAGCGTTTCCAGCACCCCGATCCCTTCTCGGTCTCTGGCCGAGGGGCAGAGCCCCGCACCGCACTGGGAGCGCCGGGAGCGAGGGCAGCGCCTAGCACAGCTCTCATCCTGACCGACCCCCGGGGGGGGAGGGGGGAGGCAGCCCCTCTGCCGGCTCTTCGGCCTCAACCTCCATTAAATCCAGGAAACCGCTCTCTGGAATCGAGCGACGGGAGCAGGGGTCGCAGGGCCAGGCCCGGAGATGCAGAAAGAAATCATTCACTCCCGCTCCTCCCCGTTGCCTGAAAATATTTGTTTGTGGATGGGAATGTTTGTAAAGGGGAGAAACGGGGGTGGCTGCAGCGGCGGAGTGCTGCACAGATGTGGTGCTCGAGGGGCTGGGCGCAGCCTGCAGTGCTGCTGCGCGATGGGATACGGCACCGAGGGTCCCGCAGCCGCATCGCACACGGGGAGTTCTTATTCTTTTTTTTTCCCCGTTTGTAATTGAAAACAATGCTAAAACGAGCGTGGACTGAGGGCTGCTCGATAACGGGGGCGCGGGGTTTGCTGCTTTTTAGTCCATCGATCGCCTTCAGAGCGCAGCGAAGCAGCCGAGGCGGTGCCCTCGGAAGAGGCTTTGGGGCGCTTCGAGCCACGAGCGGGGCTGCGGCTGCGAGCAAAGCACGGCAGCGGTCTGTTTTATGGTCCGCACAAACGGTATCACTGCGTATGATGAACTAATTCCTAATTACGTCCCTACTGTGGCGCCCATTCGTTGCCCATTTCCGCTCCCCCGCTCTTTTCGGGCTCAGAGAAGCGAAGAGCCGCACAACGTTTACGGTCCGGGTGTTTTTAAATGGGCTTTGTTTGTGCTTTACGGAATGAAGCTCTCAATGAGTGTTTAAACAAACACCATGCCACTCTCCTAAGCCTTCCAGATGTTTGCAATAAAATGTCAGGTTTTGCCTTTGGGACTCGAAATAAAATTTAACTACCTTCACCCTGTAATTATTCTCTTAGCTCTCCCTTCATAAATTTATCTGCTTTCTATCAGGATAGAAAAAAATCCGATTATAAACTCGGACCATAAAACAGCCACCGCTTTCCGTCCATTTTACCAGGACCTCTCCTCTCTCGTTGCTTTCTTGCTTACGGCGGGTTTCCCGGGCACAAAGCAGCAAAATGTCCCGTCTCCCAATATTGTTTCCGTGCCTTACCCCGTCTACAGAGCCCCTGCACCGTGTCGGGAGCTGGGGCTGTCCCCGTGCTGAAGGTAACGATGATGAACCCTTCGGAGCAAGCGAGTCCCTCTCCCAAACAAAGGCTTGCAGAGACCTCTGACTTTTGGCTGCTACCTTAAAACAATAAAGGCAGAGCTAAGAGCCCTACATAGGGTATTGACCAAAATTCCGAGCAAGCCGGAGCGCTAAGCGATATTTTCCTCTCTTTCTTTCTCCGTTTTTTCGTTTTCAGCCCTATTTCGTTCTGCGGAGCTTCCGCAACGTTCAGTTTTGCTTCCCCAGTGACACCTCCATCCCCTTCGCCCTGCACTCCGTCGGAGTCTCAGACCCCGCACACACCGGCACCCCACTCTTTTGTTATTATCATCGTTTTCCCTCGCTCTTTGCAGACGTACCACCCATCCCGAGCAGGTGAGTTCTCGGGCGGTGAGAGGCCCGGGGCCGGGCGGAGGCCTCCCGAAAGGGCTTCGGAGGAGCCCTTGGATCGGGACGAGGGGAGCACTCGGCCCAGCACGGCGCCCGCTTCGTGCAGCCCCATCGGCCCCCGTGCGGAGGGGAAGGGGAAGAAGCGGCCGTCCTTGGCGATCTCCAGGTGTCCTTCAACCTCCTGCCCCCGTCCCCTGTTCGCAGGTGGACTCAGGGGCTGCATTGGCGAGGGGGCTAAAAGAGATCTTAAAACGGCTCCCGGTGTTCGTTTGGTCGTTCTTTCTTTCTTTCTTTCTTTCTTTCTTTCTTTCTTTCTTTCTTTCTTTCTTTCTTTCTTTCTTTCTTTCTTTCTTTCTTTCTTTCTTTCTTTCTTTCTTTCTTTCTTTCTTTCTTTCTTTCTTTCTTCCTTTCTTCCTTTCTTCCTTTCTTCCTTTCTTCCTTTCTTCCTTCCTTTCTTTCTTTCTTTCTTCCTTCCTTCCTTTTCCTTTTCTTTTCTTCCTATTTATTAGGATTTCGGGTGTTTCGAGGTGTTCTGAAGATTTATTTTCTGTCCGAACCGGACGGAGCTGCGCCGCTCCCCCTCGTCCCCACGCCCGCCACGCTCCCCAATCGCCTCGGATCCCGCACACAGCGGCTCCCGCACGGCCCCGCCGCGCACAACGGCCCTTTGTTGCCCGGCGGGACCCGGGGTTCGGTGCTCAGGGCAGAAAGCCGAGCTGTGCCGCGTTCACTGTATGCTCAGGCTAAAAAAAATAAATACGGGGCATTTTTTTAATTATTTTTCTTCGAGGCGCAGCTCTTTGAACCTGCGCGCTCCTCCGCCTCTCGCACGACGTGTTACACTGTAAACGATCCCGTTTAGCGCCGATCCTAAAACTCAGCAGACTTTAATGGCATCATTCAGGGAGCGGGGGCTGAAGGATGCCATCACTCCACTCCCGAGCTCAGGCGTTTCCCCACACGGCCACCAAAGTGGGAGAGCCGCCTCGGCCTCCTCGCGGCCCCGGCGACTCCGCACGGTGCGGATCTCACCCATCTCACGCGGCGGCGGAGCCGGCTCCGGGTCCCAGAGCACGGACACGGAGGCCGCCCCTCACGGTCCCCTCGGGCCGCAGCCTGGAGTTCACCCACGTGTACTGAAGTGCGTGCCGTGATTATTGCTTTGAGCGAATTCCACGAACCAGAAAGCTGCCAGGATCGGGCTGTGCCGGGGCCATTTGCTTGCAGTGCCCCTCGCAGAGTGGTTTTAATTTCCGACTGTTTTTATTTTTATGTTCGAAGAACGGGAGTGGACCTCATTGCCACCTCGGTTCGGCCTTCCCGCGGCCACACCATAACCGGGGAACACCATGCCGGGATCCCCTGGCTCTGCCTCGGTGGAGGGCGGCTTTTGGCCGGACCCCTCGGCGTTACAAATGTATACGCCGCAGTGATGCTCTGAGCGGGTTCCTCTTCTCTCCCGCATCCCGGAGCCACCGCGAACTCGGGACCCCACAGCACGTGAGGCCCCGTGAGGTGGAAGAGCCGGACGGGTGGAGGCACACGGCGGGCAAAGGGATTACTCAGGGAGTTGTGGCAGCCCCGGAGGGGGGATCTGGGTGGGGTTCTCCACGCAGTGGGATACATGTGGGATACGGGCTGCCGAACGGTACTGCGACGAGTATTCTGGAGCCGTTGGACAGTCGGACTCTGCGCCTCGCAGTCAGAAGTACCGCCGAGGAATTGAGGTTTCATCCTTGCAGAAGTGCCGCCGACCCCCGCCCCCCCCCCCCTCCCGCCGCTCTCTGTGATCCCGCCCTGCTGAGTTCGCTCGCCCTCCGCTGCTGTGGTTTCCCCTCTCGCCTTTCAGGATTACACAAATCCCTCTGTCCCGCTTCCTCTCTTCTCTTCTCCCCTCTTCTCCCCTCTCCCTCTCCTCTCCTCTCTCTCCTCCTCTCCTCTCCTCTCCTCTCCTCTCCTCTCCTCTCCTCTCCTCTCCTCTCCTCTCCTCTCCTCTCCTCTCCTCTCCTCTCCTCTCCTCTCCTCTCCTCTCCTCTCCTCTCCTCTCCTCTCCTCTCCTCTCCTCTCCTCTCCTCTCCTCTCCTCTCTCCTCTCCTCTCCTCTCCTTTCCTTTCCTCCCCCACTCCCTCCGAAGGCCTCGGAGGAATGTTGGCTGAACCTCCCCAGCTGCTGCCATCTTTTCCCTACAATGGCAAAATCGACGTCGTTTGCGGACTTGCCCAACGCAAACATCGCATTAAGGAGTATTTCGAGGCACTTAATTGTCACCCTGCGTCCCTTTGATGTGGTCTATAGGCACCAGTGGCTGATTTCACCCTACGACACTCTGGTGTCCGCATCCTGTACATCGCGTTGCCCCCACACCTTGTTCTTGCTTTGTAAAAACTCCATCTACTCCTGCACGGCCGCAGCATAACTCCCGTGGTGGCTCCATTCCGCATCGCTCGGTCGCCTCCAGCGGCACCGGGCCGCCTCTACGCTGCGCACGGAGATTTCTTCGCTCGCAGCTCCACACCGAGGCTGCGGGAGGGGACACCCGTGTCACCGCGTCCCCACAGGGCAGCGGCATGGCACTGAGCTCCTCGCGGTCCAGAAGGCGGGTGGAGCTCTGCGGTCCGTTCCCAACCGCGCAGCTCCAGAGATGCGCAAGTTCCGAGCATCCCGAACACAGCTCCCCGGGGAGGAGTTGGGAACATCCCCACAGGGAGATGATGGATGGGGGGTGGGGGAGAGCTGCAACGATTGACCCGAGGCGATACTGTACAGATGGATAGGAAAACCGAGAAGAAGACCAGAGGGAAAACCCTCCTAGCCCCACGCGAGGCTGGGGGCGAGCATCGTGCTGGGCACGGCACTTTCAGCTTTGAAACAGCGGAGCGCCGGCACCACTGTCCCTGGGGGCCTCTCCCCGCTCCTTCGCGTTTCATTTCCCTCCTTATGAATAGGGTTGCTCCGAGCCTACCCTCGAGAGGCAAAGTGGCCGAGGAGTCCCAGCCCCTCCCAGAGATCTTTCCCTGACGGCGGAGAACCTGGGTAGCGGTCACAAGGAGACGGTCACAAGGATGGGCATGCACTGGAGACATCGAGAGGCCGGGTCCTGAAGCTGCAGTGCCATCCCAGCCCGGCATGCGCGCCCCTCACCGCGGCATCGCGCTCCGCGGGTGGGCGCGGGGCAAGGATCGACCCCGCACGCTCTGTGAGCCGTGAGCACTGGGCAGGGACATTGTCCCAGTGGACAAACGCGGATGTTACACTGGCCCCGAGCAGATGTTCTTTCATCCACTGCCTGCCCCGTCCCGGCTATCTCAGCACTCCCTGCTCGCCATCCCCCCGCTCCCCCAAGGTGACCTCATCTGCATGGTTGCCATTACTCGCGAGTTACCCAACCAGTTAAAAAATAAATAAATAAAAAATATAAATTGCTGGTTTGGAAGATCAAAGTGAAGATTTGTGGTGCATCTGGAGACTGGAGAAAAAAACTGAGCGGCAGCAATTGCAAGACTTCAAAGTGCTTTTAACAATGATTTTTTTTCCTTTCCTCTCCTCCCCGATCTCTCAAGCATCAGATAAAGACAATGGGCCTCGGGGCGGCTTTCCAAGAGGATAACCTGCCCGAGGGTCGCACGGACCGCGGGCAGCCTGGAAACACCTTGCGTAGCTCTCTTCCTATCCCATGGAGACCATAGGAAAGCTGAATTCTGCTCGCCCCAGAACGGCGTCTGCGAGCCGTGTAATAGCGTGCAGGGCAAAAACGAAGTCTTTATTCTTTTACGGAGGCTGCTAAAAGCCCGCACACGCCCCGTATAATGCAACGGCCGAGCGTAACCCAAGAACCTCTGGGGAAGAAGGTTTTTCCAGCAGGGAGGTTTTCTCCAGCAGGCTCCCCCGGCAAGGAGGGATATGGAGGACGGAGTTGAAGACAGCGGGAAATGTTCCCTCCTTTGGTTACGAGGGACATCGAGATGAATAGTCCGAAACAAAGTTGGAAAAATGGGGAAACCTCTTCAGGTTTCATGTTCCAGGGCCTCAGGACCCTCCCGAAGGCCGCTCCCGTTTCACCCCGGCACCTCAGCGCAGCACCGCGCTGTCCCGCAGCTCCGCAATAGGGCACAGAGAACAGCCCGGAGCGAACCTTCGGGCGGGAAGCTCTGCGCCATCCTCTCCCGGTTTCGCTGTTCCCCCCTCACAGAACACCTTATTTAGCACAGCGCCATTTCCCCAAAAGCGTCTGCTTACAGACAAGACCGGGCCGGGTGTGCGAGCTCTCCACCTCTCGCCGTAACGCAAGGGAACACTCGTTGTTCCCGTTTGCAACAGAACAGTGAAAGGGGAAACACCGGTGGGAACGCGAACCGTTGCCGAGCTCAGCTCATGTTTATTCCCGAAGGAAAGCAGCTGCAGTGCGGTGACCCATTCATTCACGTGCCCTACAAGGACTGGAGGTTATCTCCTCCCGCACTGCACACTCACGCACCTCCCGGTTACGCTGCGTGGCGGCTCGGGGGCTTTATCCGGTCCATGTCCACGTGTACGCATATAAACACAAATACATTTCCCTTAGAAAAGCCCTTTCCGACTGCTGCGATCAAATTTGATTTGAGGGCCTCAGCAGCTTGGGAGGGAGACGGCTCTTTGGACGCGCCGTGTCTCAAACGAGAACTGATACTGAGGGGGAGAAAAAACAACAAAATAAAATGGTAAAGCGGCAAAGGGTGTACCTGAGCATTCACCGGCTGAATGTAGGTTTCCTCTCCCGGAAAGCCCAACCCGAAGGACAGACAGACGGACACACAGACAGAGAGGCGGGCGGGGAGGGAGTCACAGCGATTTTGCACGCAAGAAAACGCGTTTGAGCTCAGCTCGGAGAGGGGTGGCACAGTGCAGGGGGTGCAGTTCGCTCGGATTTGTTTATTTGGACAGAAGCACTCCGCACGTTCGTCGGGGTTGCTTCTCACCAGCGCTTGTCCTTCCAGCGGTAGTGCTGCTGCTGGGAGGCTGCGGGTAAAGCCCCACCGCCCGGACTGGAGGCTCGGCCGCGGCTGCGGGGCCGCCCGTACTCACCCCTGTGTAGCGCTCGCGGGGACGACGGGGACAGCGCTGCGGGGCCGCTCCGCACAGCGCCCGGCGGGGAGGGCGGCCCCAGCGCACCGCACACAGAGGTCTCCCCACGCGATACACCCACGGGGAGACTCGAGGGTGTGAGGGGGCCGAGCTCTGCTCCTGCCGGGGCAACGGTGGGGACACCGTCGCTCCTTTTGGGAACGCTCCCAGTGCGGGTTTGCGGTGCCTTCCCTTTTTATTCATTTCTACTTATTAATCAATTAGCAGCGTGTTCGTTTTTATCATTTATTTACTCGTCCGCCTATCTATTTATTTGCTTATTTGTGTTCACACGGGGTCTTAATTCTAATTCTTGGTCTGTTCACTACAGCCATCCGTCCCTCAGTGCTTCACCTGCTTTCTCTGAGAGCAACGAATCAATCCCAAAGATGGTACTGTTTCCTCCGGGTCCTCTTTAAAACGTATTTCCCGAGATTTTATTTAATCCCTCTGCCCAAACAGATCTCCCAAAACGCCCCGCAAACCCTACAATGTGGAAGCAGTCAAATTCTTATGAATACGCCTTTCCCAACTCGCAAGAATTAGGGGAGAAAAAACTAAACCATATGTGTACAACGCCACATTCCGTATGCACTATGAGATAAAGAGCTTTGCGGCATTGGTTCCATGGAAGTCATTAAAAAGAAAGACCAGAGAGATTATATCTGCGTATGCGAGACAAGGGCTCTCTTAGAACAATTATTTCGGGCACAGCAACACTTCAACGCCCGAAAATAAAAGAATAAAAGGCAGAGAGGGCACCGGGATGGCGGTGACAGGCTTTGGGTGTTTTCCGCTTCCTGAAGCGTGCCATCTCGCTAATTATTTTCTGCGTTCTTTTTCTCCCTTATTTTGGTTTTCGTCTGCGAGCGCTCGGCAATTCCCGGCTTTATTCCTCACCGCGGTACAACCTGTCCGCCTCGGCCGGATCGGGACGGAGGCAGTCGGAGCACCGCTCCCCGCCGCCGTGGAGGTCCCGATGGAGGCTCAGAGGCCGCTGCCCACCCACGAGTGGGGCCCGGAGGGCTCCGGAGCAGCTTTCAAGGCCGGGAGCAGAAGGGGCTATCCGAAACCCGTAGCTTCTCTTTGGTTTCGAAGGAACATACATTGGTTAGCTCTGTTTCAGCACAGTTTTTTGCACAACTTTTAGCTATTCAGCCATGAACGAATAGAGCCGAGGGGACCGGTTGTCAGAGCCCGTCCTGCATCAGGAGTAGATGTTGCTTCTACTCACACAGCCACTGTGCTGTCGCGGTCGTTATCAGGGTCAGGTGTATTTGGTCCCATTGGTCCTATTGCATGCCCCCTTTCTAACACGGAATAACACAAGCTTCTCCCTTTCCCCCTAAGTCAGGTAGGTGATGACTCGGGCCGCCTATTTGTCTTGTTTGGGAAGCAGGAGGACTTAATGAATAACCCTCGATGGGCAGAAATGACCGTGTCTGAGCAATCCCCTCCCGGCCACTAAAATCCTCCGCATTCCCAGGCTTGCTTTATGGAAAGTGCTGGGGAGGGGATGGATCCAAAGGACTGGTCCCGGCGGTGAGGCTGGATTAGGGATTGCTCCGTTTTCTGCTCGTTAGGATGCCGGCACCTCGGGCTCTCCTACGCGTACTCCAGCATCCTTCCGAAGGGATGCAGGGAGCAGACTGGGCTGCAAAGGAGAAGCGCGACCTGGGTGCCGGGCCGTTCTCTGTTCGTTCTCGGCGCCTGACAGGGCTTCTAAGCTCTTAGGGATGGTTGAGCGCTGGGGACGCGGGGACACCACCCTTGAGCAGCGCCGGGTCGAGGAGCCGAAGGGAGAACCGGAGCTGCCCTCCGCAGATCCTGTCCGAGCGCGCCCCGAGCCCCGCGGCCGCCCCCTGCCGCCCTGCGGCACGGTGCCGGCCGAGCGCAGCGCTCGCTCTCGGGTTTGGGACTTGAGGCAGCAGCAGCCTGGCGGATATCCACCGATGGAGCGAAAGCGTTCCTCAAATCTAAAAAAAAAAAAAAAAAAAAAAAAAAAAAACCGAATCCAACCCCAAGCTGTTTACTATTCAGGAAATTTGGTAATTATTTTTCCCCTCCCTGTAGTGGCATTACCCTTCTTTTGATATTAGATCCTCGCTAGAGGCCCTCACTTTCGGATTGCAGACAGGAGACAAAGATTAAGGAGCCGCGGCAGAGGTTGTAGTGTAAGTTGCTTTGGGGATATTTTCAGGCTTTTTTTTTTTTTTTTTTTTTGAGACAAAATCAAAAGTATCGCACCAGAGTGGGATAGCCTGCAGGTTTCCATGAAGCAGACAACTTTGATGCTTTCGTTGAATGCGTTGTTTATTACTTCGGATTGAACTGTGTGCCCTCCAGCAGTCTCTCTGTGTTCATCCATGCCACTAGCATTGCTAACCGTGCATTTCAGCTGTAGCTCAAAGCCAAGTCCATCTCCAGCTGGAAAGCTCAGAATGCTCAGCAAACATTAGTTTAGCCTTCCTGCACCTCTGCTAGGAAGTCTCATATGCCTCATTTTACAGCAAAGAAAACGAAGGCAAAGAAAGCTAAACAATTTGCTCAAGGGCATCAAAGAAACAGAAGGTAAAACAGAGTTTTAGATTTTCTTTATTCACACAGAGAGCAAAACTTTCTGTAGAAATAATAGTAAAGGAGCTGAATTCCAGAAGGCAGACAACAAAGACGCAGTTGTGTTGAAAATGACAGACTGCTATACACATTTGGTTGTTTTCTATGAAACCATAGAAAAATATTCAACAAAGTTGATAGAAAATTATCTCTAGTTATTTTAATTTTCAGCTGCTGATATTCAGCTGCAGATACAGTATACATTTTCTTAAGCTGAAAAGAACTAAGACAACTCCCCCAAACCTTCCAGTACCCATTAAATCTTCTCAGGCCACCCAGTGATCTCTCCTGACAACACACTCATCATCCACTGAAGCATCCTCATAAACCACAAAGATGACATTCACACTTCAGCTCATCCATCTCCTCAAAGCCAAAGTGGAGAGTATAGTGAAGCCCTATGAGTCAGGGTTTTGCTGGCTGAAAGATGTGAAAAAGTGGAGTTTCTGCTCCAAGGGAACCTACCAGCTTATGGTATGGGTGAGCAAGATGGATTAAAAGAGCTGTGATGCTCAGCACTTCAATTTTGCTTTTGTTCTCTACAGGTATACTGTAAATCTAAAACCTCTTTTAACAATACCATGCGTCTGCAGTAAGTAAGGTCCTTAGAAATGAAAACTCTGCAAAAGCAGATTTCATCTCTAGGGGAGTCAGTATAATGTGCTCCTCTGTGTGATTCAGCAACACACCCAAATCCAAGATCTCCAGCATATCCCAGAGCTATTTCTGCAATTTTGGGGGTTGGCAAGAAGTTATGTCAGCATCAGGAGGCAGTTGAGGGCAGCTGAAGAATGGGTGCCATACAAACACTCATAGGTTACTCATATCCCACCATCCTAAACAGAATATTGCTGCTTTTCCTGACGTTGCTGTGGGAACATCTGCCAGACAGGCTGTGAAAGAATGAATGTGGGCAGAGGAAGCCCCAGCCCCTGCTCCAGAAGGTCTTTCTTGGTACAAGAATCACTTATTGAGGTCTTTGTTGTTCACTCATCAAACACCATGAAGAGAATCTTGGCATACATTTGAACAACTGTTTCTGGTCACAGTATTTCCCATCAGTCCCACAACATTCAACACACAAAATCTTCCTTTGGCCAGTGAGGGGTATGTTTTAGGGAAGAAAACGTGAACATAAACAGGATGAATGCAGTCAGTGATCACCTGAATCAGAAACTCTGGCTAACACCAGGCAGTAAACTGTTTTATAAATTTCATCTGTATTTAGTTTAGCAATATGTTTCTGCAAATGCTAAGGCACCAATAAAGAAATTTTCACCAAAAACATGAAAGAGAATGTATATTCCATGCTTCTATCAGGAATTTCATTAGCACTGTTTCATGTGGACAGATGACAATAAAACCAGATTAAGACTGGAGACACTTAGGTATGTGCACAAGTGACACTTGATCTGTACACATCTTGTTCCAGAATTATTTAGGGCAGTAAGAGAGATCTGGTGCCATCTTGCTGTGCAGCAAGCTGCTGCTTCCCACCCACGAGGGTGAATCTGTTGACTCTTCAGATTAGACTCACAATGGCTTTACACTACATCAAGAAAGCAGATGGCTTACTTCACCAGCAACACACAGCCTTGTGACTTCTCATGTCAGCCATATGAACAAGGCTATGACCATACTCCCATACCCAGGCTTTTACAAGCATGCTGTTACTACCAAACATTTAATAACTTTTAAGGACTCCAGCGCTGGAACTCTTGTCCTGACATTTTGTCTTGCAGATAGACCAAATATTGCACATCTGGAACTGATTAAGCCTTCTGGTGTGGCATAGATTTGCTGTTCCTGCCTCACAGCCATGTTGGAGTGCTGTGAGCACAACAGCACAACAGACATTAAGCTCAGGGCTTAGATTCACGTTCACAGGCACTATGAGGCCACTCATGTAGTGGATAATCTCATCTTCATGTCACGGTGTTCTGCAACAGCAGTTTACCACAGTAGTAAAATCTACCCAGATGCTAAACCATTTGTTAGAAACTAGCACATGGGATCATCCCTCAGTGTGGGTTGGAATTTCATCTTACGAAAAATAATTGTTGAAACCAAAGCTGCTTAAAAGCAAATGATCCTTAGATTGTCCATTTGCATAGCAATAGGGAAGTGTTGTAGGTAGAATGACCTTTCACTGTCACGAAACATAGAATCTCAAGGTTGGAAATGACCTATAAGATCATTCAGTCCAACCGTCTTCTCATCACCACTGCTACCACAAGCACTAAACCGTATCTCGCAGCTCCTCATCCAGACGCCTCTTGAACACTGCCAGGGACGGCGACTCCACCACCTCCCTGGGCAGCCATTCCAGTGCCTGACCACTTTCTAAGAGAAAAAGTTTTTCCTCATGTCTAACCTAAACCTCCTCTGATACAACTTGCGGCCATTTCCCTGGGTGAATATATAATACATACATAATACAGCAGGCACTACAGATAGGCTTCATGGAACATGAATTGGATGAACTTGAACAAGAAAATGCATTTCAGGAGTGTCCCTACTGATCACTAGTTGTAATTAAGCAGTAAATCCATGGGACAAGACTACAATTAGTGTGAAGCAAGTCCCTTTGAGAATACATAGCATCAGGCCTTCTGGAACAGCCATTTTCTCCGAAGAGCTGTTTTAATTCATCTGCACTGCTTTACTAAAGTAAGCACTGTCTGTCACAGAACACTGTCTGTCACAGAACACCATCTAGAATGTGTGCTTACAAAAATGTTCCAAAGAGGAAAGAGGGAAGTAGAACAAAGAGATCACAGTAGCTTGGTATCAAACAACTTTTACTGATAGTAGCAAGTAGACATTGTTTTATGCTCAGCTTCTTCCTGACAAACTCCTTTAGAGCGCTCAAAGATGCAGAGAGGTAGCCAGGCTAGGTCCAGCCAAATGCCAAGATGGTTAACTTCCCAGAAAAGGCATGCTCTCACAAAACTGAAATCAGCATCAAACACCTACAGCATCAAACACCTACATTATAGCTGTCTTCTCTCAGGGGACTCTAATGATCATGACTGTTAGCAGGATAGGGATTACAGCACTGGGCAGATGTAGCTTTTGAGAATTCCTGCACAGGAGCTACTAAAATAAAGAGGTTAAGCCAACAATCTGTAGGTGAACATATTCATTTGCTTTATAGAAGTCTAACTTTTCTGAAGAAAAAACAGGCATATTTCCTTACTCCAAGAAGATAAGACTGACAAGCAAGATTTGTTTGACGGACATGGGAAGGAGAAGAAAAAAGCCCACACAATCTATTCTTAAATTAATGAGAAAACTGTGAATTAGATTGAAACATTGCTAAATATCCTAGGTAGAAAGACCTTACACCCAACAAAGGGCCTTTCTGAAACTTCTATTCCTGCTCCATTTCTGCAGTGTTCAGAAAAACTTAACAGTTTTATAGAAGTGCAATAGTTCAGAAAATTCAGGCATCAAGCCAGAATTGCTTGTTTGTGTCACACACACACACACCCTTTAAAACTGTACTGAAGACGTATGAATACTCCCACTTCCTTTTTACTGCAAATGAGATGTGCTGAATGCCAGTCATAGGTTATATGTGATTGGAGTAGCATATGCATAAAAAGAAAGTGAAACTACAATTTGTCTTTTGAATCCATGTTCTGATCTCTGTTACCAGAAAGGAAGAAAAAAAAAAAAAAACAACAACAACAAAACAAACAAAAAAACCCAAACCAAACCAAAAAACAAAACAAAACAAAACAAAGGTAGAAATCAGATCCATTATTGTTAAAGACTCTCTGCCTCTCTAGCATCTCCATCCAGAAGCACAGTACCAGTTTCTCTTAAGGAACCAACTGTGGGTGAGGCCTTTGGCCAAATCCAAGCATCAAAGCAGGAGGGAATATCTGTTTTTCATATTACATGCTTTGACTCATAACGTACAGAAGTCAGAGGTTGAGAATCACTGTGAAAGAAAAATCATTAAACAGTAGAGATTTACTTTAACTGAAGCATTCAGTTCTTTAGTCTACCAAATCTAATTTACCAAATGTAGCTAAACTTGTGTGAGCTTGGCTAATGGCTAATTATCTGTACACCATTTTACACGCAACAACTTTTATTAATTTGCCTTTTTTTTTTTTTTGACAACACAGAAAGAAACAAAGCTACTCTCTGTTACTTATTTTAATTTACTTCTGTCATCCTCTTCCTCTTGTTTCTCTTTGTGTGCCAAGATAGGGCCTCAAAACAGGCATAAAAGTGAATGTAAAAGTAAAGTAGCACAAGTCCTCTGGCCAGTCAGCTTAAAGATGGAATACAAATAGAAGTGAGTTAAACAAATCCAGTAAGCTTTAGTCTTGACATTAGTCAATAATATTAATCATGAGGTGTGTCTTATTTTTTGCCTTGTTTCCTATGCAGACTGATATATATATTTAATATGTTATGAAACACTGATTAAAGTCTAATGAAATACCTTCGTAACCACAGTAATGTGTCCCCTTTGTAGTCTGCTATAGTTACTTTGAAACCAAGGACTGTTTTGAATACATTCGTTATTTCTAGAGGACTTGTCAATATTGCACTTGGTTTCCCCTCATTCTCACCATCCACTCTGCTCTTCTTGCACTGACTAACTTCAGAAACTCCACCATTATCAAGTATTTGCTTTGTGGTTCTCTTTCTTCAGATCCTTAATGAGCAAATACAGCTCTCAGTGCAGATTCTCAGATGCTCAGACACTACTTCTTGTTTTGCAAAATTAACTATTTCTAAATTACGTCACTCTGCTAACAGGTAAATTAAAAATCAAACAGCTTTATTTATTAAAATTTGCTTTACATAGAAATTCCCAAATTTTTCAACTCAGTCATATAAGACTGCAGTTCTCCATGACAAATGCCACAGGCATATAATGGTTATGAGCTCACAAAGTATGAAACTCTGAAAGTTTAAACATAGCACCATTTAATATGCTAGCACAGGACAAGTAAGGCTTCCATTACATTTTATCATAGAATTATAGAGTATCCTGAGTTGGAAGAGATCCTCAAAGTTCATCAAGTCCAACTCTTGGCTCCAAGGGACCACTCAAAATTCAATTCCAATGTCTGAAAGCACTGTCCAAATATTCCTTGAACTCTGTCAGTTTGGGGCCGTGCCCACTGGGCATCCTATTCCATGCCCACCGCCCTGTGGTGCAGACCCTGTCCCTACCCCCCAGCTGCCCTCCCCTGACACAGCTCCATGCCGTTCCCTCGGGCCCTGTCGCTGTCACACAGAGCAGAGCTCAGCGCTGCCCCTCCGCTCCCTGTGAGGAGCTGCAGCCGCCATCAGGCCTCCCCTCAGCTCCTCTGCTCTGGCCTGAACAAACCACCTTTGTAGCCTTCCTTTGGATGCTTTCTAATCATTTTATGTCCTTCTTATGTTGTGGTAACCAAAGCTGCACTCAGTGCTCGAGGTGAGGCCGCACAGCACAGGCTGGGACAATCACTTCCCTTGACCGGCTGGCAGTGCTGGGCCTGATGCACTTGCAGGTACAGTTGGCCCTTCAGGCTGCCAGGGCACACTGCTGACTCAGATTCAACTTGCCATCAGCAGAATTTGCAGATCTCTTTCTGTGGGGCTGCTCTTCAGCATCTCATCTTCCCATCTGTACATACAGACATATTTGCTGGTTTCAGGTGCAGAATCCATCACTTGCTCTAGTTAAACTTCACATGGTTGGTGACTGCATAGCCCTCCAATTTGTCAGTATCTCTCTGCAAGGCCTCTACCATCAAGGGAGTCAGCAGGTTCTCCTAATTTATTATTGTTTGCAAATTTACTTAGCATAGCTTCAAGTCCTGTATCCAAGTCATTTATGAAAACACTGAAGAGAACTGGCCCTCAAGTATAGCCCTATGGACCCTCACCAGCCTGATGTAACACTATTTACTATAACCCTCTGAGTCCCAACTGTCAGCCAATTGTTCAGCCATCCTATTATGTATTTGTCTACAAGTATTCTGGACATTTTCCTCAGAAGGATACTGTGAGAAACAGTATCAAAAGCTTTGCTGAAATTCAGAAAGATCGACTGGCTTCCCTTCTTCAGCTAAATAGGTAAACTAGACCTAAGAAGACTTTTTTCCTTGTGAACTTGTGTTATCTGTAACCAATAACTACATTGTCTTTCAGGTTTTTTTCAATAACTCCCAGAATAATCTTCTTCATAATTTTGCAAGGCATTGAAGTGAGAGTGAAAGATCTATAATTACCAGGGTCTTTCTTGCCCTTCTGGAAAACTGTAACAACATCTGTCATCTTCCAGACTGGATCTCATCAGATTCCCAACACCACTAAAGAATAGTTGAGAGAGGTCTCAAGATGATATTAGCCAGCTCTTTGAATACCCTGGGATGAACCCCGTCAGGCCCAGTAGACATATAAATACATCCAGCTGGAGCAGCAAACCCGGCATAACATTAGAGCTGGTTGGGAGTTTACCATTACCACAGTCACAATCCTTCAACTCATGGCTCTAGTCAGGACCCATCATCAGTGTTAAAGACAGATGTCAAGGAGGCATTAAATGTCTCTGTTGTCTACGTCCCTATTTGTGAGGCGACCATCCTCACCAAGTAACTAATCAGTGTTATCTCTGGTCCTCCTTTTGCTGAAAACATACGTAAAAAAAGTCCTTTTTGTTGTCCCCCACAGTACTATTTTTGTTCCCCACAGTACTGGCCAACTTCAGCCCTAAATAAGCTTTTGCTGTACAAATTTTCTCACTACAGTGGTGAACAACACCTCTGTAGTACCCTGAATCACCTGACCTTGTTTCCAAGGTTCAAAAAGTTACCATCAAAGTGTTTCAGGAATTTTATGGTCCTATTTGTATCAACTGTATGGTACTCTCAAGTAACACCTAACAAATTGATGTCACCCACTAGCACAAGGGTGGCTGATCTAGGAATATAATCTTTCATTCTTTACATAATAATTTGTGTTGTTGTCCAGACTACCACAGTGATATCTACTTGCCTGCTTGTCCCGTAATACTTAGGCAGAGGGTCTCAATCATATCATTGCCAATTGTAAGCTTGATACAACCAAGCTATTCCATTACATACAGTGCCACACACTGCCTCTCCTGCCCTGCCTGTCCCTCACGAAAAGTCTTTAACTGTTTAACATGATACATCAGTCACAGGACTCTTCTCATCAAGTCTTGCTTACACCAACAATGTTGTAAGTCTGTAACAAGTCCAGGGCTTCTAGTTCCTCCTGCTTGTTCCTCGTGCTGTATGCATTAATACAGAAAAATTTCAAATGTGCTCTAGTGTACCCAGCGCCTTGTGGAGAAGACTGAAGGACCTCACTAGCACATGATCCTTCAAACTCTGGTTAGTCATCTCACAGCTTACTACTGGCAAGCCTCGTTTAATCTCTTTTCATCTTCAAGTCTAGTTAAAAGTTCTTTCAGTAAGCCCAGAAAAAAAAAACAAAAAAACAATTTTCTCTCTCTGAGAAAGGTGCATCCTGTCAAGTGCCAGCAGGCCTGGCATTGCACTGACCATACTGTGATCAAAAAATCCAAAATTTTGCCAATGACACCAGCCTAAGAGCCATATATTGATAAGCTCTGCCTGGATATTTCTAAGCATTCTAAGCACCTGGAAGGATAAAGAAAAACACTATCAGCACTCCCAAACCTTTAACCAATTGTCCCAAGAATCTACAGATCCTTTTGATTGCCCACGATGCCTCTCCTGGTCTCATCACAGTTTCATTGTTGCCTACATCAAAAAACAATAATGGGTAGTAATCTGGGGGCTGCACTAGGTTAGGAAGTTTTCTCGTAACATCTTTAATACAGGCTCCAGGGGGGTAGCAGACTTCCTTATCAAGTGGGTCTAGTCATTGTATTGGGACCTCTTTTCCCAGTCACCAATGACAATAATGACATTTTTTTTTCTTACAAAGGTGGCTGTAATGCAGGCAGTAGGCTGACTTGCCCATGGCAACTTCTCCAACATAAAAGGACAATCAACCATATGATTTTTTGATTGTCTTTCAAGTTCCTATTGCGGAAACCCAGGAAGGTGAGGTTTAGCAGTGAGATTTCACAAAGATCTATTTAATTCAATTTTGATAAATTATTTTACTGTAGTCCTCGCTATGACCTGAGCATAATTTTTAAATAATTAGTTTTGTAAATTATATAGAAAGTTCTCTCACAGATCAGCATAAGATCTCTTTCACACATCTTTTCTCCCTGAACCTTTCCTAAAGCAATCCTAGACTTGATGCTGAATTGAAAATCTCAGGGCTCCCTGCTAGACCAAAAAAAAGGTGGAAAAGGATGAGTTGAAGTTTGGGTAGTTTCCTAACAAAGAACTTCAGAATCGATCAGGAGGATGGCAGTGCTGGCAGAAGTGAAATTCACATTTGCTCTGCATTCTTTGGAGAGACTATCAAAGAGGCCCTCTAGAACTAGCAGCCACAGTGAGTTCTACTGTATGGATATCAGTATCTGACTAACTCACCTCATACAAACTAGATGTAGATACAAAATTACACTGAATTTGAAGACAAGACAGGGAGAAGCAGTAAGTTCTCTCTTCATCACCAAAGCCCAGTCATTCTGATTTGTAACTCTGTGCTGTCTGGTTATCCAAGAGCAGACCATCATGGTATCAAAGCTGAATAACCACGAGTTATCCAGCTCTAACAAGATCACATAAACAGCTAAGGGTGTTCTTGAGAAGATTACAACTCCTTCAACTGGATTAAAACCATCTTGCCTATACCTCAGCTTCTTGTAGTGGTTGGAGGAAAAACCCCAAACCCCATCTGAGCAACTTTGTATCCTGGTTTTGTATAATTTCTTCATATCTGTGATTGCCTGCACCCTCATCCTCTGACCATCCCTACAAGTTCAGAGCTGGTCCCACTGGAAGGAACTGGTTTCACACACCTTTTTGATGTAAACAGCTTAGCTATTCTACTTGGATTTTGCAGAGAGAGAAAAAAAAAGTTTTTGTTTCAAACTGTTTGTTTCAAACAAAATAGCTATCCCAGGAGCAAATGACTGAAGTCCTTGCAACTGCTTGCCAGTTACTGAAATCCCACCAGTCTTCTTACTTCTTGATAGATGGGGGTAGCCAGTTCTTTGGCTTTCTCTGCTCCAGCCTCTAAAATCTTTATCAGATAGGCTTTGTCTTCCTGGAGTTTCTTGATTTCATTCCTGATAGGTGTAAATTTTTGAATAACTGACTCTGCTACCACCATTTTGTATTGAGCAGTGTCAAGACCAACAGCTTGGTGCAGCACTTCTTCTATGCTAAGTCCAGTTACCGCAGCGTGAATGGACACCAGGTTGGAGACACCAGGGCGACTGGATGGGTCATAAGTCACCTCAGAGGTAAAGTCAGTCACGGCCTTTCGGAATTTCAGTACTACCTCCTCAGGACTGTCTGCTATGTTAATAGTAGCTAACTTCTGTGGGTCTGACTTAGACATCTTCACTGTTGGATCTCTGAGGGATTTTATTTTCTTTGTTGTACCTTAAAAAAAAAAAAAGTATTAATTATACACATGTATAGACAATTGTTTATTATGACAATTGCTAAGAACGTTTGGTAGCAGAATGACAGAACTCTCTGTCACTGCTTAAAAAGGAGTTGTAAGCATAATTATCAACCCTCCTATTTTCCTTCCCTGTCTTTATAAGTAATTTTTCTTCTCCCCTAACTAAATCAAAACTTACTTCATTTTTTCCTCCTCTCTACATGGAAACTTCTGTGGGGACACAGGGATTAGTTATCTTGAGAGTACGGAATGAACATTAATGAAAGACTCCCTAACAGTGGGGAAACAGGCTAAATTAATTTGTAAAAAGAAGTCCAGAGGAGGTAACTACCTTATTTTAAGTAGGAAGCTTTATCACCCAAAATTTCTTGTCAATTCTCCCAAATATCAATAAAGTCACTAGTTTTCCCTAATCAAACAATAATCAGCTTCATCACAGGGAAGGCACAGTATAGATAAAACAAGCGTAGGTATTGTACAAATTCCTAAGATACACAAAATTAAATAATGACGTTAAGGGAATATTGCAAAGTCTTTTATTTAACAGAATTAGCCCAAACTATTTCAATCTTTCAGCAAGAAACATGATTTCTGGAGTACACAGAAGTACCTCTGCAAGTACTTATGCTAAATGTTTTTTGACATCTAATAAATTCAACTAAATTCACCACATACTCTTTGACTGATCATGTATCTACTTAAAGAACAATTCAGATGACCCTAGAAGGGGCTCTTTTCTGATACACCTTTTGGAGGAGTCTATCACTTCCCTGTAAATTTGAAGTAGATCAGGCAATGTAGCTGTCTATAGCTAGCAAGTCTGAATAGCTTCCTAACCAATCCATTTATTTAAAACAGTTCTTTGGTTTATATGTACTTGCTCACTTATGCTTCTCATGAGGAAAGTGAAAAGTTCTTTTTACAGTTTGAGCTTTTTATTTTCTGGTAAACAGCCTCACCAGTAGCACAGACTACATTCATCTCCTCTTTACAGTATTTACTATTTAGCTATTCATTAGAAACTGCAGAGCTTGCAAAACTCAGTATTTTATAAGCCCCACTCTGGGTCTAACTGGATCTAACACCATTTTTGTCACAGAGGCTTGAAAACTGAGAAAGGTTTATTAGTGTCTGTCTTTTCTAAGGTGAGTGCTCCTTGCCCTTTCAGGGCCGAAGGTCTCTGCTGTGCATTCCTCTACATTACTTACAACAAAGATGCAATGCTTCTTCCTTGCCCAATTTTTCACGTTTCTTAACAAACACACCATTTGCGCTATCTGACTCTCCGTCACGCCCCAGCCTATGACCCTGTAGCTCAAAAATTGCTGAGAAGATTTTACTTATAAGTCTCTCTGAGTCTAAGGTAAAAAATGGAAAGTCTGAGGTCTGTAAGAGAATTTAGTGAAATACGCAAGTATGAATTAAACACAATTAAAAGATTTTCATGCACTGTAGCAATAAACCAACATGCTGTTTAGTATGCTTAATATAAATTACTACTCAGACAATGCAGAATTTTGCTTGCTGGAGGTCTTTTGACATACTCCTTATACACCTCCTGAACTAGCAACATGGAAGAGAGTCCCTCCCTAAAAGCTCTAGAATTTGAACAGCAGGGCTGACTGACAGATCAGAGCATAACTGTCCCCCTAGACTAGAATAATAGATGCTGCCTACATGCCTCTACCAGGGATTTGTAACGCCTTATGTCCATTTTGGGAGTACAATTTCACAGTATCTTGTTTCTTGTCACTTTTTCATTTTCTACTCTTTTAGCATCAGTCTTCTCTCTTCCTAGTCCTGGAAATTATTTCCACAATATTTAAATTGATCTTCAGACTTGAAGTGCAATTTAGGGAAAAAAATAAACTACAAAAAAACACAAAGATCGACTTACTCAAAATGGCTTTAGGCACAGGAAAGAATTCTCCATATTTCTTGTTAAAATGTTGTGCTATATCTTGGGCTAGTTCCAGGTGCAGGACTTGATCTTCTCCAACGGGAACATGTGTCGACCTTTTAATAAAAGACAGATACAGGAAACTCAGCAAAGCTCTCTGGTCCCACTGAAATGTTACTCTGACATTACTAAGGGCCAGAATGAGCTGAATACTCAGCCAGCTAGGTAGAGGTGCTGTGTGAACAAGATCCTTAACTGATTGCTCATACTCATCCCAGTATGAATCTGCTTTTTTGTGGTGAACTGAAGCATATCTCCAAGGGTAAAAATAACTTTTCTCAAAAACATGTATGGTAAAGATATCAATAAGAGCAAATAATTAAACTCAGCTCAAATAAAGGTTTGGTCCTATCTCCTGCTGTCTTCTTAGAGATCAAAGAACTTGTTTTAGATTTCGTGAACAAAGCAAGTAAGATCTGCCAGGCATAATGTCCTAACTTGCCTTGTCATGTCCCAGCAAGATGTAACTATTGTTGAGAGGTTAGTATTGTGGATTTACCAATAGAAGAAAAGAAGAGAGTGGCTCTTTCTCATGGTTCAAATTACATAAATATAATGTGGGCCAGCGTTTCTACCCATGAGTACTATCTTTCCTAGATTAGGATTGTTAGGATCAAAGGATCATTTGATCTTCTGTACTAAGCTCTACAGCATGAATGCAGTTCTGGAGGAAAATACAATCTGCATCTGAGGACATGAGGAGGTGAAGATTCCACTACTTCCCCTGGTGATTCTTTCCCATACTTAACCATACTTGCTAAAAATATATGATTCTTCTAGATTAAGCTGACTTGAAGTTTTTGATTACTCTCCCCTCCCTCCAAGCAGATTTTTCCTTCCTAAAGCTTGTAGGGTATTCAGCTCTGAATCTTGGACATGTTCCAGTGTAAAGAACTTCACTGTGCATCTTTTATGTTCCCAGAAAATTTTCGTTCAACATGGTACTTCTTCCTTTGAACTCTAAATTACTAGGTAGACATCCAGAAATCAATTTGTCTACCTTTATCCCTCATCAAATAGTCAGCAAGGCAACCTAAAAAGTTACAGTAGCCAATAGGAAATCACAGTGGCCTACAACTACCAGAAAGAAAATAAGGTACCATAATCAATATACTTTAAGCAGGTCAAAAGAAATGTTTCCATATGACAAAGTTTGCCACTAAACAGAAAACATATTGTTTTTATAAATGTCTCTGCTGCTTTTTTAAAAATATTTGTCCTGTTGCTATTCTTGTTCCTTTCTGTCATATATTTGCCTTCTGCCCATTTTCCGTTTTCTTTGATCCTTGGTTCATCTGAATTCATACTGTTTTCCCCTCCTCCTGCTCTTAATTCTTCTTTGTGACTACTCTTCCCTTCCTGTGTTTCCATTTTTCCCTGATTCCTGTTCCCTATATTATGTTTTTACATTTAAACACTTCTTAATAAAGATTCTACGTGAAATTTCTTCAAAGAGATATCGTTTCTCTTTCACTTCCTTGTTTTCTGCTCTGTTTGGACAACCTGCTGTTAATACACATAGTAGCAAACAAACCACGGGCTTCACTAAAGAAGGATGAATCAAATGATCTTACTAGAGACAGAGGAGACATACATGGTTGAATTCAATCACCCAAAGTAGGGTAATTTCCAATAAAGTTGTCTACTTAAAATACTGCTTTATAATCAAATAAGCCTTGCTGTTCAAAAGATCATTTTAATGTTCAGATTATTCCTTTTGCTTATTTTTTTTTTATCTATTATTTTTAGATAAAATTCACATAAATTAGAAGTATAATGTACTAGTCTTCCTACATTACTGTCCTCTCCTATTAATGAGCACTGAGGATTAGATACATTTTTGGGGGGTTAACAACTTGCAAATCTTGATCTGTGTTACTTTGGTGTCCCAACAAGCATTCACAACTTCACTTCAAAAAATTCCACCAAATACATATACTTGGAATATAAAAATAAGTAATACACACTACACTGCCTCTGATACTTATCGAGAAAATTTTAAACGTATCATGAAATACAGCAGGGTATGCTACAAGACTTATCAGCTGGGGTGTATGTAGTCAGCTAAAGTATCCCTACAGTATACTGCGTGAAATAAAGTATATTTAATTTTTTTAAAAAACGTAGGTACAAATGTTTATGCATATGCAATATGTATCATCAAAATCAGTGTGCTGTAATTCCCTGAGAATTGCTGTGAGGTGACCTGCTTTTTCTGTTTACAGCCATTGAGTTGTTTTTAACCCAGGCTAGATTTCAACCAGCCACTGGAAAAGTAAAAAGCTGTCATCCATTTCCAATTTATCTAATCACACCCAGCTCCCCCACCTAGTAAGTTGGCATGTTGACCTGATGAATATTCACTTTAAGGCGGCTGAATAGACATTGCCCATGGGCTCACATTCTGCCTCTTACTTGTACAGCAAAATATCTGCTGCTTGAAGAACAGGGTAAGTCAACAAACCGACATTTCCATCATTATTCTGGCTGGCACATTTCATCTGTTTGGAAAAGAGAAAGAGAGCAAAATCACACTTTTGGCTAACAGTGTCAAACTCCATGATTTTAGTTAGTTCGAGCTCTAACTAATTTAAGTGTAGGTTCAGCTACTGTGTTCATTCATCATATAACTCTAGAGAAAAGCGTGCTATGTAGAATCTGCTTCTTGTGAATCTTGCTTCTTTGTTTTATATTCTATATTTGTGTATTTTCCCACACTGTTCTAATACAGTAGCAGTGAGAAAACATAAGCTTATGTTTTCTTCCTCTTTGTAATCTTACTAACCAGAATGATCACAAATACAAAATAGTCGGGCTGGGTTATTATAATGATAAAACCTACTTCTAAAATAGTATTTTTTAAAGCTGAATTATTATGATAATCTCTACCTCTAAAATAGTATTTTTGGCAGTAAGTTTCTGAAACACTTTATAATCAAGATATAGAAAGGCATTAGCACTTCTTATTTCTCTGACAAGAGATCAAGACATAGTGATCATAGTCACCAAAATGGTCAGTGACAACGAGCAGGAGAATCCAGAACTGCAGAGGCATGGTCCAGCATTCTCTCCATTAGTTCTCACTGTCTTCGGAGTGTACTCTTAAATCAAGATATTCTAGCTATAGATAATTTAGTCTATTCCAGCAACAATATAGCTACTTTTTAACAATAGTTAACTACAATAAAACTCTTAAAATCTATATTAGTTCATTAAGATTATACAAATACCTTTCAATTTTTCTCACTCTATCATACAGATCCTGTCTTCTCTCTATGTCCCAAGTGCCTGGGCTCAGGGAACCCACTGTGCAAAGCCTAGCACCTGTAACACTTACAGAGTTGGAAAGTCAATCCAGTCAAAATAGGATTTAAGAGCTTAACTTTAGAACCTTGGGTTTGAAAAGGTTGGCTTTAATTTATGCCATGCATTAACACTGGTTGCTGTATTTAAGTTTTACTGTTTTTATTTAATTAAGAAGAAAAACAGGAAAAAAGAAAACATCTGGATGTATTTAAGACTGCTCTGAACTCTGCAAGCCAAACTGCTCTTAAGGATTTTTTTCCCCTTTTTTGATACTTCTCTCTCCTGCTTTTTGTTTTTTTCTGCTTACTAAATGCCAAATAAAATCCAAGGAAATGAAATGTATCTACGCAGTTGATGTGGTAATGCTGATACAGTACCAAGATTAAGATGAGCATGAAACTTATAAAAGCAAACAATCAAGGTTCATTAACTTTATAATTGAGAACAATTTTAGTATTTTAATTCTATATTCCTCCCCCAACATACATTTCTTGCGATGTTTCTTTTTCGCCCTATTCCATAAGATTTACAGAACAGCCACTTCCCTTTATAGAACTCCTTAATCAGCATGGCTCGAAGTTTCCACTACAATATCTTGTAGGTTTATGCATTATTGAACAAGAATCAAAATAACTCCAAACAAGCTAAGAAAATCAGTTTAATAAAATGAATTAAACAATTCTTCCCATTTTGGTAGAGCTACTGCAAGTTTCTGCGCAAGAAACTTCTTCTTTTTACTGTTGGACTACAGAATTCTCAACCCTAGAGCAAGGATAACAAAGATACAGTTTATACTCAACAAGTAACAAGTATTTCAAGGACAACAATTGTATTGAATTCCCATATACTTTATTTTAACTTACTAAACTGCTCATACCTTCCACTGGGGCAAACGTAGTAACCGTGGCACATTAGTTAAGCATCCAAGAATCCAGGCAAGTTCTGTGTGCTCAGGAACCTGAAAGCACAAAGTCAGAACGAATTTTAAACTTCTGCATTTTTATGTCTGTTTTCTCTAAATCAGTACAGATAATATCTGAGATCAGAAAATCATTTATTTGAGTGGATATATATTTTGTATAGAAAGGCCAGCAGAGAAAAACTAACAGAAAGGTTTGGATGCAGCACGGACTGAGCAGCAGAGCAAAGCTCTAGAGCCTGAAAACTCACATTAGAATAAAGAAATAAACTGCCTTAACAATAGTAATAGAACTGAACTTGCATAAAAATTAACTGCATGTTAATCACTGTGCCACAGCTTCCTCACATCTTCAGATAATCAAAGTCTTTTCCTCATTTTCAGTGTGTATTTACTATAAAAGCCAAAAGTCACCCAAACTAAATTTCTGCACCACAGTCCTGCTTGTACTTGTTTCCCTTACTTGTCCTGGCTAGTCTCAGTAGTGCTCTCCAATGATGGGCCCAGAACCCCATTTAAACTCAGACCTCCACGTCTCTAATTGAACTATGTTATACTTCAGCATGTCTGAAATTATAATATTAGATAAGCAAGTATAACATGTAGATCCAACACCCTGCCATGGAAAGGTTGCCACTCACTAGATCAGGCTGCCCAGGGCCACAGTCAACATGGCCTTGAACACCTCCAGGGATGGGGCATTTATAGCTTCCCAGGGCAGCCTGTGCCAGTGCCTCAATGCCCTCTGGGTAAAGAATTTCTTCCTAATAACTCCTAACCAAAATCTCCTCTCTTTTAGTAGAAAGCTATTCCACTTCTCCTATTACTGTCAGACCCGGTTAGAACAAAGAAACAAGCAAACAAACAAACAAACAAAAAAATCCTCAAGTACTGGAAGGCTGCAATGAGGCCTCCCCAGAGCCTTCTCTTCTCCAAGCTTAACAAACCCATCTCCAACAGCCTTTCCTCACAGGACAGGTGCTCCAGCCCTCTGATCATCTCCGTGGCCCTTCTCTGGACCCACTCCAACACTTCTACATCCTTCTTGTGCTGGAGGCTCCAGGTCTAGATGCAGTGTACTGCAGGTAAGGCCTTACAAGGGCAGAGTACAGGGGGATAATCATCTTCCTCTCCCTGCCAGCCATCCCTCTTTTCATGCAGCCCGGGATATAGTTGACCTTCCAGGATGCAAATACACACTGCTAGTTCATGACAAGCTTTTGTTCCACCAGGACCCCCAAGTCCTTTCTACAGGTCTGCTCTCCATGTCTGTACATATATCTGGGATTGCCCTGACCCAAGAGCAACATCTTGTACTTGGCCTTGTTCAATCTCAGTAGGCTCATGTGGACCCACTTTTCAAGCTTGTTGAGGTCCCTCTGGATGGCATCCCTTCCTTCTACTGTATCAACTGCCTTCTTCCTTCTACTGTGTCAGTTTGGTGTCATCAGCAAACCTGCTGAGGATGTACTCCATCCCACTGTCTATGTCACTGATGAATTTGTTGGAGAGTATTGATAGTAAGATGGAACCTACTTATTACTCACCTCTACCTGGACACAGAACCACTGGTCACAATCCAGTGGCTACAACAACCAATTCTTTATCCACCAAACAGTCCAGCCTTCAAATCCACATCTCTTCAATTTTGAGATAAGGATGTGATGTGGGACCATATCAAAGGTTTTGCAGAAATATAGTTAGACAACTTCAGTTGCCCTTCCCTTGTTCACCAATGCTGTCATAGAAAGCCACGAGGTTGGTGAAGCACTATCTGCCCTTGGTGTGCTGGCGGTCACAGATCACCTCCTTGTTTTTTAAGTGCTTTAACTTATCTTCCAAATCATCAAAGACAATCTCCATGGTCTTCCCAGGTATAGACATGTGCCTGTAATTCCCCACGTTACTCAAGAGCTTCTAGTTTCCCAGGTTTCTAGATTCCCTTTCTCCTTTTCTTGAGAATGGGAGTGATGTTTCCCTTTTTCCAGTCATGAAGGACTTCACCTGACTTTTCAGATATGACAGAGATTGGCTTGGCAGTTCTGCAGTCCTATCAAAATGAATGCTCATCTGAAAGTGAAAGTGAAGGATCAGGCCCCAGGCCTCCACTTTCTGCAAGGGTGGTTTTAAAACCACCCTTGTTGGTAACCCTGCCCATGGCAGGGGTGTTGAAATTAGATAATCTTTGAGGTCCTTTTCAATCCAGGCCATTCTATAATTCCTTGATGAAAAGATGAGAGAAAAAGATGACCTAATGTAATCCTGTATAACAAACTCTTCATTTAACATTCATTCTGGAGAAAACATCACAGCACATGAATTTTAATTGTTTCTGAATCCCATTAGACAGAGAGATGTTTTCCTCTTCCTGATATGAGGAAGACTTTTTACGGGGCAAGACAAGAAATATACCATGAAATAACCTTGATGTACACTATTCAGCTTTTCCAATATTCATTTCAAAGTTAGTGAAACAGGCAAACATTGCTGATGTATACTCTGTTTTTTAATTTACTTTTCTCCCTTTTGTTCTGTTGCTAATTACCTATATATGACATAATCATCAAAAGAACTAGGTGGTCTACATTCTGCTCCTTTGGTTACATGCTCTATTCCCTCCTTTCAATATTAGCAGGTTTGGATGTTTAAGAGCATGCTAACGGCCTAAAAATGTTCAAATCATCATGCTTGCTCCAGATGGAAGGCAGTAAGAAGTGTTTGCTAACAAGTAAAAATTAGCATTATTAATGGCAATTCCTTTGTTGTCACATCTTATATTTAGTCATTTCCTGGCTAACAGTCATTAGACTATTTTGGTTGCCAATGTTGCATAAAGCTATCTGACATCAAGACAAAAGCTCAGTGATTTTTAGTATAAATTTCCCCATGCTTATAAGACTTGCTATTTTCTGTGTACAAGATAAAGTGCATCAATATGCACCAAATGTGTATTTCACAAAGAAGTAAACTGTGCTGAATTGGAAATACTAACCTCAGACTTCCATTTCTTCTAGAAGGAATCACCATCTGGTTCAAAGTGGTTTCTGATTCCTTTCTTCTAGTCACGGATAGAGAGGAGATGGTGCTCTGTTGCACTTGTGTTGACAAGGACTCCCTTTAAAAACTATGCTGTCATTGATCCCTCTCTGGCAGTTGTTGCTTCCACAGCCAAAACTGCATGTGTATTTCATTGCATTAGTGGCTTTGACATTACACCACTTACCAAAACACCAAGTGATCTAAACAACACTTGTTCAGTCAAATCTGCAGTTCTGTGTTCAAGTAAGTTATATTCACTTCTTTAAACACAACACAATCCTTTCCTAAGCAAGGCTAGAAGTGTGCTGACTGTGAAGAAAAAGACTAATAAAAAGGGGAGAAAACACAAAAGAGTGCTCAGAAGGGAAAAGATTTCAGCTGGAAAAAAATTCAGTACTGAAGCCTAATGGGCTAACATTCATCACCCAAATTGCAGTAACTGAATGTGTGTCAGTCTGTGAATCAAGAGGTATTAGGCTTAAACAACAAATCATTTGTCAGACTAAATCATGGTTTAAGTTGCTGTGTTTTACTTGGCAAGAGGGACAGGTAATTGGTGTGTTTGGTCAGTCACTGTTCATCAGTTTAAATGTGGTTACTCGAGCAACAGAACTACACCAGTTTGATTTGGATAACTCTGTATACCAAGAAACTGGAAGAAGTGAATATGTATACAATACAAGTAAATTAAAGGCCCAGCTAACCCTTCCTTTCTGGCAATAAGTAATAGCAATGCATTACAATTACGACAAACAACTGTTTTGGACAAACTCAGTTAGCCTCCTGCTACCCCTAATTCAATTTAAAATTCTGAGTGAAGGACTTGATTAAGCAATGGAAACACAGGAATATAAGAAATACCATACCAGCTCAGAGCAGAGCACAGCAACATTTGTGCTTTAGAGTACATGAGACCATCAATTCCTGAAGAGCCTTCCCCTCACACTCCACCAGCATCCATAATAGCTGGAAATATCACAAGCTTTTATACCTGGCTCAGTCCTATTAGTATCCATACTTCCAATAAATGTCTATAATCACATTTTGAACCATGTGATACTGCCTGCTCCACAGCATCAGACTTCTTCTCTTCAAACCGAAGCTTCTATACATTTCCACAAACCCTGCCCTGTAGGATTTGCCAAACGTGCAGAAGCAAAGCAAATCTGCTCCATGGAATAATGGGAGCACTGCTCTATCTCTCTGCGGCACTAAATTCCCTTTTCTGCCCTTTTTCTAATCACCTCATATTCACTGCATCCTTCTTGAGGAGTACACACTAAACCTCTATTCAGGAAACACACTGAAGTTCTGTGCAGTGACAAAATGACACATCTGTCTTGTTCTCAATATACTTCCTGATATTATGATGATATATTTCTGGCTTTTTGAACAATACCTATGATGAGCCAATGATTTCAGAGAACTGTAAGACTTTACTGAGCTGACTCAGCTCAATAATGCATAAAGAAGGTTTACACTACTTTTAGCTAAATGCTTTACGTTGCATTCCACCACTAATGAGCCTACCAAATCTTGTTCTATGAGTTCTTTTGGTATCCCTTTCCCTTGCTACAACACTTGGCTACTCAAAAGAGCTTAGCATTGCCCACAAACTTGGGCTATCCCTTTCCCGAGTGATACGAATTTCCTAGACCACTGTGTCCTTTCTAGTGATGCTACTGTTCAATACCTTCTCCACATCACGAACACAAACGAACACGTTGATCCAGAACTGCACCCAGCATGAAATCCTGAGGGATATAACTACTGCCTGTGCCACTCCAAAAAAGTGATCACACTACCAGACTTTCCAATCTTCAGCCAGCTGCAGGTCTACTGAGGAACATTTCCTCCAATGTCATTTTTTTCCAGAAAAAATGACTAACATTCTCCTTGTGGCCAAACAAACCTCACTCTGCACTGTCAGGTTTTTTCCTCTTCCTTTATTTTTTAATTTTTAATTGTTATTTTTTTCAGAAATGCAAGCAAGGGTAACTATTACGACTGTTATATGTGTGTATACATATACATGCATACAGCCAATGAAGTCATTATTTAAAATAATGCTCCTCGGGGATAATACAGTTATCTTTTTATCTGTTGGTTTGGGTAGCATAAATATTTTGGCTCATATTTCCTTAATTATTGTGTACCTCACTGCCCCATTATGCCAGCAAACGTTCTCTGCTCTATGATGTCACTGTGCTTCTTCCTGCTGGTGGCACGACAAGCCTCGTTGGCTGTAGGAACATTTGTGGAAAGGAATTTCTGTCAAGGTGAAAAATTAATAACTCAAATGGAGACACCTTCACAGGAAACATCAGGTGTTTCTGTGCCAAACATCAACTTGGCAGTTGCGGGTTCTGCTGCCCGTCCAGTCCGCTGTAAAAGAACGGCTCGGGACGCTGCCTTAGGGCCTATCCAAGAAGAAAAGGCTTCTCCACTTTCTCGTGGGGAACCATGTGCCAAAAGACGACATCATGATCTTTTTGAGAAGTGCTCCGCCAAAGCCAAAGACCTGTCATCCTGCTACTTTCTGAAAAACCTCTGGAAAGTTACTGAAAGCAATCACTTCCAGTCCATTTGGTGGGGTGATGGTGGAGACTTTATAGTGATCGAGGAACAGTTGTTCAGGACAGAAGTCCTGGCCAGGACAGGATCTCTCAAAATCTTTGACATTGACAACATGAAAAGTTTTGTTCGCCACCTTCATCATCATGGCTTCTATATTACAGAAGGGGATTCGCCAAGCTCTGCCTCACGTGCTGGATTCCCAGCAGAGGGAGCAGCAATTTCTACTCCTTGCGAGGTATGCAGTCTCTCTACCTGTGAAATAGCTCTTGGGACAGTGGGATTGGTGGCCAGTCAGTCCAAAATGAGGTGATTGACAGCTGGTGATATTTGGGTACTTATGTTTCTGAAAATCTTACATTCCTCTGTAGCTCGCAAATGGCAAAAATGCAAGCAAGGGTGGTTGTTACCAGGGCTGCTCTGAATGTAATGCTTCCCGATTTATGTTGGCCCACGACGTCAGAGGTGGAACTGAATTCTTTCATGTGGAAAGAAATGACACCCATCAATGTTTGCTGACAACTGCTGAACATTTATGGAGACCAAAGAGTGGATGTGAGCACAGTGAGGTGGTGGGTGGTTCAGAAGGGTGCTGAGAGTTGATAAAGAGTGTTTTGTAGCTGAGAACTTGCTGTATCAAATAACAGTATTGTGCACTTAATAGCTGTTGTAATTTCCATGGAAAGAAATAGGAGGCATTAATTTTGGAGAGACCTATGTTCTTAGCCATACCATGTTTCATACCTACGTATTCCTGTTTGAATTGCCCCTGAAAGTCCTCTCTCTCGGTCCTTTGAAATTCTAATTATTAGTTATTGTACCTTTGTCTTGAAACTGTAGTAACAAACTCTTCCCCTTTGTGTTTTGCAGTTACTCTGCTACTACAATCCCTATTTCAAGAAGGACTATCTCCGCCGGCAGAAAAGATTCAAGCGGAATGTTAGTGTTAGAAGAAGAGTATCTGCATCCTCAACTGGCCCTGAGTAGAGAGTAGAATAGTTTAAAAAATAAATGTTTGGACTGTTTTTCCATTGTCCTGCCCTTATACTTACCAATCTGAGCCATGCAAAAATGCAGGCAAGGGTAGCTGAAATCAATGCCTTCCATTTTCTGATGTTGGCCTATGATGTCAGAAGTGGATGTTGGTTGGATGACAGTAGACAAAATAATGTCTTGATGCCTGTGTTTTTGCATGGGCAGCCTTCTATTTCTAGAGGAAGGCTTTTTCACAGAATCATAGGGGTTGGAAGGGACCTCCAGAGATCATCGAGTCCAACTCCCCTGCCAAAGCAGGTTCCCTACACCAGGTCACACAAGTAGGTGTCCAGGTGGGTCTTGAATATCTCCAGAGAAGGAGACCCCACAACCTCCCTGGGCAGCCTGTTCCAGTGCTCCATCACCCTCACCATAAAGAAGTACTTGTGAACATTTGTGCGAAACTTCCTATGCTGCAGTTTCTGGCCATTCCCCCTTGTCTTTTCTTCACACACTGCTGAAAACAGTCTAGCCTCCCCACTCTGCCTTCCACACCTTAGATATTTATAAACCTGGATCAGGTCCCCTCTCAGTCTTCTTTTCTCAAGGCTAAACAGACCCAGTTCACTTAGCCTTTCTTCACAGGGGAGATGCTCCAGGCCCTTCACCATCTTTGTGGCCCTCCGCTGGACTCTTTCCAAGAGATTCCTGTCTTTTTTGTACTGGGGAGCCCAGAACTGGACGCAGTACTCCAGATGAGGCCTTACCAGGGCAGAGTAGAGGGGGAAGATTACCTCCCTCGGCCTGCTGGCCACGCTCTTTTTAATGCACCTCAGAATGCCATTGGCCTTTTTGGCTGCAAGGGCACACTCCTGGCTCATGGCCAACCTGTCGTCTACTAGGACACCCAGGTCCCTCTCCGCAGATCTCCTCTCCAGCAGGTCATCCCCCAGCCTGTACCAGCGCATGCAATTAATCCTCTCCAACTCCCTTAGCACCCGTAGATGCATCCCATCAGGTCCCATGGATTTATGAACATTGGTGTTGCCTAGGTGCTCTCAGACCGCCTCTTCCCTGACTTCCATTCCCCAGATCCTCTCACTAACCTCCGGGGTCTGAGGGAGAGCTTTTTCACTGAAGACAGAAGCAAAGAAGGCATTCAGTATCTCTGCCTTCTCAGCATTCCCTGTTACCAGAACACCCCCCTCACTTAGTAGGGGAGCCACATTCTCCCTAGTCTTCCTTTTACTGTTAACATACTTAAAAAAGCCTTTTTTATTATCCTTTATTACCTTTGCCAGATTCAATTCCAGGCGGGCTTTAGCCATCCTCATCGCACCCCTGCAGGCCCTGCCAACATCTCTATAGTCTTCCCAAGTGGTCAGACCCTTTTTCGACATTTCATGGACCTTCTTCTTTTCTTTGAGTTTGTGTACGAGCTCCTTGCTCATCCATACAGGTCTCCTGCCACCCTTTCCTGATTTCTTGCTCACAGATCAGGGACACACTGATCCTGAGCTTAGAATAATTGTTTAAATGCCGACCAGTTCTCACAGGCCCCCTTACCTTCTAACACCCTTGCCCACGGGATAGCTGCAAGTAGGTCCCAGAAGAGATCACAGTAGACTCTCCTACAGTCCAGAGTAGCAATCCTACTTTTCGCTTTGCTTCTTCCACTCAAGATCTTGAACTCCACCATCTCATGGTCACTACAACCCAAGCTGCCCCTGACCTTTACTTCCTTGACAAGCCCTTCCTTATTAGTGAGAATAAGATCCAGCAACACCCCTCCCCTCATCGGTTCCTCCACCACCTGCATCAGAAAGTTATCTTCAAAGGCGCTCCTTCATCAAAGGAGAGTGTGATTGTGTTGTTCAAATGCTAGATATAGTCTAATTACTAGCACTAACAACTCTTGCAAATAAATCCTCTTCTGGATGCTTTCTGTTTTGTTGCTGGGCTTTCATTAACAGTAGAGTTGCAGTTTTTAGCTGGTTGCAGTAGACATTTCACTTTTAATGCCAAAAACATCTCTATTTTATTTTCCAGTTTTGCAACAGTACTGTAGAGCTTAGCTGGCAATTAAGTGACATACTTCAACTCAATAATATAGTCTTCATTGTGTAAAAAAATAAAATCTACTGTTCATCAGTCTGAGGTGATTTATGTGTTTGTGGTTTTTTTTTCCATCTTATGCTCTTGTCTGGTAGTTTTGCTTAGGAGTGTGGTAATTCAGGAGTGAAGAAAAGCTCATAAAGTAATCCTATTGGGCACTGTACTTGCCTCAGTTTCCTGTTGCTTCTTTATAGCTTCTTGGCTTTATAGACTGATATTTGCTATTTTTTCTCTGTTCCTTGGAAAAACTCTAGTAGTTGGTAAATACTCTGCATTCCATGTGATCATTTAATTTCCATCCAGGCCCAGGTGATGATCCAGCACAGTCTCCTAAAGGGTTGGACTGTGACTTTTCATTGGCTACCCATCACTGAGTGTTTGTAAATGAGGTACAAATGAGGACGCTCAGCAGAAGAATAGGTAAGAAGGACTGTTCCAGAAGATGATTCACTACTTATAGTGAAATCCAAAGAATCTGGCTAAAAGGTGTAACTACAAAAGCTCTTAACAAGCACTTTCCTTTTAATTTTCACCTAATTCTGGAGAAGGTCCAAATGGATTGCTGCAGCCTGCCAGTTACTGCTTAGCTTTTATTCATTGCTGAGTGTGGGCATCAGAAAGTTGTGTGTCAGAAGCTTAAGTGCCTTCCTGCAAAGAGAGATTCATTGTTTCATTTTGAATACAGATTTCCCTAAGTTTCAAACTATGCCCTTCTTTGAAAGGGACTTCAAAGTTGCTGCATATCTGTTACATTGCAACAGTGTAACTTCACTACAAGCTATATTTGAAATTTGCACAGAGCTTCAAAGATCTCTTTTTGACAGTGCAGAAGACAAAGAAATAGGTCTGGGGATGTAATCTGGATATCTGTATACTAAAAGAAGTGTGGACAGAGGACAGAACATGACCTAAACTTCACAAGAAAGGAAATATTTTTAAGAATTTTTATCACTCCATACCAGTTAGTGCTCCCAAAAAATTAAAGAGGTCTTTTATAAGGAAGCGCTCCCCACATTTGTTTTTCAAGAGGAGATAAGATTTTATTAATGCCTAACACTGAGAGTAGTACGTTCAAGATACTTGGTAATGCACATTTATACTGTACAGTTAAGGAGCATAATGGAGCCATGAAAAAGACAAATTAGGCTGCTCTTGAATCAAAGGCACACAGCAATTGAAACACCCACTGAGAAACTTAGACGATAAAAAATATGACATGGCATCCCAAATTCCCGTTCAAAGAAATAATTGTAGGGTAGAATAAATTCACAGTTACAAAGGCAGCATATGTCTTAAAGAACATAAGCTAAGCAATATCCTAAACTGTGAGGGAGGGGGTGATTAGCTATTATTGGTAAATCAATTAGTTGTCACAGCTGTCATTGTTACTTTTGACCAACTTAATAACTTATCCTCGTTTATATTTGGTTAAAATTGATATAAGTAAGATCTGGTTCTTCTATCCCAAATATCTGACAAAGAATATCTGCACTGGAGTCAGTTATAAAATCAGACAGAACACAATTACTTGGCCCAGAAAACCTTTTTCCTCACTTTGTTCATAACCAATGGATTTGTTTTTAGAAACATCTTCTTAGTTGAACCAATAATTCTGTCTGAGTAATCAGTTTGGTGTGTCTATAAATTGGTGGAGACAGGAATGTATAAACAGCTACATTATGGACCTGAATAGACTGCATCTATGGGCCAAGGTAAACTGTACAATTCAATACTGTACTGTTCAATAGAGCCAAGTGTCAGGTTCTGCATTTTGGTCACAACAACCCCAGGCAACCCTACAGGCTTGGGGAGGAGTGGCTGGAAAGCTGCCTGATAGAAAGGGACCTTGGTGTACAGATGGACAGTCAGCTGAATATGAGCCCAAGTGTCCAAGAAGGCCAATGGCATCCTGGCTTGTATCAGGAATGGAGTGGTGAGCAGGACTAGGGAAGTCATCCTGCCCTGTACTCAGCACTGATGAGGCCTCACCTCGAGTACTGTGTGCAGTTTTGGGCACCTCAGTACAGAAGGATATCGAGGTGCTGGAGCACGTCCAAAGAAGGGCAACAAAGCTTGTGAAGTGCTTGGAGAATGTGCCCTATGAGAAGTGACTGAAGGAACCGGGGCTGTTTAGTCTGGGGAAAAGGAGGCTGAGGGGAGACATTATTGCTTTCTTCCAATATCTGAAAGGTGCTTACAGTGAGAGCGGGGCTGGTCTCACTGGTGACAGGACGAGGGGAAATGGCCTCAAGTTGCACCAGGGTAAGTTTAGGTTGGATATCGGGAAACACTTGTTTACAGAAAGGCTGGTTAAGCACTGGAATAGGCTCCTGAGCAAGATGGCTAAAAACTATTTGGATGTGGTGTTCAGGGACATGATTTAGCAGAGGGTTGTTAGAGTTAGGGTAATATGGTCAGGTTGTGGGTAGACTTGATGATCTTTAAGGTCTTTCCCAATCTGAGCAATTCTATGATTCCATGAAATAAACCAGGTAAACTAAAAGAGAAGAGAGGTGGAAGAAGATATATAAAAAAAAAAAAAAAAAAAAAAAAAAGAATTTAACTGAACTATGATTTCTCCCCACTGAGCTCTAGTTATGTCTAGCCCAGTCCTATGGAAGAGAAAATGGAGGAATGAGAGAAGCAGAATAGTTTTCTAGATTAGTTACATACATTCTCTTATGACAGGAAGTTTTCAATGGATTATACTAAACTAAATGGACTTTAATGAATTTATAAGCCGTGATGCAATGGAAGCTTTTAATTCTCTCTGAAAATTGGACAAGAAGTATCCTGAATCCATTCAAACTCTGCCCACAATACAAAGCAGATGGATGTTTCTGGAAAATAATAGCAATAAACAATTAGCACACACATTTAAGCTGCCATATTTTGACATTTGGAGTTCAGGCTAAGACAAATTGGCAAATTCCCACCTCCCAGAGTTAGTACTTCAATTTGCCTTCACATTGCAAGAACACTCTGTTTGTTATACTAGAAAAATTAAGCTCCCCATCCAAAAGGCTGATAACTGCAATTTTCCACCCAGAAATTGAATGTGATGTTGTCTAGAAACTCACAGGACTTCTCAGAGAAGCACTAGGGCAAGCATATCAACTTCTGCCTGCTCAATCAACTCTGATGGAATTTTAGCTTCCCTTGGGATATTTAGCATGTGTTGATGAGGATAGGTAGGTGGACAGGAAGAATAGTCTGAGACCACATTAAAGCAAGAGCAGTTTCTAAAATTGTTTTGACTGTGAAGCAGATGAGACACAAGATGGTTATGGGTAAGAACTTAAATGTGTATGGTATCCACCAGAAATCAGAGTAAATGGGTTATAACATACAAGCTTACCATGTGTGCAGATTGCTTACTGTCTTTTTTTCTTCCCCTCACTATGCTTTTTGTTTTTATTAAAACATTCTATGTTTTATGAAAGAAGACTGTTACAGCTTTTATCAGTTATGGTACAATTTAAGGAATAAATTTCTTCTTTTTTATAGTATTCTTGGGATTTGTTGCATAAGTCATTAATCTGTTACTTCTCTTTCATGCCTGGTAGGCAAAGGCAGCTACTCAATATGTATCCTGACATTGTTTTCTTCAAGAGGAAAGAGGCTTTCATATACCTGGCAGCTGTGGTCTGAATCAAAATTTGTAATTTTGAAATATGCAATTTAATTTTTACAGAAATTGTCTCTCTTTCGTGACTTGTCTTCCCGCCTAGGAAAATGTAATTAAAAAACAAACAACTAGCAACAGTAATGAAGATGCTTTGCTTACTGGGAGGCCATTCTAGCGTTCAACATATGTCATAATTGTGTTTTCTTAGATACTTTAACTAGATGTACTTGCTTATAACTTCTCACAGATAGCACAGCTCCAAACACTGTCCTAAATATTCACCATCATCTTTATGATTTCTAAATACTTTCAAGTTCTCATCACCTGTTCATTCTAGCTACTGCTTCCAAAAGATGGAGATCAAATTAGTACAAGTGTAGGAGGCATTTACGGAACAGCTATGTACGTATACATAGACAAATATTCAAACAGCCATTTAGTTTCTGTTTATGTGTGTCATGAAAAACAGTAATTTACAAAATCCTGAAGCATACATAGCCAATTTTCATTAGGAGATAACCGAGCTGTATATATGACAAACAAGAATGCCACATGCCTTCAAACTCATATAAAAACATCAGCTGATCACTCCTCTTGCAAAGCATGGACATTACAGAAATCAGTTCTGGGTCTCAAAAGTAACCTGTAACCCCACCACTGTACCTTTTGGATCTGCTGTAAAATTGAGAGCTCCCTCTTCTCCTTATACCTTTTTTCCCCAATAGTCCATTTGTGTTTAATATTGTTCAGCCTTTTGCCTCCTGCTTGGATTGGAAATTATGATAAAATATGGGAAAATCTTAGAAGCATTTCAGATAGCTCTGGATTAGAGATTTGATCTGCATAAACTACGCTGTAAATAAAAGGCTACTGACAGTGCAATCCTTACCAAATGCGCAAGCTTTTGGAGAAGCAAGATAATCAATAATTTTTTCACATATGGCAAACATATTCCTGGAAAGCAACACAAGAAGCAAGAGAAAGAACAAAAAGAATAAGCTAAAACAAAAAATTCTTTTCAGCAGCTCTAGACCATTCCTGCCCAGTTTGGTCCAGAGAATCATTAAAGGATGCAGGATAATTTGCAATAGTAACTGTATGATCAATTCTCTTAATAGGAGCTTGCCCTTACTGCCATATTTTTACAGTGCAAGATTTTCATTCTGCTCTTACTGCTAACAAAAAAGGGCGCTTCCAGTCATTACTTGTAGCTTGTTTTAGTGATTAAAACCAAGTATGCTTTTCATAATCACATAATTGCATGGGGCTTATTGAAAAATGAACTCAAGTTTTAATCAGAAGTGACTGTGGCAGCAGCACTTTGTGATCTACACAAGTGCAATTTTCAAGATAGAACAGAAAATACAGCAAGAACTGTAGCATGCTAATCTACTGAGAACTCTTTTTGATACTGAATTGAACTGATAAAACAGAAAGCCACACTACCAATCACCAAACATGTTAAGCAGCTCTCTATTTGCAGATGGATTTCTTTTTTTTTTTTTTTTTGCTGTCCTCTGAAAGCACAGCCATGTCAGTATCCAGCCAGTTTATTTTGTTTTTACACCTAGGCCAAATGCTTGCAAACAAAACTGGGTCTTTTTTAGACCATCTTCAGGGACTGCTACAGTTGCTGAAAAAGAGAGATCATCTTTTCTTCTCTTTTCTTTTCTTAAAGTAGTAATTATCAATCAAAAAGTCAAGCAATAAACTCTTAATTAGCAATAGCTACAACCTATCTCACAACTTTATGCAGCAGAATAATCATTTTAATATTATGTCATTCCATAACTTACTATTTTTTTTATCCTACTAATGCAATTATCACATCAGCAATGTTCCTGTCTCCTTTCCTCGCATCAGCAGCTACATGCAGATATTCCTTTTAATTGCTTCCAGAGCCGTGTCTGGTCCTGTTAATGCAATTGTAACAGGCCAAAGTGCATCTCTGCGTATACTTGACCCCCACATACAGCTTCAAGAGTTGTTTTTGGGAAAGCAACTTCACTGCAGCCTGAACCTAACAGAATGGTCTGGATTCATAAACAACTGGCATAGTCCCACTCTTTGCAGTATGACAAAAAGCTTACAAAAATCTGCAAAAATCAGCCACTTCTGAAAGCTGTACTGATACACTTGTGGTACTAATAAGAACATGGTTCAAAACATCAAACTATAGAAAGCAAATATTTAATCTAAAGCATTATGTAACAAGAAAAAACATATCTGGACAAACTGTAGTACATTTAACAAAGACCAGCCAACACATAAAATAGCATCAACTTTGGTGGCACTTCAGAAGTGGCACCTCAGGTACGTAACAGAGCCCAACAGATTTTTCAAGTTAATTCTTTCAGTCCTTTCCTGAATACATTTCAGACTGCACTGCATCCAAGAAGTCCCATAGCCCAATTACGGGCTTCAAGAAATGCAATACTTTCATGCTTGTGCTGAATTGAGTAGATGTTCACTTATTTTAACATCAGTTCATTATTGTATTTATAACTTCAGTTTGATACGTTAGTTTATATGCTTCAGTGGATAAAAAGGTTTTTCCTTATCTATTTTCTCCATACCACCTTCAGTTTTATAAACCCTTTTTCATTCCTCTCTAACCACGATCTGCAAATCATTTCTCTTCTCACTTTCACACTGAAGAGACCTCGGCTGTGTATTTAGTTACTGATCAGTTAGTTCAATAACTAAAGGAATTGTTCAGCTGCTTTTAAAAAAAGAACAAGAAAAAACAATCCAGACTGGTTTTTACTGGACTATTTACTGGCTTGTAACTCATACTGAAATTCCAGTTAATGTCAGCATTAAAATGGATGAGATTAAGACAGATTAGAGCCAAGGTAAAACTCAAACTTTTAATTTGAAGTGACGAACAGATTTGAACAAAGGCTGAATTAATCATACCTCTATTGGAATTCTGTGTTAATGTACCGGGGATTTATTTTCAAATCCAAAGGAAAGGGCAAAGCAGGAAGTAAATCTCTCTTCATCAATTCAAAATCCATCAAGGAGATGGAGTCACGATTATCATTTGCAGTTTAACAACAGAAAACTGTTGGTAAAGAAGCATGTTCAAAGGAGAAATGGAATGGCTGAGTTTCATCTCTCACTGACAAAATTCAGACCCTGCATACATCACCTTTGAAGTACTACTGCAAGTCTGTTTAAAGAAGTCTTCAGAACAGCAGAAGCTATGACTCATCTGCCTCTGTGGGAAACTGCAGAAGTTTGCCAGTTTATGGAAAGTTAACGGGGCAAGAAATTAAGTTATGTTCCAGGAAAATGCAGCATGTGATAGATCAGGCTGACATGTACCAAGTAAGAAGGCAAGTTCAATACTTCACGGGGTGATTAGATGAAGAAGCAACTATTTCACCAGGAATTACCTAGATCAGGTTGAAAAAAAGATGTGTATGAAAAGGAGGTTACATCAAAAGAGGGGGAAAAATCCCAGAGAAAACTCAACTTCCTACAGTTTATGATGTGGAACTGACACAAAGCATCCCATGCTAATCACTAGTAGTAGATATTGTGCTGCTAGCAGATTGAGTGGTAAATGCCAGTACAAAAACAAAAACGTGTTTTACTTGCCCTTATGGTTGTACAAACTACGCTTATGCATTTAAGCATCAACCTTTTGTGACCAAGGTGAAACCTATGGAGGTAAATTAATACTTAACAGGTCTTTTCAGTGTGTTATTCATAACATGTTGTATTGGTTTTACATGGCAAGGTTTTGGTGTCAGTGGGGCTGCAGGGATGGCCTCTGTGAGCAGAGCCCTGTAGCTGCCCCACATCAGATCAGAACCAGCTACAGTTGCTCCAAAAGTAACTTGAGCAAAATATCCAAAGCTGAGCCATAAGTGACACTGTGTGTGTCTCTAGGTGAGCAGATTTAAGAAAGGAGAAAACTCAGTGATGAGTAGAAGCAGCTGGGAGTCCTGTTAAGGAAGAGGAATGAGAGAACACTGTGGTGGGCACCTGGTATCCATAAGACATGCACAAGCATCTTACTTAGTCTGAGAAATTTAAAACATACTTCTGTCCAAACAGACTTCCTGATCATAGTTTCAGCTAACATTTTCTAGGACCACAAACACAGACAGCAAAAGGAATTTGGTAATAATGCTATGTTCATTCATTAACATATCTGGAAAGCCACTTAACCAGAAACAATTTTAACATAACGAGCACTAACCAGTGACTGTCTGAACAAGAAGCACTTCCTTGGGTCAATCCCACAGGCAAGGATGGCAGCAGTGATGTCCAGTACGTTTTGTCGAAGGACAGCTGGCTCCTTGGGCATGGTGAGAGAGTGCAGGTCCATAATGCTGTATAACACTGAGTTGTACTTTTCCTGCAGATTCACCCAGTTCTGAATAGCTCCAAGGTAGTTACCAAGATGAGGCGTCCCAGTCGGCTGGATACCAGAGAAAATCCGATCCATTACCACATTCTGTTAGAAAGTAGTAGTAAAATTAACAGAAGCACAAATATATATATGTTTTTAAACTCATTAATTAACTCATTAATAAAGCCTTACTTGCACTTGTCCCTTCTTTCTGCTTCCAAATGTACTAGAAAGCCCTCTCTAGGGATGCTTAAAAGTAGGTGCAAAAAGTCAGTCAAAATACTCTACCTTACCCCAGGGACGGACAACTAGCACGATTTTAAGAAATCAGACTGTATATATAAACAAACACAGCTATAAACAAGATCAGTGAATACTAGGTTTCAGAAACCAAGTGGTATATTCATCTTTTCTTCACTTTTTTTACTTTGTGCTTCTCTTTAATACATTGCCCACTCTGATACTGATACTTAAGATCATAACAAAGAGAACATTTTTATTATAAACATATATAGTATCCAAGTTGATTGCCATCTTAACTCCCATGAACACTGCAGCCTTATGCTAGCTACAAAGAACGTTTGGAGTGGTTCCTGAAAGAAAACTACTTCTTGACTCAGAAGTCAAGACCATCAAAGTCTTCAAACTAACCATCTTGGCAGCAGGTGAGTTTCTAAAGGGTTCTGTAAAGAAACCTTACCACAGCTTAGGATCACATGAATACACAATACCAATAAAAAATGAACATCTGAAGGGAGTTCACAGGGAAAAAAAAAAGAAAAAAGATTAAGAAGCTGAGGTTGTGAACAGAGATTAAAAAGCTTAAAAAAAAAAAAAAAAATCACTTGGCTAAGTGACAGTTACATCTTGGAAAATTTGTTTTCCTGCATCTTTGCGCTCCATCTGACCATTTCTCAGAACCCTAAGCTGTCACTGTATGATCAATTACCTCCTGACCCTTCCAAAGAATTCCACCATATTCAGAAAGTAATTCAGCAATGTTTTATAAGAAAATGCTTGCAACGTGCCAAGTTATGAGAGTATGCAAGACTGCTCAACTTATACATGAGGGTCTCAGCAACCTCAACAGGTAGTCCCAGTACAAAGCTGTACGATACAAACTGTCAGACTCAGGTGTGCAATGGGAACATCTATTTCATTGTATTTCTGGCTGCATCATTTCTTTCCTGATTAATTTTATAAGAAACCTCTATTAAAAAATAGATTATTTATTTATTGATATAATCTGTTTCCAATCCTGTGAATCTGTTATAAATGTATGGGCCGAGGGGGTTTAGGGGGAGTGAAAAGAGAAAAAAGAAGTAGTAATTCAACTATGAAACCACATAAAATGGCAGTAAGAGTCAAGGACAAGTATCAGTATTTTTAACTATTAAAAACAGGACTCCAAATTGACTGCATTCCCTTAATTCTTTTTGACTCAGACAGACTCAAGAAAAATGACTGAGAAAGTGTTTCAAAGTAGAACTTTTTTCAAACATAATTTATAGTTCTGAAAAGCCTGGTCAACTTCCTTCAGAATTTGCTGAAAATTTCTCCCTGCTTTAAAAGTAAGCCAATTTTTCAAATCAAGACAGTTTTCTTATCCAATGTATTAGTGTTTGTGCTGACAGGTAAGAGGAAGTTCGGGTTGGCAGCCATGCTAATTTCTCTCATAAGTGCCCACACGTTTAAATCCAGGCAATAACCTTCCCACACCATCCCAAATAACAGCTTGACTTCTAGGTCTATTTCTGAGTCAGTTTCTAGGTACTCTTGGAGGACCTCTAGCCTTGTAGCTGTCAGGTAGTCAGTGCAGTGAAAAATCACACCATTTCCTCAAACAGCAATTCTAACTCCCAGTTCTTGCGATGAGGTCCTCGACCACCACACTCCTTTTCTGCACATTACAAAATATGCAATCCTTATATTTCTTGTTCGCCAAGGAACCCATAGCAGCACATTTATCACCACTGGCAGAAGCTATGACCTGGCCCAAGGACTGCAGGTAACTTGCTGTTGGCCAAGTGAGGCCAGATGCTCACCTAGAGCAAGAGACAGAAAGAAGCCCAACATGCATAAATGAAATGAAACTTAGTAGAAACTCAAGATTCACCAGGGTTCAGAGCTGTGATGTTAAGGACATAGAGCAGCTGTGAAGCAACGCAACAGGTATTTAACAGGCATAACATTTGTCTTTTGCTTCCCATATTCCAATTCTTCACTAGGAGAACAGAGCTCAGAAAAGAAAACAAGATATAAATAGATGATTACTGAAATAGTGTTCTGGACCCACAGGGATCCTGGAACAACTAGCTTTTCCTCAGAGCACATCTCCTATTCTCATGTTCCTGTCTCTCTTCATTCAGCTCAAACCCTGATGCTCCCTTCCTCCTTCCTTTCTATCCACAGTGCTGCTTGTTTTCCAGCTTTCCAGATTTATATGCCTGTTTAACCACACTATTCTACACAAGCTACAGTTGCCCACAGCCCCTCTCATTCTCTTTTCTACATAGTTTTGCACCTCCCATGTTCTCCTAGTATTTTCTTCTGCTGCTCATTCTTTCCCATGCCCTGCTGCCCAGCAGGGCACAGCACATCAAGACAGTAAGGAGGCACTGATTAAGGAGGCTACTACTGCTTTGAATGCAGTGACAATACAGAGAAGGATTCCAAACTGCACTGTTAGAATACTGAAGAAACTTTATGACATTGTAGAAATCTACTGTGGACCTGCACCAAATAAAGTACATTTAGATGACTATGTTAAAAGATGGTGCAGAAATGTGCACATCTTTTGAGTGTAGCATAGACAAAGTATCGTGTAAAATGTCCCCTTGTTATTGCTTTGTTTCCCTCATGGACTCTGAAGCTCCATGCTGCTCCAGAGCACAAATAAGTCTATCCCTTGGGGTAAGTGTCTGCTGTACCAGAAAGCTGGGATCACGGTGTACTCCACAGATCTGCTTTAAAACCTCCACTTTAAAACCATGGAGGACAGCTCTACCCACGAACCTCCTCAGGCCCAAAGCCTTTCAGCCTCTGAACTCTTGTAGTCTTAGTGCTTGCAACATATGTTTCCCAAAACACGGTCAGGATCTTCCCAGATCACTGCCCACTTTGTAGATGAAGTCACTATGAACGTATCAGTTGTATTGGCAAAACTGTCCCCTGCGTGGAGTATAATATTCTCAAATAGATGGTACAAATGCAATAGAGACATTTTAACAGACAGTCCAAAATCATTTTTCACTAACAAAATCAAAAACATTGGTGTCTCAGTATATCTTGCACGTTCAAGTTCTGCCTTAACTCAAAATACTTGAAGGGTGACAATGAGCTAATTAAAGATGGGTAAAACTATAAGTTAATATTTGCTGACACGCTACAAGCTGGAAAGAAAACATCCATGCACAATGTAAAATGGACGCAATTTAAAATAAACAGAGAATGAAGTTTTCTGTCTACCCAGGAAACAGTCTACCAGTGAACACAAGCACAGCATCTTTAATGGTGCCTCTGTGTTCAAATGGTAAACGACCACTTATAAAAGGTTTGTTCAGTGTATGGGCAATAAATAATCAGTCAAGCATGAGAATCAAACAGTAGCAGCATTATAGCAAGTCAAAGCTCAGCAATTTCTTAAAGTATGGAACTTTAAGTTAACAGAAACAAGTAAATCCAATAATAAAAACTGAGCCAGGCTACACTAGCAAATCACTACAAAGAGCAAATCCACACTGGCTGCCAGCTGAGGGACCATTTGACTAGAAGTCTTTCATCTTTCACTCCTTTGATTCTCTTCAACAACATAAAACATGAGATGTTCAGCAAATTGCATTAGCAAAAGTCTATATTAAAAAATACAAAAATACCCACCCTTAAATGAATCTTGAATTTCTAGCACTAAAAATATACAGAGAACATTGCTCCTTTGGAGAGAGTTTACATTCGCTGTTTGTTCACCCCATGAGAGGCAGCGGGCAGCAGAGCAGCGTGGCAGGGGAGGGCTGCCTAGTACCATGAAATCATAGCACTGGAATGTGCTATGTCAGGAGATGAGAGCTGGGTGCACTGAAGCTGGAAAGGGATGAAAACAAAAGGAGTGAAGACTTCCCAAAGGGGCAGAGCGAAAGTCACAAGACATGAAGTTTCAGCCCATAGGCACTCACTCATTCAAATATCTGTAGTGAGCACAAGTGTGAGCCTGCTGGTCCTGTGTTTAACTCTGGATGGTGTGTGCACCTACACCATTAATGCTTTATGTAAACCCACACTCCTATCAAAAACATGGTATCCAACAAGTGTTTTAACATATATTACTTGTTTTCTCTCTGTAAGACTTCTGCATGGCAACTCCAAAACACCACAGTGATTTTCCTAGCAGCATTTCTAAAATAAGTTTGGTCTAAAACTTGTTAAAATTCACGTGTTCTCTTACCTCTTCACTAGGGATTGAACATTGCTGCTCCTCTTGCTGGAAAACCGACAACATGGAAATGCACCTGATCTACCAGGACTAAGTGTTGTGTTCCTGTCCCAGAGCATAACAACCCAAATACCCCACACCTACTTTGAAAGCAAAAGACCATACTGGAAAAGACAGTTGCTTCAAACTCCAGTCCTGCTGTCTTGGGCCAAAGCTCAGCTTTTCTCAGTAGGCCACGCTGCAGTCAGGAGTCAAGGCCTCACTTTGGCTGTCAAATCCACCCTCATTCCCTGCATCAGGCAAAGATGCCAGAACTGGAGAACTCAGCAAAATCCCTTCTACAATTCTAATAAATCCCCCTTCCCTTCTCCAGGCTGAGCTGCACACCTCAGAAAGCAGAGACAGGCCTCTCTTGATGAGCCCACAGAGATACTTCCAAACTCTTCAAGCAGCCCAATGTCTCAGCACAGCCATGCAGTGCTTTGGATGCTCGTAGCTGCACACGTTGCTTTTCCAATTGCGTTTAAAAGCTTTTTGCATCCTCCAGAGCAGGATGTCATAAGCTCCTTAAACTATTTGCAGCTGTAGAAGAAGTTTGACAAAAAGTTTCTCTATTTCATTCCATGACTTTCAGCTGACTCAAATTTACTTCGTTAATAGCCTCTAATTTAGACATCTGTACAATCCAAATATGTGTTATTCAGATACATGTATTTGATATCTAGACAATGACAGTTACAGAATATCTTTAAAAAAGTTATACTGTCCACATGAAACATTTACAAACATAAAATTTTACATTTAAATACTTTGTAGTCTCTTTAAAAGAATCTGTGGAAACGTCTTTCTTTTGAATTAAACATTACAGATTCTGAAAAGGGCTTAGAAGTTATGGAAATATACAACTAATCATGATCTAAAACTGTTCTTACCAAGCTAAAAATTCAGTGGAAAGCAATAGAAGAACTCATCACTGCAAACGTTTCATTCTGTCTTTGATCATAATGATAAAGGACTCTTTCCATGAGCTCAGCACCACATCTGCAATGCTTAAAAGGGCAATTCTTCTTTTGTTTATTAATATAAGAAGCCACCTCTGTCTCTTTTTAAAATTATAGGAAGTTACTAATTTTATTTAAAAAAAACTTTTTTTTTTTTTAGATTCTGCACCAGGAATAATTTATTATTATTATTATTTTAATTGCTCAGGATAAGACCCAGGCCAATATGAACTGTCATCATACCAGAAGGCAAAGCATGGACACAAAATCTGGTGATTTAGTGAGGGAACTAGTGATTGGGAAGCTTCAAACTGCACCCACTCGAAAGAAAAAAACAATTCAAGCCTCTGAAAATGCTGAGAATGATACTGAAAAGACTCAAGCTGATCAACAAAATTTTGGTGCGCCAGTTCTTAGTATCCTGGCTATGCCTGTCACATTTAGTTTGAGGAATTCAAAGAGAGCTGGATTGAAGTTAGATATTCCTATCTGGCGTGGTCAACAGATAATTGCTTCTCACATATGTTGTAAAATCAGTCGTAACACAGTTCATCTGTTTCTCAAAGGAGTCATGCAATAAAATCAATAAAAGCATTCATAGAGATTAAGACCTGCTTCTTTGTAACTCCACATAAATATTGCCATCACACACTTGAAATGACATCAGATGAGGATACAGCTACAATGATAAGGAAAGCTTATGCTACTTTCATCTTTTACTTATTTTTAAAAACTGAAAAAGCTAGCACCCATTCAAGGAGATAGGAGAAAGCTGCCAATGGGACTGCTTTTTCCTTTTCATTCAGTATAGAGGAATACAACAGACCATAAGATTATGACCTTAATTCCAACCTAAAACAATGCAGGCAATACATCTCAGCTTTTCAGTCTACTGGTACTCAGTGAGGGGGGAGATGAACATTTTCAAGACCTCCCACTGGCCAGATATGGAGAGATACAAATCAAGTCCTCAAGAATCTTCCGCTAATTATATCCCCTAGGTAACTGAAGGTAAGGATAAAGCTTCTAAGTAATTGATTTCTTTAGTCTCTATTCATAATTCTAACCCAAGAAGCCAACTGATGGGAGATACACCTCTGCAGCTATATAACGTATTTAACAAATATTTTCCACTTAGTTTAATAATAAAAAAAAAAAGTTATGCTCACCTTTGGGCTGAAAAAGCAGCAAGAGATTTCAGACCTATAAACTTCACTATCACAGAAGACAATGGCAGCATTACAATAGCTGTAATACAACAACAGCTGCAGCAGAAATCCCTCTGCAACCCACCCTGCTGTGAATGGTGTCCATTCACATGCTATAGCATTTAGCCCCCTGCTTTATTTTGATAGCCATGCCGTCGGGGCAGAACAGGTGAAGAGCCAAGCGCAGCCCACAGCATCCGAGCTAATTCTAAACACAGGTGGTGGGCAGGACGGCAAGAACAGGAAGTCAAGAGGAGAATCACTGCTGACACGAACGACAGGCAAGATTGATGGCTTCCCTCTCTAGTTTTCCCCACTGTGTTGGCACGCAGGGGGTGGGGGAAAGGGACGGAGAAGCTGCTGTGCCGGCGACATAACACATCGCACAGCCGCCTCAGTGCGAGCACTGATTAATGAGGCTGGAATGACTCAGGAAACAGCAAAGGATCATTCGCAGACGTTGCTCTTCTCGTTACAGTTTTATCTGCGGCGGTTCATTTAGCTCTCGTTCTCCTGAGCTGCAGCAAGTTCAAAGTTGGCAGAGGAAAAGCAAACGTGAAAGTCAGAGGGAAGAAAGAGCAGTATTAAGTAAACACAGACTCAAGTTAAACACACAAATTAGGTATTTGGAAATTTCAAACATGAAGATCCTCCCAACAGGGATCAAAAAGGGAGGAAAAGAAACAAAAATGAAAAGCTTGCCTCAGCCTCGGAGACAAAAGAAATTCTTTGGCTGACACAAGTTCCCAACAACTGCAACTCTTGCATCTGTCTAGGATTTTTTATTTCTCTCATTAATACTTTGCAACTTCAAAGCTCTCGGTTCTGAAGCGATATGCTGGCCTGTTAATCTTGGCGTAGCAACAACCTGTCTACAACCAGCTATTAGGCAGCAAAAAGCAGGGGACCCAGAAGAGTCAGATTTTACTAGCTAAAACATATATTTTAAAACCTAATTGGGTCGATTTAAGTGTTAATGTTATTAGAGATAGAAAAAAAAAATTAAAAAGGGAACCTTACCACCTCTACATACTACAAGCTTTTCTTCATTTATTGCCTCTTAAGCAATTACTTCTCCACCAGCATGGTGCAGGAGCCGTTAAAATGTATTTATCTCGATCTCTTAATGCAATACATCAAATTCATCTGGTACAAATGCCATTTCATCATGTTTAATTCTTAAAATTAGAGATTAAAGAGCTAACACTAAATCAGAAAGAAAACATATTTATGCCAGGGCAAGTTTTCAGATAAATATCTTCTTAGAAGGGATTAACTCACCCTCAGAAACCAAACAAATTTAAGATTTAAAGAGCACTGCCTGGTACCCTTTTCATGAATGTCAAATGTATTTATATTTAAACACAAGTAAGATTTTAATATTTATATTTAAAATGAGAAACACATTTAATGGAGAAACATTTACAGCATATACTAACCCCACTCCATAAATTTAACTCTGCCCTCTAGGGCTAGCAAAAGACTGCAGCATAACTGGGCTGGGGTTAGGCTGCCCTCTCACGCTGCCTCGTTAAAGATGACTAAGCAAAGAGATCCTTTCATGTGGTGCGCTGCGTCCCACAGCCGTATTCTCCCATTTGCCTTTATGAGCCCCACGTGCCGCTTAACGTGCTGGCAGCAGCTGTACTGGCAGACACAAGGACTGACTGCCCGCAGCACAACTCCTGCCGCCGCTACACAGCAGGCACCCCTGGGCCCAGGGCACTCAGAGAGCCTTTCTTCCAGCAGCGAGTTGAGCAGGTGACACGAACTCTGGCTGGGGGATGCGGAGCCTACAGAACAGAAGAGCTGGCCACACAGGTCTGAGGGTGAGAAATGGAGTTTGTCATTGGCAGAACTGCAAAGTTCGATGAGCACTTGGCTCAGCGTACGTAGGTTACATCACCAACTGCTGTAACCAAGCTCACCCTCAAAGTCTCCCATGGCAAGGACAATGCTTGATTAGAGTCCTACTTCTTTGGGTGCTGTGCCCTACCACTCTCCTACTGGAAGGATAGCATTCCACTGCACCAGTTTAAAGTAGAGGCAGACCCTGGAGGGGCACAGTTAGAGAGCACTGCTCCTGCACTGTCTGGTTTGAACAGATAGGCACAGAGCTGCAGACTGGCTTAAATGGTTTACAACAGGCAGCAGCTTATCAGCCTTAAAACCATTTATTCTATATAGAGTCATAGCACATCCCAAGTTAGAAGGGACCCACAAGGATCACTGAGTCCAACTCCTGGCTCCACAGAGTACCAGCAAAACACAAACCCTATGTCTGAGAGCAGTATCCAAATGCTCCTTGAACTCCAACAGCTCGAGGCTGTGTCCACTGCCCTGGGCAGCCTGTTCTATGCCCACCACCCTCTGGTGCAGAACCTGTCCCTAACCCCCAGCTGCTGGACAAGCGGGACAAAATTTGAGTCTACATTTCAAAAGAGTGATAAAAAAAGGCCATATCAGTGTGACCAAGTCTAATGAGAGATCTCAGAAATAAGACTAAGGAGGAAAGCTTGTAAGAACTGAGGTTTAGTCCAACGGAAGGAAGAGCAAAGATAGACAAGATCTTAAACAAGCCTTAAATATGTAGTCTTAAACATATTACTTTTGGGATCATGGTTAATAGGATCAGAAAAAATGAGCTTAAGTTGCAGTAAGAATGATTCAGAACAGATGTAAAGAAGCCTTTATCAACAGTAAGAAAAAAACATTTCACAAGAGTGTTTACAAAGGTTCTGACTGCCTGCACTAGTGAAATCTTTGTAAGACAATATTACATGAGATACGTTGATAAAGATGTAGGGGCAGCTCATTTTTAGTTAGATACAGAAGAATGCCCAGATCATTTCTAGGTGGGTCTCTTCCAGTCTTCCGAGTCTATTATTTTACATAGGGATGGTGAATGTTAAAGTTAGACGACCAAGGAGGCAGGGAGTTCTACTTAGATAGGCTAAATATCATGGTAATTCAAGTTTTAAGTCTTTCTACTCATAACTGACAAAATTTGAGAATTAAGGTCTTGTCACAAGTAGCAGCTAAACACTGAAATGCTTTGAAAAAACACTGTGTATTGTTGAAAGCTGCCAAATACCAGTTAACATTTACTGCTTGTAGTCTAATAGATAGATACCCTCTGCTTTAATAGAATAAAATTGATAACCCGTGAAGAACTAGTACTTGATTTGCTGCAAGAGACAGGCATCATGATCAAAATGTAAGGTCATATTGTATTTATAAATTCAGGCTATTAGATAAATGAAATGTTGATCTGCTTTTAATAGACGAAACCATTTTAAGTATAAAAAAACACTGAAGTCTTAAAAAGAAAAAAGCTAAAGATCCCCATAACTAAATGCTTCCCTCTCAGAGAAAACTGAGAAGTTTTATGGTTTTGATCACAGTAGTATCTAAATGGCTTAAAAACATCTGATCACTGTTCTTCCTCCTCTGACCTCTAGCTGAAATTGAGTTTATTATATCTCTTACATATTTTGCTTGAATAAGGAGTGTGCATGCTACCAAGATTACCCCATGAAATATAAACAAAGACTATCAACTTACAACTAGAGGGATGCTTTTTAAAAAATATTTTTTGTTTGGAATTTCTATGTTTCTTGAAAATATTGCCCTAGAAACTTAAAGAGCTGCTAATTTCCTCTCCATTATTTTATTAGGTAATTACCTTATAGCAGAAAAAAGTTGTCTTCATTCACGTGGGGGCCAAAATTAACACAGCTGTTTAAAAACTTTCACATTATGGTCACTGGCAGAAAAACAAAGTTTTAGAATCACTTGATGTCTGTTGAGCAGCCTTACGAAGTGGGAGTCTCAGTCAATTCCATAATGGTGCACAAACACAGAAAGAAAATGCCAAAAATGGCCCTCCTCTATGCTTAAGAGAACTTTATCAATTTAAGTACTTTAGACTTAACGATTGCTTTTACCAAGGACTTGGACAGCTTTTAAAAAAAAAACCTTAAGTGAGAAAGGTAGTATTCTGAGACTTCATTTAAACTGTTTTTAAATCAGTGGAGCTTGGTCCAAAAATCACCGGTTTGGCTGTTTCCACAGAAAGGACAAACAAGAAATGATGAATGGACAAGGAGAACAAAACCAGGGAGGTTTGTTCATTCTCAAGTTTTGCCCTCAAAGAGCATGCAGCCAAAGCACATTCCCATGTCCAGGAACACAGAAGCTCATCTGGATGCTTCAGCTAAGATACTAACACTGATCTCTGAGATTAAATGCTCAGTTGAAGCTGTATTCTCTTCCTAAGGAATTTAAGTTTGGATTGAAGATAGGATGCACGCAGTATCTGGATTTCTACTGCCTATGCTTGACCAAGCAGGCAAGCATCTATTGAATTTAGAACTGCTGAAAATTTCGGTATATAGAGCATATTCTTTGCTTACAAGAGAAGAAGTTCTTGAAGGACTGATATCCAACGTGCACTAGCATTTTTTTGTCACTAGTACAATCAAATGCTGTTTAAAAAAGTCTGCCCTTGGTCATAAACCATTTAAAGAATGTGAAACAAAAGCAATACAAATAAAGACTTGTAGCAGTACAATAGCAGTACAATAGGAGTACATAGAAGTTTGCGTAACATAGCCTTTGAGATTAGAATAGCTGCAGCACATGCCATCCATGCTGCAGCATACTATAGTCACAATCCAGCTTGTGATGCACCATGAGCCCAGAAACGTCAAGTGAAAAGATCCCTAGCACTGTGTGACACTCCCTTGTTTTAAAGATGTGATCTCTCTCATTGACTTAAACTGTACTGCTCAAGCTGGCCCATAGGAAACCAGACAAATTGCCAACTCTCCAATTCCAATGTACTCTTCGTACATCAGAGTTAATGAAGTAGACTGTTTGTACTGAAGCTATCCATTCTCCTTTGAGTTCTTGTATGTGTTTTACTACAGACTTACAACCAACGTTTCATGGCCAATCATAAAAAAGATGCTCTGAAGAGAGATGCCACCTTTGGTTGTTCTGACCTGGCTTGATGCTTGATGAATACACAAAGTGCTGACGTTGCTTTAACTCCACAAAGATGTCAAATGTAGATATATTCTTAAAACAGAACGAAGAAAACATCAGTATAAATGTATAGAGAGCAGAAAGCATACGCGTTCTTGGTGGTAGCAATTACATGGGCTAATTTGTTGCCAGCAGAGATGCAAAATGAGATTCGGATAGGAATTCAGGGGGCTGGACCCTTCATTCCCCTTGCATAAGCAACAAAGAGGCTTTGAAATGTCTGAAACTGTTTTGTTCTTCCATGCAAAAGGAAAGCACCCTATGGATGCCTATTAACTAAAGTCTTTCCACATCTTGGCAAGTATGTGATTTCAAGAAAAATATTTGTAAATGGATAACCCAATTCAAGCAGAAGTCAAAGACCACCTTTGAAAGGAACTTTGATGTGGCTATAAAAAGATTATATTTAGGAAGGATAGAATAATGTGGTTCTGTCATCAGAAGTTTGTAACTCCCTGTAATTCTTTGCTGATGTTAATGTAAAAAACAATGCTGGTAAGCAGAAAAGAAAATACCCATGAGACCTTCTAGGATAAAGGAAGAATCCCTGAAAGAACTGTTTCTGCTGTTGTATAAGCACAAACCAGGCCATGCTAGCAATCTTGCTGCCAAAGGTCAGAAATATTAGAGTATCTACAAGCATGAAAAAAGCATCAGAAATACTTGTGTGAATCACTTGGAAGTCTGAGTCTTACTAACATGAAAATGTTGAAATATTGCTTCCAAGGCACAGCTACATGGCAAATGTCAAACTACACACCTTGTAAAAGGAGAAGTTGTGAGGATACTAGAAACTCAAATTTTTTGAAGGCTGGCCAACAACCTTCCAAGTGAGATCAACAGTAAAGCATCTGGACTGTGAGGATAACATTGTGAAAATGTTGTAACAATGTTTGACTGTCATAGGCAGTATGTGACCAGAAGCAATAGTGAGAACATTGCACTGAGTGGGTTCAGAATCAGATATTAATACTCCAACTGATGGAGTGGGAGTACAGCTACAATCTCATCTTACTCTTTTTTCTGAATCTTCTGAATACTTCTGGGAATTAGAAAAATTATACAGGAGCTCTGAGCCTCAGAAATGGAAACTTATCACTACCTAACCTTGGGAATTTTTTGTACAGGAACTGAATAACTGACACACAGCTAGGTGGGATTACTCCTTTTTGAAAGCTCAGTGAGAAGCACTGAAGTCACCTTCTATCTTGTACTGCATGGCTCCAAACTCCTTATCTGTAAAGAAGGTAATTAAACATTTCTAACTTGTTCAATTACGAAAGTGCTATCAAAATACAAATGGAGAATAACTAAGATTTCTTCTGCTTGGTTACAAAGAAATCATCATCACACTCGTAGTTCATCACAACATAACTCATGTGCAATCTACAAAATATAAGGAAACTTCTCTCAGCAATCCTTGCATGTAACACTAACTCTTTATTCAGACATCATGTAGACATCACTGAAACTATGAGGTCAGCTTTAACTCTGCGCTGCTTGTGACATCTCCAGGCTGTGCTACACTTGCTTCCACGATTCAAAAAAACTCTTGAAGCTAGAAGTTAAAAACAGACGTTTTATTTCTAGTAGAAATGGCTCACATTCCTCTTTCCCATTGCAGGTAGAACTGCAGCGTAAGCTCAAGGTGGATAACTTCAGAAGCAAAACTGCATTGAAGTGTGTCCAGTGGATGCATAGATTTGCTTGATACAACATAAAATGATAAAATCTGCTACATAATTTGTCTGAGCTAGGGACTCCAGGAATGGCATTGTTAAAATTAGTGACGGTCAACGGTTCAAATAATGAGAAAGAAAACAATTTCAATTCATTGCTTACAACCTCAGCAGAACTCAAACAAACAAACAAACAAATAAATAAATAAAAATCAATGATCTAAAGTGACTTAACTGACTTCATGTTTTGGAGTTTTCTTCAGCTTCTGATTCTGCCGTAATTTAAGTTCACTCCAGAGAATGTTTGTTCATTTAACCCTAGAATCCTAGGATAAACCAAAACTTGTGTCATGGAAAAAATAATAGTTGAATGTCTTGAACAGCACTTGCCCTGTTAGTAAATGGAAATTCAATACATCAAAGAAATAGCAATAAAATAAGATCCTCTAGATCTAGAGACAGAAGTGATCCACCACAGACTATAATTCACATAACATTTATCCACTATACACCAGAAAAATTTATGCACAACTTCAACATCCAGGACTGCCAGTGTAGCATCTCTCATTAAACTCACTCTGCAAAAACAAGTTAATAAAAACAGAAGTCTCTCAAGAGAAAAACAAAACAAAACAAAACAACACAACACAAGAAACTCAAAGCAAGAGCCAGAGTGGAAAAGAATGGTGGGACTCAACCCAAGCTCTGCCAAAACGCAAGAATAAAGGGCTGTTTCCTGCTAAAACATTCTACATTTGCCAGACTTTGTTGCTAGAACTCTATTCTGGAAACGAATAGGGCCAGCTCACTCCTCAAAGATCCTTCATTTTTGACTACATTGGGGGGGCTCTCTCCTGTGTAGCTGTAACAGTAGCCAAAATCTACTACTTTCCAAATGGGTTAGGAGATGCTAAAGGTTTCAGCCTCTGGATTAAACATGTTGCTAAATCCAGGCAGTTCCAGGAGGAACTGAACTTCAAATATCTATGCCCATCAGCAGTAGTCAACAGATTACAATTCAGGAAAATGGAAAATAAGACTGAAAAAAAAAAAAAAAAAAAAAAAAAGTAGCAATTTCTGTGCATGAATCCACATAAAAGCTACTCCTACTTGGAAGGCATTTCTCAGGTTTCTTAGATCTATCAAAAAATCCCATAGATCAGAACATATTGAACAACCTCATACTGGACTCCAGGATACAGAGTGAGTGTTTACTACTCTTTTTCTGGGCCAAAAGGACTTTACTGCCTCCAGGCTTCCAGAAGAAACAGATGCTACGCCAGGGACTGTCACAACCAGAAATCCAAAGTGGGCATTTCAACCCTCCGCTCATCCATCAACCTGAGTACAACTGCTTCAAAGGCTGTTCTGAAGCTGATCTGCTGCAGCAACCTGTGTACAAGTACAGCTTGTTACATGCATCTGGCGATTAATTTCCTCAATGGATGAGTGACCTCTTTGTGACAGCAACAAATTCAAGATGGGAGCGCCTTTAAATAGTTTACATTTATCTAAGAAAAAATCTGAATGATATTAAAAATTATGCTCTATACCACTACAGTTTTAAATTCAACCTTTTTGGTCCTTAAGGAGTGTGTGGTGATTTCAGTTCCTGCCTTTATCCATAACTCATATTGTACTATAGATAGAAGTGTTAAAGATTAAATTTGCAATCTGAAAAAAGGCATTTTAGTGATTGTTTTCAAAACAATCCTCCAGGTTGTTTTTTTTTTTAATCTTCAATGCCTTTTTCATCATCATATTAATTATAAAAATATGAAACATGACCAACCATCAACACAACCAGTATAGTAATAATGGTGTGATCAGGCACCCTGAATAAAGAAGGAACAATACTTCATCAAAAAATGAATCATATTTCATCACAGCAACTAATCTGAAGTTCTCTTCTTAAATTACTAAGAATAATGGCTAGAACTGCTGAGGTTCACAAAGGGCTAGTAAAGTATCAGTAGACCAAAAAAGGACAAACATCTCTGTCTCCAAGATAACAAGAGAAGAAAAGCAGCCTGGGAGGTATTCTACTTAACATCATCAATTTGTAATTCTCCAGAATATAACTACAGGGAATAAAAGAACAACATGCAGGCTCAAAAACAGTCAAAAAACAACAGCAAACATGGATTTGTTAACAGCAGAGCATGCCAGACTAGGAGTCTAATTTTAGCCTCAAGACACATTAGGCATACAACTTAGCAGTAATGATATTGTCATAGTAAGAGGGACGTGTGAGGGCCAGGGAAAGCTTACCTATAAAAGAAGGAAGACCAGGGTAGGAAAAAAAGCAGCAAAATGAAACGTTTCTATTTCCTTTAAATGATGCTCTTAATATGAAAGGTCATAGAGGTATTGCAGTATTCTACAGTAACATTAGCAGTGATGACTGCCTTGCTACTAGAAAAGAAAAATGGTGCCAAAAGCTCCTGACACCTTCAGGAAGGCAAATAACATCTAAAAGTGGGTTTCACTAGAGGGTGGAGAGGCACTGGAATAGACTGCCTAGAGAATCTTGTGATGTCCCACTCCCAAGGTGTTCAAGGTCAGGTTAGATGAGGGTCTTGAGCAACCTGATCTAATGAGTGGCAGGGGAGTGGAACTGGATGGGCTCTTAAGGACCTTTCCAGTCCAAACCATTCTGTGATTCCAGCTGTGAGCCTGGAATGCAAGCTAGTGATGCATGAGAACCTATAATCAGAAGCAAGACCATATAACTCTTCAACTTTGCTGAGTTAACATCAGCAGTAAACTGGATGTTTCAAACATGCTCTGTAGCAAGATTAACGTAGATCAAAATGTCAAATGGCCCCAGTACATGAAGGGGTCATGTACAATGTTTACTGGACTTATCTCTGACTAATTTAGAAGGCCATTGTGGGGTACAGGGAAGAGATAGCTGCTCAATAGCTTAAGTTCACACCTGTACAAAAATGCATGGCACTTAGCCACAGGCACTGGTAGTAATGCTGACAAGCAAGATTTTCTTTCCATTTAACCTAAAGACACATACAGTTCATATGTTTACCTCATTCACATACTTAGATTTTTTCATCAGTAGCCATTATGGTTAGGAATGAAGGTCTAAAGATCTTTTTAGATTTGATCAATGGCCATTTCTTTTGATTTTATGCAATTTGGCATATACACTTACATTGATAGCAACAACTAGAGCTTTGCTGACAGCATTAAATCTCTGCTAATTCATGCGCTATCTGGTCATACACCAACACCTGACTGACTTACCTTACAGTAAATTTTCCAACTGACAGTTTATTTGAATTTCTAATAATTTTATCTGTAAATTCTTGATTTACCTATTAGTTACTATTTTTAAGAGTGCCTCATCAAAGAAACAAACTTGATGAAATGACCTCCCATTGATGAAGAATAAATCAAGGAATTTGAAAAGAAGGTCTGAGAATTCAAGATACTCAAAATATAATTAATCTTTCCAACAAATGGTATTTTCTTCTTAGGTACATATATTAGTTGCGTATTCTAGTTGTGTAGTAGAAATACATAGAACACTAAGTAGAGAAATTTTTCCACAGCCAGATAAACCTAGCCTGATGGACTGCACACTCCAGTGAAACACAGCTGAAATCACTGAAATTGTATTTTCTAATAACCATGACAGAACTGCCAAATGCTTAAAACATCAAATCTTTAAGGGCGACAGTAAGTACATACTGCTGAAACTTGAAGACAAATGCATCTCCAGCTTCAAATTTGAATATTCTTCATTAGCACACAGCAAATATATGATGCATTCCAAGCTGTCAATAGTTGAACTACGCTGAAGTCTGGCAATAGGAAGAGCATAAATTAGGAAGACAGGTTTTTTTTCTTCATAATAGAGTGTAATGCATTCCAGATAGCCATAAGAGGGCACTTATAGTGAGAGGAAAATGACAAAAGCCCAGAGCATAGTGGACTTGCAAATTTGAAAACAGAATAACAATTTAAAGTTCCACTGCTGTTTGAGGGAGTGTCCGGGGACAAATAGTAATACAACACTAACTTTGAGCTTCTTGGCTTTTAAATTAAAAGATTTAAATGATAATACGAAGGAAGTACATTCTCACACACAGACCACATATAAATTAGATAAGAGTAAACAGGTGATAAAAATCCTGATGAGCTGCTTACAGCGACAGAAGAAATTCAAGTCAGAGAGAATAGCTATCACAAAGCCAAGTCTGCTCTGAGCACATCTGTATACTATGTAGAAGCCTTTGCTAGAGGAATGACAGCAGGAGAGGTTATCTGCTAGGATACCGAGTGAATCCCAAAGAGCTACCACCAGTAGCTGGAAAGATATATAAGCCTTTTTACTACTTTTCGTGCAACTTTGGAGTTTTCCATTCTAAAAATGAAGAGACATTTGAGGCATCTTTTCAAGATCTGCATTTGCTTGCTTTGGTAAATTACAGGGAAACTGTATTCAAAAAATGAAGTTACAAACCTAGGAAGATTTACGTAAAATCAAAACACCTAAAGGAATGGAAACAGCTAACAAGCTTATTGAGTATCTTGTGTCAAGACTTCAGAGTAGTCTTATACATAAACTATTTTTGAAACAACAAAAATCCAAAATGTACATGAAAACCTTATTTCTCACCCATAGTAACCTCCAGTAAACCATAGGAAGCCTTCAGTTACTAAGTAAAATACTACTTATGAAAGATTTCTATAGGATAACATGTTCTCCTTTCCATCCCATTCTGCCTCCTCAGACTACTCCTTTATAAAATAGGAGTAAAAATAAAATAAAATACTCCTATATAAAATTGGACAGTCAAGGGCATTTGCATGCCATTAACTGTGTTGATAAGCAACTGAAATGCGCTCTCATTTTTTAAGTATAACCTTAAAATTCCTAATTCCGAAATCATTCATAAGCCCTGCAACTTGTAAGTTACTCAGACTTACCAAAATATACACAACTTTTTTGTGTATTACTGTGTTTTTCACTTGAAGTTTTCAGAATTACAATTTTATGATTGAGAGTAATAGATGGAGATTCTGCAAGGTCACAGAGACATCAACAATGAGAAAATGAAAGTCATATTTCATCTTCCACTTTTCCTATTTCTCCTCACAAGCAACCTGAAATGCACCTGGCCTGACACCTGTTTTAGATGAAGTATTTCATTTCAGAAAGAGAATATCAATCAGGATTTGGATGGTGATTTTCATGAAAAAGGCAAGTGTCCAGATAGAGAAAACAAATATTCCCTGAGATGAGGCAACATTGGTACTATCCACATGAGATTATTTTAATCACAGAATCACAGGGTTGGAAGGGACCTCAAGGACCATGAATCTCCAACCCCCCTGCTACAGGCAGGGCCACCAACCTCCACATTTAATACAAGACCAGGCTGCCCAGGGCCCCATCCAGTCTAGCCTTGAACACCTCCAGGGACGGGGCATCCACAACCTCTCCAGGCAGCCTGTTCCAGCACCTCACCACTCTCTCTGTAAAGAACTTCCTCCTGACATCCAACCTAAATTTCCCCTCCCTCAACTTAAAACCATCTCCCCTTGTCCTGCAATATTAATTAATACATTAATTCTTCCACTCATTAGCATGTCAAAAGTCAAGCTGCATAAAGAATCAGACTGCTAAAGCAAATAGCTCACAGAAAGCAAACTTCTTGAAGGAGGATGCCTCCAAATTACACGCTCGTTGGTTGCATTCCTGTATATCTGGATGATTGCTCGGGGAATCTCTCCAAATGCGATCAGTGCAATTGACTGCTCCTTTCCCACAAAAATCAGTAACTCTTATACAGCAAGTTAATACAGGAGGAAGAAGAAAATTCCTTATGGTTACACTCAAAATACAGGAAGCAATTTAAGCACAGACATAGAATCACGTGAATTAGAAGGGGCCTTTAAGGATCACGTAGTCTAAGTCCTCTGCAACGAACGGGGACAACTACAGCTACATCATCACGTTGCTCTGAGTACAGCCCAACCCTGAATGACTCCAACGACGGGACATCCATCACCTCTCTGGGCAACCCGTCCCAGTGCCTCACCACACCGATTGTAAAAAGCTTTTTCCTTACATCTAAATCTAAATCTAAATCTAAATTTAAATCTAAATCCCGCACCTCCGGACTCCTGGCCCCGTAGAGACCCAAACGCTCCAGAGCAGCCGTCTGGAGGCGGGCTGCCGGAAGGCGCCGCACCGCCCATCAGCCCCCGCGCATGCACACAGCCGGCAGCAGAAAGGGCCGGCCGCAGGCTGGGCTGGCGGCTGATGGTCCGTGCTGCTAGTTCATACGCAGCCTGAGAGGCCGGGAATGCCCCGCGCGGCGCAGGCTGCGGGCAGGGCGGCAGGCCGTTACCTGTGCGTGGGTCCCGCGGTGCAGGGCCCGGATCACGCCGCCCGGTGTCGCCATGGCAAAGGCGGAAAGGGGCGGGGGTGAATCGGGCCTGAAGCGCGGAAACGTCGGCGCGTGCGTCCTAGTGTGGTGCTCGTGCGGAGTACGCATGCGCAGCCCGGAGAGGCAGCTTGTGGGCGGGGCCGCAGGAGGGGCGGTGGCGGGGAGCTGCGGGCGGTTAATAAATCTTTTTACGTTTTAAAGGGAGGGTATTTTTGCTGGGCGTTGGGTCGTAACTTAGGTTTGTTTCCCGATACGGTGCTACAACATAAAATGTCAAAAATCTGCTTTTGCAAGTGTGTAATTACCAAGGAGAAAGCTTTGCAGCACCTCCTAAATAGAAATGCTCTAATGTTATTATCAACCGACGCACCAGATGTTGGTTTCAGGCAAAGTGATGAAGAATAAAGCTCTGTGGGTTTCAGTGGTAGCAGGCTAAAGAATGAAGGTACAAATCATAGGCATGAATTTAATAGGTATAGTTGAACAAAGGCAATGCTTCTCAGGCTTTTTCAGTATCTTTGAATGAGTATCACAGAGCATTCTAATTAAACTTACCAGAAAAGCACAGATTTAACATACTAAGGGCTGATTAGCTGACAAGCTTTCCAAAAATACTAGTCAAATTTGAATTGGGAGACTTTTTAGTGGACTTCTGTGGTGAACTTCTACAGTAGCCCTTGCTGTACCCTACTCAGTAGGGTCAGCCGGTGATCTAGAATATACTGATAATTCATAGTTGAAATCTGCCCTTGACACAAGTACTTGTAAATAATAGCAGAAACTTGGCCATCACTCAATTCATTCTGATAATCTGAGTATGTTAAAACAAAATATATTTTTAAAAAACTAAAACTGGAATAAAAACATGAATTCAGGTAGTTGTTTTTTTTTTTCCTCTTCAACCAGAACCAAGCCTGAAATACTACCTTGAAGTCTTTGCTGAAAGACCTAGAATTTGTGTTGGACAAATAATTATATCTACTGCAATCCTGTTTCTGAAATGATGAATTAAGTTATTTTTCTCACTACTGGAATATTGAACAGTAGATACAAAGTTCACTTTTGGTGTCCTTGATTAGGAAAAAATGCTGAAAAATAGAGGAAAAACCTGAAGAAAATAGCCATCAAAAGATTCAAGAGATGACTTAGGGATATGCCTGAGTGATTAGTGAAATGCATGATCAGCAGAACAGAGTCTATGTTTTTTGTAGATGGGAGGCGCGAGAGTAAGTGGTGGAAGAGTAAAAAGACCTCCGTAGTAGGGCTGTAGGTAATAAAATATGTATTTTCATTAAGCTTTTAAGAGGCAGTGCCTTACGCAGGATTCAGCCTTGGTAAACTTAGGGATGTGTGTAGTCCCTCTAAGGTTTTTGTCCACAGCCTCTTTCTCTTGTTTAATGCAGAAATTAGAAGTTGTATGGTGGCAGTGACAGCTGACTGTAAAAGGGAAGAATGATTAAAGAAAGTGAATACATTTCAAAAATCTAAATTTATTCCCTGCCACTTGTCCTAAAGTTCTTGTGTGATGCTAGGTGAATTGTACTTTGCTATTGTATTTCTCGGGTACTGCCTAAAATTGGGCATGTTCATGACATACCTTGTTCAAGCGTATGACGTACAGGGCGATAAATGAGATTGCAGAAATTGCTGTATGCAAAATTGTGATTTACATTCTTTTTTTTTTAAACAAAGGATGCTAGAAAGATATGTCATGAACAAAAAAAGCAAGCAAAGGACATTTTGGCAAACCTGAAGTGACAGAGATGGGAGACCAGATAGGGTGGAATCCAAAGAATACAGAATCAGAGGTGAAGTTGGAACAGGCAAATAAAAAGCACAAGGAATCCAGTCCCTCTCTTCACATTTCTATACAAAAAAAAAAAACCCTTCACTTCAGACATGTAGGTTGGTGTGGTTTAAAAGCACATCTTTGAAATTTTGGAAAGCCTCAATGAATCCACTACTCTTACCTTTTTCATTTTACATGAGCTATGGAAGAGTTTGTCCATTTTTATAAATCTGCCTGCTCAACAAAGCTTTAGCTGGACAGCCATTTGAATGTGCTGAAGACCTGGCAGAGAGAATGAAAAGATTTTGTGTGCTGAATCTGCTGATAGTATCATAACATCACAGAGAACTATCTTCTGTGAAGAAGCCACTCGGAAACAAAAACACCTAGAATCTTCTGAAATCTGTAAACCTTTTCTCCCTATGATATACTGGGAAAAAGAAATCTTTCCTACATGTTCTTTTGTATTATTGTCAGTTGTGGTGGTTGTGTTCTTTACATTCATTTTGAATCTGTGTTTCCTGTCATGAGCAGATTAAAAACAGAAGAGAGCAGAGTGAAAGTTTTCTATTGCAAACATCTGTGTCTGAAAAAGGATTGTATTTCCATGCCCTGGAACATCAAGGGGAAAAGCTTGCCCTCCCCAGACACACACCTTTAGTTTGCAGCAATAAGGAGTTTATAGACAAGGTTGGGTTAGTACAGTAAATAGAAAACCCAAATCCACTATTGTTTCTGATGGTTAATCCAGTCTGGATGTCTGAGGAGACCTTCAGACATTGTTCCCAGCAGAGATCTATCTTATTTTACATCTGAGAAAATAACTGAATGCTTAGCATATTTTAATGTAAGCAGTGCTTTTAATAACTCATATCTTCTGAATGTGATACTTAGTTTTGTATGCAAATATTGCTTGTCTAGAGAGTGTTCTTAGGAATTGTTATTAGAAATGGAAAATGAATGCTCTTGTCCTCCATAAATTAAATTAAATCCACAGGAAGAAAAAAAGTCTGTGTCAACGAACTTCATAAAGGAAAAACTAGTGCTAACATATCATCCATATCTGTCTGCTTTGAAAGAACACAAGACTAGAAAAGATGTTGCAAGATCCACAAGGGGCCAGATATACAGTATGCTCTCATATTACGTGATATTCCTGTAGGAATTTAGCCCTGGAGTAAAGGAAATTTATTGGTTTAGATAGTGCCACAAGACCTTCCTATCTCATACATAAATGCTCTCCTGTCAAAACCTTCGTATATCAATATTCATTCAATGCAAATACTACCCAGATTATATTTTTCTAGATTCCTGAATTTCCTTACCCCACTGTACTTAGAGAACTGATAGATTGTATGCAAAACAGTAACAAACCTGGGAAACAGTTTAATAAAATCATTCTCTGAAATGGTTCATAATCTTGTTGGGCTCTGTGGAGATTTTGCTGGTAAGGAATAGGATTTCTGAAGAAGAAATGTCTTCATGTCTAGTGTTTTACTTCGGGTAATGTTATTGGTCTTATCACTCCTGGTCACTTCCCGATTCTGCCAAACGTCCTTCAGGTATACCCAGCTGATGATGATTGATATTTTCATACTTGTGAATATATTAAAAGACTCTTAAGACTGCAACTGTTATTACTAGAATTAATAGAGAAATTAAGCATACTTAAAAGCTTTAAACCAATATGGCAAAGTTAGTTAACTATCTGTTAAAAAAGAATCTTTTAATTAGTCAGCCTTTGAAATTGTAGAAAGGGGATGGCATTCACATAGTCTGAAGCTCTCCTTTGTAATTCTGTTTCTTCAGATAAGAGGATCTCCAAGCTGTTATTTTAACAATGGCAATTAGGATAACATATCTCTTGCTTTCTCTAGAGCATATATTAGTGTAATTTTCCTGTGTCTTAGTATGTCTATCCAAAAGTTTGACAAGATACTACAAAGAAAATGAAATTAGTCCCTTAAAGTGATTCTGGAATAAGGATGTTGGGACAATAGGATATGAAGAGATCTGATCACCGAATTCACATTTAAATCAGGGGTCATTAGGCGTCAGATACTTCTGAAAAGTCATTGATGTGAAACTTACCATGCATTTTTATAAATTGTTCCCATTTCTAAAAATTATGCCCTATTTCCAACAATCTGAATTGGTGTAATTTCACTGTTCAGTTTTAGATTGCAGAACTTTGTTGTTTTTTTTTAAGCTAAAATGCTTTTTACTTTCAGAAATTCTCTCCCATTATAATTAAAAAATATATCTTCTTTTTAAGCAAGTAGCATAGACTATTTTTTTCATAACTGTCATCATAAAATAGGCATTACATATTTTAAGTTGCTTGTAGCTCCCTAATTTTTGCAGTTTTTCAACCTCTTCTTTTCATATTAAGTACCAAAATGTTTCACAATACTATTGCAATATTCAATATGATACAGTACAATATAATATAATATGATTATACTAATTTGCCTGTTTCCAATGATCTGCATTAGGAAAAAAAAAAGAGGTGTTGCTAAGAAAGTTTGCAGGAAGATTGCTGGAATAATAAGTAGCATGTATATATCCTGAGAACAGTGTTGCCTGCTGCACTGCACTGAGAGCTCAAGTTCTTCCTGCATGTCTACCACTTCCTGTGTGAGTGGTTTCCACAGTATTCCAACCTGTAAGTGACTTACAATTTTTTGTTTTCAGGTGTGTGACCTGCACATGATGTTCAGACATACTTCTTGATAGTTCCCTTTCTTACAAAAGAATCCATCTGTATATAGCTGGCTGTTTCTCAGTACTGTTTATCATTCCACTGAGCTGTGCATCATCTGCAAACTTTACTAGCTGTGCTCTCATCGTTTCTTCCATGTTGTTAATAAAAATACTAATTACTTAACGAAGAGACTTAACACCTGTTAAACTGGTGGTGATTTAACATCCATTTAATGTACTGCTCAATATACACTTTACTGATTATTTTATGTCAGTCTTAAAAATTAGACTGTGGTGAGATACCAAAATATCAAAATGTAGATGTGGCATGGCCAAGTGTATTTTGAGATGCTAAAAAGTACGTAAAAGACAAAGTTGTTACAATATCTCTGAAAAAGAAATAAATTCAACTGGGTAACATCAAATAATATCCCCAGATAAAGATTTTCAAGATTACTTTAAAAAAAAAAAATAATTCTAGTTTACTGTTTATACAGACGTCTATGGTTGTGCACTCACTATTTTGCTACTGGCGGGGGAATACAGAACACCTACGGTTTTTGAGATACTTCCATGGGAAGCTGCTTTGTTTCACCAGAGCAGCAAAAAAATACTGAGATTGACAGACAGACAGACAGATAGATAGATGACAGATAGATAGGCAGATATAGACAGACCTTAGCACTCCTTTCTTTCTGCACACTGAATCCCAGATGTTCTGTCACCTCCACTGCTGAGGGAGGAAGGTAGCACAACCAAGCAACCTTGTTCCATGTCCCTTGCTTTTCTGTACTCTTTGTGATAGTGGCAGTGGCTGTTCAGTTCCCCACACATTTTCCCTGAGCCCTCTGCTTTAGCTGTTCACCAGTTCTCCTTTGCAGAGTTGAAGGGACATTGTCCCTCCTCCTTTGAGCAGAAGAATAGTATTTTGGCCATAATGCTGTGAGCCTGGAGCCATCCTTCAGCACGTGCCCATTTTTCCTCTCCATCTCTCCTCCAAGGACGGTGCTCCTGGCCTCCCATTCACTGTGGCAAACAAGCATGCTGCCTCCCACCTCCCTTTCAGCTTCTCCATAGTCTGGCACAATAGGCTATTTCCTCACAGATGCTTATTATGAATGGCCACACTCACTGTTATTTTTGTTGTTGTTTTTTCCGCATGCAGAATTGTTTTTAGGCTGCCCATCATCATTCATTGTTCTCCCTGAAACAAAAACTCCACTGCCCTTGGGGGAGATGGTGACTGGCTATTCTGTGAGGCTTCATAAAACACAGACTGTTGGGAACAATGGGAAAAAGCCTTCTCAGTGTGGCCGCCAGCTGAGGCTTACTGCCACTTGCCGCCTGTCCGCAGCACTGGGGAGTGGCAGCCATATTGAGGGAGGGCCTTGGCCTCTGAGCAGCCTCCAGGCCTTGCTGGGGGGGAAAATGCGATTACACACAGCGGAAAAAGAAAAAAAAGCATTAACATTATGATTCACAGAAATAGGCAAGATGCTATTTCATAGAAGTTCAAACTCTTAAAGTCGTTAAAATCATAGCAGCATACTCAACCAAGTCAAACTGCAATCTGTTAAAATCCCACCTACACAAGAATCCATTTCTCCCTAGTTTCATAATTTTACAGAATAAGTAGTCATTTTCTTCCATCGTTCTTCATAGCAGGAAATTTCCTCTTGAACACAAGACTTAACCCTGCCATAGTTACACTGAAGATCTTTATGGACTATGGCTCTTTCAGTTATTTTGTATTTAAACTGATAAATTTTATATTTAAAGATTCAGTATATATTCTCTTATTTTCAGAGTGGAGACTTATTATTTACAACAAGTTATTCATCCAGAATGGTGAAGCTGCATTATCAACTGAAACACTGAGGTATACTAGATCAATACACCAAAAAGTGTGTTGCCGGGAGCTGAGCTTTCTGAATTAGGACCAGACATCAATGCCAGAGAGGTTGCTAGGTGTGCTTACTGCCTTACATGCCAGCTAGATGAGGGAATAAGCAGGTGTCCATGTGTTTAGTAATAAACTGTGGAGGCCATGCCCAAAATAAACACTGAATGAATTAATTAGAGTGACAAAAACAGTGAAAACCAGGAGAAAACTGGGAGCAAAACAAAAATCATGATACAAGAAATGAAGTGAATACACAATGGCCTTGAAAGAAAGCCAGAGGTAAGAGCATTTAGTGCAAAATGCAGACTGCAAGCAGAACTGGATCATGAGCAAAGCACTGGGTTCTTTTTCCATCTTACTATATTTGAAGAAGTGGGACTTTGTTTGTAGTAAAACAGGATTACTTCAAAGAAATACCTGGCTCTTGTAATCAATTTCTCATTCTAATGGAAACAGCCTGCTGTGTTTTGAGTACTGGCTGACTGCTCAGGCCATGATAAAGTTGGACAACAAAAACACAGAAAACAGAACAATGAGGAAAAACAGAGAGGGAGGATGGAGAGAGATTTTAGAAAAAGACATGGCAAAATGGAAGAAAAATGAAAACTTGGAGGAAATTAATCTCTCAGATAAAGCACAGAGAGATAAAAGTATGTATCAAGTACATATTCTTCAATGTGATAGCTGGGAGATGCTTGTGGCTCCGGAAGAGAGTAATCCCTAAGGTATACCTTTGTTTGAATTTCTGATGAAATGGAAGATCCTGTCTCTCCTGTACCGTTGCCATTTCAAAAAATTAGCCCTCTCAGGCAGGCCACAGGGCATCATGATGGAGGGTTAAAACACATGAAGCTGCTGCCCATTTGGAACACACTCCGTCTTCTTTCACATCTGCAGAGCATTTAGCTACTTGCATCTGGTTGTGTTTGTGCAAATATAATTCCATATTCGCTAATAATTCCCGAGGCTAAAGGCCCCTCTCCTGTAACCTTGTTAATATTCTCACAAGGCCTGGTGTGAACGCCTCACAGCATTTGGATTAGAATTCAGTCTGGTGGTTTTTTTTTCCTCCCCCTGTCTCTTACCCTTCTCTCTCTCATACTTTTCTGGCCTCCAGTTTCCTGGCCACCCACATGACGAGACACTCTCCCTCCCTCTCTCTCCCCATTCTCAGTTTCAAGGAATTTCCTTTTGTCAAAGGCAAAGTGTGATTGACATATTTTCCCCCTCTTAAGTGCAGTCTTCTTAATACTTGATTTAACTATGTCCTTATGGGGCTCGTATGATCATTACCTAGGTGAGAAAGAGACCCCCTGCTCCCTCTCCACCATCTGATCTTGGTCTTCAAACTCCAGATTGCTGGCTACTTAGCACTCCTTACATGTTTTTTATTCACTTTTTAAATACATTTTTATTAATTTGGTGCTGATGTTTGATGATTCCAGATTGACAGCCTTGGAAACTGAGGTCATTTGTTTGTCCACAAAACAGGTATCACCAAAGCAGCAGATCTGCCGATTCCTCTATCAAAGTTCTTTGGACTCCCCTTTCGAAGCTCCTTACTCAGGTCAGAAAAATGACCTTCTTCTCTTTCCTTTTTGAGTAGAAAGAAATTCAGTTTCCTAATCAAGCCTCAACCCTGATGCTAGAATTGATCCAAATATGAGTCAGAGTCCACCCTGACTACAGTGTTACAAGAGTAAGGGACATACAGAAGCAAGGTAAGAGCCACTGTTATTATCTATCTGGACTTCAGTAAGACCTTGGACACAGTCCCCTCCGATATCCTTTTCCCCAAGTTGGAAAGAGATGGATTTGACAGATAGATTGTTAGATGGACAAGGAATGGGTTGTGAGTTTGTACCCAGAGAGTGGTGGTCAATGGCTCAATGTCTGGATGGAGCTCAGTGACAAGTGATGTCCCTCAGGGGTCAATACTAGGACTGATGCTCTTAAAAATCTTCATCAGTAACATCAACAGTGAGATTGAGTGCGTCCTCAGCGACTTTGCAGATGACACTAAGCTGTGTGGTGTGGTCAACATGCCTGAGGGATAGGATGCCGTCCAGAGAGACCTAGACAGCTCAAGCAGTTGGCCTAGATGAACCTTATGAGATTACATAAATCCAAGTGCAAGGTCTTGCACGTGGGTCATGACAACCCCTGCTATCAGTACAAGCTGAGGGATGTAAGCCCTGCCATAAGGGACTTAGGGGTGCAGATGGATGGCAAGCAGGACATGAGCCAGCCTTGTGCCCCCCAGAAAGCCAGCCATGTCCTGGGCTGTATCAAAAGAAGCATAGTCAGCAGGTTGAGGGAGGTGTTCCTGCCCCTCTACTTTGAGCTGATGAGACCTCACCTGAAGTGCTATGTCCAAATGTGAAGTACTCAGTATGAGAGAGAAATAAACCTGTTTGAAAATGTCTAGAGAGGGCCACAAAAATGATCCAAGGCATAGAATACTATCAGAATCTAAACATGGCTACAAGAAAGGAGGGGACAGACTCTTCAGCAAGGCCTACTGTGATAGGACAAAGGGAAATTGTTTCAAACTGAAAGAGGTGAGATTTAGACTGTACATAAGAAAAAAAGTTTTTTACAGTAGGGATAGTGAATCACTGGAAGAGGATACTCAGAGAGGTGGTGGATGCCCCGTCTCCCTGGCTATCCAAGGTTGGGCTGGATGGGGCTCTAAGCAGCCTAATTTAGCTGTAGATGTCCCTGTTCACTGTAGGGGAGTTGAACTAGGTGATCCTTAAAGGTCCTTTCCAACTCAAATTATTTTATGATTCTATGATTTTACTAGTTCTCTACTGGTCACTCATTTCTTTACCATATTTAATGATGGTTTCCTGTTGTACTCCAGACTACTTTCTACATAAGATCACATAGCACAGGCTCAGCAAGGACTCGGTGTACCACCCCAGGCCTACTGCCTGCCCTAGGTAGAGACTGAGGTGTGCCATGGTGGCAGGGCAAGGAGTGGAGAGAAAGTGACAGTGGTCACTTCTCTCCTGCTTGGGCAGGTAGATCAGCTGCTGGCAGCAGGAGAGGAAGGCAAGCCTTCAGGCTGATAGCTTGGATTTTTTCATGATCCCCTGGTAATTTGTATTGGGCACCCTGCAGTACTGTTCTGACTGGTCTGGTTTTAATGTTTACATGGAAGTGGGTTTCCGTTTCTTTGCTGCTGAGCAGTTCCAGCAAATACCTGTTACCTTCAACCTGGCTTTCCTAATACTAAATTTAGGTCTGAGTGAGGCTCCTTGAGGAAAACCTGAACATTGCTTAGGTGTGCTTAATCTTACAGCCTTTATGCTTCTATAAATGCTTCTATACAAAATCAAATCCCTCCTTTGACTGTTTTTATCCATGTCATGTAAACTGGAACAAGAAGGTCTTCTGGAAAAAAAATCTGCATTTATAATGACTGTGGGCTGGCTGTGGGAACTCAGTGGAAGAGGTTGCTTAGAGCCAAACATTTTCAGTGTGACAGGAAGGAAGTGTAACGAGTTCTTTTTACTAAATATTTGCAAGATTTTTCTGTACTTTTTAGTCATTATAGTAGGAAAACTAGGAGTTTTGTTTTCCATTTAGCAGGAATAAAAGGTTTTGAGGAAACTGTTACATAAAAATAAACGTTTATAATTAAGTATGTTGATAATTTGTGTGACATTATTATAATAGCTTGATTTCAGTTAAGTTTGAACTTTGTTACATTTGAAGTTACTAGGCTAAAATTTCCCATGTCAGGGATTAATGTCTCTGCCTTGCATCCTTCTTTTTCCCTTCCTTTAAAAAAGGGAATAATTAATCAAGTTTTCAGAGAAAAACTAGGGTGACTTTATTCTCATGTACAAAATAAAATCCTTGAGGGGATATTAGAAAGAGTTCATAATCCCTACCTAATTTTGTCGAAAGACATGGTTTTTATCAGCAGTTGGGGCGGGGATCTCTCTGACGTCAGGAATATGTGCTTGCTTATTTCTGTGAAAATTTCCCTGCATTTACTCAAGTTATGAGCTTCAGAAAGATTTGCTTTGCAGAAAGGTGTTAGAAATGCACATTCCCTGAAGGATGGCTTTGTATTGTCAAACCCAGGAGTTAAATGCAATCTTCTCTCCTACCAGAACAGTGGAGTACATGGTCTGGTCTCAGGTCACAGGAGATGAACAGCAGTGCTGCATCTGCTCTGTTTTCAGTGTTCATTTGACAGAGCATGGGAGAAGACTGGTGAGGTAAGGAACTGGGACTAAAATATTGGGAAAAAGGACATCAGGATAGTCCTATATTCAAGGAGGGGTTTAGGCTGGGACTGGAAACATGACAGAGGAGGGACCTCAGATGCTTATTGCCTAAAGTAGAGCATGCTGCAGGTAATTCAAGTTGGCAATTTCAAAATTGAACATTACAGGAAAATAATCCACAGAAAATTAGTGATGCAGGCTTCAGAGCAGAGCTTGGCTGATGTGCAGTAATACGTGAACCACCTACAAGTAGAAAAAAAAGATCTCAAATGTAAAGTATCTGCAGCATTGATCCAGTGGAAAACTGTTGTATGAATATGTAATTAAAGACTGTGAGGTAGCTCACAGATAGGCCTGAAATAAGTCTGACTTATTGCTGATGATCCTTAACATCTGAATGTTTCACTTTGCAAGTTAATATTTTCTTAACATAGTATTATTTATATAATGCATAGACAACATATGGGCAAGAATCTATCCTGCTGTGAAGCAAGTTAGAATCAGATTCTCATTAATGGCTTAAATGAAATTAATTAACAACTATTTACCTTAGCTCTCTCCAAACTAAGAGGATTCAAAAGAACACAGCCTTTGCTGAGCCAGCTTCTGTGTATGGTATAGTGAGATGGGGCCAAACTGTAATGATATAAAAAACATCCTTTCATTCTTGTCTTCCTTTCTTCACACAAACATGTGCAGCTGCGGCCCATCGCTGCTGAAAATAGACATCATCACAATATGGCAGTGAATATTTTCAACCATTCTTTTAAGAAAGCTTTTATCTTTTTTTGGCCCCACAATGTCTCCAGGCAATCTATCTCTATTGTCAGGGCCCTGCTTAATGAAGTATTGTTTCAAGAAGCATAGTCCAGCACATTCTTTTTCTGGTATGTGCCCAGAAAGGAGTTATCTTGTAGATGGCTTCAACATCTTATCAGATCACAGTTCTCAGCCTTGCTGTTGCCATGTGTCAGGACTGCCTCACCCACCATGAAGAGCCTGCTCTCTGGCTTTATGCTGGTTTGGCTTACAAGCTGGTAAAAAACTGATAATGGATACTTCACCACAGCTATTGATAAAATACTGAATTTTCACGTTTTGGGAAAGTGCCAAATTCCACTGCTGCAGAGTAAATGAGTTCATGAGGCTGTGACTGAAATGCTTGGAGAAGGTGGAGTGAGAGCTATTGTTTCCAGCTCTGAGGCAGCTCTTCATTGCTACAATGGTTTACTCTTGGTTCATGTTCTCACAGTTACTTCTAGAGCTGCAACTGCCAAAACATTAGCTGTGATTTCTAGAGCATGACTGGGCTCCAGAGTTGTGGAAATCAGGGTCTCTGACCACAAAGCTGCACAGACTGCGTCCCCTGGTGTAGCTCTTAGCACCTGTGATTGTTGTCCTACACTTTCCTCTAAAAAGTTCCTTTTGAACACCTTATGCCACACAGTCTCGTGCACATCTTCTCCACCCCTGTGACCTGTCAGGCCTCTGTCCAACATTTGTTGAAGCACATCACACCTTTATACTAACCCATCTTGAGTCTTGTGGCATTATACTTAAATGGTTTCTCAGGCTGGTAAGACTGCCTTGGAAACAACAGTGCTCTGTATGAAAACACAGAAATCAAATTCTGCAAACTTTGAGGAACCTTAGCTTTCAGAATGACTTCAAGTAGTTCAGAAGACAAGCGACCTGAAGCTTGCTAGAATATCTGTACAACCTCTTCTTTTCCAAAGAAAATCCCCTCTGTTCTCTGATGTCAGAAATGGTCAGTAGTAATTATTTCTTGAAGCCTGAAGAAGCAGGTAAATAATCCAGAACCTCAACATAAAAACATCTCTAAATCTTTAATGCTTTTAACAAAGTATTTAGAGAGAGTGGGGGGAAGAAGGAGAAAACAGTCTTGAATAAGTTGCTGATGGAGAATCACAATTTATTAGGTGTCTTCCAGGCATTGTGTAAAAATGGCTGTAGTCTTAGTGTGCTTTAAGCCCCAAAGAACAAAATACAGGAAATCTGGAACTAGAAACTGGGATTGGGGCTAGCAGCAAGCAGCACCATGGTCCTAGAGAACAGAGCTGGAAGGATCTATCACCACCAGAATCCAATTGATGAAAGTGGAACACAATACAGAACAATTTGAGTCACTCCACTGCCATCAAGTACCTGTGAAGCCCATGGATGAAGTATGTCACATCCCCCTTTTGGTGGTCAGACTACATATGAAATTGCAATTTACTACTGCTGCTAGTAAATTGAGTAACAAAGACATTTCTGTGTCTCAGTTTCCCTAAGCAAATAGCAAGCATAGGGGATGCTGGCTCTTTTGTTATCAGTACTTCATCAACTACAGCTACTGATAGCAAGGACATGTTGCTCTATATTTAGATTGGGAATAAGGCAGGGAGGGAAACACAAAGCAGAATGCTTTCTACCAGGAACGCTGGGGTGTGGCATCTGATGTTTCTGTTCTTGACATGAGTGACAGGGAATTCCCTTCTGCATCTGATTTTGAGTTTTTCCAGGCATGTAGGGTTTGGATTTTCCAGAGGCAGCTCCTGGTGCTGCTCTATGGATGCCTTGGACAGTGAAGGGCATTGTTCTGGGAACTGCAGCTTGCACAGGGAGGATTTATACATCAAGTCAAGTCCCTCCTGTCCTGACCCCTCCTGACTCCCAAACATCTGTGAGAGAACACCCCTGAGATGGAATTGGTGAAGAATCGTTTATTTTGCAGTGAAGGGATAATCTCATAATAACCGGGGAATTCCTCCAAGTTCCTGGGACTACCAAATGAACGCTGCCTGGTGCTGCTGGCTGAAACACCACAAACACAAATACAATGGGAGCTCTGAAGAAGGCAGAGCTGCTCAGCACCCAGAACCCATGTTTATTTTCTCCAGAGATGAAGGGGGGACTGCAGGTCAGCAGGAATTGTGCATTCTGACTGATATTTATTGACTCAGAAGTCCTTGCTGACAGACAGACAGACAAGAAGAAAAGGCTTCCATTACAGTGACGTCATTTCTTTCCCTCTTCGCCCCTGAGGCTTTCACTTCTGACATTCTTTACACAGAGTGTCTTTACACACTCTTTTGCTGTGGCTTCTCCAGCTGCCTTGGGGTGAATGGCAGCTGCCTTTCACCCTTCAGGTGCTGGAAGATGGGATGCCTGTAGGGAACAGGACTGTCAGGCTGCTTGTGACATACTGTAACACATCCATCAGAGCTGCAACAGTAACAGAGCTTTGGTGTTCAGTCTTCCCTCTGAGATCTGGACAAGGCTGTAAGTCTGGGTCAGATGCTGGGTATGAGCACTGTGTGGCCACTGGGGGTCTGTATGAAAGAAAAATGTATCTGCGCTATGCTCACCCTCTGTTTTCACCTTCCATAAATTTTTTCATTAGGTTTTTTTTTTTTTTTTTTTTTTTTTTTTTTTGCCCTATGCTAATATTGTGCTTTGGGAGAGCTTCCAGTTGTTTGCATGAGTGAATGCAAGGCGCACCTACAGTCAGCTATTCATGGGAATGCTGTGCTACAACACTGAGCAGCTTCCATTTGAGCCAGGGGTCATGTCTTTAGTATTTTTGATTCCTAATATTGTTTCTCCAGAGATTTTGAGACAGAGCTGAATACTTCTGTCTGTTGCAACTTGTACAATCACCTGTGCTTTTAGCCAGACAGGGAAGTCTCCTATTGACAGTACAATCAATATACTGGATACTTCATCCTTTGTCAGCATGGAGAAGTAAATGTCCATAATTAAATTGGACAAATTGTTTCTCTGACCTCTGCACTTTGCTTTTTTTTTTTTTTTTTTTTCCCTTAAAATGGACTGTCAAATTTTGAGTCCAGTAAGTCAGAAGTGGGTATTCCTAGAGGATGCAACATGCTGCAGTACAAGATCCTGAAATGTTTGCAGTAAAGATCATAAACAGTAGATCCTTTACTCGCTTTTAAAGCATCATACCTGCAGCATGGATAAATGAATCACACTGATCTTGGTTAGTGAAGCACTGAGATGCTAAGAAGTCTCAATAAAAGGATGCTGTTTGACAAATTCACTCTAGGAATATGCTGTCCATGCAAATACAAATGCATATAAATGAGAACCTAAGTATCAGCTAATTTTGTCCACTTCTTGATTGCCAATGCATGCTTTGTTATAACAAACTTCAATGATGAGATATCTTCCACATTTGGATTTTTACTGTATTTCTAGTAATTTACTTCATGTAGTGAGGCATGATTAAAACACTTTTGTTCTGTGACAGAATGCTTCTTACATCACCTAACGTATGTGAAATTCCTTTCAGACTCTGCTTCATTAAAAACTGATGCTCATACCTCCTGCTTCTTTAATGGACAGGGACAGATCTGGACATATTTTCACTTTGAAAAATTTCCTCTCCTTTTCATTAATGATCACTGTACAGCTGTCTAAAGACTCTGGAGATTTCCTTCTACACTGCCAGACATTTACTGTCTTGGTGATCTGTTTGTGGAGGGCCACATGCTTTTGTTCTCTCCATAAAGCTCTTGTAACCATAGCCTATTTTCCTTATTGTGGCCTTTCCAGTATATAGGGTAAGGAGTTGAGCACTCAGTGTTGCAAGGAAAATTAATTTTCCTGGCTATGACTGCTAGCTGCTAAGAATGTCTGATGTAGTAGTGTAGTAGTGATCAAGTAGTGTGCAAGATCTGTCCGTGCAAGTGTCCTTGCATGTAGCACCGTCACGGTTCTCATACATGCACATCACCTTACATGTGCATGAATTCTAGGAGTAAAAGGCCGAAATAGCCTCCAAGTATTTTATTATACAGCCTTTCCTAGCTTTAGCTGTAACAAAATGAAGTGTGTTACAAACAAGTAAAAACTGATCCCAGTTATCCCCATTCCAATGGACTCCCATGACTGAAGAGGGAATTACTGGCCCCTGTAGTCCATACCTGAGGGCTAACAATTACTACTCAATTTCCCTGAGTTAATAAGTAAGAGCACACACATAGAAACAAGCAGACCTTGATGTGAAGGTAAACCTGGTGATTACCAAACTGTTATACAACTGGGTCACCTTAACTTTCTTTTCTGTATCTTTAATCCACTGTTTTTCTCATCTTTCCCAATTAAGTGTGGTGTCCTCATTCAGTGATTTTCAACATCTGATCCACAGATTTCTGGGAATCCAAGGACCTCTTCTAAAGGATCTGGGAAAGAAAAGCAATTTATACATGCTGTGCTGTAATATCTACATATGTGAAATTTTTAAGGAACTTAGTATGTCTTCAAGAAATTATTTTAGGAATACAACCAATCAAATAGTGTTTTTCAACTACTGCTCCATGTGAATTAATGTTATCTTCTTTCATTTTTCTCTGACCTTCATGGGAAATGATGTTAAGATCTAAGGATACTCCTTTTTTCTTTCCTTATTCTGAAAATTTCCCACTGTTCTATATTTGTGTAAGTAATGCTACATGGCACAGGAACTCTATCACGTTTCAAGCTTGAAGAATACTGGGCATTTTAAGCACTGTGTTGTCTAAATGTGCTTAGAGGGGGAACAAATGCTGATCAGATTCTTTCATTTGTTAGGGCAGTATGTTCTGGTACAGAAGAAGTTCTTGTAAAAGACCCTGAATTTGAATGTCTCATGTATTGGGGTTTGCGGGAAAGTAAGATGAGTTTTTCACAAAGGAAGAAACAGGAGATTTAAATCCTAAACTTGTGGCAGTTTTATTATCTTAGGATTCTTTCAGTTTTCTGTTTCAGGAATGCCATGCTGGTTGACATTTATTTCCTGGATATGTCCTGTATATGCAGAGATTGGCTGCACAAAACAAGGGATGTTTGTATTACGAACAGATTCTACACTACTAAAGTATACTGTACCTGTCTCAAATTCTTATGTGAGCACATCTTGGACAGGATATCCATGCACTAGAAAGTTGTTGACAGAAAAGTGTGAAAGTCACCTCCTTGACAAGATGGACACAGGTACAAATGTGCCCTGGGTCAGTAGGTGAATTTCTTTGATCCTGTAGAAACTACTGTAAGTCAGTGTTATGTTTGACCTCTATTTAATCCTTTTGAAATACGTTTGAAATATGTGTTTTCTTTCTTCTATCCTGTCTCTTGGTGCTACCATGGACTGTTCAGCAAGGATGTTTACCCCTGATCCTTAGCACCTCTAAGCCTCTTTTCATCAGAGCCCAAGCCATCTATTTCTTTTGCTGCTTATGCATACACTCCAAAATAAAAAACAGCCAGGCACAATGGATGTAACAGTAAAAGATTCCATGCATCTTTACCTGTTGCTAGATCTTAACTTTTCCTTACAAACCTTAGTAAAGTCAACTTAGGGTAGTTATCTCTGTTGCTGAAGAGAAGAAACAGATGACTGTTTTTCTTTCTATCAGTGAATCTTTGCCAACAAAGGGTTCTGAGCCTACCTAGTGCAGGCTCAGTGTCTTGCTGACATTGTTGCATTATTTTGGCCTAAGAAAAAGTGCATTTTGTTAATAAGATTAGAGCCAGATGAAGGCATTTTTTAAGCAGCAGACCTCTGCATAGCTCTTTGACAGACTCCAGTCTGTTTGCCACTCTTCTTTTGTGCTTGTTTCCTTCAAAAAAACCTCTTGGGACTTTTTTCAGTGAAGCAGGAGAATGTCAGGTATTGTGAGATATACACAATGTGATGCACATAACTAATTTCCTACAAAAAAACCATACAATTTTGTTGGTTTAAGAATTTAGATACCTTAACTGATGATGAATATCCACAGATACGGTATGCTGGATATGTACAAAATGAAACAAAGATATATGCTGAAAACTAATTAAAACCAGCCCTGATGGGACCAGATTTGTCTTTCAACATAGCTCAGTAATTTATATTAACATGCATTAGTTAAGCGTATTAGTTAAGTATAAATCAACAAACTGAATTGAAATTGGACAATAGCTTGTTTCTTTTGACCCATTCTGCTCTGGACAAGTTGAGCTCAGTGCAGTAACATTTATTTTGGCTAGCTTTGCATTTTGCCTGGCCCTGCATTTCTGAAGGGCCATCAGTTTCCCCTCTTTAACACCTCAAAGAAGTGAAATACAACCTTTGTTTTGTACATAGGTCACCCCCACTTTAAGCTGTGCTGGTTCTTCAGACTCTGAAGGAAATCAGTGTAAGTTAAAAGATACTCATATGAGTAAAGGAAAATAGTCCTCAAGAGGTGAGTCTGGGCTCAAAAATCAAATATGAAGAATAAGGAAGTAACATTGCAACCTGGTCATTTTGTTGAATGTTAGTGCACTTTGACAAATGCAAGAATAGGAAAAAACAGTTAATTAAATTTTGTTATCCAAATTAAGTGAGGTTGCACTCTTCTGTGTAGAACTGTAGCTTTTGTATGTGCCTTATGCATACATATTTAAATGGATAAGCTCAAAACTTGTGGGTTCAGGTTTTGCAGCGTAGTTCAGCTGGATTATGAATCTAAAATTATGAAATCTGAAGGGGCAAATTATTGTTGTTGATGCTTTTCTTTAAAAGCTTGGATGTTTAGGTTTTCTTTAGTGTGTATCCTCTCATCTTTCTTTTATTTCCATGTCTCTCTCACCTGCATCTAACATGCCTGCTATTAACCTGTGCAGTTAATAATAGGAGAGGCTGCACAAAGCAAAAGCAGCTGCCTTTGGCTTCAGTTGGAGTTCAGAACCTCTGAAAGCCAGGCACTAACATTTTTCAGTTGGAAAAGCGGACTTATTTCCATAAAACAATGATTTTTATTTACAATTTAAAGAACTCTCCAACTGTATGTATTTTAAAATGCTGTGTACATGCTACATTCCTATAGGAATCTGGCAGCCATTTCTAGGGAGCATTAAGCAATGAGATCTTGTAGTGAACAACGGAATTATTTTTTATTTAGAGATTACATAACTCTAACAAAATGGAAACCAGCCCCTGTGCTTCACTGTAGACCAGAACTTTCTCTTCCCAGATGGAGGATGACCTTTAATTGTGTCAGTTCCACCCCACATCCTTAGAAAACAAGGGCAGCTGCTCTACACATGAAGGGAAGCAGAGACTGTCGAAGCCATATTGGTCAGGGATAGATCATTACTGAGGCAGCCTTGTGATAGCTACATGAATTAGATCCCATCCATCAGTCAGAGTCTCCAGACAAAAAGAATGGATCTTCAACATCACAGATTGAATTAATTCCTGCCTATACCTGTCCCTTTGGCAGCCACTGTCTCAGCAGTCAAGACGGGCAAGTAAGACATAATGCTAACGGTACAAAAAGTGACAGTGCACCTGGGTTTCTCTGGTCACTCTGGAATGGCTGTGTGGACAAGGAGGACCGAACTAATAGGAAACTGAGTATTGACTGTTCTCAGTCTACTGGAGGAGGAGCTGACTTCGAGTAGCTGGGGCTCACAGCAAAGACACACATACTAGAAATACACCATGTATTCTGTCCCTGATTCTGCATCAGTGCTCCCATACACAACTTAGGAATAACTGTCTCAAAAACTCTGATACTACTTATGTTCCTCTGCCTTTCCTTCCTCTTAGTACAGCCACTCTGCTAAATGTATAGCTTTTTTATTCTCTTTCCCTGTTCCTTTAATGTATTCTTTGTACCGAGGGGTGGGTAGGCAGAGTTTTTTTGGAGTCCTTCTGTCGAGCAGCTGTGATGGTTTCCCTTGGATATGTGAGACTTGGGAAAGATTTTGATGATTTTTCTGTATGCTGAAAGGCTTTCTCCATCAACCTTGGAGAAGGACCTGAAATGTGGTGAAAAGGTATAGAGTTGTCAGCCCCCAAACAAAAGCGTTTGCACAGTTGGGAAGTAACTGGACAGTGTCTGCATCCTCTGATGAGCTGAGACAATTCCATTACCCACAACTTGTCATAAATCAGCAGCCTGCTGTTCTGAAATAGGCATTCAATGTTTGCTCTGCTGTTTCTTAAAGTCAGAGAAATGACTTCAGTGCAGCGGCTGGCATGGAGTCATAGCACTAAAGACTTTATCATTGCTTTTGACAAAGTTTTCACTGAACGCAGTCACATGCTAAAATACAACTTTAAAATATGAATTCACTTTGTTTGTGTTAACTTTCTGTGAACAGTCAAGCAATTTAGTTTTATTGACGAGAAAATCTGTAAAAAGTCAATGTCAAAGATACATATGTATGCATTTAAGTAAACTAGTTCTAAGTTCTCATGCATAAGCATTCAGTTTTGAAGTGCTTACACGTTCCCCCAGCCAAAGGAATGGAAACAATACAATGTGATTTATCTGACCAATCAAACCTAACACAGACAGCTGCAGCACAGACTCTCTTGCTGGCTGTTATTTCCATATCGGCAGAAGAACAGGGTAGATGCCTCAGTCTGCATTTGTGTTGTGAGCTGGTCACTTGGCTCTTCTGCTGGTGACAAAGAAGCTAGAAAAAGCGTGGCTCTCTAAGAGACACAAGGGAAAAGTGTGGGAGCCCACAGCTCTGAACCTGTCACTCACCAAACAACGGCATGCTGATGGTATTCTCTGCAGTTAGTCTTTTTCTAAGGAAAATATTTGTATTTAAATATGAATATGTTGGTAAGGAACAATTTGCATGCTACACTGAGAACGAACTCTCACACATCCCTGATAACAAAATTGTTGTAAGCACCATTGACAAGTTTCATGGGATATGTAGCATATTAGGATAAAATGGTGAAAAATGTGCTGATGTGTTGTCACAGTGTAGCTCTAAGGTAATATGGGGGATGCATGAGGTCATCAAGTGATATTTGCTGTACCTCCGTAACATTCCCATAAGAACATTCTTATGAGCAATTCAGAAATGAATATCAAGGGCCTCATTAAGAAGAAAAAACATGCCACAAAGAACCAATGATTTAATCATTTAAGGATATGTCAAAATCACAGCAAAACTACTGCCAGGCCTGAAGATGTCTAAATTCTGCACAGGGATACACTTTTCCCTGCAAAACTCCTTGTGATAGGGAAGGTCTGCTGCTAGGCACTTAAATCTTAGCTGTACTAGCTAATACAGCACACAACCTGCAAGATGAGGAGAAAACCTCCTGTGTGGTGTGTGCAGGGTTTCCCTGCACTTTTAGGAATCTGTGAAATGAGAAGTCCATGCCTGTGGTTGCACAGGTTGTGTGCATGCTTGTCCATCACGTCAGCTGCCCGTCATCTCTCCAGCTGTCCCAATTCATCTGCAGTTCCCTGTCCATGCTGGTTCATGTTATTTCTCTTGCTTGTCTTCCCTCTGTCTTCTCTGTAGAAGGCAGTCTGTGCCAAGGATGTGGGAGAACAGGTCATATGAGGATGTATCTTCTATAATTTCAAAGGGTGTGTTTTAACTGAGGTGTGGATTTGGGAGAAAAATAGCAATCAGAATACTCCTCAAGTCATCTACTGAACTACTTCGGGCAGCATGACCTTCTTGCTGTCTGAAGTAAATACTAAGCATAGATTTTGCTTTTAAAACAAAGAATGATTTTGAAATCAGAAAAGCAATCTTTTTTCTTTAATCCAGCAATCAAAACCAAATGGATTTAGAAATCTGTGAGTACACGATTTTCAGTTTGCATTGTACTGCCTCCACCCTTCAGCTTATTGCAAGTACAACCCAAGCACTGCCCTCATGTGGCAGCAGGACCTGTCTCAGCCCAGCTCGGCCCAGTTCAGCCCGACTTGGTGTGGGTGACTGGCCAGGTCAGCAAGGGGAGCTTCTGCTGCAGCATACATCTGCTGCACACATTTTATTTATTTATTGTTTGGAAGGGCTGTGTGAGCAGCGTGGTAAATCTCACACGTTTTCTCAATCTGTACCCAGAGCAGGTAGGATTGACAGCTGGAGAAAACCATATATGCCGAGCGCTAAGTAGGTTATCTGCTGCCTGTAAGAAAGAAAAGCATTGAGCTTTACAACTATGCCCCCAAGCCATGCCCTTGTTTTTGACTTTGCCACTGGCAAGGCTGAGTGCCTGACCCCTGCTAAAGTGCGGTGCCTTTAATAAGCAGAGGGAGAAAAGTAATTTTATACTCAGCATGTGATTGATTCATGTTCTCAAAGGGGATAAAAATGTTATTAGAAAGTTCTCCTGCCAAATGAGTGGCAAATGAAACCAATTTATTAATGCTGTGAAGCCAATGTGTGAAATTGGGATAAAAGGTGAGGTGTGGTCTCACCCCTGTGCTTGCTGCAGCAGAATGTGCTGTAACACAAAAGCCTCTTGTCCTCACAAAGTGGGTGCTGCTGTTGTGACCTCAAGCACTGGCAGCAAGCAAACAAACGTTTTCTTCAGCTCAGATGCAATTTGAAATGTTGGGGTGAGACATGCCGACTCTGCAACTCCAGACCTCAATCATGAGCCATCTAGCTGCCGCTTAAACCTGTGCAACATTGTCAGGACACCTTTGAAAACTCTTTTATTCTTTCCAGAGGTCAAGGCTTCCTCTTCATTGAGAGCTATTATAAATTTTATTACCTGTTAAACAGTTTTAGTGTGCTCTGTGTTGAACAAGGCACAAAACAAAAACAGTCACAGACTCCAGAATACTCTGGATTTGCAGCAAAGTCCACAAAAGAAAGGCTGTGATTTTGGAGCCAAGCAAGAGACCCAGACATGGCTCATGCTTTTATACTAATGTACTTTACATGGGGCTAGTGGTGAAGGTGACCATATGTTCATGAAGTATCCATCAAGCAGCTACTGCACCATTGACAAAAGCAAGATAAAAGAAGATTATTTCAAAGTAACTCTGAAAGGCTAGGAGTTCTCTGCCTGGTGCCCATGAGGGGCTGCAAGTGTCTGGATCCCTGCCTCCAAGTTTTTGCTCTCTTTGCCAGTGCAGTGCTTGATGGAGGCAAATAAAAAGAGAAACAGTGTGGCTGTGGGGCCCTAAGCAGGCTAGCAAGGCTCAACTCTTCATCTTTTTACCTCATATACAGATAGTATCATCTCTCTGCAGCACCTGGAAAAAATCAGAATCTGGACAATAAACAGCCAGGTAGAGCCTGGCAGGACAGAAATCTGTAAGGGAATTTCTGCCCTGAAAAACAAATAGTCTCCAGAACAAAATGTATTCCCTTATCTATAGTATGTCTTCAGATTGTGAAGTAAATCAGCATGGTCTGTTCTTCTGGATTTCTTACTCTTCCAAAATAGCTCCCAAAACATAGATATTAATAACTGTATTTCTTAGCTGCAGGTACATTTTAGTTCTAGGAGAAAAACAATGTTGATAACACACCAATGTTTATAGTTGCTGGTAAACAGTGTTGTACAGAGCCAAGGCCATTCTTAGCATAGGCCTCAAGAAGAATTAAAACAAATGACTTAAACTGGACAAAGGAATATTCCATACCACATAACATCTTGTGGAAGGAGTTTTGAAGGGATGGGAGTTCATGTCATTCTTTATTGCTTCTTGGGGGGCTAGCTGGGCATGAGCTGGGGGGTGGTAAGCAGTTGTTTGTGCATCACTTGTTATACACATTCATATATACACATATACTCATAACTATTATCCTGCTTTTTCTCTATCTTTGTAAATAGTTTTATCTCAACCCATGAATTCTAATTGTTTGGTTTTTTTTTCTCAGTTCTCTTCCATCCCACTGGGAAGCGGGGTGTGTGAGAGTATGATTGTGTGCTGCTCAGCCACCTGCTGGCTAAAACCACAACAAATTATCTAGAAACCTAGGTTCAAAAACTGTTCAATCAGATTTTGATTTTGCTGTGGCAGTCATTATCTTTAAGGTAGTTTACTCACCAAGAATCAAAGCTGGGTATTGCTCTGATTCAGTTCTGGTGAAATATAGGAAAGCCATTTGCTTTCTTAGCAGCACAGAACACCAAAAATGAAGAATCATAGCATCACAGAATGTCTTCAGTTGGAAGGGATCTTAAAGTCCTTCCTGTTCCAACCTCCCTGCCATAGGCAGGATTGCCTCAGGACCCCGTCCAACCCCATCCGCAACCCCTGCCCCAACCTTCAGGGATGAGGCAGCCACAGCTCCTCTAGGCAGCCTGTGCCAAGTGCTTCACCTCCCTCTGAGTGAAAAATTTTCTCCTACTGTCTAATCTAAATCTACCCTCTTTTAGTTTAAGCAATTTCCCCTTATCATTATCTGCCTGTGTAAAAAGTTGGTTTCCCTCTTGTTTATAAGCTCCATTTAAGTACAGGAAGGCCACAATGAGATCACCCCGGGGTCTTCTCCAAGCTAAACATGTCCAGTTCCCTCAACCTTTCTTTATAAGAGATGTGCTCCAATTCTCTGATCGTCCCTGTGGCCCTCCTCTGTACCTGCTCCAACAACTTTACATCTTTCTTTTACTGGGGGCCCCAGGCTAGGATGCAGTACTGCAGACAGGGCCTCACGAGGGCAGAGTAGAGGCAGACAATCACCTCTTTTTCCCTGCTGCCCACCTCTTCTTTTGATGCAGCCCGGATACAGTTGGTCTTCTGGGCTTCAAGCACACACTGCTGGATCATGACCAGCTTTTCGTCCATCAGAACCCCCAAGTCCTTCTGCACAGGGCTGCTCTCAAGGAGCTCTCTATCTCCACATCTGTTTTCTAACATATAACCTAGTTGAAGGTTCTGTTATCGACATTCAAGGCTCTGTCTGAGGCTGAATATGACACAAAAGCATCATCTCTCACCGAACAAGGTTCTCCCATGGGGAAGGCTATTCACCCACAGAGAACAATTTTTACATTTCAGAAGCTTATTCACATAGCAAGTCTTTTTTAGTTTGCGCGCATCTTCAACAGGAGATAAGAAATTACAGAACATTTATTATTTTTCCCTTCCATTTTGTTCTGGGGTGGTGTGAAGGGGAGTTAAACTGCAATCTGTAATGCATAGTCTGGAAAAGTTCATTGCCAGGACCAAGCTACTTATACAAAGGCTTACTACATACTGTGGAGTAGGAAGGCTGCATGATTGGCATGTGATGAACTGAGTGGTGATATCTTACTGTGAAACACACTGCATATTATGCACATCTCATCTCAATAAACTACAAAAGAAAAACCTTAGCCAAACCCAATCTTTCAGCTCACCTTTCATTCAAGAAAGCATTTGTCATATTATCCTTAGACTCTGGCTGGAGGGCAGAAGACGTGATGTGAAGTAAAGCTTGGAAGAAAGAAGGGATATATATTCACAGCATCTCTGAGAAAGAAGTGTGAAATCTGTCTACTGCTCTTTTAGGCTAATGAGGAATGCTCAGATGTTTGATGAAAGATTGTAAGGAATAAAATTTAGCTTCCTTAAGCAGACATACAACACATTATGAGTAGCTGTAATTTTTCATTTACTTCACATCCTTGATCTCTGAATAAAGTTGTGTGGATTTAACTATTCTCAAAACTATGAGACTCTTTGTTTGTTTGTTTGTTTTTCTATCTGGTTTCTATGAATGAATTTTGTACCGATTTATTCAGATAAGGGATTTCTTCAAGTTTCCCTCACTTCCCATTGAACCACCTGTCTGCCTGCCTTTGAATCAGAAAACACATTCCACGAGATTTTAAGATTATTTGTATTTTGTCTACAGCAGGGATAACTTAATTAGATTCTTACATCATATAAACTATGTAAGACACATATCATGGTTTCTCAGCCAGAAACAGTGTCTCAGAAGTCTTCAATTTCCAGGCTGTCCAAACAATTCTTCAACAACCTTTTAACCATAATTCCATCATTTTTCTCTTTTCTTTCACTAGCATGAAGCTATCACTACAATCTACTTAGACATCAAGAATGCCAGGAGATTATCCCTGCTATTGGAGAAACCATAGTCTTCTCCACAGAACCCTTGGAGAGCATTTTCTCAAATTTCATGGGATCTAAGAGGTTAAAGTCTATTGCTAATTCTGGAAATGCATACCCTGAAGAGATGTCATTTTCTAAGCTCCACTTTGCAAACCTGTTATTTGAATTGACTAATTCCATGCTAAAGCATACCATGAGTCAATGGTTAGAGAAAAATATAGTCTGATTAGCAGGCTAACATAATAAAAGACAAATAACTCAATGAATTCTGGAATTAAAGAAACATGGTTGGCATCCTGTGGGAACTTCGTTGTCTAATACTAACACCAAAAAAATGAAGCTTTTCCTCTAATTGTCTTCAAGAGTACCTTCCTGAATGGGTTGCTCAGGGACAATGAAGAACTAAGTTTACCTTGCCATCTCAGAGCAAGGTACCTCAGGTCCCTCAGGTCCCTCAGGGGTCAGTACTGGGATCGGTGACCTTTAACATCTTCATCAGTGACATCAATAGCGGGATCGAGTGCATCCTCAGTGACTTTGCAGATGACACTAAGCTGTGTGGTGTGGTCAGCATGCCTGAGGGATAGGATGCCATCCAGAGAGACCTAGACAGCTCAAGCAGTTGGCCTAGATGAACCTTATGAGATTACATAAATCCAAGTGCAAGGTCTTGCACGTGGGTCATGACAACCCCTGCTATCAGTACAAGCTGAGGGATGTAAGCCCTGCCATAAGGGACTTAGGGGTGCAGATGGATGGCAAGCAGGACATGAGCCAGCCTTGTGCCCCCCAGAAAGCCAGCCATGTCCTGGGCTGTATCAAAAGAAGCATAGTCAGCAGGTTGAGGGAGGTGTTCCTGCCCCTCTACTTTGAGCTGATGAGACCTCACCTGGAGAACTGTGTCCAGATGTGGAGTCCTCAATACAGGAGAGATGTGGGCCTGCTAGAGAGTGTGCAGAGGAGGGCCACAAGAATGACCCAAGGAATGGAATACCTTTCCTATGAGGACAGCCTCTGAGAGCTGGGGCAGTTCAGCCTGGAAAAGAGAAGGCTCTGGGAAGACCTGATAGCAGCTTTTCAGTATCTAAAGGGGGGCTTTAAGAAGGGAGGGGACAGACTCTTTAGCAGTATCTGTTGTGATAGAACAAGGAGAAATGGTTTCAAATTAAAAGAGGGGAGATTTAGATTGGACATAATGGAGAAGTCTTTTACAATTAGGGTGGTGAGACACTGGAATGGGTTGCCCAGGGAGGTGGTGGTAGCCCCCTCTTTGAAGACATTCAAGGTCAGGCTGGACCAGTCTCTGAGCAACCTGATCTAGCTGTAGATGTCCTTGTTCACTGGAAGGAAGTAAGACTGGATGACCTTTAAGTGTCTCTTCCAAATCAAAAGTTCTATGATTCTGTTTCTATGATCTCCCCACTCAGTGAGGGAAGCATTGGTAAGGGCTCTCCTTAACTGTCATGCTGAATATCTGAGGTCAGCCTTTCTGAAGCATTGTCACTTGTGTCATATATAGCTGAAACTGTCTCACGTATTTAGGCAACACCGTGGGAAGAAAGAGAACAGGAAGTTACAAGTAAACATCACAATCTTCTATATTTCCCTTGGACAGCACACATGTCCTTATAAACCTGGCTGCCATGGGAAAATTTTAGTTTACCAGCTCTGAACAGCAAAAAATACTGAGCAATCTTTTTTTTGCCACAACTTGATAGATTTGTAAATTGCAGGGTGACTTAATAAGCAAAGTGATGAAAAGGACGATTAACCAGCTACTGAAGAAACCTGCACTGACATGTCAATCCTCAGGAGCTCTGCTGAAGTCACTGATTACTCTCATTACTCTACATTTCCACTGGGATGAATGGATCAAAACATAACCTCATTTGTGCTGTAACTTACTTTTTTAGGCAAGCATAAGATTTTCCATTTTGTATTACAATACTTATTTGGGAGTTGTTTATTATTATACTGTTATTATCATATGGTCTAAATGTTAGCGGGCAGAGTCATCTCTCAGTATAATTTTTCATTTCCTGAAATCCCAGATCTTTGGATGTTTCAGATGCACTGCTTTAGCAAGTAGCAGCACAGTTATGGCTGAACTGTAGCAGAATCCTGATATTGTTTTACTGTATAAAATTTGATTTATAGCTGTTCAGGATATCATTTGCATTTGTTATTGTCTGCAGCTATATGACAGCAGTTCACAGTGTGCCAGGACTGTATCTGTTTTTGAATGCTAACATTCTCACAATAGGACTGTGTGCTTTTGGGTGGAATGGTTTTATATTGAGGGAAGTTCCTGAATGTGCACATAGAATCATAGAATGGCCAGGGTTACAAGGGACACCAAAGATTGTCTAGATCCAAACACTCTGCTGTGGGCAGCATTGCCACCCATTAGATGAGACTGCCCAGGAACCCATCAAACCTGGCCTTGAATACCTCCAGGGATGGGACATCCATGATTTCTCTGGGCAGCCTGTTCCAGTGCCTTACCATCCTCTGAGGGAGGAACTTCTTTCTAACATCTAACCTAAACCTCTACTCCTTCAGTTGAAATCCATTCCTCCTTGTCCTATCACTATCTGTGTAAATAGATAGTCCCTCTCCTACTTATAAGCACCTTTCAAGCGCTGGAAGATAGCAAGGAGGTCTCCCCAGATCCACCCTTCTCTTCCCCAAGCTAAATAATTCCAACTCCTTCAACCTCTCGTCACAGGAGAGGTGCTTCAGCACTCTGATCATCTTGATAGCCCTCTTCCAGACCTACTTCAAGAGCTCCACATTGTTCTTGTGCCTGGAGGTCCCAGACCAAGACACAGTTCTGCAGATGGGGCCTTACAAGGGCAGAGTAGAGGGGGATAATCCCCTCTCTCTCCCTGCTGGCCACCCCTCTTTTGGTGCAGCCCAGGATGCAGTTGGCCTTCCAGGCTGCAAGTGCACACTGCTGGTTCATGTCCAGCTTTTCATCTATCAGGACACCCAAGTCCTTCTCAACAGAGCTGCTCTCACGGAATTCTTTTCTCAGTCTGCACTCATGTTTAGGGTTGCCGTGACCCAAATGCAGCACCTTGCACTTGGTCTAATTGAACCTCATTAGGTTCTCGTGGGCCCCTTTGCAGGCCTGCCCAGGACCCTCTGGATTTCTTTCCTTCTGTTGTGTTGACTACAACACTCAGCTTAGTGTCATCAGCAAACTTGCTGAGGATACACTCATCCCACAGTCTTAGTTGTTGATAATTATGTTAAAGAGTACCAGTCCCAAGACAGACCCGTGGGGGACACTGCTCATGACCAACTGCCACTTGGCTGTAGAGCCATTGACAACAATCCTCTGGCTGTGACCATCCAGACAATTTTTTATCCACTGAACAGTCCAACCTTCAAATCCATATCTCTACAATTTAGAGATAAGGATATGGTGTGGGACCATGTCAAACGCCTTGCACAAATCCAGGCAGATAACATAAGCTACTCTTCCTTGGTCTGCCAATGTCATCACTCTATCACAGAAGGTCATGACGTTGGTGAGGCATCTGCCCTTGGTGATGCTGTGCTGGCTGTCTTGGGTCACCTCCTCATCTCACATGTGCCATACCTTCTATTCTAGGAGGATCCAGTCCATAATCTTCCCAGGCACAGGCGTAAGGCTCGCTAGCCTGTAATTCCCTGGCTCCTTTTTTTCCTTTCTTAAAAATGGAACTGATATTTCCCTTTTTCCAGTCACCAAGGACTTTACCTGACCGCCATGACTTTTCAAATATGGTGGAGAGCGGCTTGGCAACCACATCAGCTTGTTCCTTCAGGACCGTGGGATGCATATTGTCCAGCCCATGGACTTGTACACATTCAGGCTTGTGAGGTAGCCTTAGGCTCACTTCATTCTCACACTGCTACACACTCTTGTGATTGCTTCACTTTTCTGCTAGTCTATTTGATGCTGACTGATCAGATCTTGCACAAGAGGCATGATCAGTCTGTTTTAGGGAATTCCTGAGAAGGAGATCGTGGGCCATAGCCTGCCATTTTCTGTTGAGGTAAGCCTGCCACATGGCATGAAGTTTGGTGCTTCAGCCAGCAGGAGTATTCATTGCATGTTCTGCTTTCTGCATGGAGCAGTAGCTCTGCACTACTTTGCATGTCATTCAGTAAACTCAAAAAGAAAGACATTTACTTTAGTCAGAATTTAATCTGATCATAATGTTATCTATAGAAAACCTAGTATTTGTATCTCACTGACTATAAGTTTCAAAGTATTGAATCTTATTTTTCTTCATACTGTCTCAGAAAGTGCAGTTTGTTTTGCAAGAGAAGTTGAGCTGGGAGTTGAGGGTGGCACCTCAACTGGGACCACACTGACATAGAAGTACAGTCCCACAGCATACAGTCCCACAGCACCCAAAGAAGGTGAGCAGGGCAAGTCCAGGGAAGGCGTTAAGATTCAGCCAACAATCCGGTGACTACCACACAAAACCATAGTGGCAGGGAAGGAACAAGTCAGGATGTCAAGCCGTGACTCAGGATTAATGTGGTATGAGCTAATGTGGTACAGGCAAGAACCAAAGATGACACCCTAAGTCTCACTGCATTTCTTGAGAAAAGGTGGTAGGCCTCTGATAAGGCTCCTTAGAAGTCTTTTCATGGCATCTGATCCAAGGTTTCACAGCTGTACCTTTCAAGAGCTGCTCTAGAGTACAGGTGGCTATGAACCTAGAATGGAGAGAGAAGAGGTTGAAGAGTGTGTTGATGCACTCAAGGTGGGCTCTAGTATGTATTGGGACAATCTAACTAATGCATCTATTCAGAATTGATTCCTATATCATTTACTTCAGGAAGGTTTTTCTTCGTTATCATATTTCTTACAACTTGAAAGTAACCAGTGGCCTTTTTTCTACCTCATGGTCTCCTTGTGCATCTCTACCTGTCTAACATCCTTGCTTTAGAGGGAAGGTTTATCATTATTACAGTCACCATTCTGAGAAGTAAAAAAATTCAGAAGCTACTACCATGAGGAGCTACCAGAAAGTACCAAATAGCTCTTCAGATTGTATTCACATAACTATGCTTTTACATTTAACTATCCACTGCATTCTTCTCTACAGTCAAGAGGTGCAAGGGGCTTTCACAGTTCTTGTGATGTATATAAACACTGTGTTCTTTGCACTATTTAAATAAACATTACTTTGATCAATAAAAGGTCTATACACAATGAACATCCTGGGCAACCTGATCTAGTCCCTGGGCAACTTGATCTAGCTGAGGTGTCTCTGTTCATTGCAGGGGAGTTGGACTAGATGGCCTTCAGAGGTCCCTTCTGTCATGAGTGTCACCACTGACACCTTCCAACTCTAAGGATTCTATGATTCTATCATTCTAAAATAGACTTTTCCATATGTCCAGTATGACATGGTGCATATTCACTCCTTGAATCCTGATGCCTTTGAAACACTTCTCAGATTCACAGAATCTTGTCTCTTATGAACTCAGAATGTTAAATCTTTGTTTGTAGTCTATTCTGGGCATATGTATGAAAAACATTCACTGGTCTTTCTTCTGGTTCTGAGCTGCTCATTAGCAAAAAAGCCCATTCCAGGCTGCAAGGACTAAGCAGCTTCAGCTTTGGGATGATTTGTTTGAAGTAGAAGAAGACAGGAAAATGAGGCACATTTGATAAGTGTTCTCTAGTCTTCCCTCTCATTTAAATTCTTAGTAATGTATTTACCCAAATGCAAGGTAACTTTGAATGGAAGACAGTCAACATTTTTGTCTGTGTGGCCCTTGTTTTCTTCTGTGCTGGACAAGTTCTTACCTTCTAATCTCTATAGTCAGTCATTTTGATTCCCATTCTGGCCCACCAAATGTATAATTAATGTATGAGAGTAATCCTGTCAAATGGAGAATTCAAAGAGGAGAAACCTTGTCTCTTCATTTCCTTCTTGCAAGTCAGCAAAATCTCCTAACTTATTTTTACAATAGCAGGAGAAAAAACTGTGCAATTCTCTTGTCTCATAGCTAAAATGGCCGTAATGGTTGGTCAAAAGTTTTGTTAGTTTTTTTGTTAAAGAGACTTTAGATATATGCAGTGGAGTTTTCATACAAGCAGCAGCTTGATATTTTGAGAGGAGATCGAATAATTGGGATTTATGTGGGTAAAACTCAATCCTATGGTTCTGGTCAGGAAGATGTGTCTGCAGCAAAGAGCCCTTGAAGAACTCCATTTTGTCTTTGCACTTTTTGATTAGTATAATTCTCAGTGATTACAATTTCTCCTAGCACTAGACTATGGTGTTGGAGACTCAGTTCCATAACTGAGTGGAAAGAAAAAATGCAAGAAAATGGGAATAACATATGTTGCTGTCTTGATGGGATGCCGAGTACTGTAAATCAGTGTGGATTTCAGCCAGAATCACTCTTCAGCCCCTGCTGAGAGTGTCACAGCACAGAGTTCCCCTAGCTTATGTCCCTTTGCGCAAAGCTCATGCAGATTTGAGCCCCTCATCTCTGATCCAAAAAATTCAAAATAAAGAGATCTTGATTCTCTATTCCTGGAACTGATGATTTCAATCTCAAGGCACTTTGTGTTTTTGTTGTGGTGGTGATGGTAATGGTGTTTTTTTTTGGTTGTTTTTTGTTTGTTTGTTTCTTTGTGTTATTTTGTTTTTCTGTATATTTTTTCCTTAAGCCTTCTCTGATTGAGTTAGGTACAGTTGTTTTCCTACAGTGTATTGGCAGGAATAATAGAACATTAATCATAAAATCCCAGTGTATTTTCAGACAGTGTCTAAAAGCTAATTCAGATGTACTGAAAATGAGCAGTTTACCCCATGCTGATCTTAACATCAGTTAGCATCACATTGTCTTTGGAAGAATTGCATCATCTTATGCTGAGGTTAAATAAGGTATTTGGTGGGCACTTTCCTTCCACTTTTGCTCCTATTTTGACAGATCATGCCTTTTGTGGTAAGCTCTTCGTGTGAAATTCCACAGTTCCCAGCTGGAATGTAAGGAGAAGTGGAAATCCTAAGGCAGTGAAAAATGTTTCTGTAGTTGGCCAAACATCAAGTGAATAAACACAATTTCCATGACAACTATAACCTATAGTCAGTGAGTAACATGTCTGCGTGGAACATGATAAATTTATTTTTCTCTGCATGTAGCTAAACGCTCAAATAGAATGCTGTATTTAGAAATAACCCATACTGGGATCTGTCCTAAACTCTTCTTTACCTGTTTGGTTTCTTCCTTTTAGTTTCATGTCTAATTTCCCTCTCATATTATAAATGGTGAAGTCTGCAGAATTCTTTTTGAACTGTCACACAAAGAATATTCCTTAGATAGCAAGAAATGCAACTTAAACAGATGGTCTGAAAAGAAACTGTTAAGTTACACAGTTAGTGCCATGCTCTGGAGGTGAGGTGTCATGAGGTTGACACCGTGTATTCTTACCCAGATAGAATAAAGTCCCCTTTAAAACCTGTTTAGAATTAATGGAACAAAATCAGTTGGCAGCCTTGGTAGGATGAAGTCTATCAGTTAGGAAGAAGTAACTCTGAAAGTAAAGACCAGCTCAGAGTGAATGACTGAATATGACCTTTTAGTGCAATGCTACGGTTATGTGAGCCTAGTGAGTGATGGCTGAGTGATCACTGGATGTATAAACAGACAGTACTGAATAAAAAGATTATATTTCCTCTGCAAACAGAACTGGTGATATCTATCTAGAGCTAGATGTGCACCCAGTTCTGCTGTCTACACTTTAAAAAGGTGTTGAAAAAATGACATGAGCTTAGAAACAATTATATCAACGATTGCAGAGGGAGTCTTTGCAGTGAGAGAGCCACTCGAGTGTAAGTTAGAAAGCAGCTCAGTCATGGTCTATAAGTAACTATAGACAGTAGATGTTGGTTAAATAGATCAGATGGAGGTAGAAATGATCCAAAGACTGCAAGTTTACAGATTGTGAAATAGACCAATTCACACAAAAAATCGAGTTCAGATGCTTACAGTGAGGTCAGTGAAAAAAAAACAAAAAAACAAAAACAAAAAAACCTTATCAGTAAGTGCAGTGCATTTGTCTCTACTTGAAGTGATTGAATAATGTTATGTTATGCCTGGCAGCTTGCCTGTGAGATGTCCTCAAGGACATTCCAGCAAGGAATTTTGGGATTTGTGTAGATGTTCTGAGCTTGTACTGTTCTGGAAACCAGGAATTGGTTTCCCAGTTTGCTCCTTTAGCCATGAAATCTAAATGCATATTTGCCCATCTGCCTCTTTGGCATGTGGGATTGCTTGTTTCCCTTTGTGGTAGGCTTTGGGCACAACAGTATTTTGCCAACTGTTTTGTAGCAAATAGTTGAGATCATTTTCTACTCAGATTCAACACACAGAGTGAATTAAAGTCTCCAGGATCATCTTTCAAAGTCTCATCATAAACAAAGAAACTTGCCTATGCTTATTTCAGTTTTGTTCATATATGAAAATGTCACATTTGACAAATAACTGGAATCTTGCTCTTGCTACTGCTGTGTCTTCACCTCACTCCTCCATTTCTTCAGGCCAACCACAGCTGTTTTGTTGGTACCAAGTGGCTAGGAAAATAATGCTCTGGAGCTCAGCAGCATATTATGTGCAAGAGCAATAAATTTATGCCAAGAGTATCATGAAATAAATGACTGCCATGACCTGTTTAGAAACCCTCACTTTCCTTGGCCACAGCCTTTTTGTAGATAGCTCTGCCATTCCTGTCAGGTTAAAGAGCCCTGGCAGGGTCTGGATGTACCCAGGTAAGAGACCACAGCTTGGCAGGTGGGAGAAGAACAGGCTGTCTAAAAGGTTAAAGCCGCAGTGCCATGGTGTGGGGCCAATATCATTTTCCTGAGGCAGGCAGCTGTGAGTATCTGGATGAGGAGGGCAGGCCTATGTGCCCAAAAGTAAGAAAGAAGGACAGAGATGTAGTAAGGTGCATTAAAAGGGTAAACTTGGAAGGGAGAATCTTCATTTTTTTCCAGGTTTTGGAGTGAAAACTGGGAATTACAAATTCTGTTTTTATTCACGTGACTATGAATGATACTGTAAGAGGGCTTCAACTCAGGATTTTAAAAGTTCATAGAATCATAGCATCATTTAGGTTGGAAATGACCCTTAAGAACATGCAATCCAGCCACTAACCACCACTAAACCATGTCCCTAAGCACCACATCCACATGTCTCTTAAATATCTCCAGGGATGGTGACTCCACCAGTTCCCTGGGCAGTCTGTTCCAGTGTCTGATAATCCTTTCCCTGGAGATATTTTTTCCTCATAGCCAATCTAAACCTCCCCTAGTGCAATTTGAGGCTGTTTCCTCATGATCTATCTCTTCTCACCTGACAAGACACCAACATTCACCTTACTGCAGCCTCCTTTCAGATAGTTTTAGAGAGTGGTGAGGCCTCCTCTCAGCCTCCTCCAGTTCCCTCGGTTGCTCCTCCTATGTTCCCTAGTCTCTTCAGATTTGTTGCTCTTTTGTGAATGCGGTCCAGTAAATAAAACTTTTCTTATAGTGAGGGACCCAAAACCAAACCCAGTACCTGAGATGCAGTCTCACTAGTGCTGAGTACAGAGGGATGATCACTTCCATGATCGTGCTGACTATACTGTTTCTGATACAAACCAGGCTATTGGCCTCCTTGGCCACCTGGGAATGCTGCTCACTCATGTTCACCTGGTTGCTATATTGCTGTATAGGCTTGCTGTAACTGAAATATAAGATCTGGCATTTACCCTTCTTAAATGGCGTGCGGTTGGTCTTGGCCTGTAGATCTAGTTAACAATCTAGTATTGTCAGGTATTTGGTGGCAAAACTTGCAGCTGTGTTGGATGAAAAAAAATCTGGTCCTGTCAGTGAGCCATACACACGTCACTATTGTGCAGTATTTTAGAGGTACTAGTTTTTTAGTGTGAAGGTAGAAGTTTTAAATAAAAAGTATCATATGGTCACCCAGTTAAAGGTAGGAGCATAGCGTTCAGCCACAGGAGAGTCTCATTAACTTAAGCAGCATAAAAACAGGGGAAAAAAAAGCAGAATGTCTGTTACTGCATTTGTTTTATAGCTTCATTTTTCTGTTTGTGAAATAGTATGTTTTCAGTTTGGCAGGTAACACTTATCTCTCCTCAAGTAGGCATTGTCTGCATTTTGAAAGACTTGTGCCCGAGCACAGTGCTGTTGCAACTCAGCCTCTGCTGAAACTCTGTCTCCCTTCATTTTCTCGTACTCTTATCAACTCCTTTCTGTGGCTTCCCTGGGTCTCAGCTGTCCAAACGAACACATGCTGAATTCTGCTGTCCATCTGTTCATCCGTATGGCGAAGTGTGACCACATCCCCACAGCCCCTACCAATTTCATTCACTTCCTTTTGTCTTTGGATTCCACTTTTTTTCTAAGAACTCTTCCCTGATCTGTGCACTTAATGTGTTAATGTGGGTGGTTTGCATTTTGAAGGAAGCTTTACCATAACTCAGGCATGTCCAGCCTGCAGCCCAGCCCGGCTCACAGTGCGCTATGAACAGTCATTGCGCTATGAACATTGCGTTGACTGAAAGCAGGGCATGAGGGGGAAGGGGGTGCGGTGCAGTACTGACTGACATGATGGCATTGAATAGTGTGCATTTTGATACATTGGCTAGACACAGGAATCAGAACAGTGAAGAGTACAGCAGCATTCTGGTTTGATAAAAGAGTTTGAGAATAGGCTTCAAGACTGCAAAAAAAAAAAAAAATCATCAATTTATGTTTGTGGCACTGTTTTCACTTGATACAAGTACATTACTCCAAATTTTCAAACGGAATGGATAGAGTTGCAGTCAGATACTCAATTCAAAAGTCTGATTATGTCTCTTTACCAGGCTTTCATAAGAGCTCTTTTACAAGAGAAAGATATCCCCTGGTTCACAATCACGCCTTATTCATGCCATCATTTTTTTTACAGTATGCACATTTGTGAACAATTACTAACAAGACTGAAATACAGGAAGAGTAAAATTCCATCAAAAAATCTCTGATGAACAGAACTCATTAAGAATTGCAACCGTTGCCATTGAACCAGACTGATACATTAGTTTCACAAAAACAAGATCAAATGTCCCACTAGTTCTATGGTTTTGTTCCTCTCTTTTTAAAATATTTAATGGAAAATATTAAAAAGTAATTTTTTTTGTAGTTATATAGTAATGATATCTATTTTAAGAGGGCTGCCCCGAAAGTAATGCCTCCTATTTTATTATGATGGCCCACAGTGTCAGAGGTGGAAGTTGGCTGCATGGCAGTAGAGGCTGAACTTTCCCACCGATATTCCGTTACATTTTGTTGCTGCATGACAGATGGAAGCAGAGAGGAAGCCTGACAGAATGGAGTCTGACATGGAAGCACGTATGAAGCAAAGATGTGTCACTGAGTTCTTCCATGCGGAAAAGAGGACGCCCATTGAGATTCATTGATGCTTGCTGAATGTTTCTGGAGACCAAACAGTGGATGTGAACACAGTGAGGTGGTGGGTGGTGTGTTTCAGCAGTGGTGACAGTGGGTCACCTCTACTGGTGAAGATTTTTATGAGCACAGCATGTAGGCTCTTGTTCATTGCTGGCAAAAATGCAGAGCTAATGGTGGTGATTATGTTAAAAAATGATGTTTTGTAGCTGAGAATGTGCTCTATCAAATAGTGTTATTGTGCTCTTTGCATTGGTTAGAGTTTCCTTGGAAATAAACAGGACACATTATTTTAAGAAAATTTTCAAGATAATTCCTTTTTACTCTGTGCAGCCAGGGAAAGACAAAAGGCTGGACAGGCATGTCATAACTGCACTGTATTGGCTGTATTGCCCTCCTAATAAGGACTGTGTAAGTAAATTTATGAGTCAAGAACACAGAAGAGGCATGAATTTTCTTGTATCTGTTCCCACTATGAGTGTTTGTCTCCATGTTTCAGCCATCACCTGGTCTCACCTGGAAGTTCTTGTATCAGTAATTTCTGTTTATCCATTATTATGCTAGCAGTAGTGTCAAAAGCCCCAGTCATCAATATGGCTCGGTTATGCTTGACATTATAGAAACTCACGAAAATACAACCTCACCCCCAAATTGCTTACAATGTGCTAGCTCCACACAGCTCATACTCCTGCAACAAGCAGTTCTCATCTCATTTTATTCCCTGGTGTGGATGCCTGTAAAATGAACATCATCTGGAGGCAATGGATCATTTTACCTAGGCCACCAAACATGTGTTTGTTACTGATAACTTTAGTTTGTTATTCAAGCATGACCCAGCAAAATGAATGTTCTGGGTACAGAAGTCTTTGTCTACCAGCTCCATTCTTCCCCAGATATTATTTTATAATGTAAGTGCCTGATCTGTGGACATTTGTTTTATATCCCAATGTGAAGTACCATGTGTTTTACAGAACAGAACAATAGTGATTTGGATATCTTTCCCCATTTTCTCTCTCTCTCTCTTTCTCTCTCTCTCTCTTCTCTTTAGGTCATGGTATTGTTTTCAGAACTGGCATATCTCAGCCGTCAGCAAGTTATGTATCATCAGTCTCTGTTTTACCTGAGAGCTCCCTGGGTTCTGCGCCAAAAGTTTGTCACAAATGTAAGGGACAGACAATTTCTAGAAAAGATAATCACAGCAAAGTAAAGTTTCTTTCTACAATCATGACACTCAAGCAGTGAGTAAGCCCACCAGAATACCTGTCTGGCAGCTCAGAAGACTGTTTTGTTGGTCTTTAAGCCAAAGCACTTCAAGTGATGACCAGTGAAAGCAAGACACCATTGCCTGGGAAACCAAATAAATATAATCACACAGCCATCCATCACTGCCATCTGGAAAAGATTGGGCTGAACGTCTTCCTGTCAGGATCTGCTACAGTATTTATTTGTATAGCTGAGCTTTGACTTTGGGGATTTCAGCACAATATTCCTGTCGGTGATGATTCGAAGAGAATATTTGGGTGTGATTGTCAGGCTAGTTAAGTCCTCTGTTCAATTTTGCAAAATTACAATTGCAACTAATAGTTGCATTTCTTTTTTCATTTGTAGGCACCTCACATATGTGGAAAAAACATGTAACAGATGATGTCATTTTGCCATTATGTGCATATGTTACCAAAGCACCATGAACAATCATGAGCTGGTGACATGTACAAGTGCAAATGATTCATGATGGATGAGCTTGCACCTCCAGTATATGTCTAAACTTGATAAGAAGCACAAGTTTCTGCTTAACACAAATAATCTAGTGCGCTTTACTAACATCAGAAAATAAATGATAGCTGAAAGACAGTGTTATTTTAAACATAAAAATAGGAACATCTGAGTGTACTAGCATATAAAGAGCTTGTGAATCAGATAAGTAGTTCAGAGGATAAGGCTGTGCTAATGGTTGTATATTACAATCTAGTAAACAAACCTTGAAATTTAATAAAGTGATACTTAAACCTGAAAGGTCAGCATGAGACATGCAAGTTGTCCAAGAACAGAAGAGAGTAAAGAGAAAATTTTAGCTTTTAGCTACAACTGAGCAATGAAAAGTGTACTAACTCATTTCTAAGTGAAGACACAAGAAAGAGGAACAAACAAATATAATTTTACATTTGCTGCTGGCTGCCAAGGAAGAACAGAATAAGTTCAAAATGTTCTCAAACAAGCAAATGTCATAAAATACCAAACTTAGGGAGGAGCGTAAGATTTATGTATGCTGATAACTGTCAGAAATTCCCTTTTGTCAAGAAAGCACCAGAAGTTTCCTAAATGGAATGGGAAAAAATAACTGTCATTCAGAATGCAAGAATTGTAGAAGCAAAGACAGAGTCTGGCATCCATTTTACCATCTGAGAGGACTGGAGAGGATAAGATGCAAAGGGGTTGGCACTGGGGCTTGTCCTGTTTAATATCTTTACTGATGACCTGGAAGAGGAGATTGAGTCCTTGCTTGGACCCTTACCAGGTCTGAACCATTATCCATGCCCTCTTCTCTTGTCATCCCCTCAGTTTCATATCTTTTGCTTAGGGACACATCTGGGTCAAGTGCGAGACTCTTCCTTCTGCTCCAAACAGAAACAAGGGTCCAGTCTCCTTCATACTTGTTTTTGCTGTCTGCTTCTCAGAGCTGGAATCTTGTTTAGTTTCTTCCCCTTGCAGGGACTTAAGACAGGACTGTTGGTGTGCCAGTGTCACTGCAGATATCACACTTAGATTTCCCTCTCAGATTCCTGCATACTATATGGGCTTGTGATTTTCTCACACAATCTGACCACTTGCTCAGAAATTTTTCTGAGCTGCACATGCTTGCAGCAATGACTCCCCTTTTTCCCTCAGACCTTTTGGAGACTTGCACGTTCTGGAGCTCCCACAGCCAAATGTCTGGACATCTCTATTTCTCCTCAGGAGGTCCATCATAGATAGTCAGCATAGAAGGGTTGTGGCCCTTCCTTGTGTGTTTCTGCCTCAGCCTGACCATTGTGGCAGGTTGTCACTATGTTTGTTTCAAGAGAGAGTGGCTCCATGCTTTTTTCAGATGAGAGTGGCATGCTTGGCAGGCTGCCCACTGCCCTCTCTATGTAAACTGTTGTGCAAATTGCCTCACCATGTCATACTGACATGCCATGCCGTGTTTGCCTGTTCCAGTCACCATGCTCCATGCAGGTAGCTTGCACTCTCAGGGGCTGCCTTTGTTTGTGAGGTATTACACCACTGTTCTTAGTACAACCTCCACCTTCTCAGCCATTCTTGTGAGGATGAGGACTGGTGGCTCCTGAGAGCTCTAGGTAGCTCTGTCATCATCCTGGAGACTCCTTGATTTCAGGGCACTCCTTTCATACCCAGACACCACTACAGAATGTGCCTGCACGTTGCTAAGTGGAGTGAATGACTGAACTCACCAGCATATGGATACAAAGTAAAGAAGTAGCTAGAGAGGATGAAGGAAGAACAAGAATCCAGGACCAAACCCTTTATTTCCACTTTCACTGTTTACTTACTTTTGACTTTTGACTGGCTTCATTTGACTTTCATGGAAATTCATATGAATAAAACCACAGTAAGATAGAATTTGTGCATTGCATATTTGATTCTAGCAAACGAGAGATACTGAGAATAAAAGCTTAAAACACTGATCCTCAGTGGATGAGAAAGAGCGCACACATATGCATTTGTATTGTCTTTTTCTAAATGCACATAGTGAGGCTTCTGATAATTTTCTACACTTTTATGTCCTCCTGCTCGTGCTGAATGTGTGGGAGCTGGGAAATACAGAGCTTTTCCACAGATGGCCTTGTCTTCATTATAACCCTGAGAATTCATGTGCTCTGGGAGATGAACCATTTTCATCCTTGGGAGAGCTGTGTTCTTCCCATAGCCATCCTAAGAAATCACCATGAAGACATCCTTACAGCATTTGCATTTCCCCAGAGCCTTCCCTTCCAGATCCATTTTAATTGCAGCACAAAGAGCTAGCATTCCTTTATTAAAATAGCATTTTCAGAGAACAAGAAGCAGGCAACAAATGTAAATAGGGGTTGTTCTGAGATGGGAATTTGAAACACAACTGACCTGTAAATGAAAATGTTAGTGTAGAGCATCAAGGCAAGAGCTGTTTTAAACTCAAGAGGAGAGAAGTTCAGCAGAGGAAGAAGAGTTAATTCTGTCAAAAAGTCTAGAAGAATGGGAAGAAATTTTATCACAGAATCATCAAATGGAAACAAATCACCCCCACACATACAAAAGCAGTACTCGTGAGTGTGAGTGACCAGGAGCGCAGTGATCAGGGTAAGCAAATAGGGTGTGTTGTGTCGGTAGGGCATGGTCATAGAATCATAATCACAGAATGGGTTGGAAGGGACCTTAAAGAACATCAGTTCCAACCTACTAGATAGGCTGCTCAGGGCCCCATCCAACCTGGCCTTGATTGCCTTCAGGAATGGGGCTTCCACAGCTTTTCTGGGCATCCTGTGTAGGGCCTCACCACCTTCTGAGTGAAGAACTTCTTCCTAACATCTCACCTAAATCTCCCGTCTTTTAGTGTAAAACTATTCCCCCTTGTCCACTACCTGCCCGTGTAAAAAGTCGGTCTTACTCCTGTTCATAAGCTCCTTTTAAGTACAAGCAGATCTTCTTGGAGCCTTCTCTTCTCCAAGCTAAGCAAACCGAACTCCCTCAGCCTTTCATCATAAGAGAGATGCTCCAGCCTTTTGATCATCTTTGTGGCCCTCCTCCGGAGCCAATCCTACAGCTCCACATCCTTCCTATATATGTCCCAGATTTGGACACAATTTTCCAGATGGGGCTCAGGACAGAGGAGAGGATAACAATCACTTCCTTCATCCTGCTGGCTACCTCTCTTCTGATGCAGCCCAGGATACTGTTGGATTTTTGGGCAGCAAGTGCACACTGCTGTCTCATGTCCAGCTTTTCATCCCCCAGAATCTCCAATTCCTTCTCCACAGGGCTGCTCTGAAGGAGTTCTTCTCCCAGTGTGTACACATAGCTGGAATTGCCCCAAAACCTTGCACTTGGCCTTGCTGAACTTCATTAGTTTCATGTGTGCTCACTTTTTGATCTTGTCCAGGTCTCTCTGAATATCATCCCTTCCTTCTATTATATCAACTGCACCACTCAGATTGGTGACATCAGTAAACTTGCTGATAGTGCACTCGATCTCACTGTCTATGTAACTGATAAAGATGTTGGAGGACACTGGTCCCATAAGAAGAATAAAGGAAAGACTTTTATAAATACATCAGAACAAAGAAAAAGCATTGGAGTGGATTTGAGTACATTCATACAGAGATGACTGAAATCAATGATTAAAATTAGCCTTTATTTTTAAAAATGTTTTTGAAAGGTAAAAGAAGGAAGAAGAGTAAATCATTAAGTAAGCATGAATCATTGAACCACATTTCCTTAGCAAGTCTAGCATTTTGTATGATGGCTGTCCAGGAATATAGAGGACTTCAAAAATTGATAACTTTTATGTTGTTGATTAACTTATGGCATTATCAGCGTCATTTTCTAGACAAGAAAATGGAAATACAATGTGTTTATTCTGTGGGAGGAAAAGCAGAGATTTAATTATTACCTTCAGAGGAAAAACCACTAATAGTCAAGAACAGAATGTAGGATTCAAACACTCTTTAGTCTGCAAAGCTGAAGTGAACATGTCTGGGGGTCAGAGCCACTGGTAAGGAAAATATGCTGCAGAAGACATTGGCCTGGCCACAAACAAATGCTGCTGATTTGCAGGAAATTTATTTTTAATAGTTTTGGTCCAGAGAAGACGAAATCTCTGAGTACTTGCAGATGAGGATCTTCCTTACCTTTCAGCTCTTTACTAAAACTGACATTCTTTCCTGCTGAGTGACAGAATCTGCTGCCAAATTGCAAGAGCAATAATGTAGTTGAAGAAAAAAATTCAGTGATAAGCAAAGGTGAAATTATGTGTTTTCAGGGATCAAATGATATAGTTTCTAGTTTTTATATTAATTTACGGGAAGTATTATGAAATTGTCAGACTTGCAAGTAATGGCATGAGGGCAGGACATAAAATTTCTGAATAATTCACTTACTTTCCGCTGCAAATTGGACCTGGGTATTCTGTGAATAAAATGTAAAACCTCTTGCCTTCACTGAAATGTAAAAGAACAAGGAAATAAACAAAGAAGGTAAAGAACAGAAGATGATGAGGAGAAGAAGTAAAACTAATAACATTAAAAATTCCTTCAGCAGCAGGATATAGCCTTATGTTGTTGGAAAAATAACACTGGCATGCATATGTATTATGGTGACAAATACGCTATCCTTATTCTTAAATATTTAGATGGACAGATGGAACAGAGATGCTACAATGGCACACCTGCTTTCTGTATCTAATGTCTAGCTCACTGGGAGAATTCACTCTAGAGATGTCAGACAGCATTTCTTCTGCATTCCTTGGATGTATTCCATTGGAGGAGACAGCAGTCTTGTGTTCTACTTAGCTCTCTAGAGAAATCATGATGCACAGTTATAACTTCGTGGTTGTATTTTTCCCATATCCCTAATGACTTCAACCAGTCTCTTTTTCTGGGCAATAATGCCTTCTTTAGCTGCATTACCAGCATATAATGACTAGCTATACAATGCTCTGCATGCAACGCATTACCAAGTCTTCTGAGTAGAGCTGTCATTTTATTTTTGTTACTTTATATTCTGTACCAGAACAGGGAAAAGGAGAGCATTAGTGTTCTAAAATGAGGCTGAATTTCCGCTGTGCATTTTTGCCTTACTTTGTGATACTAATTCATACCATTTACGAGTGTGCCTTGTAATAGATAAAATTTTGGCTTCTTTTGCAGAAAGGGCTGTGTATCTCATCCTTTGTTCATAAGAGAAAGCATGTTTGTAACTGAAGAAGGTGAAATGTAAAGGCTGAAGATACATGAAGACTGGAAAGCACTAACATCTATTATTAAGTGAATCCCCTGAATTTTAAGTGAGTCTAACAGTGCTTGCGTTTTCATCATTGTGTCTGAATTCTGTAGTTGGCAGTGGTTTAGTTTAAGGCTAAAGGATAATTTTTGCTATTGACTTCCATAGGTAAAAAGCTAGGCCATTATCTAGGGCTCAGATCAGATGATCTTATCTCTGCTAATAGAATCTTTTTTTTTTAATGTTAAATATAAGCTGCCTCCAAATATTCTGTATGCACTGGTCTGACGAGGGAGGGATTCATGTCATTTTAGAAGAAAGATATACAGGAAATCTCTGATGAAAAGAAAGAAAATAAAATCGCCTGCTTGAACAGAGGCTAGATTTTTCTTTGATGAAGCCACAAAGAATTTGAGCACATATGAAGAACGTCTTACAAAAGTTTTCAGAACCCAAGTAAGACATACTTCACCCTTGAAACGTAAACGTAGAACAAGTCCGCATGGCCTGTGTGGTACATCAGCCACAGCACCAGCACATCAAGCACTTAAAATTTATGACTCTGTCAACTCTCAAGTACCTTCTGTTCAGCTTACTCCTTCAGCTCAGGCAGCTGTCCTTATTCTAGGACATCCTTAAGTGCAGAAAAACTAGGAGGGCAAAAAAAAAAGTCAAAAACACTTCAGCTTATATCATGCTACTGACAATTATTTAAGTGATAGAAAATGAGAGAGGAAGCAGGAGGCTGAATGAAAGCAAATGCAGAGCCCATCATCAGAAAAAGGAGTAAGATTGATGCTGGTGAATGCTGTGACTGTCTCAGATGGCATGCGTGCTACCAGCTGGACTGTTAGCTGTGATATAAATACTCTTCTTATTTTTTTAATTTTTTAAATTTATTTTATTTTTATAGTCTTCTCATTTCTTGAGTCGCACGCTATGAACTGTAAAGTCACAGTAATGTGCTCCTAGACCAGGAATTGTTTAGAATCAGGAGCAGAGCTGATAGATATTTTTCACTTGAAAACAATTTTTGATGAAAAATGGCCTCTTTTGTGAAACCCTCTGTATTTAATGAAAAACAGAAAGCAAATATGTTCTTTGACTCTAGGAGTAAATATCATCCCAAGGCAGTGTGAGCTCCACATGAAGGGGGAAATCAAAGAGTGAGAAAGCACACATGCTCCCTGGAGCTTCTTTCACTCTGAACCTGTCATTTCCTCCATAGGGGTGCTTAATTTAAACTGGTGCAGGATACATATCTTGAATACAAAGGAAAATAACATTTACAGGAGGAAGACTCCAGCTGTTGAATGTCTTATCAGAGAACATCAGTAAAAGGACTGAGAATGGTGGTCTTTAGGTCAGGAGTGAATCACTAACCATCTTTTGGATTTACTTATGTAATGATTTACCTCCCAACTACCTTTCATTTTAGTATTATGCATAGTCTTCTAGTGATTCTGTAGTATTTATGGTATGACATGAGTTATCAAGGACACTGAGCTGGGGCTAAGGAATTTTTCAGTTTAAACATTATTAACTGCCATCGTTTCCTGATGTGTTTAGTCTCCATTTGGAGCTAGATTCCTCTCTATCATTTAAATATTTGTGCAGTTTAGGAGTAATATGCCATTGAATATCTCTGTGCTTAAATGTATGCAAATTCTTAAGGACTAAATTTCTTCTCAACATCACGTGTAGCAGGGGATATCAGACTTGTACAAGGAAGTAAGCTTATTGATTATCTTGGTGCTTCATACCTTAAGAACATATTCTATGTTCTATGGTTGATTGCTTTTCATTGGCATACTTTTATAAACTGGTGTTGTAATTAACATTGTCAGGACGAAGGGTTACAGAACCAAAAGCAAATATAATCTGAACAGGAAGGACCTCTGGTGACTTGAGGAATTCTTATGGGGGCCTATCCCCAAAAAAGGTCTCTCTTATACCTTTCTAAAGAAAGACAATGAAAAGACACTATGGATCATCTAAGCATTTAGCTGGCAACTCTGACAGCTGTGAAATTGTCCTGTCAGCAATGTCATTAAAGTGAGCACCACACAGACCTGAATTGAAGCCAAATGATGAGATGTGCCTTATTGGGCTTTATTTTCTTCTAACTGTTCCTGGACTAAGTAACTTCTTTGCTAATGGTACCTAATGATGGAATGAACTCTGTATTTTCCCCTGAATTGTGAGCTGGTCAGACAACACTCGGAATCATCTGAGTGAAGAAAAAGTGAACATAAGGAGTGTGTGCTCCCTTACAGACTGTGCTACACCCACTGCAGGTTTGGAAGTCTTTCATGTTCCACAGGACTGTCCTCTGCTATGCTTCAAGAAACCAGCTATGCTGTGTTTGGGAAGAGATGTCTCCATTGGTAAACAGTATTCAGATCTTGTTGACAAGCAATAGCAATCCTAGAAATGCCATTCACTTCATTTTCCTTGACTCTTGGTCTAATAGCACCTCTGATGTCTAAGGTTGTTTCATCTGCACTGAGGTGACTATTAGGCACTGGAGGTATATGGCTTCAGAAAGGATGTGCACACACATCCCTGCTCATGTTCCATGATAAGCTGGGTTCAACGCAGCCTGAGGTTCATGGTATTCATTTTTTATTTCCCTTTATTTATGTTGACATTCTGCATTTTGAAAAAAAATACATTTAGGTGATTTAAAATATTTTTGAAAGAGAGATTCTTACATATCTTTTAGCCCAGAACATCATTATTTGTAGACGGGAGTAAAAAGAAACACATCTGGTTTTTACTATTTTGACCACCATTCTTTATTCATTCTTTTTCTAACTTTCTCTTTTTTCTTTCTTTTTTCTTTTTTAACCATGATGTGTCATTCTCTTACTCCCAAGAACTAAGAGGGGACATGTTCTGAGCTTTAGGGCTCTAACAAGGCGCAACAAAACTCTGAGAAGTCAACATTGCTTCTAAACCTCAGTCTCTCTAAAGTGTAGATGTGCCCCCACCCTCAAATGAAGGAAGGAACTGTTGCAACGAGCTGACAAAGCTTATTGGTATCAGCCTAATGGGAATGACTGCTAAAGCTGGGGCTGCAGATATTTTTTTTAGTTTGAAACCACTCTTTGATTTGCCCATCGTCATATGAAATTTCACCTATGAGACTCACATGTTCAAATCCAAACACTGGTCAGATTTCTTAAGAAGCGTGAGCTAAAGTGATTTAGTCACTCCTGAGCGTGAGGGAAAGTGCAAAGCCATGCTTTCTGACTCTATAAAGAGAGCCGGAAGTGCTCTGGTGATAAAACAGCTGCAGGCAGAACCTTCAAATTAGACAGAAAAAAACTTCACTGAAGACAAAAGGTTGTGAGCGTTCTGATGAAAATTGGTTTGGTTTTGTCTGAATAACTAGCACTCTAAAATCACTCTTGGTCTAGGCTCAGTTCATTTTAAAGAGCTCTTGTGGCACTCTTAATAACAAACACCCACTGGAGCCATTACTGTGTTCATTGTGTTTCCTGTATATAAATTACGTTCATGAACTGTTTGTTTGGCATGTGCAGTAGTGGAGGGCATTGTACACGTGCATTTAGATCAGGGGAAAAGGCAGAGATAGGCAGATTTCATTGGTGCCGTAGCACTATGATTGCCGTTTTAATAACTGCCTTGGCATTCTAGGGATCAAAATGCTTTGGAAATACAAGTTATAATGTAGTTATATAAAATTAGAGCAGCAGTAAAAATAAGAGTGGGATAGCGGCAGGAGAGGATATGTGAGCAAATAATTCCTAAGCTGAAATGTGGATTAAAGGTTCACTTAGGTTGCTATGTAACTCTGGACTGACCACAAGCACGTTAAGGCAGCATTCAGCTTCTCTGTAAAACATTTGCTGGTCCACAGGAAGAGTTTGTTGCATTAAGTAATTTATGGGGTGCTAAGAAGTTCCTTAAGCTATTATTAAAAACATACAAAATCTTCCCTGGTTAGGATTCTAGTAACTCAGACTTCTAACTAAGCAGAACTGATAGGGCAGGCCTTTTGATGTTTAATGAGTTCTGAAGCAGATGTGAGATGTGATAGACAGGGGAGCTGGGGTGATTTAGTGCCCATGAAGCAAAATGATGAGATCCCCTCTTGAAGAAGAAAATGTAGCTAAAAAGGACAGGGTTTTTTTCTTTTTTCTTTTTTCTTTTTTTTTTTTTTCTTCCTTCTTGGTGCATGTGTTTTTGATTTCCTCACCCCGTGCCTCTCAGTGCTGGCTCGTTTCCATTCAAACACACACAGAACACTGAAAACTAATTAGCCCTGGATGCAGCCACAGGAAGTTAGCCTGCCAAGTCCCCTTTCCCCCACAATTCCTCAACTTTCTCAGCTTGCCTCAGGCCAAGGGCCTTGCACTGGGCCTCTCTGTGTAGGTTGCCAGGTCTAATTTTACAATTTCCCTTCACCTTATCAAGTGTGCCCCAGGCCCAACAAGGGGGAAAGGATCAGAGCCAATGTTGTGTTGTGGACCTTTCTCCTCCACACCCAGTCCCCACCCACCTCTTTTCTTTTCTGCATCAGTTTTGGGAGTCTTGCTTGTATCTAGTTTCAGTGTTGACTTGTTAATCTGACCTTTGCTAATGCTTCTTAAGGGAACGAAAGAGAACTTCACCATCTTGTAAAACTTGAAAGTCCCTCCTCTCCAAGACTTTTCTTGAAGGTTAACAATTTTTCCCAAGAGCCAGAGGACTACAGGTGTCAACCATTTTCAAGCATCTCATTTCAAAGGAGAGCCAACCACAATCCCAGTGTGAGAAGCCAGAATCTGATTAGAATAAAGCAGTGGGCTGGATGCCAACCTACAGCGGGCAGAGTTGTGACACATGCTACTTAACTAGAAAATGCCAGTGTGCCTGCAAAGTTATGAAAGACTAGAAGCATTCAGGTGTTTTCTTCTTGAATCCTGTGCTCAACTGTTGTGTGACATTTACCATAAGTCACTTCAGCCCTTTTGACACCCCCTTCTAGGCTGATAGTAACAGGTTCGTAACATCTACATAGAGTACTTTGAGCTTTGTGGATGAAAGGCACTAAGGAAGTGACAATTGTTACCAAACCTCAGCAGGTGATGATGAAGATGAAAAAAATATTGAGTAATCTCCATTTTTAGTTCATCTGTGATTTAGGTAAATGGAAGCCGATGTCCTTGTCAGATATTGTCCATCCAATAAATCCAGTGTACCACCTGACCTTGAACAGTCTTCAGATAAAGACTTGAGGATCCTGTAGCATAGTGGGTGATAAAAGAGACTGATTTGACCTTGTTCTGTTCTATTTGGATCCCATGAAGCTAGAAAGTGGATTAAGCCTCAAATACAGAGTGTTTGCTATTGTTCCCTTTGACAACTGTGAACATTCTTGAGAGCTGTGTAAATATTCAGTCATTTTCTTTTGCTATTAAGGTTTGAACTGTGGCAGTTTCCTGGTGCAATGAGTTGTGTGAACAAAAATCTTTTTTTTTTTGTGGTGTGTACTATGAATCCATGAAGAAACTCATGCTACATCTGCTGGTGATTTGCCTGCCCCCTTGACAGAGAACTCCAGCCTGCACAGCTGGTAGAGAGAGGTCATCTGAGAACCAGCTCTAAGTGAACTCACAGTTTCAAAATGACTTGAAGGAAAATGCTAAATACAGTACTAGGAAGAGCTGCCATAGGAGAAGAATAAGATCCTATTGTTGTGTCTCTGTCCCCTGATTCAAGAGTCAGGAGGAGTTTTGTAAGAGCTTTGTACTGCAATTATATTTTAAACACATTTACAATTTTCCATTGATTTCTGTGGATGCAGATTGATTCCAATTTTGCAGAGCAGGCAGTGACACCTAGTTTACCAAAATGTGGAACCATTCCCACTGCCAAACTCTTCACAGATTGTGAAATACCTATTGTCATCTTTTATTTAACCTAACCATTTTATTCTATATATGTTAATTGAAGACAGTCCAGTTAGAGAAAAGTTATTTTGCTGTGCAAGCACACTGTTCTGGAGAGGAGATCAAAGAATTACACAGCAGTGGGATATTCTAGGCTCCGGTCTGCAGCATCCTCAAATGTGTGGCATGGAATGTGAGAGAAATTCATTAAAATGAAAGGGACTGCCCTGATTAATACCGTAATTCTAAAGTTTAAGTAGCTTATGGAAATCAGGTAGGCTAGATTATTTTTAGGAAGAAAGTCTCTTCTGCAGATGAAGACAATATTATTAATCTGAATGATGGCAGTCATTCCAGTGATGTCAGTGATGTTTGGAGCATAAGTTCTATGGGACAGTCTGTGATTTCCTTTGCTTCTAGATCTGGCATGAATTGCCCCCAGTCTGTTTGGCCTGTCCCTATTAGCACATCCAACCTATGTAAATTTGGCAGGATGGCAGAATGTAGCTCACCAGTTGATCTGTGTGCTCTCCATCTGGTTTATAAACTCAGAGTGCTTGCACGAAAATAGCCTCATAGTGTTTCGATCTGTGCCATGACTCAAGTCCAAGATTATCACATTGCAGCTGATTGGTCTGAAGATATCTGTGAAACCCAGAGAGAACGAAATAAAGGACAGCAAAAGTTATCACATAAGCAATTGTCTTTCTTTCTTAACTGTGAAGTCAAAGAAGAGCTTACATTGTGATATGTGTCTGATTTGCAAGTAAAAATTTTCCATCCAAACTTTACTTTGTAAAAAAAAAAAAAAGATTTTACTGACAATGGAAGATTCATCAGAAACGATCTTCTTTTCTCTAAATTGTTCACATATTCTTCTCAAAACATAGAGCCAAAATTTTAGATTGCCATTTCTGAGCTTAAGCATTTTGAGGCCAGAATTTGTTGACTTTTTATCTCGTTCAAAATGTGTTTGTTGTGGTAGTGTTCTTTTCCTTTTCCTTTTCCTTTTCCTTTTCCTTTTCCTTTTCCTTTTCCTTTTCCTTTTCCTTTTCCTTTTCCTTTTCCTTTTCCTTTTCCTTTTCCTTTTCCTTTTCCTTTTCCTTTTCCTTTTCCTTTCCTCTTCCTCTTTCCCTTTCCGTTTCTCTTTCTTTCTCTTTTTGTTTTCCTTTTTCCTTTTTCCTTTTCTCGGTTCTAGGCATTTAAAATGGAAACTTAAACAATGTCATGCCCACCCTCTTCTTTCTCAGTGCAAATGCAATGAGACATGGCTAAGATAGCAGTACCCTGAACTTTGCACTTTGTCACTGCTGCAATATGGTTAAAACTTCTGTGGCATAGTGGAATAAGCTCAAATCTGTAAAATGTTGAGTTACTTCAAGTGAGTGACATGTGGCCAAGTTTAAGGAGACGTGACTGTCAGATTTGAGAGTCTCAGTGCAAAGAAGGACCAAATTTTAAAATATGTGAGAAACTGATCTCTCACTACTGAGTCTGTGATAAGCAATGATCTCATCTTGTTAAACAGTCCTTAGTACACAAGATCTTAATCATGTCTCTCCAGTCTTGCAAATCAGTCCAGGTTCCTTCAGGATCTTCTTTATTTAACACAGAAGAGGATGGTCCATGAAGTCCTTTCTCTGGAAAGTGCATTTGCACATTATATACACAGAGATTTACCAGAACAATTCTGTTCTATTTTGCTTTGTGAGGTTGACAAGGCCTGGTGTAACATCTTCACCTGCTGCTATTGTGCCTTGGAACATAAGAGAAGCACACAGCCAAAGATGTAGTATACAGAGAAAGGAATTTGGCCAAGTTCAACTGTGATCCTCACTGCTTTCTCTGTCACCTTTGGTGATGCCTTCTGGCTGTAATCCTCTGTAGCTGGATATTATTTTGAGGTTAATAACTTCTCTGAATAGCCTTCTCAACTTTTCTTCCATGTTCCTTCATAGAATCATATCATAGAATGGTTTCAGTGTGAAGAGACCTTTAAGATCATTTAGTTCCAACCCCCCTGCTATAGATGGGGACACCTCCCTCTAGACCAGGTTGCTCAAATCCCCATCCAGCCTGGCCTTGAAGGCGTCCAGGGAGGGACATCCACAACTGGGCAACCTGTTCCAGTGTTTCACCATCCTCACAGTAAAGAATTTCTTCCTAACATCTAGTCTAAATCTACCCTCTTTCATTTCCCTTTATCTATCACTATATGCCCTTCTAAAAGTATCTCCCCAGCTTTTGTGTAGGCCCCCTTCGGTACTGGAAGGCTGCTATATGGTCCTCACGGAGCCTTCTCTTCTCTAGGCTGAAGAGCCCCATCTCTCTCAGCCTGTCCTCAAAGGGGAGGTACTCCTGCCTTCATGGCCCTCATCTGAATCCTCTCCAACAGTTCGATGTCCTTCTTATGTTGGGGGCCCAAGAACTGAACACAATACTCTAGGTGGGATTTCCGGAGAGCAGAGTAGAGGGGCAGACTCACATCCCTCAACCTGCCGTTCACACTTCTATTGATGCCAGGATACAGTTGACCTTCTGGACTGCAAACACACATTACCAGCTTATGCTGATTCTTTCATCAGCTGACACCTCTAAATCCTTCTCCTCAGGGCTGCTCTCAAGCCATTCTCTGCCCAGCCTGTATCTGTAAATGAAATAATAATGAGCACAAAGCAATTCCAAATTACGGTAGTCAGGTGTCCTTTCTTTAGTTTCAGTCTGTGTTTTTATTTACATCCCAGAGCTAGACGGAATGTGTCACTTTTTTTTTTTTTAATTTATTTTGGCATTTACCCAGGGAATTCAGTAAACATTTTCCAGTGTTCTTCAGTAAAAAATCAGCATGCCCTAAAAAAAAGTGAAGATGTTCAATGTAAAGGTACCAATTTGCATTGCTTACTTTATATCTTTCTCATCTCCTGTTCTCAGATTAGTATCTCACAGTCTCACATGGCATCTTTCTCATGGTAAGTCTCTTCAGGTCCACCACTGCGGCAGGGCATTAAGAAGCTATCTACAACACTGTTCTGGAGAGGCATAGTAGCATGAGTTACACAAACAACAGCTCTTCAAAGACACAAGCTAACATTTCTCAATAGAAAATGCTGTTTTTCCACTAGAAAGGGTTTAGGTCTTCACATGAGCTCTGAAGAAAGAACACATTCATCTATCTAGTAAAAAAAATTAAATTAAAAAAAAAAAAAGATATTTAAAGTTTTTTTTTTTTTTTAATTCAGTTTTGCTCTCTTGCTGTAAGCTCTTTGAGTTTAACTTGTAGTGTCTTTTGGAATCTCTATAAAATATATTTTAGAGTATAAAAACATTGTGCAATCTGGTGTAACTACCGCAGTCTTATTTAGAGTGATTGATGCATTATCCTGATAGCAGTGTTTTATTGTTGGAGAGACTGTGCACTCGAACACACTCCTCCTCTCTCAAATCCCTTACCAACCTCACACATCATTAACATTGCTACTGCCCTGGTTTCTTCGTGCAGGAGAGAGCCTGGCTGGTCTTCAAACCAGGTTGCTACAGGTGCTGTGCTATGCAGTCCTGGTTGTGTGTCTGCCTTTGTCAGCTCTTTTGATATGTCTTCCCTCATTTTGGAATTCTAGAAGGCCAGGTTATATTATACTGTGGTCACTTTTATGGCAAGGAATATATGCTGCTATCCTATGGGCATTTTTCACAGAGGAATATTTGGCACGTTTCTTGTACTGATTATCCACAAACAACTGCACAGAGCAGAACATGACAGAAACTAGTGAGAGATAAATATCTAAGTTGCTATGCTGTGTACATACATATATATTTTTTTACAGTGAAAGTGAAGTCATGAAATTAATTATTACTATTGTTCAGAGGAAAATGTAAACTTCTATATTTGGTGCAGCTGACATCCTGAGAATGGCTGATGCCACCATCATCTTTGGCTCCCATTTCTGAGAATCACGGTATCATAGAATCATCAAGGTTAGAAAAAACTTACAAGATCATCCAGTCCAACCATCCACCTATCACCAACAGTTCTCACTAAACCATATCCCTCATCACAATAAATGTTTCTTGAACACCTCCAGAGTTGGTGACTCCACCACCTCCCTGGGCAGGTCATTCCAGTGCTGACCACTCTCTGTCTCTCTGTGAAATATGTCCATGCGTATAAACACAACTTCTTTTTTTTTTTTTTTTTTTGGAAACTTACTAAATAATTGAGTACAAACTAGAAAATAACTTCCAAATGCCTTCTTTTGCTTGCACTCTTCTGTGAACATGTGGAAGGATAGCACATACTTTTTTTACAAAGAAAATGAAAATGTCATTGTTTTCCCCAAATGAATTTGAAAAATAGATTTTGAAAAAATGCATCTCTGAGATCAATCCCTCCCATATCAATACATCATACAAGAAACCATTTACCTCTGCAGAAACATTTATTGGTTTCCATCATGCTGCATCGTTTAAGGGATGAGACAGCACGCTCTGCAGCGTGCAGAACTTCCTCTCCTCTCCTCTCTAGTTTAATTGCATTTCTGTTCTCAACATTGCATAACTTTAAAGGCACGTTATAAATATTGTCCTGCGTCATAGATCATGTCTATAATTTATACAGCATTTTCACTTTGACATAGTCTAGCAAAGACAAAGCAAAACATGGGAAATTAAAATAAAAGAAGTCAGTCTGTTCATTTGAAACTAGTTTGGCTTTTATTTTCCAGAAGCTGGCTTGATGTGTTTTGCAATGCATGATTACTCCACAAAGTCAGTTTTAAAAGATTTGACGAAAAATCCTGACATTTTTTAAACAGACAAAATATATTTATGACTTTTTTTTCTCCCATATGTCTATGTTTTCATGTAATAGTTTTTGTTTTGAATTCAAGATGAAATTGTGGCTCATTCCCGCTCAGTGTGACGTAATCAGATTAACAATAGTGGAGAATACCATACTGAAAAAACAGGCATATGTGAGGATAAACTGCTTAACTCCATTAGTTTTGCATACTTGAGCATGAGAGAGGGGTGAGGAGGAGGAGGAGAAAGATTTTGGATAGTATTACCTGTGTGGGCCAGAACTGGTTCTTCAAATCACAATGTTGGTACTCAAACCTATGGAAGGAGTTTGATAGCATGGATCCTGCTATATGTGCAATTATACAGAGAGCATAGAAGACTGCTGTCTTCAGATGCTCGACCCGAACCTCCTCAAAGCAACAGGCACAGATATTTTCTCTGTTCTTAATTTCTTCCAACAAGTTTAAAGTTAAATTTTACTTTGACAGAGAATGAGGTTATAATCCTGAGCAAGGATGTATAGGTAGTGTGCCATCACAGGTAGGTGTTCAGATCTTTCTACTTCCTTGTCTACAGTATCAGCAAGCACTCTCTTCTGTCCTGCTGAAGTGTGCCTTTTGCAGTTGTCTTTGCTGGGTGAAAGTGGTGGCAGTAATGGTTCTGAGTGCATAAGGAGATTCTTGACAGGAGCCGCTATCAGAATATTTTCTATTTCGACAATGAAATGGTGTCATACTGAAGTGGAATGGCCTTACAGTACTCTGGTGGGATAAAGTCTTAGATTGCAAAAGAGTGATTTTTACATTAAAATAGAGCCCGTTGTCTGGAGAATGTTTTCGTGCATTCCTTTGTCCCAGGGTATGCCTTGGACTTCAAATATCCATTGTAAGTTGGATTTAGTACCAGTAGATATTGTTCCTGGTTACAAAATCCAAATCATTGATAAGGAGAGTATTGTTCAAGTAGCAAGGTTGCAATCTAGCCTGCACTTTGCTGGGGATTTTTTACTCATTAACTGAAATTATGCAAACTGTCACCTGTGTCATTCAGTGTACAAATATGTTAACATTTGTCTTAGATCTGATTCTCTGAGTCTCGTGTAGCTGATCATCTTGAATTTTAGTGATGAATAGAAATAAATAGCTGGGTAATACTTTTTTAAGAAATAAGTTTTACACAGAAAAGTAGGGTTTTTTGGAAATGTTCACCTAAATATAGAATTTCAACATCCCTGAATTATGCTATCTTTTGATTTTTTAAAAAAAGCCATATTCCATTATTAATGGATTGCATTAAAGTGTAGTTTGCATTTCTGATTTCCCTTGGGATCCAGGTTGTCTGGCTGGACACCTTTCCATGATGTACCCAGTATGGGAGGTGTGTGTTGGGTTTGGATGGATCTCATCTGATGGTTTTGAGTAATTGACACAGAAATGACAAAGCATTGATGGCACAGTCCTGGGGACTTCGTAACTGCAGGAAAGTTCATAACTCGCACAAGAAAAAGCGATGTTCTCAAATATTTTTCTACATATATGGAAGGGTAAGGTTGTTGAGAAAAATATAAGAATGGAAGACTTCTCCTTGGTTGCAGGTTGGGCATGAGTAGCCAGTGTGATATGATCATGGACAAAACAAGTTTGTTCATACAGTGTATTGAAATATTTCTAATGGAGTCTGACTTTTACTATCACATGATATCTCAGTGAGAACACAGTTCGTACCTGGCAAAAGATAAAATGAAAGTACAATTGTCGTGCTTGCCTGCTGGAATGATTGTGAATTTAAGGCCTGTCTTATGTCTAGAGACCAAGATGATTTGTCTTTTTTTAACTCAGTCAAGAGAAAACCAGGAAGGAGGCGTTAATGTCCTCTGTACATACTTCAGGGCCAAGTGGCTAGGGGAGAAAAGAGCAGTGTGTAAGCTGTGTGACCACTCTGGCGTAAGAACGATGGCTCTGAGCAAGTGTGCGCCGAGAACTGAAAGAGTGAGGAAAAGCATCAGCAGGAAAAATGGAAACTGGGAGCTGAGCAAACTTTAAGATGGGGCTGGGAATTATATTTAAAAGATTACATGGTGTGATTACCTGCTTTGGTGACAATCCTGTGTTCTGTTGCCTTTCAGACAATACAGTCCTCTGGACACCAGCCCTTAAACAGCTAAAAGAGATTTCCTTCTGTGTGCTAGGATAAAAAGTCTGCCCACAGATCAATTACAGAGTTTTTTCCAGTCGCCCATCTACGTTTTTTAAAGGATGAGGACTGCTGCTGTTGCGTTCCTGTGGAGCACTTCTTTCTGGTTGTGGTCGTATGGGATCTGCTGCAGGTTTGCCAGGAGCTGAGTAGAAAACTTCTATTTCTTGTTCTCCATATGGTTGCCATCTAGTACATAACATCACCTAAATATCCATAGTCCTGCCTCTCCCTTCAAGAGACCGAGCAATTACCTCCCCCTCAGAAGAGTGGAAAAGTCAAAAATTTTCATGAATTGAAGGAGCAATGAGCAATCTTCAGGTTTCATAATTTGTTACAAATACTTAATTGCAGATTTGCTTTGTATGGTTTTGAGTGGAAAGCCTGCAATTGCTGTTAATGCTTTGTAACTTACATTGTGACATGTGGTAATGCTAAGGGAGAATAAAGACCAGGAAACACATGCAGCTGACAGGCAGGGCCAGTCATTTTCTGCCTGCCAAATAGGCTGTGTTCATATGTACTTCTGGCAGTGAGCTGTATGACACCTCAAGTTCCCTCCTTTGTCTTTCCAAGAGTAACAGAGATTTTCTTTCTTGCGAAGGAAAAACGAAATCATGACAAAGTGTAGTAAGAACCATAATCCTGAGATATTCAAAGGAGTTTAAGGAGAGAGTTGTGGGATTTCTAGCTCAGAATTATTTTGCTGCAGAATATTACTATGTCCCTTAATTTACCACTATGTATTTTGAAGTATTTCATTTCTTTAAAGTGGTAACCTTCAGAATGCTGAAAGCAAAAGCGGATGATCTTACACAAATGTACAGTTCAGATATAATGTGTGTTAGAAGCCGTACAAGTTGCTACTAAAGTATCTTGAGAATACGGGTTACAAATTACATTTTTGTGCCTGCTTTGCTCTTCAGCAGTGTCTGTGTGGGTGCAGTCTGGGAGAGCAATGGTCATTTCTCGACAGTACAAAAGGAATTGTGCAGTGGTGTGCTGGAGCTGTCCTTCACAACAGACTTTGTCCAAGCCCACTCATCTACTTTTACATCTACATAAGTATATATACATACTCACACGCACAAATAATGCTAGCAATGGCATAAACTGGCTTTTTCTTCTCCTTGATCTGAAACAGCCCCCATTATTCTATCGTCTCTCAGATGACCTTTACTTTCTTTCTTTTTTATCAGAGGGATCTTCAACTCCCTATCTTTTTCCTTCTTTCTTTTCCATATTTTTTGGTTTCCTATGCTTCTTGATCTCCTACTGCACCATTAAGTCCCATGAGCTCTTTGCCAGCTCTTACACACAGCTTGCCCAGAAGTTTTTGTATTCCCTTCCTCTTTAATATCTGTGATCTCCCCATACATCCTTGTTTTCTTTTTGTTGCCTCCTCCTCATCCATGTTTTATTTTCTCTTTGCCTGTGCAAAGTAGTTCCAAGTAACATACTTGATATTCGTTTTAACTTTTCTAATTATAGAAGTGTTACGAGTGGCAAGACTTGCCTAAATAGGTGATATCATTTCAAAGATGAGACCCTATTTTTCCTTTTCAAAATACAATCCAATTTATCTTTTCTCCCACGTTTGTGAAAACTGTGGACCAGACTGCCTTACATTTCATATATATGATCTCATGTCAGAGTAGAAGTTTTCTGGAAAATCTGAGGCAGATTGGATGAGGCATTCTTGGATTAATATAGAAACTGAAGTATTCTTTTAAACTGATTTCTTTTTTTACTTTATTTTTTTTGGCTTGTCATGACTCAAAAGCAACATGAATTGGAAAATTCTAAATCTGCCAAGACCATGGGTTTTCTCCAAAGGCTCTAGTTTTCAGGTTCTTCTAGAGGCCTACAGAATAAAATCAGTGAAAAGGGCAGTACCTTTTGATTGGTCTTCTCCATTCCCTGCCTGACAGAGTGCTGCCAATTGGTACTGCAATGTGTACTGAAGGGCAAACTCTCATGTCACAACCTGTTACCTATCAGTTGAAGAACCGGAGGATCAGAGGCCAGGGGAAGAGGGAAGCTCTTTAGATGGATGAGAAGATCCTCCCCATTCAGCTCCTGTATGCTGGAGAGAGTATGTGAATGAAGGTACGAGGGCAGCCAGTGGCCCACCAGAGCTTTGCTTCCAATTCACATCAACAGAATGAAGCTCTTGGCATATGCCAGGCTCCTTCTGGATGTTCATCTTCCCCATGAACTGCCACCGTCTTTGCCTCTGTGCCTTTCTTCTGTGGAGGCCACGTGCAACAGGCCAATATGAGATTGCCCTTCTATGTAAACTTCCCAGTCTCACTTCCATGGCTTCTGTTTTGTCACTGCTTCACACCTCTCTTTCCCAGCTAGTTTTTTTGTCCCAGTTGTCATTTAATTCATGTATTTTTCTGTGGGAAGAGATCCCGTTCAACACTTCATAAGCTGCACTTGCTCACTTCTTCAGCCTTCAGTAAATAGAAATACATAACTGAGAAAACAAGAGGTGTGGAAAAAGAATCCCTTTCCTACTCTCAGCCTTCAGTGTGAAGCACAGCTCCAGGGATAGGGTGAGGTGATGGTGGCTGACATGAGAATAAATTACTGCAAATGGGAGCTTGCAGGGTATAGCAATGTCATCACCAAGAAACTGGTCAACTTCAGCCAAGTCCATGTACTTTCAGTACTGAGCTTCATTGTGGTTACTGAATGCTGGTCACTGCATGTTGAAACATCGTACTAACACTTCATCAACAGGTGATTTTTCATCTTGAGTTTGGAATTGAAAATACTGAAATAAATATGTGTTTGGATAATACTTTTTTTTTCTGATGGCAAAATTAAAAATTCAGGATGCCTTTTTTCTTCAATAACAAAGCAGAACATTAATTTTAATTTTGTGAATTTTGTGAATTTTGACTGTTTTTTAGTTCTGAAGAACACTACTTGTAGGCAAATTTCAAAACAAAATATTTTGTGGAAAATTTGAAATACTTATCAGAATTTTGAAATTACTTTTTTCTCTCTTTCCCAGAACACTTTGTAAACTTGCCAAACTCAGTGTGAATTTGTGAATCATCTTGATTAACCCTACACAGTGTTTTTCGGGGGGCGGGAGGGAAAGGGGGGGGGAAGAGCAAGTACATTATTTCTTTACACTTATATCTGCCATAGCTCTATTTTTTTTTTTCCTCTGATGATCCCACTGACGAGTGATACCTATTACTAGTTTTGTGACAGTTTATTGGCTAAGGTGAAAAAAATCTATGGATGCTGAACGAGGTTTTCTTGGTGATTTTTATGAGCCTGAAGAATCCCATTCCTGCCAGCTATGGCATTTAAAAGCCTGCGTAGCTTCCATTCTCAGGTAGATTTTTGCTATGCTCTCAGTGTGTGAGAGGAAGTTTACCCAAGCTATGAAGAAACACAGGGCAGGTGACTGGAACTAAATATATCTGATTTTGCTCCACAATAATACCACCAATCCAAGGCCACAGGTACTTTCCCCCTCTGCAGTCAGAATGAAATTAGTGTGTTTTTTTTATTATTTGTATTGTCGATTACTATCAGCTACTGTAACATCTCCAGAAGTAGAAGAAATGGTACTTTGAGAATATACATTGCGTGCTAAAAAATAAAGCATAAAATAGTAATAGTACTAAATATGATTCATTGTATCCTGGGAGCCAGTAGAATAGAGAGGAAAACCTCCATCTTTTTTTGCTCTTTTTTCCCTCCTTTCTCCTAAAGAGACCAAAATTCCGGAGTTGCATGGATGTAGTTTGTCATGTATGTCTAAACCTTTGAGGGAGGTTAAGCTAAAAGCAAAGATTACATGATTTTTCTTATTTTTATAATGGCAGTGATGGGCAGTTGGATGCAGTGCTGCTAGGACAGTGTGACAGTGAAAACGGAATATAAACTACGTGTGCAACACAGATCTTACATTCCACTGTGGTATTTACAATAGACTTTGTGCTGGATTTGTTGTTGTTGTTATTGTTTAGTTTTTTTTGTTTTGTTTTTTTGTTTTTTCTTGCACAAGATGGGTTCAGTCTAGAAAAGTGTGAAAATTTGTCCACAGAAAAGTCAGTATTACAAAAAAAAATTTTTTTTTGAGTACCAAAATTACTATTCACGTCTGAAAAGTGAAAAACAATGCTAAAAGATTAGAGTTTAAAGTAAGTAGGCATAGTGGGAAATTTAATGAGGTAACTAAAAAATCTAAAACCCCAGAAAGTTTGAGATTTTGGCAACTTTAATTTGCTTTTGTCTCACCCCACATCTTCAATTTTTAATAATGAAAATAGTGACGTTTGCCATCCTGGTGTATAGTGACAAGATGAACTATCAGTGTGCAACATATGTGATTTAAGAATGCCTAAATCACCCACCCAGGACACACAGAGGACAATCTGAAACTATCTTCCAACTCTTGTATCTATGGTAAAATCTTGACTTTTGTGTTTCATTTAAGAAACAAAGATTCCTAGCTTCCCACTTAAATTACTCCTTCCATATATTAAAAGTATTAAAAGTATTTAATCTCCTTACAATCCTTAGTGGTGACTTTTAAATCAGATTTCATTGGGAATTGGCTACATACTGTCTGTAACATAAACTGAAACCTGGGAGTTGCAAGCTGCCAGCTAACTATGAAAGTATGCTACATTTGCACAGATATATAATATATGACAAGATTGAATATTGTGTATCTGTGCAGGAGATCACAGTACCTGTTAAATTTAATACATATTAAAAGACATACTCTGGAGAACTGCTGGTTCTACATTTCTGTCCTTTCCGGCATATTTTTATCTGTAATCTTACCTCCCATATCTTACAGTTCAGATTCATGTTATTTAACCAATATTATCTATATTTTTATCAGTTTCCTAAATTACAGGCAACATATGCAACCTTAGCTCCAGCTTCCCAGAGGTGTTAAGTTGAGGAGATAATTGCAAACTATTTAGATAAACTGCAGACTGACAAAAATGGCATATAAATTTTATGTCACATTTCTCACCCAGTCAGAAAAGCACGTGTTTACTATTTAAGTCTTCAGGTGGAGAAACTATTAGGAAGGTGATGGGTGAGGAGAAAGAAGAATGGTTTTATTTTTGTAAAAGCTCTCTATATTATGGAGACCTGTCCATTGTCACCTTAGAGCTGGGAGGTAAAGCCAATCATGTGATATGCAATCAGATATAAATGAAGTTTCACTTGTTTCACATGGATGTAAACAATGGTAATAGATGTAAAGCAGGACAAAGTAGGGAAGAAGGTAGGCATAGGCTGCTTGAGTTTGCCAGCAAAGCTCAAGAGTCCATATTAGTCTAAAAATTATAGATCTTGATGAGAAGTCCTTTTTGGTTGCCATTTGTGGTGCCCACACTTGGCTTGTACTGCTGGCTACATCTCCCAAGCAGAGCCTTTCAGTGTTTCATGTCCAAACTACTCAGGCATAAACAAAGATTCCTGCTCCTTTGTCACATCTCCAGTATTACAAGCCAGTGTTCTGAATATTCAGCACACATGCCCTCAATCACTCAGCACTCCACATCTACCATTCCTTTTGTAGCCCAGGGCAGCCACTGTGAACACTGCAACTGTGGGGGGGGGGAGGGAGGGGGGTCTGCCAATGGTGAGAGGCAGGTTATCTGAACGTTTGTTTTCAGACTTCTGTTAAAGGAAGACGTGGAAACATCATTTACTGAGAAAGCTATCTCACAGGAAAATGTCATCATCACAGTAGGCTAAATAGAACCATATTTTGTTCTTCGCCTGCATCAGTATTTCTTCAAGAGAGCAAAATTTTCCATTGGAGATGCCCTGTACGCAGAAGAAAGGAGACTGCTCAACACAGACACTTCTAGATATAAAGAAGCCACATGTGGCTGAAAGCTGAAAATCAGCCTATTAGAAACAGAAGAGGTAAAACAAAGACTAAACTCCTGTAAACTGATGACGTTTCCAGATATCTTAAAGCCCAGAGGAACCAATACAATACTGTATCCAGGCTTTCCCATAGGATAGGCCAAGCGATTGCAATTGGTAATTCTATCAGCAGAATAGTATTTTCTGCTTTATCTCTAAAATACCTTTTAGAAATACATTCATTTTTTATCAAGACATGTCAACTGATGGAAAGCTTATGCAAATAGTTTCAATAGCTACTTTCACGGACAAGAATTTATACTTATACCCCAAAATTCTCTTTCTTCAGTTTCCAGTCACTGGATTGCCTTTTGCTTGTATCCATCTTTTTCTAGAAGTCTCCTCCCTATTTAATTATTTTAATGATCACATCACATTGCAAAAATACCACATCATGGAATTTCATATGACATGTTATGGCAATGCTCAAGGTTCTTTTTCAAATATGAATTTCTGCAGTTCTGTGGTAGACAGTACATCAGGTGAAATCTTTCCGTCGAGATGCAATGCTATTATAAACGATTAGAGCATCTTTCCAAAATGTATCCTAAACATCAGATGGAAATGCTTTCATAACTGAGAAGCAAATCAGAATGATTCAAATACAGTTGCCTTCAGCCCAGGTAGCTGTCTGGTAGAGTATTTGGGTGCAGATGCGATGAATTTCACTGAGATGAGAAACATTTTTTATCTGTGAATATGTGCTGGATGGAGACTATGCAAATTCTGCCTGTTGGACATGTGTAAGTTGCACCCTTGTTCTGGGACTCTGGTGCTTTCTTCCTTTTCATTGGTTTATGGCTAATGGGATTTGATGATACTATTTACGGCTGGAAAAGGCTGATTACACTCCAGTAAAACTATGGTGAAAAAGATGTCATATATATTAGTTACAGAAACAAATAAAATCCAAGAATGATTAAGATTCCTCAGTGGTGGGCCCATGTATTTTAGCAGAGATCATTTCAGAATCATCAATCCTATTGACTGCTATTCTTCTTTGGAACAGAAACCTCTGTACAGTTCATGATGTGTCTGACAGTCAGAGCTGCACCAAGACAATCACATTATGAGCCTTTCCTCTAACAAAATGAATCTTCTGTAGAAATTTATATGTTGGCCTTGTTTGTTTGTTTGTTTTTATTATCAGATTACACCATCTAGCCATCTAGCTTTTTAAAAACCAATATGGAACATACCTTAAGCTATGTATCACAAGACAGATTACAGCTCTTAAATTTCAGTAATAAAGACACACAAAAGTGCAGTGTTTGAAAGTTCAGTCTGGTCAAATTGAAAGTGCTATGAAATGTGCACGCCTGTGAAGTAACTGAAGCAATTTATTTAGGGATATGGTGAATTTTCCAATATTTGATGTAAGTCAAGTCTTTCAGCATATGGAAATGGTGAGGCTTAGAACCATTGCAGAGAGAAATATTTTGGGTGTCAACTGTATAAAACAAATAAAAGAAGGAAATATATGGTATAAACAGCTATGTCCATTGTGGTGGGCATTGCTGCAATATGAGGGACTGTAATTTATATTCTTAATACAACTTGCCTCCATCAGGTAATTGTATCAGTTTCTGACCTTGAATTGCTGTGTGGGCTCAGCAGCATGCAGCCCTGATGCCTGACAGTCATCCGTAAATTCTCACAAACTTCCCACCTTGGGCTCATTTTGCCTCAGAACTTCCAACCATTTTAAATACACACAGATGAACTGGAATATTTCAGCCCATCTGTCATGCACCACAGATGTATGATGGTCCAACCAGAAAACAAAACTGGAACTGAAGATGGATGTGCACAACCACCCTCAAAGCCATCCTCTGCTGCTAACCCCTGAAAGTTAACAGAGGTGATACAATACTGTCTAAACCAGAAGGAATCTCCAGTATGTGTGGAAAGATGCGCTGAAAGATGACGTTCACTGTACTGACACATTATGATGCTATCCCATTAGGTCTCATCTCTAAATTCCTCACACCTTTTTAAAAAGTGATTGTCATCATGCTGCAAATCATGCATCTTCCCATTCCATCACCTCCTATATAATCTAAAAGTGTTTAGAATAGAATAACAGGGTTATACAGAGAAAATAGACAAAAAGTTGGTTAAAGAGCTGGGAAAATGGATATCTGTAAATTGAAGACCTTGCTGAGTCCTACCACGTGGTTTTATGATTTGTCATTTTGAAATGAACACTTCAAGATCCACCAGAAAATAAGTGAATGAAGAGCAGAGAAGCTACATACCACAGAGATTTCCAGAGCATCGCCAAAGTATCAAGGGAAAGGCAGATCATTGCTGTCTGCTTTGGATGAATCTGGGTGACGCAGGCTGCACAGCCCCATTGTACTCTACAAGCCAGAATCACCCTGGCAAGGACAACTGCACACTTGAGTGGTGACAAGCTTTGAGGAATACCTAGCAGTTGTTGGGCCTGAAACCCTGCTTGTAGAGGGCATTAAAATCCAGATTAATGCAGTGATGGACTGCTCCTCAGCTCCCCTCCTGGCAAAATGATATGAACTCCAACTGAATGGGAACTGAGAAGATACATTTTAATGCTGAAAATACTTTGACATTTTATTACAGAGAGTACTTTAGGAATACCCTCCCAAAGCAGAAAAAAATATTAAAGGAGAACTTTATTAAGTAAAGTAACTAACTAAATTCTTCCAGAACAGGAAATCTTATGAAAGGGTGTGTGCCATTTTTAATTAAAAGCAAGCAAGAAAAATATCTCTACAAGAAACTCAGGTGAGGAGAAAGTTTTGTAGCTGGTATTCTGTTATAACTATTAGGGCTTGCAGATCATATAAATGTAGCAAATCACAATATAAATCATAGAGATGAATTCCTCGTCCTAGGAGTTAGAGTAGACAGTTAAGAAATTTTACCACATTGCTGTTAATTATGAAAGACTTAATGTCTGTCTTGTGGATTTGCTTTCAACAGGGATATGCTGGAGAAACCTTTGTTAGCCAGTCTTTTCAGTGTTCCAGCATCTGATAACAGATGCTAAAGTTGGAATAAAAATTACAGAATCATCTTTGGTTTATGCAGAATATGGTGATAATATTGCCTTAGTGTAGAGACTGCCAACAAGCTAAGAGTTTATTGGAAGAGCTGCAAAGAACTGTAGGCCTTTAGAGAATTCAAGATTAAAGTCATAAAACAAAAGGTTTTAGGTTTGTCTTTTTTTTTTACTCCGTGACATTAGTAGCCTGTGCCTGAGTTGTAACATAGCCTTTGTAAATCTTTTCAGTCTTGTTGTAAATGTTTTTTAGAACACAAAATCCTTTATTTCTCTCAGTAGGTAATTTTAATGGTTAATTAGAAAATCCTTCCAACTGAAATTTTTTATTCTCACACTGTCTTTTCTTGCTAAACTAACAGGCTCTCTCTTTGCGGACACCTTTTCCTCATATAGATATTTGATATCTATGATCAAAATAGTATCCGTATTAAAATGATATTTCGAATGTCTATTGGATAAACTACAGGGTTTGTGTTTCTTCCTTCCTCACTATACTGCAGATTTTCCTGACCTCATTATTAGTCATTAAACTTTTTTTTCCAAATTAATTCCAATTTCTACCATCCTCTCATGAATGCGGACACCAGAATCAGAAACATCACTCCAATCACAGTAATGCTTTAACTGTTAGCATTAATTCTTTCGCTGCATATTCTTGTGCTGAAATTAGAAAGATGAAAGGCTCACTCTTGTATAGGAACCTACAGGAATCAGTGCAAAAGAGTCTAAGCTCTGGTGCCCCAAGGTGCCTTCTGGAAAAGCCATTCTTTTAGAGAGACCAACTTTCCTAAGGCAATATTTACCTTTGTAACTAGCCTCAGAGATAAGTTTCCTTCACCCACATTGTTGCTATACAACCATACAAGCAATGAGCAGACAGATTTTCTCAGGTAGTTGATTCAGAGACAACCAGATTCACCCTTTGGCTGTGAACCAGGATCCTGGTTCAAGAACTTTCCTGACTTTTTTCTGCGTGGGATATTTTCTGATTCATATTCGATCTGAAGCAGTAATTCAACCCATCCATACAGTAATTTTATGCTTTTCTATTTTGCTTTCTTGGAAGATTCCAAAAACACCATAAATATTCTCTGATTTATACTCACAGCAATCTAAGGAAGAAAGTAAATGTGACCTTAATAAGATTATTCTGTCTTGTTTTAATGCTGCATATAAAGTTAGTTGCAGAGTGAAACAGTCAGTTTCTCATGAAAACTACTGAGTCCATTGTATCTTTCTACTTGATATTGGTATTATTGCACTCTAGACTGATAACTATCTCCTTTACCTGTGTAACTAACCAACTGTGCCGCTTCATGACTTCCTTGCTATACTTCACAAATATCTAGCCGTGCACTGGAAAAGAACCTCTAGGTCTGGGACTCGGCCTGTTGGGATATACTTGAAGACAGGTTGTTGAATATGTCTCCTTTTTTTTTTTTTTTTCAGCAGTGGGATATTTTCTTCTCAACATTCAAAAGAAAAAGGAAATGTAAGAATAACTGCCCCAAAAGCATAATGGAATATTTCTGGCTCATGAATTTCTCTTTTTGGAGCATCCCCTCTTGGATTGCAGAAAAAGCTCCAGAGTGGGCAGAGAGTTGTTTTTCCATGTGTTTGTCTAAGCTGTGGTCCTGTGCTATGAGAAAACTCTCAAGCAGCTCCAGCAAGAGCAGTCTTTCTGCTCCCTTCCACATTCTTACTACCCCTCCCCCTCTTCACTTTCTTTCATGTGGATCAAGGCCTGGAAAATGACAAGCCTCTTGATTAATAGATACAAAAAGTCTTCTTATGTAATTTATTTGCTTTCTGCACCTGACTAGAATCACTAGGTTTATCTGGAAAGGAAAATATATCGTCTTTCCTGACTCCGAGTGGCAGCAGAGAGAGCTGAGCATGTGATATCAAGCTGCGCATGGAAAGCAAACAAAACGCCATTTCTGTATTTTGTAAGCATCTCAGGTCATAAAAGTGTCAGCACGCTATATTTCTTGCTGGGATCCTCTCTGTTTTATTATCTGAGCCCTTTCTATTGTGTTGAATGTGCAAGGAGAGTCTCCAAAGCAGGCAACATCTGTTTCCCTGTCATGTTTTTGATTATCAGCTCCATATTCCTTGCAAGTCTCCTGCTCACATATTCCCATCAAACTCAATGGGGGCTTCAACAGCAAGGACACTTCCTTATCTCCCTTCCCCCAGACTCTCCATCCATCATTCTCACATACTGGCCCACTAAATGCTGATGCAAGAGGCCTGTTCTTTACACTTGGGTAGCACACTCATGACCTCTCCAATTTGTTTTGTTTGTTTAAGTCTAATTGCTGCGGGTATACCTGCCTCTCAGTCCTTAACAGGGGAGAAGGGACAGGAAGGATGTAGGTGGGACATCTCACTGGGTTTTATTTTGGTATCCGTGGAGAATGATTTTCTAATGTTGCTTTAGATTTGTTTCCCAGTTTTCTTCCCTGAAGAGGAAGTTTCTTCCCCTCTTCCTTAGCTCCCAATTGCTAAATCAATTTCTCTGTGCTTTGCCAAGAGATCTGTTTTAACAGTTATGCAGGTATTTCAATCTGCAGATGGGGATTCTGCCAATAAGAATCAATTAAAACAATTGTCTTTTGCCTATGGATGGAATTGCAGTTCCAAGAAATTTGGCTCCCTGAGATCTGGGGAAACAGAGGTAAGCTATATTGATCTACATGTTGATTGCCTTGTGATGTTTTGCATTTATTTTCACAGAACATTTTTGGATGTTTCTGCAGAGAGTCAATGAGCAACGGTGGAGTAATGTGGCTGTCGATACAGCTGAGACATAGAAGTGGAAGTCTATATAAGTGAACTGCATTGCTAACTTATTCAAAGAGCAGTTTCCTATCACCAGAGATAATTCACCCATACACACACAATAATGCCACACTGTGAATCCACACGGCAAAATTTTGCAGATTCAGACTTTGCAGAATACATTGCTGATATTCATACTCATGCTCAAAGCTTGCATATGAGAAATGTGAACACCTCTGTACTTTCCCTAGATCCTACGCAGCTAGCAGTCCTGAAGTATCTCCTACGTTCCAGGAGATATGGCTTGTTTCCACACTCCAGGTTAAACCATTCTCCAGATTTAGGGTCAAAAATGAATCTTTCTCCAGGTCAGATTGCTCAGCACAACTGCTACATCTGACCTGTTGTGCCCTGTATCCCCAGGGTTTGTTTCCTAGATGGAAGAGAGGAAATAGCTTCCTGGTGGAAATAGCTGCTAAAATTTCTTGCTTGCTGGGCACCCGTGCACCAGTTCTGACATGATTTCTGATGTAGAGATGGGATAGACCCCAGACAGTGCTGTTGTTTGAAGAGCCTTGCATCCCACACTGCCTGCTGAGCTACTGGCATTTGGTGCAGCTTCCTGTTGTTTCTCCTTCCCTCCTGATTATGCTGTTAGACAAAAACACTTGGGACAGAGGCATTGAAGACCTTCCTGTTACAAGACTGGATATAACCTGTGTGCAGCCTAAATTCCTACTGAATGGCTGGCTATCCTCAAAGTGTGATATAGAATATGCTGGAATTTAGAGCTCTTCCAGGTCCAGAGTGCCCTTAACATTTTATTTTTTAACTTGAGGTCAGGTGATCCCAGAATCTGCACAAAATGCTTCCCTTAAAGTTTAGGATAATTTTCCATCTTACCAGTTCTTTTCTAGTTGTATGTATGTCTTTTGCTCTTTGTGCTACAGGTCTTATGTTAGGAATCAGGTTTTAGAAATGTTCTCTGGATTGTGATGGGGTGTATATATGGAAGAAAAGTCATTTGGACCTTTCTGCTTACCCTTTTTTACTGTCTCGTCCTGAATCTGAAGACTTCCCATTTGTGTTGCTTCTTTCCAACTCCCCATCCCTACAAGCAGCTCATCTAGTGTGTGTGTGAAAGAGACTAATAGCTGGGCATGTCATTAACAGCACCAAAGTAATTACATCATAAAATGCAACAAGAGAAAGAGGATGCTGGCAGTTACTCTCCTTGAAGATGATTGCAGAAAACAAAAAACAGAGGAAAGGATGAGGGGGAGAAAAGGTGGAAGGACTATAGTACAAAGAGGAGCCAGCTCTGAAAGACCTTTGTTGGTGGGCTCATGGTACTACCTGTGAGAGCAAAGGCAGGCTTATGTGAGAGACTTGTGGCAGCCTCAGAATATGTGTATTCTAGAGAAAGAATGGGAATTCTTGAGAGAGTAAAAGGTAGGAGAGAAGTTAGGGAACAGTAATGAAGTGGATGACTGGAATGGGTAAAAAGGGAATGGAGGGCATGAATAGCCTGAATGGTAATTACAGCCTGGGAACAACAAAAAAAAGGGAAATGAGTTGTCAGTAAGAGAAGAAGGCAACAGAAAACTGGAAGAGGGGAAAGACTGGTAGAGTGCTGAACAAGGGAAAAAGAGAACAGATGAAGATAGAAAAGGAATGAGAATTAATGTGGAGGTACCCATAACAGGTGAAAGAGGACAGAAAACAGAGCTTACAGGTAGCAGAGGCTAGTGTCAGGGGTCCAGGCAGAGAACTCACAATACCACAGCTGATCTTACTCACCAACAGTTGCTTGCGTATGTGTTTTGTACACCCTTTAACAATATATATATATTTTTTCATGTGGATGCTACCTTTTTATCTATTTCAGTGGTCAGAAATGCATTTATGTAATATGGCATATCCTAGTTTTCAACAATTTGTGTAGCGTATTTAGCATAATTTTTGTATTTATTTTGTACTTACTTGAATGGAACTAGCTAAAATTCTCTTCTTTGTAGAAGGAGCTATATACTGAAATAGGTGAGCCTGTTCCATGCCCAGCGCCCTGTGGTGCAGACCCTGTCCCTAACCCCCAGCTGCCCCTCCCCTGACGCAGCTCCATGCCGTTCCCTCGGGCCCTGTCGCTGTCACACAGAGGAGAGCTCAGCGCTGCCCCTCCACTCCCTGTGAGGACCTGCAGCCGCCATCGGGCCTCCCCTCAGCTCTGGCCTGAACACACCAAGAGACCTAAGCGGCTCCTCATATGTCTTGCCCTCCAGAACCTTCACCACCTTTGTAGCCCTCTTTCAGACACTTTAACTTTCCCATATACTGCGTGTTTCCTTATGTAAAAATGCTTTTGTTTTGCCTTCCACTACAAGTAGCTATATCTGCCTTTTCTTCTCTTTTCTTCTTTCACTCTACTTTGAAATGTCAGAATTTCACAGAGCCAGTCGGACTCATGTTGTTTGAATCTACTTGCTGATTCCTTCTTTTCATTTCAGAAATTTTCTATTTTCAGATCCTATTTTTATCTGTTTACAGGGGTAAGGATATTTTTATGCTGGCAAAACAATCGATCTGGCTGTCATAATATGGCTGTTGTTTGTATGCTTTGAGATGCAATCCTCCAAGCAGAACAGCTATGTCCTGATTGCCAGCTGGGAGCGATCCTTGGAGAATGTTTGAGAGAATGCCTGGGTGGAGGCTGCAACAGGGGCATTTTCAGTGGTTTAGTACTGAGATGACAGAGCACAGCTTCTCTATCTGAGCCTGCGATTTGGGGGTACCACATTGTGTCCAAGGAGCTCATGGCAAAAACTGTGTTTCAGCTCTTGCTTTCTGCTAAAGCTGCTTACCCACGGTCCACAGTAAATTCATCATTTGACTGCCTAAACACAGTGCTGTCTTTGAGCCCCAGTCCTGTGTGTCTAATCACAGCTTCTGGGGGATAAATAAGCAGCAGAATTTACATCACAGAAGTGTGATGAGAAAGTAGGAAAATCTTGTCAGGTAAAAGTTTTTAAAACAGATTTCAGTCGTGTATGAGATTAATGGAAACGGGGTGAGCAATACATGGAGCAGGCCTGACACTGGACCTTTGTGTCTTACATGGGCCCTCGGATGTAAACCAGCTGTTTATATTATCCCTACTCCATGTCTCCAACACAGGCATGTCCCCTTCTGTTTCTCAGTGTTCCCACTATGCCTGGCTTCCACCTGCCTGAGGTGAGATGAATTAGAGCAGCTTTCAAGCACTTTCGACTTTTAGGAGGCACTGGCCCCGGCAGCCAGATTTGGAAGTGCTGAGAATGCTTTGCTGCTAAGGTACCATGGTTCTGTTCTAAGATCATAGGATAAATATTTGTGTTGGAAGGGATCTTTAAATGTCTTCTAGTCCAGCTCCCCTGTAATGAACAGGAACATCTACAACTCGACCAGGTTACTCAGAGCCTGGTACAGCCTGTCCTAGAATGTCTCCAGGGACTAGCTTCTACCACAGCTGTGAGCATCAGCTTTGCCCTGTTTTGTGTCTGTGTCAATCATATCTCAGTTGCAACTGTAGGCGTAGCTCTTTAATTTCAGTAGCACAATTTTTAATGTTTTGTCAATATGAGTAGAACTGAAAACTACCTGAATACCAGCTTACAATCAATAGCTCTCCAGAAGTTTGCAGAACATCTTGCACACTGAGTAATAATTGTGAAGTTTTCTAGCATTTTTGTAACAGAAAAAAGGGTAAGTCTCAACTTTGTTGTGCCTGCTGACAATCTTAGTGTGGGAGGGCATGACCTCAGACTAATGTGAATAGAGCAAAACTGAAGAAGTCAAAGAACCAGAAACTAGGTCACTGCGTGGCAAGATGAAACCTTACTTGGAAAAAATATAAACTAATACATATGGGGAAAACTATCTAAAACACATTATTCACCAAGGGAACCATGGAAATAGACAGGCTGAAACAGACCTGAGTTTGAGAGTGGACAGTAAATTGGACATGAGTTTGCAATGTGTCAGCAATGCAGTTTGGGCTGCATACAAAAAGGCACCACATCAGAGAACATGGTAATAAACCCTACTCTCTGCATGTCTGGTGTGACCACACCTGAAAGTTTTGATAACTTTGAAGTCAGTGGAGCTGTGCCAATTAACACCAGCTGAGAGCCTGCCCATTGTGCTTGGTTCTGGTTGCATTATTACTAGACAGTTATTAACAAATTGGTAAAATCCAGTGCAAAGGAACAAAAGTTATGAGGGAGCTGTTAGGGCTGACACATATATGTGTGTGTGTATATATATATACATATATGTGAAAAAATGTTCAAATATTGCGACAGTGCCATTTATCCAAATTCCAAACAGCTGTCTGGCTTGACTGCAGCTATGCCCTTTGGTATATAGCTGCTAGGGATGCTAGTGGAATGGCTGGTCTTTGTCCAGTTTCACACATTTGCATAAGAATAACAATGTGTGCTTTAACAATACATTGTTAATTGCAGGATCTATTCCTGAATGCATCCCTGTGATTAATCTGTATTTAGGCTTCTCAGCAAGAGTTAAGATTTTTACAGCTGTTAATCACCCACAGTTGTCATTAACTTCAACTGTAATTGCTAAGACCTTGTCCTCTCTGTGTGTCTGACCTCAGCTATATAGATATTAAGTACAGATTTATACATTTCGGAGAAGGTGTCTAGATTTGAATTGCTTAGGGGACAACAGCTGAAGTGTCTATGAAGATCTTAGCATTTTCCATTTCATTGCTAATTCCGTTCACAGATAATTAAAGCCATCTAATGCAGCATCCCTTGAAAGGAATTCTTGAAGATGAAGGTTCCCTGTCATTCTTCCTAAGACTATCTGGAAGTCAGTGAAAATCTTTCAGTTGACTTCAAAGTCTTTTGGACCATTCCTAGATAATAGCACAAATTTCGCTTCATTCTTTCTTTCCAATTCAGTTGTCTCAAACCACACAGTGTGTGATTGAATCCCTATGTCCCTTGCATAGCTCGGATGCCAGCTCCCTTTAACACCTTCTGTGAAGCTTAAGATGTTATATGACATATTCAGTTGCTGTAGGCATCTTCTTTCCAATCTGGACCCCAGCTGCTGGAGGTCTAACAAATAGAGGACAATGTGAAAGCCACAATTAGTATATAAAGGAGCCAGTTACACTAAGTATTGCTGAACATATGACTATGAATGTTAAATTGGTTTTGGACACTCAGCAGCAGGCAAGTGATTACAAAGTTACCTATTTATTAACTTTGGAAATACAAGTAGAGAATTTCGTGCTGCCATTACTGTGATGCAGAGGAGTCTTAGTGCTGAAATGCCTGCAGGGAAAATCCAACCACTTCACCAACAGAGACCCAGGATAACCCAAATCACTCATGTAGATGAATGTGAACATGCATCCAGTTCTGCAGGGTGTCTTTCACTTCCAGAAAATGACAAAACTTAAGAAGTGTGCACTCAAAACGTTCATGTTAAGGTCAGACAAGCCTTATAAGCTTCACTTTCTGCCATCAGATGATGCCAGAGACTAAATCTGGATTATTCATCTTCGTATGATATCAGCAGAATTACAGTACAGGAGCTACCTCTCTGCTGTCCCTAAACTTTTGCCCTTTTCCTATACTTCTGTCATTTGACTGATGCCAACACTGTGCAGTCAGGAGTTAGCTACTGCTTAGAACCTATTGTTACTTCTGAAACCACGAGGTCTGCCAGTATTATTTAACATCTGGCATTATTCAAGCAATAACTGGAGTTGGAGAAGCCAGAATTATATATTCTAAATAAGCTGCATGAGTGTTTCTGAGGAAATTCAGAAGATTTGGGCTCATCCCCAGAGCTCACCTACGTTCTGGACTGTTCTCTCAAAGAGTGAGTTCACAGACACTCTCTCCACCGCCCTACAATTCACCTGTAGAATCAGAGAATCAGTTCAAAGGCACAGATTCTCTCTACCACTCTACAGTTCACCTGTGCAGTCAGTTTCCTCACTTGGAGAATTCTATTGTGTGACAGCAATAAAAGACATCAGTGACTAAGACTGAAGTGTAATGAATGCGATTATTCAACAGCGGGCACTTTCTCTGATGTTGAATAAATGACATAGAAGAGAAAGCAAGTCCATTTGTTCTCATCATGTCATGTGAAATCTAGGAAGAAAAATCCCTAACACCATTGTGGGTGGAAAGCAGCATTCCTTTATTCCTCACAGTACGTACCAGGCGACTTGACAAACAAGTGCACACTCCCAGAGCTCAGGTTCTACATTTCAGTAGTTAAGACATACATATGCAGTACATTGTCATGCACATTTATTCCTTTTCAAAGACTCATGTACTAGTGTCCCTTTGGGCATGCTTAGTGATATCTAGGGTGATCGAGTGCCCACCTCCTTCTTCCACATTTTTTGCTATCAGCTTCATCGCTGAGGCCTTGGCACACTTTCATCCACTTTGGAAAATTTCCATTGCTTATTGGGCCATATTGAGCCACTTTTTAAAACCATATATGTGGAACCCTAGGAAAGGGTACTTGTGCCTTTTGATCAAAGTATTCTATTATGTTCCCAGTGCATAATTATTCAGGAAAACAAGACTATTCATCCACTAAAGTTGAAAGGGAAAGTTTTAGAACTATCACTTATGGATTTCTCTTCTATTGCTAAACAGACTAGCCTATATGAGTCATGCCAGCTGAAAAATATAAAAAAGAACCAAGTTAAGCAAAACAGAGAGGAGGCCAGTACACTGCTCATCATGGCAGCAAAGTTAACAGAATGCTTTACTCATGTAGCCCATGTAGAGTACAATACGAAAGCCCTCATGTGTAGAAACACGCTCCACATACCATTACCACTGACAGAGAGGAAATTAGATGATGGGTGAGTGGAACAGGGTAAAGCACATCTGGCAAATCAAACAGTAACTCTCCATATCAAATGGACACAAATGGTGCTGTCAGGCTCCACCCTGCATTTTAGAGGCTCTCAGAATCTGCTCTGTGTCAGGCAAGCCTGCTTTGTGCTTCTGTATCAGTCCCTTAATGGTGTCTGAATCTGTCCCAGGCACCTACAGTCAGGCAGGTGGGTTATTAACAATCACAGAGTCACAGCTTCTCACTGAATTAATTGTTGTGATATTCCAGCATCCTTGTGAGACTAACTGCCTAGTCCTATAATTTGAAGCCTTCTCTAAAAGGTAATAGGAAGCATGAAATAATTGCAAAATGTTCTGACATGACCTGTAGTGAGCCAGGAGCACCTTTTGTGGCTGAGGGCTTGGAGGTGGCCCTCAGACAAACTCATGTTTGATCTTTGGCAGGGTAGTGAAGAGGAGAAAGGGATGGACAGTGCTGGAATGCACTTAAGAGAAATAGATACACACATGAAAGAAAAATGCCTTGATATTTAAAATATTTATGGTCTTAAAAGGACTGAAAACTGATACTAGCCATTAACTAATAGACATTCTGCCTTTGTGATGCAGCTTACATTGCTAACTAAAACCACATCTCTTTTCTGGCTTTGTCTGAAGCCAGGTGCACAGATGATTACATTTTGGGCCAGCTATGAGTAGAGTGTCTCCGTCCTGTCCTCTCCACTAAGCACACACCATCTGTGTGATACTTATTCATCTCCTCCTGGGCTAACATACTGAGTCCATATTCTTCCAGCATCAGTTGTCCTCATACTGTCAAGCTCTGCAAATGAAAGGAATCTAAGTGAAGGGAACAACAGATCCTGGGAGTAGGCTTGTGCAATATTAAGCCAACACTAACCACTCTGCTGTAACCTTGATGCAGTCCATGCATGTTTTCACAGAAGAAATTTGAAACTCAAGCTGACCATTGCTGCCAGATTGCCTCTTAGTTCTGCAGGGCAGATTCTGTGTTATTTATTTCTAAATGCCATATTGCTGCATACTGCCTCTGTATTAATCTTTACTACGTAGAAAAGGGAAGATGCTGGCTTTTTGTCTGAGAGCATGTGAATTCCTTGTAGTGCGTGGAAAGTAGATTAATTAAGGCATTTTTATTTTGTTTTCTGAACAAAATTTCTAAGACCCCGTTTCTGTGTCAAAGCTTGTAGCAGGAAATGATAAACCCAGACCCTGCTTCTTTGAGGAAAGGATAGGTGGAGAAAAGGACTTCAAATGCGTGCATGTACATTTTCTCACTAAAAAGAAAAAAAAAAAAAGACACAACAAGAAACAGCTACTCTAAGTGTGCTGAGAATATCAGAGAATGGACACAGGCTCCAATTTTTTAATTTTTTTTTTTTTTTTTGGCTCTTTCTCCAGTCAAAGTCAGAGTTTAACAGGATCAAATACATGAATTACATTTGACCCTAATGTATGCAAATATTCTTCAGACTTAGATCCAAAGCTATCACCCACACTTTCTTATCCACCAGATGTTAAGCTGCATGAGATGCATTCAAACTTTCATTTCCAGAAGTTCCTCCAAAAGAGAACATTACTGGCCAGCCTTCCCTTTCACTGTTTCTTTGTCTCCTCTGAAATGCATGAAGACATTTTTGTCTTCATTTTCACAAGGCTCTGGGAGATATTTTCAGTTGAGGATGACACTTTGTTGACATAACTCTGCTCTGGTTTCTTATCCCAGATTATCTCTGGGATGGTGGGCTCAATAAACGTTGAATGTGTGCATTTGAGATGCACAGTTAGAGAAAAGATGAAACACAGAATCGTAGAAATAATGGAATCATTTCTGTTGGAAAATACCTCTGAGATCATCAAGTCCAACTGTTAACCTAGTGCTGCCAAGACTACCACTAAATTATATCCCTAAGCACCACATCTACACATCTTTTAAATACCTCCAGGGATGGTGACTCAGTTACTTCCCTGAGCAACCTGTTGCAATGTTTCACAACCCTCTATGTGAAGAATTTTTTCATAATAGCCAACTTAAGCCTCCTGAACTCCACAGGTAAAGGTTCAGCTTCCCACCACATCTTGTTGAATGCCTCTTGCCAGAAGGCAGCAGCACCCCTTACCTTAGATCCCCCACTCAACTGGTTGGTACTGTAAGAGAGGCCTGAACAGAGCTGAAATGCCCAGAGGCTTCAGGATGGACTTGTGGTCTTTCTGCTTTTCCCGCAGATCATCCATCAGTACTGCATCAGTTTCCAGCTCATAGGCTGGCTAGAATTTAGGGTGTGTTGGCACTAGAGCAGGCCAACCAGCAGACTATTAAAGCTGCTTTCCTTTCCAAATCCCCGCATGATTTCTGATGCTGAGAGGGATAATTCTCCATGTGTATTGCAGCAGTCTAAGCCCCAGGTGCCCCATTTTGGCAGGATGTGCCTTCAATTGAATTCCTGCCTCCTCTGTGGCTCTGTTTATGCTGGGATCTTGTATCCAGTCTCTATGAAAATTCCCTGCGTATATACATATTACTCATTATTTTGGCACATTGCTGATTTCTTCCTTTCCTTTTCTCATGCACCACTTTATTAAAATTGTCCTTCTATATGAAATGCTCATATAGATGAGCTCAGTGAACTGATGGATTGCTGTTCTTTGCCAGACCACGGTCTTGCTGAAGAGGATGGATGTTTCTCAGGGAATAAGTTCTAGGTACGGGGCTCTAGGAATACCTCCATTAGACCTTTACCTCAGGTGCCAGTTATGACTTTCGTGGATTCTCAGAACTGTGCTTTAAAAAATCATGCCCTAATATATGTAAAAATTCCTGGAGATAAGGAGAGAAAATGAAACTGTTGATGTAGTAGGCAATTACTTGCCAATATACAGCAATTGTATTCTGTTGTGTATTCTACATCATTCTTTAGAATCTATAGCTGCACATCTTGCAGGACATTGTCCCCCTAAAAACAGAAGTCCCAAACAAAAGAACAGCCAGAGAAGTGAATTGCTGAAGTTTTCCTAGCCTACTGGTGCCTTCGGAGAGTACGGAGATCATAACATGTGCCTTCACAGGCTTGTTAGCCTCAGGATCCTTGCTTTCCTTAGCAATTTAAGAGAGCTTGTGAAGGAGAAACATAGCTCAAATAATAGATCCACAAAACATAAAAGAAACAAGTAATCGATCAAACAAATAATCTTCTTCCTATTCTATTCTATTCTATTCTATTCTATTCTATTCTATTCTGTTCTGTTCTGTTCTGTTCTGTTATCTCACTAGCAGGCAGATGTGGGTGTAAGGAAAAAAGTGTAACAGCAGATCATGGAAAGGCTGTTTATGGAAATACCAGTGTGGTATGCTTTCCAAGTTTCTGGATTAAACAGGGCAAGACTATTTTACATGATCAATTCACATGTACATGTAACAAATGTATGCAGACTTCTTGTGAATGTTTGTACATTTGTGAGACTGTTAAATTTGGTATAAACGCGTTGAATGTCCACTCTGTCACATACAAAATGTATCCTCAACCTGGGATATGGGGACAAAAATGGATCTTGTTTTCACTAAAATTTACCTTAGGGTCTTTCTTGGAGTGCATCCTTAATTCTGGTAAAAGAAACGCTGTGTATCCTCCAGTATGGAGCTTGGGGGAAAATGTGGAAACACTGCAAAATAATTAAGAATAATGAGATATAATAATTTTACTGTGACATTATTAGTGAGATGATTTACTATACTTGAGGTTATAATGCTTTCACTGGGGAACGAATTGGCCTTGCTGAAGGAAAAGTAAGCAGGAGAGCAATGCAGTAGCCAACAAACAAGCAGTGTTTCCAACCAAACTCCAAACTAACTGGCCAACAGCAGAATTTTGGGCTTCCAAAGCAGCACATCTGCAATAGTCATTGAACTGTTAAAAAGCCCTCTGAGCAGAGGGAGGCAGAGAAGATGAATGTATGGGGCTGTCAGCAGGTTCTTATGTACAAGCGGATAGGCTGGTCTGCTTACTCTTTAAGGTTTTCACTTAAGAAAAAAAAAAAACACAAAAAACCAACCCTATTCAAGAGGACAGCTCCCTGACTGTGGGATGATACTGGCATTGCTTGTAGAGAGAACAAGGCTGCAGGTGCTGGAGGACATCCACACACAGCAAGAAGTTCTGGTGTCCTTTGTGGCAGTCAGGATCCCTCCCACAGCCATCTACCAACAGCTCCATCACACGAACCTTTCTGAAGCTCCAGACGTGGGCGGAACTCCATTCAGAGTGCTGGTTTTAAAGCTACTCTTTCAGACTCTTCTATCTGACAGGAATCAGCAGAAATGAAATCTGTGAAATGCAGTAAGTGGAGGAACAAGCCTACATTAAAAAGGCAGAAATTCCCATCTGAAAGCCTCATCTTATGTATATCTGTCTAAGGGAGAATTATTTTTTCAGCAGACATTGGAGACTGATAAGGAATTCATTCCTAGAACAACTACGTCTACCATTTTCTGTTTATATTTGTCTCTGTTAGAGCAATTCAGTGCTAGAAAAAGAAACCATAATGCAAAGCTTTTCTCCCTCCACTATCCATTAGATAGCATAGTGCTGCGTCTTTCCCTGCTATGGTGAAATAAAAGAGCAACACTGAAGAGCTGAAATAAAACTGGAAATTTAACTCACAGGCAAATTAGCTGCATTGCATTTAATATTCCCAGTGAGGAAATGAAAAGAAATTCATTCTGTTCCTGCTTTCCACAAATTCACCATGATATCCTTTAAGGAAGACTGATTACTTTTTTTTTTCCCCAAACTTTTATTTGTTTTAAAACAAAATTATGAGAAATAAATGATGCATGTAAAAAAAAAAAAAAAAAAAAAAAAATCAAAACCACACATAAAATGCTACAGTAATTCAAATTCAAGTTTCTCATTGTACTAGATACTACATACTAAAGACTTCTTTTGTAATCTATCAAAAGAGCTGGACAAATTGAGAAATTCATGCCCTTTCAAGAAAGCAAATCAATTCATGCAAAAACAACAACAACAACAACAAAAAAAAAAAACAACAACAACAACAAAAAAAAAACCAAGGAATTTCTCCTTGGCTGTAAATCTAACATTCAGGAATAGTGTGAAAGTATACATATTTGACATATCATTATTTATAAACGCTGTGCATAAATATGAAGAAAAAGAAGGAAGATTCAGCTGAAGAGAGAGATGGGTGATAAGGTAGAAGAGAGTCTAGGACTGGAACTGCATTGGTGACATCTTGGCATAATTGATGAAACTGAACTAGAATGCAGGCTCAACGGCAAATCTGATCCTAATGCAGGCTTAACAAAGAAGTGTGGTTACACCTAGACAACTATATAAGTTGTTAAAAGCATTTGTCATTGTTTAACAAGATGTGAAATGGCAACAATTTTTTGCAGCTCTTGTTTGTAAAGAATCTTTGTTTCCATTTATTTAAAAATGTAGAATAGAAGAGAGCTTCAGAATTTGTGTGGAAAGAAGACCGCCCAATACCTTCTAATACATACTTGAACTACGAAGGCAAATGAAGAAGGTGAATGCAAAGGGACCTCTGATAATTTGTAGATAAAATAGAGGAACAGTTGACATCTGTTTGTTGAATTTGGCCTCAAAGTAGTAATGATGCGCAGCCTAGACTGAGCAATCAAACTACGATATAAGAAAAAAGGTACATGAATCTTTTGACTGAAGATCCCTGTTGCCTGGTAGTTTTCTGCAACAATGGCCATGACAGAGAAAGAACAGGTGAAGAGTAAATGAGTCTCTCCTAATCTTCAAACAAATTTAGCTCCAGTGATTTCTTGATCCTGGTATTTTTTCCCTATTTAATATCCTCTGATGCAGTGCTTCTAAATGCTTGCCTGGTGTCTTCTTGAACTCATGTTTTTCATATCCATACCTCCTCAGGCAGAGTATTTCATGGTTTTATTATGTGTATGAAAGCTCACTGTTCTTTGTTGTTTTTGAACTTGGTTCCTGTTGCCTTCATTCTGAAGTCCCTAGATCTTGAGTTGGAAGTGATGTGTATCATAATGCATAATCACCACTTCATTAAGGCTCTTGTAGACATCTCATGTACATCTTTTCTTTCCTTGGCAGCAAATTTCCAGTTTACTGACTTAATCCTCCTACAGAAGTCATTCCATACTTTAGATTATCTCTGTAGCTTTTCTTTGAATGCTTTCTAGCTCTGTTTTTTATTTTTTTTATTTTTTATTTTTTATTTTTTTTGTTTTTGAGATGGTAGTTGGTTTTGAATTGCACACAGGTTCAATCTTGGGACTAACCATGGGCTTACATGTGGACAAGATGTTTACTGTTTTGTTCACTGTTACTTTCTTACTAACTCTCAACTTCTGACTGGCATTTTATTTGCTCCTGAGCACAGAACCAGCGTCTTCATGGAATTGTATCTTCATGTTTCATCCCTTCATGACGATGGTCACTGGGTAGGTCATCAATCCATACGAGAAACCACAGAGTCACAGATTGCAGATGTTGGAAAGGACCTCTTGAGATCATCTAGTCCAAACCCCCTCTTGAAACTGGTTCCATACAGTAGGCTGCAGAGGAAAGAGTCCTGGTGGGTTTTGAATATTTTAAGAAGGAGATTCTGCAAATCCTGGGCAGCCTGTTCCAATGTTCTGTCACTCTCACTGTAAAGAAGTTCCTCCTCACGTTCAGATCGAACTTCCTGTATTACAGTTTATGCCCACGGTCCCTTATCTTGTTGCTGGGCACTGCCAAAATAGCCTGACCCCATCCACTTGACTCCCACACGTAAGATATTTATAAGCATTGATAAGATCCCTCCTCTGTATTCTCTTTCTCAGATGTGGCCTCACCAGGGCAGAGAAGAGGGGGAGGATAACCCCCCTCAACCTGCCGGCCACATTCTTTTTAATGTGCTCCAGGACACCATTGGCTTTCTTGGCCACAAGGTCACACTGCTGGCTCATGGCCAAACTGTTATCCACCAGGACATGCAGGTCCTTCCCTGCAGAGTTTAGTACTAGTTCTAATTCTTCTAGCTAGTGCTCTTTGAAGTCCCTTTTAGCCTTGCTAATTAGGATTTTGCTTTTAACCTGCCAGACTGCATGATTCATTTCATTTTATTTGCTTGGATACAATAGACATCTTTCTGAAAAAATGCCTTCATACTGCTAATAAACTTGCTTACTTGGCCATTTGTATGTGCTGGCCTCCTTTAATCCATTCTCCAGCCTTTCTCAATAGGTCATACGCAGCAGTGTTATGCTTCTAGTCTGGTGTTCTTCAGTTTCCACGCTGCTTGCTAGGAATTAATCCTCTCTGCTGACCTTTCTAGTTTCTTTGTAACAAGCTTCTTCATTTTCGCCTAGCTTTCTTTGAAGCTTAGCACAATGGCAGTGGAACATTCGGCCTGTGGTGCTCCTTCAGAGCTGCTGACTGAGTCCTCTCTGGTAACGGTCACAGTGGTTTTTCCACTGGAAGGGCTAGTACCAGATCATGTGCATTTCTCAGTACAAAGCCAAGAACTGCATTTGTTCCTATGGGCTCTCTAACCAGGTGCTCTGTGGAATAATTGCTGACAGAGTCCAAAAATTACATCTGCTTCAACTCCTGGCATGATATTTGTCAATCTACACTTGAAGTCTCTCATTATTGCTGTATCCTGACCACACTGCCACTCTGATCTTCTTCAGCTTATTGAATTCAAGGCATTTTAGTCAGTAACATTATCTATCGTACCTGTATTCACTGTTCTGCCACTGGAATGTTTTATCTTTACTGTGAATTTTGTGCTTGATATTAGCGTCCCACTGTCTTTCCTAAAAAAATTCTAATATGCCTGGTGTAGCAATGTCTGAATATTGATTAGGCATTCTTGTTCCTCATCTTGTTTCGTAGATTTCAAACACTGTGAAGAATTGAGTATTTTGCTTTTCTTCCTTTTTTGGTGCCTTGTATTAAAAAAAACCAATATATTTGCTTTCAATTCCCTTCTGGATTACTTGCATCTTCTGAATTGTGCTTTCTTTGAGAACTTACAACTTGTCCATTTTTTTTCCTCATAAGGGTAACTCCTGCTGAATCTGGACTTTTCCACACCTGTCCAATCTTCCGACTACTTAGTTTTTCCATCTGGTAAGGGAGTATTTTCATTTCAGAATTCTATCTAGGACCTTTATTTTGCTAAGTATGTCTGAGAATGCTTTCAATCTTCTCTGAAACCAAGCAGTGTCATGGCAAAGAGTTAGATATGCTGGATATTTTCACATCAGCTGGACTTGATGAAATTCCTCCTAGGAGACCAGGCGTCTGAAGCAATGCCAGAAGTATTAGTTATTATCTTTGAGGAATCATGGAGTACAGAGACAAATGTGTTGCCTCTTACTGTTTTTTCAAATGATGAGAGGGCAGAGGAAGTGATCGCTGAGCCTTCAGAAGTTAACTGCAAAGTGAGTAACATCCAGTACCAGTCTATCAAGAACAAATCATATCAAACCCATCTAATGTGTGTCTGTGAGAGGGACTATGGATAAGGGAGAATAGAAGTAACATGTACTTTAGCTTTAATAAGAATATGAGTTGGAAAAGCAATGAAATTACTTTGTCTCAAAGAGATGAGCAAAAAGGTTTGGTTCTTTTATCTTTTGATGGAATGGTACATCTGAAGAAATAACTAAGGAACATAATGCAGAATAATGAATACAAAAATATTTTGCTATCATCACAGCTGAATAAACAGGAGTATTGCCATACTTTTCATGCTCTGATTCAGATAAGGGCAGCAGAGGACTTGGCTGGAGAATCACATGGAATTTTTTAAGCTTTCACTAAGGGAGAAGTGTAAAAAACATGGCTCATGAGGAAAGGCTGAAGGAACTTGTATAGCTTGATCTAGAAAAGAGAAAAAGGAATAGATAGCCAGTAATCATCTTTAAGTATTTTAAACATAGACATAAAGAGAAAGAGAGCAAGTCTTTCTCTATGTCTGCTGAGGGTGGATAATAAATTAAACTATGGCAGTAGAGATCCAAGTGACACCTCTGTAAATTTTCCTTGTGTTATATTCCTTGTAATAAAGGACAAACAAGTTTTCTCTGGAAGATGTGGAATCTCCATCAGTAGAGACTGGCACAGGTTTGCGTGAATCTGATTTCAGGAAAAGAAGCGGACTAAATGGCCTCTCTGGCCTCCTCTCAGGCCTATTTCTCTACTTTTCTATGATGAGTATACCACAGCAAATGAAGACTCAGTTCTCACTGATTCCCGTGTAGTGGTCATCATTCCCACTGCAGGTGGGAGTACTTTATAAGGTGGAAATGGGGCAACAAGCCCAAAGTGTTCTTCCTCTTATGTGGGTACAACTCCATGGTGCTTCTTGTGGGTACAACTCCATGGTGCTTCTTATTTCCACTTGTATTGTAATCTGTAGGTTTGAGAGAGCTGATTCTTTCACTTCCAGTACAATGGCAATTGAAAAAAAAAAAAAAAAAAAAAAAAAAAAAAGATGATGAAGAAAGAGAATGGTTAGATATCTACACAGTCCTAACTGGCCTATTAAGCCAAATAAAATTTTGGATAAAATAACTTATAACCAACCCTACTTAAGGGTTACGTTTTTTACGTAGTTAATGTCATAACATATTACTCTGGCTTCAAGGACAGCTGCACATGTGAATCAAGAGGAAAACTCAAGACTGAGTCATGCCTGAGCTCCTCTACTCCCCTACTTTGTGTCAGCTTAGCACTTTTGGAGGCAGTTTTTGCAGCATTTTCTGAGGGATAAAGAGAGCTTTGGGAAACAGTCTGCAGTCCCTCTGCACTATGTTTTGTATGGCAGACTTCACACCTTTCTCCCTATTTCACATGCATGCTGCAAGTTGTACTTCATCAGCCTTTATTTGTGAGATTATTTCCTTGGAGATAGACGTGTGTCCAATATGAGCAGTGCTGTACATGTTCATACTGAGAATAGACAGTCCGTGTCTTACCTTCCTCTGCAGTTCTCAGCAACACTTACATGACTTTTGAACCACTTTCTGAATTAATTTTGTATGGCTGTATTCTGCCTGTGACCCTCCTTATGCACTCCCTCCCTGCCACCCATAGCCCATGACTCCTTGTACTATGGGAAATGACGCTGCTCTCTGATCTCTCATCCCAACATAATGCCATTTTGGCCTGGTTTGGCATTGCTGGTGAGGAGGCCTGTCAGACTGCAACTCCAGTCAGTATCTTTACGGAGAAGGGTCACCTGGAGAGTTTATCCAAGGAGGGCAAGAGGGATATGGTGTGGGAGCTCCCCAAGCGCACAGAGGATAGGACCAGGACACCTGTAACTGCAGGAACAGCTCTGAGTGCTCACAGGTTGGAAGCGAGGAGGCAGTGCTGACACAGCATCACTAGCAACTAACTGGCTATGGATTCTACCCTCCCCCTTTCTTTTCAGGCCCAATCCAGACTATTTTTTCAACTTGCCACTCACTGTGCTGTGTCCTGTTGTCCCTGGTTTAGCTGATCTTTCCTCTGTGCTCCCTGCTGCATGCTGACCAAACACAACCTGTTTCAGACCCTCTGTAACAGGGCTGCTGCTGTCAAAGTAAGATGCAGATATCTTACATGAAAACTCATTGTTAGAGCAAGCCTGAAAGGAAAGCTCAGAAATTACATTTTATCCCACGTTAGCAGTGCACCAGAGATATGAGACTTTATATGGTTTGGCTTCCAGACACCCACAGTGGAGCCATCTACTAGCAGGAAGCACTTTTCCTTTTTGAATCTCTAACAATGGGGGTAGATGAGACATATTTTCCCAAAGGGCTTCATAGTTATATGCTGTTCTGCAGATTAACACTGAGAATAAATCAAGCTTGCTTCTGGGTTTTCAGAGATGGAAGTGGTTACAAAAAGAACAGCCAAATATTTGGTAGCCACCTTCATGTTCAGCATGTAATAGACTGTCCTCATCTGCCTGTCCCCTAATTCCAGATTCTTCTGCCCCCCTGAAATCCTGCCATCCTGCCCCGTGCCTATCTTGTTGTATTCCTACCTGCTCTATCCCTTATCTGGTTACCTCTGCCCCATCCTATCCAGTCTGTACCCATGGGCTGCTCTGCAGCTCAGTTTTGAGCCATTTTCTCTCTCTTCTCCCCTCCAGTGTTAAGTAAGGCTGAATTCCAGTGCAGGTGCTGTGAGGGAGGCAGCTCTCTATTCTCTGCCTGTGTTTGAGACTGTTTATTTGGCCCTGGGCAGAAGAATGCTCTGCCCTCAACAAGTCTGCAGTAAAGACAACATCTGGATTTCAGACAAACACTGCTGAGCATGTGCGGGCAGAGCATAGTGATTTACAGCTAGGCCAGAACTGGTTGGTTTCTCATATGGCCAGCAAGTACACGCTGATGCCCCCAGGGATCAGCCCCTGCTAATTTCAGTCCCCTGCATGAGCACTGAACTGCCTATGATCTGCAGTGAAATCACTGCAAGACATTTTCAGCATAGGCCAATCACCATTTTTCCCTAACCTCATTCTTGGAAGTTGCTGACCAGCTTTCAGTGAAGCGTTCCCAAAAAAATTCAGCCCAAATTAAAAGCAACCAAAAACTGGATCTTATAATAAAAAGTGCTAGGCGACTCTGAATACAACATTTGTTGCTATCTTCAGCTCTAATAGAAGGGTGGCTATTTAAATATTTAATTCTGGGAGAGTTTCCTTGATTGACTGACATGCACTCAAAAAGAGTTTTCCTTCCAAACATGGGACATACGCCCAAGAAATACATCTGATAAGGAAAACCAGTGGTGACTGTATGCAAACTGCTATGTGATCTGGTTTATGTTACTTAGAGTTATTTTTCTCCTCTATCCTTCCCCAGATCCTTCACTAAAGTCTTGTAAAGTCCCGAGCTGACCCCACCACTGGTGGATATGTCAGGGAGATAGATGTCAGCTTGAGCCATGGCAATTTGCCATCTGTGAAAAGCAAACAAATATCACCAACCAGAGTAATGAGCATCGTGATTGTAGCAGGAATTTGAGCACAGATTTACATGGGATCTCTGTGTTTGGGCTCACAAGCCTTTGATTCTGTTACTATTAAAAGTAAGCAGCTGCAAAACTCCAGCTGTGCAGGTCTGTGGAAAAAACAAGCATTGGCCATTGACTGCTTGACGCTCTACCTGCAAGACTGGACCAGATGTGTGACTATTTTGTATTATGTTCTTTGCTTCTCTGAAGAAGGAAGCAAGGAAGGCTTCCAGTAAAATTTGTGGTGAGTCTTTTAAAGACTTTTATTGCATTTCAGTGAACAGGCTCCAGAACTTTAAAACTTCTCCACTTTTTTTTCAATTATATAGAAAGTGCTCTCATAATAGATATTATCTCTGTGGCAAACTTTGATTTCCTTAGAACTTTAGAGCTTCCCAGATAAATCAGAAGCATCACAGAAAATGCTACTTATGGGACAAGGAGTCTATGCTATTTTGAACTGAGTCCATTGTTGAAAGAAATAAATACGTCCAGATGTACCATCTCCTAAAAGTCACAGTACAAAAGTAGAGATTCGGAACCAAAGTACAATGGCTACAAACAACCTTTAATTCATGCAAAGTTACGATAACCAAGAGACTATAAACTTTATGGTTTGGTAAATTGGCTGCAATCTGCATCCCTAGAGGAGAGGGGAACTGAGATCAGCACGGTGACGAATATGACCGAGGGCCTCACAGATCACTTGTAGTCTGAAATGAAAATCAGGCCAGACCAGATGTAGCTACATTTATTGCTGCACTGTGGATCAGAAAATGTTAAGAAGAAAACAAAGAGAACGAGGATTTCCAAGCCTAAAACAAAGATATTTCCAAGCATATTAGCAGGCAGTCTCATGGAATGATTCTATCAGTCTTGAGGCCGCAGTGCCTGGCAGGCCGTAAAGTACTGATGGTCTCTTTTTGTTTTTACCAGCATGTTTTGATATATATATGACCCAAGGCTGACATCTAGTGGAAAGAAGAGGTCACAGGACTTTTCTTCCCAGGCGCGCATTTTTCAGTGCCTTGGAACTACAGACGGTGGGTTTTTTGTTTGTTTGTTTGTTTGTTTTCCTCCAGAAGTCATGCTGAATGTCACACTAAGTGGATTTTCCTGGACAGGAATACAAAACGAGATGCTCGCTGGCACTCAGGCTAAGCGTGGATCTTGTCTCAACTGTAATAAGTCTATTGGTACTGAATGCCAGAAGCTTCACAGTGCTGTTCAAAGCTCCAAAGGCAGGATTTTAAAAAAGGCTTTAAAACACAATGGCCTGGATTATCATGCATAGTAGAGTTTGGATAGAGCACCCGGAATACCTCTCATAGCAGAATAAATATTCACTTCAGCTGTAGAAATGGTGCCGTGGTGTTGGAATTAGATCTGCAATTCTGGATCACAGCAGCCCCTGAGGCTGCAGTGCTGCTCAGCCCGCTGTTCTCCCCATCCTTTGGCTCACTCACTGCCTCTGCTGTGCTGGTTGGGCTGGGAGGATAAGGCTGGTAGGACTTAAGGAATGTTTGTACAATACTCTGCTTCAATTTCTGCACCTGGTATCACATGCTTATGGGGAAAAAAAAGCACCTCAGTTTTCAGTTAGTAAAAATGTAAGTTTCAAGCTCTCACACTTTCATGGAAGAATTGAAAACATGAATCCAAAACACTAAAAAACAATGAAGGACAAACAAAACTGCCCAATGTTTACTTTTCATATCTCGCAAATTTAAGTCAATATCATAAATCTGCTGGCACTTCAGAGCTGGTTTGTATTGCTCAGCAACAGAGGGGGAGGGAAGCACAGAGAAGGCTCACCAGTTCCCAGGCACGGGAAGAGAGAGGACAAACAGAACTCCTGGAGGTGGCTGGGAGAACAAAGCCAGGGGGACTGCAAGTGGGTCACGAGAGTGTAAAAATGGTAGAAGGCAGGCTACTTTCCTTATTCCCTGTTGATTGAAGGGGAGTTAGACTAGATGATCTTTACAGATCAACCCAAACTATTCTATGATTCTGTACTGTAGGAAGCAAAAAATGTCTCCTCCACATGTTGGGGTAAAGATTCAAGGCTCTGTAGCTGCAGGCTGTAACCATTTGCCCAGTCTGTGGATTATCTTCTTGAGTGGTGTATATAGCACATATAGGAGCAAATTACCTGCAGACTTGAAAACAAAGCTTTTGTTGGTCATGAGCAGGTAAACACAACAAATCTGTGCAGAAATACTGTTACATCCCTAGGGGAATGCACAGCTCTCAGCCACTGCTGAAGGGCACAGCTCCAGCACTGCTTCCCAGGCAATTGCTATGTAGACAAAGTGAAGCTCTTTTTTTTTTTTTTTGGAATGATCTGGCAACAAAACATTGGTGTTATACAAACAGTACAAAGTTTATTGCAGGATTGAGCTTTAATCTCTTGTGGTTGCTTATTGACAACAGAAAAATTAGAAGCTCACTGAAAAGGCCTTCTCAACATCCTGTTTGCAAGCTGCCTTGAAACAGAGGATCTCACCGCTGCTCTCTCTAAAACCCAACGTAAGTCTTAAATGAGAGACAGCAAGGATTGGGTCTGGGTTGCTTAAAATTCCCATTTATTCTGCTTGATTTATCTTTTGTGCTTCCTGATTTTGGCCTTCCTAAGCACAGGAAGAGTAAAAATCATGATGTGTGTTTTGTGGTATATCAAGATATATGGTACATGAAATCTAGTGCTGTCAGCTGTGGTTGAATGTCATGAAAACTTATGGAGATGGCTTGGGAGACTTTCACCACCTGACACCAGATACCTGCCAGGAGAGACGAAACAACACTGAAGAAATCAGTCAGGCTGCTTCTTCCAGGGATTTCCTATCTTTGACTTCTTGATAGCAGAGAATTAAGCCCTAATTTTCAAGTGTACACACTGGTATCTCAGTCAATGAGATACATCCGTTACAGGTTGGGTGAATATAATGAATCTACAACTATACCTTAGGAACGCATAACCTCAGAATCACGAGATGGGTTTTGGTGAAGCTTGCAGACCTGATAATCTGCTGTGGGAGGCTAATCTGGAAACTAGGATATTTACTTTTTCCTGTGGGTTTGTAGAGAAATCAGATCAAAACCACAGGTGTTTTAAAACTTCATGCTTTTGTATGCCTTGAATAATACCTATTTAATCAGAGCCATGGAAGTAACTGCAACAAACAATACAGAAGACTGATTTTGTCTTATGCTCTTTACATGTTTCCTTGCATGTGGGTACAGTTGGCTAAAATGTGAATTTGCATAGTTTTTAGACCTGGCTAGATCACAAGTATGTAAGTGCAGGCATTTAATAGTCAGCACTTCTGCTAGTTTGCTGAGACATCTGGGCCACACAATGTCTCTTCTGTTCCCTGAAACATCAACTGCAATACTTAGAATTATTTTTCCTGTTGTGGAATTTGGTTTTTGTGAGTGCTAAGATTGTCTGAATTTTGTATGCTCCCTTTCTAGTGCGTATCTGTGCTCTAGTATGCAATGCAGACCAGAAGGTATTTGTTACAAAAGAGAACCAAAGATCTGTAGAAAATACTTTGTGTTTTTTCCCCAGCTATGACCTTGACAGTGTGTCTGGACATAGTTTTGCAATGCGTTCATGCTGGAGCAGGATAGATGTAGACTCTGTATTTACATGCTTCTGAATTTTATGGGCTTGCACTTAGTCACTGCTCTCCATAACTAATTGTTTGGTCAGGCAGCCATCCTGAGGGAATCCAGCAAATGATATTATGGGACTGCCTTTGAGGAGAATTATTGGAATAAATAATCCAGATAGTTTTAAGATGGAATTTATGACAAAATTAGTTAACTGCTGTGTCTTAAAATAGCAAGGGACTTCAAGTGTCCTCTTTTAGGCTTGTGTACATTAAGACAGAATAAAGAGAGGCATAAAGATGCAAGCTTCTTCCTACCCTTATGTCTGCATCTGCCAGCTTTCTCTATAGTAGGGCAGAGGACAGATAGCAAGATTTGCCTGCAATTAGATAAAATAGTTATTTGTACTGGGTAATCATAGCCTGAATAAGGGATAACAGGAGTTGGAAAGAAGTTCTGATTCAAGAGGAATCTCAACAGGCGAAGGACCGGAGTCTGCTCTTAGCTCCTGTAATTTTGTGGAGCTTCTCGAGGTCATCACACTTGCAAGATTAAGACTTTACATTTTAGGAAATGCCCAAATAAGTATCAGCCATGTAAATGATTGTGTGTGGGAGACAGAACATACCACAGACCAAGTTCAGCAAGCAGATGTATCTTGATGACTCAGATATATCTTTCAAAATCATTTTGTGTGGGAGGTTGGATTAGCTGACTTAAGTCCCTTATTTTTGCTAACTCTGCCACAATTCTGTGACAACTAAGCAGGCCTTTATGTCATTTTGGGCTTATTTTTCAAAAAAGATCAGAGCAAACTCAACATGTCACCTTGGGACTCTAAGCTTGCATAAGAGCAATCTCGTCAGTATTTTGGGATACAAGTATAGGATATTTAGGATGTTATGTGGATGAATTAAATGTGTTCAGGGGCCAGTGTCAAGTGAAGCAGTACTACCTCAAGATAATCCTGATCATGAGAGCTGCCTCAGTCATGCTCTTTATTCCCAATAGGAATGCTTCCTGACTATTAGGGCAACAGGGCGTTTATAAGTCAGCCAAATATATTGCTGACCAGCATGTGGTGTGTGATGTCTGTCCCTTGCCAGTTATGTATTTGGCACAGAAGATCAAATAGAAAGGAAGGGGACCAAGGTTTTCATTAAAGACACTGGTGTTTCTGGAAGAGAGAATAACAGTTCAAGAATCTAATTTCCATGTTATTCTTTTCTCCAGGATTTCCAGAACATCTCTGTGCAATGGCTATGGTGTGTCTGTTGGACTTTGAAGCTTATGCAGAAAAATATTTACCTAAGATTGCTTGGGATTTCTTTGCAGCGGGAGCAGATGAGTGTAGCACCAGAGATGAAAACATCCTGGCATACAAAAGGTAATTTTGGGGGAAGAAGTGGTGGTGTCGTTCTGGAAACTTTTAAACTACGTTCATGTACAAGAATTTGGATTTCATACGCAAAGATTCCTAACACCTTGCTTGCCCTTATCTGAATAATGTATGCTGTATGCTATGATGCTAGTCTCCATAAGGCTCAAATTGCATAAGACACAAGGGATGTTGAGGATGCAGGCAAATGGTGTGGTGTGTTTGATATGGTATGACAGGAAAGGGAATGTGTGGCTACAACAGAATGTGATGCAATGTATAGCATGGGGCCAATTGCAGGAAGCCGACATGCAAGTAGTGAGAGATTTGGAAAATATGCTGTGGACACTGAGGTCAGGTACAATGTACAATGAGTACAGGCATGATTGCTAAGTGAAAGACAGAGACCTGGGACCTGGCTGCAAGTAGAAATAATCTGTGAGATGGACAATAGCAGAACAAGGAAGGTAAACCGTGGCAGTCTGAAGTGGGAGTGTAAAAATGAAGTACTGTGACCAGTGGGCAAGAGTATGGGATTAATGACAGGTGGTAGTGGCAGAAGTGCTAGCTGAATTGGCAAGAAAAAGGATTAAGGGCCTTTTTATATGCTCATTTCTTTATTAGCTCTGATTGCTGCATTTCAATAGGTGAAAGTAGACCTGGTTTCTATAGAGCTTCAAAAGCAGAGAAACCACCAGGCAACTACCATCCTGAAGGGTGCTTTATTTCTATTGCCTTGCAGGATTCGTTTTAGACCACGTATGCTGCGAGATGTATCTATGCTGGACACTAGGACTAAAATCTTGGGGACCGAAATCAGCTTTCCAGTAGGAATTGCCCCGACTGGCTTCCACCAACTAGCATGGCCTGATGGAGAGAAAAGCACAGCCAGAGGTACTCTTCTGCTTTGCTATCATGTAGCAAATGTGATGTGAAATACAATACAATACAATACAATAAAACAACGTTTTTCCAGATTCACAGGTGAGAAGCTGTTAGGATAGTTTGAAGTATGACTGAGCAAAGTGCTCAGATTCCAAAGGGCAAACCTTATTTCACCCTTGTTTATGAATGACCACAGAGTGCATGAGAAGCCATGTATTGCTGCACTTCTTCAGCTGCCACTGTTACCAGATCAACCCTATATTGCCTCTGAGTCAGAGACTGTGGACACGTTGGGCTACACCAAAGGGCCACGCAGGTCTTCAGTGTCAGGGGCTTCAGATAGGACATAAAGTGATGGACAAGACTCAGCCTGTATATTCCTTGGTGCCTATCAGAACAATGTCAGCCTTGGAGAAAAGCAGGGCCTCTCAGCCTAATCATATGTTAAGTTTGGAGAGTAACAAGTGTGTTTTTTTTCCTATGTGCATTTCTGTGTACACTGAGAGCATTCGTACGTGCATTGCTACAAGGAAGCAGACATGAGGATGAAGGCCCTGTTTTTTAAAAAAATTACTTAAGTCATAGAATCATAGAATGTCTTAAGTCAAAAGGGATATTTAAAAATCATCCCTTTCCAATCCCCCCTGCTCAGGACATGGACACCTTCTGGTCAGGCTGGGCAGGGCCATCCAACCTGGCCTTGAATACCTTTGGGGATGGGGCACCCATAGCTTCTCTGGGCAGCTTTTGCCAGTGCCTCAGAATGTTCTGAGTAAAGAATTTCTCCCTAACATCTAAGCTAAATCTCCCCACTTTTAGTTTAATACTACTCTTGTTTTCTTATCACTATCAGGTTGTGTAAAAATCATCCTTTTATGCACTGGAAGGCCACAATGAGCTCTCCTCATAGCCTTCTATTCTCCAGGATGATCAAGCCCAGCTCCCTTAGCCTTTCCTCATAGGAGAGGTGCTCCAGCCCTCTAATCATCTTCATGGCCCTTCTCTGGACCTGCTCCAATGACTCCTAATCCTTCCTGCACTGGGAGATCCAGGTCTGGATGCAGTACTGCAGATGGATCCTCACCAGGGCAGAGCAGAGGAGAACAATCACTTCCCTTGTACTAAGTTTGAGAAATGAAAGCAACAGTTGGTAATTTACCTTAATTCCCTAAATGTGATCCTACAACAGCATGTGGCAAAGTCAGCTGTTTTTAATGTCTGAGATGTATTTGCCAGCTGGCAGACCTTTATCTTTGGTAGGATATACAAACAACAGGAGTTCAGGTTTTCCCTGTAAACAATGTACAAACAGAAAATCATAGCCATTGTCTGGCAGCGATGCTCAAGTGACCTTCATTCTGATTATTTTTCAATACCTCACAAAGCGGCCAAAGCGATGGGCACCTGTTACATTGCCAGCACCTACTCTACCTGCTCGCTGGAAGAGATCACTGCAGCTGCTCCTGGTGGCTTTCGGTGGTTCCAGCTCTACATCCACCGCAACAGGGCAGTCTCTAGGCAATTGGTCCAACAAGCAGAGGCCTTGGGTTTCCAGGGCCTCGTCCTCACTGCGGATCTGCCCTACACTGGCAAAAGGCGCATTGATATCCGTAATGGCTTCCAACTTCCTCCCCACATGAAACTGAAGAACTTAGAGGGAGCCTTTGAGGTTTGTGAAATGATTTCCTTCTTTCATTCCTTGTGCTGGTGTGCACCACATGAGACAAAACCACTGGGTAACTGCTTCTTCGGTATCTGCTGCGTCTTGGACATAGCTTCTCTCCTCCTTTTTCTGCAGCTTTCTAGCTTGACCTCCTGCCAGCCTGACTACTGGCTCTAAGATCCCAGTGCAGCTTCCTCAGAGACACTGATTTTCATCCTCATTGTTGTCACCTAGAAATGCACGCTTTACGACACTGTTAAACATGATTGCTAGAGGTTTAACTAATCTCTTCTAGGGCAGGGGAAGACTTCAAGTCTCTGTGTTGTTACAGTTCAGATGAGGTTTTGTTCTGTTTCACTGCTGTAGGGAAATGACCGATCTGAGTACGGACTGCCACCCAACAGCCTGGATCCTTCGGTCACCTGGGATGATATCTACTGGCTGCGGAGCCTGACTCACCTGCCCATTGTCATCAAAGGGATCTTGACAAAAGAAGATGCAGAGCTCGCAGTGAGGCATGGAGTTCAGGGAATTATCGTGTCCAACCATGGTGGAAGGCAACTGGATGGAGCACCTGCCACTGTAAGTGAGAAAATGGATGTCCCATGAGTATTGTGTGCACATTTGTGCTAAGTCGGGTACTGGCACACAAATCTTACTAAATATGCTTCTGGTAGATTTGTGTGTTGCACATCTGCAGACATATGCAGATGTACTATAGATTTAAACAACTGAGGTGCTTGCCTTGACATGGGCTGCCTACTCAAGCATTTCCTCAGTGTCTCAGGAAGGGTCTTTAATCATCACTGACCTCCCATTACTGTAGCAAAACTGCTGGCTTAATTTAATAAAAATTTTCATCATGAGCTGATGAACTGCACACATGTTCTTCTTAAACTGCATCAAAAATAAAACAAAGCTCTGGAACCAAAAATGTGTAAATGAGAGAATAATGTACTCTCATTGTTCACATATGCCAAAATATGCACAAACAGTGCAACTAGATTTAGTGAGAGATCTGTTTGCATATTTGTAAACTCGGGTCTAAATAGGAATCCTGACTTCATGAAGCCAGGGGGAAAAAAAAAAAAAAGAAAAAAAAAAAAAGAAAAAGAAAAGAAAAAAAAAAAAAGAGTAATTTATCCAGAGAAAAATTCTCCCACTTTTTAACCTGTACAAAGAAATAATAGTTTTTTGGACTTATGTATACTTCACTGCTTTAATTTGGTTTCCATTTTCCAACTGTTCTTAATTTACATGTCTGTATTGCACAGTATCATATTCTTCCAGTTTTTTGTTGTTGTTGTTGTTGTTGTTGTAGTTGTTTTGTTTTGTTTTCCTCTGTAAAATAAAACTAGTGCCAGGAAATTCTCTTTTATGTCGACGACGATAATAATAAATAATTTTTCTAAATGTTATAGGCATAATAATGGAAATGATGTCCATGTAAATTTTCTTATATGCACAGACAAAACAGTAGACATTTAGTTCAGCACTCCTCTGGTTCCAAATCTGGCAACAGAGGCTACTGCCAGTGCTCTTGGTGAGCTACTCTTAGAAAATTTCAGCCCCAAAATTTTCAGCTTGAAATTCTGAAAAGTGACGACCAATTGGAAAAATCTATTTAGTGATCTTAATTGTAGCTGCTTTCATTAAGAAGATGAGAATCAATGAAGAGAGTATAAGAGACTGAAGAAAAGAGATCTTTGAGTTTGCTGTGGAGAGTTAATTGCGTTTTGTGCAAGGTCATGCCACTGTGATAGTGCCCTTGAGACCAGGACCAGTTCTCTGCATGGTACTGCTCTGTGCTACCAGCCTAGCACTGCAGAAAAGACATCAGGGAATCAAGAGACGTAGTCTGAAGGAAACAGTATATTGACTGTACTGCATAGCTAATGAAATCCTTCATAGCTGCTTTATGGGTTTTCAGGATGTTTTCTACGGGTGATCAGTAGGATTGGGATGAAATGTGAGTTTGGCAATTTAGACAGTTGTAGAGAGAAGTCTAACACTCTTCTTACAATTGTATAATTCATCATTGTCTCAAATGAAAGTAAAATACTAAAAAATATTATTTCTATTGAAATGTATTGTTTAAATCTCAAAAAAACCCAACACCAAAATCAAATGAAAATGTTACTTTTTCACATATCAGAAGTGCTAGCAAAGAATGTCCATATGAACAAAACTATCTGGCAAAAAAAGCAAGGACAAGCACTATATTGTACAGTTTTTGGTACTGAGTTATTTATGATGCATTTCCATATTTCATTTTGAGAGCTTATTCTGTTCTAGTATACTTGTCTGTCTGTGTGGGATATTACCTCTTTGTCTTGAACTCGAAAGATGAGACTAAGTTGCAAATGACTTCTTCTTTCCAGATAGATGCTCTGGTTGAAGTTGTGGAGGCAGTACGAGGCAGAGTTGAAGTTTATTTAGATGGTGGTATACGGAAAGGAAGCGACGTGTTGAAAGCACTGGCATTGGGAGCAAAATGCGTTTTCATTGGAAGACCAGCTTTATGGGGTCTGGCTTACAAGGTGAGTAAAGAGGTTTGAGTCTACATCAAGGAATCACAAAATCATAGAATAGTTGGTGTTGTCAGGTCCCTCTGGGTCCATCTGATCCAATCCCTACTTCAACAGGAACATGTAGAACAGAGTGCCAGGGCCACATCCAGGTAGCTTCTGGAGATCTTGTTGAACCTAATGAGATCTAACAAGACCAAGAGCAAGATGTTGCTCTTGGGTCAGGACAACCCCAAAATACAAACAACTCCCCATTACTGAATGGGAGAAGAAGTCCTTGAGAGCAGCTCTGTGGAGAAGGACTTGGGGATCCTGGTGGATGAAAAGCTGGACATGAGCCAGCAGCGTGTACTTGCAGCCCAGAAAACCAACTACATGGGCTCCACCTAAAGAGGGGTGGCCAGCAGAAGGAGGGAAGTGTTTGTCCTCCTTTGCTCTGTCCTTGTGAGGCTCGACCTGAAGTGGGGCCATCCGGGCCTGAGGCCCCTCAATGTTAGAAAGACGTGAAGTTGTTGAAGTAGGTCTAAAGGAGGGCCAGGAAGATGACCTGAGGCTGGAGTACTTCTCCTATGAAGAAAGGTTGAGGGAGGTGGACTAATTCAGCTTTGAGAAGAGAAGGCTTTGGGGAAACCTCGTTGCAGACTTTCAATACTTGAGTCATCTGTACAGCACAGAAGGGCTTTGTGGTGGTCAGAGGAGCACCAGTTTGTGTCCATTGCCTGGCACTGGACACCACTGAGAAGAGCCTGGCTCTACCTGCACTGAATCCTCCCCTCAGGCATTTATATACATTGATGAGATTCCCTCGAGTCTTCTCTGTACTAAGCAGTCCCAGGTTGCAGGTCTATCCTCAAACTCCCCTAGACTCCATAGGTGTTATTCGACGGTCGCATCGAAACAGTTCAATCTTAAGTATTTTTTTGTTTTTGTTGGATTTTAAGTGGCATTGCTACAAATTGAATCAAACATAGACACTTTGTTTCATTTAAAAGTACACTAGATTTTATGATTTAAAATATGATTTTGAAACTGATAGCATTGTTCTTTGGGCCTTGATTTCTTGGCATTGAAGACTGATGTTAAAATACTGTAGGAATCAGGACCATCAGGAGCATTGCATTTGAAAGCTGGAGGCAGGCTTATTTGCCATAAAAACGAGTCTGAAAATTTATTTGCTGCCAGCTTGCTCAAAAACAATATATGGTTTTGATACAGAAATTTCATAGTGATGTTATGGATTTTTTAGAAATACATATGGAACTTTTTTCCGCTGATACTTAGAACATTTTGGACATGACAGAGCACAGCACAAGTCCTGTAGGTGACTAAGTACGCCACTACTGTCTCAATTCCAGTTTTGTTGCTTTTTAACTACTAGCATATTGCTGTGATCCATAATCATCAATCAGGCTTTTGATGCAGAAAGTTAACATTAACATAATATTTAACATAAAGTTATAAAAATAAAGTTAACATAAATATAAATATAAATAATACAAAGTTAATATAAAGTTAAAATAATATTTAAAATATAATTATACAAGTGTTATTTGCTTTGATAAGCTTTGGCTTTTTAGCTTATGAAGTGCAGCTTTAAAGCTTTATCTTG